>NC_140593.1:1057367127-1058689627 GCF_964204655.1 Triturus cristatus | reverse complement strand
CACTTCTTTGTTGTATTTGAATGACGGAGTCCTCCATCTCCGTTGATCGCTGGAGCCGCCCTGCAGGGTCGGGGGCCCCCTTTATGGAGACTTTATTGTTACCGTGCTGCGGACTAAGAGGGCATGACCCGCTTTGCTCACTGCCAGACCAACGGAGCTCCAAGGAATTTCTGGCATGAGTGATGAAAGGGAGATAAGAGGGGTTACACCTCTCTTGGACAGTTTGAAATGTCAGGTATTTCCGTTAACTATGCTGCATTTGGGACATTGTGCACTACAGACATCGTATTCACTTTGATTGCCAAGAAGGATATGACAGCAGCAGGCAATGTTTGAGACTATTTTTGTCGAAAGAAATTACAATTATTGCCGATGCTGGTCAAAAAGTCACACTGTTGCATCTTGGAACTCGTAGTGCCCTGAAAAGTCACATGACTGATATTGAGCACTTGCACATGATTGCAATGTCACCCACCTGTGAACAAGGCGCAAGCTGAAACGCGTAGGGTTAAGTTTGCAGCAAAATGAAATAAATACCTGTGCAACTTTAAACCGGGCTTGGCACTTCTTTGTTATATATATATATATATATATATATATATATATATATATATATATATATATATATATATATATATATATATATAAATATATATATATATATATATATAGATATATATATAGGTATATAGATATATATAGATAGATAGATAGATAGATAGATATAGATATAGATATAGATAGATAGATAGATAGATAGATAGATAGATAGATAGATAGATAGATAGATAGATAGATAGATAGATAGATATATCAACACCAATCCCACTCCAAGACGAAGAAGCAGGCGCCGACACCATAGATAATAGAAAACCAAAATGTATTGCACAAAGTGGTCCATATGCATTTGGACGGATGAACTGCCCTGCCCACACCATCGGGTGCCATTAAAGACATTCATTTTATGCTTCATCACTCACAGTGGTTGTCATGGCAGCCAGGGTAGCATGATAGACATAAAGAAACATCGTAAGTACAAAGAAATCTTGAAAATAGTAAAGTACATTAAATATAAAGACAATACATCAGTTGTAGTGACATGCACGTTAATTATAAATTGATACGACCTATGTGACCAAAATCTGTATGTGAAAAGCAAAAATTAAAACATACTGCTGAGTGGCCAAACGAAAATGTTCACGCAATCGGGATACAATGTATCCCAATATATATATCCACCAACAAAGCGATTAGATAACACAGCATTAGCAATCCATGGTGGTATGGGCAACATTCAATTATAGATAGGACAAAATTGTACACTTAAAAAGCTATTGAGTCAAATGTTAAATACTAACAGTGTCCTATGACTCTCCAATGTAAATGCTAATCTAGGCCCAGTGGGCATGAGTCGCTCATGGCAAACATTAGTGACATCCGTGTAATGTGGTGGAATGCACAGTCACTGTATGCAAATATCTCAAAATTCCTATCACGTAGACTGGTCAGGAGGCTGTGACACTGCTTTTCTAAATCATATAATAAATTTTTTTTTTAATTCGCAAAAATAAATAAAAGAAGTGTGAAACCATGTGTATTCTCCTATATCTTATCACCTAGGTTATTAGAGAGCTAGAGGTGTACTGACAACTCTTCATCAGAGTTTAACCCCCTTGGAATCTTCGAATTCAACATAAGTATGTACCTTGATGCCAACCTCCTGAGCAGGAGCTGTTTATTTCCTCCCCTTGGGCTCTTGGGGACAGTGTCAATGACAAAATATACTAAATCCTTAGCATTACCTTGGTGACATTGATTGATGTGCCTGGCTACCGGGTAGCTTTGATAGTCATTTGCTATTGCCCTAAGGTGTTGCAATATCCTGATGTAAACTTGGTGTATGATGATTCCCACATATCTCTTCTTGCAGGTACACTCTAGCACATATACCGCAAACTCACTTTTGCAGTTATATGTACCTCTGATCTCAAATGGTATGCCTCTGAAAGGTGTCAGTGTATTTTTCACATTGCAGGCATAGCGGCATGCTTTGCATTTTGAGAATTTCTGAAATCCTCTGAGCCAATCAGTGCCACTTCTAGCCTGAGGTGAATTACGGACCAGCTCACTACGCATGGATTTAGCCCTCCTGAATGATATGAGGGGGTCATGTGGTGTCTTGGGGCCTATGGTGGGATCGCTCTTCACAATATTCCAATTCTTATAGAGAATATTGCGTAGTTTCACATGATAAGCAGAATAACCTTCAATAAGAAGTGGTGTCCCTGGATTTTCAGCTTTCTTCTTATTTATGCTCATGCCAAACAGCATTTCCTCTCTCTGTTTAGGTTTGGTTTTGGCTTCTGCTGACATGAACACTTCCTGACTAAAGCCTCATGTTCTCAGTCTCTTAAAGAGATCCTCTGTAGCTTCACCCAGAGCTTCCTCATTACTACAGTTACGTTTCATACATAGGCATTCTGCATAGGGAATACTGTTTTTGATTTTGGTAGGAGGGAAACTACTGGCGTGTAAGATGGAATTGCCAGAGGTTGGCTTTCTAAATGTTCTGTTATGTCGTTTGTTGTCCTTTATTTATACCACCAGGTCTAGGAAGTGTACTTGGTTGGTGTTGATGTCACAGGTGAATGTGAGATTGATATCATTGCTGTTTATCTCATGTGCAAATCTGTGTGCTGACTCAGGCGATCCCCTCCATAGGACGAACAAATCATCAATGTATCTGGTCCAAAGGACCACATTCTCTGTCCATTCCCTGGCATAGCTTGTCTTGAGTACCTGCTCCTCCCACCAGCCCATATGCAGATTTGCATAGCTGGGGGGGAAGCAGGTACCCATTGCTGTACCCTGTATTTGCTTGTAGGTATGCTGGTCATACATGAAAAGATTGTTGCCCAGGGCTCCGAGGGACACAGTAAGTAAGCAGGCCTCAGGGGGTGGCTTCCATGGACAATTAAAAGCTCAGGAAGGGGGGTCCCCTTTTAATTAAAGTAATGGCCCTGGGAATAGGTTCTGCAGGGCTTTGTTAAGGCTCAGGGGCGAGGCACAGCACAGCCTCCCTCCCCTCAATTTGAATATGGCCCCTGGGGGTGGGGTCCCCGGGCCTCCTTAGGCTCAAGAAGGGGGAACACGCTGTACACTTTTCTTTCAGTTATAATACGGCCCCAAGGATAGGGTTCCTTGGGCTTTCTTCGACAGGTGGAGGGGACCATAAACCCCCTTGGGCTTAATTAATACATTGGACCCTGGGGATGGGGTCCCCAGGGGGCTGAAAATGGCTCTGGCAAGGAGAGTGCGTATAGCCTTCTCTGGGGCTCGCGGTGGCTGGCGGTCGCCAGTAGGTAGTTATAGTTAGGACCTTGATTCTATAAAAAAGCATTTTTTCTTTTGCCAATATCTTTGGCGCTGTTTCACGAATCTTCACGAAATTTCCAAACTAATGACCAGCTCAGGTCAGCTCCTGTCTTGAAAGTTTTGGGCTGATTCGTCAAGCGGGGGCCAAGAAAAAAGGGGGTCCCAAAACGCTTTTTCCCCATGTTAATTTCCATAGGAATTTTGGAACAGGATACAGCCTGACCTGCTGAACGGAATTACACCAAATTTGGCAAAAAGGTAGCTCTTGATTCAGAAAGCGAAAAATTTTTGAAAAGCTGTAAATCCATTCAGTACTTCCTATGAAATTCAAAAAATAAAAATATCGATATCTGAGCACCAAGGAGGATTCGCGCACAAGCTTCATTCAGATTGGCTGCCAACACTCCAAATTAGAATGTCTTGGCAGCCATCTTGTTACTTGGTAACCGAGTCACAAGAAAACAGTAAAGAAAAGATGAAAAACAAGAAAAGGGGGCAGGGTAGAAACACCTTGACCCTTGGGCCTGCTCATGGGGTCCCACAAAGACACCCTGGACCAAAAAAAGCATTTTTTTAAAAGAAGAAAATCGGCTGAATTCGCGCTTGGTGCGCAAATCCAGCCGAAAATAAAAAAAATCTAAGTGTGGTCTCCTGCGCTTCGTTTAATTAAGCCCCCGGGTGGGCTAGGTCCCGGGGGCAATGTATAATTATATAGCACAGCTCCTTGGGGCCATGCTGATTGTATGCGGGGGCATGCAGCCCCCCGCAGCCCCGGGGACAGCCACCTCCCCAGGGCTTTATTAAAATAAAAAAGCGTGGAGGGGCTTATACCTCCCCCCATGCAGCCCTGGGGGCCACCACCTCCACGGGCCTTTAATAATTAGGAGGACGGGGAGGAGGGACATGGCCCCTTGCAGCCCCGGGGATCGCCACCTCCTCGGGGCTCTGATTTTTGTGTGGGGGGCTTGAGCCCCCCCACACAGCCCCAGGGACCGCCACCTCCCCAGGGCTACTTTTAATAATAAACTGTGGGGGGCCTGAGCCCTCCCACACTGCCCCAGGGACCACCACCTCCCCGAGGCACTCTTTATTAGAATGCAGGGGTCCGTTGCAGACCCCCGAGCCCCGGGGACCACCACCTCCCCGGGGGCTTAAATTAGTTGGGAGGGGGGCCATGCGGCCCCCCTCCTGGAGCCCTCGATGGCCCTGGGGACAGCCACCCCCCAGGGCCGGCTACTGCAATGTCCCGGGATGCCCACCCCGGGACATTGCAATTTGCTATGCTGCTTTGCTTCATTGAAGCTAGAGCAGGAAAGCAGAATTGCTTTTGGGCAAGGGGAGCTGCATGTTAGCCCAAAAGCAATGCCGGCTCCCGCAGGAGGTGGGAAGCCGGTAGGGACCGTGGGGGCATTGGGACTCCCCCCACGGTCCCCAACTTGAGGGCCGGCCCCGGGGGCTGGGGTTCACGGGGCCAGAGGTGGCCCAGGGGAGGGGGGTCATCTGGCCCACCTCCCGGGAAAATTTATAATGATTTTTTTTTTTAAAAGCAATGCCGGCCCCAGGGGATGGGGTCCCTGGGGCCATAATTGGCCTCAGAAGGGGGGGCCACGTGGCCCACCTCCTCCAAAAAAGTTGTCTGGCCAGGCCCCGGTCGATGGGGTCCCTGGGTCCAATAGTGGCCCAGAGAAGGGAGGCCATGCGCCCCCTTTCCATTAAAAAAATGAAAAAATGCTAAGGCCCTGGCATCTCGCTGGAGGCCCTGCCCCCTCCCTGCACTTGTCTGCAAACGTGCCCCTGGCGCGTTCTAAGTTGGGGGTTTAAGTCCC
This sequence comes from Triturus cristatus, assembly GCF_964204655.1. Taxonomy (NCBI): domain Eukaryota; kingdom Metazoa; phylum Chordata; class Amphibia; order Caudata; family Salamandridae; genus Triturus; species Triturus cristatus. The sequence continues at coordinate 1,058,684,426 of NC_140593.1, read as the reverse complement.
CTCCATTCCTGAGGGTACCTGGGAGCCAACTAGCCCACCAGGTACCTCCAGTAAGCCCCACAAAGTGGGATTGCTAAGAGGTGGTCCGAGGCCATGCCCCTTTTTACACCACTCTGCAAACGTGCCTCTTGGCGCATTGCTGGTGGGGCGATGAGGTCCTCTTGCATCCTGAGGACCACAGGACACAAGTGGACTTCATCCCCCGAGCAGCAGTGCACCAGGAGGCGCATTTGCACAGTGGTGTAAAAAGGGGGAGTGGCCTCGGATGACTCTCAGCAATCCAGCTGTGTGGGGCTTACTGGAGAACCTGGTGGGCTATTTGGCCCCCAGGGATGCTCAGGAGGCAAGGGGACTCCATCCCCCAACCAAGAGCGTGCCAGGAGGCGCATTTGCAGAATGGTGGACAAAGGGGGCGTGGCCTGTGCCCACCTATCGGCAATCCCACTATCTGGGGCATACTGGAGGTATCAGGTAGGCTAGTTGACCCCTAAGAACCCCCAGCAGCAAAGGAGAGTTTAATTCCCATCTAAGAGAACGCCAGGGAGTGTGTTTGCAGAGTGGTGGGAAAAGGGGGGGTGGACTGCTATGACAACTTAGCAATCCCGCTGTGTGGGACTTACTGGAGGTAATAGGAGGGGTAGTTGGCCCCCAAAGTTGACCTTGAGGGCCAACTACTTCTTCTGTTACCTCCAGGAAGTCCCACACAGTGGGATTGCTAAGATGTCTTCGGAGGCCATGCTCATCTTTCTCCACCACTCTGCAAATGCGCCTTCTGGTACAGTACTGGTTGGGGTATAGAGTCCATTTCACTCCTGAGGGACTTTGACGGCCATGAAGTCCTCCTGGTACCTCCGGCAAGTCCTATGCTGTAGAATTCCTGAGCGCTGATCAGAGACCCAGGCCCCTTTTTGCACCACTCTGCAGACGTGACTACTACCTTATAGTTAGAAATTAGCATTTAAAAAACCTTAGAAATTCACTGAAAAAACCATAGGTTTCAGGGATGTTATAGTTAGAAATTAGCATATAAAAAACCTTTGAAATTCACAGGAAAAACAATAGGTTTCAGGGACGTTATAGTTAGAAATTAGCATTTAAATAACCTTAGAAATTCACTGAAAAAACCCACAGGTTTCAGGGACGTTATAGATAGTTGGATATTTCACTCGTACAAAAGCAGAAAAAATCGGCAGTTATAATTAGATGTGCTAACTATAACACGCCCCCCGCAATGCACTGCTGATGACATCACATATTACATCACTCATGACATGCTCAGTGACATCACTGATGACATCACTGATGACATCTCAAATGTCTAAATCACTAAAAATTGCTAAAGTGCACATGCTCTCTCCTTTGAAACATGGTATGATTGGCTTACACCTGTTTGGCATATTTAATTTACCTGTAAGACCTTTGTACAGTAATATCCCATATACCCAGGGCCTGTAAATTACATGTTACTAGTGGGCTTGCAGCCCAGATTGCGCCACTCACAGAAGTAGCCTTTCAAACCTGTCTCAGGCATCTGCCATTGCAGGGGCATGTGCATGCAGTTTTCTGCCACATTGACTTTACATATAAAACTACTTGCCAAGCCTTAACTTCTCTTTTACAACATATAGGTCGCCCCTAAGGGAGGCCCTAGGTAGCCCTATAGGCAGAGAGCTGTGGAGATAAAAAGTAGGACATTTGCCTTTATTGCGTGGCATATCCTGGCAGTGACAAACAGCCTATTTGGTTTCTCACTGCTGTGAGGCCTGCACCTCTCAAAGTTTTGCATTTGCAATTCCCTGATATGCTTTTCAGTGGTAATTTCTGATCTGAAAGGAGTAGCGCTGCCATATTTGGTATGGCTTATTGGTGAAGGTGAAGGTGTTTTTTTCATTACTATTTTTTTAATGCCCCTTTTAGAAAGTGGGTATTTCTATGTGCTTTTTTTCTTTGTGCTTTGCAGCCTGACTCCAATCAACGTCTGGTTTAGACTGACAGGGGCTGTTTGGTCTTATCACTCTAGACAGTCACACAAAGGGAGTTGAGGTGTGCCCTGCATATCCTGATGGGTCTTCCTGAGCTAGAGTGGTGGGAGGAGTTGTCACTGACACCTGAATAGAGCTGTGCCTGTTCTCTCTCAATGCTGTTTCCACCCACCTGTAGTATGTCTGGAGCCAGGACTGGGGATTGAATGGGGGTGTTGTGCACTTCTAAAGTTTGTTTGAAGTTACCTCCACATCAATGACATTTTGAGTATAAGTACAGGGGCTCTGACCCCATGATTTTAGACACTGTGTGGGACTTGTAACCAGATGCTGCCGGCTCTAAATGCTGCATATTGCAAGGGACTGCTGTTCTGCCAGGAGAGACCACAACTTGGACTTTCCTTTGTTGTTCTGACCTACAGGCCTGCTTAGCTGCTAGAGAGATGCCACTCTGCAACCATCTGATGTGTTGGTCTGCTTCCTGTCTCCCTGCTCCCTAGTGATCTCCCAGGTCTTGGTGGCCTGCTCTGTGTTATTGGACATTTAGTGCATGGTGAGGCTTCATCCATAAATGCTTTATGATTACATTTGCTTCCCTTCCCACAACAGTTAATGATGTTGATGCTCAGGGATAACAATATATCTACTAGTTTGAGCACTTGGTACCACAAGGGGTGATAATATTAATCTGATAAATATTATATCACATTCTTATTTGGCCAATGTAATTCCTTAGGAAAGTTGCCATACATTTTCTTTTTTCTTTTCAGTCTTGTTTCCATTCATCATGCCTATTCTCGAAAAAATGAATATTTGCCGGATTCCTAATGATCTGTTGCAGTTTTTTTTTACAAGTGCTGTAAAAAGCCTTAAGGCGAAGAGGAACAAAGGCAATCAGAAAAAGGAATAGCTGTCATAAAAGGGTGTCATTTGTCTGAGATGGCTTCTTTAAAATCAGCCAATTAGCCATCTAGGCCCAACTTATTGATGCTTAGTGCAGGGAGTGCAATAATAAAAATCCCCAAAAGGTTAACTTAAAACATCTAAAAAAATGTAAACACAAGAATAATGATTTAGATGAAAGGTATACCTATGTGTTGAAACATCGCATTTTCATAGATTATAAAAAATGTGAAAGGAAATTGTATTAAGTGATCTGCTGATCTCTTCTTTCTAGTGCCGAAAGTTCAGCTCCCTGACCTACACCTCCTGCTGATTGTCCATAGTGTGACCAATATGGAGGTAAAAGTGAATTAAATTAATGCATTTTCATACCACACTTTTTTTCTTCCCTGGAAAAGTCTTTTCCTGGTAGAGAAGTTTTCAACTCAGTGGCGTCCTAAAGCAGTCCTGCTTTGTGAGCTGGAGCACTGGGGAGACTGGTGGGAGGAAGGTTGGCTGGCAAGGGATGTAACCAAGGGAGTAGCCAGAAGAATAAAATACCCCCAACTTTGGACCATGTTTCACTGAGTCAGGGAAGAATGACATCCCAACCTTTCTAGGAAGTTCTGATGGTCCTCCAAGCAGCACTTTTATTCATTCCTGGTTGCTTATTTATTGGACACACTTTAAGAAGAGACCATTGGCATTCTCATGGAAACAGATAATTTGTTCAAGAATGTATTCAAATTCCCGAACAGAAGCAAATAGATGCTGCGGGAAATGGGAGAGCTCGGTAAACAGATGAGAGATGCGTGTTATCCTGTGAACATGTATATGCCAAATGTGAACTTGCTGTATATTGATACTAAAGAAAAAGTTTCAATAAAAATATTCCAAATAAAAAAATGTATTCAAATTCAAAAACAGTTTAATGCTTTCCTCAAAATATGTTATATGCAATGATGCTATATCTATATTCAATATGTTATATGATACATACACAGCAATATATTCTTCATTAGTTCGGCTCAGGTCTCTAAACTCATATTGGGAAAAAGTAGCCAGTACAAACCAAAATGCCAACAAAATTATGTCAAGAAACACAAAGAGAAAAAAACTCAGTATGACTATTAAATGGAATCTCTGATAGAGCAAGATATTGGTAGAAGAGAGTGTGATTGATAACAACATACAAGAACTCAAGTAATTGTACACAATAACTCTTATTGATGTTACAAAATGCTTAGTGAAGTTTGAGTTCATTAATCTAAGCATCACAGAGCTCATTTAATGATGAAGAGCTAGTTAAGGAAATCCACCACAAAAATGGTAAAAAAACAAATTGATGAAACAAAAGCTAAATCTATGAGAAGCCAATATTAGCAAGCAGTACTGGATGCAGAAAAAAATCTAATGCAGTAATCTGGTAAAGTTGGCTGCAAATTCTACCAGGGATCTGTTTAAGAGTTCAGAGGGAGTTAGGAGGATCCATCAACTGAACTTAAGGTCTGAAATTCTGTCCCAGAATTAAGCTAATTTGGAAGCTGTCATATGATAGCCTACATCTATGTAGGTACCATACCAATAAAGTAAAGAAGGGCTGGGTATCAACAACAATTCATAAATAGAGGCAATATCCAGTTACACATTACTTATACTATTCTTTTCCTCCATGTTGTTCAGTCATCGAGTAATAGACTTCATTTTATCTATCCACTGGCTTTCTGTTCTGTTGAATATTGCACCAATTCACCTCCCATGGCTGGTCTTTTTGACTTACCAGTAATTATCCAGGCCAACTTCACTGCAGCTGGATTGTGTAAAATATGCTACTAGCAGAGGATTTTCATTCTTGTAGCATATATTCTCTGATGTGAAATTTGCAAACATGCACTTTGTGTTTAGAACACATAGATGAGTTTAGAAGCGCAACAAATGCTATACTTTGTTTGTATAGCAAGTACAGTGAAAGTTTACATGGTGGGCATTTGCCTATGAGTCAATGTGTTTGTATTCATATAGAATTAACAATCAGTAGAGTTTGTGGGGCCCAGTCACTGTTTAGCGGCACAATTGGGCCATACGTGTGACAATCTGGAACGTGGATCTGTAGGTTCCTTACGATTCCTTTTAAAAGCAAACATAGCCACTGCCAGATTGGCTTCACCAACAAACAGCAAGTGCTAGTGGTTCACAATGTGTTTAACAATTGGATTCAAGTCTGAATTGAAGGTACATATATTAAATGGTTGTCTTATTTTGACTGAGGATTGGGTTCAAAAAGAGATTTCCTAGGACAACACCATATCCTCGTGAGAGCCTGTCTACTGAGGCTTTTGAGATAACCCCTGCTGCTTACTGCTTTTAAATAGTTAAAAAGCTTTTATGAAGTTGCATTAGAACTATTTGTGGATGGACTCCATTGCTGCAAAACTAAGTTGGTTCAGATTACCCTAACATGTACAACTTGCAACACTAGATGCTAACTGTGTAACTATTCTTCTCATAAATTTAAAGTAAACTATAAAAAAGTATACTCTACTACTGCATTAATTAAATACAAAGTTCATCAAAACAAGTCTATTATCACAATAATTACATACCATCCTTCAACACAGTGTACTAATGGAAAAGCTATTATCTTTGTAAAACTAATGGCTAATGTATTCTATAAAATTACCATCCTGTATTAACTATCCTATTAGCTTAATTAAAATATATGTTCCCTGATGCCTGTACTCTCCCTTGGTTGTTAAGCAACTTTTTCTTCGAACATAAAGGTAGGAAAGCTTCAACCTTTAAAGATAAAAGCTATATAATATTAACACTTTTCAAATAGCAGTCATTTACCTCATCTACTAAAAAGCTTTTGATTTTGGAATTGTCACATGTGCCTGTAATATCATATATTCGGAAGACAGACCTTCTGTACAGCACCTTTAGACAGTTTTTATTGTGAAAACTGTTTCACTTTAGTTTTTTTCATAAAATCACCCACATTTTGCCTCAATATTAGAAACTATGGGCCATATATACAAGCAGAGCGTGTCGTTATCCTACTTGGCTTAATGACACACTCCGCCACTTCTGAAACGCAGGGCTGCACCATATTTATAAGAATATGGTGAAGCCACATTTCCCCCTGTGCTGGCGTTACATTTAGCAGCTTAGCACCAACACCATAGTGCAAGGGTGTCTGCGTGCAGGGGAAGATTGTTTATGTACAGGAAGGTCCCCCTTCCTGCACATAAACAATCTTGAAATGCTGTTTTGTAACTTTTATGTGTGTTGCTTAATGGTGCTTAATGGGGACCTTCCTGTACATAAACAATCATTGGCCTTTTGCTGTTCACGTGTGCTTCACAACACAAGCACAAATGAAAATAGCAAAAACGAGGAGAAATGAAACATTTCTCCTCGCTTCGCCAGGTTAGGACCAGGTTTTCCCTGGTCTTAATTTTGGCACTGCCTCCTATTTACACCTCCTTTGTAAATAGGAGGCAGCGTCAGAAGCAATGAGTGTTGCAGTAGAACGCCCACCATGACACCCATTGCCCTCCCCTTTCAAGCTAAGCAAAGCGTGAAAGGGTGCCTTATTTACAAGGCAGTGTTAAGCCACGTTAGGTGGCTTAATGCTGCCTTGTAAATAAGGTGACGCCCCTATCGCCACAGGAACATCAAAAAAAGTGACAGTCTAGTGGTGATAGGGGCTTGTACATATGCCCCTATAAGTAAAGGCCCCTTTAGCCACAGTAACACATTCATAACCATAACCTATGAAATATTTTCAAAGTAGTTCTAAAAGTCTTGAAGTGCATAGCAGGATAATGAACAGTCCTGATAATTATTTTTCAGTGCTAGGCATATCTACTTAAATTATACCATGACGAAGTAATGGAGACAAACTCCGGTTCCAAATCTTTACAAGCACTCGCACAACAAACAGTTTCACCTTTCAGTAGTGTATGCAGGAAAGTAGCCCACACATTGCTTGAGGAAGCAATGTAATGGGTTCCGCCAGTAGTATGGCTATAAAATACTGTGTCAGGTGGTTTTATGAATGATACATACTTCTTGAATTTGCTGAAAGAGAAACAAGGTTACAGCAATTAGTCTGAATGTACAGAAGCTTCTGTCCTTTGACGTTTGTGTGTTCTGGCCTGCAGCAGCCAAGCCTACATGGGCAAGTGTTAGTCTCATTTGCAAGACACTTATGCCCTCATTATGAATGGTGATATCCAGTCCTTAGTTTGTAAAATAATATATGCTGTGCTCAAAGTTTTGGACAGGAGCCAATGCAGAATACCAAGGCTGCATGGACTTGATTCCACCTCATACTTCATTAATTCCCCACCAGACTCACCCAGCACCTCTATCTTAGTCTATTTCATTCCAGGTTTCATTCTTTATCAATATTTTACATCTTTCTGTTGCTCCTTATTCCACTATTTTGTGTTTTTCTCTTTCATGCGCCGGATCAAAGTCTACTGGGAAAAAAAGTGCTGTTCTCCAAAATTGAGTGCCCGTGGGCCCCACCTCTTACCACTGGCTGAATTGTAGCACTGGTGGTATCCAACCCAGAGGGTTAACTCCAGGCAGTTAAAGAACGGTCCACACATGGCCTGTCAGACTAGTAGGCACTGCCAGATTGCCCTATTGGCCAGTCCGACCGTGTAAGTGGAAGCTTAGAATGTGTAAGTGGTTGCAGTGGCCAGTGACATAATATATTTTTATGAAAAATTGGTAATTAAGGTCTTTGGTACTTCTCATGAGATTTTGGTGATGTTGTTCATGAGAGGGTGTACAAAGCAAATGTTTTTTCCCCAATTCTTTACTCTGATCGTAGACAATCAAGCCATATGATATGCTTAATGGTGTTGAAGACAGCACAGATGTCGAACAGAATGCGTACGTTGGTTCTATGGCATGGCTAGTTCTACTGTAATGTTCAGTTAAGTATTTTTGATTACTTAATGGGGATTTAATCCAAATCAGAATTCACAACTATCTGAAAGAAACACGTTAGTTAGATTCCTCACCTTAGAATATCCCCAGGCGTCACACTGGATCCGGAAGATTTTTCGTCAGCAATACCCCTTGCGCGTCGCTAGGCGTCGTCTGTGGCTCCGCGTCCGTCGTTGGCGTCGTGCGCCGGAATGACGTCATCGGAGTACTTAGACGCCGCCCTCGCGCGCTGACGTCAGTTCTTCTTTTTTCCGCGCCAGTAAGCGCAGATCCGGGAGAGCTACCCCTTTTAGTCTTTTTTGACTAAGTTTTTTGATCCTTTATGATCTTGTCTTGACTCCGGTGCCGGTAGGATGCCTGGTTTCAAAGCCTGTACTGACTGTAACCGCTTGATGTCGGTTACGGATCATCACCGCCGGTGCCTTTACTGTTTGGGCCTCGACCACGACGCGGAGTCGTGTTCGGACTGCAAGGCCCTGACCTCGAAGGCTAGACGGGAGCGGTCCCGTAAGCTCCTCGAGATTCGCCACTCGGCTCCGTGCCCCTCTCGATCCCGGTCTAGGAGGAGGTCCAAGGATCGGTCGCGGAGCCGCAGCCGACGTCATCATCGCTCGTCTGGCTCCAAGTCTTCGGGTAAGTCGAAGCACTCCAAGAAGTCCAAGAGGCGACACCGCTCCTTGGACTCCCCTCGCCGGTCGCGCGACTCGGCCGAGGGTCATGGTGGTTCCACCCCCGCGGCTCCAGCGGAGCCGCAGGCACCGCGCACGTCCCCATACCCGCCGGTCCCTGGGACTGACGCGACGCCGGCAGAAGTCGGTGCCTTCCTCTCGGCCATGATGAAACTGGCTCCGTCGTCGACGCCCGCTGGCGCGCCTTCGGGCCCCGCGGACCCGACTGGGCGACCTTGCACGCCGGCGGCTCCGGCCCCGGCGCCGTCGACGGCTCCGGCCCCAACGCCGCAGTTCCCCGAGGGACTCGCCCCCGAGTCCCCGTCGACGCCGGTCGACCTCGTCACGCCTCCTCCGCCGGCATCGACACCGGTACCACCTCCGACGCCGACTCCGCTCGGCGTCGATCCCCAGTTCAGCCCCGCTCGGATCCGGCGCCGGTGCGGCGTCGATGGACGCCGCGTTCGGCGCCGTTAGAGACACATTATGTCTACCATCCGGCTCCGATCCTTCCTCCTGTTTACCAGGAATCGGATGACGGGGGCGACTGGGAGGGGTCCGAGGACCCTATGGCCGTTCAGGCTCTGCTGTCACAGGACTGGGCAGATGACCTGGGGGAGGCCAGTGGTCTGGATACCTCACCAGACACTGGATTCATCTCTCCTCCGACTGTGGCTTCGGAGGAGGGTGCTGCTTTCTCTGTGGTGCTGCGCAAGGCGGCCGCAGCCCTTAGGCTCGAGCTGCCTGCCGTGGCTGTGAGGACTAACGTCCTCACTGAGGTGCTTCAGTCTGCAGCAAGCTCCACTGAGCCTCTGCTGCAATTCAATGAGGCCCTCATTGACGTTCTGCAGGGCACCTGGTCCAAGCCCTCCACAGTTCCTCCTGTGGACAGGAACGTTGCCAGGCGCCACCGCCCTGCTCCGGGCGACCCCAGTTTTCTGTCCCAACACCCCACTCCCGAGAGCCTGGTTATCCAGGCTTCTACCTCCCAATCCTCCTTCCTGACCGCTCCGCCAGACCGGGATTCCAAGAGACTGGAACAGTTTGGCAAAAAGCTGTTCTCCTCCCTTAGTTTGGGTCTGCGGTCTTTAAACACCGCCTGTCTTTTGGACCGTTATTCCCACTCTCTGTGGGATACGGTGGAGGACGTGCTGCCCCTGTGCTCGGAGGAGGCCCGAACACGACTTACCCAGGCTCTGGCCGATGGGAGGGATGCAGCACGACATGCAATCCGATGTGGGCTTGACACGACGGACTCGCTGGGTAGGGCAATTTCAACCACGGTGGCGCTTAGACGTCACGCCTGGCTGCAGTCCACGTCCTTTTCGGGGGATGTCCAGAGCACTCTCATGGACATGCCCTTTGATGGCACTTGCCTTTTTGGTGAGAAAGCGGACAGTGCGCTGAATCGCTTTAAGGACTCCCGGGCTACGGCCAAGTCCTTGGGCCTCTCGGCACCGCGGTTGCAACCTTCCGCTTTTTGCCCCTTTCGTGGCCAAGGAAGGGGCGCCTCCTCATGTCCGCCTAGCCACCAGCCACAGACCCAACCTGTGCGCGGTCGCGGACGTGGTTTCTGCCGAGGCGGTTCTGGAACCCGACGCGGTCAGCCCACATCCACCCCGGCAGCATCCGCCTCCAAGCCTTCCTAGTCCGAGCTTTCCGGCCCATTCCTCGCCAGTGGGCGGCAGAGTTCGCCATCACCTGCTTCACTGGCGTACCATCACTTCGGACAGGTGAGTGCTGCAAATCGTCCGAAGGGGCTACTCCCTCCCCTTCGAGACGACCCCTCCAGCCATGCCACCGCAGCACCACCGTATCTCGGAGGATCATTTGAATCTTCTGCGAGAGGAAGTTTCGGCCCTCTTGGCCAAAGAGTCCGTCGAGCGCTTTCCGAGCCCAGAAGTAGGTCGTAGTTGTTATTCCCACTACTTTCTGGTTCCCAAGAAGGGCAAAGGGGGCCTACGCCCTATCTTGGACCTCCGGAACATCAATGTCTTCCTCCGGAAGGAACGGTTTAAAATGTTAACTTTGGCTCAGGTTCTAGCTGCCCTCGACCCTGGAGACTGGATGGTAGCGTTGGACTTGCAGGACGCATATTTCCACATCCCCGTCCTGCCGGCCCACCGGCGTTACCTGCAGTTCACGGTGGGTCAGGAGCACTTTCAGTTCACCGTGCTCCCCTTCGGCCTTACCAGTGCCCCTCGGGTGTTCACGAAAGTGATGGCGGTGGTCGCAGCTCATCTGCGCAGATCAGGGGTTCCAGTCTTCCCCTATCTCGACGACTGGTTGTTGAAGGCGGGCTCGCCCCAGGCAGTCGTCTCCCACCTCCAGACTAAGGCGGATCTCCTGCATTTGCTGGGGTTTTCCATCAACGTGCCGAAGTCACACCTGAGTCCCTCTCAGAAGCTCCTCTTCATCTGAGCGGTACTCGATTCGGCGCAGTTCCGGGTTCATCCAGCGGGTCCGGGATATACAGGCCCTGATTCCCATCTTTCGGCCTCTATCCTGGGTTTCTGTCAGGCTAGTGTTGTGGCTTCTGGGGCTGATGGCCTCCTGCATCCTACTAGTGCATCACGCCAGGCGGCGCATGCGGGCTCTGCAGTGGGACCTGAAGTTTCAGTGGGCCCAGCATCACGGAAACCTGTCCGACCATGTCTTGATCTCGGAGGGCACTGCGAAGCAGTTGCAGTGGTGGCTCACAGACCGCGATTGGGTCAAGGGCAAGAGCCTCTCCCTTCCCCAACCGGAGCATGTCGTAGTGACGGATGCGTCCCTCCTGGGATGGGGTGGCCATATGGGAGTGGCGGAGATCAGAGGCCTCTGGTCTCCGGCGGAGTCTCGTCTCCACATCAACCTGTTGGAGTTGAGAGCGATCCGACTTGCACTGAAAGCCTTCCTTCCCTCTGTCAGGGGAAGTGTCGTGCAGGTGTTCACGGACAACACCACCACCATGTGGTATTGCAACAAACAGGGCGGGGTGGGGTCGTGGACCCTTTGTCAGGAGGCTCTGCGCCTCTGGACATGGCTGGAACACCAGGGCGTCACCCTAGTGGTTCAACATCTGGCGGGCTCTCTGAACGCCAGAGCAGACAAACTCAGCCGCCGGTGCATGATGGATCACGAATGGCATCTGAACTCCGAAGTGGTGCAAGGTCTCTTTCAGCAGTGGGGAGAGCCTTGGTTAGATCTATTCGCCACCGAAGAGAACGTGCAATGTCAGCAGTTCTGTGCGTTGGAATTTCCAAGGCGGCACTCGCTCGGCGACGCTTTTCGTCACGAGTGGAGTTGCGGTCTGTTGTACGCCTTTCCGCCTATACCACTTCTGCCCAGAGTGCTGAAGAAGATCAGGCGCGACCGGGCCCAAGTCATCTTGGTGGCTCCGGACTGGGCTCGAAGGTACTGGTATCCCGAGCTACTCAGTATGTTGACCGATCCTCCGATACGTCTGCCCCTTCGGGAGGATCTTCTGTCGCAGCAGCAGGGGACGGTCCTCCACCCGAACCTGTCCAGCCTCCACCTCCATGCGTGGAGATTGAGCGGCGGCAGTTGATGCCATTTGACTTGCCTCCTGAAGTCTGTGATATCATTCTGGCAGCCAGGCGTCCCTCCAGAAAGACGGTATACGCCTGCCGGTGGAACAAATTTGTGGCATGGTGCACAGCAAAGGCTGTGGATCCCCTTTCTGCCCCTCTTTCTGAGGTTCTCCTCTTTCTTCTTTCTTTGGCCCAGCAGGGCTCTGCCTTGGGCACTTTGAAAGGTTATCTTGCTGCCATCTCTGCCTTCTTACGGCTTCCTCATCAGCCTTCTCTTTTCAAGTCCCCTGTGGTTACACGCTTTCTAAAAGGCATTACGCACACGTTCCCTCCTGTCCCTTTTGTAATGCCTCAGTGGGACTTGAATCTTGTTCTCACATTTCTAATGTGCGCTCCCTTTGAGCCTCTTCATAATTGTCCTCTTCGTCTGCTGACGCTTAAGACTGCTTTTCTGGTAGCCATCACCTCGGCTAGACGGGTGAGTGAGCTCCAGGCTTTATCATCAAAGCCTCCTTTTCTATCTGTTCATCCGGACAAGGTTGTCCTTCGGCCTCGTCCCTCCTTTCTTCCGAAAGTGGTGACCCCCTTTCATCTTGGGCAATCTGTCACCTTGCCCACCTTCTTTCCGCCTCCGCATCCTTCCAAAGAGGAAGAGAGGCTCCACCGTCTGGACCCAAAACGTGCGTTCTCCTTTTATCTGGACCACACAAAGCAGTTCCGGGTGGACGACCAACTTTTCGTTGGATACGTGGGTGCTAAGAAGGGGAAAGCAGTGCACAAACGGACCATCTCTCGGTGGGTCGTTTTATGCATCAAAATTTGTTATTCCTTGGCAAAAAAGGACCCTCCGGTTGGGCTGCGCGCCCATTCTACTCGGGCCACAGCGGCTACTACTGCTTTGGGACGGGGTGTCCCTTTGCAGGACATCTGTCAGGTGCCAACGTGGGCTTCGCTACACATGTTTGCCAGGCATTATTGCCTTGACAGCCAAGTCCGGAGGGATGGCTTCTTTGGCCGTTCTGTCCTCCAGGACTTTCTGGTGTGATCTTGGTTCGCAGACCCACCACCGGGGTTGGTATTGCTTGGGTATCTATTCTAAGGTGAGGAATCTAACTAACGTGTTTCTTTCAGATGAACAAGTTACTTACCTTCAGTAACGATGTATCTGTAAGAAACATTAGTTAGTTAGATTCCTCACCGACCCACCCATCCTCCCCGTTCTGCGAACTGACATCTAGGGTTAAGGTTGTCCTTTTCAGGCCCCTAGATTTATTTTTGGCACCAGTGTCGGTCTCTTGCATGGCTCTGCGTTCCTGGCGCGGAAAGCTATGTACAAGAACTGATGTCAGCACGCGAGGGCGGCGTCTAAGTACTCCGACGTCGTCATTCCGGCGCACGACGCCAACGACGGACGCGGAGCCGCAGACGACGCCTAGCGACGCGCAAGGGGTATTGCTGACGAAAAATCTTCCGGATCCAGTCAGACGCCTGGGGATATTCTAAGGTGAGGAATCTAACTAACTAATGTTTCTTACAGATACATCGTTACCGAAGGTAAGTAACTTGTTCTTTTCTCCTTAAACCAGTCCCCTATTGGTATCTAGTGTGTTTGTTTTAATGAAAACACTGGAATTGATGTATATTGAGAGTTGCCAAATGAGCCTGGTTCTGAGTGTTTTTTTCACACTCCTGATGCTTGAGATAGGTCTATAGTCTGTCTTAATCGGAGTTTGTGGCCTTCAGTTATAAGAGGACATCATCTATAGAGACCGTTTAATTGAAGAATGAGGAGATGAAGGGTGTCATTGCTGGTATACTCATATTGAGAAAGTATGTTTTGCAATATCATTGAAGAAGGAGACACAGTTTTCACATCCTACTACTAGTGGGATTTAAATGAGGGAATTCAATCTTTGTGGAGGGAACAAAGAGGGTTATGGTATGGAGTTCCCATCAGCTCCTTAAAGATTCTTTAGTCCCTATGACAAGTATGCACCTTTGGCAAGGTGGTACAGAAGGTGAGGCTGCTAAGAAGACCTCTTTGTACTTGAACTAAATATGCTATAACATTCTATCAAGGACAGTTTCATTTTCTTCTATTGCTGTATTAGTGTTTTTCAGTGGCACTTCAGTTGTCATTGGTGAACTATTGGTTGGCCATAGATTTTGCTCATTTCAACTCTTGACATTTGAAGTAGGGTATGTGATCAAGGGCCTAATGTCTACATAAAATAAACATGATAACTAATTTATTTTATCTTTCTTAAGTCAATCAGCACAGAGGTCAATAGTGGTAGTACCCAAGCTCCTAGGAAAACAGTAGGCTAATTCTTGTTTTAGAACCTGTGCGTCGACGTGTTTGGACAAGGTTTGTAATATTTTTTAATTGGTATAATTAACATTAAAATGTTTTCGGAAGATGAATGACCCAGAATAGCGAAGGCATCAGATTTATTAACCATCCACTTAAGGATTCTAGGCCCATCAAGCTACCATAAGTTCTGTATCTAAGAGTTGGCTTAGTAATAAAATCTCTTGCACTAGATGGGCGATGAATTTGTGTCAAATAAGAAAACTGTATATCATGTATAGTGTTTACCCTCTAACCTAGGGTATTTCCATCAACTGTAGGCTCCTCCCACACATGATGTGCTGATGCAGATGGAGTACTTGGAGATGGCAATAAATGAGACCCTCAGAATGTACCCCCATGGAGGACGAATTGAAAGAGTCTGTAAGAAGACCATGGAAGGGAATGGTGTGACAATCCCAGTGTGTGTGTGGTGGTGGTGTTATTCCTGTTATGTCCTCTGCACCGGAACTCCAAGTATTGCTCAGAACCAGATGAGTTAAAACCACACAGACATCAGTCACATATGAAGGGTGCAAGAAGGAGAGATAGAGTGCTAGCGAGGAAGTCAATAAATATTATGGCTAATTATCAGTTCAAGGCAATATCAGGTTACTGAAGAAATAAGGGCATAGTGAATAAGAAAATTGGCATCAATTAAGACAGAAAGGGTTTTAAGTCACTTTTATGAGTACAGTTAGATTAAACTACAATTGTGGTCTCTTACAGCACACATTGCAGATCTAAACTGAGTTTTAACTGAGCACAAACATATATGTTTCGAAACATTATGAGACTTTGTGTTTTATAACTTCAGTTAACTATAATCACTCAATTAGTTACACTGTTCCTCTCCTGAATTAATTCAGTTTGTGTAGGCAATGTTTTGCATTTTCACAATGTATGTTTAGTCTAAGCCAAATTAACTGAATAAATGTGGTAAGTGAAGTGTGTCTACAGCACCATCATGGTTCCATCCTAAAAGATCTCCAAAAGACCGTAATCTGTGATGGTCACTTAAAACGGAGACCGATTGCGGTAGTTTGAAATCCGTTTATTGAAATATTACACAGCTACAGGAGGCAGCTGCCAGTCAGCTCGGCCACTGTTCATCCAACCGCCACCACTCCTACCACATTTCACTTCCCCGGCGTTCCATGGAATGCCACTACAACATCCGAAACCCCGATGGAACACATCTCTACCCTTATATTGAACAATTACAAAAACATTGCAAAACAATATAGTATAGTGTAGCATAGTATAGTATAGTATAGCATAGTATAAAGAAAAGCATAGCACTGGCATAAGGAACTTTCCCCTGGGAACAACTCAACGCCCAAACCTAAGGATCCATGATGAAATCTTGGAACCGCTTTGGCATGCAACGCGTTCTTTCCTGCCACATTTTTCTTCGCTCAGGTACCCTCGGGATCCCATGCCATCACTCTCAATACCCAGACTTCTCTCAGACACCTTTCTATCCATCAAATAATCAGGCTCCTTCACACCCTTCTTGTTCTCCTCGGATGACTTCCTATCCATCAGCCAATCAGTCACCTTCACAACCTTCTTGTTATTCTACACATTGCCATCACCGAACAACACAGACTAACGATTCAATGTCTTGATGTGTGGGTGTTTAGAAAATTTAGACAAACCCTTACTCTCCCTCCATCCTTTCCTTACTAGCACCCGATCCCCAACAACCAGCTGTCTCTTGAGAGTACTTTTGGAATTACTAAGGGGCATATCAGCAAGGAGGCGATATAAAATTATCGCCGCTTTTGCGTCCATTTTCCTACGAAAAGCGACGATAATTTTATCGCCTTATCAGCAAGGTCACGCTATCGCGTGAGTCCTTGCATTAGCTCCCTTTCCCGTAACTTCCACCTTTGCATCTCTAATGAGATGCAAAGTGGGTGTTCCGTCCCAAAATAACTGACATTTCTCCAATTATCAATGGGCACCCTAACAAGCATAGCGATAAGAAAAGTAGCGCTAACCTTGGTTATCGCTACTTTCCTTACATCTGCTTTTAATTTGAATTAGCCATTATATCCAATGTAAGGTGGATATCATGGCTAAGTCTGTCCTGCCCTATCAACAAGCTATCGCCAAACTTTGTGAGATTTTCGCTGGATTTCCAGTGATAATCTCACATTTGGCAGTTAGCGCTTGGAATTTTATCGCTTTTGAGATAAGTGTTGCTGATAGCACGCTATCTCAGCGATAAAATTCCACGTTATTACAAAATTACAAAATTAGCCGGCGATAATTATCCTAGCGCTAAGTGCGCTTAGCAATAATTATCACCGGTCCTTGATGATATGCCCCTAAGTGACTTGTCACACCTCCTTTGTCTCAGTACTCCCTTGGACAGCAATGCTCTTGACTCCTTGCCCCTCATGGCTTCAAACGGTATTCTACACATGGTGCTGTTAGGTGTAGTACGATAAACCCACACCATTTTACGTATGGCAACTCTCCTCTGTTCACCATGACTTATGACCAACTGAATCCCCTCCTTCAGCGTCCTGATCCACCTTTCCACCAGGTCATTGCTCTTGGGATATTATACAGATGACCTGATGTGCTCTACACCATACAATTGCAAAAACTCTGTCATGGCATAAGACACATATTGTATACCGTTATTGTCACAAGGATTTCAGGAACACCTTCTCTCTCCCACAGCTTTTCCAAAAATGTAATAACCACCTCTGTAGATACTTGACTCGAAAAACTCCACCTCAGGCCACCGGGAAAAATAATCTACAGTGACCAAAGCATACACAGGACCAGATCCTAGGACTTTGTACAATCCAGAAATATCCAAACCAATTTTCTTCCACAAAAGATGCCTCTTATCAACTTCCACTGGGGTATAAATCACTGTCTTCTGAGACTTATCGCTCCATGCACATGATAAACACTCTCTCATCATCCTATCTATGTATTTGTCCAGCCCTGGCCACCAATATTCGGCTGTGATCTTACGCTTGGACGCACTAATACCCATATGTCCCTTATGAGCCAGACTCATAATGCGTGACCTCAAAACCACAGGTACCACCAATAACTCTCCTCTGAACAAGATACCAGCCGCCACTGACAACTTTGTGCTAACATTCTGTAATGATTCCTCTTCTGAATCTTTTCCTTTAGCTGGC
Organism: Triturus cristatus; assembly: GCF_964204655.1. Taxonomy (NCBI): domain Eukaryota; kingdom Metazoa; phylum Chordata; class Amphibia; order Caudata; family Salamandridae; genus Triturus; species Triturus cristatus. The sequence continues at coordinate 1,058,666,873 of NC_140593.1, read as the reverse complement.
CACCCGACAGACATGTGTCTCATTACTTCCTGCAATGTTCCGTCCTCCTTTACAGCCTGCAACCACTCTTCATGCTCAATGTGACCTTCAGTAAAAGTAACAACACAAGCAGCCAACTCTTCCCCGTAATCAGTCTCGTCAGCATCCTGACATTCCACAGGCAATTTTCACAAACAGTCAGCTACTAAAGTTTTCCTCACAGGCATGTATTCCATGGTGTACAAAAATTCCAACATTCTTAAAACCGAGCATAGAATTCTGGCGGAAGCTAAACTGGTCCCCTTGTTGGTAAATACATCAATCAAAGGGCAGTGATCCATACAAATCATAAACTCTGTTCCCCATGTAAACTTCCTAAAATGATCCACCCCCCACCAGCCAGTGCTTCCTTTTCAATCGTGGAATACATTAGTTTAGCATCTCTTAACAGTTTCGAGGCATAAGTGATTGTCACCAATCTTCCCTGTCTCTGCTGTAGAAGTACAGTCCTCAACCCTATTGCACTAGTACACATTGGGGCAGATTTATGACGACTGGCGCATCCCTGCATATCAGCAGGGATGCGCCAGTTATGATGCGCCACAGCTGCGCCACCATGGATGCGCCGCATTTATAATGCGGCGCACCATGGGGCAAAAACGGCACAGATGCGTCACGCATCTGTGCCGAAAAGTGGCGCATTGCTGGAGTTGCGTCGCAAGCGCGACGCAGCTCCAGCAATGATCTGGGGGGCCCTATCTGTACAATGCTGCGTCAATCCTTACGCCTGCTTCAAGCAGGCGCAGGGTTTTGACGCAGCATGGGCCTAAAAGTGACTCCGTGAAATCTTGTAGATTTCTCTCAGCCACTTTTAGGAGGCGTTCCTGCGCCGGAACGCCCCCACCTGCCCTGGAACGCCTACATGTGGCGCAGGGCTTTACAACGTGACGCATCTGGGAGATGCGTCACGTTTGTAAATGCCCCGCACCATGGCGCAGGATTTGCGCCGCTGCTGCGTCACAAAGTGACGCAACGGCGGCGCAAAAGTGCCGCAAGTGCAACATAAATCTGCCCCATTATACTTCTGTCATGAGTATCAAAGGGCTTGAGGGCAGGAGCTGAGGCAATCTCCTTCTTAAGTTGCTTAAACTTCTGCTCACACTTGGGACACCAAAGAAAGTTGGCATTCTTTGCAATCACCCCAAACATGCACACAGTCTTGTCTGCAAATTTTGGAATACACCGAGAATAATATTTTGCCAACCTCAAAAAGGATCTTTAATGGTCCCTATACAAAGGTGATGGGGGCTTCTTCAATGACCTTAACCAGCTTCAACTTAGAAGACATACCTTTCTCGTCCAGCCAATGGCCCAAATATTCAGCATCACTGACTCCAGTCTTACACTTCTCCAGCTTTATGGTAAACCTCCACTTTTGCAAAATACTTAGCACCCCACATAAGACTTTATCATGTTTCATCACATTTTTCAAATATCAAAATATCGTCCTGAAAATTGGTCATGTTACTCTGCCCCTTGAACAACTGGGGCATTGCTCTCTGCAAAACAGCCGAAGCTGAAGCCAGACTAAATGGCATGAGCTTGAATCTCTATACTCATTCAGAAGTGACAAAAGACATGAGATATCTTTAATCAGGGTGCAGTGCTATCCGGTGATATGCGGACGTCAAGTTTAAGGTAGAAAATACCTTCACACCTTTGATTGTCATCAGCATCTTCCCGATATTGGGCACAGGGTGTCTGTCCACCCAGGTGGCATTGTTCAAATCACGCAGATCGACCAGATCCTCAATTCCCCATTATTTGTTTTGTTGCTAAAACCACTGGGGCCAACCATTCTGAGGCTTCGATTTCCTCAATAATTCCAGCCTCACAGAACTTTTGCAATTCCATCTTCAAAGGCTCCCTCATTACCAAAGGCACTGTGCGAGCTTGATGCACTTTTGGTATCACTCCTTTCCTTAATATTCCACCAGAACTTTTTCTCGCCACCTCAGATCACACACCATGCTCACATTAGAATGTGCCCCCAGAACTTGTTCAGGATGGTTAGGGTCCAGACGTATTAAGTCCCTCTGCTGAGGCCACCCCAACAAGCATAATCCATCTTTGGCAATGTACACCTTGGAATGCGTCTCCACGCCTGGAATATCAACACACCCTCAATGTAGCCAAACAATTCTATGGGCTTGTTCCAATATGCCACAAGTTTGATATCTGGGTTAAATAATTTTTGGGCAGGAAATTTCCGCAGATACTCCTCGCCAATCAAAATATAGCTTGCACCAGAATCTGCCAGGGCATGCATCTCCACCCCGTCTACCTTAATGGTACAATAAGGATGAATTGACTCTCACTTCACTAATATGTAAAATAAATTCTTCCTCACCCTGAACCTCCAAACTCCCTTCATCCACCATACGCACAGCAACTTTCATTTTGGGAAAAACCTCTTTTTCCTTGCACACACTGGCAAAGTGCCCCTTGCCCTTGCATCTCCTAGACACTTGCTCCACTGCAGGGCAATTAGGATCAGTAAGTATGTGTCCCTTCAACTAGCACTTGAAACAAGAGTATCCCTTCTGATCCACCCAATTTCCCCAGGAAGACACAGTTTTTTGTTTTGTTCTTTTGATATTAGGCACTTTTGCACAAAAAGATTCCTCGTTCCCTGCACCGCTAGATGCCATTTCCCTGAGTCCTTCTTCTGTATTCTCTGCCCTTTTTGCTATCTCGACAGCTTTTGCCAATGTCAAATCCTCCGTGTTAAGTAACTTCTCTTGTGTCCTCTTATTTTATGCACCAATTGATCCCATAACACCTCATCTATTATTTGTAGTCACATGACAATGCCAGTCTTAGCAGATCTTCCAAAACAATTGTCTATGGATTCCCCAGACATTTGGGCTCTATCCTAAAACTTCAATCTTTCCACTACAACATTTTTCTTTTTTCCATAGTTTATATCCAGTTTTTTCAATGCCATTTCATATTCATCACTTTCAGAATCCTTCTCATTCTCTTACGGTAAGGGCGGTAAATGTTTCAAAATCCGACGCCCCTGAGCACCTAGACAATGTTTCAGCATTACCAATTTACGTGAGGTAGTGTATATATCACCACTGTAAGCCTGAAATCCTTCCCTCCAATCTTCCTATATTAACATAGGCTCACCAGGCACTCCCAAAAACTGAGAGGGCACCACTACGCTCTCCGGGGCATATTTACAAGGTCTGGCGCATCTCTGCAAATCAGCAGGGATGCCCCAGAACACTTGCGACAGGCAAAACCACTCGTGCGCCACCACTGATGCGCCGCATTTACAATGCGGTGCGCCGTGGCGCACGGATGGGCAGATGCGTGTTGCATTCCCTGTCGTAAAGGCGGTGCATCGCTGGAGTCGCGACGCGGCTCCAGCAAGGCTCGGGGGCGCCCTATGCCTAACATGCTGCATCACTCCTTGCGCCTGCTTCAAGCAGGCGCAGGGTTTTGACGCAGCATGGCCGTAAAAGTGACTCCGTGAAATCTTGTAGATTTCACAGCGCCACGTTTACGAGGCTTGCCTGCGAGGGAACGCCCACCCTGCGCCGTAACGCACACATGAAACCTGACGCAGGTTTCATGTGGGCGCACGGCTTTGTAACGTGACGCATCTCCCTAGATGCGTCACGTTGTAAATAGGGCACAACGTGGCGTAAGGTTTACGCCACCGCTGCGTCACAGAAGTGACGCAATGGAGGTGCAAATGAGGTGCAAGGGGCTTGTATATCTGCCCCTCCATGTTTAATATCACTTGAACACACAAAATCCACACAGTAAACTAAAATAAAGAAAGTAGCCACCACTGTCACCCACTTGCCCCAAAACTATTAAATGAAACAAAGAAGGTAGTCACTGCTGTCACCCACTTGCCCCAAAACAATTAACTAAAATAAAGAAAGTACCCACGGGGCGTGCTCCGTCTCCCCGGGCCCATTATAAAATTTTTAAGCTTTTGTGAAGCGGCGGACGGGGAGACCGGTCATGGTGTCCGGAGCAGGCTGGGACTTACCCGCTGATACCTGGTGTCCCGATCCGCCCCGGCTTGATGGAGTAGGGGGCAAAGCATGCACCGGCGGGGGTCGGCGAGTGGCGGCTGCCATTTTGATGCTCCTTGGTGAGTCCGGAGTGCTGTCCTGGTAAACAGATGCTGCGTTCTGGCTGCATCCAGGGCACCCAGACCTCTTCTGCGACATCTCGACTGGCGGTGTGTGGTGCTGCAGCCCTCTCTGTGCACTCCCGGCTGCTTTCTGTGAGGACCCGACAGAGTCCTGTGGAGGCCGCCATCTTGTGAGTTGCCTCGGAGGCCCCGGGGCTCCGCTCTGATGGCGATTTGTGGCAGCTGCGAGGGTGAGCGACGGCAATGCGGGGCGCTCTGAGGCCCTACTATGCTCTCTCCTGACCACCCATGTGGCTGGCTGACATTATAGCTGCGGTAGAGGGGTGCCCCCAGCATCCCAGACTCTGCCGCACCCAGCAACCCTCTGTGCTGGGCTAGCCTCCTTAGCGCACTGCCCTTGCAGGCCCTTGCCTGGAGCGCTGTGGGAGGTAGGTGCAGAGCCTGGAGAGTGCTGCTGATACGTGGCTAGTGGAGTCTGGATACATCGGGGGTTCCCGAGGGCTGCGGCGGCCACCATTTTGCAGATTGCGCCAGAGCCTGTGGAGGACTGCAGCCCTAGTGCTCCACTCGGATGGAAGTGTGCAGTGATTGATCAGGTGAGCATCGGAGGCACGGAGCCCCCTGCGGCCCTACTACGCTCCCTTCTGCTCCCCCAAGTCTCGCTTGCATTGCAACGGATCCTCGGTGGGCTCCCATGCTGGGCTTGCCTCCCCAGCGCCACGCCTTTGCGGCCCTTGCCCTGAATGCTGTTGGGAATAGGCACAGGACTGCCTTTCGGGGGTGCCGCCGTCCCCCGCTGGAGTATTGGGATCGCGCTTCTCCCTCCCAGTGCCGGAGTAGCGGAGAGCACAGATCAGGAGCTGAGGCCTGAAGTGAGGTGCCCTCCCCCTGAGGCCTCAAGCTGTGGCTTGCAGTCAACAGCCCTTCTCTGCACTACGCTGTCCCTCGCCCCTGTGCATCAAGTCGCAAATGCGGCTCGACCCCCCCGCTATTGCGCCTGGCACGGTGACAGTTCAGCCTGTTGGCGGATGCTCCTGGGGCGACTTATACGGTGACTCGACCTCCCTGCTGGGAGATCAGACGAGGGGGTTATAGACAACTGTGGTGGTGCACCCCCTGTCTCTGTGGCTGGACGGATGCGCTGACCTTCCCACCTATAGACAATACCTTGGAAGACGGCAATACATAATGGCAGCACCTCCCTAGGCGAGTCTGAGTGGGCTACTGTCCCTGGGATCCAGCTATGCCACGCTCAAAGGCCCGCAAGGAGGTACCAGTGACAACTCTGTGGAGCAACATCGCTCAGCCTGACGTGGCGATGCAGTCCGCGACCCCCCCCCCTCCCCGCCGGCTCAGATGGATGGAGGGGCCTCAGCCCCAGTCACGCACGGCTATATGGACTGGTTCCTAAAGGAGATACGCACTGATCTCTCTTCCCTCAAAGAAGAATTCAGATTCAGCCGGACATCCTCACCAGGGTGCACTTCTACACTTAGAAGGAGGTGATCATGCAGGCAGCGCGCAACAAGACAGAGATCAAATTCCTGGGGAACGTAATCCAGCTCTACCAGGGCCTCTCCGCCATCACACTCCGTAAGGGACATGATTTTAAGCCGTGCTTACTCCCATTACTGACGGGTTTGCCCCTCAAGATCCGCCCCCCTCCTCGGGCAGGCACCAAATTGCTCTCACTAAATGTCCGTGGCTTGAACCCCCCTAATAAACGTATGAAAATCTGGTGCTACATCCTGACGTAGCTCCTACAGGACACCCACTTGATGAAGACAGATGTGCTTTGTATGGTGCATCCGAAATATCCCCTGCAATACTGGGCATACACAGACTCCAAGACTGTGGGGGTGGGGATTCTTTGCAAGGCCGGATACTGCACATCTGTCTCAAATGTCACCCGGGATGGGGAGGACCACTACTTGTAACTGCACCTCATGCGGGGACGAAGACAGTTGACGCTCCTTAATGTTTACGCCCCTAATGCCTCCCAAAATACCTATCTCCGGCGCATACTCTCTGAACAGCTTAAGGGCGTAGAAGGGGATGTGGCAGTGTGTGGGGACTTTAATCTGGCCTGGGACCCTGTTCTGGACCAGAGTAATGCAACATATCAGGGTGTGGGGACAATGTCAGGGCACCTTAAGAGGGATATCGAGAGCTGGGTCCTTGTGGACGCCTGCGGGTACAAGCACCCCGACGTTAGAGATTATTCCCATTACTCACATGTGCACATGTCTTACTCACGCGTTGACTATGCTTTGATTACGCCTTCCCTCCTCACCTGCCTGCACACCGCAGATCTCTCTGACATTTCCATCTCTGACCATGCACACGAGCTCGGCTGACCTGCCCCGTTGGCGCCTGCCCCCCCAGCTGCTGTGAGACCCTGTGGATGTGGAGGAGATCCGGAAGGGTATTATTGAGTATTTTCAGCTAAATGCTTCCCCTGCGTTTTCCCTGCCACCTTGTGGGATGGGTTCAAAGCTACGATCTGGGGTATCATCACCTCTCTCGCTGTTGCTTGAGGGCACGAGGCGAAGCTAGTAGAATCTAACCTCACTGCGGAGATTAAACTCTTGGAGCGCACAGACAAGGAGGCCCCCACACGTTGTACCAAACGGCAACTTGTGCTGCTGAGGGGCCAACTGCCGCGGAAACTGCTTGGGCAAGGCCGAGCATGCTCTGTTGTCTCTGAGGCAAAAGTACTATGATTGGGGGATAAGGTGGGCAGGCTCCTAGCTGGTAAACTGCGGCAGCATCAGGCAAAGGCCCATATTGCTAAGATCCAGACGGGTATGTCCACATGGGCGACTACTGAAAAGAATAAGGTGGAGGCTTTCCGGGGCTATTACCAGCAACTCTACTCTCGGGAAGATCCTTCTCCCACGCGCTTACACTTCTTCTTAGCTGCTTGCCACTGGGATCCCTTGTCCAAGCATCACGCCACCCTCCCTGATAGTCCCATCACTCTGGAGGAACTAGGCACTGCTCTTAAACATCTCTCCCTTGGCAAGGCCCCAGGGCCGGACATGCTGCCTGTGCACTTCTATTGTGTCTTCCTCCCTCAGCTTGAGGACCACCTCCTGCAGGTTTTTAATTCCTGCACAGATACCACCGGCCTCACCCCCACTATGGCTATGGCGGAGATCTCCCTTCTACTCAAAGCGGGTAAGGACCTGGCGTGTTCGTCTTACCGCCCCATAGCTTTGCTCAATACAGATGCTAAGATTTTTACCAAGATCTTGATGTCGCGTCGTGAGCCTCATCTGCCAGGTCTCATTGACTCGGACCAGGTGGGTTCATCCGCCACCGGCAGGGTGCAGATAACATGCGCTGTGTGGTGCATCTCATTGAAAAAGTTCCACACCTCAACATCCCTACGTACCTTCTCTCGCTTGACGCGGAGAAGGCGTTTGACAACGTCGACTCGCCCTACTCCGCGCCATGCTGTGCAAAATAGGTCTGGGGCAGACGTTTATATCAAAGATCATGGCGTTGTATGTGGCCCCTGATGCTAGCATTCGACTTAACGGAAGGGTCACAAGGCCATTTTCGTTGCACCGAGGCACGAGTCAGGGGTGTCCACTCTTACCCCTCCTCTTTGCGCTGGCCGTAGAGCCCCTGGCTATACGGGTGAGGGAACTGGAGGACATTAGGGGAGTAGCTTTTGGAGGCCAAGAGCATAAGATTAACCTCTTTGCTGATGACCTTTTACTCACACTGACCGAACCTCATTTATCGCTTCCGTGTGTGGTAGACACCCTACAGTCATTTGAGGCTGTCTCTGGCTTTAAAATCAACCTCTCCAAATCGTTTGCCCTTAATATTAATATCCCGGTCTTTGTAGCTAGCATACTGCACGGGCTGACTCCATTCCAGTGGACAGAAACCTCCTTTACATACTTAGCACTCCAGCTTACCCCCACACTCTCTACTTGGTCGTGTGTCAACTGGACGATCTTGCGCCGCTCCATACTGGCTGCCCTACAGAGATAGAAGCCCCTTTGTATTTCGTGGCTGGGGCGCATCAATGTCCTTAAGATGAATATTTTACCACAGGTTCTCTACCTATTCCAAATGCTCCTGACCCCGATCCCACAAGCGGACATTCAGCGCCTACAAGCTGATCTGTGTGCCTTTGTGTGGAATGGAAGGCGCCCGCGGGTGGCGCATTCTCTTCTGATGCGTCTGCGTGACAGGGGAGGCCTGGCTTGTCTAAATCTTCAGGAATGCTATTGGGCAGCGAATCTGAGGTACATCTCTGAGTGGGTTGCACAGGAGAGTGAAAAACATTGGTTTCACATGGACCGGGCGGTGGCATGCCGACCATTGTGGGACCTTGCTTGGCTGCCTAAGCACGTCCGTCCCCGGAGTGCATATGTCACGGCGCGACCAAGATAGTCCTCGATATATGGGACAAACTAGCATTCAAAAGGGGCCTGACCACATTCCCGTCCCCACATCCTCCTATCGCACGCAACCCTGAGTTTCGCCCAGGCTTGCCAAAGCAGGCGCCCCGCATGTGGAATGATGGGGAATGTTGAACGATCAGTGCCTTATTCAAAGGGGGCGTCCCCAAGCCCTTTGACGAATGCAAATTGGACTTTGCGCTACCACACATGGCCCATTATCTATATATGCAACTGCGCCATTGTCTTTCCATCCCTGAGGTGTATGCAGCGGCGATGCGCCCCTTCACCCGTTCGAAAAATTGGTAAGAGCCTTTGAGGGCTCCAAAGGCCTCACATCCAAGACATAATGGGTTTACAACATTCAACCCCACCGTGCCCCCATTCTTATTGGACTGCATGGCAGGCCGCTACTCCGGTAGGTTCCACTTCCAAACAGTGGGATAAGCTGTGGCAAGATATCCCTAAAACTTACCGCAGCCTTGCCTCGCTTGAAACCGCCTACAAGCTGATGCTTCAATCGTATTATACGCTCTCCCGACTGGCCACCATGTATCGTTCCGTCTCCAACCTATGCTGGAGATGTGGGGTGGCAGAAGGCACTCTCTATCACATCTGGTGGTCCTGTCGTGTGATAGCTACCTTCTGGAAGGAAGTTCTGGGCCACATCAAAGGGGTGGTGGGCTACCCGATCCCGCCACTGCAACATGTGGTGATCCTGGGCATCCGTCCACCCAATCTAGTGGCAATGACGGGGGTGGATTGGGCTCTCATAAGCCATCTACTTTTGGCAGCGCAACAACTCATAGCATGCGCATAAAAGCAGACCTAGGCCCCATCCATAGCTCAGTGGATCGTTCGGGTGTGGCATGCACTGGCCATGGAGAGGCTCTCACACAATATAGCGAATACTGAAAAGAAATTTCAGCGTGTCTGGCAGCCTTTGCTCTCTTATCTCATGCGCATTGAATTCACTTGCTTTAGCCCCCCCGAAACTCAGAGCCTTGCAACTCTTACCATGCGATTGAAGGATGCTTGAACCCCAGCTTGATGACAGCCCGGCCATAATCGGTTTGCTAGCTGATCTCCCCACCGTCATCGCCCCCCCGTCCCCGTGCGTAGTCTGCGACGCCTAAACACCACCTGACATGTCATGACCTGTATGATTATTGTTACTTTCCTATTATTGTTCTCCTTTTTCTATTATAGTTGCCTCGGCCTGGGGACTCGGACTCTCGACCTAGATGGTTCTCAATCAGTTATGACTTTTGAGCCTTTCCACATCTCAATCAATCCTTACTGCAATGTTTAATTTGAGGCGGCCGGCCCGAAGTGGTTGCAGGTGACTTGCTGTGTACTTGTATACTGCTATGCTTGCTATTTCATTACACTGCCGGCCCAAACAGGGTTGTAGGCACTATGCCGTGTTCGACAGTATTTACCTGCAATAAAGGTTTTTGAAACTAAAAAAAAAAAAAAAAAAGAAAGTACCCACCACTGTCCTTTTGCAGAATAGATTCCAATCAATAAACCAGTTACACTCAACTGGAGAACGTCCTCCCTGTGAGGCAGCCTGCTGACACTAGCAGTCACCGCTATAGTTTCCCCCATGCACAAATCAGTAATTATTCCACAACTGCAGGAATAATCTCGCCAGGCACAGCCCACATACGGTGCGCCGCTCCACTCTGCGCTGGTGACATACGTTGCTAGGCGACGTGAAAATACAAAACAGCCCATGTGAAAAAGGCTGAGACGTGCCGACACTCGAAACACATTGCCAAGCGACGTGAATACACAAGCAGACTGCACAAACTAGGCGTAACTCCAAGATGACACGCACTAAGGGGCATATCAACAAGGGCTTTATCTCTGCTTTTTTGGCTTTAAAAGCCAAAAAAGGAGAGATAAAACTAGCGCCCTATCAACAACAGGGTGCTAACATGCAAATTTGCATGTTAGCACCCTTTTACTCTACGCTTCCCCTTGCATCTCTAATGAGATGCAAAGGGGGCGTTCCAGAGTAAAACAATAGGAGAAATGTCGCTAAGCGACATTTCTCCTATTATCAAGAATGTCGCTAACCCTGTTAGAGACAAAAAAAGCAGCGCTAACCGCGGTTAACGCTGCTTTTTTACGTCTGGTATTTTTCTGACTTAGCCATGATATCCTATGGAAGGAGGATATCATGGCTAAGTTTGCCTGTCCCTATCAACAAGGTAACGTGAGATTATCGCTGGGTTTCCAGCGATAATCTCACGTTAGCCTGTTAGCGTGAGGATTTTTATCGCTATTGAGATAAGCGTTGCTAATAGCACGCTATCTCAGCGATAAAAATTCACGCTAGCTGGCGATAATTATCCTAGCGCTAAGTGCGCTTAGAGATAATTATCGCCGGTTGTTGTTGATATGCCCCCACGTTAGGCTGACTCCTCGATGACACACACCCTACAGCAATCTTTCATATGCACAGGGCACAAGAAGAGGGGCAATATCCACACTTACTGATACCACACACTAGTTGCCTCGGCATGGGGACTCGGACTCTCGACCTAGACAGCACATGTTGCCACTAGATGGTCCTTAATCACTTATGACTTTTGAGCCTTTCCACATCTCAATTAATCCTTACTCCTATGTTTATTTGAGGCGGCCGGCCCGAAGTGGTTGTAGGTGACTTGCTGTGTACTTGTATACTGCTATGCTTGCTATTTCATTACACTGCCGGCCCAAACAGGGTTGTAGGCACTATGCCGTGTTCGACAGTATTTACCTGCAATAAAGGTTTTTGAAATAAAAAAAAAAAAAATAAGAAAGTACCCACCACAGTCATTTTGCAGAATAGATTCCAATCAATAAACCAGTTACACTCAACTGGAGAACTTTCTCCCTGCGAGGCAGCCTGCTGACACTAGCAGTCACCGCTAGGTTTCCCCCATGCATAATTCAGAAATTATTCCACATCTGCAAGAATAATCTCGCCAGGCACAGCCCACATACGGTGCGCCGCTCCACTCTGCGCTGGTGACATACGTTGCTAGGCGACGTGAGAATACAAAACAGCCTGTGTGAAAAAGGCTGAGACGTGCCGACACTCGAAACACATTGCCAAGTGATGTGAATACACAAGCAGACTGCACAAACTTAGCGTAACTCCAAGATGACACGCACTAAATTAGGCTGACTCCTCGATGACACACACCCTACAGCAATCTTTCAGATGCACAGGGCACAAGTCCTAAAAGAAGTGGGGGGACTAACCTAATTAATCATCATACAAGTGGCATCACGTCGCGTGACATCGTGGCACGTGAAGCGCGTGTCATCACAGGAAGTGGCATCACAAGAAGTGACATCAGATCTTAAGCCCCTCACTGGGGAGAGGCTGTGGTTTACAGCTAGTCTGCCGACCTTGGAGCTGGGAAACCAAGGTTCGAGTCTCGGGGTTGACTCCACAGCCTGAAATTCTGGACAAATCACTTAATTTCCCTGTACCTACCAAAACAAGCATTGGCATAGCCAATAGGTCTCACTTTTGGGACCTTATAAGTGTTTAGCCCTGCAACAGTTTGGTGCCGATTAGGATCCTGGAGAAACCGGGTACGAACCGTCGGTCGGAGGGTTTTCTCCGTCCGACTCATACCCGGTTGTAAAACTTTACACACATGGAAGTACGATTCGCACGGAAACACCATTTCTGTACGAGTCGTACAAAACACCGACCGACGAAAATATACATACAAATGTGATCCGGGAAAGCGCCGACGTGACGTCGGGACGCTTTCAGGCAGCATGTCACGAACCAGGAAGTACGATTCGAACCGACAGCAGTCCGGACGTCAATATTTTTACGGCACCCAAAAAGTGCCGGAAAAGCGAAGTACGCCACGAAACGCCCAGATTAGGGGGCCCGGTACGCGTTGTACCCCCCCCCCCAGCCCCCGTGAGTACGCGCCGACCCCCCCCTCGACCCCGTATGTACGCGCCAACCCCCCCAGCCCCCGTATGTACGCGCCGAACCCCCCCAGCCCCCGTGTACGTACGCGCCGAACCCCCCCTGTGAATGTACACCCGTGTACGTACGCGCCGAACCCCCGTGTATGTTCACCCGTGTAGGTACGAGTCGTACCCCCCGTGTATATACACCCGTGTACGTACGAGTCGTACCCCCGTGCATGTACGGTGCGTACCCCCACCGTACATACACAGGGGGGTACGACTCGTACGTACACGGGTGTACATACACGGGGGTTCGGCGCGTACGTACACGGGCGGTATGACTCATACGTACACGGGTGTACATACACGGGGGGGTTTCGGCGCATACATGCGGGGGCTGGGGGGGTCGGCACGTACATGCGGGGGCTGGGGGGGTCGGCGCGTACATGTGGGGGCTGGGGGGGGTCGGCGCGTATGTGGGCACATGTCTCCATGATTGCTATGGGAGTTCGGTGCGGACGGTGTTTTTCCATACGGTTGTTACATCGGACGCACGGGATGGATCGTACTTGCGCGGTCGGACTTCACTTTTCACATTTGTACGGTAAATCGTCCGGGCACGTGTCGGACACATTTTCCGACCCGAGGACGTGTGGGGAATAATTCCCAATGCGATTCGTATGGACTTTTTCCCATGCGAATCGTACTTGGCAGTTTGTACGGCACTTGTACGATTCGTACGGTAAAAAGACCGGATACGAGTCGTACGGGGAAATTTTTTCCAGGATCCTAATCGGCACCTAAATGTTGTTGCAGTAAGGATAGTGTGCTGCATAACTAAATACTTAAAAGGCCCCAAAGGTGAGACCTATTGGCTATGCCAATTCTTGTTAGAGCTTCTTAGAGTTTCTCGTTGCTCAAATTGGTGTACATTTCTGATATCTATATGTTTACCCCGTCTTTATTCCTTAATTTTGCTCACGACGAAGTGCCACTCATAGTCGTTAAAATGTCACTCAATTACACTGAATTGTGGAACTGTCACACACAGCAATCTGAAACCTTGGCAGCTATGATTATACTAAAAATAAAATGTTAGATTTGGACAAAAAAATAAATTATCAGTGAGCCTGAACCATATATTAACATAACAGATCAATGACAAACTAACAGTTGTAAAATGGCCACCTCCTTCTTTCTGGTAATGTAAAGCATAAATGTGTCACTTCTACATGGCGTTGCATTTCTAAGGTATTAGTTGATGCCAACCTTTCTCAGTTATTGGGAAAAGGACGAAGAGGTATAACAAGCCCACACCACATCCTGAAAATTATACATTGCTATGGATTGAATTGCAATTACATTTATATAGCGCTTATTACCTTTGAGGAGGTATTGGTGGCACTAGAGTTGGGAGAGCTCACGAAGTCAAAAGGTGCAAAGGAAGGTTTCGATACACATATAGAATTTTTTTTTTTTTTTTTTTATATTTTATTTAGGTTGTCCGATCAGCAGTATACCATACACTTACATAGACATGTACGTTTTCAAACACTGTGTAACATAGCAATGTTAGACTTGGACACATTACAAATGACACTTTCCAATTTGCATGAGCATCTTCAACATTCGGCAGCTGTTCGGGTTACAATTCCACAGTGTCCTCCTCAGTTTACAATACCTTCCGGCACATACACAGTATTTTGGATTACTTCTCTGGGTACTTCTGTTAGAGGCATGGAGCGTTCCCCCCCTCCTGTTAGTGTTTGGGGAGAAGGTCCCCCCACAGATTGTCCATCTTCCTGTGTCCTCAGTAAATATTGCGTCAGCAGTTCCCAGAAATCCCGGGACCTAGAGGAGAGCGGCAGCTCCTCAGCATACGTGTCCATAGTTTCTCTACAGTACGTCATGTCCGTGAGCCAGTCCTTAAGTCTAGGTGGTCGTTTGCTACCCCATCTGACAGCTACTCGCCTTTTTGCTAATAGCAGTGCCACCGCCAGGAACTTCCTCCGTTTTGCTTGACTATGTCTATATATTCCCAGCAAGCACACCAGCGGCGTGTTTGGCACCTGTTCCGTCAGCATTTTATTTAGTACTCCCATAATATCCTGCCAATATTTATGTAGCTGTGGGCATGCCCAAGCCAGGTGTAGGAAGTCAGCCCCTGGTGCGTCACATCTCTGACATCGATCATGTGACACATATAGAAATTTACATAGGTCCGTGCAGCCCTTGAAAACTTGTGCAAGGTGTCTGTAAGAGAGCATTTTGCTGTAAGGTCCCTTTATGCAGCAATGCACTGGCCAAGGTGTACTGAAAGTTGCTCCGGGAACTTGAGAGGTGCAGTACTTAGGTGGGGATGCACTACCCACGCCTCAAGATGAATACTTTGAATTTGCATTTAGTCTGCATGGAAACACAATAAAACTGCAAAGAAACGACCGTAACATTAGACGAACTGGATGCTCAGCGAGGGGGTTGTAAACCACCAGCTCAAGAGGTGCATCTTCGTAAGGCCGAAGCTGTCAAACCCCCGAAAGGCGGGAGCCAACCCTGCAGTGGGCGCCGCGCATAAAGCTACTCAGTGACTTAGAGATGCAGCCCCCGTCCATGTAACTCCCAGTTACCTGACACACAGCAGCTCTAATGTCCCGGTAACCGCCTTCTTGCGCGCACTCGCCTCAGCCCCTGTCAAGCGACCCGCGACAGCGCACACGCACGTTGCCTAGACTCCCATGTCTACTTGCACGCTCTCCTGTGCTGAAGAGACCCGGGAAATGATTCAAACGTGAAGGTGTGACATCACTGAAATTCTTTACAATACTAGTCAATGCAGAAATTTGGGCAAGTCGCCGTCTAGCCGTTGGGGACGCGCACGCTTTTAGGTCGCAAGCATAAATCATGGTGGTGTACTCAGGGCACAAGTCCTAAAAATAAGTGGGGTACTAACTAAGTTATACAGTGGGCTAGTGACATTGTATGTGGCATCATAGGAAAGGATTTCACAGGAAGTAGCATCTGCGAAATAATTATGTGAAACGAAAGTGACGCACACGTGCCGGCAAAAGTGAAAGCAGGCTGGTGCGCGCGCGGCAGCAGGAAAAAGTGAAAGTGATCGCGTGCTGCAAGCGATGTGCTTAATGAGGCATGACGGAAAGGCAGATGGCGGCTGCGCGGCACGTGCACATAACCGCAAGCTGGTAGCAGGCAAAAGCCTTTGGTAGCAACTTAAAAACCCGCTTACTAAATGTCTTGCAGCGTAGCGCTGGCTCAGGCAAGACCTACAAATGAATGTGTTCTTGTGTAACGTAACTGGTGCTTATGTAAAGTGCTCCAATACCTTTGGGTCGAGTTTGCGCTATATAAAATCTGCCTAAAAAAAATAATATATATATATATATATATGTGTGTGTGTGTGTAGCAGGTCTATCATGAGTACATTAGAGCACATTTCGCGTATTGTCAAACCCTCCTGATTTAGGCAGAAGATTCACACTTTTGAAAGCTTCACATAAAGCAATGTTGCCTTTTGTCACGGTAAAGCTTCCTCTACCCATAGTGCTTTAAAAGAAAAAATTGTGATATTTAAAATATTACAACACCTCCTCAGGGGTAGTATGTGCTATATAAATACTATTTATTTTGTGCAAATACTGGGAAAGATCAGCACATCTGATTTTCTTACAGTGCATACATATCTCCTAAACAGAGCCTGAACACAGTGAAAAGCTGCCTCTCTTAAGTATGTGTGAAGTGCTAACAAGGTGTGAGCCTTTCATTCCCCTCTGCTGCATTTGCTTCTAGGTGTGAGGCTCCTGAATGCTGCCAGCCAGGAGACTCCAACAAAAGGAGGCCTAATGACCCCTCAGATTCGGCCTTTGTTATGGGCTCAGCAGGAGTCAGAAATATGAGAGCCCCATCTCATCCCGCCTGCACACACGCTGTTCAGATCCAAAGCAGATAACGTGCAGGCGCTGCTGAAAGTGTCGAATTCAGCATCTTTTTCAGTACTGGTCAATTTCTTGGCAGGGTGGACGGCGTCTACCCTGTGAAAATAGTGGGTGGGCGCCATCCACCCGCATGTACCCCCGACTCGTTCCCTGCAGATGCACAAATAGCAATGATGGCAGCGGGTCGCGAGCGCTGCCTCACCACTATATCGACCACGAATTGGTCAACAGGAATCACAGCTGAGGTGCCAATCTTCAGCTCACTTCTTGATAGATGCACTGTGCCGCTGTAGGACCTTCAGAAAGGAGGGAACTCTACAGCAGTGCGTCACAGAGTGAAGCGCAGCCCACAGGACTCTCAGGCATCTGCTGGCCCCAAATCGGGCGCTCTCCTCCTGGCGGGTTCTCCACTCGTCTGAAATCCATTTATTGAAAAGTTGCATAGCTACAGGAGGGAGCTGCCAGCCAGCACTGCCACCCTTCATCCAACCGCCACCACTCCTCCCGCATTCCACCTCCCCGACATTCTATGGAACGCCACCATGACATTCCAATCCTCGATACAACACCACTGCAGGTCCATTTTTGGACTTCAGTCCTAATGATGTCTGGGGTTTATTTTTGCACTTTGTTACACGGAACGTACCATGCTGTCTGCAAGGGTAAACAACAAGTGTTGGTAAACCTGGAGATAGCAAAGAGACGGCTGTTATACATGGATCAGTAGAGCCAGAAAAAAGCCTACCAAACAGTATGGGGCAGATTTATGTTTCCTGGCGCATCCCTGCAAATCAGCAGGGATGCGCCAGGAAAGATGCGCCACGCAAGTTTACCCTTGCGCCACCACAGATGCGCCGCATTTACAATGCAGCGCATCGTGGCGCAAGGATAAACAGATGCGTGACGCATCTGATGGCGTAAGGGCGGCGCATTGCTGGAGTCGTGTCGCAAGCACGACGCAACTCCAGCAATGTTTAGGGGCTGCCCATACCTAACATGCTGTGTCATGCCTTACGCCTGCGTCAAGCAGGCGCAAGGTTTTGATGCAGCAGCGGCGGAAAAGTGACTGAGTGAAATCTTGTAGATTTCACTGCGTCACTTTTCCGAGGCTTTTTCCGATGGAACGCCCACCCTGCATACAATAAACCTGACGCAGGTTTAATGTGGCGCAGGGCTTTACACCGTGACGCATCTATGGAGATGCGTCACGATGTAAATAGGGCGCAGGGTTTACGCCGCCGCTGCGTCACAAAAGTGACGCAACAGCAGCGTAAAAGTGGCGCAAGTCTAACATAAATCTGCCCCTATGTATTTAAAACCTCGCAACTTCTAATGATGTACTCAAGAATATAAATATATCAGAAAGACTACTTCCAACAGCCTTGAGGATCCTTCAACTGCCAAAGGAAAGAGTACACGAGCCTGGATTTAGTGCTGGTTTCTTTATTTGCCCAGAGCGACGGCCATAACGTTTCGGCTCCGTGGAGCCTTGATCACATGACAGCAAATAGTTCGTGAGGTAACAAATTTAAAGAAAAAAGGTAGGTCACATGGGGGGAATCACTAAACGTTTGCAGTCATAGACATAGACAAGAATGAAACACCGTTGGAAAAAAGAGAAGAAGTATCCAATCGCTAATTTACAAGTGATTATATCTCAACAAGTAAAATAATAAATAGCTATACAAGCAAGTAATGCTTTAAAATATCGGCTTGAATGCTTTAAAATTCGGAAAGGATAAGAGCAGTTGTCTTTTGTAAGACCTGGAAATAAGGATAACCCGTTGCTCATGATTACCAAAATACCAATCAGATGAATCACAAAAATACTAGTCAGACCATAATGCCATAAAACTGTATAATACATATAAATAAATATATAAATATATATTAAAATATATATTAAAAACATTTTTGGCATAAAAACATTACTGAATATGGTTAATTCAAGTTGTCCCATGAACCCCTCTTAATAAAAAAGTGAATAGTGTAGAAAAAGAAATATATGTAAATGAATAAACTAATGAAATAACTATATAAACAAGCGAAATAAGCATGTTATCTGACGTGCCTGATTTCTTGTGTTAAGGGATACTGCATAACCACGGTAATTGGAAAAAAAATTATATATGCAGCTCTCATCCAGATGTTACACAGGGATTGGGGTAATAAAAGGGTGAATACCACTTAGGTGGAATCGGTGGCATATAAGGTAAATTCATGGATACCGTGGACTCCCAGTTGAGAGAGCCAAACTAATTCATATAGAGTTCATACAGCTCGATGGGACCGGAGAGGGTTTCAATATTGTACCAGTGTGATTGAACTAACATGGTCAAACGGACAGCATATGGGCAACAGTAGGTGCAGATTTGGATCTCAGGCTGGGGAACATTACATTCTATAATGGCAACCGGATGTGTAAATCTCATAAATTTTACATAGGATAAAGTGCATAATGTCAACAATAAATAGTAAAATACTAAATAAATAACCTAAAAAACATATTAAATAGGATTATGACAAATGACTAAAAATCCGTAAAAAATGGCTAAGAACACATCAGATAAAAAAGGTTTCCCATTAAAAACAGTAAAAAAGGTGTAAAATCAACCCAAGCATGTATGCATATCCTCCGTCATGTTTAGACCTGTGGGGACCTTGGTGTTCAGTTGTAGAATATATCTTGTTTCCAATTTGCGGAGGTTAGACTCTCGATCCCCACCCCTTCTACTGGGTTCAATACAATCAATAACATAATAGCTTAAGCCCCTATTGTCACTATTATGTGTTTCCCTGAAATGTCGTGCCACGGGGTAGGTATTGTCTTGATTGGTAATTGCACGCAAGTGTTGTAAAATGCGTTTGTGTACCGCTAGCTTCGTGCTGCCTATGTATTTCAGGTTGCATGGACAAGTGAGGACATATACAGCGAATTCAGTCTTGCAGGTCATCAATTTATTGATCCTGAGCTGTCTCATGCTAAAAGGATCAATGTAGGTTTTGGTATTGACTCCATGCGAACAGGCCTTGCAGGTTTTGCATTTGTAAAAACCACTGCTGAGCTGTAGCCAGGACGTTTTGTCAACTGTTTCAGGATTAGTGTTGACCAATGCTTGTCTCATGGTGGGGGCTCGGCTGTGTGTAATAGAAGCCTGACGCGGTAGTAAGGAGCCTAATACAGGGTCACTACGTACTATGGGCCAGTTTTTGTTAATGATTTTACGCAGATCAGTCTGTTGTTTGCTGTAGCCCATGATGATCCTAAAATTGTGACATGAATTCTTATTGACCTCCTCAGGATTGGAGGGCACCAATGTGTTGCTAGATACTCCGCTGATGGGTCTTAGCAGATCTTCACGATTCAGAGCATTGGATCGGACTATGGCACTTTCAATGGTACTCGCCGAGTAACCCCTCGCCCTGAACCTAAGTTTACTGAGCTCTTGAGCTATCTGGAGATCCTTTTCATTGCTACAGATTCTCCTCAGCCGTACCATCTCCCCATAAGGTATACTATTTATGAGGTGGGGTGGATGTGCGCTTGTGGCATGAAGGGTTGTATTGCCTGCTGTGGGTTTACGGTGTAGCCTAGTTTCTAGTTTGCCCGCATGGGTGTATACCTCGGTGTCTAGAAAAGTGACCTGTGTTTGGCTACATGTGGCAGTGAAATGAAGGTTGAGGTTGTTCACATTTATACTCTCAACAAACCCAAGTGCCTCCTCCAGTGTCCCTTTCCAAATAACAAAAAGGTCATCAATAAACCTTAGCCATAAGACAACATTATCTGCGAGGCACTGTGCATAGTCATCGCGAAGGGTAGTTTCCTCCCAGTACCCCATGTGGAGGCAGGCGTAGCTAGGGGAAAAACTAGCCCCCATTGCTACGCCCCTCAATTGTCGATACAGCAAGCCGTTAAACATAAAATTGTTGTTAAGGAGGCAGAGTTCTAGCATCTCAGTTAACATAGCATTGTGGCTCTCAAATTGAGTGGATTTACGTGAGAGAAAATACTTAGTGGCCTGTATGCCATCATCATGGCTAATGCTGGTATAAAGAGATGTTACGTCTAAAGCCAACATCCAATAGCCATCCCTCCATTGGACTCCATTGATCTTCTGCAAAAAATCCCCAGTGTCCTGTACGTATGAATCCAATGATCTAACAAAGTCTTGTAAAAAATAATCAATGTATTGCGACGTTTTCTCATACATACCCTCACGTGCTGAGATTATAGGTCTGCCTGGTGGTTTGACAGGGTCCTTATGAATCTTGGGGATAAAGTACAGCGTGGGAATTACAGGGTTGTCTTTTTTCAGGAAGTTAAATTCCGCTTCCGTAATGAGCTTGCGTCCCCTCCAGTTGGCCAATTTGTCCCGAAATTCTTTGTTGGCAATTTGGATGGCCACCGCCGTGGTACGAGTGTAACAGTTCCTGTCATTGAGTTGGATAGAAGCTTCATGGTCGTAGAGTTCCTTGGTTAATAGAACGATATTGCCACCTTTATCGCTCTGGCGAATAATAATCTTTTTGTTGTTTTTGAGTTTGCTGATAAGTTGACTGTATAGCCGAGATTGTCGGTTGTAGCGTGGCTTCCTAGATTGAATTTTAGTATGCAAGGCTTTTATCTCTGTTGTCACATTTTCATAGAAAATATCGATGGCATCATGGGGCATGATAGGGGTGTACGTAGACTTAGGTCTAAAGGGCGTAGTGGGCCCCCTAGAGCTTGAGCCATCCGGGCAGTCTGCACTGACTCCTGTTCCTTCCGTGTCCCAAAGATCCTGGATTGCCTCCTGCAGGGCATTGTCGTTGTCATGGTCGGGAGGATTGCGCTTATTGCTGCACATCGCAAATGATTTCTTGAGCTTGAGCTTCCGAACAGCTTTGTACACATCGCACCGCACAGAGGCATAATCGAAGTTGTTTTGAGGAGCGAAGGATAAGCCAAGTGCAAGAATTCTCTTGTCTTCATCTGTGAGTTCCAGGGATGTCAGATTAATAATGGTGTTGGCATTCTCACTCGTTATTGGTTCTTTGTCCAGTACCCCCTTCCTCTTCTCCTGTTCGGATTTGCAGCGTTTCTTCCTTGCCCTCTGCCTCTGCCGGGATTTGAAGTTTGCATGCTTCCGGCTGGGTTTGTCATTGCCGGTCTTGGTCGTAGGGTTTGCCTCCTCTCCTCGCATAAAAAATTCATTTCTTGCGCTGGAGATGGTCTCGGTATTGTTCCCGCTGCCAGGTTATCACGTAACTCCGATTCGGAGTCGCTACCACCCATTGAGCTGAGATCCGATTGTGTTGTGTCATTGGAGGCAGTTCCTTTGTTGGGGCCCCGACTAATGGGGGCCGCTTTGAACTTTGAGACTCGCAAAGCATCGTATCTTTTTGAAAAGGTAAAGATTTGGCCCAATTGGTAGTCATTGCGGTCGCGTTGGAACTTGAATGCTTTCCTGTCCATGATTATTTTCTCTTCTTTCTTGAGCCTCTCTGTCATCTCTTTCCTTAGTTTAGCTTTCTCTTCTGAGTCCTCAAATTTATCCAATTCCTCATTGAGAGCATCAATTTCCTTGAGTAGTGCAGCTCTGTCGATGTCAGCATACTTTATCAATATTAGGACCATCCTACGGGAGGATTCCAAGTTCGCCTCTGCCCATTCACGCATAAGCTCGGGATTTGGGCTCTCGTAGCTGGGTGCCGTGAGGATGCGCAACCCTCGGGGGATGCGATTAACATCAATGTAACTTTGTAGCGATTTCGACTCCCACCACTTGCTCTGTTCGTTTTTGAGTTTTTTCTCCAATAACTTGAATTTGTCCTTTAAAACGTTTCCCTGTGTAGAGCCATCCGTGATGGGATTGTTACTAGTAGCAGCAGGCACGGGTAGGCTGTCCGAAAACATCGATAGTGCCGCAGCCTCCCGTTCACGAACGCTGTCCGCCGTCATGCTCAGATCAGGGCTCAATTAGTTAGCTCGTAGGGGCTGTATAGATGGGTCAGACTTTCATCAACAACCTCCCACTGCTGCACACTGAACTCGCCAACCCCCGATACCTCGATGAATTTCACGATGGAATCACCGGTTCTTCTCCTGCCGTGTCGTCCGATCACGGCTTCGGTAGAGTCACCTTGTTCGCAGTTCGACGCTATCTGTGTCCACAGATACGTTAGTCGAGGTATCCAAGGGGGGTCAGGCGCCAACTCCTCCTTCCAGGGGCAAGTACATCCGGTGTGAACCAGATAACAGTTTCACTGCTTGGCGCCAACCTTTGAATGGCGAGGGCTCCGTGTCAAGATCGCGTGAAACTGATTAGCGATCTAATATATCAGAAAGACTACTTCCAACAGCCTTGAGGATCCTTCAACTGCCAAAGGAAAGAGTACACGAGCCTGGATTTAGTGCTGGTTTCTTTATTTGCCCAGAGCGACGGCCATAACGTTTCGGCTCCGTGGAGCCTTGATCACATGACAGCAAATAGTTCGTGAGGTAACAAATTTAAAGAAAAAAGGTAGGTCACATGGGGGGAATCACTAAACGTTTGCAGTCATAGACATAGACAAGAATGAAACACCGTTGGAAAAAAGAGAAGAAGTATCCAATCGCTAATTTACAAGTGATTATATCTCAACAAGTAAAATAATAAATAGCTATACAAGCAAGTAATGCTTTAAAATATCGGCTTGAATGCTTTAAAATTCGGAAAGGATAAGAGCAGTTGTCTTTTGTAAGACCTGGAAATAAGGATAACCCGTTGCTCATGATTACCAAAATACCAATCAGATGAATCACAAAAATACTAGTCAGACCATAATGCCATAAAACTGTATAATACATATAAATAAATATATAAATATATATTAAAATATATATTAAAAACATTTTTGGCATAAAAACATTACTGAATATGGTTAATTCAAGTTGTCCCATGAACCCCTCTTAATAAAAAAGTGAATAGTGTAGAAAAAGAAATATATGTAAATGAATAAACTAATGAAATAACTATATAAACAAGCGAAATAAGCATGTTATCTGACGTGCCTGATTTCTTGTGTTAAGGGATACTGCATAACCACGGTAATTGGAAAAAAAATTATATATGCAGCTCTCATCCAGATGTTACACAGGGATTGGGGTAATAAAAGGGTGAATACCACTTAGGTGGAATCGGTGGCATATAAGGTAAATTCATGGATACCGTGGACTCCCAGTTGAGAGAGCCAAACTAATTCATATAGAGTTCATACAGCTCGATGGGACCGGAGAGGGTTTCAATATTGTACCAGTGTGATTGAACTAACATGGTCAAACGGACAGCATATGGGCAACAGTAGGTGCAGATTTGGATCTCAGGCTGGGGAACATTACATTCTATAATGGCAACCGGATGTGTAAATCTCATAAATTTTACATAGGATAAAGTGCATAATGTCAACAATAAATAGTAAAATACTAAATAAATAACCTAAAAAACATATTAAATAGGATTATGACAAATGACTAAAAATCCGTAAAAAATGGCTAAGAACACATCAGATAAAAAAGGTTTCCCATTAAAAACAGTAAAAAAGGTGTAAAATCAACCCAAGCATGTATGCATATCCTCCGTCATGTTTAGACCTGTGGGGACCTTGGTGTTCAGTTGTAGAATATATCTTGTTTCCAATTTGCGGAGGTTAGACTCTCGATCCCCACCCCTTCTACTGGGTTCAATACAATCAATAACATAATAGCTTAAGCCCCTATTGTCACTATTATGTGTTTCCCTGAAATGTCGTGCCACGGGGTAGGTATTGTCTTGATTGGTAATTGCACGCAAGTGTTGTAAAATGCGTTTGTGTACCGCTAGCTTCGTGCTGCCTATGTATTTCAGGTTGCATGGACAAGTGAGGACATATACAGCGAATTCAGTCTTGCAGGTCATCAATTTATTGATCCTGAGCTGTCTCATGCTAAAAGGATCAATGTAGGTTTTGGTATTGACTCCATGCGAACAGGCCTTGCAGGTTTTGCATTTGTAAAAACCACTGCTGAGCTGTAGCCAGGACGTTTTGTCAACTGTTTCAGGATTAGTGTTGACCAATGCTTGTCTCATGTTGGGGGCTCGGCTGTGTGTAATAGAAGCCTGACGCGGTAGTAAGGAGCCTAATACAGGGTCACTACGTACTATGGGCCAGTTTTTGTTAATGATTTTACGCAGATCAGTCTGTTGTTTGCTGTAGCCCATGATGATCCTAAAATTGTGACATGAATTCTTATTGACCTCCTCAGGATTGGAGGGCACCAATGTGTTGCTAGATACTCCGCTGATGGGTCTTAGCAGATCTTCACGATTCAGAGCATTGGATCGGACTATGGCACTTTCAATGGTACTCGCCGAGTAACCCCTCGCCCTGAACCTAAGTTTACTGAGCTCTTGAGCTATCTGGAGATCCTTTTCATTGCTACAGATTCTCCTCAGCCGTACCATCTCCCCATAAGGTATACTATTTATGAGGTGGGGTGGATGTGCGCTTGTGGCATGAAGGGTTGTATTGCCTGCTGTGGGTTTACGGTGTAGCCTAGTTTCTAGTTTGCCCGCATGGGTGTATACCTCGGTGTCTAGAAAAGTGACCTGTGTTTGGCTACATGTGGCAGTGAAATGAAGGTTGAGGTTGTTCACATTTATACTCTCAACAAACCCAAGTGCCTCCTCCAGTGTCCCTTTCCAAATAACAAAAAGGTCATCAATAAACCTTAGCCATAAGACAACATTATCTGCGAGGCACTGTGCATAGTCATCGCGAAGGGTAGTTTCCTCCCAGTACCCCATGTGGAGGCAGGCGTAGCTAGGGGAAAAACTAGCCCCCATTGCTACGCCCCTCAATTGTCGATACAGCAAGCCGTTAAACATAAAATTGTTGTTAAGGAGGCAGAGTTCTAGCATCTCAGTTAACATAGCATTGTGGCTCTCAAATTGAGTGGATTTACGTGAGAGAAAATACTTAGTGGCCTGTATGCCATCATCATGGCTAATGCTGGTATAAAGAGATGTTACGTCTAAAGCCAACATCCAATAGCCATCCCTCCATTGGACTCCATTGATCTTCTGCAAAAAATCCCCAGTGTCCTGTACGTATGAATCCAATGATCTAACAAAGTCTTGTAAAAAATAATCAATGTATTGCGACGTTTTCTCATACATACCCTCACGTGCTGAGATTATAGGTCTGCCTGGTGGTTTGACAGGGTCCTTATGAATCTTGGGGATAAAGTACAGCGTGGGAATTACAGGGTTGTCTTTTTTCAGGAAGTTAAATTCCGCTTCCGTAATGAGCTTGCGTCCCCTCCAGTTGGCCAATTTGTCCCGAAATTCTTAATATAAATATAAATATCTACACAAAAAAGATGGGTGTAAACATATGGGGACCAATTCACAAAACTATTTACAGTAAGGAGTTCTCTTTTATGTACTCTTGCATGCCTATGAAATGCCCAACTCTCTAATATTAAAAGTGCAAAGAGGACACTGTTCTTTGTATTTGTGATACTTATACATAAATATTCCTTTTTTAGTTCCTTATTAGATGTTTTGGGGCCAATTCAAAGGAGTGCAAGAGTACAGGAATGAACACAACAGGAATGCTTCCTTACGTATTTTTCTTAGTTATTCCCCCCTTGTATGTATCAATCAAAGTGTATTCCTGGACAACAGGTTACAGAGACTCCACAGCAGGGTGACTGGGACAGGAACAGAAAGGACCTCATTCCAAGCTTCCCAGTTAATTGCACTGTGAGCGGTAACTGCTGTCAGGTCAAACCTGTCGATATTTGTCGGGGAAAAAGCGCTCAGAATTTTCCAGAACATGTAGATTTTGGTTTGGCAAGCACCAGAATCCTCATGGTGATCCCCAGAAAGTCGTAATTGGCTGCTATTTACCCGAACTGATGAATTCCAACTTGGATTTTATCAGGTTCAATACATTTTGCACCATTTTCTGGTAGCTGACAATGAGGGCCAACATTTTTACACACGGAAAGGTTCATGAAGGTATTGAGTTGTCTCGCTGCAGTTGTGCTGGAGACAAATGAATTTATTGAAGACATGGTAGCAGATAGCGCCTTTTAAGCCACATTGACACAGTAACCTTGCTCATTGAAGTAAGTACTATGGGGCATATCTTCAAGGACTGGCGATAATTATCGCTAAGCTCACTTAGCGCTAGGATAATTATCGCCGGGTAATGTGGAAATTATCGCTGAGATAGCGTGCTATTAGCAACGCTTATCTCAAAAGCGATAAAATTCCAAGCGCTAACTGCCAAATGTGAGATTATCGCTGGAAATCCAGCGATAATCTCACGAAGTTTGGCGATAGCTTGATGATAGGGCAAGGCATACTTAGCCATGATATCCACCTTCCATAGGATATCATGGCTAAGTCAGTCCTGAAGCAGGCGTAAGGAAAGTAGCGATAACAGAGGTTATCGCTACGGGGCGTGGCTTAGCAGCCGACGGGCATGGACGCGTGAGCGAAGAGCTCCGCATCCCGCCCGGCAAAAATCCTGTAAGAAGTGGTGCCCCCGGCGTTCCGGAGCTTCTGGAGGGCTCCCCCCACCTGCCCTGTGCTTTAGGAGCGGACCGCTGGCCGGGTTAGCGGCGCCGGAGGCGGGAGAAGCGACTGCGACTGAGACGGAGGCGGGTGGCTGCCGGCCATCTTGGGCGGCCTGTGCGGCGACGGGCGGCCGCGGCCCACAGTACGTTGGTGGCCGGCCGGAAGTGCGGGAGCCCCGGCGGGCACGGCAGGAAGTGCCGATCGCAGGCGGGTGGAGGACGGAGCGAAGCGGTGGACGCCCGCAGCGGGAGGCTCGCAGCTGCGGGTCGCACACGAGCACTGCCGCTGGGGGTTGCTCCTGAGGTGGAACGGCGGGCCAGAGAGAGGAGCCGGACCTGCGGTGCCGGTGAGGCGGCCTAGAGCGGGAGCAGAGGCAGAGACAGAGGACGGCGGACCCTGTGCAGCTGAAAGGCGGACGGGCCACGGGAGTAGCGACTGGCCCTGAGAGCGACGTTGAGGCGCAGAGCTCTCTGACCCGGGGTTTTGGACCTCGGACCCGGCGGAGTACACGGCCGCTGGGGTGCGGTGGGAGCTTGAAGTATCGTGGTGCCCCGAGGAGGACGGCGGAGACGCCCCGGTGAGGGGCTTGACCGGCGGCAGAGTTGAGAAGGTCCCCGCGGCGGACGCTGGGCACGCGGGGCCTGGGAGCTGCCAGCTGTCTCGTGAACGAGGACTCGTGCCGACCTGCAGGTACCGGGTGCGGGATCATGGGCAAGCCGCGCCCCAGGTTGGGAGGTGCCCCGGCGGACCCCGCGGGGGACACTGTTGCGGGCCGAGAGGTCGGACAGAATGCGGACGCGGCGGTGGGCCTCCAGCAGCGGCAGCTGGACCAAATCCTCCTGGCCATAGCGGACACGAAGTCGGCGTTGCAGGCGGACATTGCCCAGGTGTCCACGGATCTGGGGCTGCTACGGGCGGATCACCGGAAGCTCGTGGATAGGGTCAAAACTGCGGAGGACAAGCTGGACTCGCTGGCCCCGGCCCAGAAGGTGACAGAGACCCAGACGGCGGACCTCCTGCGGAGGGTAGTGGTCCTGGAAAAGAGGGCCGAGGACGCTGAAGGGCGTAACCGCCGAAACAACATCCGAGTGGTGGGTCTGCCAGAGAAAATTGAAGGGGGTGACATGTTGGCCTTCCTGGAGACCTGGCTGCAGGAGGTGGTGGTGCCGGAGGGGCTCACGCGGTTCTACACCTTGGAGAGGGCGCATAGGGTGCCTGCTCGGACCCGGGCCGTCCGCCCCGGCCGGTGGTGGCCCGCCTGCTGCACTACAGAGACCGAGACATCATTTTACAGAGGGCTCGGACGCAGGGCCCATTCCAGGTGCAGAATGTCCCGGTTTCCATTTACCCGGATTACCCCATGGAGGTCCAGCGCAGACGATCCTCCTTTCAGGCTGTGAAGAAGGCACTGCGGGACGAGGGGCTGCAGTACTCCTTGCTGTTCCCGGCACGACTCCGAGTGATGCTGGATGGAGCGACGTCGTTCTTCACTGACCCTGCGGCGGCCTGGAGCTGGCTGGAGGCGACCAGAACCCGGGCGGCGGCGCACTCGGATGGAGGGAGGCCGATGGGGGTACTGGCCAAGCCCCGCCGTAGCAGACGCAACAAGGCACGACAAGCGGGGGTCCGGTCGCCTGGTGCCTCCCAGACGGTGCTGGAACGGTGGGCTGCTCTGCAGGCGGTCTCGGAGATCTCCGGGGCGGTGGTCTCCCAGCTCAGCGAAGCATCGGGCTCCCGGAGGGGCACCGAGGATTCCCATTCTGATGGTGCTGAAGAGGAGGCGGAGGAGTTACCTGATGTCACCCCTGGGACTGCTGATGAGTTGCTGGACGCTTGAAGGTTTGGAGAGCTGCCGGACCTCGGCTGGGAGGGCACAGATAGTGGGGAGCTGCGGGACATTGAGAGAGAGGCCTGGCGGGGTCCTGCGGGGTTGAGGGGCAGACTGCTCTGGGAAGGTGCTTTATGGCTGGTCGTGAGGAGCGTGACGAGGGGGGGGTGGGGGGGCCTGAACGGAGTGGAGCGCCGGGGAACGACTGGCTGTGACTGGGCAAGGATGCTTGGATAAGGACTGTCGTCAAGCCCGTCTGGCGGTGAGCCACCACCTCAACCTCACGGACGAAGTGAGACTCTGGTGGCTACCAGAGGGTTTGTTTGTTGTTGGGGGTAGTATTTGGATGGGTACCTACTGTTTAGAGCCTGTTCTGGGGAGGGGAGGGAGCTCGGGGAGTTGGGTAGTTATATGGTTTTTGGGGCTTGTCAGTGTGCCTCGGGGGTCCTGTCATGGGTGGTTGGTTCAACGATGG
Source organism: Triturus cristatus (assembly GCF_964204655.1). Classification (NCBI taxonomy): domain Eukaryota; kingdom Metazoa; phylum Chordata; class Amphibia; order Caudata; family Salamandridae; genus Triturus; species Triturus cristatus. The sequence continues at coordinate 1,058,637,512 of NC_140593.1, read as the reverse complement.
GATGGGGAACCCCCCTGAACTGCGATTTATGACTTGGAATGTGAGAGGGCTCACCTCAATGGTGAAGCGGCATAAAGTCCATGCGTACTTAGTGCGGAGAGGGGTACAGGTAGCATTCCTCCAGGAAACCCACTTGGACAAAGAAGAGGGGCAGGCGCTGCGTAGACGCTGGAGGGGCCAACTGTATTACACGACATTCTCGAAGTTTGCTCGGGGTGCCCTGATCTGGGTGAGGGCGGGAGTCCCTTTTCAGAATCTCAGGACGTTAGTGGATCCGGAGGGCAGGTTTGTGGCGGTGCAGGGGCGGCTGGATGGAAGGGATATAGCTTTGTGTAGTGTGTATGCCCCCAATGTTGACCAGGCCGCTTTCTTTTCCAGACTGTCGGGTCAACTGGCAGAGTATTTGACGGGGGCGATAGTATTGGGGGGGGGATTTCAACTCAGTGTTGGATGTAGAGTTGGACAGGTCTCATCCGCCCCTTGCACAGTCGGCGGTTTGCCGGGTGGCCAAAAGCAGGCAGGTCTGGCAAGATACTTGGGGCTTGGTGGACACGTGGCGTACCCATCACCCGCATGACAGGGACTACTCCTTTTACTCGGCTCCACATGAGCTGCACGTCAGATTAGATAGCATATTGTGCTCGCCGGATGTTCAACCTTTGATGCAGCATAGTGAATATTTAGCCAGGACCATATCGGACCATAACCCATGCGTGGGGATGCTGCGATGGTCTAGGCAGCGGCAGGCGATCCCTACGTGGCGCCTTAACCCCTTGCTGCTTGAGGACCCGGTGTTCCAGGCGGAGATTGGCGATTGTATAGCGCAGTATTTCGGGCAGAATACAGGGACGGTGACGACCCGAGCGACGGAATGGGATGCGTTTAAGGCGGTCGTCCGGGGGGCTTGCATTTCCTCCACCACCGGGGTGAGGAGGGCCTTGTTAAACGAGGTGGACGGAGCGGAGGCACGGCTGCGGGAAGCGGAGCGGGCGTTCCAAGACGGGGACGGCGAGGTGGCCGGGGTTGTGGAAGCCCGAGAACGCGTGTTATGTTATGTTATGTTACTCCGCACTTTTTGAGCGCACGGCTACCCCAGAAGGGTGTCCCGGCGCTTTGGCAAAGTGACCCAGAGAAACACGAAACCAAAGGGAAAGACCTACTACCGTCACACTAGGTTACTTAGTAAAAAGCAGAGTTTTCAACTCCTTCCTGAAAGCCAGAAGATTATTCGCTTTCCGAAGGGAAAGTGGGAGCTCGTTCCACAGGCAGGCTGTCACATACTGGAAGGAGCGGCCTCCCATCCGGACGCGTTTAGCCACCGGCACCTCCGTTTTAGCCAGGTCCGCTGACCTCAGCAGCCTCCGCGGCACATAGAAGACGATACGCTTCCTCAGGTAGTGAGGGCCAATCGCATGAAGGGCCTTGAATGCCAGAGAGAGGAGCTTGAATCTGATTCTCCCCAAAATTGGGAGCCAGTGCAGCCTAGCCAAAAGCGCAGAGGCACTAGCTCTCCTAGGCAACCCATAAATAACTCTGGCCGCCGAGTTCTGGACAATCTGCAGTTTGGATAACAAATACTTAGGTAGGCCTGCAAAAAGAGCATTTGCATAATCCAGGCGGGAGCCCACAAGCGCCTGGACAACCTTCCTACGATACTGCAGTGAAAGTAGGGGAAGAAATTTCTTAAGCATCTTAAGGATGCTGAAACATTTCCCTGCTAATCCCAGGATGTGTGGACGAAAAGATAGAACGTCATCAAACACCACTCCGAGATTTTTTACCTGGGAAGATGGCTTCTCTGGGGGGGACATGTCCTGGGGCCACCATGACTTCCAGCCCGGATCAGGGGCACAGCCGAAAAAAAGCAGCTCAGATTTGTCTGAGTTGCATTTCAGGCTGTGCCGCTGGAACCACGCAAAGACTGCACTCAGGCAGTCCTTAATTCTGCCGCCGCTAAAGGCCTCTCCCTTCCTGCAAGTGAACAAGAGCTGGGTGTCATCAGCATATGAGATGACCCGGGCCCCAAACGCCTCCGCTACCTCCGCAAGAGGGGCCATGTATATGTTAAAGATGGTGGGGCTCAGGATAGAGCCCTGAGGCACCCCCACCTCCAGCGGAAGCATTTCGGCCGAGAACGGTGGGGCCCAGATCACCTGTCGACGGTCGGCAAGAAAGGATTGAAACCAGTCCAACACCGTCCCTCGCAGACCAATCTCCCTAAGTCTTGAGAGAAGGCCTGCGTGTGGGACGGTGTCGAATGCCGCCGATAGGTCCAACATAACCAACATAGCCTTTCCCCCATGATCGAGCGTCTCCCTGATGGCGTCGGTGACCTCAACCAGAGCCGTCTCCGTGCTGTAATTCGCACGAAAGCCGGACTGGGAGTCATGCAGCAGTTTGTTGTTCTCAATAAAGGTGGTCAGAGTATGCTGAACATGTTTCTCCAACACCTTCGCCAGAGCAGGGAGGAGGGAGATTGGTCTGTAGTTAGCACATTGCAGGGGGTCAAGCAGAGGCTTCTTGATCAGCGGCAGAATAAGTGCGTGTTTCCATTGGCGTGGAACCACCCCTGAGCTCAATGAAAGATTAAGCAGGGGGTTCAGCAGACCGTTCACCGCCGGAGCCACCTTGCCCAAGCATTTCGCCGGACAAACATCCAACGGCGAACCAGATTGTAGCCTGGATAGCAGCTCAAGCGATGTTTCACAGGACAGCTGGGGAAAAGCAGACAATACGGGCCCAGTTTCTGCCTGCAAGGGCGCTGAATAAGTCAGCTTGTCCCCTGACACCACGTCCACTGATTGAAAATCCGCCGTTGGAAAAGTGGCCTGAATCTTAGTGATCTTAGTCACAAAAAAGTCAGCGAGCTGTTTGATCCATTGCTCCGAGTGAGAATGGACCGGGGTCCCAACTGCCGGGTTGACAAACTCCTTCACAACCCTAAAGAGTTCCCGGCTCATATTATCCGCTTTATCAATCCTCTGCTCCAAATAGTTCTTTTTGGCTGCGACAATCTGTTTATAATAAGATTTTATCGCACCACGGTAATTCATTCGCTCCACAAGATCGTATTTGCGCCGCCACTGCCTTTCCAACTTTTTGCAGTCTTGTCGCATTGTGCGTAGAGCGGACGAGAACCATGGAGCAGAATTGAGATGAGCTGTTCTAGCAAGCTTCAGAGGGGCCAACTCCTCAAATCTTGCCTGCATCCAGTTCTGGACCAAGATGAGATCAGTTTCCAGAACCCCTGTCACTGGACACGGATATTTGCCGAGAGCCTCGGATAGCATATCTGCTGACACAAGATGGTAGGCTCTGAAATGCCGGGGACCTTCCTCTCGAGCCCTTTGACTAAGCTTGGATTCAAACACCAAGTCAAAATTTATCAGATAATGATCTGACCAAAGGACCGGGAGTGGAGGGGACACCTCAATAGGTTTGGAGGCAAAGATCACATCTAATGTGTGGCCTTTCTCGTGAGTGGGGCTATGGATAAAAGAGGCTAGCCCTAACATCTCTGTAATCTCGCGGAGTTTAATAGCCTCCGGATCCGTAAGGCAGTCCATATGCAAGTTTAAGTCGCCCAGTAACATGCAGTGCGCCGAACGCATACAAGGTACAGACAAGGCCGACTGTAGATCCTCAAAAAAGGATCCAATGGGTCCAGGGGGTCTATAAAGGAGAATACCAGTACAGGTCTGGGACGCCGATAGATGAAGTGTAAAGCCTAATGCTTCACATCCGGCAATGCTGTCCACCACAAAGGAGGAACAGTCAAAGACCTTGTCCACTACCAGAGCCACCCCGCCGCCTCGTCCCTCAGTTCTATCCCTCCGTAAGATGGAATAATTAGGAGGGACAGCACAGGCGATGTCGGGTTCAGAGCCCGCACCCAGCCAAGTCTCAGTTAGAAATAAACAAGAGATCTTGGAGTGCGCGAGTAGATCCCATATATCCGAAGTATGGCGAGGCAGGGACCTAGTGTTAAGCAGCGCGCACTGGTAGTGTTGCGGAGGGGTAGATGGACTATGGGTAGATGATAATGAGGGGAGCCAATTACACACGGGGCAACCCCGACCCAAGCGGCGACCACCAGGGAAGAGAGACAGACAAGCAGAGCGCGTAGGGCGCAAAGCACGCAAAGAAGCAGCGCTGTACGTAATCATCCTGAGGCCACAGGTAGGCACCTCTAATCCAGCAAACACCGGAGTCGAGGGCCAGAGTCCGACCTCGTCCGCCTCCGAGACGCTGACGAGCGCAGACGGGCAGGACTCTGGCACGACTCAGGCGCTCCGCTGCGCGTTACCGCTGCGCGAGACCGGCGAGCATTAAATAGCGTCGTCTCGGCGTCCCAGATGACCTGGACGCTCCAAGATGGCGCTCGCGCTTCCTCCCCGATGCAAAATGGCGCCGAACCCTGCAAAACCCACAGACCTCCCGGTAACCCGGACCCGCCAAACAGCGGTGGTGATGACAAATTATGGTGCAAGGTAGGGGCCAGGAGCGCGTTATAAAAACAGGGGGAAGACAAAAATAAAAGAACTAAACTCCACAAAACGGGGTAGTTTAAAATCTAAGCAGAGCAAAGATGACGCGCGACCAGCGCGAACAGCAGCAGGGCACCGATAGTGTTCTAGCCCTCCAGGGCACTAAGCAGACTCACCTGCTGCTCAGCTCGCCCTAAATAGCGTCGTCTCGGCGTCCCAGGTGACCTGGACGCTCCAAGATGGCGCTCGCGCTTCCTCCCCAATGCAAAATGGCGCCGAACCCTGCAAAACCCACAGACCTCCCGGTAACCCGGACCCGCCAAACAGCGGTGGTGATGACAAATTATGGTGCAAGGTAGGGGCCAGGAGCGCGTTATAAAAACAGGGGGAAGACAAAAATAAAAGAACTAAACTCCACAAAACGGGGTAGTTTAAAATCTAGGCAGAGCAAAGATGACGCGCGACCAGCGCGAACAGCAGCAGGGCACCGATAGTGTTCTAGCCCTCCAGGGCACTAAGCAGGTCTCTATGGAACAGCTTCGTTGTCACGATCATAGAGCTTATCTGGTCCGAGCACATGCGGAAAGGGATAAGGTGGGCTCCCTTTTGGCATGGTTGGCGAACCCGGCGGCGCGCGGCGACCCTATACTCCTGCTGGTAGAGGAGGGGGGGTCCCGGTTTATTCCCAGGTGGGGATTAATATGCGGTTCGCCAGCTATTATGCTGGGTTATACGATAGTAGAATGGCGCAGGAACCCGAGGGCCTTGTTGATTTTCTGTTGGCAGCCCGTCTGCCTCGGCTGGACTCGGACACTGGGAAGGACCTTGGGGGCACGATTTCGCTGAGCGAAATCCGAGTGGCAATTAAGCACATGGCTCGTCGCAAGACCCCGGGGGCGGATGGCTTGCCTGTCGAGTTTTATGCGGCCTACCCGGAGCTGTTGGCGCAGCAGCTGCAGGCCCTGTATAGCGAGGCCTGGGAGTTGGGACAGTTGCCTGCCTCTGCTCGGGAGGCGATCGTGATACCCTTGCTGAAACCCGGTGGCGAGGCGGGTGCACGCACAGCATACCGCCCGCTTTCTATGCTGACGGTGGACTACAAGATCCTGAGTAGAATCTTGGCGTCACGCCTTTTGACCCACATGACCGCCTTGATCCACCCGGATCAGGCGGGCTTCATTCCTAGGCGCAGCACAGCCACCTCCATTCGACGGTTGCTGCGAGTGATGGAGCTGGACCGGGACGAATACCCGGAGGCCTGCACACTGTCGGTCGACCTAGAAAAGGCCTTCGATAGTGTGGAGTGGCCGTATTTGTACCGAGTGTTGCGGGAATTCGGCTTAGGGGAGGACTTTGTCCGTTGGACCGCCTTGTTGTATAGCGGGGCCACGGCCCGGGTGAAGACGGGGACTAATATCTCGGCTTCCTACCAAGTGCGGAGGGGGACGAGGCAGGGCTGTTCCCTCTCCCCCTTGTTGTTTGCGCTGGCTGTGGAACCGCTGGCCGCTCACGCCTGACAGGGGGGTGCTTATTCCGGAGTCTCCCTGAGGGGGGACGCCCACTACATCTCCCTCTATGCAGATGACCTGCTGTTGTTTTTGAGGGACGCGACTGATGCGTTACGGGGCGCGACCGCGCTGTTGAAGGAGTTCGGCCGCATGTCCGGCCTGAAGGTCAATTGGGGTAAGACGTGTCTGTTCCCATTGTCGCGGGGCGGCGGGACACCGCGGACGGCGGGACATATCCGATGGGAGAGCAGCTGCTTTCGCTACCTGGGGGTTAACATTTATCATACCCAGGCAGATTTGTTGGAGGGGAATGTCGGCAGGACGCTTCGGGGACTACGGGGTAGTATGGGATTTTGGAGTACACTCCCGCTCTCATGTGCCGGGAGGGTGGCGTTGCTGAAAATGGTGGCGCTGCCACGCCTTCGTTATTTTTTCCGCACACTTCCTATATGGATCCCGGCGTCATATTTTGCGCGCTTACGGGCTCTTTCGACGGGGTTCATTTGGGGGTCGAGACGGCGACGGGTGGTGCTGGCCAAGTTGCGGAGGCCACGAGCGGAGGGGGACCTGGCAGCCCCCGACTTTGAATGGTACTATCTGGCGGCGCAGCTCCAGTGGCTCACACAGGCGGTGGCCCGGGAGTATCGAGGCCCTGAGGGCCCACGGGACAGGTTGATCCCATGGCATGTGCTGGCCTTCATTGTTCTCCAGCAGCGACTGGATCTGACTCAGCTGACCCTGGAGGAACGCACGCTCCGGCAGTGCTGGAATAGGTGCCAGAGGCGGGCAGCTATAGTCCGCCCGTACGCTCCGGAAATCCCCCTTGGGATGTGTACAGCGCTCCCGCATGGGGGAGATTGGTCGGGGCTAGCGATTTGGGAGGAGCTGGGGGTACAGATGGTAGGGGATCTTTACCGGGACGGTGCGTTATTTTCTTTCCAGGAATTGCTGGACGCTTATGGGCTCCCGCAGGGGGACTTTCTGCTCCATGCGGCTTTGGTGGCGAGCATTCAGAAGCATTGGAACATGGGGCTGTCGGAACCCCCGACCGCGGCGGGTTGTCAGTATGTCGTAATGGCAGCAGGGACGGCCAAAGCCATAACATGCTTATACCGCAGATTATCGACGGAGGGTTTGCAACCACTGGCCGCCCTGCGAGAAAAGTGGGAAAGGAACCTCGGGAAAACGATACCGGAAACCACATGGTCTACGCTAGTGCGGAGGGCCTGGAAGGGGACTCGGAACGCACGATTCCAGCTCGTTCAGTTTTTCACATTACATAGGGCGTATATGACGCCGGCCAAGATCCTGCAATACTTTGGTGGAGCGCAATCTCCATGCCCTCGATGTGGGGGAGAGGGGGTAGATTTTCGCCACATGTTTTGGGCCTGTCCACAGTTAGGCGATTATTGGGCTGAGGTAGTGGATTGCCTGAACCAGGCGACAGACCGCTCTCTCACTCCAGAGATGGGGACATGCTTGTTGCTATGGTTTCCCCACACCCGCCGCACGAAGGTCACTAGTAGGTTCTATGATCTGGGGCTGATATTAGCTAAGAGAGAATTGACCCTGCACTGGAAATCCAGGGGGGGGCCTAGCTATGTGCGGTGGAGGGCAGCGCTAGTGAGATGGGCGGGGGCGGAGGGTACGCTCCGGGTGCAGATGGCTCTGAGGGGTGGCGATGAGAAAGCGTTAGCGACGGCAAGGGCATGGGAAGCGTTGGTAGTGGAGCTCCAGGGGCTGATGTCTGAGGTGGAGGAAGAAGGGAGCGCTTCGGATCGGCATGAGGCGAGGGGACCTGGGGATTGAATTAGGTAGGGGATGAGGGCGGCCCCCAGACAAATGCCAGAGGCCTGGCCACGAGGGACGATTTGCTTACGTAGAGAGGAGGTGAGCAACTGCAATTGAACTCCAAGGTCGGGGGGGCACATCAAGGGTGAAATGGGGACAGGGGTGCACTGACATAGGGGTGGGAGGGGGGGGACGAGTTGGGATTGGGAGGGGGGCTGCTCTTACGGCACGAGGGAACCCGTGATGTAATGAACAGTTGTTGTTGATTTGGAAACTAATAAAAAATGTTTCAACAAAAAAAAACCAGAGGTTATCGCTACTTTGCTTGTCGCTCTGCAGGTTAGCGTGCCCATTGATAATTGGAGAAATGTCGCTTAGCGACATTTCTCCAGTTATGTCAGGGCAGGAACGCCCACTTTGCATCTCATTAGAGATGCAAAGCTGGGCGTTCAGAATACAAGCGCTAATGCAAGGTTTCATGCGATAGCGTGACATTGCAGATTTGGCGATAAAATTATCGCCGCTTTTCGTCCGAAAACGGACGCAAAAGTGGCAATAATTTTTTATCGCCTCGTTGATTAAATGCCCCTATGTTAGGGAAAGGGTTAGAGGCTCTCTCCTTTGCTGATTCTTCTCTGTCTCCTTCTTCTCTCTGCTCCTTTATCCTGCTTCCTATACTTTTCTCACCCAGTCCTTTATTCTCAACCTGTTGTTGGCCTCCTCTTTCCTTATATGCATCACAAACCACCATGAATGCTCTTAAAATATTTAACAATCTCTGCCTCGCTGTAATTAGAAATAATAATCAGCAGCCCCATGTGGAAGAAACTCAAAACTTTCTCTAATTTCATAAACTTTGGGGGCCGTACCCTGTAAAGTCTCTGCCACAGTTTGGGGCTGAAATGCAAAAGAGCTACAGGAGAGATATCTTACCACCTTATAAACTTGTGTGTAATGGTCGTTTGACCTGGAACTTTCAATGAATGTTCTACTTTGAGCTGGAAATGTAGCAGGATTTTCTTACATCTCAGTAGTAATAACACCAGTCAAAAATATGCCAGTGAAGGGGTGTTATAAATATTGTGGGTATTCTCTTCTTGTAATTTAGGAAGCTTTTTAATATTCCACTTACATATTTATAGCCCCATCTCAATAAGTAAGCAAAATGAACAACTCCCACTCTCCTGCCAATTGTCTTTAGGAAAAGAAAATGTTGGAACCACATATTAATGCACATTTATCAAACCATCTTCAAAATGTGTCAGGAATATCTCTCTACTCCCTTGGAAATACACCATCCTCTGAAATAGGGAATGGCGTGGATTGTTTATTAATTCTGTTGAACTATGCTTAAAATGGCCACTGAGACTCCATTTCGTGTTACTATGCTCTCTGCAACCTGGTGAAGGATTGCTTTCTATGTCCCTGTTAGAACTTGCTTAACCCTCCTCGCTTCTTGTGGTTGAGCTGATTCCAGAAGCTGCTTGTGTACCTCGCCCCCACCCCCCCAGTTGTGCCAGAGACTTAGCCACATCCTGTCCACTGTTGGTAACTCAGCCTCTTACACCAACAGCTGTGCTCCGTGACCACGCCATCTGGGCGCTGAAGCAAGAGGCTGTGTACATTGTGCAATCAGAGACAGACGCTCTCTGGCCACGATTACGCCATCTGAGACTGATGAGGAACTTGTTGGATGTGTAAAGGGTGTGGCTAGTGCTATAATTATGTGTACGCTGCGGAGTGAAGCAGCAGTCTCCGTAGAATTGTCTTTGTACCATTCTGTGACCCTGTCCTTAGCTCGAGCTAATAAATTAAATGTACTTTCCTCCACAGCTAAGTTGTCATGGTCTCTTTGGTAATGCATGAGTAATCAAGGTGAACCCGTAGATTTCAGGTGTCCCCTGCACCGCTGGCTTTGACCCTCCAGTCGGGAGGGGTCTCTAAAAGCCAGTTCTACAATTCTAAGGCTCTGCTTATGAGTCTAGCGGAGCAGAATTACTGCATGGAATCCCAGCTTCGCCTCATTCTAAGTATGCTGGTGTTCCTGCAACTAGTTTTCCCGGGAGTTGGAACACTGTGCCAGATTTTACTGGGCTGTAATTCTGTCAAGAAAAATCTCAATAGGCATTGGCTGCAGCAGAGCCAAGCCTCTTTCCTAGTTTTTTTCTGGCATGGGGAGCAAGGAGGGCCCCCGCCTCCAGGCACTTAACTTCTGCTCCACTACCCTACTCCCCACATCACAGTCCTTGCACTCTCATCACACACAGAGGTCCCGGTATATATTTACCACCAGTGTTAAACCCCCAGAATTACAAATTCTGTGAGGTTTTATGACTGGTAACTCCAGGCCCACCCAATGATTCCCAATCCCATGTGGTTTAACTCGTAATTGCACAGTGCTGTTGTGGTGTTAATACACAGTAACGTAAACTTTGCATGTGGACTTTGAATCCCAACAGTACTGTGCAAGTTGTAATCAGGGCCAAAGAAGATACAAATCCACATTTTAAAAAGGGAAGCGTTTGAGGGTGGGATTGGCTTTGACTATTTTGTACATTAGTAGTTTCCTAGAAATAGGCATTTTCTCCTGCTTCCCTAACCTCATCTTTGTTTCTGGAAAGGTTCATTTGCCGTTGAAAACACTTGTCACAAATATCAGAGCAAAAGAAAAAAATCTACAACTGAAACAGACTTCAAAGTTTTGCAGCTGTAGAAATTCTCAATGTAAACCAGTGCCATTCAGGATGTAGTCATTGTTATTTTCTGTAATGTAGTATTAACGGGCTGAATTTCTTTTTCAAGGCCAATTATTTCCAATACAAGAAAGCTTTCTTCAAAAAATAAATGTATAAGAACAGCTATCACCCACTTCAGCAACTTTCGCAATGTAAAGCATGTTAGACCTGGCATCCTTGGCATGGTTCCCCTATTTTTTTGCCTTTACCTTCTATATTTTTGATTATGTGCTGGGCTTCGTTTTTGCTGGTTTAGGTACTCAGGGCATTTTACCACTGCTGATCAGCGCTAAAGGGCAAGCGCTCCCTGTGTAAACTGTAATTCTGAGTGGTAATCCATGATTTCATTTACTGGTGAGTCCCTAGTAAAGTGTGCCCACAGCCTGTAGATCAATGCTACTATTGGCCCTGCAGCACTGGTAGTCCCACCCACATAAGTAGGCCTGTGAAACTTGTCTCAGGCCAGTCATTGCAGTGTCTGTTAATGCAGTGTTGAACTGCCATATCGACCTGGCAAGTGTACCCATTTGCCAGGCCCTAACCTTCCCTTTTTATACATGTAAGGTACCACCAAGGTACCCCCATGGGCAGGGTGCAGTATAATGCAATAGGTAGAACATGTGCTGGTTTGTTTTACATGTCCTGACAGTAAAATACTGCTAATTTTGTTTTTCACTATTGCAAGGCCTGTCTCTCCCATAGGTTATCATTGGAGCTGCCTTGTAACATTTTACAAGTGTAACTTTCAGTTGGGAAGAGATGGAAATTTGGAGTGTGGGCTCCCTGAGCTCAGAATTTAAAAATATATCTTTAGTGAAGTTGGGTTTTAAATTGTGTGTTTGAAAATGCCACTTTTACAAAGTGGATATTTTCTTGGTTAACCATACTGTGTCTCTACCTGCCTGTGAAATCAAAGTCTGGTTTAGAATGACAGGGGCCTTTTTGTGCAGTCACTATAGGCAGTCACTCAAAAGCAACCGAGGTGTATCCTGCATATCCTGATGAGCCATCATCAGTCTAATGGGTCTTCCAGGCTAGACTGGTGGGAGGAGTTGTCACCGACATCTGAATACGGCTCTGCCTGTCCTCTCAGAATGCTGTCTCCACCTCCATGGAGTGTGTCTGGAGCCAAGGCTGGGTTGAGCAAGAACATTTAAACAACAAAAACTTTCTTTGAGGTTTTGCCAACTTCAATGGACAAATGAGGTATAGATTGCCAAATTCAAAGGCCAAAAGGTGTATAAGTAGTGGGCCTAAAACCCCAGAGGACCCTGCCAAGAAAAAGAGCTGAAGGGCTGTCTCTTTGCCGTGTGTTGCTTTGCTGGGTTGGCTTGCAGTTGCTGCTTATGTCTGTGGGCAGTGGAAAGGACTGGACTTTTACTTTGCTATATCCTGCTTGAGAAGATTCTCCAAGGGCTTGAAGTAGATCTTGCCTCCTGTTAAGAAGTCTCAGGGACACAAAGACTTCACATGCAGCATCCTTCAACTCCACTGCTGGGAGTTCTGACCTGCCTTGTGGTGCCAATTCCAGTTCTGGGCCCTTGGCAGTTGTTAAAAGCTACAAGAAGCCTGAAAATCGATACATCGCCCTTCCAGCGCCTGTTTTTCTGACGCAGCACTGCCATTTGGGAAGAATTTCCACACACAGCTGCTGAAGAAATCAATGCAGTGCCTGCCTGCGGCTGAAGAACCCACCGCAGCCCAAGTTCAGCACAACATGTCTCTGAAGTTTGAGGCCACAACACTGACTCCGACGCAGACCCTGCTGTGTGGCTGAAAGAATTGATGCATCATTGGACCGTGGCTGAAGAAATCGCTGCAGAGCCCGTTGACCGCCGCCGCATTGATCGCTGGTATGTCGGGATGTCCACACATCGCACCTGTGTAGCAAGTTTTTCCGATGCATCATCTGCAGACCAGCACCGTCTTGGAATCAACGCCTCGCTTCTGCCTACAGTCCGGATTCGATGCAACCCTTCTCCTGTGTTCAGCAGAGGTGATGCATCGCCTCCCCAAGTACTCGGGAACCAACATATCGCTTTATTTTCCTACACTTCCCTCCTTTGTGGCTGTTTTGTCTTGTGAATTATGACGCATCTGAAGGTACTTTGTGTAAAACCACCACATTCATAGTTTACTATGGATAGAATTGCTAAAACCATTTAAAAGTCATGTTTTGAGTTGTGTATGTTGGATTTTTGTCATTTTTGTCTTATTTGGTTTAGATAAAGTTACTTTATTTTTCTAAACATGTGTGGTGTCCATTTGTAGTGTTTTCACTGTGTTACTGTGTGTTTTATGTACAAATACTTTACACATTACCTCTGAGATAAGCCTGACTGCAATTGCCAAGCTACTAAGGGGGTGAGCAGGGGCTCTCTTGGGTGCATAATCTCCTTGTCTTGACTAGAAGGACTACAAGGACAGGGTGCATACCACTGACAACTAGAGACCTCCGTTTGTACAAAACGGACACAGATTCTCATGACTGAGACGTTTCTAAAATTCATTATGGTTTACTGAAGATATCCTCATGGTACTGTGTTGAAGTTATCTCATCCGTCTTTTTTGTGTCTTCCTCTAACTCAAACTCCAGCAAATGATCCTCAGAGTTTTCAAACACCTCATAACAATTTTAGAGTTTGAGTTCTTCCACTTTCAATGCAGCAGAATCAAACTCACTGAAATTGCCCTCTGTATTTTTGTCTCCATGTATCCATGAGAAAACTGTTGATAGAAAGAGGTTGGAGCCCACAGTAATGAGATTAAAGAAAATTGAGGCTCTTAAATAGGGTTGATTGAGAACTTCCTCTTTACAGAGCTTTCAAGAACGTGATTGTCCAGAGATGTTTCGATGGGGCAAATCAGAAACACATCTCGCAATTCAGTAGCAATTATATAAATATTGACCACTGCTGCACTTGACGCAGTCCATTACGCAACTCTGCTGACCACTTCTCAAGATATGGGTTCAAGGCAAGTCTTTTGCTTGTATATACTCCTTTATGGTAAATATAGTCCTCAATACCTCTCAACTACCATATACCTCATCCTGCCCAAATAATTGAGTTCTCCTCCTTAGCTCTCCTCCAAACATGATACAATCCTTCTAGCTTGTTGTAATTACGCAGGTGATTAACATAATATTGCGATGTTACAAAGTCTCCATGACACCATGTTGTCAATGCTTCTACGTGCTTCGTCAATTTCACTAACTAGTTGACTTCAAATCACCTTACCCTAGTCAGTGGCCTTCGACATTACAGCCTAAATAATGAGGTAGTCACTGCAGATGTCTCATCCTTTTTAGGTCGAGCCTAGACAGCGCTTGTGCTGTCAGGTGATCTGTTGTAAGTACTTTGTGGGGTCTGACTCCTCCCATTGCTTTGAATTGGATTTTCTCTGTCATTTAAAAATCGTATCCTCCAAATGGCTAAGCGTTGGTGCATTTCCCACTCTTTTCAAACGTCAACTCCCATGGAGTATTGCCGCTGAAACAAGCAGCGATGCCCACGCAGTCCCTATGTATGGGAATCCAACTAACTGAAATGTGAGTGCAGTCTGGTGCATTATTGCTGCCAGCGGTTCCGATGAAGGAGCTCTAACAGCTGCTATCTGGAGATTCCATGTTTTCTCCCTCTGTCCTGGCTCGTTTCACACCTCAGGGAACTGCTGTGGAATGCAGAGCACTTGTATTTATTGATAGTTGCGCACTTCACGCCTAGCGAGTTCTCATGGGCAGAGCATCAGCTAAACAGTGGCATAAACTGAGACAGTATTTGCTGGAAGATTTCCACATTGCCTTATGTGCACCGATCTTAAACATGCAATAAAAATGCTACGCTTCATGTTTCTGTCTCAAGCCTGTAAATCTTTCTTTAGAGGAATTACCCTGTGCCCCCTCCCTCCGTCCATCACTGCCTGTTATTTTTAATCCTTTGGCGCCCCTCGCCATTATTTAATATCCCTGTGCAGCTCTCCCCCACCACCTCCTTCCCTTCGTAAACACAGAGAATTAAAATACATACTAACAATTTCAATAAACAAACAATATTTTTATGATATTGAAATACGTAATTTGAAGTACTTTTATTTAATTGTCTCCTTTTTTCATCAACATGCATCTAGGGCAATGTTACGGCTGCAGAACTTGTTTAACTAGTAATCTGAAATAAGTTTGTGGGAGTTTGATAGATGTGCTTCTAAACCAGCAGTCTTCAATATGTGGGGCGCGACCATTTCCAGGCCTAACTTCTGCCTGGAATAAAAAATGTGTTTTTCCTTTTGGACAAAGGCTGGGACCCTTCATTCCGATTGTTAAAATGCTTTAGCTGAAGTTAATTGGCTGCCATGTGCTGTAAAACGAAGAGGCCTGGTAAAACAATCATTCAAGTAAATGTTCATGCCAGGGTGCCTGCTTGCCTGAATTACATGGAAATGTGTGCTAGGAGTTAATCTGCACATGCAAAGGGTGCTTGGTAGTGGTTCGGGCTTTAACCCCTTCGCTGCTAGGCCTTCCCCCCCATGCTAAGCCTTTTTTTGGCTATTTCGGTAGTTCGTGCTTAGGTCCCTGTAACTTTTTGACCACATAAGGTATCCACGCCAAATTTGCGTCCTTTTTTTCCAACATCATGGGGATTCTAAAGGTACCCAGAGTTTGTGGATTTCCCTGGAGGGGACCCAGAAATCCGCCAAAATACAGCTAAATGTTTTTTTTTTAAAATGGGAAAAAAGGGCTACAGATTAAAGCCTCTGGTTTTTTCCCTGCAGATGGTATCAAAAAGGGGTTGTGGTGCTAAAATCACCATTTTCCCAGCTTTCAGGGACAAGCAGACTTTTGTCAGAAAACCAACATTTTGTACACAGTTTTGGAATTTTTCTGGGACATAGACTATTTTTTGTGCTGTCAACCTCCTTCCAGTTAATGGTAGAAATGGGTATGAAACCAATAATGGATCCTGGATAGTTATACATTTTAGAAACGTAGACAAAATTTTGAATTCAGCAAGGGGTCATTTGTGTAGATCCTTCAAGGTTTCTTTATAGAAACTAACTGTTGAATATAGGAAAAATTTAAAATTAGTTGAAAAAAACAGCCATTTATGTCAACGTTTTAACCTGTATCTTCTTCTAATTATGACAGCTGTTTGAAAGCAATATACCGTTACATCCACTGGACCTTTCTGGTTGTGGAGATGTATAGGACTTGTAGGTTCACCAAGAACCCGACGAACCCAGAGCCAATAACTGAGCAGCGTCTTGCAATGGTTTTTTATTATGTACCGGGTATATAGCAATTAATTTGGGAAAATATATACATGGAAAAATAGGAATGAGAGACACCTATGTATTTCTGAAATTGGAACAAAATATAGAGTTTAGAAACAGTAGATATTTGCACATTTCCAAAATTGTGAGTACCCATACTAGCATGAGAATTATAGGTCATTTTTAAAAATGACTTCTCTTTTGCACATTGTCTTTCATTTGGAAAGCAGAAATTAATCGCAAGTCAATAGGTAATAACAGTTTCACTACAATTCTGTGTTACCCTAAGTCTCCCGATAAAAATGGTACCTCACTTGTGTGGGTGGGCCTAGTGCCTGCGACAGGAAATGGCTCAAAAAGCAACGTGGACACACTTTGGGGCATATCAGCAAGGGCCGGCGATAATTTTCTCTAAGCGCACTTAGCGTTAAGATAATTATCGCCGGCTATCGTGAAATTTTATCCCTGATATAGCGTGCTATCAGCAATGCTTATCTCTAAAGCGATAAAATTCCTCGCGCTAACAGCCAAAAGTGAGATTACCGCTGGAAATCGAGCGATAATCTCACACATTTTGGCGTTATCTTGCTGATAAGGCAGGGCATACTTAGCCATTATATCCACCTTACATTGGATACAATGGCTAAGTCAGGGTGAAAGCAGGCGTAAGGAAAGTAGCGTTAACTGTGGTTAGCGCTACTTTTCTTATCGCTATACCTGTTAGCGATTCCCTTGATAATTGGAGAAATGTCGGTTAGCGACATTTCTCCAGTTTTTTTGGGACGGAACGCCCACTTTGCATCTCATTTGAGATGCAAAGGTGGGCGTTATGGGAAAGGGAGCTAAAGCAAGGAATCACGTGTTAGCGTGACCTTGCTGATTAAGCGATAAAATTATTGCCGCTTTTCGTCCGAAAACAGAAGCTAAAGCGGCGGTAATTTTTCATCGCCAGCTTGCTGATATGCCCCTTTAGTTTTTACTGTGAAAACTGACCCTTTTTTTCAAAGTGCCTAGCTGTAGATTTTGAACCCTAGCTCTGCCGGCACCTAGGGAAACCTAGCAAACCTATACATTTTTGAAAACTAGACAACCAGGGAAATCCAGGATGGGGTGACTTGACTGGCTCTCACCAGGTTCTGTTACCCAGAATCCCTTGCAAACCTAAAAAATTGTCAAACAAAACACATTTTCCTCACATTTCTGTGGTGGAAAGTTCTAGAATCTGCGTGGATCCACAAAGGCCCACCCACCCCGCGTTCCCAAAGTCTTTCGAGAAAAATGGTACCTCACTTGTGTGGGTAAGCCTAGTAAACCTAGTACCAGGTCCCAGAATCCCTTGCAAACCTCAAAATTTGTCCAAAAAAGCAAATTTTCCTCACATTTCTGTTGCGGAAAGTTCTGGAATCTGCGTGGATACATAAAATTCAACTCACCCCGCATTCCCAAGTCTTCCAAGAAAAATGGTACCTCACTTGTGTGGGTATATCTAGTGCCCGCGACAGGAAACGGCCCAAAACGCAACGTGAAAACAGACTCTTTTTGTTTGCAAAGTACCTAGCTGTAGATTTTGAACCCTAGCTCTGCCGGTACCCAAGGAAACCTAGCAAATCTATACATTTTTAAAAACTGAGCACCCAAGGGAATACAGGATGGGGTGACTTGACTGGCTCTCACCAGGTTCTGTTACCCAGAATCCCTTGCAAACCTCACAATTTGTCCAAAAAACACACATTTTCCTCACATTTCTGTGGTGGACAGTTCTGGAATCTGCGTGGGTCCACAAAAGTCCACCCACCCCGTGTTCCCAAAGTCTTCAGAGAAAAATGGTACCTCACTTGTGTGGGTAGGCCTAGTGCCCGCGACAGGAAACGGCAGAAAACTTGGACACACCACATTTTACTGTGAAAACTGACACTATTATGCAAAGTACCTAGCTGTAGATTTTGAACCCTAGCTCTACCGGTACCTAAAGAAACCTAGCAAACCTATACATTTCTGAAAACTAGACACCAAGGGGAATCCAGGATGGGGTGACTTGACTGGCTCTCACCAGGTTCTGTTACCCAGAATCCCTTGCAAACCTCAAAATTTGTCAAACAAAACACATTTTTCTCACATTTCTGTGGTGGAAAGTTCTGGAATCTGTGTGGATCCACAAAATTCTACCCACCGCACATTCCCCAAAGTCTTCCGAGAAAAATGGTACCTCTCTTGTGTGGGTGGGTCAAGTACCCGCAACAGGCAAGGGACCAAAACCTATTGAGGCAACATCAAAATTACCTATCACAAAACAACCTGGTTTTGCAAGGGGGGCCCCATGAGTATTTTGGCCCCGGGCTCGGCGGCCATCTACGGAAACGTACCAAACTCAAACATTTCTGAAAACTAGACACCCGGGGGAGTCCAGCAAGGTATGGGTTGCGTGGGTCCTTCAACATTTCCCTACCCAGAATCCCCTGCAAACATCAAATTTTGTTGAAAAAATCAATTTTTTCCCACATTTCTGTGTGGGGAAGTTGTAGGATCACCACGCTGACACAAATATCCTACCACCCAGCGTTTCCCTAGGTCTCCAGATAAAAATGGTACCTCACATGTGTGGGTAGGCATAGTGGCTGCAACAGAAAATGGCCCAAATCGTACTGTGGAGACTTCCAAATTACCTATAACAAAACTACCCGGTTTTGGGGGGGCACCTGGGGTTTTGGCTCTGGGCTAGCCGACATCTAGGGAAACCTACCAAACACATACATTTCTGAAAACTACACACCCTGGGGAGTCCAATGACGTATGGCTTGGTGGATCCCCCAATGTTTCCCGACCCCGACAAGTGAGGTATCATTTTACTCGGGACACTAAGGAGAATGCTGTGGAGTAGGACATTTGTGCAGGCACGGTGATTCCACACAAACATATGTAGAAAATGTGTTTTATTCAGCTAATTTTGAGGTTTGCAGGGGATTCTGGGTAGGAAAAGGTTGGGGGATCCATGCAAGCCATACCTCAATGGACTCCCCAGGGTGTCTAGTTTTCAGAAAAGTGTGGGTTTGGTAGGTTTCCCTAGATGTCCGCGAGACCGGAGCCAAAACCTCAGGTGCCCCCCCCAAACCAGGTAGTTTTGTTATAGGTAATTTTGAATTCTCCACAGTACGATTTGGGCCATTTCCTGTTGCAGTCACTATGCCTACCCACACAAGTGAGGTACCATTTTTATTGGGAGACTTGGGGGAATGCTGGGTGGTAAGAAATTTGAGTCAGCCCCGTGATCCTACAACTTTCCCACACGGAAATGTGAGAAAAAATGATTTTTTCAACAAAATTTGAGGTCTGCAGGGGATTCTTGGTAGGGAAATGTTGGAGGACATACGCAAGCCATACCTTGCTGGACTCCTCTGGGTGTCTAGTTTTCAGAAATGTGTGGGTTTGGTAGGTTTCCCTAGATGGCCGCCGAGCCCGGGGCCAAAAACCCAGGTGACCCGCCCATGCAAAACCAGGTTGTTTTGTGATAGGTCATTTTGATGTCTCCTCAATACATTTTGGGCCCTTGCCTGTCGCGGGTACTTGACCCACCCATACAAGTGAGGTATCAAGAGACCTGGGGGAATGCTATGTAGAAGGGAATTTGTGGATCCACGCAGATTCCAGAACTTTCCCACACAGAAATTTGAGAATAAAATTTTATTTGTTCAGCTAAATTTGAGGTTTTCAGGGGATTCTGGGTAGGGAAATGTTGGGCGACCCATGCAAGCCATACCTTGCTGGACTTCAGAAATGTGTGGGTTTGGTAGGTTTCCCTAGAAGGTCGCCGAGCCCGAGGCCAAAAACTCATGGGACCCCTCTTGCAAAACCAGGTTGTTTTGTGATAGGTAATTTTGATGTTGCCTCATTAGGTTTTGGGCCCTTGCCTGTCGTGGGTACTTGATCCACCCACACAAGTGTGATACAATTTTTCTCAGAAGACTTTGAGGAATGCGGGGTGGCTGGAATTTTGTGGATCCACACAGATTCCAGAACTTTCCACCACAGAAATGTGAGGGAAATGTTTTTTTTTGTTTTACAAATTTTGAGGTTTGCAAGGGATTCTGTGTAACAGAACCTGGTGAGAGCCAGACAAGTCGCCCCATCCTGGATTGTCCTGGGTGTCTAGTTTTCAAAAATGTATAGGTTTGCCATGTTTCCCTTGCAAAAAATGGGTCCGTTTTCACTGTGAAAATGTGGTGTGTCCACGTTCCGTTTTGGGCCGTTTCCTGTCGTGGGCACTAGGCCTACCCACACAAGTGAGGTACCATGTTACTCGGAATAGTTTGGGGAATGCGGGGTGGGTAGAAGTTTGTGGATCCACGCAGATTCCAGAACTTTCCAACACAGAAATGTGAGGAAAATGTGTTTTTTGGGACAAATTTTGAGGTTTGGTAGGGATTCTGGGTAAGAGAACCTGGTGGGAGCCAGACAAGTCACCCCATCCTGGATTCCCCTGGGTGTTTAGTTTTCGAAAATGCATAGGTTTGCTAGGTTTCCCTAGGTGCCGGCAGAGCTAGGGTCCAAAATCTACAGCTTGGTACTTTGCAAAATAGTGTCAGTTTTCACTCTAAAATGTGGTGTGTCCATGTTACGTTTTGGGCCGTTTCCTGTCGTGGGCACTTGGCCTACACACACAAGTGAGGTACCATTTTTCCCAGAAGACTTTAGGAAATGCGGGGTGGTTAGAATTTTGTTGATCCACGCAGATCCCAGAACTTTCCATCATAGAAATGTGAGGAAAATGTGTTTTTTGGGACAAATTTTGAGGTTTGGTAGGGATTCTGGGTAAGAGAACCTGGTGGGAGCCAGACAAGTCACCCCATCCTGGATTCCCCTGGGTGTTTAGTTTTCGAAAATGCATATGTTTGCTAGGTTTCCCTAGGTGCCGGCAGAGCTAGGGTTCAAAATCTACAGCTTGGTACTTTGCAAAATAGTGTTAGTTTTCACTCTAAAATGTGGTGTGTCCATGTTACGTTTTGGGCCGTTTCCTGTCGTGGGCACTTGGCCTACACACACAAGTGAGGTACCATTTTTCCCAGAAGACTTTAGGAAATGCGGGGTGGTTAGAATTTTGTTGATCCACGCAGATCCCAGAACTTTCCATCATAGAAATGTGAGGAAAATGTGTTTTTTGGGACAACTTTTGAGGTTTGGTAGGGATTCTGGGTAAGAGAACCTGGTGGGAGCCAGACAAGTCACCCCATCCTGGATTCCCCTGGGTGTTTAGTTTTCGAAAATGCATATGTTTGCTAGGTTTCCCTAGGTGCCGGCAGAGCTAGGGTTCAAAATCTACAGCTTGGTACTTTGCAAAATAGTGTTAGTTTTCACTCTAAAATGTGGTGTGTCCATGTTACGTTTTGGGCCGTTTCCTGTCGTGGGCACTTGGCCTACACACACAAGTGAGGTACCATTTTTCCCAGAAGACTTTAGGAAATGCGGGGTGGTTAGAATTTTGTTGATCCACGCAGATCCCAGAACTTTCCATCATAGAAATGTGAGGAAAATGTGTTTTTTGTTAACTAAGTTTGAGGTTTGCAGGGGATTCTGGGTAACAAAACCTGGTGAGAGCCAGACAAGTCACCCCATCCTATATTCCCCTGGGTGTCTTGTTTTAAAAAATGTATAGGTTTGCTAGGTTTCCCTTGGTTCCGGCAGAGCTAGGGTTCAAAATCTACAGCTAGGCACTTTTCAAAAAAGGGTCCGTTTTCACTGTGAAAATGTGGTGTGTCCATGTTGCGTTTTGTGGCATATGCTGTCGCAGGCACTAGGCCTACCCACACAGGTGAGGTACCATTTTTCTCAGAAGACATTGGGGAATGCGGGGGTGGGTTGAATTTTGTGGATCCACACAGATCACAACTTTCCATCATAGAAATGTGAGGATTTTTTTTTTTTGTTAACTAAGTTTGAGGTTTGCAAGGGATTCTGGGTAACAGAACCTGGTGAGAGGCACACAATTCACCCCACCCTGGATTCTCCTTGGTGTCTAGTTTAAGAAAAAGTACAGGTTTGCTAGGTTTCCCTATGTGCCGGCTGCGCTAGGTCCCAAAATCCACAAAGTAGGCACATTGCTAAAAACAAGTCTGTGCCTAGTGGGCTTTCTGTCGCTCTGGGGGGAATCGGGGGGGTTGCCCCGATTCCAGAACTTTACGCAACAGAACTGTGAGGAAAATTTGCTTTTTTGGACAAATTTTGAGGTTTGCAAGGGATGCTGGGTAACAGAACCTGGTGAGAGCTAGTCAAGTCACCTCATCCTGAATTCCCCTGGGTAGTTTTAACAAATGTGTAGGTTTGCTAGGTTTCCCTAGGTGCTGGCAGAGCTAGGGTTCAAAATCTACAGCTAGGCACTTTGCCAAAAAAGGATCCGTTTTCAATGTGAAAATGTGGTGTGTCCACGTTGCGTTTTCGTCCGTTTCTTGTCGCGGGTACTAGGCTTACCCACACAAGTGAGGTACCATTTTTCTCGGAAGACTTTGGGAACGCGGGGTGGGTGGGCCTTTGTGGATCCACGCAGATTCCAGAACTTTCCACCACAGAAATGTGAGGAAAATGTGCTTTGTTTGACAATTTTTTAGGTTTGCAAGGGATTCTGGGTAACAGAACCTGGTGAGAGGCACACAATTCACCCCACCCTGGATTCTCCTTGGTGTCTAGTTTAAGAAAATGTACAGGTTTGCTAGGTTTCCCTATGTGCCGGCTGCGCTAGGGCCCAAAATCCACAAAGTAGGCACATTGCTAAAAACAAGTCTGTGCCTAGTGGGCTTTCTGTCGCTCTGGGGGGAATCGGGGGGGTTGCCCCGATATGCCCCCAAGGGGGGAAGAAAGACAGTGCCTATTTTTTGGGGGGTGGGGGCATTGGTATGCCTATTCTGGGCTGCCCCCACCTCCGACGCATAACAAAAGCCAGCCTAATCACTGGCCCCTAGTGGGCTTTCTGCCCCCCCTGGGGGCATATCATGGGCCACTGCCTCCTTCCGCCCCCTGGGGGGGCAGAAAGACTGTGGCATTGTCTTGGGGAGGTGTGGCCCTTGGCATGCCCATTCTGGGGGCAGATAAGCGTCTATTTTGGGCAGCCCCCACCTCAACATCAATAAAAAAAAATCCCTGAATACTAGTGGGCTTTCTTCCCCCGGGGGGCAGATTCTTTGCCCCCTGGGGGCAGAAAGACTGCCATTTCTCTGGGGTGGGGGCATTGGCATGCCCTTTTTGGGCAGCCCCACCCCAATGTCAGTAAAAAAATAAATCCCTGGTTTCTAGTGGGCTTTCTGCCCCCCGGGGGGGCAGATTGAGGGTTACTGCCCCCATCTGCCCCCATGGGGACAGAAAGAGTGGAATTCCACTGGGGTGGGGACATTTTCATGCCCATTTTGGGCAGCCCCCACCCCAACATCAATAAATATATAGATCCCTGGTTTGTAGTTGGATTGCTGCCCCCGGGGACAGATTGGGGCTGTTGCCCTCGTCTGCCCCCTGGGGGGGCAGAAAGACTGACATTTCTGGGGGGGGGGCCATTGTCATGCCCTTTTTGGGTAGCTCCCACCCCAACATCAATAAAAAAAAATCCCTGGTTTCTAGTGGGCTTTCTGCCCCCCTGGGGGGGGCAGATTGGGGGCTACTGCCCCATATGCCCTCCAAGGGGGCAGAAAGACTGTCATTTTGCTGCAGGGGGGTGGGGGCATTGACATGCCCATATCGGGCAGCCCACCCCAATTACACCATAAAAAAAGTCCCTTGTATCTAGTGGGCTTTCTGCCCCCCACAGGGGCAGAAAGACTGAATATGGCCCAAAACAAATGGGAGCAAAGGCCCTTGCCCAAGGGTCCGCTCCCCCCTCCCTAGTGCTAGTGGGTGGATCCCTGTTTGTGAATCGCCCTCCTGGGGTGATCCCCAAGCAGGGATCTACTCGGGAAAGGTACCATTGGAAAGGGGAGATTCTCCCCTTTCTAACGATACCGCTCCCAAGTGTTTCGGTGCTCGGGTGCAGAGATAGCCCCACGAGCACTGAAACACTAAAACTGAAACTAAGTTTCAGTTTCGTTTTCAATCTAATGATGACAGCGCGCCATGCGCGCGATCGTCATTAGATTGAAAACCAGTGAAGGGCCGCTTGAGGTTGGGGAAGCTCTTCCCCACCTCCTGAGGCCTCAAAAAATGGAAATCCCTCTGCTGTTTACAGCAGAGGGATTTCGTGCCCCTGTCCTCATGGCGGAATGGTTCAGTCATGAGCACAGGAGCACTGGTTCTCAGACGGAACCATTCCGTCATGAGTACCAAAGGGGTTATTTGATTGAATCACTCTAAGCATTGTGATGGGAAAGATGTGTTTTTCTTTTTTGCATGGTGGTGCAAAATGGTAACAACTGGGTTGTGCAGTGAATGCTTTTACTCAAAACTGCATTTACACAGTGCTTAATACCCCTGGGGAGGTGTTGAAGGGAAAGGCATGTGAAAAAAAACCATTACTTATGGTCTTATATTACTCTAATCTACATTTTGGAAGCTCCATTTTATTTTAAAACTATTTGCACAGTTTGTAGCAGTCTGTATTATAATGTGTGTAATGCAAGTATAAAATAACAACACACATTCACTGTGCTTTCTGTCACAGGCTGTGACCTCACAGCACTAAAAATACACAAGTCACTATTCTCCATGGCACCAACCAAATTTAGGGCCATATTATCAAGGAACGGTGATAACATTATCGCCACTTTAGCAGCAGGAAACTGCCGCTAAAGCTGCGATAATTGGCTTGATAATATGCCCTTGTGAATTCCCATAGAAGCCCAGGTTCTGGTGTGAACCTGGGGTTCCATGGGAATTCACAAGGGCATATTATCAAGCCCTTTATCGTCGCTTTAGCGGCACTTTCCTGCCGCTAAAGCGGCGATAATGTTATCGCCGTTGCTTGATAATATGGCCCTTAATTCTGTGTCTATCTAGTTACACACAGACCTCTGCAGTGCATTAAATAATAGAGGTTTCATAATCTACTACAGTGCATTTCTCATTAAGTACATGTATTTTTCATTTAAGCTACCCATTATTTTAAATGTAGCTACCTGTTGGTGAAAGAACTAGAAAATTACCAAAATATTTTGGGGCTGATTTATGAGAGACTTGGGCTGCCGGAGCTTCACTTTTTTTTAAGCTTTGGCAGCAGAAGCGTCTCAATCATATCTATGAGGTGACGTAAAGTTACCCTGCGTGGCGTTGCATGGCCTCATAGATAAGGAGTAAGACAAAGCAGCGCAAGTCGCTGCGTTGCCGTACACTTTGTCAAGCAGGCGTTCCATATGCATTGCAGTGGGTGTTCTCACGCAACACCCATGGATTTTGACGCTGCCTCAGATTTGTAAAACCATGTAAACCTGGGGCAGCGCAAAAACCTTACGCCTCCCCACAGCAGGAGTAACGAGGATAAATTTTTCATTTCTCCTTGTTTTTCCTCTTTCTATGTGTCTTTCTCTTTCTATGTGTGCTGCATTCTGCAAAGAGGAAAACCACCCTCAGGATGGAATCTTTTTTTACAGGAAGGGGCCCCTTACTGCACAAAAACAATCCTGCTTATGTTGGCGTTAGGCAGCAATTTGTGCGCCAATGCAGGGGTAAAGGACAGGAATGCACCATATTTCATTAATAAGGTGCCTGCCTGTCCTTTCACACTGGATTAGGGCAGCGCAGCAAGAAGACTTGCGGCGCTTCCCTACTCCAATGCCTCATAAATAAGGCTCTTTGTTTTAGCCATGCCCCCATGCTCTCTTACTGACCATTGGTTTGCTAAACACTGTTTGATTTATTTCCCCGATGTAAAAATGAATTGCTGTGTGAATTAGGGGCAGATTCTAGAAATGTTTGTTAGGAAGGGGGTCCTTACACTGAAAATGTTTTGACAGGGGGTCTCGGCATCAAAAAGTTTGAAGACCTCTGTTCTAAACCATTTGAGAATGCTGCACTATTCAGAGTAACTGCGGGGCGAAGTATGGACAGGTACTACCTACACCCCCTCCTCCCTTAACCAGACCCAGATATTGACATGAGTGGAGTTTGGATGTGGGGGCCGTATTTATTAAACAAAATTAATAAACATTATTAAAATATACAATATTTACAAAAGTTATGCAGAAAATTATGCATTACATTGATTACAATTGATAAGTACAGATGTCAGATGGCTAACCTTAACATAACTCTAATACAAAGGTTTCGTATCCAAATCTAACATATCTTTAATAATCATTACAGCATTACTTTTCTGTGTATCCTATTTGGGCCTACGGCAAGGTCACTAACTGGTGTCAGACCCTTATCAACTTAACCACGCCCTCCTATCGGAGTGCGCATGCACAGAGGGCCCGTTTCCCGTGAGGGTACTTCCCCCCCCCCCCCCGGTTACCCCGTACGCTCTGTATATTATCTCCATAAAAGGGGCCCTTGCAGTTCGGCGCCATTTACTGGCGCCGTTGTGCACGTGCAGGGTGGCCAACCAGCCTTCAGAAAGCGTGATTCCCTCCTCCCCTGCACCCAACTGCCCCTGGAGTTCTAGGAGAGACCACTTGTCCCTCCCACTTGGGTGACCCCATTCAAGAATGGCACCAAGTGATTTGTCAAAGTGTCAATGCAATCGTTACTTCCTGGAGTCTTCGCACAACGGCATGTTGAATAACTGTGGTGTTGCTTTATTTTTACATTTTTATAGCAGTGTGCAGAGCATAATGCAATGCAGCACCATGCCTCAGCATACGTCATATATCTGATTCAGGTTGGAGAGTCCCAGTTATTTAAGCCTAAAACTGCTTTATTTTAGCTGTCTCTGACCTAACATTGCCCCACTTCAGTGGAAGTCAACAGCAAAATCAAATTCTCCCACTTTTTTCCCAAATCTCCCTCTCCTGTTTCCAAATGTCGGTGTGTATGCCTCAGTGTTGTTTTTCTGTATTCTGAGTAAATTTGTATTTTTGGTGTCCTAGTGCCTACCTTATGAGTATGGGCTCACAAAATACACTATATGCACATTAACATTTTGGAATGTTCCATTTTAATCAAGCCAAACCACATTCCCTGTATCATTATTGTTCGTTCTGAATTTGTTTAGCAACACCACAGGAAGTTCATTTACTTCAGAAAAGAAACTCAACTGCTGTTTGCTGCAGCCCTGCAAACAAGTCACACCCATTGTAGTGCAAAAATCACAAAAGTAATGTTAAAACTTTATTTGCAACAATTTATTACGACTAATGTGAGAGCTTGGACTCACTTTTGAGGATAATATGGAAAACATAGCATGTATTGAAAAAGATAGACGTCTAATTATTCTTTTTGCCTCCCCGGGATGCCACACATATAACTTTCAGTGCTGCAAAGGAATGCCGGAAAATTTGCGCCTCATTATCATCCTGTATCCACGGATTTACAGTGTTGTGCCAAGCAGCAATAAGGTGTAACGTAGCCTGTTTAGTGCCCAGTGGCTGTCTCAGGGTTTGCCTGCATGCCCTGGTATCCCTCAAAAGCATCCTACAACAAGAACAGCTTCAGGCTTCTGCTGACGTCCAGTGTCCTTTCCAAAGCATCTGCACCATGTTCAGGACAGACTGGTTTGTGCCACACTGTAACTGCCAGGTGTTTATGTGTGGTGGTTGGGAGAGTGGGGTAAAGGGTCATAATATACATAAGTAGGGCAGCTACATACATTAATCTTACGGGTTTTATTTTTATTAAGCTTTATTTCGATCTTTATTCGCTATCACCTTCAATGTTGACACATAAATTCATAGTTCCAATCTGAAGGAAAGGTGATGCTGCACAGCTCGCGTCTGCCATTTCAACAACAGTGGGCCACTGTGAATGTGCCTAGCAGTATAAAAAGACTTTCAAGCCCCAACGTTCTCAGTTGTTACAGCATGATACAGCAGGTTAGTGGGATAAGGTCCCACTGCAGAGAACTGTGTACAAGCTGAAAGTCACCAACTGCATTTCAATGAAGTCCGACTCAGCAGTTGACGATTCTGATGTCAACAAGAACAGAGTTATTGAGTTTTTATTTGCAAATGTATATACCATGGTCCAGGTGTCCTGGGTGTTGGAACTCCATACAAAGACACAAAATATATAACAGTAGATGTTGTAGCATCCAGGATAATGTGCAACATGGCTAAATACTTATAAGGTCCCAAAGGCGAGACCTATTGGCTATGCCAATGCTTGTTAGGTTTTGCCTGCACAGCGTGTGAAATCTATTGTATCTAATAAAAAATCATAAAAGGGGCTTACATCCAACCCTTGCTTTTCATTGGTTCCTATGTTTGTCACTTACATTTCCTCTGTTTCTCTTGGTTCTAGCATGCTGTTTCTTGTTCCTTGTGTGTTTCTCTTATCAGTGTCATGGGTCCAAATACTCAATCTCATCCGCTTTAGTGGGTGAACCCCCTTTTATGCATTTTGTTTACGTTTACATAACCTTACCCTGCCTGCACACATGCGAAGCATGCTTGTCGTCTGTATGTTTTTTTGTTTCTCCAATGTCTTAAACTTTTTGTTAGCATGCCTTTCAAGCGTGGTTGTACAGGATGTTGAGCCAATGCCGAGACTCGAATCCGGCACCCCAGCTCCAAGTCGGCAGTTCTGGCCTTTACGCCACATCCCCTTTTTCTCAGCGCCTCCCTTTGCATCTCTAATGAGATGCAAAGTGGGTGTCACTGGGCGTACCCTGGATGGACTACCTTGCAAATATCGCTGATGTTCACATCGCGATATTTACAAGGCAGCCCAAAGGATTTTAGCAGATGTTAGATTTTGGCGAAAACTGCAGTTTTCGCCAAAATCTAACGTCTGCTAAAATCCTGCCTTACCTATGTTTGGCATAGGGGGTGAATTGTGCTGATACGACCACAGGGTCGTATCAGCAAGGTTATCGACGTTTTGCAGGGAACATCGCTGGAAAACCATGATGAATACTCGTATATAGGGTACAAATGTCCATGACCACTAAAACATAATCTTCTTCCCATTTAACTTCTTTCAACTTAGATAAAAAATGCCCTGTATCTTTTATGAAAGAAGGTAAACTTTCAACTGATTCATGTAAAAAATGGTCCACATATTTAGACATTGGTTCCAGGAGACTTTTTTGGGCCGAAATAATCGGTCGTCCTGGTACCGGCAAAATTTGTTTGTGTATTTTAGGGTTGAAATACAGAGTAGGTGTAACTGGGAATTCATTTTTAAGATAACCAAATTCCTGTTTACTCAATAGGCCCTCTCTCTTCCATTGATTAAGTTCCCATTGATTAAGTTCTTTAAAAACAGTTTCTTTGAGGATTTTAGGATATAAGAGCCTTTTCTGTAACATGTAATGTCATCCAAATGTCTCTTCGCTTCTTCCATATAAAGTGTACGTGGCCAAATAACAATATTGCCTCCTTTATCGGCCTTATTGATAATTAAATTAGAATTGCTTCTTAATTTTTTCATTAATTACGCATATTGTGCTTCCATATATTTATATCTCTTCTGTTTGCGAGATGATATAGTTTGTAATGTTTTCAATTCTTCAACCACTATATCATTGAAAGTGTCAATAGCGTCTTTAGGCATGAGAGGTATGAACGTAGAAGGAGGTTTACTATCCAAACACCTTCCCTACTGTTACGTGGACTGGAGGTAGAATAGTAAATTACACTTTTTTAATGTTAGCACGCCATCTAGTGCAAGTCGATGTAAAGACTTGCGTTGTAAAGACTTGCGTTGTCACTGCATTTGCGTTGTAAAAATTTCGTTGTAACAGCATGCGTTGTAAAAGCATGCGTTGTAACATCATACATCCGTGGATTAGTATGTTGAAAAAATGACTCACTCAGCTTGTGTGCTATGGGCCCAATTTACAGAAGAAGTTGAAAATCTGCAGTCACAGGTCTGTGGACAGCATGCGTTGTAAAAGCATGCGTTGTAACATCATACATCCGTGGATTAGTATGTTGAAAAAATGACTCACTCAGCTTGTGTGCTATGGGCCCAATTTACAGAAGAAGTTGAAAATCTGCAGTCACAGGTCTGTGGCTTCACACGGGTAAAGGATTACAACCTTTTGGAATTTTAAAGGTTTTCAAGTGTATACCTAGGAGTGTATGAGAGTTGCAAGATCCCATACCTACTCCTCAAAACTTTATGTGAACTCCTTTTTTCACAAGGCTGGAAATATGTGTGCCTGTTCACTTGTGCACATTGTGCAATTATGCGTGGTGAAATGCAATTTCCTTGGTTCAGTGGAACATTTTCTCTTTGGAGAAAACTCTTACCTCACACCCCACCTGTATTTAGGAATGTTTTTTTCCACTTTCCACCTGGAAAAGAGATTTTCTCATTCAATTAGCCTAGACTGCTCACTCCTCAATTGGTAAGGGGAATTTACTCTCACACATTGTGCACTATTGTGGAACGCAACATATGAGTGCAGGTCACCTTTTGCAAATACCTTGCAATCGTAAATTGAACCGTTTGCACCTACAAGTCTGGCTTACACATGTAAATGGTATCAGAAACAATGGGTTTATAGAAAACAGATATTTCTAGAAATGCATATTTGGTACCTTTGTGCTCCTTTGAGAAACTACTTTCACCAACATTTCAAAGGTGGACAGGTTCCCACATTCCTCTGCTTTCCCAGAACTCCAGTATTATGCAAATCTTTTGGTTACCCGCGTACACCATTATATTTATAAATATAAGGAATGGAGGGACACTTGATATTAGTAATGCACTGTGCCTTTACATAGTATGGACGTACTATGAATAAAAATATTCCAGTTCTGGCTATGAAATGATCAAAATAGGCTCACTGTACAAGGCATTGAACCCTCGCGTTAACAGAAAACGTCCTTTTTAAATTTCAGTACCTGGCATCATAAAGCCTGTAAGGTCACACATAAATCTTTTTTAGCACAACAACTCTTCATCATGGTTAGTGGAAAACTAAAATATGATCCTGGAAAGTGTGGTCTTGGTTCATACATTAATCTTAGAACGATGGCATTTAACTATTGTCCACGTCCCTTAAAACATTTAGGGCCATATGTAGGTAATTTCTATTTACCGATTCCTAAATACCGAATTTTACCGATTCAGTATTTAAGAATCGGTAAATAGAATGTAGGTAAACAATCGATAAATTTTACCAATTCGGTAATATTCGTTATTACCGAATCCTTAAATCCAGCCCCCTACATCGCAAAGGGCTAAATACCGGTCGGTAACGGGAAATTTACCGATTTTCGGCCGTTACCGACCGGTATTAGCCCACCTACATATGGCCCATAATATATTGTCCAGCAACGCCCACCTTTCAGGCCTTTCCTAAATCCTCCTGTCCTTGAACCCCTATCAGTTTTCACTCATCGCCTTTTAATTGTGTGGTCTTTTTGCGGCCTACTTTTCTTGCACCTCAGTTGCTAAAATCAGCATTGCATTATCGATTAACATAATCACGCCTCGGGTATGGTGTTTTATACTCAACGCAACCAATTATCGCCTCCTGTTTCTCAGTGATGTGTCTGTAACAGCATGGCTGCCGGCTTGACACCACGAGGCGAGCATCGCGCGCCGCCATGCCGAGACACAGACACTCGCCAGCCTTCTGTCAACTCTGAAACACTTGTTAAAAATGCACGTCACTCGACTACTCTTTTTTTTGCTGCAGTCTTGTCTTCAAGAATGTTAAAAAATACATTTTATCGCTTGAGGGGAGCTGCAGAAATCTGTCACTTTCAGGCGGTAGTTAATGTTGTAGTTGCGAAGGGACCTCCTCGGGAGCCGGTACAGCCGATGCTGGCAGCCCCCAGGGCCGCGCCCGTTCTCCTCAGCGTGAGGCTGTCAACACCTGGCAGCCCCCCGCCAACACAGCGCGACCGACTCCGGGGCCTCCAAAGCGAACAGGGATCTCTGGGCAGCGGGGAGGCCGCGTCACCAGTCGACATGTACAGCTGATCCGCCAGACAGGTGCTATCTGCTTGGGAAAAATGCGACACAATAAACCTCAAATCTAACAGATGTCAAATTAGAGGGCTCATCCACATTGAGACTAGGAAGCGGAGAAGCACACATAAGACATGTTTCGGAGACAGAAAAAACATAATTGCCATGCTCAGTTCTTTGTTACACACCAGGGATGTCCAAAGTAGGCCGAGGAGGGCCAGGGCAATGCCATATTTCGCCATAACCACGATGTAACTACTTCCATTCTGATTGATTATATGTAGATTCATGTGAAAATTAATATGCAATGGATCGGGCCACCCTGGACTTAGTTTGGACACTCCTATAATATTGGTTATATATGTTTCTTTTGGTATTTCTCTTGAGTCCTCGCTCTTTCACCATTTTTTGCAATCTCTATCCTCCACCCCACTGAAAAGCTTTGCACTTCAAATGTGTACCTTCTTGAACTGTCTGAATGCCTAAGTGGCAGCCCCTCTCCTTTTTACAATAACTTGATATGAGCTAGCATTGGTGGGCCCAGAAGTGGTTTCACCTTCCACCCCCCACTCCGACCTTGACGACAGGCACCACGTGCACATTTGTATGTGATATTTTGATGTAATACTGATCCAATGTACAATGACCATGCTCTAAAACCCTTTCGGTGCTAGACCCCCCCCACCCCCCGACCCACCTTCTAAGGTTTTTTTTTGGCTATTTGGGCCTCCATAACTTTTTTTCACATAGGCTATCCATTCCAAATTTATGTAATTTTTACCCAACATCCTGGGGATTCTAAAGGTGCACAGGGTTCGTGGATTCCCCTGGAGGAAACTGAGAAATTTTGTTTTTGGGGGGAAATGGGAAATAAAAGTGCTGCAGAAGAAAGTGTCTGTCTTTTTCTGCAAATGGCATCAACAAAAGGTTTGCAGTTCTAAAATCACCATCTTCCCAGCTTTCAAGAACAGGCAAACTTGATTCAGAAAACCACATTTTTCTACCACAGTTTTTGGCATTTTACTGGCATATAGTCAGCTTTTCCTATTTTTTGTGCTTTCAGTCTCCTTCCAGTTTGTAATGAAAACGGGTGTGAAACCCATGGATCCTGGAAAGCTATACATTTCTGCATCTGAAAACTAGACAAAATTCTGAATTTAGCAAGGGGTGATTTGTGTGGATCCTTCAATGTTTTCCCAAAGAGACTAAGGGCCTGATTACGAGTTTGGCGGTGCGGCAGCGGGACCACCCTGCCCCGCTGCACTCCCAAACCTGTGTGTAAACCGCCCACCAGATTATGAGTTTTCTCTTGTCCTGCAGGTGGTTCTTTGGCATTCCTGGGGGAGTGCAGGTCATTCCGTGCAGGTACTGGGGTGCATGCACACTGGGGGGCACACCATGTTCCCCCTGCATGCATCCCCAGGCCTTGAGGCAATAAGTGGCCCTTTAGGGCCCCCTTTGTCTCCTCTCCGCCACGGTTTTCATGGAGGAGAAACCGCCATGAAAACCGTGGTGGGGAGGAAACTCATAACATGCTTGGTGGGACCATGGAGGCCCCCCAAGCATATTGCAGCCTTAAGACCGCCGCACCACCACCAGGTGTCTCTGATCCCTTGCGGTGGTCCCAGGGTGGTCTGACCGCCTGAGTCATAATAGGGCAGTCAGAAGACCATTACCGCAGTGCCCCGTGAGTCTGGCGGTTAGTGGACCGCCAGACTCGTAATAAGCCCCTAAGTGTTGAAATAAAAAAATATTGAAAGTTAGTAGGAAAAATGTCCGTTTGGGACAACGTTTTCATTTGTAACTTCTCGTCACAATGTCCAATTTACAAAATCATTATACCATTACATCTGCTGGACCCTTCTTGTTGTGTGGGTATATAGGGTTTGTGGGTTTCCAAGAACTCGAGGGACGCAGAGCCAATTCCTGAGCTGCACCTTGCAATGGTTTTCATTGTGCACTGGGTATAGAGCAATTCATGTGGTAAAATACAAAGAGTGAAAAATAGGTACCAAGAAAACCTATGTATTTCTGAAATGAGCACAAGATATGAAGTTTAGAAGCAGTGGTTATTAGCGCCTACTGCTCGCGATAAGAAAGGGCCCAAAACGGAACATGGACACATCATATTTTTCCACTGAAAAACTGACCCCTTTTTTTGCAATTTGCCTAGCTGTGAATTTTGACCCTAGCTCAGCAGGCACCTATGGAAACATAGCAAACCTGTAGATTTTTGAAAGCTGTACACAGAGGAGAATCCAGGGTGGGGTGAGGTGTGTGGCTCCCACCAGGGGTTCCTACCCAGAAATTCTTGCAAACTTCAAACTGACTAAAAAATACACATTTTCCTCACATTTCTGTCCTGGAAAGTTCTGGAACCTGCAGATAGTAACTACATTTCTATCACCTACCACTCCCCCAAATCTCCCGATAAAAAATGGTTTCAATTCAATTCAATTGTTCTTTATTTCGGTCACTTGGACCATAAAAGAATTACAGCATAAAAGAAATTCATATCATTGGAATACAATAAAATTTACAGTTAATTTAACAATTTGTAAAAACCATCATTCGTTCAATAACTTAATACACTGGGTGCGTCTGCGCCACATTGAAGTTAAAAATTTTGCCAGTGCAAAAACAGTTGGGGCAGACAGATCACTTTTCAAGATCCTGTAGGCTGGATGATAGTGCCTAAAACCCAGATTCCTCAGTATTGGAACAAGCCAGTAGTTTCTTGTTTTCCTGTATGCTGGACAGAAGAATATTATGTGTAAGTCGCATTCCCTCCAATAGTCGCACGCTGGACATTGGAGTGAGCTCTCAACATTTGTCCATCGTGCAGAGTGCGTTTTGAGAGGAAGGGTGCCATACCGCCACTGCAGAAAAAGTTTCCTGGAAATTGGGGGCGCAATATTTTCAAGAACATCCTCCTGCATATATAAGTCTTTTACCCCCAAGAATTTGCCCGTCAAAGATCTCTCCTCTGCATTGGTTGTGTTAGTACGCAGTTGATATTCATAATAGACTTTTGAGAGAGACTTTCGTGAAATTCTGGGGCAGATATTTTCTGGGTCGGACCATAGATTTTGCCTGCCCAATGCCTCACATATTTGCTTGACATGTCTGAGCCAAGGAAACCGTACAGGATTGCTCAGTTTCATTATTTCCTGAAGCTCGGCTCTGAAATTAGACAGTTCTGGTACCGACCATAGTCTCTGCCAATACAATAGCGGTTTCAAACTTAATTCTTCCAAAATCGGTCTTAGGCCTAAGTCCAGTCTCAGTGGTAAAAGAGGGGTGCTAGACGGGAGCCCTGCTAGTTGTCTGATAAAATTGTTCTCAGTGACCTGGAGAGTATGGGTGGCAGAATGCCCCCATAATTCAGCACCATAAATCACTGCCCCTTTAGCTTGCATCCTGTAGATCTGTAGCCGAGAAGAAAGTGGCTGATAGGTCAAACCACGGGACATCCTTGCCAGACCACCTGTCATTTGGGTTAGTTTGAGTCTAGCCTTAGTGCAATGTGAGTCCCAAGTCATAGACTCATTTAGTGTTATCCCAAGGTATTCAAATTTGGAGACCCTTTCCAGCCTGATGGGTCCTAGTGTGGGGTTGGGACGTAATTTCTTGGGGGGGTTGAAGATCATGTACTTGGTCTTCGAAGCATTGATCTCCAACCCCCGGATCGCACAGAAATTTGCGAATCCATCAAGGATCCGCTGGATGCCCATTGGAGACTTTGAGAGCAACAGGGTGTCATCTGCAAAGAGAATAGCAGGTACCCCTGTGCCTCCGAGTCTAGGAGCATCAATGTTTTCCAGCGCATTTAAATGATCGATTACCCCGTTGACAAAGAGGCAGAACAGAGTCGGCGCCAGCACACAGCCCTGTCTAACCCCCCTGTCAACGGGGAATCGGTCAGTCAAGGTGCCCCCCTTCCAAACCTCACCCTTGCATAATTCCCCGAGTGGAGTCTTTTTAAGATGACTAATATATCGTTGGGAACCCCCATATCATCCAGAACGCCCCAAAGTTTGTCCCGAGGGACTAAATCAAATGCGGCACGTAAGTCAACGAAAATAGTATACAAAGTGCCACCTTCTATTAAAACAGTTTTCCAATGAATACAATTTAATCTAAAAATCTGATCAATGGTGGAGACTTTCCTCCTAAAGCCAGCCTGATATGTGCTCAAGATGTTTGATTCATCTATCCACTCTTGTAAGTGATTGAGAATCAGTCTCCCAAATAATTTTTGGGAGACGTCTATGAGACTAATTGGTCTGTAGTTGGCTGGGAGCAGAGGCGAACCCTTTTTGAAAATTGGGACGATCTCTGCTCCCAGCCAAGTATCAGGAAGCTTCATACCCTTTAGAATAGAATTAAATAAAAACACAAAATATGGTGCCCATACTTCAGGTTCCTGTTTAAACAGGTCTCCTGGAAGGCCATCCAAACCCGGTGCCTTTCCTGACGCCAGACCCATAATGGCTACTTTGACTTCTTTAAGTGAGAGGGATAGGGACGAACTCAAGGGTATACTTGTTTGTGCCTGGACAGGATCGATCACCGTCCCCTCTGATGGCATATATAGGGACTGGAAATGGTCCTGCCAGGATTTAGCTGAAATGTTGGGTTCGACCGCAGAGACCAGCTCTTCTGAGCCTGTGTTTCTCACTTGTGTAGGTAGGGCTAGTACCCGCAACAGAAAAAGCCCCAAACCACAACATGGGTAGATAAAATTTTTCCACTGAAAACTGACCCTTTTTTTGCAATGAACCTAGCTGTGGATTTTGGGCCCCATGCTCCGCCAGCACCTAGAGAAACCTAGCAAACCTGTACATTTTTTAAGACTAGACTTCTAGGAGAATCCAGATTGAGGTGACTTGTGTGGCTCACACCAGGTTTTCCTACCTCAAACTTTGCCTAATTTTGCACATTTTCCTTATATTTCTGTGATGTTAACTTTTGGAATCAGACGGATTCCACAAAATTCCTTCCCTCCAGAATTTTCCCACTTATTTCAATAAAGATACTGCCCCACTCACGGACACTAGGCCCAGCCACACAAGTGGGGCAGCATTTTTATTGGGACAAGTGGGGAAATGCTAGGCGGTAGGAATTTTGTGGATTACTTCTGAGTCTAGAAAAATACGTCACAGAATTGCAAGGAAAATGTGCAATTTTAATCAAATGTTGAGGTTTGCAGGGCACTGTGGGTAAGAAAGCTTTTTGGGTGGGATCCAAGTGAGGCACATCACCCTGCACTCCCTTGGGTGTCTAATTTTCGGAAATGCCTGGGTTTGGTAGGTTTTCCTGGGTTGCCACTGAACCCAGGCACAAAAACTGCAGCTACCTCTTTTGTTGATGTTGCCACATTGTGTCTTGGACCCTGCCCTTTCGTGGGCACTAGGCCGACCCACACAGGTGGGGTACCATTTTTATCAGGAGATATGTGGGAACTCTGGGTGGCAGGAGGTTTGAGGCTCTCAGCAAATTCCAGTGCTTTGAGGGATCCATGCAAACCTTTCCTGGAGTCTCCCTGGTGTCTGTTTTCCAAAAATATCTAGAGCTGGTAGATTTTCCCTAGAGACAATGTACACCCTGGCAGAGAAAGACAGAAAAGACAAATATGACTACACAACCATCTACTCCTCAAGTACACACACACAAACCGGTTGGATTTAGCACAAGGTTAAGTAAACATTAAAAAATGTAAATTTTATTAACAAAAGATTTCACAAAAACGAAATTCCCTAATAATAATTTAAAGTTCAGAATGCTGAACCAATGACTTACAGCTAGTGATCTGTAAAGCCACGTCAAGGCACCAGCCGCTTTACAGGCCATTCAGACACCTTACATGCGTGATACATACATCATTCACACTGCCGGCTGCAAGCCCAGCACATTACAACACTCATATCAATAAACAGCCCCCTTCAAGGGCCCATCACTTTCATACGCCACCAGGACTGACACAGCAATCACACCGCCTGGCAGCTGACTGAGGGGGATATTCAGAAGGACTTATCTCCGATTTATTTCCATCTTAACGCATCAAAAGTGGAGATAGATTTAACACCCCATTCACAAAGTGGTGCAAACTGCAGACAACACCAGTATTCCCGCGATAACTGCCCCAAAATGTATCTCCATGGTGGACACCACCAACTAACCCTAATGAGATGCAGAGTAGGCGTTCCCGTGCAAAAACACACGAAAAAACCACAACACCACTTTCACAACGAACTGCCAGATCTGTAAAGCAATCCAAAAACAGGCGATATGCCGCGGCAGCACCAGGGATTTAACACTTGCCTTTTGCTGGTGCTAAGCAGGACGACTACCCACAGCATGAAAGGGAGCCCAGACAAGAGCCACACCTGAAGATCCAGAGATGCCATGGAGACAATGATCATGCAGCTCTGATACCCATGAGGGCCACAACACCCACCGTCCCCACACCCAGCCCCCCGCCCCGGCCCCCCCCCAGACATACACGTACCGTGCACGACATAAGAGCCACAAAAAGTGCATGATGACGCACATTGCCAAAAAAACCCAACACATGTGTGGCAAGAAGAACAAGAAACAGTCACACAGCACTGAAGTAACAACCAAAAACTTTATTGAAATACAACACAAAATACCAATGCGGAAGACTCCTGTCGGGTCCGTCAGGGACACTCTAGACGTCACAGCCTGGAAAATAAAGCACAAAATCAGGACGTGTGTCATGCGCACATCAAAGCAGCGAGACACAGAGAAACAGTGAAGGAAAGAAAGCCAGAGAGAGAAAGAGAGGGAAGGGAAGGAAGGGAGAGAGAGAGAGAGAGAGAGAGAGAGAGAGAGAGAGAAGGGAGAGAGAGTGAGAGTGAGAGAAGGAAAGGAAGGGAGAGAGAGAGAGACACCGCCGTCCCTGCGCATCCAGGCCCCACTGTTCACCTGCTGCCACCGGTGTGTCCACCAGTGAGCACACCACGTGCCTGTGCAAGCTCCAGGCCCCGGTCCCGCCACCATGGCATGGTCCACATCATGCGGACCAGCCCGATGCCCAGCAGGTCCCACACATGATGCTGAGTCCTGAGTCATCAATGGCGGAGACCACATCAGTGCACACGTCATCATCGCAGGCTGCACACCCGCTCCACTATTTCGGTGCCACAAACCCTGTGCAATGGCAGTCAGCGCCACGTGGTGGTAGGCCCGTGACGGCTGCAAGGCTTCAGGTGCCACTAACCCTGTGTGACACCAGTCAGCACCACGTGGTGGTAGGCCCGTGACAGCCGCAAGGCTTCGGGTGCCACTGGCCCTGTGCGCAACAACTCATGGACCCTTTATGATTGAGAACCGTGGAGCGTCCGTCATCCAGTCACCACCGGCAGAGGGTAATGTGACGTTGTCGGCCCCTTATATTTGCGGGGTCACATGGCCTGTGACGCCTGTGCCAGATGGGTGTGGTGTGTGTGTAAACCTGCCCTCAGGGAGTGGCCGTGACAAGCTGATGACTAGACCAGTGACCGGCACACCACCAGCGAGTACGCCTGCGACAGGTAGCTATGTGGGCCCCCCTCGGAGCATAAGCGGAGTGGTCTGGCGTACGTCGGACCAGTGCAGGGCTTGCAACAATGACTCGGGTGCTCTGGGCGTGGTCCAGTACATGTCCGAACAAGGAAGTGACTAATGCATGTGTCCCTGTTGTAGTGTCCACGGCACCCGGAACACAATAGGCAATGTAGCACACTGTGACTGGCATCCCACTAGATGAGCATCATTGACGTAATGGGAATCACTGTCCCTACATTCATCCACACATTCATACATGAATAATGAAAGACATGACACAGCAGTGCGTTACTGGATGTTTATTGCACATCCAGTGGAGTTTTGCAGCTGGAGCGGTACAGGGACATGCCAAGCACACTTCACAATAGGGGCTCGTGGAGGGCCATCCAGAGCCCATCCGGGGATGACAAGTACTGCGGAAGAGGAAGGGTACAGTCCGCAGTCTGTTCTCCGTGTCATTGGTCATCAAACAGGATATGGCAGTCCATGTCGCGGTCCAAGGTGACTGCAGCGGAGTGTATCGGGGGTCAGTGGAAGGTCATTGGGCCATGTGCGGCACCAAGCAGAAACAGGACGGTTGGCGGAAATGAATGCTAGTGCCTCCTTCTGAACTCAAACCCATCCACGTCCTCGTCCTCAGATGTGTGCTCTGCCCCACCTGTGGGTGTTGCAGTACCGGCTGCGGCACTGTGTGCCACTGACACATCAGGGGCCGGAGGAGGATTGTCGGCCGCACTGTGTGGCAGTGACACATAAGGTGCCGGAGTGGATACGCCTGCCGCACTGTGAGGCACTGACACACCAGGGGGCGGAGATGTGGATGGTGTGGGGGCAGCAGCATTCATCAGCGCCACGCCTTGTGGCAGCAATGCCATGATGAGGATCTGTAGGGCATGGTAGATCCCAGCGACATTTCGCTGATGTGCAGCGGTGGTTGCCATCCTTTCCGCCTCCATCCGCATCGTGTCCTCCATGAGCCTCCGCATGTGTGCCAGCTCATGGCTGGAATCGCTAGAGCCACTCTGAGCGGACAGGTGTTCTTGACTCCAGCGATGTCAGTCAGGGCTCGTTGGAGACCATGGAGCGGGCCGTGGGTGTCCGTTAGGGACTGGAGTTGGTCCCTGATGGGACCTAGACATCCATGGATGGCATCCAGTTTGGTAGCCATGATGTCCAACCCCACCCGCACCTGCTCAGCCGTCTACCTCTGGCCCTCCAGCATACGGCGTTGGAAGGCCATGTGTTGTTCCTGGGGCTCTTGGGAGACTGCCGGGGCTGTGGGTGCCTCTTGCTGGGTTGTTTGGGTAGTGGGTGGGGTCTCCTCGATGCAGCTGGGCTGCCCTGATCCTGGAGGTGAGTTGCGGATGATGTCAATGATGTCTTGGAGGGCTTGGGTGTCGATGCTGGGGGTGTCCTCCTCGTCATCAGTGAAGAGTGGCTGGGAATGCTCTGCAGGAGGTGTTGACGGTGCCCCTGCAATGTGAAGGGGAGATGGTGTATTACAATGTGGCCACATGTATGTAGCCGCATGGTACATGTTGACATTCAGACAGCATGGCATTGTACATTGTGACAGTCTGTGGATCAGGGCCATGACCCAGAGTCATTGTCGGTGTGCACTGTGCTCTGCTTGATTGTGCATGTGTGCCATTGTGGCCATCTCCACCTGTCCCCCCAGTACCTGGTGGTCACTCACCCTGTTGCGGTTGTGTTGTGTCCTGTCCAGCAGTGTCCGGCCCCTCGACTCCGGCCACAGTCTCCACACTGTTGTTGATGGTGTTCCATCACCTCCGTGACTAGGATCTTGTTTTCCTGCGGACTGAACTTCGTCTTCCTCTTCTACTTGTCCTTGCCCTTCCCTGTCCCCGAGGTCCCAGGCTGGTCGTCCGGGGTGCTTGTGGGGTTGCGCTCGACCTCTGCGCCTGCTCCGGCTGCCTCCATGGCACTTGGGTGTTGGTCAGTTTGTATTTGAGTGTTTTTTCTACTTTTATAGTGATTTTTCCTGCCTGCCATGTGTGTATGGCAGGCCTAGCACTGCTCATCGCTGATTTCCTCATCGCGCTTTGGCCCATCGCATGTTTTTTCGCGTTGAGGTTTGTGTTTTTATCTCCGTCAAGGTGGTTGTATCGCGGACATTGGCCGCGGTTTTGGCAGACTATCGCATGGTACCACCTTGTTGTGAATTCCATGTTGACACGGGGTTATTTTCCCGTGATAGGCTGCGATGTGTAAAGTTGCGTTAGCATTTTTTGGTGATGTTTAGCACACGTTCTTGTGACTATCCCCCTGAGTGTATGGACTGGCATTTGACTGGCAATGTGTGTGTAGTGACCAGCAGCAAGTCACTACACACACACAACGCCAGCCAAATGCCAGCTTACACACACTGCCAGCCGGAGGCCAACCACACATATTGCCAGCGCCCACACCACCAGCCAGATGCCAGTTCAGACACAAAAATCACTCCACCTGGAAGCTAGTCGAATGTGTGGACTGGTGTTTTGGTAGCAGAGTGTGTGTATAGTGGCTTGCTGC
Source organism: Triturus cristatus (assembly GCF_964204655.1). NCBI lineage: Eukaryota > Metazoa > Chordata > Amphibia > Caudata > Salamandridae > Triturus > Triturus cristatus. The sequence continues at coordinate 1,058,595,629 of NC_140593.1, read as the reverse complement.
TGGACACAAGACACACACTGGCAGCCAAATGCGAATCCACACACATCACTAGGCACACAAACTTCCAACCAACTACCAATCCACACACCCTGCCATTCCACACAGACTGCCAGCCAAGTGCCAGCACTCACGCTGCCAGCCAAACGTTAGCCCACCCACACTGCCAGCCAAGTGCCAGTCCACACACACCACCAGCCAAGCGCCAATCCATACACACCGCCAGCCAAGTGCCAGTCCACAAACACTGCCAGTCAAGTGCCAATCCACACATCCCCCCAGCCAAGCACCAATCCACAAAACACCACCAGCCAAGCGCCAGTCTTCACACACTGTCATCACATTTTATTAAAAAAAACAAGAAAACACAAACCAATTGAAGGAGATGAAAAAACAATTATGACTACAAACACAGCAGGTCTAACTAAATACATCAAACAACCACCAACCGTGAAACTGAAGAAAAAATATAAAAACGATACAGACCAGTCTGTCTACTTTTACCCTCACGGTTGCTCCCAATACTTGAGTTGCATGTGGTAGGATTTAAAACATGTAGGCACACATAGCCTAGGATTAGAAGGACACTCAGGGCAGTAAATACGACTCTCCTTTCACATGCCTCTTCGGGCACAGACTCTATATATCCTACCGGGAAAGTTTTTTTTGGGTGTGGGTGTGGGTGGAATGAAATATAGAAAGTGGCGATCTTTCAATCTAGCCACATCCTCCACCACTCCAACTCTATGAACACTTCCCTGCTCAATTGCAAAAAGGCTGCCTATTACAGACTGCTAAAAAAGTGAACAAAAGTCACCTTTGAATCTGGTAACAATCTTTGAATACAACAAAAGCATTGAAGGTTGCCAAATGAAACAAATGAACAGCCAAATTCTTATACTAAATGTATGACTTACGAACAGCACTGTAAAACTCCAACCTCCGATCTACACCAACTATGTGCTTATTGTAATCTAAAATGCACACAAGTTTGCTTACTTCAGCAACCTGACCCCAAACAGTCACAGGTGAAGTACTTTCGTCATGAATGGTAGTCAGCATGTGGACATCTCTCCTGTCTGAAAATGTCACAGCTAGAAGTTCATCACTACACAAGGATGTTTTTTACATACAAGCTCTTTAGGGTCACCTTTATGGTGAGAGTGGACTGTGCCACATAGGAGCAGTGTCCACTTTGAATAATTCCTTGATCAATTGCCCACCAGTGTAGAAGTTTTCTACATATAAAAGGTAACCTTTGTTAAAAAGTCCTCCACCAAGTTCCCTCACAATTCTCTCACTCACTCTAAAAGTGGACGCACAACCAGGGGGTTCAATAGAAAAATCCCTACCAGTGTACACCCTGAAATTATAGACATATATAGTACTACTCTCAGGCAGCATATACATCTTAATTCCATGACGTGCCCTCCTACTAGGAATGTACTGCCTAATACCCAAACAGCACTTGGACAGGACCAAAGACTCATTCACAGCACTTTCTTGCACAGGAACATAGATATCTGAAAAGCGATCTAAGATATGATCAAGGACAGCCTGAATATTGAAGAGACGGTCACAATCAGGGTGATCCTATGGCAATGCTGGAGCATTATCAACAAAATGCAGCATCTGCAGCAGAAGCAAAGACAGATCATGACTCATGGTTGCAGGAAATATAGCAATTGCCATTAAGGAACTAGTAGACCAATATGAAGAGAGCGATGGCTTTTTTATCAATCGCCTCAAAAAAGTAAAACCCAGAACTGTTTCAGCTCATCCTCATTTGTGGAAGTCTAGCATGTAGCTCTAGAGTGGAGCTTAAGTCTGGCGCTGTTGTCTCTCAAATACTGTTCAGCATACAAATTAGTCTGGTCAACAGTCTCATCCAAAAATACATTGTCCATAAACAACTGAAAGACATTTATCTGCAGAAAGCTTTCAGTATTGACTCTACATCCTGCTACACTACTAAAGGCAGGCAACACAGGCTGCGCCATGTGTGGGGCAACCCAGACTTCAGCACTTTCAATGGGAAGCCTTTCATCCCCAGGCTGAAATCCAGATTATTCTCACTGCACTATCGGCATATCAGTGCCCTCCTCTAAAAGAGGCACTTCCTCCACACTGATAGTGGCTTCATCTTCAGATAATTCCACTCGGTCAGAAAATTCCCTGCCAGAATTTTGTACTTCGTTTTCTGCCTCAGATGCAGAGTCAGTCTCATAAAGATGTTCAGAGGAAGATTCAAAAAGCAAACCAACAGTTTTCTGAGCGGTCAACCTGCAGCCAGCCATAATGTTTGCTAATAAAAGTAGCACAACAAATAAGTCAACAATAATCAATGCTGTGTAAAATAAGTAATAAACAAACTGTGCCTTTATTAAACAGAAAGTAAAACTACTGACATATAGAAATCTGGAAGGAAATGCCAATCCATACAAAGCACGCAAAGGCATATATACTCAAAAATGATACCACTCACTAGCCAGAGACAGCAACCTACTCAGCACAAACACAGCAAGCACCAAAGAAGTCCCACTGGGAAAGGAAAAATAACACTTTACACATATCACAAGGTAGTATAGAACGTGCATAAATCATTATGTTACTTTGAAATACAATCACACAAAAGCTAAAGATTCAAACATTAGTACAGCAGTCGAAAAATTATAGAAAACAGGCCAAGAATACACATTAGATAAAAAGGTTACAAAATTAGTTGCTTAACAATCACAACTTTACAAACTACAGATCTTCCAAAGCTGGACCCGCAAACAGGATTCACCACCAAGTCAAAGGAAACAATTGGCTCTACAATTTAAAAAAAAACAAAAAAACAAAATGATAACAAAATATCAATCAAAAGACACTGATATTCCCCCAAAAAGAGGTGTGATAAAGGCAAAAAAAGACACCACCAGATGGAAGCAAACTTTACCCAAGAAGCAGATCCCCCACCACATACATAACCTTATTCCCTGTGGGATGGAGGGGTGAAATTCCCCCCCCAAAAAAATTATCATCCAAGGGGAGCAACCCTTGCCCAAAGGGTCGCTCCCCACAATTAGTTAACAAATAATCTCTGGTATCTAGTGGGTTGCGGACCCACCCACCGGGGACAGATCATCTAAAAAAATGGCTGAACTAACCCCCGGTGGGCTGAAACATGGATAAATGATTGCCCTCCCAAGGGAAGCCACCCTAGCCCTGGTGGTTTAATGTAATGGATTCCCGCTCCACGATCGTAGAGCAGGAATCCACTACAGACAGACACAAGGGAAAAGGAAAAACTCTTTCCTCCATGTCTGTTCTTCTAAAACTGCCTCCTCCCCCTGGAGGACTCACCCTTAGGAGCTCCTTTCACCTGATGCGCTGAAAGCAAAGGGCGTGGCAGTATTTGATGACGTTTGTGAGCCGTACATGCAATGACGTTAGTAGAACCCCTAGGGTGGGGGAGGGTGGGGGTAGCAGCAGAAGGGCTTCCACTGCCACCTCTAATGGAGGTATATTGCAGGGGGCCAGTGGGGAGAGCACCAGCCCTCCCAACACGGGTCGGTGCCAGGATGGCCAAGAGCCAGCACACACCCACCATGGCTGAGGACGGCTCTAGCACCGATGGAGTTACATAAAATAAAAATAAAAATTGCTATTGTTTTGTCCAGCTTCAGTACAGCAACCAAATCGGTGAAAGTGGATCCATACAAAATACTTTGAAGGGTGTGTCAGACCACTGGCTTCTGAGCCATATCTCTTTTATCCTCTTTTTGTAATTTAATTTAGGCCCTCAATTTCTCTGAAAAAAACACGTATTTTAAATGTATATCCTTGTTGAGCTATTTGAAAGCCTCTCTGACACCCCATCCATTTGTTAACAAGTTGTTATGAGCTGTCATTGGCTGGCCCTGGGCAGGACTGTCTCTGAGCGTTGGCGCCATAAACGGTTGCCTATATACCGCCACCTGCTGGTGGAGGCCGAGTTGGGTGGGCCACACGGGTGGGGTGAGGGGGGATAACATGGGTGCTCAGTTTGATATAGGGAGTTTGTTTATGGTTATTGGAGAGAGGCTTGGGCCACAGGCAAGGCGATGACATATTGGCACGGTTGGGCCATGATATGCAAAGATACACACACTACATACATGTCGGTAAAATCGATATCCTGGAACGTTAAGGGGATACAGAATACCATTATAAGCCACAGGATCTTGTCCTATGTGAGAAAACATCAGGCACGGATGTTGATGCTGCAGGAAACAGACCGGCAGGCACAGGAACATGAGAAGATACAAACCAAATAGGGGGGTGGACTATGGTACTCCAGCTCTACCTCACTGGCACATGGAGTGTTGCTGTGGGTGGATGCCAGTGTTTTCCTTAAGGTCCACATGGAACTAAAGACAGCAGATGCCGATATGTGGGTGTAGTGGGGAGATATGTGGCAAACCCACAGTTCTCTAAACACATATGCCGCGAATGTGAACACCCGATTTCTTCGAGGCAGTGATGTGACTATTGACTCCCTATGAACACTGCAATATCATATGGATGGGCGGTTGCAAATGTGTGCTAGATAGACTCTTAAACAGCTCCAGGCCCACCAGTAGACCACTTGGTAGCTCCTCTAGGGCACTCCTGGAGGATATGGACACACTCAACCTCCTAGAGTTATGGAGGACCCAACATGGTACATTGAGGGGTTACTCTTCTATTCTCATCCACACAGGACCTTTTCTAGGATAGACTATATATTCACCCACCAGTAACAAATAGCGCAGTTTGGCGCAGCTCAGTACCTGAACCGAACCGTATCGAGCCATGAGCCGCTCACAGTGGAACTGCAGGATCAGGTCTATGTGGCAACAGTGCCGCAGGGGTGTATACAATCTAGGGCATTGCTGGATCCGTTGTTCCGGGAAGACATTAGGGAGGCAGTGCAGGAGTTCTTCGACATCAGTACTGGGACAGTGGTATGTGCTGGGGTACTCTGGGAGGCATTCAAGGTGACAGTACAGGGGAAATGCATTGCTACGTCCTGCGGGGTGCGCAAATCACTAAGATATACAGTTACAAAACAGGATCAACAGATAGCTGATATTGATAAGCAAGCACCACAAACGGATGAAGTATAGGAAACACAACATGGATAGCAAGGGGAACTGGACAAGGCCCTGGACACTCTTGTGACGCATGTATGTAAGTGGTGGGCACTTAGAAGAGCACTTTTAAGTTTGGTCGGCCATCCTATGCTGGCCAAACAGACATGCACACTTCTATTTCTCCAACCCAGCTGTGTTCACATTAAGAGCAGAGTCTGGATTGGCTGGGCAGCCTTTGCCTTCCCAGAGACTGCTGGGAGAGCGCAGAGGCGGCCGTCGGCATCGGATGCAGCAGCGAAAGGTATGTTTCTTAAAATTATTATTTTCCCGTCCCTTAACCACCCCCCACCCGCCTGTCCATCCGCCCCGTAACCCCCCCACCCCTGACCTTCGTGTTGTGGCGGCCACCACTGCATTTACTTACCTGGACAATATAGTGGAAGCGATATTGCCAGAGGTCAATATTTCCACTGTGATATTGTAAACTCCGCTATTGCTAACCTGCTTCTTTGCACAACTGTTGGGAAGAGAATGCCTCATCATGATGTAAAGTTGTTTTCCCTTATTCTACCTGCCCAACTATGGGTACATGGTATCGTGTTTTTTTATTTTGTGCCCTCCCTCATGATAGTCTAAAGAGTGTGTGAAGATCTAGGCCTGTCGCCTGACAAGAGTCAGGTCCTGCACATGTCCTGTGACCTGACGAGGTGCACCAGGTGTGCCCTCATTTGACTGACGGTGAACCACCTTTACTGTCATAGATTTAGCATGTAAAACAATGGTGGCGACCTACCATTTTTTAAATCAGTAGTTGTGACCAGACCAATTTATCTGTGTTCACTGGACAGAAGGCCTACTATCCCACTCTTGTAAAATTCTGCTTCGCCGCGCTAGCCCAGATCCTAACGCTAAGATTCCCTGTGTATGTTTTGGATGTGCCTGCATATGGCCTACAGGGTACATGCATGTACGTATGAGTAAACCAAACCAAATGAGGCCTACGGGATCCATTTGGGACCCCCTGGCCTGTTTATGTGTACAAGAGAAGCTCAGGTTGATTTTCTAGACAATGAAAGTGTATTCTGGACATCCGTGAATCTGGAGAGAAGCGACCTGACACTGAAGTAGGAGATAGGAGACAGGGCTCCTTGGAAATTCTATTAGAAACTATTGCTGAGAAGGGCTGCTGATTAGTCTTTTGGAGCACTGTCATGTGGTAGATGGTGGGTCTGACAGGTGAGACTGTAGCCTCGGCTGTTGAGGGAGAGAAGGGTCCTTTAGATGAGGCCAGGCTTCATCTCGTCCCATGATCACTGACAGTAAGTATAGCTGTGGATAAGCTAGGTGCAGAAAGCTCATACCTCTTTGTGCCTCTGTTGTGGGTACTCCAGGCTGGAGACTACCCTACAGAGCATCACTCTGCACAACGGCTGTGTCTAGAGAGCAGCCTGGAAGGATTGATGAAAGCAGAATTCCCGGAAACCGGTTCTGAAGATGCAAACAGAGATACACATCATCTTTGAATGTATAAAAGTGGAGCCACTCACCCACTTGTGGTTCCATTTCCAAGTTTTCACAACCAATGGAAGAGAATGCTTCGCACAATGTACTGAGGGGAACGCTGTGCAGCCAGAGCGGGGGTCTGCCTGACAGGCAGCTTTCCAAAGGTGACGGGACATCCCCTGCAGTTTGCTCTTGTTGGTAGAGGCTGAATCTCTAACCGGAAGCACCCTGAAGCCAACCAGCTGCTGAGAGAGGGAAGGAGTCTGCCAGCCCTGCAGAGGTGTGACTGGGCTGGTGTTAGAGCAGCTTGAACCCCACAGCTGGATGAGTCCTCCAGCTGAAGGAAGTCTGAGGACAGAGAGCTGCATGTCCTGAGGCATGTTAGCTGCAGACTGTCTGTGATGACATACCCGAAGGAATAGCAGACAGCGGCTGTTGCGACTGCCCCCAGGGAGACTGTGCCAAGGCAGATCATGCCACTGCCCAGAAGCTCATGTCATGGTTGAGTTCAGTGCCATCACAAAGTAGTGCCTAGGTGGAGTGTACCACAGTAAAATTAAGTTATTGACCATTTGGCAGAGTGTGACACAATTCTGAAGATTGCACCCAGGTGGGCCGTGCAGCCACCTTTCAGACAATTGCACACATGCTGCAATACCTCTGTATCTGTGACGCCTGTGGTGGCTTCTATGACCTCTGACCTTGCGGGCCTATTTACCACAAGTCACCGGTGACCAGGAAGAGGGCCCTTCGTTCACTACAATTAATACCTGCAGCTGTGGACATTTGAAACTGTCTCACTTTACCTCTCGCCTGTGGTCCTCCCTTTACCAGCCTACATCTGGTATATCTTTGACAGAAGTGGTAGAGAAAAAAGATGTGTGCTGCAGGCCCCTGCTCCAAGTGCAGGATTCAAACTCTGAAACATGTACTGGGTGAGTTTTGCCAGCAGGACTTACCACTAACACTACACATGAGGGCAAAATGAACATAAGCCTTGAGAGTTGCCTGAGAAACACTTCACCTCTCGGGTGGGAGGTCTGCTTAGATTCACTTATGGAAGACAACACCCACAAGAGAGGGGGGTGAGGAAGGGCAGACTATGAGGCACAGTAATATTAGTGCCCAGAAAAGAATTGTGCCTGTTTTTCATTGTTGTGATGCATTATGTTTTAAGTATTCAGATTAAAATACAGGGGTGGCTCTTCCGTAATGGTGGAGGAGTGTCACCCCACTGGTCAGTCAGTCAAAGGTCATGCAAATGATGTAGCGTTTAAAAGTTTGAGAATTGTAGGGGTGCGTCATATTCACGGTTAGTCGGCACCCGTATATAACCAAATGTGTACTCAGGGATTTCGTGTGCAATGTATTACAACTGTATAACCTATATCGATTTTAAGTAGAAGTGTTAGATATGTACAAGCACATGGTAAACGTATTAGAGAAATGTATAGTGTTTAGCTACGGGAAATGCAATGTGGTGTTAGAAATGTGTACCCCAGACTTCGTGTCTGTAGGTTGTTTAGCTTGACCACACATGAAAGAAAGACGTAAATGTCAATACTGTGATTGAAACCTGCTTGTGTAACCGAAGTAGTGGCCAGAATTCGCATATATCGTTGAGGCGAAAGGCCTGGTATTTTCTTATGTTAGCCAAGGGCAATAGGCCAAAAAGGATTTATTCCAGTAGAGGTTTTAGGCTGTAGTAAATTGCAACTTAAAAGATGTGAAGAATGTCTGCTTTGCATGATCTCACCCCAGGTGCAAGGACAGTTGCTCGTTAGTAGAGAAGCTCTTTGTTCATAATTTGAATTATGTAGAGAAAGCCAGACATGGGAGTGTATTGGAATGTGCCAATCGTAACTCCTAGTGCGGATGGCGTCTGGGACTCAAGGCCAAGCGATGGACGATGGAACTGGACAGCGCTCTGTGGAAAAGTACTGAAAGACGACCCCGGAAGGAGAGGAGGCGCAAAGGGCGTGTTCGGAGACTTGGGGTACTGTATTAGGGACAGCGCCCCGAGGGTGGAGGCAGAGCAGAGCGGGGCAGCCCAAAGCAGAGGACGGCTAGGCGAAGGGTAGAGGGGGCAACTTAGACCAAGCTCTCTAAGTGAAGACTTCTTAGGAAGTTTCACACTGACACCTTTATCTGATGAGGGTCTCAAGGGATTGCTATGTAGGGATATCACCTAGTACAGAGTAGGGACAGAGATGGTATGGTTCAGTGTCCCTAGTATCGACATTTGCTTGGTAGTATTCTACCTCATGCTTTTAGAGATTGTACTTTTAGTTATTTTTAGCCGGATGCGGATTCTTCGTAGAGTAGCATTTGTTTTAGTGCCTATGTACTTGTTGTGCCTCGTGTTGAGGACTTTGTATCTCCAAATCTTTATGTTGATAATAAAAACCAGAGAGCCAAGAGATTAAGTTTCGAGTCTTTGATTACGGAAAATTGCAGACTGTAATTGTGATAACGGTGATTTTCCCTCCATGCTATCAGGCAAGTAAAAAGTTCCATCTGACCAGAGTGGGTTCCAGTAGATAATTGCGAGATACTAAAATAAGCCGGAGCACAAACAAATGAAATGACCGCTGACTGATTGAGCCGATAACAGCAGTGTAGGGAGGGGCGGGGCCGGGCATAGTAGGGAGCAGTGTTAGGTGCACTGTAAGTGTGCATGTCTGTCGTGCGGGCCGTCTTAGGCTGTCCAAACAGGCATGCACACTTAGGTTTCTCCAACCCAGCTGTGCTGAAGAACCAGGTTGGAGAAACGTCACAGGCTCCTTGGAACTTTCTGAGCGGCAAACCACGCCTGCTCAGACCAATTCTGGTGCTGCTCTCATGCTATTGAGAGCAGCGCCAGGATTGGGAGGGGAGCTGGTGCCCCAGTGCATGCTGGGATGCGAGCCAGAGAAGAGGACCAAGACAGCTGCATCATCAGGTACGCCCCCGCCACTTTAGTATTCCGGCAGCCCCCACTGTTAAAATGATTTTCTAAACCACGGTGGTTGTACATTCAGTTATTGCTGGGTGAGTGTTCAGTGTTGGGCTTGTGTATCCCCACACTACCTCCCTGAGAAGTCCGACTTCTCACGATTGATACCACTGAGAGTCCACTGCTGAAGGACCCGTATTTGGCTCTGTTTGCAAAGCCATTTTAGGAAAGGCCTCGGAACATCAGTGGGAAATTACTCAAGCCCCTAGGGATACTAGGCACGGGCACGAAAATTAAAGTGGCCCCCGTTAGCGAATCACATAGTAGCCCACAATGGAAAATCGGGACAGGTATGAACTTGTAAAGACTCATTGTACAGGTGTTTTGCAAGATATATATTGCTACAGGCAATGTTTGTGGTAATATCAAGGAAATCAACAGAAAAAGTCAGCCCAAGGACCGAAAGACAGACCCACAAACAGCCCAAAAAACAGCCCACACCCTGAGCCAGCAGACCGGCCCTCTGGCACTGCCACGTTGCCCTGTAGGCCAGTCTGACCCTGAGTCTGACTGCAACTTTTTGTTCAGGTAAATTTGACATGGGTAAGATTGAGGAAGAGCAGTCGTACTAGGCCAAGGTGAAGTTTAAAATATTCCGGTGTACTTCATGTCCTTTGTGGAATTTCACGCTACGCTTGTTACAAGAAATTTCTGAACTGATACCATTGCACCACCTTGCACAATTATACTGTGTTAGCAGCAAAATGGTAGCGCAGGAAAATCATGATCAACAAAGCGAGTGACTGTAGTTTGTGGCACAATTTCTTTAGTGTGTAATGAATCCTTGTGCCACAAAATGGAAAAGAGGATGCATTTCACCCTAAAATATAGTGCTAGAAACCAGGGGGCAGATTTACAAGCTCCTTGCGACACTTTTGAGCTGCAGTTGGTTACATTTGAGATGCAGCGGCAGCGTAAAAAATGCAGCCAATTTACAATGCGACGCATCTAGGGAGATGCGTCACGTTGTAAAGCCGTGAGTCACATTATACCTGCATCAGATATAATGTATGCAGGGTGGGCATTCCCACGCAGGAAAGCCTTGTAAAAGTGATGCAGTGAAATCTACGGGCCCGATTCACAGAACTAACTTAAGACAAAATCCTAAACTTACTACCATTTTGGTATTCAGAGAAGGCACTTACTCATTTTGGTATTCACAGAAAGCACTTACTCATTTCGGTATTCACAGAAGTTAGGAGTCCTAACTTTAAGACTCGTAAATGCCTTCTGTGAATACCGAAAGTCTTAAAATTAGGATTTTTCTCAGTTTAGGAGTAGTAAAGTTAGGACTCCTAACTTTAGGACTCCTAAATGCCTTCTGTGAATACCAAAAGTCTTAAAATTGGGATTTTTCTCAGTTTAGGAGTAGTAAAGTTAGGACTCCTAAATGCCTTCTGTGAATACCTAAAGTCTTAAAATTAGGATTTTTCTCAATTTAGTAGTAGTAAAGTTAGCACTCCTAACTTTAGGACTCCTAAACTGAGAAAAATCCTAATTTTAAGACTTTCGGTATTCACAGAAGGCATTTAGGAGTCCTATCTTTAGGACTCCTAATTTCTGTGAATACCAAAATGAGTAAGTGCCTTCTGTGAATACCAAAATGAGTAAGTGCCTTCTGTGAATATCAAAATGGTAGTAAGTTTAGGATTTTGTCTTAAGTTAGTTCTGTGAATCGAGCCCTACAAGATTTCACTGAGTCACTTCTAGGACGCCACTATGCAAAATCTGTTGCCTGCTTGAGGCGTAAGGAGTGACGCAGTGTAGTGGGAATAGGCCTCAAAATGCATTGCTGTAGATGTGTCGTGCTTGTGACATGACTCCAGCAATGAGTGACTTTTTCCCCAACAGATGCGTCAGACTTTCTGACGCATCTGTCTATCCTTGCGCCATGGTGCGTCGTATTGTAATTACGGCGCATCCATGGTAGCGCAAGGGTTTGTCAGGGTGGCGCAGGGAAAGTGACACATCTCTACAGTTGCGTCACTTTCTTGTAAATCTTCCCCTGAATTAGCATTTTGTGTAATTATGCGTAATTTTCATGTCATTTTCCTGAAATTTTGCAGCTACGCTAAATTTCACAATCCTCTGTTATATCTTAGGCCCCACCGCACCATCCTCGCCAGCCACATCCCCGGCCTTAGTCATTTTAAGTTACTTCGTAATAATTATTCACTGAGATCAGGAAGTGTTGCACATGTACAAATTATTGGAACCTCTTCACCAAGGGAGCAATCCACAGACGAAAAAGCTAACGAGGATGTTTCAAACTGAGCAATTAAAGATTAATTCCCGAGAGCAAAAAACACTGTAAGTGACTCAACAGGTGAGTGTGCAGCATAGACCGATAATTTAGACTTTAATGTGGGTGGTGTTGATTAAGTAATTATTATCTACGTGTAGGTGGCTTGAACGTGCTCTGTGACAGAATCTGGGATAGTTAAGCATGAAGTTATATGACTGAAGGCAGAGGGTGTGGCTTAACGTCTAAGGCAGGCGGCTTAGGAGCTGGGAAACAGGTTCGAGTCTGGCGGGAGGCTCAAAAATCCTGTGAATCTGGGCAAACCACTAAGGGGTATATCATCAACAACGGGCGATAAATATCGCCAAACGCGTCTAGCGTGTTTCTCAATATCGCCGTATATCGACAGATCACATCGCCTGTTTAGCGGCGTATTTGCAATGATTTGCTAACAGGCGAATGTGAATCCGGTGATATACGGCGATTTCCATCAATATCGCCTGAAAACCAGCGATATCTGGACTGCGCTGTTAAAAATGTTGATGATAGGGAGAAGTGGATGTAACCTTAAAATCCACCTACCATTATGCACAGAGCTTAGTCGACAATTTTGCAGACGTTAGTTCCCAGCAATGTCCGTGGTTAGTGCAGCTTTTTCCATTGCTACGCGTTTTCTTGGCCGGCTTGTAAATACAGCGATGTGCGGTTAGATTGCATTTCCATGTTGTTTCCTGAAGGTACGCCTACTTTGCATCTCAATAGGGCTGCGAAGCAAGGTAATACCAAAACGGCTGCTAACATGCGCTAATGCATGTTAGCGCCGCCTTGTTAATAGGGCGATGTAATTTTCGCCACTTTTTTAGCTTTTAAATCCAAAAAAGTGGCGAAATGGCCCTTGATAATATGCCCCTTAATCTCTACGTGCTAAAAATTAATGTGCCCGTCTGTAATGCAACTGGTGCTCATGTAAAGCGCTCTGTTGCATTTGAGTCGAGTTCGCAGAATGTGCGAATTTAGGGGCATATTATCAAGCCAGGCGATAAAATTATCGCCGCTTTAGCGCCAGAAAACTGCCGCTAAAACGGCGATAATGGGCTTGATAATATGCTCAATGGAATTCCAATTGAAGCCCATGTTAGATGTCCTTCACATCTAACATGGGCTTCAATTGGAATTCCATTGAGCATATTATCAAGCCCATTATCGCCGTTTTAGCGGCAGTTTTCTGCCGCTAAAGCGGCGATAATTTTATCGCCTGGTTTGATGATATTTCCCATGTTTACACCATTCTTGACGTTATCCATAAAACTGAAATGATTGTAGGCGTTTTAAATAATTCAGTAAATGCATTTCTCTATATGACGACCTTCAGTGTTTGCAACAGTGTCATTTTGTGAAATGGATATTTTATGACTCGTTGCGGTTGGTAAACTGCACAATATTTCTGAAAACGTGTTTTAGAGCTCGGTAGTGAGAGCCACTATGGTCATTCATAGCTTTCGACGGAGTTTGAATCCAAGTCTATGCGGTGAGCTAGCTCGTGTCACTAAATTCCACTAGGGGGTGCTGCGAGTCTACATAATGGGCCATTAGAAACCCTCTTCATGTTAACAGCTGGTCCCGCAGCATATAAAACTGGAAAGGTGCAGTGTATATGAGTTCAAATCAATCTTGTACTAGTAAATTATTCCAGTTAAATGGTCCTCGCTTTCTTTTGGCATGTTACGTGCCTTTTCAACATCATTTTTTTTGTCAGGACAGGGAGACATCTATACTGAAAATTACATTTTTGACTCTTGCACGGTCGCTTGCAGGGATCTCGCTTTGTTTGGTAAACACTTCAATCATTTGGTCAGATGCACAGCAAATGTGCTAATGCGTCAGCTCTGCTCCTCGACTCAGATGTACTGCCAGCTGGCTGGGCCCGTGTCCTTGGTTCTAAGAGACTTGTCACGCTGCTGGTATTAATGAACTGCAATTATCCGGTGGGAAGCAGCCATATAGCCTCTCTCCCTCTTATGCCAGGCCACTGAAGCTTGCCTGCATGGAATGTATTTATCAAGAGTTTTTGTTGCAATAGGCACAAAAATGAACTTTTTTTAACACCCAGAGGCAGTGCATGCTGGGTGCTTTTGGAAGGTTTTGCACTCCATTACAAACTTTGCTTACACAAAAAGACTAGTCAGGGCCACTGGAATTATGTGGCAGGGAGGGACTAAATTATGAGGTAGGGTTCACTAAATTATGAAGCATGGAAAGGCAAATTATGCCGTGTAATTCGGCACATTTTGTGATAGTATTACTTCATTATTTTGCCATTTTTGAACGTTAACACTGTCCGGACAAATGTTTCACCCTAGTAGTACCAGTTTAACACCCAAAAACACCAACATGCAATCGAAAGGTGAACAAAATTCTAGGAAAAAACCTCTCAACTGACCTATATTTTTTTATAGTCTGACCTCTTAGGACTCATTAACAGCAACCACCCCAAATTCAGTGACATACAGCAACACAATTTAATTCAAAAATATATATTTTTTATTGTTAATTTTTTCATATAAAAATATTTTATACTTTTTTTAGAGAAGTTTTTCATCATAATCTACACATAAAAAATACATTTGAGCAGGTAGACAGACAATTATCAGGATCCACCAAAACATATTAGCGTACACAGCTGCTACATTATTTTGAACATTTGATATCAACAATTGAACTCTGAATGAATATTTGATCAGTAGGTTAACTTAACATTGCTTCTAGGTACGTCAATATCTTTATTAGTGGCTGTGTTGAAGGCAAGGTGATTCCCATATCAGCTCTAAAATCAGAAATAGAATACAGTGGCTGCACAGATTAAGCCCCATTCAACCATCAACACTTCACTATCACCTATCATACCATCGCACTCTCTCTAACCCTCATACATATAGGAAGTGCAATCTAAGTGGAAATCCTAAACAACATGACAGAGACAGATTATATCATTCTTTGTGATCATGTATCACCCATCAGATTCCTCTTGTGTGTAAGTCTCTGAAAGGACTCTTCACATGAATAATTATAGCCTACGTGCGTCTTGGAAGGGCCTCATTTAAACCACCTTCCTTGAAAGGTGAAAAGTCAACCATTGTGGAGGGGCTTCCACAGTGGCATAACACGTTCTTTGTTGATTTTAGTAAATTTGATCCGTTTGAGCTAGAAACAACATTTGTCTTTTGGTGAAATCTGCAGCTATGCAGCAGATGATGGGCTGTGCGGCAAACAGATTGTGAGGAAAATGGCAGGGACACAGAATTGCATATTTCCAGAGACCCTGAACTAGCATTACGTTTCCGTCAAGGTGCAAGTATGGCATCATTTGAAGGTTCTATAGTGCGATAACCATGACACTGGCATTTCACTGCTATCTGGACCTTTAAAGCTCTAATTAAGAGGGATAACTTTACCTCTCAAACTCTAAGAGTGATCACTTAACTTCGATGAGGTTGGCAGCCATCAACATCAATTCATCAAAGTGCCTGGGGTAGCAAAAGTGACATCACCTGCCATGTGACCCCCGCCTAATGCCACAGGAAGTGACATCACACAAAGTTGACCTGGTGACATCTCTGGAAGTGACATCACCTGCCCTTTGACCCATCCCAATGATGTCACATGGAGTGACATCGCAGGCATTTGCCCTGATGACTTCACAGGAAGTGACATCAAATGACCTTTGGATCCATTTTGGAACCACAAGCGAAATATATAGACACTTTTTTAATTCCTTTGGTAAAAGAAACACAGTCCTATATAAGAGACACTATGGATTTGATATCAAAGGTAGAAGATCTGCCCTACAATATGGAAAATCAATTTTTGGTATCCTTCAATATCGAATCGCTATATACAAATTTACCTCAAGATGAGGCTTTGGCAGTAATGAGGTACACTTTGGACCAACGAGATCGTCCTCACCAAGTTCCTACAGATTTTATAATATCACTTGCCACCTTATGTCTTAAGAACTACTTTTTTGCCTTTAAAGAGGCTCTCTACTTACAAGTATCAGGAGTAGCAATGGGCTGCAGTTTCTCACCAGAGATAGCAAATCTGGATATGGCAGAATTTGAAAAGAGATGGATATATGGTGACACCAACCCCTTTAAGATCCAGGTGGGATTTTGGTGTCGCTATATTGATGACATTTTTATGATTTGGGATGGAGAAGAATCTCAATTAACAGATTTTCATAATTGGTTAAACTCAAGAACATCTGAATTTAATTTCACTATATCTAAGGACCGGGAAAAGATAAACTTTCTAGATGTATTTATCCAACATGAAAATGGTTATTTGGGAGTCAGTCTGTATACTAAGTCTACAGACCGAAATACCCTTTTGCACTTTTCCAGTAGTCATCCACGTACACTAAAGGAAAACCTGCCATATGGACAATTTCTTCGTGTAAGGAGGAATTGCACGAATATGGAAGATTATTTTACTAATGCTGATATACTAAAAAATAAATTGATATCTCGAGGTTATCCCAAGAAATTGATTAAATCAGCATTAAAAAGGGCATGGTTTACACCTAGAGAAGAATTACTTATGTCTAAACAGCATGATAAGTATACTCCTCTGACCTGCGTACTCACATACGATCCAAGAGCAAACAGAATTAAGAGAATTATTCAGAATAATTGGAAATTAATTGACACCCTAGGAATTCCAAAACCACATTTTGCCTTCAAAAAAGGAAAAAATATTTGGCAATAACTGGTGAGAACATCTAGACAAACAGAATCTTCAAAAAGAGATCTGAGGGGCCTGCTCAGTTTACCACCTATAAGTGGCCACTACCGATGCCAAAATTGTGTAGCATGCAGGTTGACAGAAAACTCTAAAGAACTAGATATCAATGGACAGATACATATTCAAAAAGTGTTTTCAAACTGTAACTCTAAGAATACTGTGTACTGTTTAAAATGCCCATGTAATAAATATTACATAGGTCAGACAACGCAGGCAGTAAAAAAATGTATTCTGCAACACAAATCAAGGATAAAGTGTAACATACAGGGAGCTCCCTTAGTACTTCACTTCCTAGATCAAAATTATTCTGAAAATGATATAAAATGGTCAGTATTATGTGTGATTGCAAATACCAGGAGAGAGGAAGTTCAAATCAAGCTTAATAGATTGGAAGCCAGATTAATTGAGAAGTATCATACAGCCACAACAGGGCTCAATGACAGAGATGAAATGTGGGCGCTTTTGCAATAGCTCTCAGACAACTGAAGTCAGTAGAAATCATGAGAGACATATATACCTTTATATAGCTCTGAGATGTACACTTGTGTATGTATTGTTGAAATTTCTGACAGTAAATCTATAAAAAACAAGATTGTAAGGAGTGGCGGAACAAAAGCGGGTTATAAGGTTTTTTATACTCATATTATGCTGGTTGTGGACAGCATTTTAATTTATTTTATTTTATTTTATTTTTATTTTGTATAATTTATGGCTCGCTAAATATTATCACTTAGTAGGTTATTTATTTAGTTTTCCCAAAGAATAGTGATGCTCTTGTTATCCCATGTGATACGTATCACCGGGAGTCTGTTTTCCTTTGGAAATAATAGGTAACTCTTCAGCTTCGATGACTTGTATTTAAAATAATGCTTCCGCGTCACGTGTCTTTACGTGTACACACGGCACGGCACAACGTCGGGAGAGGATACAGCTCAATTGTCTAAAGATTTAAGATAGGATTTGCCTTGATGCGTGTTTTCAATAAGGGTGTTTCGCGCTGAGTAGAGGACTTTCATATATAGGTTTCCTTGCTATGTCCCGTCTTTTGTGTAGACAGGATTACGCCCCATACAGTTGGAAGACGCCGCGGAAATTCGAATTTCCCGCCGGTGATCGGTAAGTAATATGGGTGACCTCCTTAAGTATACATGTATAATCGAAACGGATGTTTCTTCAATCCTTTATTTCTTGGATGGTAGGTGATAATAGTATAACTCTTGGTTTTCAGCTTCCTTGTGGTTACAAATACGAATTTGAACGAGCGGTTAGAAATACGGAATTGAAGGAGTGATTCAAAGTCCTAGTGAAGTGATAATTGTTTCCCATTGGAGTTATAACTGATTAAGATTAGAATCACTTAGAGGATAATAGTACCTAGATACTTTTCACTGGGCACATTTTATTTTATTTATCGTATTTATTGTTCTTATTAATTGTTATTATCACGAATGAGGTGATGGTCTACGGTTTGTTATCAATGCACTCCCGGGTGATTAATTGATTATGTCATATTGTTTATGGCCCGCCACCCCGAGAACTTTTGAAAGGCCTTTTGGCCAAATGTTCCTGTATATTAGTGTATATATATGTATAATGTGTGTAGATAGTAACACTATATTGTATAGGTAAACAAATATATTTAATTTAATTTCTTTAGGACGTTTTTCGAGAACATTATGCTGACTTGCCCTAGTCCTGATGTGGCCCAATACTAGTAGGGCTGAAACGCGTCGACCTATAAAATGAAGACACCCACCTGAATTTGAAGCAATACTTAATATATGGAAAGTACTGTTAAAAAGTTGAGGTTGGAGTAACAGACCTCACAGTATTTCTTCTAAAGGGTGATCTTCTTAATGGAATGCTTGATTTTCAAAAATGTTTTTGAAAGCATCCTCATTGATTAATAGGGCAACGAGGAGGAGTAGATATATGTCTGGATTAAGTGTAAATATTGTTTGTTTGTTTTGTAAATGTATATAAGAACAGAGGATTGTATATGTATACACACATTGAAATTGGAACAAAAAATGTTTGTTCTTCTGCAAATATTTTTGAAGATTTATTGC
This sequence comes from Triturus cristatus, assembly GCF_964204655.1. NCBI lineage: Eukaryota > Metazoa > Chordata > Amphibia > Caudata > Salamandridae > Triturus > Triturus cristatus. The sequence goes on along the minus strand of NC_140593.1, from coordinate 1,058,576,924 downwards.
TTGAACTGCCCTTTGACCATGATGGAAATGAGATACAGATTTTTCTAGAGAATAAAATTGATAAGGAAGGAATAATTTAAGTATTTCTTCAACCTACTGTAGATTTTGGATTTTTGTCCCTAGGCATCATTTGAATATAATTCTGTTTACTTACCCAGATGCTGGAGGGTTATTTGGGTTACCCCGTTGTTACAGTGGATCACATGACCGTTGGACTCAATGAAATCAAAGGAAACAACATTGCATTACTTTTGGCTTGGTGCCATCACAGGAAGTGATGCATCTAACTTTTGGTTACTTACATCACACACAGAGGCTGCAAAATCTCCACAGATACAAAAGAAGTACCCTATAAACAGACATACTTCAAATCCTATTGAAAATGCAGCTGCCTAAATTGTTTCAGGTAGTATCTATAGATATACAATTAAGATAATGTAGCATTGATTAGGAACCTATCAAATAGTGTATGATAATGGAAAATATGCTAGTCAAGTTGAAACCAGCCATTATCAATACCAAATAACTTATAAAATGGGAAGGTTGAGGGCCTATAATGTTTAAAACAAATTCACTTTATCATTTGTTTAGAAACTAAGAGTACCATGTAATTAAATCTCAGTTTTGGAACGTAGATAACAGTGCTAATTAATGCAGGTCAAGTTCTCCCAGCAACCTTCCTTTCCATGACATAACAGGTGTATTTGTAAAGCACACGATTACCCGTAGGTGTCCTGGCCCTGAATAACAGATGTTTATTGGTACCCAACTCAATGGTACTCATTTTATCAACCTCAGATGGATGAAAGGCTGAGCTGACCCGCTGGGATTTGAACCTGTGACCATGAGGTCGAACACAGTCCCCTGCAGTGGCTGCTTTAGTCCACTGAGCCACCAGACGTGGCTTGGATGGTATACATACTTCTAAACCTGTGCAGCCATTGAAGCTTTCCAGGTTTACTATCATTAATTTCTTCTACAGAAAACATGCACATCACTGGTACAGCACTTGTGTTGATCAATATTATACTTGTTCCGCATTAGCCTACCTTACTAGCAACAAACATCTTATCTCACAGGCAGAATGCTGAAAGGAATGAATGCTTGCTTTATAAATACAGATGTTATAGTCCACAAATAAAAATTACTCAATTAATTGCTGCTCCTAAAGCAAAACTTTCTACAACTTCAAAATTCATCACCCACACATACAAGACAAAGAATCATTTGTGTGTAAATCAGTGCACAGAAAATGTTACATAAGGCTAAGGAAACTACAAAGTGTAGGATTCCTATGTCATCCATACGGGCAGGCATTTTTTAAGAGCGCTTGGTCTAGAGAAGCACAAACTCAGGATTCAGGACATAACACAGTGGTTAGATTTGACTTTAATAATAAGCATATATTTCTACCCAAACAAACCTTGCTTAGCAACATCAGGATATAAAGACTGGAAAAAACATAACTTTCTAACCTGTATCATGCAGCTTGCATGGTGCTCTTAGATGGAAGTTCATAGCCCACTGTGCTAGATTACAAATGTAACTTATGAACTGCACAGTAAGAACAGAATCTCTGTGACAAAAGCAGTAACTCAACGAGCTATCCACAGAAAATATTGTTCTTTGATATGCATGGTACACGTTCTTTGCAGCAGGCATATTAACCATCTGCGCTACTTAAGATAAGTGAAATCTGCCACTAGACAAAACTCCCATCTCTCTGCGGCAGGTACATTAATAAATCACCAGAGTTAACTCAACACTTTTATTATTGCTGAAAACTGCTCAATATACAAGGAACTATGCAGTACTTTTAAAGATGCTGCACTGTCACAAAACCAGCACCATTAACAAATCTGCACTCCACCTTTGCAGCTCCCAGGGAAATGTCTGCCTGTCACCCGATGCCCAGTACAGCCATTCTGGCCTTGGTGGTGTTCAAAACAGACAATGTCTTATTGGCCAGTCCACCAGCACTCACTGACCGATGTGCACATGCTGTGGCTACACAGATGCAGTGTTCGATCTAAAACAATGGCAATTAATGTGTTATTCACATAACCTAAACGATGGCTAGACCGCTAGAAGAGTGGAACCTGAAATGTGTGCTCTTTAACAATAATTTCTGAAGTTTTGCAGGGCATTTGAAAATCTTGTGTCAGCTCCAAAAACAGATAATCTTATCTTACTTTACTTGTTGCTTCTGTTAAAGGTTTTCCCAGGACCGGCAGCTCACAGAAGTCACAACGACCGCCACCACCACAAGAGGAGTCAGAGAGTCGAAACTCTAGTCGAGTCGATGTGATGACTCAGTCAGTCTCACTCTCACGGGACCTCAACTGCCCTACGACCCGCCCAAGGTCCGACCGCGTAACTCAGTTACAGAGTGATAATTAAGTGAAGCAAGTCACTCATGGCCCAGTACCGAACTTGCGTTGATTCTAGTCAGTCACTCTAGAGTCTGGACACCCAGCACCCACACATCAGGCACAAGTCTGACTCAACTACGAGGCTTCACCACATTGTGTCAGCATGGCTTTTACTGCCACACGTAGGCTGGCCACTAATTTTTGCCTGGTAGTGATTTCACATTACCAAATTGACAGCCCTGTGACCTGGTCGGCAGTCCCCAGCATGGTGATTCACATACCGCACCAGGCACTACGTCCTCAGCTAGGGTAGGGTGCATCACTTGAGTGCTTGCACTTACACACATGTGCTGCTAGCTGCTGCGCGTGTAGTTAGTCACTGTCCATTCATGCCCAGCCATGCTGCGTGCGCTTCGTGCTAATTTGCTCAGCTCCCTGGTCCAAGCCTGCAGCAGATACATGCAATGTATCAAATCAAGGACAGCGCTAACCGGCCCGGGGTCACCATAGCAACAAGTGACATGAGTTCTTTCTCCCACCCAGACCCAGATTGCAGACCATCATGATGTCTCTGAAGGCAGATCTTCAGCACTGCAGTACAATCAAGCACTGCTCACACTGCGGCTGATTTATGCCACCAGAGCACTTGCCAAGGCTGACAAGCAGCCAGGGGCAACAAGCAGAGTGGCAGGGGTCGCAAAGGGTGGCTTAGGGGTCGCAGTTGCTACACCGGCGACCCTTAAATGGCATCCTAGCTTGTAGCATCAGTTACGGGCACCATTCGAATTATGAGCTGTTAACTTTAAATGAGGTTTTCGTTGCTGAATGCAACCAAAATTCTATGAAAAAGTCTGCCCAAAATTGAGGATTTAATAGGTGAATCAATCCCAGAATTATCGATTTCCTCTGGTTATTCCTTATTTGTTAGTGGACCCTCCCATTACAACTTGTATAGGGTTTGATTTTTCTCGCCCTAAGAGTGACCAGTACCATTGGTGGCTCCTAGCATGGGAAAATAATGGCCCACTTCAATCTCTCACTCAATCAATTAATCAATCAATCAATTCGATGTGTATTCAGGTCATAGAGCCATAAAAGAATGCATACCATAAAATCAATAATATACAGACATTGTGTCAAAGCAGCTGTAAATTAAGAAGGTTGTATGAGTTAATTCATAAAGTGGCATGTGCAATATTTAGCAGCAACAGGCAAGCATTCCACTTATGCGTTAAAAGGAGAGGTTACAGTAATAACACTACAGAAAAATAGTCCATCCCCGTGTTCAATACTCAAGAACTAAAACTCATCAAAAAGACTAAAAACAAGTTAAATGAATGTCCCGGTTCATTACAATTTATTCGACTTTTGATTAAATCATAAAAGTGTACATCTTATTAGATAGTAGCAATATGTCATAGTAAACATACATCAGTTAAAAATACATCAGCTAAGAATATAAAAGGAACTTATAAAAATACATAGACCAGGGATTTAACAATAAAATAATATATAAAAATACCATCATTGCCCTAGTAAAGCTAGAGCCTAAAGTTCTGATACTTAGGGGCACATGCATCAAAGGTTTTTGCGAGCGCAAACGGTGCGATTCAGAAAAATCGGCCAGTTGCGATCGCAAAATGGCCTTTTGCAATGCATCAAAGTGTTGGGGACGCGCAATTTAGGTTATCGCAATTTTTTGCGATTTCCTAAATTGCGAATGCATCTAAGGAATTGCAGTTTGTGATTCCTTGAATGCAATGCAAGAACCACTTTTAAATAGCGATTTCGCTATTTGGGGCCGCAGATTACCAAGCAATTAAACTGGTCGGTAATTTTCAAAAACTTAGAAAAATGCACTAAAGTGCATTTTTTAAAGTTTCATGTTGCACACAAACATGCCCGAATGTGTGTGCGCAACATGGGTGCACATCACAATTTCAGGGGTTCAACAGGGTGTCCTTTGGACACCCTTGCACTCTTGAAATTGCAAGCGCAATTTGCGAGTACCTATTGGCACTCGCAAATTGCGCATGCAATTTGCCATTCATTCCTATGGGCCTGTAGGCCCATTGGAATGAATGGTGAGCCATTCCTTAATTACGACTCGCAATTTGCGAGTCGCAATTAAGGAATGTTTAGGAATCGCTATTTTTATAGCAATTCCTACATGCATAGGCTATTGCGAGTCCTTAATTTGATTCCTTAATAATCGCAATTAAGGTCTCAAAACAGGGCCAGACTGGCCGTAGCGGGCACCGGGCGTTTTCTCCGGTGGGCCGCCGGGGTGGGGGCTGGTTTTGGCCCCCTGGGGGACCGTTTTTGTTACCGGGGCCGGCAATATCGGCCCCCTGTAACAAAATCGGCAAAAAACAGCCCTAGCAAACTGCTCTGCCGCACATCCCCCTCTCCCCCAGGTGGGCTGGCCGAGCAGCTTGCCAGGGCCGGTTTCGGTGCCCAGTCCAGCCCTGCTCGCAAAATACTACCTTGATGCATGTACCTGTTAGTGACTTACAAATAGAACGCCAAACAAAAAACAGAAAACAAAAAAACACTGTTTGGGTGTCCCAAGAAGCTGTAAGTAAAGATATGCTGGTCTAATCTGTCTGAATTATTCAGAAATCAAAAGGGGCATTATATATTTTTATTGAATATTAGACAACTTCGGGCAGATAAGTAATACATGCATAGTGTCACAAATCGAGATGTTATCAGTTACAAACATATAACTTAACAACAAGAGAGGGAGGGAAATTTTTGGAGCCACTCTTAATCCCCCTGGGCTAGTATAGTTAAACAAAAAAAGAGTGTACCCATTAAGACTGAGAAATAGCAAAGAAGTGATAAAGAAGTGAATCACTGTGTTTTAAAAGAACCCTCACTCACCAACCTAGTTGGTGACATGCTTCATCATAGGGTTCCCACCGGAGAGACCGAGTGCCTCTCCGGTGTGCTGCGACGTCTGATTTACAGCGGAGCTGGGTTTGGTGGAGACAGTGCAAATTGTGAAAGTGCAGGTTAAAAAGGTGTCACAATTTTATCCAAAATTAACTTTAATAGTGGGAAACTGAAAACAGTTAAAAAGGTAAGTAAACCTGGTCGCCCTAATCATGAAAAGATTTCTTATACGTAACAGTTAAAAACATTACTTGCCCACCATATTCCTCAATCTTACTATGGCCGAAATAAATGTGTGGACCATTATGCACACATATTCAGTTTGCAGCAGTTGTAAATAAAGTGAAGCTAGTCTGCACTTTCTAAAGTTCAAGGACCTAAGTAATGGAATTAAAAACTTCCTTGGTAAATTACACAGTTTGAGAAGACAAAAAGAGATGTAAAATAGATAGATTTGTCGGGAATCACAGGGGCAGGCTCATGGCCTAGTTCTCTATGAGTGTCTCTTGGATAGGAAACCAGGAGATAGGCTACATTAAATATAAACCTGAGCAATATAAAATCTCTGATGGTGATGAGGTAGAGAATAAAGGTAAGGCTCCATATGATCTATAGTAACTAAAGTTTGCAAAGTCTTGGGATTCCCTTCTCCTTCCCCACATAGCGGACAATTCTAATTTAAGTCAAACTTTGGCTAAGGCGGTAATATCCAATGGGCTAATAAAATGTTCAGGCCTCCTTTACATATTAAATTGAGCTTTAACCAAACTCAACCATGGGATTCTGTAGACATGATCAAGCTGTAAGGAGTCAGTAATTATGTCCTGGTTGAGAAGGGTTCCATGTTTGGACAAGATGGAAAGCCACAACGTAAATGAGGCTATTTTAATACGGTCCTCCAAATACAGTAGACCTAGCTCTGTATGACAGGCATAAGTGGGCACACTGGTAGAAACAGATAGCACACTTGTCAAATGCACATCCTCACTAGCCTGCAAATGTGAAGTGCTAGAGTACCCCCAGATGCCTGCACCATACATCAAACAGAGCAACATAATGCTTTGTAAATAGTGAACATTACATCTAGAGATATGGAGCCTAACTTCCCAGTGAACCGAAAAACTGCCTCTGTTGTTTGTTCAAATTGGGGTTTCCTAACTTTTATCACATGCACCCAGTTAGATTTGCTGTAAAAAGAGGAGTTTGTTGCCATTAATATAATGGGCTTTCAGGTTGTTTTAGACGAGCCCAAGGGCCATGGTATGCGACTTGGCTATATTGCTCGCCAGTCCTAGGTCGCTGATAAACAGGAAACATCTTTCTAGTAGTCTCTGGAGACCCACACCAGTTCTTGACAATAAGACTCAATCATCAGCATATAACAATGCGGGGTGACTTATTGTCCCCACACTGGAAGTATCTGCCTAGTGTTAGGAATGTGTCAAGGTTGTTAATATTTAGACAAAAAAGAAAGGGGGCCAACACACACCCTTGTCTCCACCACGACTGATCTTAATCGGGGTAGTGCATTCACCATTAGTCCCAGACGTAACAATTTTTCCCCAGAGCTTTCCTCTCTAAACACAGTCAAATGCTGATCTAAGGTCCATGAACGCTAGGTGTAAACAACCATTCTTCGCCTTTGGATACTTACTAATAATTGGGTGAACGTTCAGGCATTGGTCAACAATCCCTAGGCCCTTCCTGAACCCATACTGAACGGTAGTGCGAATGCCCTTTTCTGGAACCCAGGCCTCCATTCAATCCATTAATATTCTGCCCAATATCTCTGCTTTCGAGACAATTAAAGAAATTAGAATTAGAAACGCGGGTCTGCTCTATAACTCTTCTTGTAAATTGGGACGATAAAGGAAGTCGACCATGACTTAGGCGAACCTATAGTAACTGCACTTCTTAGTATATTGACAATTTAGGGAGCCCATGAATCTATATTATCTATGTAAAGATCAAGTGGTAGACCGTTAGGGCCTGAGACCTTATTCGTTGGGCTCGGTTCAATCCATCGCAGATCTTACCTCCCCTAAATGAATGTACCAGGGCAGAGGCACCCGGTGGGCCATCAGCCGTTGTTATATTAAAGTGATTATCTTGTTCAGCACATGCTCTACCCATTTGGGAAGTGGAATGGTTGCATCCAACATGGTATTGAGACTGTCTCCAAAAAAAGGGGCGTGCACCATATTCCAGAAAAGGCAAACATTATTCCTGCTGCTAGCCCCATGTAATTGCTCCCAGGCTTCCTGTCTTACAGCTGACTTCCTTTTGATGATCACCTGTTTGTAGTTCCATCTACTTAGGTTCTCTTCCTCCAATCCCTGGGTGTTTCTTTAAGGGCATAAATAAGACACCTGTGTGCTTGACAGCAAGCCCCATCAAACCACGCCAGGTTGCTGGACTCCCTACAGGTCTTTGTGAGTGTTAACAGCTCAGTCACGGTATTACAGATTGCATTAGACGCCCTTAGCATGCGGGAATGGTCCTTTTCTGTCTCAAAACACATAATGATCTGCTCCCCGTTTCTGGCCACAAGATCAGCTAGCAAGTGTCTGGAGTCCACAGTCGCCCATTTGTGAAGGATGCACTTGTTGTTGCTGGCCTCTATTGATAGCATAGAATAAACGGACGGGTGCAGTATGTAGCCCACAAACAGACATAATGCTAAAGGGTTATGGTCAACTTTATTTCTACACTTCTCTGAAATGGCGATAGGATCAATAATGCTGTCCCTGACCTTGCAGTGAAAGTAATTCGTTTATGGGCTGAGGTGATGGGGAAATCTTATTCAAGCACAAAAGAGTGCTTGCTCATGATTGTATTTAGGGTATCGCCACATAGGTTATGATCAAAATGCTAATAGTCCCCATTGTCACAGTTCAACACACCACCTAAAGATTTTCTAGAAATTGGGCAGAGCCTGCAATTAAAATCTCTCCCCAGATTACCACAGCGTCCCCCTCTAGCTCGCTCAACGCCTTGCTATGGGTCCTATCAAAGGAGTCGACAATTTCTTTGTTATGAGAATTAAAGTTATTGTGATAAGAATTGATAATGACAGTCATTTGCTTAACCGCTTAACCTCGGCGCGAATTCCGCCACGGTGCGGTGGTTTGAAAAGGTGGGCTGGGCGTGTCGGCCAACGAACGTGCTCAGCACTAGCCAGGAAGTGCTCGCGACGGCCGTTGGCCGACGGGAGCACGGAAGGGGTTAATAACATGCGGCAGACATATAATTTGAAAGTGTGGTCATTCAAGATGGGTTTTGAGAATCGTGCTATTTAGTGCAATGGAAAGCAAAGTTGTCTATCCACCCCTATCTCTCTCTCTTTATAACTGTGAACTCCAACGCATCAGCAGCAACTGCCAAAAGAACTCCACAACAGAACCCTCACAGAGTTCCACGCAAGGAACATTGAGAACAATCCAATACCCACCATTCTGAGCATGCTCCCAGCCCCAGCTAATATCCCATTAAAGTCCTATTTCATTAACGCCAGCAGAACTAGCTAGCAGAAGTAATGAGTTGGAACACTTACCTATCGCCAACACCCTTGCACTGTCCACACCATAGGGCATAGCCCAACAACTCGACAGAGGAATTAGTCGAAGGCCCCCCCCTTTTTTACCTTTTTTTTTCTCTTCCCCCCCGCGTCGACCGCTGCCAGCCACCAGAGTGGCCCCACACACCGGCACAGAGGACCTACCTACCCTTATCCCGTCTGCACACACACCCTTCCTCCCCAGCTGACCCCAAACCAGAACCCCAGTTCAGCGCCCAGGTTTCCAGTTCAGGATACAAACCAGTTGCTTCGATAATACCGATAGGGGACAGGGACCGTTGCCCACTCACTAGAACAGAATGCAAAACTCCCATAAGAATCATGGGTAGGCGTAGCCCAATAATTCAGCTATTGACCGGTAGACATCTCCCGGGACACATTAATCTAATACAGATAACTTCAGCATATGTACAATACTGGGATGGTGCTGACATGTTATGGCAGCTAAGAGAGAAAGCAGTTACGAATGTACACTCGAATGCCTAAATTGTCTCTGCCTACCTACGCATGTAACTTGAGATTGGAACGATCTTCTATGGTTCATTGTATCTAAAGTGTTAAAATTCAATTAAAAAAAATTAACTAAAAAACAAAAGTCCTATTTCATTAACATTGTTATCCAAGTAAAATAGAATGTAATGCTCATTGCACACTGCACTTTGCTATCTCTTCTTATCAGAAGGAAGGCAATGTATAAATCTTCTGATTACGTAATTTCTGGCAAAACGATTGAATGGCCCTTCCCTGGAACTAGTGTAACGTTCCAGAAAAGGCAAAATTGTAGGATGAAAGCTGTCAGCGAAACAGCAATACCTGCACAAGGACTGTGATGAATATGCAACATTTTGTGTAGTTTTTCCAAACCATTATACAATTATTTTCTACTCTGAGTGTTGGAACAAAACATGTTGTAAAATCACAGATGAGATTGCAAGCACACTGATTGAAGATGGTGCCACCTAGCAGTTTTAATATTCGTGCATGCGAAATAGCATTACCATATGCATGTAGCACTTTAAAAAAAACACTCTGGGGCTTATTTACTAGCCCCTTGCGACCCCGGTATGTCTCTTCTTCCCATATTAAAAGGTGACGTGCCAGCAGCGCAAGGGGCTTGTAAATAAGCCCCTCTGTACTTCTACAAAAGTTAATCACGCATTTTACAATGAGATTTAACATTCTGAAGGCTACCAGGATATGCAAATTATATGCTGGAGCACACGGAGACCTGTTTTACTGTTTTCTCATGAAGTGAGATGAATAAAGAAGAACGAGTAATTATTAAAAAAAAATATCAAATTATCGAGCAGTCTCAAATCCATCAGTATTCACTTAATCGGATCTTCTCTTCGGTTGCAAATGTTTTATGAACTTTTGTCTCTCTCCTTTCATGACCTACCTTGGTATTGAGCTTCTCTACATGAAAAATTATTGAATTTTACTTTGTTAGTTGTTTGACACTAGCCTTCACCTGGCTCCTCCCCTTCTCCTTGGTTTCATTTATACCTACTGTTAGAAATGGGGGTCTCTAGTTGGCAGAGGTAGGCACTTTAGTCTAAATAGGGACCCTTGGTTCTAGTCAGGGTAAGGGGGATACACACTTTAGATAACCCCTGCTCACCCCCTTGGTAGCTTGGCACGAGCAGACAGGCTTATCCCAAAGGCAATGTGTAAAGTATTTGTACCAACACTCACAGTAACACAGTGATAACACGACAAACGGACACCACACTGGTTTAGAAAAATAAAGTATCATTATCTAAACTTAAACAAAACCAAAACAAAAATCCAACACACAAGTATTAAGAAAAATGACTTTCAAAGGGTTTTAGAAACTGAGTCCATAGAAAACTATGGATGCGTGAGGTCTTGCAAAGTACCTGTAGTTGCGACAAAATTCACCAAGCCAAACAGCCGCAGCGATGGAAGAGATGTACTGATTCCTGAGACCTTCGTGTATGCGATGTGACAGTTTCGCTGGACACAGGGGAGCGGTGCGTCGGGTTCAGTCGATAGGGGGAAGCGATGCGTCGATTCTGAGACGACTCCGATCCACAGGGTGATGCGTCAGGGAAAACTTGCCGCACAGGGGCGATGCGCGGAAATCTGGGATGCGTCGGCAAACGATGCAGCGGTGAAGCCTCGACCTCATCAGCCACGATCCTTCGATGCGTCGATTCTTCCCACGGCGACAGGCGCTGCGTCGGTTTCGACAGTGGCGCAGCGATACAGGGTGATTCTTCTCGCACCATCGCGTTGCATTGGAAAAACTGTCACAAGAAGAGCGAGCAGAAACAACCTCCAGAGGCCCACACAGCGACAGGCACTCCAGGCAGGTCTGAACTCCCAGCAAGGAAGTTCAGGGTAACTGGGAGTGAAGTCTTTGTGTTCCTGAGACTTCAAAACTGGAGGCAAGTTCTACTCAAGCCCTTGAGACTTTCCTCAAGCAGGGGACACAGCACACAGCAATGTCCTTCTCCTTTCTTTGACAGAAACAGAAACTGCAGGCCAACCCCAGACACACAGCAAGGGCAGTACTTCTCCTCAGTTTCTCTAGCTCTTCTCCTCAGCAAAGGTTCCTCTTTATTCCAGAAGCAGTCTAAAGTTCAGGGGTTTTAGGTCTAATACTTATACCCCAAAATGTCTTTGTTCTCTTTCTCCAAGGGTCTCTCAGCCCAGTCCAAACCAGTTCTGTCCTCTCTGGTGCAGCTGCCTGGCAGGAGGTAGAGACAGCATTGCGTAAGGCAGACTGGCCCTAATCAGGTGCAAGGGAAATCTCCTCCCACCACTCTAAATGCAGACCAGGCCTATTCAGGTGCTAGTGAGAACTCCTCCTCCTACTCTGAATGCAGCCCAGGTCTTTTCATCCCAGCCCTGACTCATTCAGGAAATGAACAACCCCCTGGTGGCTGTCGGAGAGAATGCACCTCCCCAGCCCCTGTCACCCCAAAACCAGACAGTCAATACCCAAACAGGCAGAGGCACACAGAATGGTTTCACAAGGAAATGCCTACTTTCTAAAAGTAGAAAATAAAAACAGCTGTTGTTGCACTTGTATTGTTTAACAATTATCAAGTAAACCAAAGAAACAATTAATGAAGAATATTTTGGTGTGCACTCTCTGAGGCGGTACTTATAGATTCCCCCGAAGAAGGGTGCATTCAGCAGCCGAAATGCATTGGGATGGGATTGAATGATGTACGCCCATTATTTGTGATCTTCTTCTACATGGAACTTATCACTAAGAAAGGAAATTTAAGTGAATAAATCAAGATTCATGAAGCAATGAATTGATGAAAATGTAATCTATTGTTGGATCATTTGTTTGCATGTATTAAGTAAATGCTGTTAGACAAAGTGTAATTGGATTACATACAATTAACACAATGACTAATTTTGGTGTGACGCTTCATGAAGCGCAAGAGTAGTGCACACTCTGTCTAAGACTCTCAGTCCTAGTAGTCCCTTTACTTTCTAAAAGTGGCATTTTCAAACAGACAATTTAAAAACCATCTTTAGTAAAAGATGAGTTATTAAATTCAGAGTTATCTTATCCCTATGGGAAGATATGCTTGTAAATTGTTACAAAGCATTCCCCATTCTGTCCTACGGGGCAAGATAGCCTTTCAACAGTGAAAAACGAAATTGGCAGTATGTCACTATCAGGACATGTTACACCCATCAGTACATGTCCTACTTTTCACATACACTGCCCAGGGGGGTACCTTGGGCCTACCATTGGGGTGTCCTATATGTAAGAAAAGGGAAGGTTAGGACCTAGCAAGTGGGTGCACTTGCCAAATCGACACGGCAGTTAGCAAAATGCGCACAGGCACTGCAGTGGCAGCCTGAGACATCTTTTCAGGGCTACTCATGTGGGTGGCACAATCAGTGCTATAAGCCCACTAGTAGTATTTGATTTACCAGCCCCGGCACACTTAGTGCACTTTACTAGGGGCCTAACCAGTAAGTCAAATATGCCATTGATGGATAACCAATCATGTTCTCAATTTACATAGAGAGTAGATGCACTTTAGCACTGATTAGTAGTGGTAAAGTGCCCAGAGTCCTAAAACCAGCAACAACAGGTCAGGAAAAAATAGGAGGAAGAAGCAAAAAGTTTGGGGAAAGCATGCAAAAAGTCCCAAGTCCAACACCTACCCAAATACTCCATTGGTATTAAGAATTGAAAGACACACCAATGAAGGTCTTCCCAGCCACTGTTTGTAGCTGTGTTACCTGAACGTTTGCACAGACTTTTCTCATAGCCGTCGCCCAGAGGTATTGCATGGAGTGTCCGATTTCACACTATCGCCCTCAATACGAGTGTCCGATGGGACTAATACCGGAAGTTATCGGCCCCATCAGAATTAGAGGATCCATGGTAACTTCACAGATCTTTTGCGTTCCCACTGGAGAGTCCTCCTGCTTAAAGTGGGTGGAGTTTTAATATGAGATTTTTGGTAGAAATGCCAATTAACCATTGGGATTGTGGGCGGAATTGCTTATTACGCCAGTAATTCCTCATTTCTGAGGGGGTCCTCAGGATCCCACTTGTAATCAGCCAATAATGACCCACAGAACTGGTACCCCCGCTTGGTATCTTTGGGAGGAATTTCCAGACACATTACGGGGGTAGGCAGAATGAGGTCCTTTGTAATAAAGGCTGAGGTTTTTGGGAATGTTGGCGTGCATGGTAAAATATTTATCACCGCTGAAAACGTCAGGGCCTGTCTGATCAGGATCCTGAGTAGTTGAGCAAAAACCCATTTGTCGTGGAGCAGCGTAATTTTATCTCCACCCTTGCACATCACAGATACGCAATATTTACATGCACTTAGTGCTATATACTCTATATGCTTTAACTTCATTGTGTCCACGTGTACTATTGAGATGCTTTCACTGTAGAACACTAGAGACTCATAAACGTGTGCACTTTAATGCTTAGTTTAACCAAGCAGAAATGTAGCTCTCATGCATGTTTGCACGTGTTTTTCAAGTTATGCTGCATTTATTCGATAGTCTATTGCACAAGACACATTTACTTAGGCACATTTATATTGCAATGCTATAGTTAACTGAAGCTATACGTGCACATATATTCATGTAACCAAAGTGCATAATTTAGCTAATTCAACTAGGTCTGAAATTCGATTTTTAGTTTTCTGCTTGCCTTGCATGTTCTCTCCTCTGCAGATATCATTTCAAGGCTTCATTAGCTAGAGAAAGGAGCATTGTGTCTTAGCGCTTGAGAGGCCTGAGAAGAAAATATTGGCAGTAATGTGGACGCTATCAGACAGAAAAGCATCCTATTCATCAGCTATCAACAGCGAAATACTAACCAAGGTCGTGTAAATGTACAGGTTGCGTGAGATCTGCAAACTTGAAGATGTTGCAACTGTGCATGTGGAGTGCCGCTCTATTAGTCCCTGGAAGGGTGATGTGAGTTCTGTGCGAATGATGAAGCATCTGTGTGTTTTAATTAAGGTTCAGTAGTCTCTTGTTAGGAGTTGGAGAGGGAGAGACCCCTTGGGCTTAGGGCCCAATTACAACTTTGGCAGCTAAGGAACCGCCAACGTTTTTTGGCATCTGCCCGCTTCCCTGGCTGTCCGACCGTTGGATTATGAACACAGCTGGAAGACAACCGCCATTGCTGACATTTGCTGCTACAACAGCGGGAGAGGCAGAGTCGGTCAATGGAGGCGGTGCAGGCATGTGGACGGCCATCCAAGTTACGACTTGCCTTTCCACCAAAAATTTCCTGGCGGCTACACCTCCATGCACGAGTCAGCAGAAAGGCATGTAAATTGCTGAAAATATAACCCCAAAGTGATTGTGCACTTAGAGTATGTCACTGGTGCACATAAAAAACGTAATTAAAAAAATTGCCTATCATCCCTAAACACTTGAATTTATTTTGAGATATACTTGAGATAGTGGCAAGGTTAAAAGAAGTATACAATGTGTCTTGGGAGTTTTTAGGTATCCCGCACACTATGTTACATTTTTTATGGAAAGGGTCCCGCTAATGTCTCCGATACAAGAGACATCTCCTCCGGGTGGAGGACATACCCAATGATGTCACTTTCAGTCACTAGCTCTTCCATGAAAACCATACCATTGACTGAACATTACTGTTGAGCGTCGTGCTAGAAAACCATATGGAGATGCTCATTTTCATATTGTTTTCTTCCACTCTTCTTGATTTGGTGCAAAATTAATAAAATACACGCATACCCCTGACTGACTGGGATGACGTTCTGGTTGTGTTCAGCAGTCAGCAGCGTAATGCTGCTTGACTCCTCCACCACGCAACCGCCAGTGCCTACGGGAAATCCTAATACAGTAGGTGGAATGCCATCAGCTCGGTGGCGTTTTGAGAACCGCGGTGGCAGCGGCCTGGCAGTTCAACCGCCAAAGTCGTAATCAGGCCCTTATATCCTGGTATGAGTATGCAGTGCATCTGCATCTATAAAGAAAACAAGAAGAGTCAAGTTTTGAGATCTGCAAATTGGATTCACATCTCAAATCCTACGCCATTTGGTTCCATAACTGGGAAGCAATATAAACAAAACTTCAAACCTCTGCCGCTCGAGGAGGCTTTGTTAACTTTAGGAACCAACGTTGACTTGGAGCCAGATGAACAAAGGCATCTCCTGGGAGAATAGCGTAAACATTTTTTCCTAAGGTATTCTGGACCAGCATCGTGAAGGGCTTTAGGTGCAATACAGAGTGCTTTAAAAGCCACTCTCTTTTTAGTAGGGAGCTGATGTAGCTCCTCCAACGCTTTTGAGGTTGAATCAAACTGCTTAATATTCTTAAGGAGGTGTACAGCTGCATTGTGTAGCCTCTGACGTTTCTTTAAAAGTCTTAGCTGCATGCCCAGATAAAGGGCATTGCAGTGATCCAACCATGACAGGACCAGCGAGACAATTATTGTTTTCTGCAGATTATACGAAATGTATGCCAACATGTTTTTCAAAGTTTTTAAAAGAAAGAAACAAAAAGAAATTATCTGATTGGTCTGATCGGAGAAGGTAAGTTTTGAGTCAAAAATGATTCCCAAATGTTTTACTTTCAAGTCCAGAGAAGGAAGAGACCGAAGAGTAAAAGGGCCACCTAGATTTGTTCCAAAAAGACGTGTCCTTTCCAAAAAGAGCACCTTTGTCTTCTCAGAATTCAGTTTAAGACACTGGCTATTCATCCAACCAAGGATGGCGTTCATACAACTGTTAAAGTGTAAAGCTACCTCCTGAGCGCTACTAGTGATTGACACCAATATTTATGTGTCGTCCACATATGAAATAGTTGAGAAGCTGAAGGATCTGATCAATTTTGCGAGTGGAGCCACATAAATATTGAACAACATTGGACTTAGCGAAGACCCCTGCTTGCGGAACACCACATGGTAAGGAAAATAGATTGGAAGTAAGATCTCCAAAATATATTGATTGCACTCTGTCACTGAGAAAAGAACAGAGGAGATTAAGAGCTGAGCCTTCAATGCCTATCTCCGCCAGGCATTGTTCAGACTCACATGGCTCACAGAGTCAAAGGCTGCGGACAGTTCCAAAGGGACCACCACAGCCTTACCACCATGGTCCAATAATCTCCTCGACTGGGGCAACTACCATGGAAACTGTGCCACGTGCAGGATAAATCATAAAACAACATACATACAAGGAGCAGTCTGTATTTCGAAAATACAGAGTGCTCCTTGTATATTTCAAACAACTATTGATGTCTCCCTGCCTCCTCCTTTCTGCATTTTTGTGTGCAGGTTTCATATAACTGTCTATGAATATTACCTGTTGAGACATTGTTGTATGCTATAGCAATATTCACCCAGGTCTCAACTGTGTTTACTGGCTTCCTCCTGCGGATATTTACTGCGCCACGTGCAGGATAAAGGCTCCAATCACAGTGAGATAGCTCATGAGGTTTAGTGCTTTCTACAGTGTATGCAGTGAATAATGTGCTGGTCACAGATTCCAGTGACAGCAAGATAGCTTGGTGGGTTAATGCACCTGTTGCATACATCTGTGGGTGCGTGTGTGTCCGTGTCCTCAAGGTTATTTATCTTTCATTCTACATATGTGATATAACATTATTCAGATGCAGGTAAAAAGAGAATAGTTTTATGTCTGCAGGAACATCTCAAACTTGTGGTGTTGTACATAATAGAGTATTATGCTGGTTGGATTGGAATTAAATTAGAAAAACAGAAGATGAGGAGGAGGCGAGGAACAGCATCATCATGTCCTAACATCGGTGCAATCATCAAATTACCGTAATAAACTAAAGGTATGTTTGTTATCGTTCACAGTTCTCATCTATTTATGGTCTCCCTCTGCACTGCAGATCCGGAAGTTCTATATTTTGCAGTTAATCTGTAACTTCACAAGTGGAGCCAGTCCTTGATTTAAGAGCCCAGATTAAGTCACAGCGCTGTGTCAGCACTTTGGAGGTTTAGGAATGGTATTGCCATCATTCCTGCCCCACAATGCACTGCAGCGCAGACTTGCACGTTCACAGGGGACAAAGAAGGTGGTCCCCCTCTTTCAGGCCCCAGACCCACCACTGGTCTCTTCCTCTGCTGCACAGAAAGACATAGTAGGGCCATAACACCATTTTCCTTAACGGACAACTGTTTTTTTTATTAAAATTGTTTTCTTTGAATATTGACACTGGGCAGCAGTAGAAAAGAGCAATTTAAAGCAGGCTTCTCTGCAATTTCGTGGTGGGTGAAATTTGTGTAAGTTGCTTTTGTGATAATTAAATGAAATTTTGGAATATTCGTGTATAATTATGGGAAAGGTAAAACTGGCTTTTGGCACTATGCTGCGAAATGTGTCTTTGAATCATTTTGGGCACAAGGACGATATTGGCACTAAAAAAATAATGCAAAAAGCGCAAGAGCTTCAAACAGCAGCCACTCGCCTACTTGTTGTTTGCTGTGCTCCTCTGCACATGTGCAAAATTATTTGAGTGAACTATGCGTAATTAATTACACAATGTTGCATAATAGCGTATTTTTGGACATTTCGCGTACCAAGCGTAATGCAAAATTAGAGGCAATTAGGCCAGCGTAACAGACTTTTCGCCCGGGCCTTGACAGTGCCAGACAGTAGCTCCTGCCGAATTAAGAATAAATACACGACTCATGAAGTTCCCAAACTATTGCAGGAGTTCTGCCCAGCATTTTCTCCCATTGTTGAGCACTGAAATAACATGCAGTGGCAGATTTACAAGAAACTGACACATCTGTAGAGATGCGTCAGTTTCTCTGCACCAGCCTGCAATACCCTTGCGCCACCAATAATGCGCGGTATTTACAATACGGCGCACCATGACGCAAGGATTGACAGATGCATCAGAAATTCTGATGCATCCTTTGGTGCAAAAATCACACATTGCTCGAGTCATGTCACAGTTACGACGGAACTCCAGCAATGCATGGCAGACCTATACTTATTGTACTGCGTCACTCCTTATGCCTGCTTCAAGCAGGCGTAAGGGTTTGATGCAGTGGCGTCTTAGAAGTGGAGCTGTGAAATCTTGTAGATTTCACTGCGTACCTTCTATGAGGCTTTCCTACATTAGAACGCCCACCCTTCATACAGATGCAGGTATAATGTGATTCAGGACTTTACAACATGACTCATCCCCTTAGATGCGTCTCGCTGTAAATGGGCTGCAATGTGGTGCATTGTTTATGCCGCCACTGCATTCCAAAAATGACGTTGCTGCGGCGCAAAAGTATTGCAAGGGGCTTGTAAATCTGCCCGCAGTCTTTAATTTAGTGCCAAACTGTGACAGGTGATTGTCAGAAATGTGCTGCTGCATCAGACTGCTGCTTTGGCATAAGTAACGCAATCTCACCAGTGCATGTGTTTTATAGAAAAATATTATTGATGTGTAAAAACACGATGGAAACTGCTGGGCTGACTTCCACAGGCTTCTATGTCGGTACAATATGTGAAATGTATGTATTTAAAAAAAATATGTATATTCATGTAATTGTTCATAAGTTGCCATTGGAAACATAAGGAGCTCGAATTAGAAATAGATGTCGTGTCCACGTGAGGCTTTTATGGTAAAGTCAATGGGACTGGACTCTTTCCCCAGACACAGAAATTTACCATTGCCAAGTTTACTCTGCAATAACTTGAGATGCATAACATGAAGTCCCTTACTTTTGCTTCATTATAGGAAGACTCGTTGCAAACGAGAAGGCCTTCACTGGATGCCTACACCTATCAACCAAACCAATGAGACATCTGAACCTGTCATACCTCAATTCAATCCATTCAGTCATCCCATCAAAGGTATTATAAAAAGTGGGGGCAGTTCTACTAAGCTTTTGCATTATCTTTGCATTGCACAACTCAGCATAGTGGGTAAATCAATATATCCGAAGAAACGCAATATAGGAATTGCATGATTTTGTTTACCCCTTGCATAAGGCAAAAACTGTTATGGGACACATTTGCTTGAATACTTTTTTAAATGTATGCAAGATGCACAGAACCACAAAAATCCAACGCATAACCAACACAAATCTATCTACTATTTTTAAGCAGAGCTGCTCAGTGTAATGCAAATGTTAATTTACAGTATACAAGGTCAAAGTAGAACAAAAATCAGTGCTAACACCATCAGCATATAAAGGAGCAGGAGAGAATCCACCACACACTGATGTGTCATCATGGAGATTGTCCTTCTTCGCCATAGTCTGCAGCTACGTCAATGTCAAACCAGGTGGACACAAATAACATATGGGATAGTCTTACAGAGGGCCTACTCATTGACTTAAGGGGTGAATACTTGATGACATTTTTCAGACTTAGTAGAGAGATGATAATGGCTCTTTAGAAAAAATTCGGACCTACTTTGGATCTCAAAGTTGCCCACTTACATGCCATTCCATGGCATATGAAGCTCTTGGCTGTACTCCGTCTAGTTGGCTCTTTGGCGTTGGTTCCTTTCGGAGCATGTGCCAAAGTAGCTGGTATGTCACAGATTGTCCTCACCATTTCCATTCCAACTGTCCTGAAAGCACTTTTTAAAATTACACCTTGACAGCTAAATTTTTCTAAAACTGGGTGATAATTGTGAGAAAAAGCAGTTTATTATATGGTGTGGTACCTTGTAATAAACTCACAAAACTATCTTGGGTCCAGTCGGGCTCGTATGTGAAACCTTTAGCTTCTGTCTGGGTAGCTGTGGCTTCGAGCAGTCAGACTTTTCAAAGGAGCAAGTGTAAAGCATTTAGAAGTACAAAAATAATTGAATAAGAAAGAAATACAACACAAAAAGAATCCAAAATCAATTAATAAAAATAAATCCCCTCCCGCATGACAATGACTTTGTGCAATCTGTAGCAACTGACTATCCAAGAGTGTACTATTCTTCCCACTAACAAGATTGCAGAAAGAAACCTTGTCTTGGTGAGTTGAGCTTGGTACTCCACCCTAGAGGTGTAGCTTCCTGAGGGCAACAAGTACACGGAAAAACTGGTTTGGCAACTGTTACCTCTTCTCTGTTCCCGATGCCAACCTATCTACCTGAACAAAAGAGCAGCCCTTCTCATGTGTGTCCACTATTTGCCCTTCAAAGGGGGCTTCCCCTTTGAAGCTTGCCTTTGGGCGTATACCCTGTATGGCTTCCTGCCAGGGAGAGGTAACACCTCTTCCAATGACACAACTCTATTGTGTCCTTTCCTGGGGATTGATCACTCTTCCCCCTGGAGTGCAGAAGGCTGTCTTATGGCCAGCATCTACACATGGCTACTGGAAAATGTGGGCATTAGAGAGGCAACTTTCTAAAGTTACCTTTTACTCAAAAGATACATTTAATTAGACTTGGACATCAAGTCGGGTTTAATTAACATTTCTTTTGATACATTGAAGTACCAACTTTAGGTGTCCCTTTCACAAGTTACCACAGATTAGGAGTCAGTGTGCAACAATGTACTCACCAACAGGACTGCTAACCTCTCCATAGTATAAATAATTTGGGGTTTTTACCGTTAGAACATAATAAACACATGTGCTACTTTTTAATATGCAGCACCCTGCCTTAGGGCTTGACAGGCCTACTTTATGGGTGGCTTAGATATATTAAAAAGGGAAGTCTGTCATTAGTTTCAATGACAAAGTCAAAATGTCAGTGACCGGCTGGGAGACATGCTTTACTTTGTCACACACATGGTGGCACACTAAGGGGCATATTTAAAATATTTTGGCATAGGACAGCACCGCAAAATTTCTAGCTGTACTGCCCTACGTCAAAAGAAAATGGCAGTAATGTGCTGCATCTACAAGATACAGCACATTCCCTTTCCTTTCTGCCAGAGCCAGTGCACAATCAGCAGCCGAGGGCCAACACAGGCACCCAGGCACCACGGTGAAAGGGTGCCTGTGTTGTTGGCAGGATTGCTTTTGTGCAGGAAGTGACACCTTCCTGCACAAACACAATAAAAGGAGGCATTTTCCTCATTCTATGTGTGCTGCACAATGCGGCACATGTGGAAAGAGGGAACAACTAGGAGAAATGTAAGCATTATTCCACGTTACATCTGGTTTGGTGAGTCTGTGAGCAAAGGAACCACGTATGGGCATACCCATCCCAGTTAGGGCAATAAGGGCTGTGGCAATAAATGATGGATGGAAAGCTGAATGTATCAAACATTCACCCCCAGTCAGGAGATCTGGGTTAAGTCCATCGCTCTTTTTGTCACTATGCCACCCCAATTTGGACCCAGCCGTATGTAAATCAGTCTTGACACTGTTCCTCATGGGAATAGTCCAGCCTAAACTGCCAAGCTGGGTCCTCCTTGGACTGGAAACAAGCATCCTGGGACTGATTTCGGAATAACACCCCTCATCAGCCAGGCTAGCTTGAATCCAGTGGCACAGTGAGCAAGGGCCCCACGTCTGTGCATACTCATCCCGCTTAGAGCGAAAAGTGCTGCGGCAACAAATGATGGACGGAATGCTGAATGACTCAAACATTCACCTGCTCTCAAGAATTCTGGTTTAAGTGCATCGTTCTTTTGCTCACTACACCACCCCATTAACTTAATTTTGGATTTATGATGGTAACATACAGAGTTATGTATCCTCTGGATAATACGTACATACATCAGCTTAATTGATTTACTGCAGTAAAACTTAGATTATGCCACAAAGAGTTTGACTACAATGGCCTATTCACACTATGCTTTTTGGGGGGAGTTTTGTCTCATTATAATGAGCACCCTGAATTTGAAATGTTATCCCTGTATCAAACAATCTGAAATTTCCCACATTTATTTGTCTTCATTCCTCTAAAGTAATAGTGATAGACATACAGTAACTTGGTTAACAGGGGTACACAGAACATTAATTGCTAACCTACTAATCATAAATTTTAATGTGCTCTGGGCCCATGATTCGCCTATCTTATTCAGTTAACGTACCCCGAGAAGTGGGGCTGTCCTCAATGTTTGCTTCATCGTTCCATCAATTCTGCCAACTATCTCAGGGCCTGTGGCTGCTACTGCAGGCTTCTTCATGGGCATAAACTTCTGCTGGATGTCTGAACTCCCACCTTTTGACAATGCAGCCCTCAGATTTCGCGTTAGCTTCATCTTAGTCAAATACTTGTAGCCATGCCATGTTTTCTTACACTCCTACACAGTCATGCTAGTTGGTGCCACATCATTGAGTTTGCCATCTATTTCTCTCCACAAACAGCCTTTTTAGCTAGTGAGAGTTTTGAGGTGTCAAACAGATCCCCTCAGTAATCAAAATCTCAAACTCCTCCTGGGCAAAGTTAAGCTTCTTTTTCTCTCATGAGTACCCATTGCTTGTTGCTCACATCCTGGCTTACTCCTGCTTCCCATCTTCTGGTTTGGAACAATCAAGAAATTGTGGGGCATATTTACAAAAAAATGTTGGAACGCAGTGCTACGCCAAATTTTGCAACGCCTGCTCCAACATTTTGTAAACACAAGGATGTGACGTATTCACGAAAATATGGTGCACCATTGTATTTCCCCATGTGCTGGTGCAAAAAAAGTTGCCTAGCCTCAGCGCAGGCACACTGACGCCATGTTGCAAAGGTGCCTGCACTGCAGGGGGCGATTGTTTATGTACAGGAAGGGACACCTTCCTGCACACAAAGGATCATTCATGGCCATTTGTTTTTATTATGGGTGCTGCAGAATTCAGTACCCATAGAAAGAGAAAAATACGAGGAGAAATTAATAATTTCTCCTCGTATCACCATGCTAAAAGTAGTATTCCCTGGCTTTAGTTTTTGGTGCTGCCTCAGCCTTGTCAATCTGATGCTGCGTCAAAAAGCAATGGGTGTTGCAGTGGAACGCCCACTGCAACTCCCATTGCACACCCCTTTGCCGCAGAAGACTGAAAGTGGCATATTCCTGAAATGGTGTTAAGCCATGTTATGTGACTTGGAGCTCCCGTGTAATATGGGAAATGGCGCAAAGCCACAGGAGAGTCAAAAAAAGTGACGCTCTGGTGGTGATAGGGGCTTGTACATATGCCCCTTTGTGTCAGGTCTGTGACATGTTTTAAAATCTCTCACAACGCAGTGATGCTCTGCTTCACACAATAATGATTTGCAATATGTGGCACTGTGCCATGGTGCACATTTTTGAGCTCTTGCGCAACACACAGTAGATATGGTGCCGGCAATGAGAAGAAAAAGTTGTACAATGCAACACAGTTTGTTTTTGATGCAATGAAACAGTATGTGACTTTTCATAAATCTTTCAGAGGATTCTACTGACAACTTTTACAATGTGAAATTCCTCGTTAGCTGCTGCAGCAGGAGGACATTGGATGAACATGCAAGACCCCTGGCAACTATGAACACATCCCTTTACTGAAGAGGAACATTTTTATCATGTTGTTGCAACTATTGCGGTGCAAGTTTAGCAAGCAGGAGCATGTGCTTCGAGTTGACAAGGACTAGCGATTTTGTGAAAGATTGCGGGCCTCATTTATGAAAAGTGTTGCATCGCTGCGGAAAAACAGCGATGCAACAATTTTCAGTGCGCCCTCCTTGCAACACTATGGATGTGCTGTATTTACGTCAGGTATCTGTTGGCGCAAAAATGGCACATTGCTGGAGTGTGTCTGGAAACAGTGAGTGCCGTGAGGCCGTAGAAGTGTCGCAGTGAAATCTCATAGATACACATATGTTGGGATCCAGCATTTAAATATGCACAACAAGGAGCTTCCGAACCCCAGAAGTCTTATCCACACTTGTGTAGATTGAAGGGAGCTAGCAAAATGATGTAATACACCTATAATCCTATTATTAAAAGCCAACAATTTTAGAATGGCTAATTTGCCTCTGCCAATAATTCACACAGCATATTAAATCTCACATATTCATACTGTACTTGATTTTATTCTGAATTAACACAAAGTATCCCATTTAAATTTGGGGTGTATAGATATAATGGTTAATTCCATTTCACTTGTGATTCCCTTTATAGTTAAAATAAGTTTGACACTGAAAGTACCACCTTGAACACTGGCGTATGTCATTGAAAATATAAAATGTAAATTAGATGAAACAAAATTGTAGGGGTAGGAGTTCACCTGTAGCTCTTGAAGCTATTTTCCTTATATATTCTCATCTATTAGATTCCCTGTACAGGTGGCAAGGGGCACTGGTTCAATTAAGGAACCCCATCTTTGGTTTGGTAGAAAATGTAGCTTGGTTAAGGTGGATACCTCATACCCTTGGGTCCTGTTACCACTGCACTTGCTGCACCATTTATATCTACTGCCCTGTCATGTACTAGTCCTGTGGCTGTGCCCATGCCAGCATGGATAATTTCTGGTTAGGCAGGGTGTTTGGGTTTATTTGGTTCTGCTACAGCTGCTGTCTCCACTTTCCCCTCATTCCTTGGCCATCCCACCTCCTACTGCTCCTGTCTTCACTTGGCTGTGCTCCATCCATTTGTTCGCTATGGGGCTGGGTCTGCGGGAGGTGAGGTCTGGTTCTAGGGAAGCTCCTGCGGAAAGCAGCTTGTAGTAAATGGGTGGTGTACTCTGCTTCATGCAGTGATGCAACACTTTTCATAAAAGAGGCCCTGAGTGTTGTAGTTTCGATGTGCTTCCATTGAACTAATTAGACTAGTACACCTGTTGAAAATGACTTAGAAATTAAAAGCTCAGGTCTGGGGTCCAAGACCTGGGATTAGCATAAAGTGGAGTGGTCACCCTAGGACTGCCTGTTATACCACCGAGGTGCTTTGCATATTTTCCTTCATCTGCATGAGAGGCTTGAAATGAGTAAAGATGGTACAGGGATGGAGATAGATAGATAGATAGATAGATATAAAAGCCGAATCACTGACAAAATATCGAAAGACACAAAATCGACGTACAAATATATCGATACAAAATTATCGATCACATTATTATCGACATCACATACTTATTTAAAGCATTACAAAAATATCGAACACACAATATCGAACTACATAAATATAGATACACAAAATATCGCAAACACAGTTATCGAAATCCTGAAATATCCACACTCATTAATACACATATACTTCATTACAAAATATCGTAAACTAAAATATCGACCACTAAAATATCTCCATTTTACTAATATCAACTATATAAAATTAAATTAAATACTAAAATCAAACAACATAAACACCAAATAATGTCTTTTAACTCTACACAAAATTCATATTAAACAATTATATATTTACTACATTCAAAAATAGATTACAAAACGTAACTATTACCTAAAACATTATTAACAACCTTCCTACATTAAACAACAATATTATTGAATTATACTTTATCAATTCATGCATACAATACATATTATAATGTTTGGAAAAATACATATAGAATAATACACCACAAAACCACTAATTAGCGTTTTCCTTATTAGGAAACTAACTACCAGAATTAAAATAAAAAAAATTCGAACTAACCAATAAAAACACTCCAAATTCAAACTGACCAATAAAACACAAATTACAACCTCCAAAGCACTATAAAAAGAAGTTCTACTTCATTCACAGTCCAGAACCCAAAAAAAGAAATTAAATGAAGAAAAAAGTCTACTGGATTGCAACTGCAGATATAAGGAAATCAACATACAGCAAATATTTAAAACTATCACAAGTAAGTTAACTATATTATACTCATTAAGACTCAAAGCTAATAAATTGTAATTACAATATACATACACTATAAATAAATAAATGTCTTCTTTCTATTTCATTTTTCACTACAGGAAACTCCAAAAGAAACTAAGAAAATACAGAACAGCACCAAAGAATATACAACCAACAAAGTAAGTATTTCACAACCAAAAATCAACTAATAGATTAAAAACCACCCAAATTAAATCCCAAATACAAATCCCCTAACCATTCCCTATAAAAATATAGAAAAAAAATCTTAAAACAAATGTACTTTTATTTTCCAGAGAAAGAAAATACTGGAAGAAAACTCCACAAATAAAGAATGAAAAGGATTCTACTCAAACACCTCAAAACCAACTTTGTAAGTATATTGTAACTAAATCTTGTTTTTTTTCTACTAAAATTCATACAAGACCATATATAATAACTATAATATATATTTTTCATAGATAAAGCTGCATCAAAATGACTGAAGGAGCAGAATTCATAACAAGCCAGAAGGGAAAAATGTTACTGTGCTATATGGGATACACTTACACACAGGAAAAAGTGTATGGTTTAAAAGTTAACTGGAAATGCACTAAATACTACTCTAATAAGTGCTATGGGCGTGCTACAACACGACAAACAACAGTACTGTACACTAGAGAACATAACCATCCACCAAACATTACTGAAATAGAAGTCAGATCTGCATTGGAAACTATAAAGGAAGCTAGCACAAGTTCTCAAAAACCTACAAGTGTAATTTTAAAAGAGCAGCTTCCCAAAATTCCTAAAACTGCTACAACACAAATGCCATCTGTAACTTCACTCAAAAGAACTATAGCACGTACTAAAAAAAACACTACTACTTCAACCCCAATTCCTCACACATATACTGAAGTTATTCTAAGTCCAGAACAAAGTATAACTTTAAACAAAGAACCATTTGTCATTTTTGATAATAAAAACAATGACAAAAGAATAATAATATTTGGAACAGCTAATAATCTCTGTAAACTACAAGAATCACAAAACTGGATGATGGATGGGACTTTTACCATATGTCCCAAACCCTTTTTCCAACTATATACAATACACGTCCTATATCACAATTGCAATATACCATTAATTTACACATTATTACCAAACAAACATAACTCCCCATACACTGAACTATTAAATACAATAAAACAAAAAACAAATAACTTTTCCCCACAAAAAATCATCCTAGATTTTGAACATGCAATGATTAATACTATATTAAAAACACACCCCCATACCTCCATCCAAGGCTGTTACTATCATTTTAATCAGTGTCTATGGAGACACATGCAAAAATCAGCCCTAAGCATTGAATATGCAACTAATTCAGCTTTCGCATATCAAATAAGAAAACTAATAGCACTAGCTTATGTACCTGACACAGACGTAACAGAACATTACAACATTTTGATAGACAGTGCCTTCTACAAACAAAATGAAGAAAAACTAAGTCCACTATTGGACTATTTCGAAGATACATGGGTCGGCAGACCACATAGATCTGGCCACAGAAGAAACCCTAAATTCTTAATTTCCTGGTGGAACGTATACAGAAGCACATTAAATGGAGAATCAAAAACTAATAACGCAGTTGAAGGATGGCATAACGCCTTCCTGCAATCAACAGGCAGAACAAAACCAACACTAGAAAGATTTATATCATGCCTACAAAAAGAACAGAGTTATCAAGAGTTCCGAATGGAACAATCCATAACTCAGCTAACTCCAAAAACCTCAAAACAAACTAAACAAATGTATAAATATCTAGAGCAACAAGTAAAATTGTACCCTACTACCAAAGGCCTAGAATACCTAAACATCATAGCTAAAACACTTCTTTAAAAGACCAATACAAATAAATAACTGATTACTCATTTTCAATCATATCAAACACATAAAATATATCTATCTTATCACAAAAATAATTACTGTGTGTAACATATTTATACATATTGTCAAAAATATATTAACACACATTAATAATATTTTTAATAAAATAAAAATAAACAATAATATTAAACAATACCCACCCACAATAAATAATAATAAATTAACTTACCAAGTTTATTCCAAACTCTGAAAAATCCATTTCCTGCTTACACAATCCAAACATAAAAAAAAATGGTTCCCAAAAAAAAATGCAAAAATACAACTGTCGATTAAATCCATAATCCATGCACCAAATATCCATCCGAAAACCATGAAAAACCCGAAAATAGATAAAAATAGTAAAAAACGCTCCATAAAAACCGAAACATTTAAAGAAGTGTAAAAAACATATTGTTCAATAAAACGAACACACACTTCTTTAAAAAAAAAAACGACTCCGAAATGAAGAACCTACAAAAGAAAGTATAAAAACAAAGCAACATACATTCCCACCCACATAAAACAACACATAAACACTTATTAACAATAGTACTAGATTTAAAAGAGTTCTGAATAAACACCTTAAACCTAAGTCTCGAAACATGCCTACACAACGTTAAAAACACGTAAAAACACAACACGCAACTCTAACACATAACATTTCCAAAGATAACTAATATATATACAGCTACACTAAACAGTATCTAACTAGGCTCAAAATAAATTTTTAACCATGTAAAACATATAAAACAAACCTTACCTTTCACGACGCGAAGTAACTCCCAACCGCGAGCTTCCCTTCAACCCAAATGACTCAAAACAACATTACCGGGTTACAAAATAGAGCGCCCAAAACATAATAAAACATTTAACTATAAAAAAAAACCCTCATTAAATCAGGTAAAATGTAAATTCACACACAAATATGTTCTATTATTTAGCTAAAATAGACCTCTTTTTTTCATGTACCTAAAAATTGTCAAAAAATTATCATGTGTAAAATTATAAAAATAAATATTACAAAAAATAAAATATTTATTATTATAATTTCTAAAAAGAAAAAACAACAAAACAATGTATGAAAATTTGTTACAAATATTTTGCATGAATTATAAATGTTATTTATGTTAAAAATGTGTTTGTTTTGAAAACATTGTAAAAAAAAAAAATATTAATACTTTACATATTAATATTAATAAAAAACGTATAACATGTTTGTACTACAAATATGAAAATGTTAAAAATGTTTATATATGAAAATATTTGCCAAAAGTTTTGTATAAATATTTACAAAACCTATTGCTATGTTAAATTTAATTTAAAACACACAATTGTACTACATTATAAATAATTTAAATGTACTAAAAAATTGTACAAAATATAGTAAATGTACATAACATTTTTTCTGACCTATATTCAATATGTTTGAATTGAATTACAATGTAAATAATAATATTTCTGAATGATTCTACTCAAATGAATAAACAATAAAAATTTACAAAAACTACAATAAAAACCATGTTCTTGTCTTATTAATTGTGGTTCTCTGATTATTTATATTTACCTTCTATTATCAATATTTAACATATATAAAAAATGGTTTTTACAAAAATAAAAAAATAATAAATATTATAAAATTACAGAATACCATTACCCATTATTCCAATACAAAATATTCACATTTTTTTCCTACTAATAACTTTAAATATATCAATAAACATATCACATTAAAACTTTAAGTGTATTTATTATCCTAAACTATAAATATTTAATTAAGTAGTACAAATCCAATATATAATAATAAAATACAATTATTATACACTTCAATTTTTTTTTACTATTGCTATATCAATTTAATGTAATTTAATGAAATACCAGACATGAAACCTCAAAATATACTATAACCACTGCACTTAACAATAATTAGATAGATGTTCCAAAGTAAAAACAACTAATTCTACACTTCCAATGCTATTTAAATTAATTAAATCAATAATAACAAATATACACAATTTACATACTATTATCACTACAAACTATAACAAAACATGATAAATACTTTAAACACTAAACATAAAGGTGCCGATCACGATCCGGTAAAAACCGGGTACGAACCGTCGGACGGAGCATATTCTCCGTCCGACGCGTACCCGGTCGAAAAAATATACAAACATGGAATTACGATTCGCACGGAAATACCATTTCCGTACGAATCGTACAAAACCCAGACCGACGAAAATAAACATACAAATGTGATCCGGGAAAGCGCCGACGTGACGTCAGGACGCACGCAGCCTGCCATTCACAAACCAGGAATTACGATTCGCACCGACGTCATCCCGCACAGTGAATATTTTCCGGCAGCCAAAAACTGCCGGGAAATCGGGACGACGCGAACAAGGAGTACCTGCACGCAACGGACAGACATGGACCCGAACCTACGTGTCATCCCGGCCCTCATAGCAGTCGACCTCCTCTACAGGTTACGACGCAGACGCCGCAGAAGGTCAGAACAACAAAGGGAGAGGGGAAGGGGGGGGCAGGACCAGGGGCAGGCCACAAAACCCCCACCAAAGTCACACAGCACACATGCCCTGGACATACCTGATCCCCAGGCCCTGGTCACTACGAGGGGGTGGGGGCGTGTCCAGCAAAGCCAGCGTCCGCCACAACGGAAGTGCTTGACGACGCGAACCGGCAACACAACAATACAGGTACGTCCCGTACCCATGCCTTAAGAGCGTGGGTACGAGTCGTACCACGCCCACACCTATGTCATCCCAACAATGGCGGGACGGCTGTACCCACGTGGCAAAGGCCTGGGTACGGCCCGCAGAAGCATCACATAGCGTGGGGACGGATATGTACGGACCGTACCCCCACCCCCGTATGCATGGAGCGTACCCCCAACCCCAACAGTGTAAGTACAACCCGTACCCTCACCCGCGTACGTATGGAGCGTACCCCCACCCCAACAGTGTAAGTACAACCTGAACCCTCACCCGCGTACGTATGGAGCGTACCCCCACCCCAACAGTGTAAGTACGACCCGTACCCTCACACACGTACGTATGGAGCGTACCCCCCACCCCAACAGTGTAAGTACGACCCGTACCCACACCCGCGTACGTATGGAGCATACCCCCAACCCCAACAGTGTAAGTACGACCCGTACCCTCACCCGCGTACGTATGGAGCGTACCCCCACCCCAACAGTGTAAGTACGACCCGTACCCTCACCCGTGTACGTATGGGCGTACCCCCCACCCCAACAGTGTAAGTACGACCCGTACCCACACCCGCGTACGTATGGAGCGTACCCCCAACCCCAACAGTGTAAGTACGACCCGTACCCTCACCCGCGTACGTATGGAGCGTACCCCCACCCCAACAGTGTAAGTACGACCCGTACCCTTACCCGCGTACGTATGGAGCGTACCCCCCACCCCAACAGTGTAAGTACGACCCGTACCCTCACCCGCGTACGTATGGAGCGTACCCCCACCCCAACAGTGTAAGTACGACCCGTACCCTCACCCACGTACGTATGGAGCGTACCCCCACCCCAACAGTGTAAGTACGACCCGTACCCTCACCCGCGTACGTATGGAGCGTACCCCCACCCCAACCGTGTATGTACGGACCGCAACCCCACCTCGTATGCATGTAGCGAACCCACACCTGTGTATGTTCTAAGCGTACATATCCTGAAATAGGAGGGGTGTGTGCAGAGTCCTCCCAGCAGTGCCCAGACGCAGGAGGGGTGGGTGCAGAGTCCTCCCAGCAGTGCCCAGACGCAGGAGGGGTGGGTGCAGAGTCCCCCCAGCAGTGCCCAGACACAGGAGGGGTGTGTGCCTATCACTCCCAGCAGTGCCCAGAGACAGGAGGGGTGGGTGTAGAGTCCTCCCAGCA
This sequence comes from Triturus cristatus, assembly GCF_964204655.1. Taxonomy (NCBI): domain Eukaryota; kingdom Metazoa; phylum Chordata; class Amphibia; order Caudata; family Salamandridae; genus Triturus; species Triturus cristatus. Next base: position 1,058,545,072 of record NC_140593.1, on the reverse strand, counting down.
GTGCCCAGTCACAAGAGTGGTGTGTACAGAGTCCTCCCAGCAGTGCCCAGACACAGGAGGGGTGGGTGCAGAGTCCTCCCAGCAGTGCCCAGACACAGGAGGGGTGGGTTCAGAGTCCTCCCAGCAGTGCCCAGACGCAGGAGGGGTGGGTGTAGAGTCCTCCCAGCAGTGCCCAGTCACAAGAGTGGTGTGTGCAGAGTCCTCCCAGCAGTGCCCAGACACAGGAGGGGTGGGTGCAGAGTCCTCCCAGCAGTGCCCAGACGCAGGAGGGGTGGGTGTAGAGTCCTCCCAGCAGTGCCCAGTCACAAGAGTGGTGTGTGCAGAGTCCTCCCAGCAGTGCCCAGACACAGGAGGGGTGGGTGCAGAGTCCTCCCAGCAGTGCCCAGACGCAGGAGGGGTGGGTGTAGAGTCCTCCCAGCAGTGCCCAGTCACAAGAGTGGTGTGTGCAGAGTCCTCCCAGCAGTGCCCAGACACAGGAGGGGTGGGTGCAGAGTCCTCCCAGCAGTGCCCAGACGCAGGAGGGGTGGGTGCAGAGTCCTCCCAGCAGTGCCCAGTCACAAGAGTGGTGTGTGCAGAGTCCTCCCAGCAGTGCCCAGATGCAGGAGGGGTGTGTGCCTATCACTCCCAGCAGTGCCCAGACACAGGAGGGGTGGGTGCAGAGTCCTCCCAGCAGTGCCCAGATGCAGGAGGGGTGTGTGCCTATCACTCCCAGCAGTGCCCAGAGACAGGAGGGGTGTGTGCAGAGTCCTCCCAGCAGTGCCCAGAAACAGGAAGGGTGGGTGCCTAACACTCACAGCAGTGCCCAGAGACAGGAGGGGTGTGTGCAGAGTCCTCCCAGCAGTGCCCAGAGACAGGAGGGTTGGGTGCAGAGTCCTCCCAGCAGTGCCCAGACACAGGAGGGGTGGGTGCAGATTCCTCCCAGCAGTGCCCACACATAGGAGGGGTGGGTGCAGAGTCCACCCAGCAGTGCCCAGACGCAGGAGGGGTGGGTGCAGAGTCCTCCCAGAAGTGCCCAGACACAGGAGGGGTGGGTGCAGAGTCCTCCCAGCAGTGCCCAGACGCAGGAGGGGTGTGTGCCTATCACTCCCAGCAGTGCCCAGAGACAGGAGGGGTGGGTGCAGAGTCCCCCCAGCAGTGCCCAGACACAGGAGGGGTGTGTGCCTATCACTCCCAGCAGTGCCCAGAGACAGGAGGGGTGGGTGTAGAGTCCTCCCAGCAGTGCCCAGTCACAAGAGTGGTGTGTACAGAGTCCTCCCAGCAGTGCCCAGACACAGGAGGGGTGGGTGCAGAGTCCTCCCAGCAGTGCCCAGACACAGGAGGGGTGGGTTCAGAGTCCTCCCAGCAGTGCCCAGACGCAGGAGGGGTGGGTGTAGAGTCCTCCCAGCAGTGCCCAGTCACAAGAGTGGTGTGTGCAGAGTCCTCCCAGCAGTGCCCAGACACAGGAGGGGTGGGTGCAGAGTCCTCCCAGCAGTGCCCAGACGCAGGAGGGGTGGGTGTAGAGTCCTCCCAGCAGTGCCCAGTCACAAGAGTGGTGTGTGCAGAGTCCTCCCAGCAGTGCCCAGACACAGGAGGGGTGGGTGCAGAGTCCTCCCAGCAGTGCCCAGACGCAGGAGGGGTGGGTGTAGAGTCCTCCCAGCAGTGCCCAGTCACAAGAGTGGTGTGTGCAGAGTCCTCCCAGCAGTGCCCAGACACAGGAGGGGTGGGTGCAGAGTCCTCCCAGCAGTGCCCAGACGCAGGAGGGGTGGGTGCAGAGTCCTCCCAGCAGTGCCCAGTCACAAGAGTGGTGTGTGCAGAGTCCTCCCAGCAGTGCCCAGATGCAGGAGGGGTGTGTGCCTATCACTCCCAGCAGTGCCCAGACACAGGAGGGGTGGGTGCAGAGTCCTCCCAGCAGTGCCCAGATGCAGGAGGGGTGTGTGCCTATCACTCCCAGCAGTGCCCAGAGACAGGAGGGGTGTGTGCAGAGTCCTCCCAGCAGTGCCCAGAAACAGGAAGGGTGGGTGCCTAACACTCACAGCAGTGCCCAGAGACAGGAGGGGTGTGTGCAGAGTCCTCCCAGCAGTGCCCAGAGACAGGAGGGGTGGGTGCAGAGTCCTCCCAGCAGTGCCCAGACACAGGAGGGGTGGGTGCAGATTCCTCCCAGCAGTGCCCACACATAGGAGGGGTGGGTGCAGAGTCCACCCAGCAGTGCCCAGACGCAGGAGGGGTGGGTGCAGAGTCCTCCCAGCAGTGCCCAGACGCAGGAGGGGTGTGTGCCTATCACTCCCAGCAGTGCCCAGAGACAGGAGGGGTGGGTGCAGAGTCCCCCCAGCAGTGCCCACACATAGGAGGGGTGGGTGCAGAGTCCTCCCAGAAGTGCCCAGACACAGGAGGGGTGGGTGCAGAGTCCTCCCAGCAGTGCCCAGACGCAGGAGGGGTGTGTGCCTATCACTCCCAGCAGTGCCCAGAGACAGGAGGGGTGGGTGCAGAGTCCCCCCAGCAGTGCCCAGACACAGGAGGGGTGTGTGCCTATCACTCCCAGCAGTGCCCAGAGACAGGAGGGGTGGGTGTAGAGTCCTCCCAGCAGTGCCCAGTCACAAGAGTGGTGTGTACAGAGTCCTCCCAGCAGTGCCCAGACACAGGAGGGGTGGGTGCAGAGTCCTCCCAGCAGTGCCCAGACACAGGAGGGGTGGGTTCAGAGTCCTCCCAGCAGTGCCCAGACGCAGGAGGGGTGGGTGTAGAGTCCTCCCAGCAGTGCCCAGTCACAAGAGTGGTGTGTGCAGAGTCCTCCCAGCAGTGCCCAGACACAGGAGGGGTGGGTGCAGAGTCCTCCCAGCAGTGCCCAGACGCAGGAGGGGTGGGTGTAGAGTCCTCCCAGCAGTGCCCAGTCACAAGAGTGGTGTGTGCAGAGTCCTCCCAGCAGTGCCCAGACACAGGAGGGGTGGGTGCAGAGTCCTCCCAGCAGTGCCCAGACGCAGGAGGGGTGGGTGTAGAGTCCTCCCAGCAGTGCCCAGTCACAAGAGTGGTGTGTGCAGAGTCCTCCCAGCAGTGCCCAGACACAGGAGGGGTGGGTGCAGAGTCCTCCCAGCAGTGCCCAGACGCAGGAGGGGTGGGTGCAGAGTCCTCCCAGCAGTGCCCAGATGCAGGAGGGGTGTGTGCCTATCACTCCCAGCAGTGCCCAGACACAGGAGGGGTGGGTGCAGAGTCCTCCCAGCAGTGCCCAGATGCAGGAGGGGTGTGTGCCTATCACTCCCAGCAGTGCCCAGAGACAGGAGGGGTGTGTGCAGAGTCCTCCCAGCAGTGCCCAGAAACAGGAAGGGTGGGTGCCTAACACTCACAGCAGTGCCCAGAGACAGGAGGGGTGTGTGCAGAGTCCTCCCAGCAGTGCCCAGAGACAGGAGGGGTGGGTGCAGAGTCCTCCCAGCAGTGCCCAGACACAGGAGGGGTGGGTGCAGATTCCTCCCAGCAGTGCCCACACATAGGAGGGGTGGGTGCAGAGTCCACCCAGCAGTGCCCAGACGCAGGAGGGGTGGGTGCAGAGTCCTCCCAGAAGTGCCCAGACACAGGAGGGGTGGGTGCAGAGTCCTCCCAGCAGTGCCCAGATGCAGCAGGGGTGTGTGCCTATCACTCCCAGCAGTGCCCAGAGACAGGAGGGGTGTGTGCAGAGTCCTCCCAGCAGTGCCCAGAGACAGGAGGGGTGGGTGCCTAACACTCACAGCAGTGCCCAGAGACAGGAGGGGTGTGTGCAGAGTCCTCCCAGCAGTGCCCAGAGACAGGAGGGGTGGGTGCAGAGTCCTCCCAGCAGTGCCCAGAGACAGGAGGGGTGGGTGTAGAGTCCTCCCAGCAGTGCCCAGACACAGGAGGGGTGGGTGCCTAACACTCACAGCAGTGCCCCTGCAAAGAAAAGGGTGGAGTACCCACAGATCCAATGCCCACAAATGTCAGTCCGGTGCACAAAGATCCTGCAGTACATGTACCACATGTGTGTGAGGCTGGAAGTATACATATGCATAGCGCCTAAAAGAATACATGTACACATGAAGTCATGGCAACAGTCTACATACACAAGTACAGTGACCACCAAGGACGCCACGAATGATGCAGGTGGAGACATCGCTCAGCATGCATGGGCCAAGTCTAACGAGTCCGTCACACACCCAGCCAATGTAGACACAGCTCAGCACCACCTATTGGAAAGACCCTGCAGGGAAGAAGTCAGGTTACACAGAGGAAGGAACACACCTTGGGACGATGTCACCATGCAGTAACTGCTTACATGAACAAAGTTATGTAGCCACCAGCTTGTGATGGCACACAGATACCAGGATCCACCCTATGACCAGCACAAGACGACAATTCCCACACACCCAACACATAATCACCACCCAAAATAATGGGGCAGGTCGACCAACAGCAATACCAGACAGACAGTAGTGTACTAAGGAAAAATAAATTGCTTTAATCAGCATCCAAAAATATGTTTGTCCCTTGAAAGTTCAAAAAGTACAATGCCCATAGGGCAATCCAAAGTTCCAATCCAGGTGGGGGACACAGTGGGACGCGTGTCCCCTAGCTTGCCTGCACAGTCAGACTCCTTCGTCTTCCAGAGCAGGGAGGGCATCATGTGGGGGGGAAGGACCAGGCACCGCAGGGACATGAGGGTGAAGGGTAGGCGTCGTGGGTGCAGGGATGGAGGACTCCACCACAGGGGGTGGGGCAGGGCCAAAGGCGAAGGCCAGGATGGCGCTGCACACCTTAGCAAGGTCCTCCAGCGACTCCCCTGCACCCGAAGGAACCACAGGCCCCAAGGAGGGGTGGGGGGCGGAGGGATGGGTCGCAGCGCCACTGGGGGAGGGTGTGGACAGGGGGGGGACTCAACCACCCTGACCGGGGACTCCCTTGACCGCTTGCGGGGTGGTGTCACAGTGGGGCTCAGGGACAGAGCGGCCATGAAGGAGTCTTTGCCGGATATGTGGCCAGGAGAGCTGAGGGGAGGGGATTTGGAGGGAGTGGATTTGGTGGAATGCGGACTCCCACTCTGGCTGCGTGACTTACGTTTGCCCCCGACCCAGTGGGTGTGCCTACTTCACCCTGTGTGTGCGTGCCAGGAGGTGTGCGTATGACCTTCCCTGCTGGTGTGGTGCCTGTGTCTGTTGTGGTGGGTGCATGCTGACATCTGGGTGTACGTGGGACAGGCATGGGAGTGGGAAGTGTGGATGGGTCAGGGGTAGGGGGTTGGACGTAGCGCTGCAGGAGACCCACTGCTGCAGTCAGTGTCGAGTCAATGGACCTCAGCAAGTTGCGTTGGTCAGCCTGCGATGAAAAAATGCCCTCCAAGTATGCCTCCATGTTGTTCAGCACTTGGCTGTGGCCATGGAGGACATTAAGCATCGCAGCCTGACCAACCTGCAACTGCCGCTGGATGTCCACAGACTCGGCATTGGCGGCAGCAGTGGAGACAGGGGCAGGGGGTGCGGTGCCTGGCAGGAAGGAGACATGTGGTGACCGGGCACGCTGGGAAGGGACACGAGCAAGTGTGAGGCGGCTGATGGCAATGGAGGGGGCGGGGTGAGATGTTGTGCCGCTGTCAGCTGCTGGTGCAGCCTCCGCCCACTCGGAGAGATCATCCTCGGACCCGTCAGCTTCATATTCTGTCGTGCCAGTGGACAGGTCCTCGGCCTCACTCTCCTCCGCCTCAGTTCCACTCAATGTGCCAGCCACGATGTCAACGCTGGCACTGGTGTTCGGTCCCTCCACTCCGTCGATGCTCATGTCTCCCTCCGTGTCCCCCGACGATGCTGTGGGCAAGGTGAAGAGACAGCAATTAATCATACACCTGTATACATATGTCACATGAGTCCAATCTACATAGGTTACAGTGCATAGCCTGAAAAGAAAGATCAGTAACATCTACAAAACAAGGTACAGATGTAGGGCATGCAACACACAGTTGGTTGACCCACCATGCCACTGAAAAACCATGGAGAGCATGACACAATAGCAAATGACATGAAATGGAGTTTGACAGAGGAGCCAGGCCCTGGGGACAATCCAGCACTGCATCTGCACCACACAGCGTTGCCGAAAATAGGGATGAGCAGGGACCATATCCATGAACTTGAGGCACATGCTGCATAGGTAATACTGAAAACATGCCCAGCATGACTGGCTCACTGCACCTTGAGTGTATGTCCAGACAAACATCACACACTGGCCAGACCTAGCAAGGAGATTTCCGGTTTTGACATGTAGGCTTTGCCCTCACCAACCACCCCCTACATGAGACAATTTGTTGAGACACAGGAAGCACTTACATCTCTTAGTCTGGGTGAAATACACAGGTCCTCATAAATGCAAGATTGGACGCCAAATACCCAAGGTGCGCCTGTCCAAATAATCATGTACAAATGGTCATCATCAGATGATTGTAACAAGACACACAGGCACTGGCCACCGTGAGTACGAACAAGGAAAATCAGGTCAGGCTGTACAGTGGACACTTGTACTACATTTTACGTCAATATACATGGTGCCAGGGGACAATGGCACAGAGCACAACCTATGCTGTAGACACTGAGAGTGTCCACGTTTTGTGATGACACACATGACACCTAGGAAAATATGCCCCAGGGGACAGTAGTGACCACACAACTCCATGGTCCTGAATGGGAAGGACTGCAACACACGCCACCATCCCTGAAAAATGCGTATCGCACACTCATGCACATCATGTCACAGGCCACAACATAGGACATGTGTGCTGTAAGGCATGACACTTGAGAGACTAACTCCCATGTCTGGACTCAGCATCAGTGCCAACTGACATGGAACCCACATGTACTGAACTGGACAGGGCACAGGCAAGGTCCCAAAACCTGTTACACACCACCCCCACACATGATGCTACAGGCATAGTTCACGTGGAGAAAGCGCCAGCCTACATTACCTTGTGAAGGAGTGACTACACACAGACCAGGGAACACATTTCAAGGAGGGGAAGGGAGGCAGGAGAGCACCGCTATACTGTGGGTAACTGGATCTGCACAGCACCTTTAAACCCTGGCAGTGTATCCATGCAACTGTGCACTTACAAATGCTGGTGACACACAACAAACACACATGTACCTACCCCCTTTCTGCTGCTGCTTCTCCTGTAAGCGCCTCTCCAAGTCTGGAAATACCACCGCCAGCACACGCTTGTGGATGTGGGTCAGACGGCGGCGCCCGCGGTTCTTGTGGGTCTCAGGTGAGTCCCCCAGCAGGACCCGTGCGATCCTCCGTGTCCAGCACCGAATATCCTGCCAGCGTTTCCTCACCTGGGCCAGGCGCCGCTTGCGACCCTCCGTCCTCCTCACGGCACTGACGGCGTTCATCCATATCTGCTTCTTGGCAGAGGCGCCTACCTGTGAGGATGAACAAGTGACACTACATCAATACACCAGGCACATGTCACAGAGAGACAGATTAGAACAAATTTGCTGTTTACAACAAGGCATAATATGCATCCAACGCATTGCACCTTTGTCATAGGGACATGATCCTCTGGGGAAGGGCAAAAGCAGTACGTGCCATTGAAAGTACACAGGTGGAATGAGGGCAACAACACAATCAATGATCCAGGCTCACACTGTGCATCAGAAGGTACACCAGGATAATGTGCAGCACCTCTAAGCAGTCACATGCCACAGGCCACCACTGACACTACCGCAGCAGAGTACACAGACACACACAGGCACAGGACATTCACCTGCCATTGCCAAATGCAGCGACAAACCTCACTCTGCACATGTGCCACTAGACGGGGGGGGTTCACAGGTGTGGGGCTGGCTCTGCACGTCAGACACACAGCACTGCTCCCTGCTCACATCACATGGGCAGGGTATATCCATCCCTCAGGCAGCCCGGGTGCCACACTCCACATATGCACCCACCCACATGACAGGGGACTTACACACACACCGATGTCCAGGGTACGAACACATCATGTGGACACTCTCAGCACAGGTACACAGAACTAACACACATCTGTGGGTACAGTCACCTGTCACACTGGGCTGACCACATAATAAAATGAGGACTGTAGAGGCTACATTCCCAGGAGGACAAGACAGCCAGAATGTGGCATGCACCATGCAGTGATTGTCACAGTAAACACAATGCAAGTGAGGACGGCAGACATGCACCACAGCATGCACTGGCTGGGAGACATCAGGCATTCCCCCCCTGGGACCCCCCTACAGTACATAGCATGTGTGTCACACCTGGACACAATGCCAGAAGTCACAGTCACAAACAAGGGACACAGTCTGTGCTAGTAGACTCTGCACTCACCTGATACCCTGGTCGCCCATACAGCAGGGGGTACTGTGGGAGGATCACATCCAGCAAAGCCAGGTTCTCCTCCAGGGTGAAAGGCTGTGACCTCTCCACAGACCTTGACATGGTTCCAGGGAATCAGTAGCAGCAGCTGGGTCGTCGAATCCAAAGATGTGCAGGCAAGTGCTCCCTCATGGGACCTGGCTGCCTTATATCTGCCTTGCTGGCCTGTTTCATGCACAGGAGTACAGAGTGATTGGTCACTCACATTTGCATCCTATGTTTCCTCCAATCCCTTCAAACCTAGCACAGTCAGTGGGTTCTTATTGTGTTTTTTTCTTGAGCATGATGTCAACTCCAGAACCACATTGCAACAAAGTAGATTCATTCAAACTGACTACTGTTGTGCACCTGCTGAAAAAAATTCAAACTTTAAACTTGGTCTCCATGACAACCAGCATGCATGTAGGCCTTTATACTTGTCCCTCATGTGTCCCCTATGTAATTTAGAGTTTCACACACAGGTACGGTGCGTACCGGGGTCCTAGGGCACCACAAATGCATAGCAACGGCCCGTACAGGCGTGTGTACGGTCCGTATCACTATGGGTGTGCTCGCGTATGCGTACCCATAGTGAAAGTGAGCGTACGCACGCGTGTACGGTCCGTACCACTATGGGTACACATACGCGAGAACACCCATAGTGATAGTGAGCGTACAGGCGTGTGTACGGTCCGTACCACTATGAGTACGCATACGCGAGAACACCCATAGTGAAAGTGAGCGTACGCACGCGTGTACGGTCCGTGTCCATGGATGGACATCATGGCATTGTCTGGGCAGTACTACATGCGTGGGGCACAGGTGTGAAAGGCTGTGATGTGGCACATTACTCCTGAGTCGAGAAGGCACCAGATGTATGATGAGATGTGTACAATGTGCAATGTGTGCCAGGCATGCCCTTCACTCCTTTGACATGTGTGCATGTCGTACTGCACACTTGGGATGAGCGTCACTCGCATGGCACAGTCAACAACACACGCAAGTGTCCCCTGATGGCCGCTACAGGGGTTACCACACCAGACATGTGACTACCCACGGTGCACGATGTGACTATGTCATGTATGTGTGGGGTGTTCCCATTAGCTTGATGTTGGTGCTCCCTCAAAAGCATCAGCTGTTGCAGCAACCAACATGTGTCTGTGTGTAGATGGACATGGCACACTGTTACGCACACCAGGCCACATGTGGTATCGGATGTGAGGTGCGTATGTATGCATGGGACACGGAGTAGCGTAACAAGGACATGTCTGCATCCTCTCTATGAATGTGTGGTGAGTCATTACATGTACACCTTATTGGCAAGGTGTGTGGGCTGTCCTAGTGTAATGTCATGTGACCTGTGGCTCTAGTGTTCCGCTACCAGTCTCTGAAATCGACATCCTACTTCTGCTGATGTGTTGATGTATGTCATTCCTGTGTTGCGTCTGGCTGTTCACTTACACTGGGACACAGCTAATCCCATGCCATGGCATGTGGAGGTTCACAATCTCCGTGTGTAGCTGGGTCTTGGTAGGAGTGTCACCTGGCAGCCATACGTGTCCAGGGCATGTGGCACATACCTGACTCCGTATGTCGCATATGTGTATTGACAGATTAACATGTGCTCAGCACCAAAAAATTGTTGTTGTAGTGCACTCACTCTTCCTTGTCACTTCCAAATTACTGCAGAGCGCCGCCTCTTCCCCGAGCAATTCCGGACTTGGCTGTCATGCGGGAGAATGACTGTATCCGGTGCTACCGCTTCCCCCAACCGTTGATTGAGGAGTTGGTGGCGAGGCTGGCACCACACCTGCAACCGCTGCACAGGTATCCTACGGCACTGACACCCAAGCTGAAGGTAATGGCAGCCCTACATTTTCTTGCCACGGGTACCTTTCAAAATACCATAGCTCATGTTGGTGGCATGTCCCAGAGCATGTTCTGCCGTGTGCTGCATGATTTCTTAGAGGCCATGTTGCTTCACCTGGATGAGTTCATCCATTTCCCAACCCCTGAAATGTTGACTGGGGTCAAGCGTGGATTCTATGCCCTGGGAGGGATGCCCCATGTCATTGGGTCCATAGATGGAACACATGTGGCTTTGGTACCACCACAGGCACAGGAGGTAGCGTACAGGAATCGCAAGCACTACCACTCCATCAATGCCCTTGTGGTGTGTCTGTCCAACATGGTGATTTCACATGTCTGTGCTCGTTTTCCAGGATCAGCACACGATGCCTACATCATGAGGCGTAGCAGGGTGCCTGAAATGATGACGCAGCTGCGCAACGAACGAGCATGTGTTGTTGGTGGGTACACTCTGTCTGTCCTGTATTTTGCGGAGACTTCCAGCACGACCGCTTCTCCTGTCCTACTTATGTCCATGTGCTTTCCATGTAGGGGATGCTGGCTATCCTAGCATGCCATGGCTGATCACACCTCTCCGCAACCCCATCACGCCGGCCCAGCTCCGCTACAACACCGCCCATGGTCGGACAAGGCGAGTGATAGAGAGGACATTTGGCCTCCTGAAGAGCCGATTCAGATGCCTCCACAAGACAGGCGGCGCCCTCCCATATGCCCCGGCGAAGGTCTGCAAAATCTTCATGGTGTGCTGCATGCTGCACAACATGGCAGTTGAGAAAGCTGTGCCACTCATCCTGGATCAAGATGATCAGGACCATCCACCCGTGGAGGACCAAGGTCTTGGCAATGGGGCTAGTGATGTGGAGGATGTGGTTCCGCAAGAGGACATCCGGAGTCGGCTCATACGCGACTTCTTTGCTTAGTGGTGAGTACCAGTGTCTGTGTGTGCACGCATTGGTCCCCGTGTGGCATGTGTTGCCATGTGTGTGTCCATCTGCATGTATGCCACGTGAGTCAGAGGTGTGTGTGGATGTGTCACTGGAGTGATGGTGCCAGTGATGAGTGTATTTCCACAGTCATAATTGTGACCTAGCATGTTGTCATCCTTACATGTGTCGAGTACATGCACATGCAAGTGGCTGTGCTTTTTGTGGCTGACTTCTTGTGTGTCTCTCATCCCCAGGTACTTGTGCATGCCGTCTGCTGGTTGCATTGTTGTGGCACTGCTATTCCTCATGGACACGTCATCGTGTGCTGACTCAGCGTTACACGCACGGACAAGTTTGGAAGTCTCCTTAGGGTAAGGGATGCATCAGGGGTGTATTGGGTGTGGCAGTTGTTTACGATGTGTGCACACTGCCCCTGTCGATGTTTGGTTCCTCTGCAGACATGTCGCATCACCATGGGACACATGACATGCAGCTGGGTACACCTGAATAGATGGTCAGACTTGTTGACAGTCATCAGTGATGGGATTGTGGATTGTGATGATGGCATCAATGTGTGTTACACTGCCCTCGGACACATACGGTTTGCATTGGCTTGACATGGTGTGGGACTTCCACATCAGCGGATCAATGGTGTATGGCAGTCTCTCCGTGTGTAGCAGGGGGTGTTTAGCTGTTAGCCGACACTTGTGTGCCAGTTCCATGGCTATCACGCATTTGTGCTGCAGAAGGGGGGTTCCAGTGTTGGACCCACATGTTACTCCACATGACCCGTTCATGTGTACTCCGAGTTGCCTCTGCAATCCCGAATACATGACTAATAAAGGTGTCCCTATGCCTCAAAGGTGCCTCTTCTCAGTCAATGCTGGTGTGTTGCCACGGTGCATCCGGCATGTCTGGCATGGTTTTCCGTGATAGTGGCTATGTGTCTATGTGTAGAGTAGCAAGATGCAAGCTGTTTGTGTGGGATTAGACTGTGTATTGTGAAAGAATATATAGGAAACAATTATTAAAAAAGTGTGGTAATGTACAAATCATTTAACATCATTGATCAAATATGACTACAAAGAGATGAACTAATTTATATTTCTTTCTTTATTACTTGTTATTGTGAATCTTTGTATTAGAAAATGACATAATTTTTTCCAAAAAATGTTTATATACAAAAAAACTCATGTAGTGTCCTAGCATATCTTTTCTAAGCCTTCCTTTATCAACATATGGTTTTCAGAACACAATATTGTTGCATATTCGATCAAACAATTACATCACAGCTTATCTCAAACAAAAAAAGTGAATATTAAACATGGCTTTATTCAGTCTACGCGCGTTTCGGCGTTCAGCCTTCCTCAGGCGGCCATGATATTCATAACTCCTTGGCTATTCTCACGTTTCAGATGAAAAGAGTGCACACTTCCCTCTACTCGATAGATATTAGATTCTATCCTGTTATATCGTTTCAAATATTGGTATTTCTGTAATGGGGCAGGCACCAGCGTGTCTATCAGGCAGTCACCATACAAGCGGCCATGAATACTTAGCAAAAGTTCCGGTATTCCAAGCGCCCGTCCTCTAGCTGTTCTCAAGCACCTTGAAAGAACTGTATTTGTTTTTTTACTGTGTCACCGCGTCATCCGGTCACATTCATGTGTTCCGAGTGCCCGTCGTCTGATTATTTCCAACCGCTTTTAAGGCGTGTCGTAATGTATTCGCTTTTCAGATATGCAGCCGCATAATCACGCATCCAACGTTGGCCAGGCCACCATTTTCTGCATCCACCTGACTCAAGCTTGCAGGACATGGTTCTGCCACCTGTCCACACATACCTGGGTGCCCCACATGACACTCCACATGATCCCTGACCTCTGCGCATGGCTGTCGCTGTACTCAATATGTCTGTCGGCACGGTTGTGCGGCCACCCCCTCAGCTGGTTGGGCCCATCACGGGTGTGTATGGTGCTCCATGTCTGTCTTGCCTAATACAATGTGACCCATGTGTGTCCTGTGCCAGACTCAGGCCCCAGGGTGTGGATGGTTGAAGTCAAATGAGAACTCAGGTATGGTTAGACTTTACAAGACACATGTAAGGTAATAATGCAATATGTAGGCATCTTCTCTTTATGGTGTAACTTTTTATTTTGGTTGGGGTACGGGGGGGGGGGGGTTATGACATGAGGGGCTTTCCGGGTGTGTGGAATCCAAAGTTCACTAGGGGAGTTGGTGTCCTTGCCATTAGAAATCCTCAGAGTCCATGCCACAGTCTTTGTCAACATTGGTCAGACAGTGACCAGCAAGTCCATGTGGCAGAGAATGTCTTTTGCTGCTGTGCTGCTGTTGGTCCAGTGGGCCAGGTGCCAGGCCAGGTGTCCTGGGAGAGGGTGCTGTTGCGCTGACCCTCACGGTCTTTTCTGTGGACGACCCGCCCTACTGCGGGGACCCTCAGAAGCAGGCCGTGACGATGTTTGGTATGCTCCGTCGGATGTATCCTCCTCCTCCTCTTGATCCCTCCCTGTGGGTGGTGATGTTCTACGCCTGATGGCACAGGGAGGGTTGCCCATGTTGTCGGCTATCCGACGGAGTGTACTGTGAATTCCCCTGAACACCGTCACGAGCTCAGCCTGTCTGTCCTCCATCCGCCCTTGGTGTCGCAGTAGACAGGCATGTTGCTCCGCACCTCCCCTTACAGCCAGAGGGACGCTGGAAGTACCGACGGACAGAGCGGTGCTTCAATTACCTGAGCTGTTTGCCAGGTGAGGTGAGGCAGTACTCTCCTGCACAATATGCTGGGAGAATGATCCTTCACTAATACCCAGGTGATACCTTTTCCTTTTTCATATTTTCTTTACACAACACTAGCAGTAGCGACACAGGTCCTGAAGAATGCAGTGGATACCAGTGTGATCCGTAATTCCTGCTGAAACATGTCGACCAACCTGTTGGTAGCTATTAGTTAAAACTACCAATTTCGCTCTTTTTAAGCTTTAGAGACTTTGAGGTCTCAAATAAATAAGTACTTTCCTCAGAGCCATCTAATTTTAATATCACTACTTTGCACTTTTGCACTATTTCACTTTTTTACTCGCACTGCTTTTCAGTAGCCCCCTGTGACCCAGTTATACCATCACTGGTTCCTATGTTGTCATTCATGACTAAACTCTTTTCCTATCCTTCATGGTTAGAAGGAACCCACATGATGAAAAGGGCGCCCAGGAAGAGCTACTGATGGGTATTTTTCAAAAACTATGAATGATGTACCCTGTCTAGCGAACCAATATCACTAGCTCCATTACATAGTCGTATCTTGTGAATTTCATACCTTTGACCCTCCATTACTTTTTGTATTGTGTTTAGTTACTTTCGGGGAGTGTAGTGCTGAGTGGTCATTAAAATTAATCCCTGAGACCCAAACCCATTTTGACTTGTTTGATGGTGATGTTCTATGCCTGATGGCACAGGGAGGGTTGCCCATGTTGTCGGCTATCCGACGGAGTGTACTGTGAATTCCCCTGAACACCGTCACGAGCTCAGCCTGTCTGTCCTCCATCCGCCCTTGGTGTCGCAGTAGACAGGCATGTTGCTCCGCATGTTGCTGGGCCTGCTGGGTCTTGATCTCCTCGAGGATGGACACAACCTGGGCCATGCCCGTGGTGTCCTGCCGGTATGTGTCCAGGATGTTTCTGACATGGGAATATACCGGTTCCGCAGTCAACCGGTCAGGCTCGCGCCTCCGCCGTCCTCCACTCCCACCACCCCTGCCCACTTGCACCTGGCCTGCCCTTGTGGGCACATCGGGTCTCCGGGACCCCTGAGGGGTGGCATTGGCGTTGTCGCCTGCCTCCTCCTGGGTGCTCCTGGGTGCCCGGTACACCGTGTCCCTCCTGGCCAGCCTGGTTGCATTATGGTGGTGGGGCAGGGATCCTGGGTGTCTCCTGGGATGTGGCAGGAGTGGGGGTGGTGGTTGGCCCAGTTGTACCTGACGCAGGTGCTGCAGGTGGTTGGACACCAGAGGGGCCAGGTTGGTCGGGGTCGGGTTCGTCCACAGAGTGGTGAGAGTCGTCGTTGCCGGTGGGTCCGTCATCCCGCCGAGCCGGGTCCTGTGAGTCTTCCCCCCCAGTGTTGGGGGGTGATCCACGACGTTGACCTGTGTGTGTGAGAGACAATGTTAATTTTGTTCCATGCAACATCCATGTTTCATTGGTTTCTAAGTTGGCACATTTCCTCTGGGAATTTGGATATGTCTTGCATTCCACTCACAGTGCACTTGTGCATGGGTATGTCCCTTGGCCACAGCTTTTGCGACTTTACCTATGTGTGGCACAGTCTTACTTGCTGCATCAATTGTGACTGCAGTCAGCAGTGGAGTGAGCAGGTGTGGCGAGCCATGCATTGGTGCCTTCTGTGTTGCACTGTACGTGGGCACATGGAGTTGTTCCACACACTTAGATAATGCAGGTAGCTGGCGTTGTGCTCGTGCACAGGTTGAGACATGGCCCAGTGTTTTGCCATGGAGAAGAGGGGGGATTCAGGCACTGGCCACCCTTGTCTACATGCACGCAGTCCACCTGCTGACGAGCAGACATTCCCACACCCCCCCAAGGCTGAATTGGTCTCCCTGTGTGTCCCTTTCTCACTCCCTCTCTGTCCCCCTCTCCCTCCCTCTGTGTGTCAGCCTCCTCCCTCTGTCCGTCTCCCTGTGTCTCCCTCCCTCTCTCTCCCCCTCTCCCTCCCTCTGTGTGTCACCCTCTGTCACCTCAGCCCAGCTTCCTAGGCACACACTTTTTGCAGATCTTTGAATGGCCCTTGGCTTGTTGATGTGAGTTTGTTTCTGATCTCCAGGCACCCATTGGGTGTAGTGTCCGTGTCTGCGCTGCTGCTGTGGTGGTGTGTGCTGCCACTCTTTCACAGTGTTGGCTGTTCATTAGCTGCTGTCATGTGCAAAAACGTGCCGTCACCCCCATGTGTTAATGCAAGGCGTCCGCCATTTGCTGGCAAGTCTTTCCTGTGTGGGGACACACTGTTTGTCTGGCTGTGACCTAGGCCATATGGGCAGGGGGCATTGTTGTCTGCTTCTGAGTTGCACTATGTGATTTTGGTGGCCCACACTCCCGCCATCCGGCTTACCGTGTCTTGTGTTGGTGTTTTCTGTGGCCTGTGACTTGGCATTGTCCAGCTGGGTGCATGGGGCATGGTGGCGCTAGTGGCATGTGCGTGTTCATGGAGTGTGGTTGAGTCATGCGATAGCTTGGGGTGGTTGTGTGCCTGATTGTGAGTTTGGTTGTGGATGACGTTCCCCCCATGTGAGGTGAGTTGTTTGTGTACTCACCCGGGTCTCGGAGTCCTTCTAATCCGTCCACTGACACCACCGGCAGTATGGCCATCACCCTCTCCTCCCAGGGATGGTATTGTACGGGTCTGCGGGGCGGCCCTCCTCCAGTGATGTTGGCCTGGTTGTGGTCGTCGGTAATTTTGGCTCGGACCCTCCTCCGCAGATCATACCACCTGGCTTGGCATTCATGCCTGGTCCTTCTGGTGGCCGCAACAGCATTCACAGCATCAACAATCCTCTGCCACATGGCTGTTTTTTCGGACATGCAGGTCTGTCTGACCAATGTTCCAAAGAGGTGTGGCTCGACTCTGAGGATTTTGTCGACAAGGACCTCCAACTCTCGGCTAGTGAACTTGGGATTCTTGTTAGTGGGCATGGTGAGGGGTGTGGGTGTGGATGGTGGGGGGGGTGTGGATGGTTGTGGGTGTGGTTGTGCAGGTGTGTGTGTGAATGTGATGAGGGGGTGTTTGTGAAGGTGTGTGTGTGAAGGTGTGCAAGTGTAAGGTGTAGTAAAGGTTCTAGTATGGTGCTGTAGGTTGTCTGTGGGGTCTGGCAGCAGTGAGTCTGTTGCAAAGGCTCATGGTTTGTGTGTGTGGGCCCTTTTTATTGGTCCATTGGTGGGTGTAGCTGTGTTTGAAGTTTGGGTGGGTGTGTTATAAGGAGTGGTTGTGTTTTGGGCCTCTGTTTAGGATTTTGGCAGTTGCAGGTCAGTGAATGTGTTGTTTTTGTGCTTGTTGGACATGTTTTGTGGCTTTGTGCTATTCGAATGGTGTATTCTTGTGTTGTTTTGCTTTGTCCTGGTTGTGTACGTGCGTTTTTAGCGTGTGTACGGTGTGTACTTCGGGAATTTTGTTGTACAGTGCTGTCCTTGTGTCTGGCTTGGTACGACTCGTACATGCGCGATGTTGTGTGAAGGAGCTGGTGTTGGGGCCTGGGGTGCGCTCCGTACTTAGAATGTTGGGGTGGGGGTACGCTCCATGCATACGCGGGTGAGGGTACGGGTCGTACATACACTGTTGGGGTGGGGGTACGCTCCATACGTACGCAGGTGAGGGTACGGGTCATACATACATGGTTGGGGTGGGGGTACGGTCCGTACATACACGGTTGGGGTGGGGGTACGCTCCATGCATACGTGGGTGGGGGTACGGGTCGTACATACACTGTTGGGGTGGGTGTACGCTCCATACGTACGCGGTTGAGGGTACGGTCCGTACATACACGGTTGGGGTGGGGGTACGCTCCATGCATACGTGGGTGGGGGTACGGGTCATACATACACGGTTGGGATGGGGGTACAGCCCGTACATACACGGTTGGGGTGGGGGTAGGCTCCATGCATACGCGGGTGGGGGTACGTGTCGTACATACACGGTTGGGGTGGGGGTACGGTCCATACATACACGGTTGGGGTGGGGGTACGCTCCATGCATACGCGGGTGAGGGTACGGGTCATACATACACTGTTGGGGTGGGGGTACACTCCATACGTACGCGGGTGAGGGTACGGGTCGTACATACACGGTTGGGGTGGGGGTACAGTCTGTACATACACGGTTGGGGTGGGGGTACGCTCCATGCATACGCGGGTGAGGGTACGGGTCGTAAATACACTGTTGGGGTGGGGGTACGCTCCATACGTACGCGGGTGAGGGTACGGGTCGTACATACACGGTTGGGGTGGGGGTACGGGTCGTACATACACTGTTGGGGTGGGGGTACGCTCCATACATACGCGGGTGAGGGTACGGTCCGTACATACACGGTTGGGGTGGGGGTACGCTCCATGCATACGCGGGTGGGGGTACGTGTCGTACATACACGGTTGGGGTGGGGGTACGGTCCGTACATACACGGTTGGGGTGGGGGTACGCTCCATGCATACGCGAGTGAGGGTACGGGTCATACATACACGGTTGGGGTGGGGGTACGCTCCATGCATACGCGGGTGAGGGTACGGGTCGTACATTCACGGTTGGGGTGGGGGTACGCTCCATACATTCACGGGTGGGGGTACGTCTCGTACATACACGGGTGTACATACACGGGTGGGGATTCGACTCGTACATAGGAGGGCTGGGGGGGTGTTGGGCGCGTATGCGGGCACATGTCTCCATGGTTGCTATGGGAGTTCGGTGCGGACGGTGTTTTTTTCATACGGTTGTAACATCGGACGCACGGGATGGATGGTAATTCCGCAGTCGGATTTCACTTTTCACATTTGTACGGTAAATCGTCCGGGGACGTGTCGGACACATTTTCCGACCCGAGGACGTGTGGGGAATAATTCCCAATGCGATTCGTATGGACTTTTTCCCATGCGAATCGTGATTGGCAGTTTGTACGGCACTTGTACGATTCGTACGGTAAAAAGACCGGATACGAGTCGTACGGGGAATTTTTTTACCGGATCGTAATCGGCACCAAAGTATTACCCATTTCCACTCTAATCTACAATAAATTGTAGTAGATAGATGCTGGACAGTAAACATGAATAATTTCCTATTCCCACTCCACTGTACAATAGGATACAATAGCTGCTGGTCAGTAACCATAAACAATTTATTATTCCCACTCCCATCTATAATAAATTTAAGTAGGTGCTGGACACTGACCATAAATAATTTACTATTCCCACTCCAGTCTATAATAAATTAGAGTAGGTGCTGGACACTGACCATAAATAATTTACTATTTCCACTCCAGTCTATAATAAAGTAGAGTAGGTGCTGGACAGTGACCATAAATAATTTACTATTCCCACTCCAGTCTATAATAAATTAGAGTAGGTGCTGGACACTGACCATAAATAATTTACTATTCCCACTCCAATCTATAATAAATTAGAGTAGGTGCTGGACACTGACCATAAATAATTTACTATTCCCACTCCAATCTATAATAAATTAGAGTAGGTGCTGGACACTGACCATAAATAATTTACTATTCCCACTCCAATCTATAATAAATTAGAGTAGGTGCTGGACACTGACCATAAATAATTTACTATTCCCACTCCAGTCTATAACAAATTAGAGTAGGTGCTGGACAGTGACCATAAATAATTAACTATTCCCACTCCAGTCTATAATAAATTAGAGTAGGTGCTGGAAAGTGACCATAAATAATTTACTATTCCCACTCCAGTCTATAACAAATTAGAGTAGGTGCTGGACAGTGACCATAAATTATTTACTATTCCCACTCCAGTCTATAATAAATTAGAGTAGGTGCTGGACAGTGACCATAAATAATGTACTATTCCCACTCCAGTCTATAATAAATTAGAGTAGGTGCTGGACACTGACCATAAATAAATTACTATTCCCACTCCCCTTTCTAACAAATTAATGTAACTGCCAAAAACTACATATAAAAAATTTAAAAATCCAACAAAAAGCTATTAAATGTTTGGGTAGTTACTGGACACTAAACATACATATTTTTCTTTTACCACTACTATATAAATTGCAATTATGAAAACCTCATTACTCAACATTAGCAATAATATGCCCCTAAAAATATTTATTTTTAATAACTCCCCACCCTCAGCCCACATAAATGTAGTATTTATTTTCAATTAATTTCTCTTTTTTAATTAAATGTTCTTATTATTTTGTTTTCAAAACTAACTTTACAAACACTACCCACCCTTAACCCTATAAACCCACCATCACACTTCTAAAATAAAATATTATAATCAATTTTGAATATTAAATTTGAAATTTTATAAATTTTTGCCAAAATTTACTAATTTTGTTTGAATTGTTTTATAAATTACTAATTTCAAAACACTACCCACCCTTATCCCCTATAAATCCTAAATCCCTCGTATTAAAATAATTATCTTCTTACAATTTTTTTATTTTAATTGAACAAACAATTATGAATGTACATTTTTAATAATAAATATTAAATTTTATATATATATCTAAAACACTCCACACCCTTATCCCCTATAAACACAAAATCCCACTCATTACATTTATTTTCTTATTAAAATTTTACAATTTCAATTTTAATACCAAATTTGAAAATTTGATTTTTTTTTTTTAAATATACAATTTTATATATATTTCTAAAACACTCCACAACCTTATCCCCTATAAACCCAAAATCCCACTTATTACATTTTTTTATTATAATTTTTTTTTATTTACATTTTATTCCAAATTTTTTTTTTAATTATTTCATAAAAAATTAATTTTAATATTTATTTCTAAAACACTCCCCACCCTTATCCCCTATATACACAACATCCCACTAATAACATTTATTTCCTAATTATAATGTAAATATAGCAATTTTGTTCACAAATTTAATTCGAATTCAACAAATATTTCTTAATTTTTTTTATTTAAAATATATATTTTTAAAACACTCCCCACCCTTATCCCCTATAAACCCAACATCCCGCTCCTAAAATTATATATCAAAATTAAAAATATAAGATTAATATAAACAAAAATATTATTTTTAATACACTTAAATAAACATTTTCTAACACTTATAAACAATAACTTTTAACTAATAACAAAATCACAGAATACTATCCTTTTTCGATATTTTCACAACACGATATTATGTCTTTCGATATACTATACCTCGATATTTTACTACACATAACATTATCGACATTTTTTACATCGATATAAAAAACAGAGATATTTTATCCCATCGATATATTTACTTCGATATTTCTGTATTTCGATATTGCATTTCCGATATTTTGTCTACTCACCATAAAAGCCACCAGTCACCAGTTTGAGACCCCGAACCAGCAGGCTCATAATTCATAAATTAATTATCTAATTGAAAAAAGTGTGTAGTGAGCACTACAATTAAAATTAACTTATTCTGATGGCTTCTTACACATGTGCAGAAAGGTTTCCAGCTCCATTGGTGCATTGACTGTTTTAATTGTATTGTATTGTAATTGCATTTATATAGCGCTTACTACCCCTGATGAGGTGCCGAAGTGCTTTTTTGGTGAGTAGCATGCTTCTCCTGAACCCATAATGAATTAGTGGTGAATTAGTATAGTGAAATATGAAAGTAATTTGAGTGGTGGATATTAGTCAGTTATTTGGATTGAGAAGAATAGCGGGGGGATAGAAGAGGGAAAAAGGTTTGCATGTATATAGAGCTTGTTACCCCTGATGGGGTTTTGAAGCGCTTTTTTGCCGAGTAGCACGCTACTCTGGAACCCATAAAGGATTAGTGTTGAATTAGTATAGTGAAATATGAAAGTAATTTGAGTGGTGGATATGTTAGTCAGTTATTTGGATTGAGTTGGGTAGGGGAGGGATAGAAGAGGGAAAAAGGTTTTCATTTATATAATGCTTGTTACCCCGATGCGGTGTTGAAGCACTTTTTTGGTAAGTAGCACGCTACTCCGGAACCCATAAAGGATTAGTGTTTAATTAGTATAGTGAAATATGAAAGAAGTTTGAGTGGTGGATATGTTATTCAGTTATTTGGATAGAGAAGGGTAGCGGAGGGTTAGAAGAGGGAAAAAGGTTTGCATTTATACAGTGCCGTGAGGTGTTGAAGCGCTTTTTCGGTGAGTAGCACGCTAATCTGGAACCCATAAAGGATTAGTGGTGAATTAGTACAGTGAAATATGGAATTTGAGAAGTGGACATGTTAGTCTGTTATTTTGATTGAAGGAGTGAAGGATTTAAACTTTTTTTGTTTGTGTTTTTGTTTGTTTTGGAAGTCATAGCAGTAGGAGGAGGCTTGGGATAAGTAAAAAGGGATGTAGAGGGGAAGAGTCAGAGGGAAGAGTTCAGAAAGGCTTGTTTTGGGGGATCGGTATAGTAAAAGAGGTGTCAGATGATGCAAAGAGGGATAGAGTAGGGGAGAGTCTAGGAAGGGTTATTTTGGAATCATAGTAGTGGTATGGGGTTTGGGATGAATGAGAGAGTAGATGTAGAGGATATATTGATAGAGGTATAGGGTGAGAAATGGGGTAGTACTTTGCTGAGGAGTAGTAGAAAGAGGTTTGAGATGAGTCAGAGTTGAGGTAGAAGATATATTGAGAGAGGTATAGGGTGAGAAATAGGGTAGTGCATTGGATATGCTGAATTAGAATAAAGCCTTACAACTCACATTAAATTTGCCACCCAGTGGGTACAATTCTGTAAAACCATCTGACGCTGACCATAGACTGACCCTCTCAAATAATAGACGGAAAGTCAGGTGGAACTGGGTGGAAAAATCACATAGTAAATTGGCTCTTTTATTCACTACCATTATTCCCAATATTGAGGCCCTATCAGAGCTAGTGAAGTCTGGAGACCTTGCCCCGTCTCTGAATGAACTTAAAATAATTAACGAATCTACAATCACAAAGCTCCAGGAGACATTTTGGTCATCGTGCACCAAGGCCCGTGGGAGGACGCCTAGGCGTTCTTGGTTTAACGAAAACTGTCGGGCGGCCAAAAAGGCATTAATAGAGGCCATAAAAGCACAGAGCAACATCACAGTGAAAGCAGCTAGATATGACTATAAAACCACCATTGCAGCTGCTAAACTTTCATGGGAAACTGATCAGTGGGATAGTCTGAAATCAGCCCTGGATTCTAAAGGCACTTCCTAGCCCTTTATACCTCACTCGATGATGTAGAGGGAGGCCAGACCTTAGACACCCTGATTCCACTGGGGCCTGGGACAGATACTCCCGAGATAACCTTGACAGAGGTCTATAAAGCTCTAAACAAAATCATACCTGGTAAGGCAGCCGGACTGGATAAGATCCCAGGCGATCCATATTTGGCCGAACCCAAGATCTGGGGCCCATACTTCTGGGTGATCTTTAATGCCATCTTGCAGGGAATGGTGTTACCTGCAACGTGGCTTGGTGCCGAGATCATTCCAGTGTATAAGAAGGGATCACCATTGTCACCGGCAAATTATAGACCGATCAGCTTGATCGATGTCTCGCAGAAAATCTTTGCCAGGATCCTCTTGAACCGATTGCAATCCTGGCTCGAAGATCAAAAGATTCTGACCTCCCTGCAGGCTGGTTTCAGGGAGAAAACGTCAACAATAGACCAGATATTCAGGCCCCAACTGCTCTATTGGAAAGTAGTCGAACCAGAAGAGGGTAGCCTGTTTCTGGTCTTTGTTGATCTGAATAGTGCTTTTGATTTGGTACCCAGAGATGTACTATAGAGGGTTTTAAGTGAGTTGGGACTTCCCTCTTATCTCTTAAATATACTGAGTAGATTGCATAATGGAAATTACGCCCAAATTCAATTTGGGAAAAATGGGGAATCAACGCAGCCCATCCCGCTCAATAGGGGAGTCAGGCAGGGATGTGTGCTTGACCCCACCCTGTTCTGCATTTACATCAACGGGTTGATAGATGCTTTGAGATCATGCAAAGACACAGATGCTCCGAAAATCACCCAAAAGCATTTCCCTGCTATGATGTTTGCAGATGATACACTCCTCCTCTCCAAGTCGCCGATGGGCATCCAAAGAATTCTAAATGGGTTTTGCAAGTTTTGTAGTAGTAAGGGATTAGAGATTAACATCAATAAAACTAAATTTATGATCTTCAACCCCAGTAAATCCACACGCCCAAACCCACATATGAATGGAATCCCTTTGGACCAGGTCTCTGTATTTGACTATTTGGGCCTAACCCTTACTGAAAATATGACATGGGGGGCTCAGATTAAGAAATCCAACCTCAAATTGACACAAACCACAGGTGGCCTGGCTAACATTTTTAGAAAGACTTTCCATAAGCCAGTTAGCCCGTTTATGGAGATCTATAAAAGCCAGGCGAGGAGCGCTTCCTTATATGAGGTTGAACTCTGGGGGCACTCTAATCACCGGTCCCTAGCCATTACAGAGAACAACTTCCTTAGACAATTGCTTGGGCTACCGATAAGCTCCCCCTTGGTTCCATTGCGTATGGACCTAGGGGTTAGATCCATTGCTAAGGTAATTGCCTGCAGGCCACTACTCTTCTGGCGGCACCTTTGGGCAACACCGGAATTATCCGAGTACAGACTAGAGCTTTTGGAAATCCTGAAACTCCCCAGCTCAGGGAAGCTGCCATGGCTTCTATTTGTCAGGGAGAGACTCTATGAAATAGGTCTAAAACAATTATGGGACAATCCTGACACAGCCTGTTTGAGCATATCACGAAAGTCTCTGAGTACTAGCTATTGGGGCAGAATATCCGCAAAACCTCATGCAGAACCGCACATGGTACCCTTGCTTCACTCTTCCTGGAAATAAAAGACACCCGCAGGCTGGTGGCATGTCTTGATGAAATTCGCCCGGCACTAGGAAGGAAACTATATTTGCAGTTTTGGCATGGCTGCCTCCCTCTGCGTGCTTTCACGGGTAAATGGTCGGGAGGAAGTACAAGTGGGTGTCGGGCATGTAATTTGTGTGATGAGACCGAAGTCCACGTCTTCTTTTTTTGCCCAGGCTATCAAACAACAAGACGTAGATGGCTGCTTCAGCTGTGCAAAAACCTGGGCACCACACATTGCAGGAAAGCATTTAGAATCTTAAAGTACAACACAGATTCTTATATAGTCTTTGCAGTTTCATGTTTTTTAAGCTCCATGTAGTGGGTCAGGAGAAACTTCCTCAAGATGCAAAATCATGGATTTGATTGTGCCTGATTTTATTGTCTTTTTTTAACAATGTAATATCTTTGAGAATTGTTTTTATTCCTCTTAAATTTTTATCTGCTTTTATATATTTATGGCTGTTCTTTTAAGGTGAAATACCGAAATAAAGTAATATTGGTATGGTATGGTATACATATATAGATTCATAAGTACATGGAAAGTATATGGATACATAAAGGAAGTAAGTATATCTAGATTAAAGATATTGATAGATCAATAGGGTGAGAAATAGGGTATTGCATTGAATATGCTTTTTCAAGAGAAAAGTAATAGATATATAGAACCCAGTACATGGAAGTTACATAGAAGCATAAAGGAAGTAAGTATATGTAGATTAAAGATGCATTAGATGAACTCTAGTTTTCAAGTGTTGTTGTACCTAAAAAATGTTTTTTTTTTAAACATAATTATTCTACATGTTTTTACAAACCAATACACATATATAGGTACATATCTATAGTGCAAATCAAATAAATGCTTATTTGCACAGGGATATGCTGTATATTTCTGTTTGCGTATGGTGCTTATGTGGGAAAGAGCCAATTCTTGAGTAGTTTTCTGAAGATAAGGTGATTGTCCATGGATCTTATGTTAGGGGGTAAAGAGTTCCATAGTTTGGCTGCTTGAACAGAGAAGGATTTGCCACCCGTGGATTTTTTCTTGTATCTTGAGATTTTAAGGCAAGGTGCCACTCTAGAGTGGAGGTTCCTTTGTTGAATGTGTTTGGTGATTTTATTCCTGATGAAGAGTGGTCCCATTCCATCTATCGCTTTGTGGGTGATATAAAGCAACTTGAACATGGAACTTTTGGCAACCGGTAACCAATGCAGGGCTTTTAAGGCAGGGGAGATGTGGCCTCACGGTTTGATATGCAAGAGTAGTCTGACAGCCGAATATGGATCCGTTGTAGTCTTTTCATGGTCGTTAAAGGTGATCCGTGGTAGAGGCTATTGGCATAATCGAGTTTTGACAGAACAAGGAAGATGGTAGCTTGGACCTTGTGTGGAAATCCCAAATGGGGGAAGATTAGTTGCAGAATTTTTTATAGTAACAAAGCTTGATCTTGCTACTTTATCCACTTGGGCATTCATCAATAGCTTGGAGTCCATGGTCATTCTGAGGTTTCTTACTTCCTTCGATACTTTAGGCGGTGATCCCAGTTCATCAGGCCAGGCGGCAAGCGGGCCATAATGTTTCCAATTGCCACATGTGAGTATTTCCGTTTTGTAAGCATTCAATTTGAGATGGCTCCAAGTCAACCATTGATCCACGGCTCTGAGACAACTGAAAATTGGTGAGTTTCCAATGTCTTTGGGGCTTTCCAGTTGAAGGAGTACCTGTGTGTCATCTGAATGGTTATAGCACGTGAGGTGAAATTGATTGATCAGTACCGGTAATGACTTCATGTAGATGTTTAAAAGCATGGGTGAGATGATAGAGCTGTGAGGGACCCCTGCTTTTGTGGAGCATTGTTTGGATGAGAAAGGTGGGGTATGGATGACATTAGTTCTGTTTCGAAAGTAAGACGCAATCCAGTCTAGAGCAGTCCCCTCAATGCCAGCTTCGTAGAGTCTTTGTATCAGAGTGTAATGGTTAACTGTGTCAAAGGCAGCCAAGAGGTCTAAGAGGAGTAGCGCAGCAACCCCGTTGTGGTCAACTGTGTTCTTCAGGTCATCCCAGATGGCAAGGAGGGCAGATTCTTTGCCACTTCCCGGACAGAATAGTGTTTGCAAGTCAGAAAGTATGGCATTCTCTTCAATGAACGGTGACATCTGGGCAAACTCTGCTCTTTCTATCAGTTTGCCCAGGAAAGGTTAATTTGTAATGAGTCTGTAGTTGTCAGGGTTCAGCGGGTCCAAGTTCGTTTTCTTCAGTAAAGGGCATATGTATGACTTTTTGAGTTCTTCTGAAAATATTCCAGTAGTTAAGTAATTGTTGATGATTCTTCTTACTGGAGTGGCAGCAGAGGTTGTTAGAAGAATTGTCTTGAAAGTTTGTGGCGGACACGGGTCAGAAGGGCTGCCAGCAGGCCTGCTTGCTTTGACCAGGTCCATAAATTCATTGTGTGAAATGTATTGGAAGGAACAGAGAGGCTGGGTTAGAGTATTTTTGGATTGTTGTTTTGTAAAAGGGTTAGTGCTGGTGCTTTGTCTCTGTTTAAAGTATGAGTCCAATGTGTCTGCTTTGTCCGTGTAATGATTTGCCAGTTTGTCTGTGAAATCTTGAGTAACAGGATGAATTCCTTCTAGGCAATTTGGTTCACGAAATTCATTGTGTATTTTATAGAATTCTTTATTTGCATTTTTAGTATTTTGAATTCTGTCTAAATAGTACCTTTTCTTTGCTTTTTTGATGGCTTACTTGTATAATCTGTTAATTTCCTGTAGGCGAAGTTTGTCTTTTATGGCGTTTGTTTTGAGCCAGGTACATTGCAGCTTTCTAATTTGTTGTTTTATGTCTTTTATCTC
This sequence comes from Triturus cristatus, assembly GCF_964204655.1. Classification (NCBI taxonomy): domain Eukaryota; kingdom Metazoa; phylum Chordata; class Amphibia; order Caudata; family Salamandridae; genus Triturus; species Triturus cristatus. The sequence goes on along the minus strand of NC_140593.1, from coordinate 1,058,517,471 downwards.
TGTATTTCCCAAGGTGCTTGTTTTCTTTTGTTGTGTGGTTTTGGGTGGAATCAGGATATCAAAAGCTTCCTGTAGCCACTCATATAGTTTTTTAACAGAATTTATTGTTTCCAGATCTGTACTGGATGTTAGTTGTGTTTCTAAGGGGCACATTCTCAAGGATCTATCGCCGAGTTATCGGCACTTTATCGCAGCCAAAGTCGCGATAAATGTATCGCCCTATTCACAAACTGGTGTGAACAGCCGATACCACCAGTTTACCTGTGATAGCATCCGCAAAAAACATCGCCACAGATCACCCCGGCAACTATCGCTAATGAAAAGCAGAGTAGGCGTTCCCAAGCAAAATTCCGCGACAACACCACACCTCAACATTATCAACGACCAGCCACATCGGCAATAAGATCGCAAAACAGGAGATAAGGCGCGTTAGCAGAAGGAAATTAACACCTGCTCTGACCTGGTGTAAAGTGGATGACAACCTGCACCATCAAAGGGAGCACAGCTCAGACCCACAGATGAAGAACAACAGATGCCATGGAGCCACTGACCATGCATCAGGGAGACAGAGAGGGCAACAACACCCACCGCCACCACCCCCAGAACCGCCACCCCCCTGGTCCACCCGGATTAGCACAGAGGCAGTGCAGACAAAGATAGCGTACCTTCAGAAAACGCACCAGCCTCACAGACCTAAAACCAGACAATGTCAATGCCCATTACAGGCTCAAAAGGACAGCCATCCTCCGCAACCTGTCCATCATTGCCCACAGGCTGACAGTACAAACACAGTGGACAACCAACATCACATCTCAGACAAAGCTGCTGGCTGTGCTGCACCTGTTGGCCTCTGGTACCTCCCAACCTACAACCATCAGAGTCCGAGGAGTCTCACAGCCAGCCCCATCCAAGTACCTCACACCTGCCCTGGATGCCATCATCAGCTTGGTACCCCAGTACCTATACGTCCCCTACAAAGCGCAGGAACAGCTGGAGACCAAGCATGGCGTCTATGCCATAGCTGGATTTCTACACATGTTGGGGGCAAACGACTGCACAAATGTCCTACTTGTGCCCCCTGCCGACACTGCACACAATTACCGCATCAGAAAGCACATGCATCCCATCAACGGGCAGGCAATAGTGGACCACCGGTGAGCCTTCACCAATGTCGTAGCCAACTACCCAGGCAGTGTGCATGATTCCCTCATCTTCCGACAGTCCAACATCAACCTGCACTTCCAGGATGGCACCTATGGAAATGTACTCCTCGTTGGCAAGTACCAAATGAACATACCACACACCTCAGCTCCACAATCATGCAACTCACAACTGTGGCAATGCACACGTCACAAAATCACATACAAGATGTCAAACAACATGCCCACCCACCAGACACGACAGCACAACTTACTGTGGTAGACTTGGTGAGCCATGTACATGAGCCATCAACGGCATGGCACCTCAGCCACACAATAGCGGATTGTGGGGAGAGGTGGGAACCAGGCATGTGCGAAGGAGGCAAGTGACCCATGAATCAGAATGTACACAATGCCAAGTGTGGCAGAGATGTGCTGGACAGACTGCAGTATGCAGACCACAGACATGTGCATATGCATATCCATGTCTACATGCACTGCTTGTGTTTGGTGTGTAGTGGACAGTGGATACATCCATGTCACCCCAGCCAGTGGGGAAGTCTGTGGAAATGTAGCTTGTGACATCCCCCTTGTAAGCGTGTGTGGAGTGGGCTGGCCTGGCGCACGCCAGGCCAGCGTAGGGGTATGAATAAAAAGCACTTAGCTCTGGGCGTGGTTCTCTTCCGGAATGCCCAACATGTCTGCCAGGGCGGCGCCTCCCACCCTGCTATGAGGCCGACGCCATCACCATGAGCGGTGTGGCCTGCGATCCTGTGCGCCTGCTGCACCCTGGGCCGCTGGTTCCCAAATCCGTCATGCCTGCCCCTGTGCAGCCAGGCATCACTGCTCACCTGCCGACGCCAGCGTGTGTCAAAGAGAGCCCACCACGTGCCGGCGCAAGTTCCAAGCCTGAGGCCCGCGACCTTGGCAGCCTCCTCAGATCATCACGGCCTCCGCGACACAGGCCTGCTTTTCTCCTTTCTCGTTGACGTACTCTACTGCTGCCTCCAGCCTACACTACGGTCAAGTAGGTCACACATTTGGAACTGAGTCTTGATTATACATTGGCCGAGTACACATATTTATGCAGAGTTTAAATCCCTACACTCCCTTCGATGTGGTGACACCAAGTCTGTGTATAGCATCCCACCCACACGTGTCTGTGGGCCCTTGATGACTATGCCTTCGGCCTACACTGCGGTCCAGCAGGCCTCACTCCAATCCAATCCATTCCGTACCAGGCAGGACACGGCATAGTCGCTGGCTAAACACCCGCTCAGCTCGTGTGCTTCTACCTCCGTCAACCACAAGCCCTCCCCACATGCCATTTCAACGTCTTGTGTTAGAGTTCTAGGAGGAGACCGCTGAACAGCGGTTAGCCCGCGCTGACCGCTGCCTCTGGACTACACATCGGTCAAGTAGGTCACACATGTGGAACTGAGTCTTGATTATGCAATGGCAGTGTACAGACTTTATGGCTGATTTTATATCACTATACTCCCTTAGATGTGGTGCCACCAAGTCTGTGCAAAGCATCCGAACGATACCTGACTGTGGTCCCTTGCTGACTACTGTCTTCGACCTACAATGAGTCCGAGTGGGTCACACACTTGAAACTGAGACTTGATTCCTGTATGCCAGTGTTCATATCATCGTACGCAAGGAGAGGAGTAAGAGGAAGACATGGTTCAGTCCGGAGGAAAAAAGGTTCCTCGTTACAGAGGTGATCGAACACTGCCAACAACTGCTCTGGTGTCACTAACTCTGTGCATCACGGGCCAACAACACGTGGCTGTGGGCCTTGTTGACTGCTGCCTCCGGGCTACACTGTGGTCGAGTAGGTCACACATAGGGAACTCAGTCATGATTTATTTATGGCAGCTTTGATATCATTGTACTGGCATCATCGCAGACTGCATCCCCTTTCAGCTCCGGTGCCACTAAGTCTGTTCCCCGACACACATGGACACTTTCTGGTTGAACTTTGGTGGCGAGTGAGTCTATGGACTGGGGGATGTCTTCATCATCATGTCGGTGATACTGACTTTATGGCAGGAATGAGGCTGTAGCATTCCACTCCTCCATTTGCCACTTGCGGCCGGCTTCTGCCTTCTGCATCATGCCCTGGAGGACACATTCCACCACAACCCTCCGCTACATTCACCATTAACATCGACGAGGACTCGCTCAGCTCCCATGTCTGTATCTCACTGCACCGCAAGTCACTGTCACGTGGCGGTGTGCCTGCGCCGGCCGCAGTGCACACGGGGTCACTAACTCTGTGCAGCTTAAGTCATGCGCCCTGTCTGATAGCATATTGAATGGCCTCTGAGTTGATGAACTGGGGGTCATCAAGACAATGTGCCTGTGGCCCTGTGCTGTCCGCTGCCTCTGGCCTCAACTGCGGTCCACCTGGGCTCACACATCAAACCGAGTCCTGACCTGCCTGGATGTCACATCACTGCAGGATGCACACACCACCGCCAGGACCAATGCCAAACAACAGGTGCCAGAGTCGGAAGTGTCTTACTGCCAGACTATCAGAGTTGCTCACACCTGTCGTGGGTGCCATTATCAGCTTGATACCCTGCTCAGCTCTTCACGTGCCACTAACTCAGTGCACCACAAATCATGGAGTATTCTGCTTTCATGTTTGGTGAACACTGTGCTTGCTCTGGCTACCACCATGATGCTTCACAATTGTTTCTGTAATGCTTGTGTTTTCTGTTTCCGCTTGAATTGTGATCACTGTTCAAGTTGTTGCCAGCACCAACGAGTCCATGTGGGCTGGTTTACATTCACCACACACACACATCCAGCACATGCGTCACTGTACATGTGACCATGCCACTAAAGGTGTCGAGCGCACGTGCCCGTAGCCAGTTCAAGGAACTATCTGAGCGTGTCCGTGTGCTCATGATGTATGCTTTAGCCTATGTGATGTATTAGCCAAAGTGATGTTGTAGGTCCGGGCCCTACAACATCACATTGTGCCGTGTACAGCGGGCACAGCCATGTCACCGCAGGCAGCGGGTGAGACCTTGCACATGTAGCTTTGTAGGAGGAGTGAAATGGGCCGGCGTACGCCTGTCCAGCGTGGGGGTGTGGATGATTAACCCGTGGCTCTGGGTGTGTTACAGTACTGGAAATGTGCAAAGGCATGTGTCTCAGTCGCAGTGTGGGTCTCCGTTGGGGAGTGTAGGTGGTCCCTGATGGGACTTAAACACCCACGTATGTGACCTGGTTCGGCTTCCATGAGGTAGTACCCCACCCGCACATGTTCGGCCACCCCCTTCTGGCAGTCTGACACCTGGCCTTGTAATGCGATGTGTGGTTTAGTGGGCTGCTGCCTGTGCAGGGGGTGGGGTATTCTCGATGCAGCTGCGCTGCCCTGCTCCTGGAGGTCGATTGCCTAAGATGTCCATGAACTGTTGTAGGGCGTCGGTGTCGGAAGTGTGGATGTCCTCTTCAGCATCACTGTAGAGTTGTCTGGTCTGCTCTGCTGGAGGTGTTGCTTGTCCCTCTGCAATGTGAAGGGGAGATACTTTTTGACATTGTGTTGGCATGTATTTAGACGCATTGTTCAAGTTTACATACAGCATACTGCATGATGATGTACATTGTGACTGTTTTGGAGGAGCGGACAATCTGATGCGGGACATTTGGACTACATCACGGATGTGAGGTTGTACACGTACATTTTCATCTCATAGTTTTCTGCTATGTCAGATGTGATTGATCATTTTCTGTGCACAGGCGGACCCAGTTGTGTCCTCTGTTCTGCAGTGTAAGTGTTGCACTGTGAACCACATTGTCGTCCATGTGGATGTACTGTCATTGCTATGTGTGTGTGCTGCATTGTGGGAGAGTCGTACCTGCAGCTATGATTTTGCTGCCCCTTATCCCTTGGAGGTGGTGTGCCTTTGGCTTTTGTGCTTTTAAGGTGCTGTGATGTTGGCCACTTGGGTCATTTGTGCTCTTGGACGTTTTTTTACTCTTGTGCATTGTTTGTCTGCAGATGCATTGTTGACATCAGGGGTTGTTTGTGCACGTGGATGTGTCAGAGTGTGACCTACTCCTTTCAGGATGTGGTCCACACTCAGCCAGCTCAGTCTCATGGCGTGCACAATGTCATAGTGATTGTACTCCAGCCATGCTGCTCGTCATGTGGTGTCAAATGCATTGTCAGTGTGGCTCTCACATGCGCATCTTTACTGTGTTTCGCACTGGTGGATGTGTGTGTTGTGGAATTGGTGATGTGTGGGGTGTGACCCCTATGGGCACATGGTGGACGGGGGCCTACTTGATGTTTGTATGTGTGCTGCAGTGTGCCACTGGGATCAGGGACATGACCCAGGGTCATTGTGTGTGTGCAGTGTGCTATACATCGTTGGGCATGTGTGCCATTGTGCCCATCCCCTCCGTCCTCCCAGTCCCTGTTTGTTACTCACCCTGTTGATGTTGTGTCAGGTCGTGACGAGCAGTGTCCAGACTCCCGACTCCTCGCACTGTCTCCACACTGGTGACTGTGGCCGCCATTTGCTCCTGCTCCTCCTGTGGCGGAGGACTCCCACCTCCATTCTCCGTTGTTGCCTTCCTGTTGGCAGCAGGTTTCTGCTTGCTTTGGCTTTTCACATTGTGCCAGCGCATCTTGGTCTCCGAGACACTCCAACTGCCTTCACGATGGAGTGACATTTTTCCGTCTGTGTTGCCAATGACACGGTGGAGGTGACAGACAGTTGATGTTAGTACTCTGTCACCTCAGTGATGACGATCCGGTTGTCATGCGGACTGTACCCCGTCTTCCTCTTCCTCTTCTCCTTGGCCTTCCCCGATCCCGAGGTTCCTTGCTGGAGGTCTGTTTGGCAATGGAGCACTATTTGGCAGCGGCTCACTATTTGGCAGAGGCTTACTAATTGTTGGCTCACTATATTGCAATGAATAACTATTTGGCAGTGGATCACTATTTGGCAACGGATCACTATTTGGCAGTGGCTCACTATTTGGTAGCAGCTCAGTATTTGGCAGCGGCTTACTATTTGTTGGCTCACTATTTTTCAATGGATCAATATTGGGCAGCGGCTCACTATTTGAAAACAGCTCACTATTTGGCAGCAGCTCACTATTTGACAATGGATCAGTATTTGGCAGCAAATCACTATTTGGCAACGGCTTACTATTTGGCAGTGGCTCACTAATTGGCAATGGCTCAGTATTTGGTGGCGACTCCCTATTTGGCAGCGGCTTACTATTTGTTGGCTCACTATTTTGCAATGAATAACTATTTGGCATTGGATCACTATTTGGCAGCGGCTCACTATTTGACAATGGATATCTATAGGCAATGGATCACTTTTTGGCAGCAGCTCACTATTTGGTAGCGGCTCACTATTTGGCAACGGATCACTATTTGGCAGCGGCTCACTATTTGGCAGCGGCTCACTATTTGGCAGCGGCTTACTATACTTGGCTCACTATTTTGCAATGGCTAAATATTTGGCAGCGGCTCACTTTTTGGTAACGGCTCACTATTTGGCAATGGATGACTGGCAGCAGATCACTATTTGGTAATGGATCACTATTTGGCAGCGGCTCACTATTTGCAGTAGATCACTATTTGGCAGCAGCTCACTATTTGGCATCGGCTCACTATTTGACAATGGATCACTATTTGGCAATGGATCACTATTTGGCAACAGCTCACTATTAGGCAGCGGCTCACTATTTGTCAATGGATTAGTATTTGGCAGCCGATCACTATTTGGTAGCTGCTTACTATTTGTTGGCTCACTATTTTGCAATGAATAACTGTTTTACTATGTTAAAATTCGCACTTGATCAGGGAAAAGTGGCAGTACTGATTCTGTTGGATCTTTCAGCCTTATTCGATACTGTCTCCCATGCTGCCTTGGGTAAACAGCTAGGAAAAGTACTGATCTCTCAGAGGGCACTGGCCTGGTTATTGTCTTTCTTGGAAAAAAGAAGACAATCAGTTACACTAGGTAGCTATACCTCAACTGAGAGGCAGCTGTGTTCGGATGTACCTCAGGGCTCGATTTTGAGCCCCACACTTTTTAATATGTATATGGTACCCCTGCTTGAGCTAATATCTTCCTTTGATATTGAGATGGTATCTTACGCTGATGATACACAGTTCATCCCCTCCCTGGACAAAGAATCAACTGTAGCCGAGGAAAACTTCCAACACTGCCTTTCGGCTGTCTTTGAATGGATGAACATCAACCATTTAAAATGTAATAGCTAAAAGACGGAGATTTTGCTGTTGGGAAAATGTAATATTTTCTCACCTAAAATGTTGTGCCCAACTGACGCAGCCCCCTTCAATACAGTGAACACTGCAAAAAATCTCGGTTTACGATTTGATACCTCTCTCTCTTTTCATCAGCAGGCCATGTCCGTTGCAGGAACTTGTTTTTATTGGATAAAAACTCAGATTTTTTTTTTTATTTCTACCTGCCACGGCCCGCAAGTACGTGGCAGTGGCCACAATCCTTTCACGATTGGACTATTGCAACAGTCTCTATGCAGGCATAAAGAAAAGTACTCTAAAAAGGCTGCAGACTGTGCAAAAAGCAGCGGCTCGAATGATACTGAATTTACCTAAAGGGTCTTCAGCATCTGAGGCTCTTCAAACCCTCCACTGGTTACCCACACACAAGAGAATTATTTTTAAAATCCTTGTGATTACCTTTAGAGCTGTAAAACAAAGTGGCCCTAAGTACCTCAGGTCCAGATTAAAAGTTCATGTACCTGTTCATAATCTGAGATCATCTAAAGAAAATTGGCTAGTACCCCCACATTTCCGTTTGAAGTCCAGAGGAGGAAAGTCCATGGCTGCCCTAGGAACTAAAGCCTGGAACTACTTACCCTCCTACCTGAGACATATACAGACAGATTCTATCTTTAAGAAAAAAATGAAAACTTGGATATTTACAGCTCCAGATAGTTTGGCCCTTTCTCTTATCTAAACCTTCCAACACTGTGACATTAGAGACTACTTTCCTCTGACACTAGCCCTCAGCGCCAAGATGCTCCATTGGAGTGAAAGCCTGCGCTTCATAAATGTCTTCATTCATTCATTCATTCATTTGGCAGTGGATCACTATTTGGCAACAGAGAACTATTGGGCAGTGGATCGATATGTGGCAATGGATCATTATTTGGCAGCGGATAACTATTTGGCAGCGGCTCACTATTTGCCAATGGATCAGTATGTAGCAGTAGATCACTATTTGGCAGCTGCTCGCTATTTGGTAGCGGCTCACTATTTGTCAACAGATAACTATTTGGCAGTGGATAACAATTTGGCAATGGTTATATATATATATTAGGCAATGGATTGATATTTGGTAGCGACTCACTATTTGGAAACAGATCACTATTTGGTAACGGCTGACTATTTGGCAACGGATCACTATTTGGCAGCAGCTCACTATTTGGCACGGAGTCACTATTTGGCAGCAGCTCAATATTTGACAGTGGATCACTAGTTGACAGTGGATCACTATTTGGTAGTGTTTAACTATTTGGCAGCTGATCACAATTTGTCAACGGATCACTATTTGGCATCTGCTCACTATTTGGCAACGAGTCACTATTTGGCAGGGACTCAGTATTTGGCAATGGATCACTATTTGGCAGCAGATGACTGCCAGTGGATTGATATTTGGCAGCGGCTAACTATTTGGCAATGGATCACTATTTGGCAGCGGGTCACTATTTGGCAGTGGATCGATATTTGGCAATGGATCATTATTTGGCAGCGGATCACTAGTTGGCATTGGATCACTATTTGGCAGTGGCTCACTATCTGGCAATGGAACATTATTTGGCAGTGGATCACTATCTGGCAGCGGATCACTATTTGGCAGTGGCTCAGTATTTTGGCAGCAGCTTACTATTTGTTGGCTCACAATTTGGCAGCGGCTCAAGATTTGGCAGCAGCTTACTATTTGTTGGCTAACTATTTGGCAATGGATAACAATTTGGCAATGGATAACTATTAGGCAATGGATCGATATTTGGTAGTGACTCACTATTTCGCGTCTCAGTATTTGGCAATGGATAACTATTTGGCAGCGGATCACTATTTGGCAGCAGCTCACTATTTGGTAGCAGCTCACTATTTGGCAATGGCACACTATTTGGCAGCAGCTTACTATTTGTTAGCTCACTATTTGGCACTGGATCACTATTTGGCAGTGGATCACTATTTGGTAATGGCTCAGTATTTGGCAATGGCTCACTATTTAGCAGCAGCTCACTATTTGGTAGCGGACCACTATTTGACAGCGGATCACTATTTGAAAGCTGATCACTATTTGGCAGTGGATCACTACTTGGCAATGGCTCACTATTTGGCACCAAATCACTATTTGATAGCAGCTAACTATTTGGTAGCAGCTAACTATTTGGCAATGGATCACTATTTGGCAGCAGCTTACTATTCGTTGGCTCACTATTTTGCAGTGAATAACTTTTTGAGATTGGATCACTATTTGGCAGCAGCTCACTATTTGTTAGCGGCTAACTATTTGAAAGCGGCTCACTATTTGGCAGCGGCTCACTATTTGCCAACAGATCACTATTTGGCAGCAGATCGCTATTTGGCAGTGGCTCACTATTTGGCAATGGATCACTCTTTGGAAATGGATCACTATTTGGCAGTGGCTCACTATATGGCATCAGCTTACTATTTGTTGACTCATTATTTTGCAATGAATAACTCTTTGGTACTGGATCACTATTTGGCAGCAGCTCACTATTTGGCAGCGGCTCACTATTTGGCAACGGCTTACTATTTTTGGCTCACTATTTGGCAATGGATCACTATTTGGCAATGGATAACTATTTGGCAGCAGCTCACTATTTAGTAGCGGCTCACTATTTGGCAATAGATCACTATTTGGCAGCGGCATACTATTTGTTGGCTCACTATTTGGCTGTGGCTCACTATTTGGCAGTGGCTCACCATTTGGTAGCGGCTTACTATTTGTCAACAGATCACTATGTGGCAGTGGATTGAAATTTGGCAGCGGCTCACTATTTGGCAGCGGCTTACTATTTGGCAATGGCTCACTATTTGCCAATTGATCACTATTTGGCAATGGATAACTATTTGGCAGCAGCTCACTATTTGGTAGCGGCTCACTATTTGGCAATGGATCACTATTTGCCAGTAGATCGATATTTGGCAGCCGCTCACTATTTTCTAGCGGCTTATTATTTGTTGGCTCACTATTTGTTAGCGGCTCAATATTTGGCAGTGGCTTACTGTTTGTTGGCTCACTATTTTGCAATAGATCACTATTTGGCAACAGCCCATTATTTGGCAGCAGCTCACTATTTGACAGTGGATAACTATTAGGCAATGGGTCACTGTTTGGCAGCAGCTCACTATTTGATAGCGGCTCACTATTTGGCAATGGATCACTATTTGGCAGTGGATCACTATTTGGAAGCAGCTCACTATTTGATAGGGGCTCACTATTTCAAAATGAATCACTATTTGGCAGTGCTTCACTGTTTTGGAATTGGATCCTTATTTGGCAGCAGATCACTATTTGGCAGTGGCACACTATTTGGCAGTGGATCGATATTTGGCTGCGGCTCACTATTTTTAGGCTCACTATTTATTGGCTCACTATTTGGAAGTGGCTCACTATTTGGTAGCACCTCACTATTTGGCAGCGGCTTACTATTTGTTAGATCACTATTTGACAATGGATAACTATTTGGCAATGGATAACTGTTTGATAACGGCTTAGTATTTGGCAACGGCTCACTATTTAGCATGGGCTCACTATTTGTTAGCGGATCACTAGTGACAGTGGATCACTATTTGGCAGTGGATCACTATTTGGCAATGGCTCACTATTTGGCACTGGCTCACTATTTGATAGCGGCTCATTATTTGGCAGCAGCTCACTATTTGGTCATTGATCACTATTTGGCAACGCCTTCCTATTTGCTGGCTCACTATTTGACAATGGATCACTATTTAGCAGAGGATCACTATTTGGCTGTGGCTCTCTATTTGGCAAAGGATCACTATTTGGCAGCGGACCACTATTTGGCAACGGCTCACTATTTGGCAGTGACTCACTATTTGATAGCAGCTCACTATTTGGCAGCAGCTCACTATTTGGAAGTGGCTCACTATATGTTAGTGGCTCACTATTTGGCAGTGGCTCACTAGTAGCGGTTCACCACGCGAACTGAAGGTTTCTCAACGCAAGCGTTCTCGTCATGCACGTTGGGAAATCTGGCCAGGAGGTGGTCTGGAGTAGGATATTTCTCACTCACACTCACCAACTTAACATTGGTGAATGAGACCGAGGAAAACAACTCCGCTGCACAAAGTGCATGTTATATACTTGACTGACACTTTTTTCTTCACCTGGTGGAATGGTGAAAAATTTCCATATATTAGATTATGTCTGAACATTTTTCTTTTCTTCAATTCTTCCTTTACTTTACTCTGGATTTCTCCTCTCCTATTGTTCTTTTCCAGCTGCCATGTTTGAAGAAGGAATGTTTTTTCTTCCCCAAAAAATAAAATCATAGCAAAACAATTGTCTCCTTTGCTTCAGAGCAATTTTATGGCAATGAGTGCCAGGATCTGTGCAAGCGAGTCAAGAACAGTTTGAATTGGACAGTACATTCTCAGGAACCAATCAAACCTCTGCAATGATCCTTGAGTAATAGGCATAGGAGGATCTGGAAACCCCCAATTCCTGGTACAGCAATCCCTACAAATCTTAAAATGTTGAAAAAATGAAATTTACAACTACAAGTCTAGCCTTTTTGTTGCGCTGTCGTAACCCTCTCCCCTCAAACAATGTGTTACCTTATTTTTCATTACAAACACAAGTTCTGAAAATGTACAGGGTTTGCAGAACCCCTTTTTGGAATTGCGGAACTCAGACAGGAAGTTTAAGATTTGCAATCACATGAGAGCCACAAAACCAGAAAATGACTCACTGTACTGAAGTATTGTTTCTAGTGGTGGTTCCTTAAAGGATCTGTGAATCATTAAACAACAAAGAAGAGATAAAGGAGGCATCTTTTTGGTAACAGACTCCACGTTTTGCAAATATAAGCCCATAGCCTTTAGAAACAAGCATTTGCAATGCAATTGGTCTCACATTTGTGCAAGTTAGAGCTAATGACATTGCAAATGATAATGTCATTTTTTAAGCCACAGCGATTAGCGACATATGCGGTTATTGCAGGCTTCTGGTTAATGTAGGAAAGTTAATCAGGCATGTTGATGATTCCATTTCACATCTTTGAACTTTCAAGAGAGAAGAGAGGTGTCAGTGTTCTACAAGAAATTGAATGTTCCTTAGGTCTAGGAGAGTGCGTATGATAAGGATAGTAAAGCAGAAGGCATTTGTAATTCATGAAAAAAAGGTAATCTCTCTATTGCAAGTCTACTGAACCATGTCTTGCTCATATAGAAAATTAACCTACAAATGAAAACTATACATTTTTCTGATAACTGAAGTAATGGCCATCAAGGATAGCTTTTGGAAGGAGCCACAGTCTAAACATAGTGCTGCAGTATACAGGCTCACACTGACTACAGCTGACCATGACTTGTAACACATAATTTAGGTTGTGGAACTAACAATTAACCCGCTTTCTTCTCACCACAACAAATAAAAGGACTTGACAGCTTAACTAGGGATGCTTCAACTAGCAGTATAGACGCTAACTGGCAAATCTTTTTTTAATGTTTATTACAAACTTTGTTTTTGTTTCTTTAACAAGCGCACAGCGCAATCATGAATCAGAAACAATCATTACAAAACGTTCAGGGCTAATGTGAGCAAACTACATGGTCAAGGGACGAAAAATGGGGCAACATTACACAAAAAAATGTAAAGAGAGATCACACTGAAAGAACATCCATACGGTACACCTGAACATAACTAAGATGGATACATGGTGTTCGCAAACAACACGCAAAAGCAATGTGGGTGTCACACTTCAGCATTATTGCTTGAACTATCGAGATAACACAGGGGAGGGTCGGGGAAGCAAAATATGGGCGGAAATTAGGAGAAGCACATGGGCGAGTGCAACAGTGAGGGGGACAACAGATAGCAGTGTAGGGGACAGAAGTACAGGAGGGAGTCTGCTTGATAAAAAATGCATTCCTATAGAGTTCTCAACGCAAAATAGAGGTGGGTGCCAGGTCTAAGTAATGAAGATGGGGGAGGAGGAGACACAGCTTGGAAACACACGCATGCACACTTCTGAAATGTCAGGAGCAAGTACTGATGCAAGGCATGGGAGGAGAGGAGACAGTTTGCAACAAGCAGCGACCGGGGGGGTGGTGGAGGCGCTTTGCAGAGATGGGTAAAGGTGCCACGCTGGGGCAGGTACAATGGAGTGCAACTGCAAACACAAATCTAGAAATACTTTAAAACAAGTGGCACATCGGGGCAGTTACAGGCGTTTCACCGGACTGTATATAAGGCTGGACCTGGTCTCTAGGAAGATAGCTGCCACCCAGGGCCTGGCTCAGGCAGTCTGCAGTGTGGTCCTTCCTTCTTACCTCAGAATTTTAGCTTGTGATAAGGCTCCAGCATCAGCTCTATTTTCGTTATGTTTGGGGTGCGCTGAGCGCTGTTCATGTGGGTCAGGGAGCTGTTGCAACGGCCGGTCAAGTGGCAGGATGAGGAGGTTCCAGAAAAGGAGGCTGACTAAGGATGGGGATGTGGTGGCTGTAGCAAAAGGTGGGCCTTGCGCTGCAACAGCCTCCTTTTTATCAGTGAACTAACTAGGCGGCCATATTGGAAGAAAGCCTCGTCGCGTGGGCTGTAACAAAGTTAGTCCTATATCTGCATTACATACTCAGGCAAAACAGGAAATTAGAAACACTGATGTCAATACATTAAATATACAACACATGGGTATTACATATATGAATATGAACAGTTAGCAAAAACAGGAGCATTGCATTAGGTTATAATATTAGCCTTAATCTGTAGCGATTGCCCGAATGGAATAGTAATGTCTTGCACACACTGTGCATGAATAACATTGCATATTTCTATGTATGGGAAAGCAGTGACCTGGGAGAGGTTTTAGGGGCATTTTGGCAGCGGCTTACTATTTGTTGGGCCACTATTTGACAGCGGCACAATATTTGGCAGCTGCTTACTATTTGGTGGCTCACTATTTGGCAATGGAGCACTATTTGGTAATGGATAACTATTAGGCAATGGATCGATATTTGGTAGCGGCACACTATTTGGCAACAAATCACTATTTGGCAGTGGATCGATATTTGGCAGTAGCTCACTATTTGGCAGAGGCTTACTATTTCTTGGCTCACTATTTGGCAGCGGCTCAATATTTGGCAGCGGCTTACTTTTTGTTGGCTCACTATTTGGCAATAGATCACTATTTGGCAATGGATAACTATTAGGCAATGGATCAGTATTTGGCAATGGATAACTATTAGGCAATGGATCGATATTTGGTAGTGGCTCACTATTTGGCAAAAGATCACTATTTGGCAGTGGATCGATGTTTGGCAGCAGCTCACTATTTGGCAGCGGCTCACTATTTGGCAATGGATCACTATTTGGCAGCGGATCACTATTGGGCAGCAGCTCACTTTTTGGTAATGTATCACTATTTGTCAGCGGATTACTATTTGGCAGCAGCTCACTATTTGGTAGCGGCTCACTATTTGTCAACAGATCACTATTTGACAGTGGATCAATATTTGATGGCAGCTCACTATTTGGCAGCAGATTACCATTTCTTGGCTCACTATTTGGCAATGGATTACTATTTGGCAATGGATAACTACTTGGCAGCAGCTCACTATTTGGTAGCGGATCACTATTTGGCAAAGGATCACTATTTGCCAGTGGATCGATATTTGGCAGCGGCTCACTATTTGCTAGAGGCTTACTATTTGTTGGCCCACTATTTGGCAGCGGCTCAATATTTGGCAGCGGCTTACTGTTTGTTTGCTCACTATTTGGCAACGGATCACTATTTGGCAGTGGCTCACTATTTTGCAAGAGATCACTATTTGGCAGTGGATAAATATTTGGCAGTGGCTCACTATTTGGCAGCGGCTTACTATTTGTTGGCTGACTATTTGGCAGTGGCTCACTATTTGGTAGCATCACACTATTTGGCAGCAGCTAACTATTTGGCAATGGCTCATTATTTGGTGACTAACTATTTGAGAGCGGCTCACTATTTGGCAACGGCTAACTATTTGGCAGTGGCTCACTATTTGACAACGGCTCACTATTTGGCAGTGGCTCACTATTTGGTAGCGGCACACTATTTGGCAGCAGCTCACTATTTGGCAATGGCTCACTATTTGGTGACCCACTATTTGGCAGCATCTCACTATTTGGCAACCCCTCACTATTTGGCAACAGCACACTATTTGGCAGCGGCTCACTATTTGGCAACAGCACACAATTTGGCAGCGGCTCACTATTTGGTAGCGGCTCACTATTTGGTAACATCTCAGTATTTGGCAATGGCTAGTTATTTGGCAGCGGATCACTATTTGGCAGCTGATCACTATTTGGCAGCGGCTCACTATTTGGCATTGGATCACTATTTGTCAACTCACTATTTGGCAATGGATAACTATTAGGCAATGGATCACTATTTGGCAATGGATAACTATTTGTCAGTGGCTCACTATTTGGTAGCGGCTCACTATTTGGCAATGGATCACTACTTGGCAGCTGATCACTATTTGGCAGCGGCTCACTATTTGGCAATGGATCACTGTTTGGAAATGGATAACTATTTGGCAGTGGATAGATATTTGGCAGCGGCTCACTATTTGGCAATGGATCACTATTTGGCAGCGGCTTACTATTTGTTGGGTCACAATTTGGCCCTGTATCACTATTTGGCAGTCGATCACTATTTGACAATGGATAACTATTTGGCAATGGGTCACTATTTGGCAATGGTCCTTCCTTCTTACCTCAGAATTTTAGCTCGTGATAAGGCTCCAGCATCAGCTCTATTTTTGTTATGTTTGGGGTGCGCTGAGCGCTGGTTATGTGGGTCAGGGAGCTGCTGTAGTGGCCGGTCGATGTGGTGGATGTAGCAGGAGGTGGGCATTGCACTGCAACAGCCTCCTTTTTACCAGTGCACTAACTAGGCAGCCATATTGGAAGAAAGTCTCGTCGTGTGGGCTGTAACAAAGTTAGTCCTGTATCTGCATTACATACTCAGGCGAAACAGGACATTAGAACCACTGATGTCAATACATTAAATATACAACACATGGGTATTACATATATGAATATGAACAGTTAGCAAAAACAGGAGCATTGCATTAGGTTATAATATTAGCCTTAATCTGTAGCGATTGCCCGAATGGAATAGTAATGTCTTGCAAACACTGCATGAATAACATTGCATATTTCTATATATGGGAAAGTAGTGACCTGGGAGAGGTTCTAGGGGTGTTTTTCGTAGAAGGGTATAGGTGCCACGCTTGGGCAGGCACAATGGATTGTGACTGCAAACACAAAACTAGAAATACTTTTTTTAAAAAGGCTCACATCAGCTGAACACGTTTTGTTCCGAAAGCGCATTGAGGCAGAAACAAATAAAAACAACAGGATAAAGGCATGCACATGAACACGGTCACATGTGTGAAGAGCTGTTCAGAATTTATAAAAAAAGTTCCTGAACAGATCGTAAAATAGAACAAGCGGTTGAGATTGTCCCGGCAGCTTCGAAATTGAAAGCGCGCACAGGGCACAGAATGTAAACAAAGCACGTCGTCGTGCCTTAAGTAGGACAAACTCAATAAAGAAAATAGTGCTTACAACGCTAAAATAACACGTACCGTGTAACAACTGAAGTAAAGGGGCCGGTAGCCATGGGAGGTTACAAATGAAGACAAGGTGGTACTAAGGAGGGACTAACAAGCCTTTTAAGGAATCAGAAGACAGCTTTTACGAAGGACAAAGACACAAGCCAATAAAAAATATGGGCGGGGAGTGGGCGGGGCTTCTCTTCAGTACTCTACTACAGCAGATCGCCAGAGCAGCACATACGCGGTGGCTCCGGCACGACCTAAAAAAGACCCAAACTTTAAGAGATCACCATTTTGTTTTGCCAACTCTGCACAGAAAAGGAGATTGAAAGCAGTGAAGGTCTATATCTTTGAAAAAGCAGTCCCAGGTACAGAGGGAGCAGAGCTAAGACACAACAGCCTCTACACTACACAAAGCCTGGAAGCTTCAGACGAGGAGCAGACTAGCAAGGAGAAAAAGTAATTGAAGTGCCCAGAATTTTGAGACTTAGGGCCATATGTAGGTAGCCTCACATTTACCGATTCATAAATACCGAATTTTACCGATTCGGTATTTATGAACCGGTAAATGTGATGTAGGTAATGATTCGGTAAAGTTTACCGAATCGGAAAAATTCGGTAATTATGAATCGGTATTTACCGATTCGGTAATGAGGCATACCTTCCAATTGATTCCTATGGGCCTGGAGGCCCATAGGAATCAATGGGAAGGTATGCCTCATTACCGATTCGGTAAATACCGATTCGGTAATGGGGGGAGCATATGCAAGGGTGGCAGGGTGTCACATTGACACCCTGTTGCACCCCTGAATCTTGCATGTGTGCACATGTGGCGCACATACATGCCCTAAGGGCATGTATGTCTGCCACATGGCACACTTAAATCTGCAAAATATTGCTTTTTGTAAGGTATTCGTTATTTATCACCAACCTATATTTGGTGGTAAATAACGAATTTCTAATACTAATTTTCACTCTTTAGAGTGCTCCCTACATCTGATTTCTGGATTCGGTATTTACCGAATCGGTATTTTACCGATTTCTTAATTTCCGATTCGGTAAATACCGAATCCAGAAATCAGCCCCCTACATAGCAAATGCCTAAATACCGGTCGGTAACGGGATATTTACCGAATTTCGGCCGTTACCGACCGGTAGTTGGCTTCCTACATGAGGCCCACAGTGAGCAGTCAGAAAATGAATCCTTGGCAATTTTTCACAGATCCACAATTCAGTTCAGGCATGGTAGCTTGCACTAGATTACAATGCGGCAGCCCAGGTATGTTCTGTTTGGGATGACAGGAATAGATCTCAGTAAATCCTCCTGTACAGATGTCCAAAGAAGAAAGCAAGAGCACCAAAAAGTAGAGGAAGATGTTTTGACAGAACTTGTAGAACAAAATCACGAAGAATCTTATCAGGGACAAGCAATGTTTTCAATGTACTGTAACCCCTGCAAGAAAGTTATTTATTCGGTCAAGCAAAACCAACCAATCATTTTAACAGCCCTGAAATAAACACCATAGGGGCTAAAAATAAGTTACATACCCAAAAGTATCCATAAATAAAAGATTAGAGTTCCAAAAATAATAAGGAAAAAAGTTATGTTATAAAACGTATCCGAAAAAAGAGTTCTTAAAAAATCAACCAAAAAGTACAAACTCTTTATTAACGGCTAGTCTACAAGGCTGTGCACTGTGGGGAGGGCACTCATGG
Organism: Triturus cristatus; assembly: GCF_964204655.1. Lineage (NCBI taxonomy): Eukaryota > Metazoa > Chordata > Amphibia > Caudata > Salamandridae > Triturus > Triturus cristatus. The sequence continues at coordinate 1,058,498,763 of NC_140593.1, read as the reverse complement.
CAGATTAGAGGCAGGACTGGACATAGGCCAGGTAATGTGGCCAAACTCTGTAACATTCTGCTAGTGCCTGTGCAAAGTAGGGTTTGGCCATGTACCCATGGAGGGATCGGTGTAGGGCCTGGCCGTGGGCCACTCCCTGCAGCCAATCACTCCGGCACACAGTTGATTGCCCTGTATGAGGGGTTAGAAATTAAGATTTTCATAAAAACCTATGAAATTCACTGAGAAAACATAGTTAGAAACTGATCATGGTACTTGTCAAACGTGACAAACCAGTTATGGTTCATTGGTTCATGGCAAACAACATAACTCATGGCACCTCCTTGTGCAGCAAATTACATCACACATAATATCATTTATGACATCACTTATGAAGTCACCACTGATACTACGGATGGCATCACTGCACATAAGAAAGAGAATTAAGAAACAAAAAACACAGTTAAAAAAAGATTTGTTTGATGCAGGGCCGTGGATTGGGTGCAGGGCATGGCTGGATGCCTTGCTCTGGGGTCAACCCTCACTACACACTGCCAAAAGCTGTTCAGAAAGGGGATTGGCCACCACTAGCAGGTTGGGCCAAGGATGTGAACACAGGTCAGACTCTGCCCAACCACTCCTGCATGGCAGAAGCCCATTCACAGCGGTGTTGGCAACCTGGTACAGATTTGAAGCAGGGCCAAATTGCAATCTGGGACCTGCATCCAAACCATGCCTGGCAGTCAAAGGCTGTATCCGATGAAGGTTGGTAATTAAGTGCATAATATAAAATATTACATTCACACAAAAAAACACATTAACGTAGTTGCAAAAAGGTGTCAGATTACAAAAAAACAGAACTAGTAAAGGCCCTAGGAAGTTCAGTGTTCCTTTAATAGCCTGGTTTTAATTTTGGCATTGCTTCTCATTGAGTTTCCTGAGACTATTCCAATGTAGGTCCTTTGCTCTCTGAGGTCTTCTTCATGTCTCTCCTTCTTGGTGCAGGGGATAGTTATTCTGTCTTCATACCAGGTAAGAGTGCTTCCCGCTGAGTTTTCTCACCAATGTTAGTGTTTACCCTCCTAAATGCCAATCCTCAGGAGCCTCTTGTTGCCTTTCTTTCTGGTAGGGTTTCACCAGTTCTACCTTACAGTGCTTCTTGTTGTCTTTTTGTGACGATAAAGGTTCTGATGATTTTCAACTCTTTAAGGTTACTGTTGCATGCGGCGGAGCTCTTGCATTCTGATATGGCCACAGAGCTCTTCTATTTTTCGACCTGCTTAGTTTCTCCATCCTTCAAAGCTCTGTTCTCTTTCTTTGGTAGGTTTGAGTTGAAAAAAGGCTGTGTGATATTTCCGAGCCTCAGTGGATTAGTTCCTTGTCTTCTCCTCGGAGTCTGGTGATTGGGGTAACATTCCCTTTGGGTTTTTCTTCATGAACTTGTGCATTATGGTCTATGAATTCCTGTTTTCCTGTCGTATCTAGTCCAGGAAGGAGAGTCTCTCTCCTGTGATGAGTTCTCAAATCCTGGCATCTAGGTGCCACTGCCCATTGGGTTTAAAAAACAAAAATACCTTGACGCCTTCGGGTATTTGTTTGCGCTATCAAAAATGGTAATTCATTCAAAATCATTCAATGGTTACAAAATCATTTTTGTTTCAGTTTTCTCTGCTTCTTACAGGCATCTCTGTAGTTGGGTTTCTCTGCTTCGGTGCATCCTGACTATGTAAGGACAGAGATGAACAAGATGGGTGAGGAGGTAATGCTCTGATTACAGACCAGTAATCTTCATTACACCAAGTCTTCCTCATCACAGTCTTACATAAAGGTTGGTTTGAACACAAAGCCACCAGGGTGCTCAGTATTTCATGAAGTATGCTAGGTGGAGTGCAACTTCATGACTCCTAACAGGAAATGTGTTTAAGTTAGGAACTCAGTATAATTATTTCTTTCAAGTTTATTTTAGGATAAAGATAAGTAAATCATGTCTGTTCAATGAGACAAACCACATGATGCAGTGAATGTGACTAGTAAGAGTAGAACTTGCTTGAATGATGATTAATGTTAAGTAATCAGGGCATTCATTTTCCAGGCCAGAGTGCTTTTGAATTGATTGTTGACCCCTCCAACACTCACCCAGGTCCAAAACACGGCTCAGGAATATTAAAACTTTCCACTTTTCGTAAAACCTCATATACCTTTAACCAGTCACCAGTCTTCACTGCTATCCCAACTATGCAAGATAAAGCATCTCAATTTCATTGACAAAAAACATTAATTCTGTCACTAAATGATGTGGGTTTCCAAGTGCATTCTTCAAAAACGGATTGATTTTCTTATCTACGAATTACGATTTGGAATCAAAATGTTATAAATTATGTCTTATTCATTAAAAAATTTTTCCAAAGAAGCAAACACAATAGACTACACACTACTACGGAACTAGGAAATCAAGTTAAAAATACACAATGAGTAAGACCTTACATTCCACTATCAAACGCTGCTATTTCTTGAACACTATGGGGCATATTTACAATATTTTGGCATAGGGCAGCGCCGCAAGCCTTCTAGCGGCGCTGCCCCACATCAAAAGAAAAGGCAGGGATGCACAGTATCTACAACATACGGGGCCTTCCTGTCCTTTCTGCCAGTGCCAGCACACAAACTGCGACCGAGTACCCATGCAGGTACCCTCACACCATGGTGCAAGGGTGTTTGTGTTGTTGGCAGGATTGTTTTTGTGCCGGAAGGGACACATTCTTTAACAAAAACAATCAAAGGAGGCGTTTTCCTCGTTCTATGTGTTCTTCAGAGGAAAAAACAAGGAGAAATGTAAACATTTCTCTTTGTTATGCCTGCTTTGGGAAGCATTAATTGTGGTGCTGCCCCAGATTAACGCTATGTTGTAAATCTGGGGCAGCATCAAAAACTATGGGCGTTGCATGTGAACACCCACAGCAACACCCATGGAACACCCCTTCCTCGTAGAGTAAGCATTGCCTTACTCCATATTTCCAAGGCCATGAAAAGACAAGTAGGGTGGCTTTGCGTGGCCTTGTAAATATGGGCCCGCACACAGCGCCTCCGGAGCATCACAAAAGTGACGCTCCGGCAGCGTAAAAGTGCCGCAGGGGCATTCTAAATATTCCCCTATATTCTTTTTAGTAGAATTAGCATTCTGCTTATAGACACTACTGTCTCAGAAAACTGTTTTATTTGGTTAGACAACACATTCTTCTCATGAACAAAGCAATTTTCTGAAGGCTACATTTTGCTACCTGTCTTTTTTAGACACTAGAATGTACTGCTTGATATTCCCAATACTTACTGATCCTATCCTTTTCAAGATACATTTAGTCATTGACACTATACTTGTTTATTCATAGGCGTTATTTAATTCCAGAAACTACGGGGCATATTATCAAGCACGGCGTTAAAATTATCGCCGCATTAGCGGCAGAAAACTGCTGCTAAAGCGGCGATAATGGGCTTGATAATATGCCGCAGAGAATTCCACTAGAAGCCCATGTTGACACCAGAGCATGGGCTTCTATGGGAATGCTCAAGGGCATATTATCAAGCTCATTATCGCCGCTTTAGCTGCAGTTTTCTGCCGCTTAAGAGGCGATAATTTTAACGCTGTTTCTTGATAAAATGCCCCCACATTTTTTCGATACAAGATCCTACCCATTGATGCAACACTATGGTGCCGATCACGATCCGGTAAAAAATTCCCCCGTGCGACTCGTATCGGGTCTTATTACCGTACGAATCGTACAAGTGCCGTACGAACTGGCAATCACGATTCGCATGGTAAAAAGTCCATACGAACCGCACTGGGAATCATTCCCCACACGTCCTCGGGTCGGAAAATGTGTCCGACACGTCCTCGGACGATTTACCTTACAAACGTAAAAATCCAAGTCCGACCGAGGAATCACGATCCATCCCGTGCGTCCGAGCGTACAACCGTATGGAAAAAACACCGTCCGCACCGAACACCCATAGCAACCATGGAGACATGTGCCCGCATACGCGCCCAACACTCCCCCCAGCCCCCGTACGTCCGACACGTACCCCCCGTATATGTATACCCCCACCCGTCTAGGTACACCCCAGTACGTTCCAGTCGTACCCCCACCCCAGTACGTGTCGTACCACCGTCAATGTACACCCCCCCACCCCTGTACGTGTCGTACCACCGTCTATGTACACCCCAGTACGTTCCAGTCGCACCCCCACCCCAGTGCGTGTCGTACCCCCCGTGTACCTACACCCCAGTACGTTCGAGCCACACCCCCACCCCAGTACGTGTCATAGCCCCGTCTACCCACACCCCAGTACGTTCCAGTCGTACCCCCACCCCAGTACGTGTCGTACCACCGTCAATGTACACCCCCCCACCCCTGTACGTGTCGTACCACCGTCTATGTACACCCCAGTACGTTCCAGTCGCACCCCCACCCCAGTACGTGTCGTACCACCGTCAATGTACACCCCCCCACCCCAGTACGTGTCGTACCACCGTCAATGTACACCCCCCCACCCCTGTACGTGTCGTACCACCGTCTATGTACACCCCAGTACGTTCCAGTCGCACCCCCACCCCAGTACGTGTCGTACCCCCCGTGTACCTACACCCCAGTACGTTCGAGCCACACCCCCACCCCAGTACGTGTCATAGCCCCGTCTACCCACACCCCAGTACGTTCCTGGCGCACCCCCAACACAACCTCCTAAGTACGGAGCGCACCCCATGCCCCAACATCACAACCGCATGTACGAGTCGTACAAAGCCACACACAAGGACATAATCGTACAACCAAATGGCCCATGTACACACCGTACACACGCTCAAAACGCCTTGTCCGGCCATGGGCGGTGTTATAGCGGAGCTGGGCCGGCGTGATGGGGTTCCCCGCAGGAAGCCGGGTCGTCCACGGAAAGGACCGTGAGGGTGGCTGCTACATCACCATCTCCCAGGACACCTGGCCTGGCACCTGGCCCACTGGAGCAACAGCATCACAGCATCAAGAGACATTCTCTGCCACATGGCCCTGCTGGTCACTGGCTGACCAATGTTGACAAAGACTGTGGCATGGACTCTGAGGATTTCCAATGGCAAGGACACCAACTCCCCTACTGAACTTTGGATTCCCTAATCCCGGAAAGCCCCTCACTTTGTTCCCCCCCCCCCCAATAATAAATCACACTATTAAGAGTAGATGCCTGCTGGTAGCATTATTACCTAACATGTGTCTTGTACAGTCTAAACATGCCTGAGTCATCTGTTCACTTCAACCATCCACACCCTGGGGCCTGAGTCTGGCACAGGACACATGGGTCACAGTTTATTAGGCAAGACAGACATGGAGCACCATACACACCCGTGATGGTCAGAACCAGCTGAGGGGGTGGCCGAACAACCGTGCTGACAGACACATTGAGTACAGCAACAGTCATGCGCAGAGATCAGGGATCCTGGCCCGTGTCCTGGGGGGCACCCAGGTATGTGTAGACAGGTGGCAGAACCATGTCCTGCAAGCTTGAGTCCGGTGGATGCAGAGAATGGGGTCATGGACAACGTTGGATGCATGGGGATGGCACATGTCACAATACCCACACAGTCATGGACATCATGCCCAATACACAGTCTCAGCACACACACACAGCTTGCATCTTGCCACTCGAAACATTGACACATAGCCACAATCAGGGAATACCATGCCAGACATGCAGGATGCACCGTGCCAACACACCAGCATTGACTGAGAAGAGGCACCTTGGAGGCATAGGGACACCTTTATTAGTCATGTTTTTGGGATTGCAGAGGCAACTTGAAGTACACATGAACACATCATGTGGAGTAACATGTGGCTCCAACACTGGCACCCCCCTTCTGCAGCACAAATGCGTGATAGCCAGGGAACTGGCACACAAGCGTTGGCTAACAGCTAAACACCCACAGCTGCTCACGGAGAGCCTGCCATACACCATACATCCGCTGATGTGGAAGTCCCACGCCATGTCAAGACAATGTTAACCGTATATGTCCGAGGGCAGTGTCACACACATTGATGCCATCATCACAATCCACTATCCCATCACTGATGACTGACAACCAGGCAGCCCATCTATTCAGGTGTACCCAGCTGCATGTCGTGTCCCATGGGGATGCCACATGTCTGCAGAGGAACCAAACCCCGACCGGGCCAGTGTGCACACATCGTGAACAACTGCCACACCCAATACACCCCAGATGCATCCCTTACCCCATGGAGACTTCCAAACGTGTCCGTGCCTGTAACGCTGAGTCAGCCCATGATGTCATATCCATGAGGAATAGCAGTGCCACAACAATGCAACCAGCAAACGGCATGCGCAGGTACCTGGGGAAGAGAGACACACAAGAAGTCAGCCACAAAAAGCACAGCCACTTGCATGTGCAGTTACTCGACACATGTATGGATGACAACATGCTAGGTCACAATTATGACTGGGGAAATACTACCATCACTGCCACCATCACTCCAGTGACACACCCACACACACCTCTGACCCACGTGCCATACATGCAGGTGGAGACACACATCACAACGCATGCCACACGGGGACCAATGCGTGCACACTCAGACCCTGGTACTCACCACTAAGCAAAGAAGTCGCGTATGAGCCGAGTCCGGATGTCCTCTTGCGGCTCCACATCCTCCACATCACTAGCCCCATTGCCAAGCCCTTCGTCCTCCACGGGTGGATGGTCCTCGTCATGTTGATTCAGGATGAGTGGCACAGCTCTTTCAACTGCCATGTTGTGCAGCATGCAGCAGACCATGAAGATCTTGCAGACCTTCGCCGGGGCATAAGGGAGTGCACCGCCGGTCTTGTGGAGGCACCGGAATCGGCTCTTCAGCATGCCAAACGTCCTCTCTATCACTCGCCTTGTCCGGCCATGGGCGGTGTTATAGCGGAGCTGGGCCGGCGTGATGGGGTTGCGGAGAGGTGTCAGCAGCCAAGGCATGTTGGGATAGCCAGCGTCCCCTACATGGGAAGCACATGGACATCGTTAGAACTGGTGTAGCGGTCGTGCTGGTCGGCTATACAGAATACAGGACAGACAGACTGTACCCACCAACAACACATGCCCGTTCGTTGCGCAGCTGCATCATCATATCAGGCATCCCGCTACGCCTCATGATGTAGGCATCGTGTGCTGATCCTGGGAAACGAGCACAGACATGTGAAATCACCATATTGGACAGACACACCACAAGGGCATTGATGGAGTGGTAGTGCTTCCGATTGCGGTACGCCACCTCCCGTGCGTGTGGTGGTACCAAACCTACATGTGTCCCATCTATGGACCCAATGACATGGGGCATCCCTCCCAGGGCATAGAATCCACGCTTGACCTCAGTCATCTGTTCAGGGGTTGGGAACTTGATGAAGTCATCCAGGTGAATCAACATGGCCTCCAAGAAATCATGCAGCACACCGCTGAACATGCTCTGGGACATGCCACCAACATGAGCTATGGTATTTTGGAAGGTACCCGTGGCCAGAAAATGTAGGGCAGCCATTACCTTCAGCTGGGGTGTCAGTGCCGTAGGATACCTGTGCTGCGGTTGCAGGTGTGGTGCCAGTCTCGCCGTCAGCTCCAGAATCAACGGTTGGGTGAAGCGGTAGAGCCGGATCCTGTCATTCTCCTGCATGGTAGCCAAGTCTGGAATTCTTCGGGCAACAGGAGGCGCTCTGCAGTAATTTGGAAGTGACAAGGAAGAGTGAGTGCACTACGAGAACAACTCATGTCTACTGAGCACATGTAAATCTGGCAATACACACATGCCACATAGGGAGTCAGGCATGTGCTACATGCCCAGGACACGTATGGATGCAAGGTGACACTCCTTCCAAGACCCAGCTACACACGGTGATTGAGAACCTCCCCATGCCACGCCATGGAAATAGCTGTGTCCCAGTGCAAGTGCACTGCCCGACGCAAGACAGGAGTGACATACACCCACACATCAGCAGAAGTGTGATGCCGATTGCAGAGACTGGTAGCGGGACACTGGAGCCACAGGTCACATGACATTACACTAGTCCAGCCCACACACCTTGCCATGAAGGTGCACATGTCATGACTCACCACACATTCCTTGTGAGTTTGCTGACATGGCCTTGTCACGCTACTCCGTGTCCCATGCATACATGTGCACCTCACATCCGATAACACATGTGGCATGGTGTTGGGAACAGTGTGCAATGACAATCTACACACAGCCACATGTTGGTTGCTGCAACGGCTGCAGCTTTTGAGGGTGCTACAACATCAACCTGATGTAAATCCCGGACACATATATGACATAGTCACATTGTGCACTGTGGGTAGTGACAAGTCATGTGTCATGACCCCTGTACCGGGCATCATGGGACACTTCCGTGTGTTGGTGTCCGTGCCATGCCAGTGACGCTCACCCCAAGTGCGCAGTCCCACATGCACACATGTCAAAGGAGTCAAGGGCATGCCTGGCACACATTGCACCCTCACACAGTACACATGTACACATCTCATCATACATCTGGTGCCTTCTCCACTCAGGAGGCATGTTCCACATCACAGCCTGTGACACCTGTGCCCCACACATGTAGTAATGCACAGACGATGCCTTGATGTCCATTCCTGGACAAGTATGTCCATCCATGGACAAGTATGTCCGCCCTATTCCTACATGTGTGTCGCCTATCACCACAGTGATGTGTAAAAACCGCCGTACTGCTGCTGAGAGGGCCTGTGCATGTTCCCAAATCACTGTGGGAGTGCTGCCGTATGTGTACCCATCGTGATGGCGAGCGTACAGGCATTTGTACGGTCCGTAGCACTACGGGTACGCATACGCGTGCAGACCCATAGTGATAGTGAGCGTAGATGCGTGTGTACGGCCCTATCACTATGGGTCTGCACGCGTATGCGTACCCGTAGTGGTACGGACCGTACACTCACATCTACGCTCACTATCACTATGGGTCTGCACGCGTATGCGTACCCATAGTGGTACGGACCGTACACACGCATGTACGCTCACTATCACTATGGGTCTGCACGCGTATGCGTACCCGTAGTGGTACGGACCGTACACTCGCATGTACGCTCACTATCACTAGGAGTACGCATACGCGTGCAGACCCATAGTGATAGAGAGCGTACATGCGTGTGTACGGTCCGTAACACTACGGGTACGCATACGCGTGCAGACCCATAGTGATGGAGAGCGTAGGCATGCATGTACGGGCCGTTGCCATGCATTTGGGGTGCCCTAGGGCCCCGAAACGCATCGTACCTGTGTGTGATGCTCCAAATTACATAGGGGACAAGTATTAAGGCCTACATGCATGCTGGTTGTCATGGAGACCAAGTTCAAAATTCGAAATTGTTCTGGAAGGTGCACAGCAGAAGTCAGTTGGAATTCTTCTACTTTGTTGCAATGTGTTTGTGGGGCTGACATCATGCAGGAGAATGAAACCGATAGAGAACCCACAGACTGCTAGGTTTGAAGTGATTGGTGGTAACATAGGATGCAAATGTGAGTGACCAATCACTCTGTACTCCTGTGCATGAGACTGGGCAGAAGGGCACATATAAGGCAGCCAGGTCCCATGAGGGAGCACTTGCCTGCACATCTTTGCATTCGTCGACCCAGCTGCTGCGACTGATTCCCTGGAACCATGTCAAGGGCTGTGGAGAGGACACAGCCATTCACCCTGGAGGAGAACATGGCTCTGCTGGATGTGATCCTCCCACAGTACTCCATGCTGTATGGGCGACCAGGGTATCAGGTGAGTGCATAGGCCACTGCCACAGACTGTCCCTATGTTGTGACTGTGACTTCTGCCATTGCGTCCAGGTGTAACACACATGCCATGTACTGTCGGGGGGGTCCCAGGGGGGGGGGTGCCTGATGTCTCCCAGCAGTGCCCTGAGACAGGAGGGGTGGGGGCCTATCACTCCCAGCAGTGCCCTGAGACAGGAGGGGTGGGGGCCTATCACTCCCAGCAGTGCCCTGAGACAGGAGGGGTGGGGGCCTATCACTCCCAGCAGTGCCCTGAGACAGGAGGGGTGGGGGCCTATCACTCACAGCAGTGCCCTGAGACAGGAGGGGTGGGGGCCTATCACTCACAGCAGTGCCCTGAGACAGGAGGGGTGGGGGCCTATCACTCACAGCAGTGCCCTGAGACAGGAGGGGTGGGGGCCTATCACTCACAGCAGTGCCCTGAGACAGGAGGGGTGGGTGTGATGCACAGTGTGAGCCTTGATCATTGATTGTGACATTGCCATCATTCCACCTGTGTACCCACTGTGGCACGTACTGCTTTTTCCCTCACCAGGGGATGATGTCCCTATGACAAAGGTGCAATGCGTTGGCTGCATGACATGCCTTGTTGTAACCAGCTAATTTGTACCCATATGTCTCTCTGTGACATGTGGCTGGTGTATTGATGTGGTGTCACTTGTTCCTCCTCACAGGTAGGCGCCACTGCCAAGGAGCAGATCTGGCTGACCGCCGTCAGTGCCGTGAGGGGTGTGGATGGTCGGAGGCGGAGCCTGCCCCAGGTGAGGAAACGCTGGCAGGATATCCGGTGCTGGACGCGGAGGATTGCACGGCTCCTGCTGGGGGACTCACCTGAGAGCCACAAGAACCGCGGCCGCCGCCGTCTGAGCCACCTCCACAGGCGTGTGCTGCCGGTGGTCTTTCCAGACCTGGAGAGGCGCTTACAGGCGATGCAGCAGCCGGAAGGGGGTAGGTACATGTGTGTTTGTTGTGTGTCACCGGCATTTGTAAGGGCACAGTAGCATGAATTCACTGGCAGGGTTTAAGGGTGCTGTGCAGATCCTGTTTGCCCCAGTATAGCGCTGTGCCCCTGCCACCCTTCCCCTCCTTGCAATGTGCTCCCTGGTCTGTGTGTAGTCACTCCTTCACAAGGTAATGTAGGGTGGCGCTTTGTCCACGAGAACAATGACTGTAGCATCATGTGTGGGGGTGGTGTGTAACAGGTTGTGGGACCTTGCCTGTGCACTGTCAAGTTCACTGCATGTGGGTTCCATGTCAGTTGGCACTGATGCTGACTCCAGACATGGGAGTTGGTCTCTCATGTGTCATGCCTTACAGCGCGCATGTCCTATGTAGTGGCCTGTGACATGATGTGCATGAGTGTGCGATACACATAGTGCAGGGATGGTGACGTGTGTTGCAGTCATTACCATTCAGTAGCATGTAGTTGCGTGCCCACTACTGTCCCCTGGGGCACCTTTTCCTCAGTGGTGTATGTGTCATCATAAACTTGGCCAATCTCAGTGTCTACAGCGTAGGTTGTGCTCTGTGCCATTGTCCCCTGTCACCATGTATATAGACGTGCTATTTTGTACAGGTGTCCACTGTGCAGCCTGACCTGATTGTCCTTCTTCATACTCACAGTTGCCAGTGCCTGTGTGTCTTGTTATACTCATCTGAGGATGGGCACTGGTACCTCATTATTTGTACAGGCGCACCTTGGCTGTTTGGCGTCCAATCTTGCTTTTTGCCTGCCCCTGTGTGTATCACCCAGACTATGAGATGTTGGTGCCACCTGTGTCTCAACAATTTGCCTCGTGTAGGGTCTTGTTGGGGCGGGCAATGCCTATGTGTCAAATCCTGATTTCCACTTGCCGGGTCTGGGCAGTGTGTGATATGTCTGGACACACACGCAATGTGCAGTGACCGAGTCATGTTGGGCATGTTTTCAGCATTACCTATGCAACATGTGTCTCAAGTTCATGGATATGGTCCCTGGTCATCGGTATTTTCGCCAACGCTGTGTGGTGCAGATGCAGTGCTGGATTGTCCCCAGGGCCTGGGTGCTATGTCAGACTCCGTTTCCTGTCTTTAGCTATTGTCTCATGCTCTCCATGGTATTTCAGTGGCATGGTGGCTCAACCAACTGTGTGTTTCATGCCCTACATCGGTACCCTGTTCAGTAGATGTTAGGGATCTTCCTTTTCAGGCTATGCAATGTTACCTATGTAGATTGGACTCATGTGACAGATGTGTACAGGTGTCTGATTAATTTCTGTCTCTCCACCCTGCCCACAGCATCGTCGGGGGACACAGAGGGAGACATGGACACAGACCAGGCGGAGGGACCGAGCACCAGTGCCAGCCGTGACATCGGGTCTGGCACATCGAGTGGGACAGAGGCGGAGGAGAGTGTGGCCGAGGACCTGTCGACTGGCACATCAGACTACGAAGCTGACAGGTCCGAGGACGATGTCTCCGAGTGGGCGGAGGCTGCACCAGCAGCTGACAGCGGAACAACACCTCGCACCGCCCCCTCAGTTTCCATCAGCCGCCTCCCACTTGCTCGTGTCCCTTCCCAGCGTGCCCGGTCACAGCATGTCTCCTTCCTGCCAGGCACCGCACCCCCTGCCCCTGTCTCCACTGCTGCCGCCAATGCAGAGTCTGTGGACATCCAGCGGCAACTGCAGGTTGGTCAGGCTGCGATCCTTAATGTCCTCCATGCCCACGGCAAAACCCTCACCAACATCGAGGCTTTCTTGGAGGGCATTCATTCATCGCAGGCTGACCAACGCAACTTGCTGAGGTCCATCGACTCCACACTGACTGCAGCAGTGGGTCTCCTGCAGCGTGACCTCCCCCCACCTACCCCTGCCCCATCCACACTTCCCACTCCCATGCCTGTCCCACGTACACCCAGACGTCGGCATGCACCCACATCAACGGACACGGGCACCACACCAGCAGGGAAGGTCCACCGCACTCCTCCTGACACGCACACACAGGGTGAGGTAGGCACACCCACTGGGTCGGGGGGCAAACGTGTGACACGCAGCCATAGTGGGAGTCCGCATTCCACCCAGTCCACTCCCTCCAAATCCCCTCCCCTCAGCTCTCCTGGCCACATCTCCCCCAAGGACTCCTTCATGGCCGCTCTGTCCCTGAGCCCCACGGTTACACCACCACGCAAGCGGTCAAGGAGGTCCCCGGTCAGGGTGGTTGAGTCTCCCCCCCTGTCTCCACCCTCCCCCAGTGGCGCTGCGACCCATCTCTCTGACCCCCCCCCCCTCCTTGGGGCCTGAGGTCCCTTCGGGTGCAGGGGACTCCCTGGAGGACCTTGCAAAGGTGTGTAGTGCCATCCTGGCCTCCGCCTTTGGCCCTGCCCCACCCCCTGTGGTGGAGTCCTCCATCCCTGCACCCACAACGCCGCCCCTTTGCCCTGATGTCCCTGCGGTGCCTGTTGCTTCCCCCCCCCCTGATGCCCTCACCAGTGTGGAAGACGATGCCATTTGACTGTGCAGGCAAGGTAGGGGACACGCATCCCACTGTGTCCCCCATCCAGCTGAGAATCATTGACTGCCCTATGGGCTTTGTGAAGATTGAACTGCCTGCAATCCACGGACATTGTGCTCATGCTGAATAAAGCTTACTTTTATTTTCATTATCACACTACTGCTATGCTGGTATTGGTGTTGGTGGGGCTGCTACATGGTTTTGGGTGGTGTGTAAGGGTTTTGGTGTGTGGGATGTGTAGTAGTGTACTGCTCATTGGTGGGACCCTGGGATCTTTGTGCCATCACAAGGTGTTGGCTAACTTTCTTTGTTCATGTAAGCAGTTACTGCATGGTGCACTTGTCCCAGGGTGTATTCCTTCCTCTGTGTACCCAGCTTTCTTCCCTGCAGGGTGTTCCCAATGTTTAGCGCAGAGCTGTGTCTACATGAGCTGTGTGTGTGACGGAGCCCTTCTACTTTGGCCATGCATGCAGGGCCATGTGTCCACCTGCAACAATCGTGGCATCCTTGGTGATCACTGTACTTGTGTGTGGAGTCTGTTGACATGAGTTCATGGGGACATGTTCCCTTGTAGCCAGTATGCATGTGGATAATTCTGGCCTCACACACATGTGTTACACCCCTCCTGTCTCAGGGCACTGCTGGGAGGACTCCACACCCACCCCTCCTGTCTCAGGGCACTGCTGGGAGTGATAGGCACCCACCCCTCCTGTCTCAGGGCACTGCTGAGAGGACTCTGCACACACCCCTCCTGTCTCAGGGCACTGCTGGGAGTGATAGGCACCCACCCCTCCTGTCTCAGGGCACTGCTGGGAGGACTCTGCACACACCCCTCCTGTCTCAGGGCACTGCTGGGAGGACTCCACACCCACCCCTCCTGTCTCAGGGCACTGCTGGGAGTGATAGGCACCCACCCCTCCTGTCTCAGGGCACTGCTGGGAGGACTCTGCACACACCCCTCCTGTCTCAGGGCACTGCTGGGAGTGATAGGCACCCACCCCTCCTGTCTCAGGGCACTGCTGGGAGGACTCTGCACACACCCCTCCTGTCTCAGGGCACTGCTGGGTGGACTCTGCACACACACCTCCGATTTCAGGATATGTACGCTTGGAACATACACGGTGGGGGTACGCTCAATGCATTCGAGGTGAGGGTACGAGTCTACTTACACTGGTGTGGTGGGGGTACGCTCCATGCATACGCGGGTGGGGGTACGGGTCGTACTTACACTGTTGGGCTGGGGGGTACGCTCCTTGCATACGCGGGTGAGGGTTCGAGTCGTACTTACACTGTTGGCATGGGGGGTACGCTCCATGCATACGCGGGTGGGGGTACGGGTCGTACTTACACTGTTGGGCTGGGGGGTACGCTCCTTGCATACGCGGGTGGGGGTACGGGTCGTACTTACACTGTTGGGCTGGGGGGTACGCTCCTTGCATACGCGGGTGAGGGTTCGAGTCGTACTTACACTGTTGGCATGGGGGGTACGCTCCATGCATACGCGGGTGGGGGTACGGGTCGTACTTACACTGTTGGGCTGGGGGGTACGCTCCTTGCATACGCGGGTGGGGGTACGGGTCGTACTTACACTGTTGGGCTGGGGGGTACGCTCCTTGCATACGCGGGTGAGGGTTCGAGTCGTACTTACACTGTTGGCATGGGGGGTACGCTCCATGCATACGCGGGTGGGGGTACGGGTCGTACTTACACTGTTGGCATGGGGGGTACGCTCCATGCATACGCGGGTGGGGGTACGGGTCGTACTTACACTGTTGGGCTGGGGGGTACGCTCCATGCATACGCGGGTGGGGGTACGGGTCGTACTTACACTGTTGGGCTGGGGGGTACGCTCCTTGCATACGCGGGTGGGGGTACCGGTCGTACTTACACTGTTGGGCTGGGGGGTACGCTCCTTGCATACGCGGGTGAGGGTTCGAGTCGTACTTACACTGTTGGGCTGGGGGGTACGCTCCTTGCATACGCGGGTGGGGGTACGGGTCGTACTTACACTGTTGGCATGGGGGGTACGCTCCTTGCATACGCGGGTGGGGGTACGGGTCGTACTTACACTGTTGGGCTGGGGGGTACGCTCCTTGCATACGCGGGTGAGGGTTCGAGTCGTACTTACACTGTTGGCATGGGGGGTACGCTCCATGCATACGCGGGTGGGTGTACGGGTCGTACTTACACTGTTGGCATGGGGGGTACGCTCCATGCATACGCGGGTGGGGGTACGGGTCGTACTTACACTGTTGGGCTGGGGGGTACGCTCCATGCATACGCGGGTGGGGGTACGGGTCGTACTTACACTGTTGGGCTGGGGGGTACGCTCCTTGCATACGCGGGTGGGGGTACCGGTCGTACTTACACTGTTGGCATGGGGGGTACGCTCCTTGCATACGCGGGTGGGGGTATGGGTCGTACTTACACTGTTGGGCTGGGGGGTACGCTCCTTGCATACGCGGGTGGGGGTACGGGTCGTACTTACACTGTTGGCATGGGGGGTACGCTCCATGCATACGCGGGTGGGGGTACGGGTCGTACTAACACTGTTGGGCTGGGGGGTACGCTCCTTGCATACGCGGGTGAGGGTACGGGTCGTACTTACACTGTTGGGCTGGGGGGTACGCTCCTTGCATACGCGGGTGGGGGTACGGGTCGTACTTACACTGTTGGGCTGGGGGGTACGCTCCTTGCATACGCGGGTGGGGGTACGGGTCGTACTTACACTGTTGGCATGGGGGGTACGCTCCATGCATACGCGGGTGGGGGTACGGGTCGTACTTACACTGTTGGGCTGGGGGGTACGCTCCTTGCATACGCGGGTGGGGGTACGGGTCGTACTTACACTGTTGGGCTGGGGGGTACGCTCCTTGCATACGGGTTGGGGGTAGGGTCCGTACATATCCGTCCCCACGCTATGTGATGTTTGTGCGGCCCGTACCCAGGCCTTTGCCACGTGGGTGCGATCCGTCCCGCCATTGTTGGGGTGACGTGTGTGGGCGTGGTCCGACTCGTACCCACGCTCTTCAGGCGTGGGTACGGGACGTACCTGTCTGGTTGTGTTGCCGGTTCGCGTGGTGACGGACTTCCGTTGTGGCGGTCGCTGGCTTATCAGGACACGCCCCCACCCCCAAGTGGTGACCAGGGCATGGGAGTCAGGTATGTCCAGGCCATGTGTGGTGTGTGACTTATGTGGTTGTTTTGTGGCCTGCCCTGGTCGTGCCACCCCCACCCCACCCCACTTTCCCCCCTCCCTTAGTTATTCTGACCTTCTGCGGCGTCTGCGTCGTAACCTGTAGAGGAGGTGTACTGCTATGAGGGCAGGGATGACTCGTAGGTTCGGGTCCATGTCTGTCCGTCGCGTACTGGTACTCCTTGCTCGCGTCGTCCTGTCGCGTACGGGTCCTCCTTGATCGTGTCGTCCTGTCGCGTACGGGTCCTCCTTGGTGGCGTCGTCCTGTGTGTCCGTCACGTACTGGTCCTCCTTGTTCGCGTCGTCCTGTCTGTCCGTCGCGTACTGGTGGTCCTTGTTCGCGTCGTCCTGATTTCCCGGCAGTTTTTGGCTGCCGCAAAATATTCACCGTGCGGGGTGACGTCGGTGCGAATCGTGATTCCTGGGTCGTGAATGGCTGGCTGCGAGCGTCCCGACGTCAGGTCGGCGCTTTCCCGGATCGCATTGGTAGGTGTTTTTTGGTTCGGTCGGGCTTTTTTACGATTCGTACGGTGATGGTGTACCCGTGCGAATCGTAATTCCTTGTTTGTGAAAATTGACGACCGGGTACGCGTCGGGCGGAGATTGTGCTCCGTCCGACGGTTCGTACCCGGTTTTTGCAGGATCGTGATCGGCACCTATGGGTAACTCCACACTCATTTGAGCATTAATACTACTTCTTTCTTAATTACTTAAAGTAGTACTCCAGTTCCACTACTTCACATTCTACAACATGCAATTCACAAACGTACACCCCGAGAGCTCCACTTTCACCCCTCCTATGTTTTCTGTACAAAGACGTCTGGCCCAGTGGGAAAGATCTCCATGTACAAAAGTATCAGATTTAGTAGTAAATGTAGGAGAGGCTAGGATGAATGGTGAGAAAATAATTACTACAGAATGGGTGGGGTAAGGAATATTTAATGAAGGGTTTAGGAAGGGACATGCTAAACACAGACCCATATAGGTATAAGACAATTGCTGTTCACAAAATACACTTCTAAAGTTACTATAGTCCTAAGTGTCAAAACATGCTTAATTATACCCCAGCATTGGAGTAAGTAAACCACCACACATGGCCCATTACTAATACTGCCACACACTTTTACAGGAAACAATGGAGGTAGACTTTATAATAATTACAGCCCCTTGAATATAACATAGACATAACTTTTACATAAGCTTATTGCAAATTAAATAAAAGGAAAATGTCAGTGGGTGTGTGTGATCATTTTACATTTTTATTTTGCGTAAAATACATTTTATTTATCTTAAAAAAGAACTAACTTCCCTCGATATATTTCCCTACAATGAAGTCCCCACAACAGTGGCTGAGATCTCCACAAACTTGATAAAAGATAACAATAGTAAATTTACACTCATAAATTCAGTGACAAGAGTCTTTAGCCCTTCATTTAATTTTCTCCTAAATGTAAATCTCCACTCAGAAATGGCAAATGGCAAAAAAGTGGGGCTTTATACTTAGGGCCAGATTTATCAACATTTGGTGCAATGCAAGGCAGCAAGACAACTTGATGCGCTGCGTCAAATAGAGAGAGCAGAAATGCGCCATAATTACTACGATATGGGGCATTCCTGCTCTCTCTCTATGTCCTGGGGCTCTTGTGGCTGCCAAACGCCAACAAAGGCATCCTTGTGCCATAGTGCAAGGGTGCCTGCATTTTGGCAGGATTGGTTTTGTGCATGCAGGACACCTTCCTGCACAAAACAATGCTCTGCAGCAGTTTCCTCTTTGTACTTGTGCCAAAGAATGCAGCACATGTAGAAAGAGAAGATAACAAGGAGAAGTAAACGTATTTCTCCTCGCTACACCTCACCTGGGAAGGCATAGTGACTTTACACAGTCCCAGGTTTACTAATCTTAGTAAATCTGGGAATTTGCCCAAAACAATGGATGGATGCGTGGAATGCCTTTCCAACGCAGAGTAGGGCAAGGCAGCGACTTGCGTTGCCTTGCATTGCTCCAGATTTAGTATGCACGCAGAGCCACACAAGGTGGCGATGCATGGCATATTAAATCTGACTTAAGGGCTTGTGTTGCCTTGCTTCACCTTGCTGATGTAACAGCAAAGCATGCTCTTGACAAATCTGTGCCTCAGACCAGGAGTGTAACTTCACATGAGTAAACTCCTGCATATAAATTTACCGGTGACAATTGGACCCTGCATTTCTGAGCTTGCTCACTGTCTGCTTTGACACTCCTCTGTTCTAAACTCACAAGGAACTATCGCCGAATTAACAGCACTTTATCGCAGCCAAAGTTGCGATAAATTTATCACCCCATTCACAAGCTGGTGTTAGCCCACAGCACCAGTTTACCTGCGATAGCAGCTGCAAAAAACATCGCCACGGATGACCTATCGCTAATGAGATGCAGAGTAGGCATTCCCGTGCCAAAAGCCACGACAACACCACACCACAACATTCACAACGGAAAGCCAGAACCGCGATAAGAACACAAAACAGGTGATGAGGCGTGTTAGCACCAGGAAAATAACACCTTCTCTGACCTGGTGCTAAGTCGGACCCCAGCCTGCACCACAAAAGGGAGCACAGCCCACAGCCACATCGGAAGGGTAGCATATGCCATGGAGCCACTGGTCTTGCTTCACAGACACCCAAGAGGGCCACAACACCCAACGCCACCACCCCAGGACCCCATACAGCACCCGGAACAACCCCCCCCCAGGACCACCACCCAGGCAGCGCTGACAAAGACAGCGGACCCCCAGGAAACACACCACCCTCACAGACCCAACACCTGACAATGACATTGGCCAATACAGGCTCAAAAGGACAACCATTGCACGCATCATGACCAAAAACGCCCAACAGGCCGTTGGCACCAACACAGCGGACAACAAACATCCCACACCACACAAAGCTGCTGGCTGTGCTGTACCTGTTGGCCCCTGGTCCCCAACCAACACCCACCACAGTCGGAGGAGTCACACAGCCAGCCACATCCCAGTTCCTCACACCTGCCTGGACATCACCATCAGCCTGGTACCCCAGTCCCCATACGTCCAACATAATGCGCAGGATCTGCTGGAGACCAAGCAAGGACCATACGCCATAGCTGGATGCACGCACGTGTTGGGGGCAATCCACAGTACACATGGCATACCTGTGCCCCCTGCCAACACAGCACACAATCACCGCAACAGAAAGCACACGTCTCACATCAATGTGCAGGCAACAACCGAACACCGTGGAACCTCCACCGATGTCGCTTACAAATTCCCCGCCAGTGTGCATGATACCTTCATCCTCTGACAGACCATCAGCACCCAGAGTTACCAGGATGGCACCAAGGGAAATGCACATTCCTTTGGCAAGTACAAAATGAACACCCCACCCACCTGAACTCCACAACCATGCAACTCACAACACTGGCAATGCACTTGACACAAAATCACAACGAACATGCAAAACAACATGCCCACCCACCAGACACGACAGAACAACTCACAATGGTAACCTGGGCAAGCCCTGCACATGAGCCATCAATGGCATGGCACCCCAGCCACACAATAGCCGAATGTGGGGAGAGGTGGCAACCAGGCATGTGTGGAGTAGGTAAGTGACCCATGAATGGGAAAGTACACAATGCCAAAAGTGGATGAGATGTGCTGGACAGACTGCAGCATGCGAAACACACCCATATCCATGGCGACATACACCGCTGGTGTATGGAGTGTAGTGGACAGTGGACGCAACAATGTCTCACCAGCCAGTGGGGGAGTTCACGGAAATGTTGCCTGTAACATCCCCCCCCTAAGCTTGAAAGGAGTGGGATGGCCCGGTGTACGCCAGGCCAGCGTAGGGGTGTGAATAAAAAGCACGTAGCCCTGGGCGTGGTCCTCTTCCGGAAAGCCCAACGTCTCTACCAGGGTGGCGCCTCTCACCACGCCACAAGACCGACGCCGTCCTCATGAACGGAGTTGCCTGCGGTCCTGTGCGCCTGCTGTACCCCCGCCGGCTGGATCCCGAAGCCGTCAGGCCCGCCCCTTCGCAGCCAGGTCACACTGATCACATTTGGACACCGGCGTGTGTCATGGAGGGCCCACCACATGCCTGCACAAGCTCCAAGCCCGAGTGCCGCGTCCTTGGCAGCCTCTCAGACCATTGCGGCCGCCACGACACAGGCCCGCTTTAGACCTTTTTCTCCTTGACATACTCTACTGCCGCCTCCGGTCTACACTACGGTCAAGTAGGTCACACATTTGGAACTGAGTCTTGATTACACCATTGCAGAGTACATATGTTCTTTGCAGAGTTTACATCATTGTACTCCCTTCGATGTAGTGCCACCAACTCTGTGCATAGCATCACAACCACGTGTGTCTGTGGGCCTTCGCGGACTATTGCCCTCGGCCTACGCTGCGCACGAGTAGGTCACAGAACCGAACTGAACATCGATTGTTCAACGGTAGATTACATATCTGTGCATGCAAGGAGAGGTGTGAGAAGATGACGCGTTGCAGCCCGGAGGGAATAGGATCATCGTCACGGAGGTGATCGAACACTACTGACAACTGCCCTGTTGCCACTAACTCTATGCCAACACCAGCTGGCTGTGGACCCTTGCTGACCGCTGCCCCCGACCTACACTGTGGTCGAATAGGTCATACACACCTTCAAATTCAGCCACGATTTGTTTATGGAAGACTTCATGTCATTGTACAGGCCTCATTGCAGACTGCATCCCCTTTCAACCCCGGTGCCAAGATGTCTATTCCCCGAGACCCATGGTCACTTTCTGGTTGGACTATGGGGGTGACTGAGTCCATGGACTTGGGGTTGTCGTCGCCATCATGGCGGTGATAGTGACTTTGTTGCGAAAACGAGGCCGTGGCATTCTACCCCACCATTTGCTGCTTCCGGATAACATCAGACCTTTCGCCTCATGCCCTTGAGGACACCTTTCACTGTCCTCCGCAACAATCTGCAACATACACCTCGGAAATTGATGAGGACTCGCTTAGGTCACATGGCCCATCTGACTGCACCGTAAGTCACTGTTCCGTGGCAGGGTGCCTGTGCCGGCCTCTGTGCATCCGGGGCCACTAACTCTGTGAAGTTCACGTCAGGGAGCCTGTCTGAATGAATATTGGATGACATCTGTGACGGTGGTTCTGGGGTCATCGACGCCATGGGCATGTGGCCCAGCGCTGTCCGCTGCCTCCGGCCTCATATGCGAACCACCAGGGCTCACACATCAAATCGAGTCCTGACCTGCCCGGACGTCGCATCACTGCAGGATGCACACGCCACCTCCGCCAGTACAACCTCCAACTGCCATCTGTCAGAGTCGAAACGGTGGTCCTGACAAACCTACGGAGTTGCAAAACACCTGACGTGGATGCCATCATCAGACTGATACCCTGCTTAGCACTCCAGGTGCCACTGACTCAGTGCCCCGGAAGCCATCGTCCGTTACTGATTGTGTTTTGTGCTTGTGAGAGGCTGCGCAGCAATGTCATCTCAATCAATGTGGGAGACCTGGGATGTTGTTGAGGAAGTTGATGCAGGTCACACACACCACACTGCATCTGCATCCAGAATATCTCGAAGGGACACAAACCAAGACTTTTTCTTAACATGAGCGCGCTCATCTCTAGTGCCCCAACTGCAGTGCATTGCAACTCACGGACACTTCTGTTTGCATGTTGTGTGTCCTCTGGATTTTCTCCGGCTCCCTCCATGTTGCTCAACAGTTGACTCTGTTATGCAGGTATTTTCAGGTCCCATTGCACTGGTGCCTACTGTTCAAGCGTGCTGGCTTACACTCACCCCACTCACCCCACACACATCCAGCACAGGCGTCTCTGTACATGTGGCCCTGCCAATAAAGGGGCCGGGCGCATGTGCCCGTAGCCAGTTCAACATGATATCTGCGTGTGTCCCTGTGGTCTTGTTGTATGCATGAGGGCCCTGGGCCCTACAACATTACATTGTGCTGTGTACAGCGGATGCAGATATGTCACCGCATGCAGCGGATTGGAGTTTAGACATGTAGTTTTGTCATCACCCACTCAATTCGTAAGGGGAGTGGGCTGGGCCGTCGTAGGCAGAGCCGACCTGGGTGTGTGACTGCTATTTGCGTGCGCCGGGGCGTGGTCCTGTACTGTGAATGTGCATCTGCATGTGTCTCTATGGCTGTGTGGGTCTCCTTTGTGGGGTGTGGGTGGTCCCTGAAGTGTAATGGACACCAACGTATGTGATCTAGGTCGCCTTCCATGGGTTTGGACCCCAATCACATTTGTTCATCCACCTCCTTTTGGCGTGCTGACACATGGCAACGGGGTGCCATTTGTGGGTGGGTGAAGTGTCATGAGCCAGCTGTGCTTGCAGGGTGCTTCTTGCTGTGTGGTCTGTTGTAGGCTCTGTGTCCTCTGAGTAGCTTGGCTGCTCGGGTCCTGGTGGTGAGTTGCGTGTGATGTCCATGTACTGTTGTAGGGTGTCGGTGTCGAAGGTGTGGTAGTCCTCTCCGGCATCACAAATGGGTTGTCTTGTGTGCTCTGCTGGAGGTGTTGTGTGCCCCTCTGCAATGTGAAGGGGAGATGCATGTTGACATTGTGTGGACATGTATGTTTGTGCATTGTTCTGGTCTTCATGCAGACTGTATGACAATGTACATTGTGACTGTTCGTGAGGTGCTGAATCCTGCTGCGGGACAGTGTACATTTGGACTACATGATGGATGTGAGGTCATATGCGTACATTTCCATTTCACAGTTTCCTGCTCTGTTAGATGTAGTAGGCATGTTTCTGTGCATGTGCGGAGCCAGTTTTGTCCTCTGTTCTGCAGTGTCAGCTATGCGCATAGTCATCAATGTGGGTGTGCTGTTCTTGCTATGTGTGTGTGCTGCAGTGTGCCAAGGGGATCAGGGACATGATCCTGGGTGATTGTGGGTGTGCAGTGTGCTACGCCTCATTGTGCATGTGTGCCATTGTGTCTATCTACCCCCATTCCCCCAGTCCCTGTTGGTTACTCTCCCAGTTGATGTTGTGTCAGGTCCTCTCGAGCTGTGTCCGTACTGCCTTCTCCTTGCACCGTCTCTACACTGATGACTGTGGCCTGGTTTCCTCCAGCTCCTCCTGTGGCGCAGGTCTCCCACCTCCTGTCGCCGTTGCTGCCTTCCTGTTGGCAGCGGGTTTATGCCTGGTTTAGGTTGTCACGTCATGCAGGTACCTCTTGGCCTCCTGGATTGTCCTCCTCGGCACTCCAACTGCATTCCAGGTGGTCTTCTTGTGTGTCAGTTGCTGGTAGTGTTCTGTAACCTCCGTGATGTTGGTCTTGTTTTCCTGGGGACCGCACCCCGTCTTCCTCTTCCTCTTCTCCTTGGCCTTCCCCGTTGTTCCTTGCTGATGGTATGTGGGGGTTGTGGGGTTCGCGTTGACCTATGCGCCAGGTCAGTTTGCATCCATGTTGCTACGTGCTTTGGCTTGTTTCTGGTGTGTATTTTCTATGTTTTTTGTGGTGCATTTTCCCACCAGATGCGTGGTATTTGCAGGGCTGCGGCTGCTTTTCGTGACTTTTTGCACCGCGATTGGCCTCGTCGCATGTTTTTTTGCGTTCACGTTTCACATTTTTGCGGTGTGGCATTGGATTTTGCACCGCCATTTGACGCGTTATCTGGTGACTATCGCATGCTACCTCCGTGTTGTGAATACTTGGTTGGCACGGCGTAATTTTCCCGCAATGGGCTGCGATATTGAGAGTTGCGTTAGGCTACTCTTGCGGTAGTTATCACACGTTCTTGTGAATATACCCTTCGATGTTTAAAAAACAATACAGGCTCATTCAAACTATAGCAAAACAAATAACAGTGATCCTAAAACTATAGTATAAAATAATGATTAAAAAGCCATAAATAAAAAGATATTCTCATTTATTTGAATCACACATAAAATTTGCACATATGCTGAAATTAAAGCACTCTACATGCAAGGCAAAGGATTCAATTCAGCAGACGTGTGCGACAGAAAATTCATCTCGATCAGTTGATTTTGTTCCACTCTAACTTGCGATTTTAACAAGTTATCTCTCCGACATCATCTTTCCAAAATTAGTTTAATGGAATGATGTACATTATTTAAATATTTTCCGAACTATTCCAATTCTTTTGCCATGTCTAATCAACTTATAAACACAGATTTCAAATTATGTAACAAGGAATAGATGACCTATATTTTAAATGTTTTTATTAAAACTTAACATAAACCTAAATCAAAGGAAACAACTCTATAAATGTACACCAAGTCCTAAGTTTTATTCCCAATCATGATGATGTAATATAAATTCCTTGAACAAAAAAAACAAGTAAATACTAGCATATAAAGAAAATAATAAAGCTAAGTTATAAAATGTATCAATTTCACCCCAAAAAGCACCTCTCAAAAAGTGAGTAACATCAACATTTCCTTGCTTGCTTATAAACTGGATATACTAGAAAGAACCTGTGTTTGAGAACAGTTGTGACATTTTCTTTGTAATCCATTTTTTATTAATCTTTTATCTAGAAGAATTAGTATATGGGATCACTATTTAAGTTAATTTAACCTCTTCTTTTTAGCAAAGGTAAGGTGTATCCTTAATGCCAATGCTTGTCTATGTTTATATCAGAACATCCCTTTTTGTTGAATACAACATGATGTAATTATTGTATTGCTTTAAATTCTGATCTTCTGATACTTTTGTAATCTTTTTTTCAGTTTCAAAAACATTATAGCAATGTCTTTTTGGAAAATATGATGTATTGTTCAGTATTAGTAGCTGACAATCTCTTTTAGGTTTCAATATTTATGCTTCCATTTCCAGTTTTGTTTCATAAAAATGTTAATTTGTTGTAAAAGATCTTTCAAATCAATTTTTCTTCCAGTAAACGTATGCAATTGAATCTTAGTCTCCGATTCTATTGTGTCATAGGGGCTGACTTAGACTTTGGAGAGGCAGATGGCACGTTGGGATGGTGGATGACATTTTTCCCGCCATCCTGAGGGACCTATGCCTTCCAAATGTAAAGTTGTCCGCCACCCTCATGGACAACTCCAAACATTGGCAGGAACTGGCTTCACAGCAGTTCCAGTTAATATTGTAAAAGTTTAATGGGTGGGTCCAACAAATATGACGCCCACACATCAAATTCTTACAGTGGTCTTCATTTTTTTAAAAAACAAACTCCCAAAGCTGGGGTTTGTTTTAAAAAAATTAAAAACTAATGACAAAAACACCATAGGAATTTTCTCTCATGGTATGGGGGTTATTATATTTTTTTACTCTCCTTCAGCATCATGTTTTACCTTTCGGTGACGGACAGCAACAATAAAATATATCTAATCACCCACTCTAAATTAGAGGGCAGTCAGGTGGCTAATTGGAGGAGTATGTCAGCGATGGAGCCAGAGTAAACTCTGTCGTTGACATTCTTAAGGTCTGCCTTCCTCTAAATTGAGCTGGCAGACCTTGAGTTTGATAGAGAGGGTACTCCCTAGGTGTAGAAACAGGGGACACTCTCCATTAAAGTATAAATTAGCCCCATGGTTGGATGCAAATGTCAAACCTTCTTATGGCACTTGCCTAGCATCCTTCTTTAAAGAACCAGCACTATTGCCCAACAAATCCAATTATCCTATCTTTTCCTCATGGCAAATATCACTTTGGGAATGGGCTCTCCACAGATTATTTACGGTTTTAACTGATTGTGCAACATACTAGTCACTAAGCAATGACTTTCAGACAAGTTACATTCCTTCTAGTGACACACATGCTGTAAGAAATTCTCTGACATTATTGTTATTGTCTGCCAATTAATTGTATCTGCATTTAAATCAATACCTTTTCTAATTCTGCACTATTTTACTTCATTTAAATATCAATGCTAATCCTCCAGAGTCTGTTTATCTGTGCCCGGAAGATCATTCTTGGCCATGTGCAGGAAAATATTATTTCAGAGGTGCATAGGACATTAGAAAGAATTATACATTTCTGTGAAAGTTAACAGAAGAAGAAACTCCCACTTTCATTCTTCCTAAACATGGAGCAGATTGCGCCTGTCAGGCGGATTAGCTGTAAATTTAAACTGGTGAGTGACGCGGCCTCTATGCTGCCAAGAGATCCCTGTTCACTTTGGAGGCTCCAGAGTTGGACATGGCTGCAGCCGCTGTGATGTCTGCCCAGGCGGTGGTGGGAGGTTGCCAGACATTGGCAGCTGCACAGGGCCGGACTGGCCGTAGCGGGCACCGGGCAATCCCCCAGTGCGCCGCACGGGTGGGGGCCGGTTTTGGGCCCCTGGGGCCGTTTTTATTACAGGGCCGTTTTTGCAGCATACCTGCAAAATTTGCCCTGTATGAAAATCGGCCGAAAACTGGCCCTGGCAAAGAGCTCGGGGGCACCCACAACCCCCGGGGGGGCCTGCGGAGCACTTTGCCAGGGCCGGTTTTGGTTCCCAGTCCGGCCCTGCAGCTGCACCGTGAAAACGGGCGCGGCCCTGGGGGCTGCCAGCATCAACTCTAGAGGCTCACTGCACCTACAATGTTAACTGACAGCTGAAAGTGCCAGATGTCTGCAGCTCCCTCAAGCGATCAAATGTTTTTTTAAACAGTCTTGGAGACACGACTGCCAGGATAAATAGAAGAGTCAAATGACATGCAGTTTTAACAAGTTTTTCAGAGGTGACAGAAGGTTGGCGCGTGCGTGGGGCTCAGCATGCGATGAGTGATGCTCTCTTCCTTGTTTCAAGCCAGCAGCCATGATGTTACAGACACATAACTGAGAAACAGGTTACGGTAATTGGTTGCATTGAATGTAAAATAACCGTATCCGAGGCATAATTATGTCAATCGATGATGCAATGCTGATTTTAGCAACTGAGGTAGGCCAAAAAAAGTACCAAAATCCAAAGGTGAAGAGTAAAAACTGATAGGGGTTCAAAGACAAGAGGCTTTGGGAAAGACCTCAATAGTGGGTGTTGCTGTCCAATATCTTGTGTCTTCATTTTCCAGTGTGATAATCGCAATTGGTCACATGCAGTTAGTATGGAGGCTTTGCGGAAGAACGTGTGTGGTTTTGTGTCAATCATTTATCTTCTACCGGCGCAGCTGTCCTGGGCGCAAGTTTTAGATAAATTGGTGTTCTGGATTTTATGAAGCCCCTGGTGTCCAATTCAAGTGGAATCTACAATGAAGGAAAGAAAAAAAATCATCAGTGACATTTAAATGCAGTGGCGGCTAGTGACATTTGAAAGTGGTAAGTCATAAAAGTTTGGTATGACTTATGTAGTGAGGGACACGTGCAAGCTTATTGGACTAACGTGGGGTCCAGGCTGGATCCTCCTCCAGAAGAATATATTTTTTTAAAAGATCTGCACATCTTCAACCACCTCTCTTTCCTCTTCAGCACCCTCTTTTCACTCTTCCCCCAATGCAATTCCTTGCATCTCCCTCACTTCACCACGTTCAAACATACACTGCGCCCACTCACATTTAAGCAATTTATTTTACTTGTGCTTTTGCCCTGTAAATATTTTGCCATCTGTGCACCCCCTTGACACACATTTTCACAAGATTGCAATTACAACTGGAATACATGACCATTGTTCTGTGTGCTCTACTGAGAGGCCAACCCACTGACAGGCACTTTGCTTTGGCTACAGCATCATCATCAAAGCTCTCAATCAAAGCCCCTCATAATCACCTGCACAGCTCAAAGTATGCTTGGAAAAAAATACAGAAAGAAACACAACATGATTAAATAGCCAACTCTCGAGGGAGGCAAGATTGAGTAAAACTTGAAATAAGAGAGGAACTAAATCGCTGACATGCATTGCCTTAACGTTTTTGACACTCATCATTCATAAATCAATCCTTGTTTTTGACATTCATGTTGTTAAGAACTTGAGGTTTGGGCCAGTTTTAATGTCATACAGAATATAACTGTCTATTTTAAGCACACATCTCGTCTTTGCCCTTGACTCGTAAATTTGTGTCAGCTTCACAAGGGAACTAGAATATAGGCCTGCTCGTCATTTGAATCCATTTCATGGAGGGAACAAATGCTGCAGCTCCACTTCTAAGGAGCAAGCAATGTGCAGCCAGGGCCTGGGGTGTCACAGTGAGGGAGTTTAGGGTGGTGAGGGGTCTCAGAACAAAATACATAATAGAAGATTAGCATTCTAACACTTACCATTACCTATGACAAGGCACCAAAACACACTTGCACGGTGCTTGCATCCACTCCCACGTATGACAAATGGGAAAGCGTGGGATCTATGCCTGTGAATGATGGACGGCTGCTCTCACACAGGGAGGGAGACTCCACTGACCCAAAACATGACAATGACAGTGTCACTGGCCAATAGAGAATACTGCATAGACTACAATGCAATGATTCATTATGAAGGGATCTCAAACAGTAAGCCATGCGTCGTGTGTCACAGTTCAGAAAGTTGATTTACTGCCTGACTTCGGTCTCCTGATTCAGAGCGAGGCAGGGCAGGCAGCCTGGGACAGACAGCACAGACTTAAATACATCAATTTGTTTCGAGATATGATTGTATCTCTAAATAAACCGATCTATTTAATATTTGTACAGGAATGTGAAGGAAATCATTTCAGGGGGGCGCAGCCCCAGAGCCCTAATGGAGAATATACCCCTGTTTAAACGGGACATTGAGACATGAGCTGAAATATGAGAGGTATGTAAGGAGCTCTAATTCACATACCATGGGGTTCAAGACATAACTAACTGACCACAAAAGCATCACACTGGCTAGAAATACATCCAGCAGCAGTTATGACCATCAGCTACTTAACACACACATTTATTTGCCAGGCAACTAGAAAAATTATATCTCTAGGTTTTGTGGCTAATATAATATGCAAAATCAAGATTTATGAACTATCCAAATAGCACTGAAAATCACATCTTGTGGGACACGTAATAGAAGGGAAAGCAAGATGGCGGCAGGCTAGGCTAGGCTGCCGCAGAAGCTCGATGGTGTGATCCAGTGACCCCCACTTGTGGAATATGACCACCCACCAAAGCCAGCCCTAAGTCAGTCCTAGAGATGATCGGCTCTAACGAGAATCTAATCCTTGATAACAGGAGAAAGGATTAACTACTGCAAAATAGTTTCAAAGGCTACATCGGAAGCAGTGGTTCTTACCTGCTGGCAGATTTGGTGTACGCTGACCTCCGGGATTACTACAAGCCGCGAACAGAGAGGATCCCCAAACACTCGGATAGTGGGGCAGTGTTACACGAATTACGAAACAATGAAACCGAAGGCCAGGGCGAAAGCAGGAGCCAAGGATACAATTGATGATACCCCCCTCCAGGAAAAATGAGCAGTATATCGACAAAACCCTCTCGAAAACTGGAGGACGGCGCAGCCGCTACATGAGGAGGTGCGACGCGACCACCAGGATGATACAGGCAGAATTCGAACCAGAAGGACTTTCCGGGAAGAGGAACGCCCCAGCAACCACCAGCCGGTCCTAGCGTAATGGAGCTGCTAATGAAGAGCCGGGAGAAACAAGCAAAGCAGGCAAAATGTGGCGAAAAGGAAAAGACCGGCGACGCGCTGCGTGAGGGACAGGATGTGGTGAGAGATGGCCCTGCTAGTCAAGACACTACAGGTAACTGAAACAACAGAGTCGGTGATGGCAGGGGGATACCATGGTTATACCGGGTACACCTGTAGCTTCTAAAACAATGAATGATGTAGAAGAGTTAATGATGGAGAATAACTTGGAGACTGCTGGGGCCTGGGGTGAACAAAATGAGGAGGCTGTAATTGACACTAACGCTGCTCCGGTGGGTATATCCGATGAGGAGACAGGGCAAGTTGGGGGAGACCAGACACCGCAACTGCAGCAGGCAAAAGCCAAACAGGTTAAGGGGGGTCATGACCATGGCGATGGTAAGCCCAAACAGATAACCCTGATGCATTTGAGTAAGGGGGAATTAAGACCAGCCCAGCCCTGCTGTAAGAAAGCAAACTCAAGCCTCACCGTGCGAAAGGGAAAAACAACAGCAAAAATAATGGATGATCCATCCCATGTGCGATCCAAGCATTTTACGCGAAAAACCCAACAGGGGAAGGAGATGGACATTGAGACAACAGACTACTACTACTCTCTTTCTGAGGACACAGAGTCATTGGCGAGGTGTGCTCAGTCTACAAACGGTAGTGACAGTGAAGCGGAAGAAGATAGTGAAAGCCCACAGGACACCAGTGGTAGAGATTCCGCAACAATGATACGGAGGTTAGCTAAATCTTTGACAGCCACAAATCGAACAAAAGGGGGAACACAAGATCTAAACTGGGATTATTCATCCACTAGTCACCTAGTGGGGGGTAATCCCGGAACACCCTCTAATGTGGAATCAGTGACTACAGCAACCCTGGACGCAATACTACAGTCGGTTATGGCACACCGGGATGAATCTAAACAGGATATTAGGCGATCCCAGACTGCCATTAGGAAGATCCAAGGCTCAGTGCATAAGATAGCCAAAGTATGCACGGAGATTTCGGATCGCTTAACAGATCTCGAGACAAGAATGGGTAATATGGAGACGGAGTTGATGGCAACACAGCAGCAGACCACCATTCATGAGGCCAGACTTGTAGATATACAGTGGAAACTTGAAGACCAGGAAAACCGCCAACGAAGAAACAATCTGCGGTTTCTGGGTATTGACGAAGATAGAGGTGGGGCAGATATCAGAACCTATATGGTTGACCTGTTAACCAATGCATTCCCCAAGATCGAAGGATGGAGCTGGGATCAGGAAGTCCAACGTGCACACAGGGTCCCAATATCTCAGAAACAACAGACATGTGCCGCTGCAAGACCCCGGGCCGTGCTCGTCTTTTTTGGAAACTATCTCCTACGTCAGACTATTTTTGAAAAAGCAAGACCAGATCGTAAAAGACAGATGGAGGATGTGGAATTCTTTACAAGACCGGACTTCTGCCATGTGACAGTGGAGAGACGCTGGCGGCTACGGCAGATGATCAATCCTTTTCAAGAAAAGGGAGCTCAGGCATTCCTCCTGAACCCTGCAAAATTAAAAATTATAATTGGGGATAGAGTCCGTTTTTTTCACATCAGAAATTAAAGCTAAAGAATTTTTGGAGGAGCTAAGTAGAAAAAGTTAGGGTGGGTAGATGAGATTTTGACACATGTGTTAAGCCAGGGAATGAGGGAAAGCACAGGGGGTGGTGCGATACGAAGAATGTATAAACTAATAGGTGGATAAGAAACTAAGATAGAGACTTTCACAAGGACCTTTCTTTTTTGGGATGTATGGATTATTGATAGAGCAGAAATTTGGGGGGCACTAGGATCACGCCACACACAGCTAGAACCTAAGTATTATAAAAAAAACTCGCTCCAAATGCTTCAAAGCAGCCAGAACGGTATGGAGCAAAATAAGTAAAATTATGACCATCCCAAAATGTAATAGATATACCCCATTGTGGGGAACTACGATTTTCCTAGCTGAACTCTCGGATAATATGGCAAGAGAGTGGGCACAGGCAGGTATACAGCGAGTTGGGAACCTACTTAATTATAAGTTAGACATACTGCCGTTTCAAGAACTGGTTCAGAAATTTGAGATTAATAACAGATCATATTTTGAATATATTCAAATAAGGGGGTGTATAAAGAATCAAGCCGAGAAGCAGGAAAACTTCAGAGTAGTACCGTTAATGGATAAGGTATATCGGGGAAATAGGAGGATTGGGGACTTTTATAAAATGCTAATGGAAACAATACCTGATGATGAGGAGAAAACCGAGACAAAGTGGGCATCAAAACTAGGGGATGACGATATAGATATAGATATGTCATTAAAATTGGGCGAGAATATATTTTTGGCTGCAAATCTTCAAGCCCAACATTATAAAACCCTTTTCAACCTATATTACACTCCAGCAAAACTTTTTGGATGGAGGAAACGAGATAACGATCAGTGCCCCAGATGTCACCATAGCCCAGCGGACATTACTCATATGTTTTATGCATGTAAATCCCTGATTCCTTTAAAAAAGAGTATAGATTTTTTTTGGCATGAATCGATTAACTGTGCAATAAAATTAGTGCTTCGCTGATGCTATTAGGGTATGATAGCCGAATCGGACTAGTATCAGCACATAGGGATTTTGTTTTTGTTTCAATAGCGGTTGCTAGGCTATTAATAGCTACAGCTTGGAAAGACTTGGAACCACCGGTATATACACTCTGGCTTCATCGTCTATTGAATATATATAATATGGAAATGGCTCTATATAAAAACAAGGGCCATCATGCTAGGAAGAAAGGGGATAAGATCTGGGCTCCATTATCAAAATGGCTGGGAAAAAGTCATGGCGAGCTAGAGAAGAGAATGGGAATAGGGTAAAGAGGGGAAAGGGAAGATCTGCAATGTGAATGTTCTTTTATGCTCCTTTTTTTATTTTTTATTTTTTGTTGTTATTCTGATTTCGCTAAGACTGAACTATGACTTCTCTCTTTTTTTTGCTTAATCTGCTTGTCTGTTTAAAATGTACCTGATGGCATAAAAGAAAAAAAAAGAAAAAAAGAAAATCACATCTTGTACCAGAGACAGTTGTGAAACAGATGGAGGTTACCAAAAACAAATAAATATTGGGTTATACCGAATTAATAATAATTTGTCGAGGGTTACTGAGAGTAGAGGTATTAATTTGTTGAGGGGCATGGAGAATAGAGAGTTGTAAGACTTAAAAAAAAAGTGGAGGTGCTGAGGTAAACTGACCATGTGGTACTGAGTTTTGAAATTCTATAATTTAATGGATAGTAATAGAGAACAACAAGTATAAGAAGAATGCTGACCATTTCCAAAGACAAAATCCCATTCTCTGTTTGATAATCAGTTCTTGGCTGTTTGATGGGATCATTATTACACTGACAGCACCATTAATACATTGACAGCCTTATTTGTAGGCTATAAGCATGATAGTTTACTTGAATGGTTGACTATCATATTGTGTTGTGAAGCTAAATTATTTCTCTGTGATCTGAGCTTGGGGACATGGGCATTCTATATCTGTATGGCCACAATCACATTGTCTAGACCCGTAGGTTCCCTAAAGCAAAGTGAGACGTCCAGAGGTTTCAGACCATTGTACAATGAGGAACATTCTTTCTTATGCTTCCCCTCAAAATTTCACAAGGTATTTTTGCACATGTTGCTCATGGATATACCTGATCTTGAATTCCAGTGGCAGTCCATGGTGAGCCTTGTGTGTTAAGCTGAAAGCCTAGTCTTGCAAATTGGAACTCTACCTATTTCAAGTTAGTTGTGTCTAGGATACGCACAATGTTCATCTTAGTGTGCGTATACCGGGACAGTGCTCTGGTTAGTTACATTTTAAGGTTGCAGAGGTGAAGGCATAATGCCATACAGCCAATGACCCATTTGCAGTGGACTCCAGTGATACGTGTTTCTGATTTCAAGTTGAACAGTCCACTCATACTTGTTAAAAATCTAGCTCAAACTGACATTGATGCCACACATAGGGCCATGGGCAAGGCTACAAGGGAGTCACAAGACACCAGCAAATAATGCATTTTCTGAGGAACACTCATGATGGTCAAAGTAGAATCAATGGAATTAGTGGCTGAGAGTAATGAAGATCAAAGGTTCTTATTTTCTCTAGAGGGGCATTAAGGATAGTGAAAGTGGTCTGCCTTCCAATAAAAGGAGGCATTCTTTTTATTACACATTTTAACTATATTGCTTAAAATTGGTTTCGGATCTCGAACCAGATTACACAAGTTGTGTGCCCCACGCAGATGCCGCAGTTTGGTATCACAATTTGAACGCTGTCCACCTGAACTATCCTTCTATAATATGGAATGCACACCGGACTTTAACATGGCCTGCATTTACAGTCATGAACTATACTCATTGCTCATGGCACCATGATAGACCATCCTATATATCTGCCACTCCACCACTTTCTACATTCCTTTTCACATTCACATAAGGTGTGTTTGGACGTGCCCAGGTGATCGTCCCTTTTTCAAAATGGGGCATATATCTTCTGTGTATTTCCAATGCCCCTATTGTCCTCACAACAAAGAAAAATAAAAAATGCAAATTGAAATCTTTATCATCTTGAGTCCAGATCCAAAATGAGTAAAGCTAGTGACAACATAGACCGAGAATTGGTAATGCCTCGGTTATTTACAAGAGATCTCTGTTACTCAAAGTCTAAAACATCAAAACATAAGGAATGTGATGAGGAAGATGGACGATTCAGGAATAGATCAATTACTTACTAGAAATTTTCCTTAATCCAATAGAAAGTCTTATTTTAAGTAGGAAATGTGAAGAGGAAGATGAACAAGTGGGTGCCAGCTTCATTACTTATTAGAAATCATCAATACTCTGAGGATTACTCACTAGTAAACTTTATTACTCATCAATTCATTACCACCAAGTCTTAGATGAGTGGGGAATGTGAAGTAGAAAACTGACACTGTGGTTCTGAGGGAAACCACCACTAAAGGAAGCTAGGTACTGGGTCCCATACATATTGTGAGAGGAACTAAAATGTATCTAATTCTGGACATTAAGATTAATATATGTTGTAAGGGATGTGAACAAATGTTAGATACTATAGTTCTAAGATTATTGTATGAACTAAGACCACAATTCCAGGGATCATTTCTGTAGTTTTCCACTAACCACAATGAAGAGTTGTTGCGCAAAAAAAGATTTCTGTATGACCTTGCAGGCTCTATGATGCTAGGTAATGACATTTAAAAAGGACGTTAACTTGTGGGCTCAATGCCCTCTATAGTGAGCCTATTTGGATAATTTCAAAGCCACACTGGAATGTGTTTAATGATAGTACATCCATACTATGTAAAGACACATTCCATCACTAATAGCAAGTGTCCCTCCACTTCCTATATTTATAAATAATCTGGTGTACTCTGGTAACTAAAAGATTTGCATAAAACTGGAGAACCTGTCCACCTTTGAAATACTTGTGAAAGTAGTTGCTCAAAGGAGCACAAAAGTGCCAAATTTACATTTCTAGAAATATTTGTTTTCTATAAGTTCATTGTTTCTGATACCATTTACATGTGTAAGTCAGATTTGTAGGTGCAAATCGTGCAATTTACGAGCGCAAGGTAATTCGCAAAAGGTGACCTGTATTCATATGTTGTATTCCACACTAGTGCACAATGTGTGTGAGTAAACTCCCCTCAAGAATTGATGAGTGAGGCGAATTGCACGAGAAAATCTATTTTCTAGGTGGAAAGTAGAAAAATACCCTAAATATTGGTGGGGTGTGGGTAAAGAGTTTTCTCCAAAAAGGGAAAATGTTTCACTGTGCCAAGGCAATCGCATTTCACCAGGCATAATTGCACAATTTGTACAAATAAATGTGCAAAACAATTTCCACACTTGTGAAAAAAAGGAAATTCACAAAACATTTTTAGGAGTAGGTATGGAATCCTGCAAATCTCATATATTTCCAGTCATACATTTAGAAAACATTAGAAGTCCAAAAGATTGTAATCCTTCACCCATGTGAGGCCACATACCTGTGACTGTAGATGTTTAATTTATTTTGTGAATTTGGCCCATAGCACACAAGCTGAGAGAGTAATTTTTTACAATAGACTAATCCACACAGAAGAAAGCCATGCTATACTAGAATTTG
Source organism: Triturus cristatus (assembly GCF_964204655.1). NCBI lineage: Eukaryota > Metazoa > Chordata > Amphibia > Caudata > Salamandridae > Triturus > Triturus cristatus. Next base: position 1,058,462,488 of record NC_140593.1, on the reverse strand, counting down.
GTTCCTCACCGGTGTTTCTTTGCAGATCTGTAAACTGAAGTTCTGCAGCAGGCTAACTATTCCGACCTTCACATTGAGAAGAGCAAACCTCATTCCGATGCAGTTCCTGGGCCCACTTCCAAAGGGCAGGAAGGTGTATGGCTCCTGAGTGTCTTTGTTCGCCTTACTGAACCTGGAAAAATCAAAATGAGATGAAAGAGTGAGACCCACAGTGAGATCCTTTTAAGAGGTATTGCTACATGTCAGGAGCTTCGTGTTATGACACGGTTTGGAGAATGATGTGGCTGACTGCTGGTGTTTATAATCCTGTGTCCTGGTGTTCACCTTAATGAGCAAATGAAATAATAAGAATACATGTGCAGGGTGTAATATGCTATTTATTACCATTGTTAAGTGGGGGAGGAGGCATGACTGACGAAAGGTGAAGCCTTGGTGGATCAGGATGCACCTTCCCTCACACATCGACAATGGTAATAAATAGAAATTGGAAGACTAGAGTCGCGTTTGAGCATTAGATTTAAGACCACAGCTCCATATGGCCTCAATGGAGACGAGGAGCTACACATCCGTTTATAAGGAGTAGCCATTGACAATGGAAACACAGTACACAGTACTCAAAAATTAGGATCAATGTGGATATTAGGGTACTTACCCAGAATCATGCATATGTGAATTAAACTAAAATGTCAGGCTTGTGAACTAACAGACTAAAAGGTACTAACCCGAATAGGACTATCCAAAGATTGGGAGCAATGTCCAATACAATGGATCACATGATAAAAGTGAACCGGACAACCGATAAATATAAATGGACTTTGAAAAATGAGACTGACTCACATGGGTACCAATAATAGAAAGACTATCTATCTATATATTTTTTTTTAATGGGGTGTAATATCAGAAACCATGGAGTATAAGTCTGCACTACTGAACAAGGATCAAAACAAACGGGACTAACGTGTATGACCTTTTAAAGAATGAGACTAACTCAGAAAAAGGGAATTATAATACGTCTCCATATAATGACAATGTAATTAAACATCAATGGAAAGGTTCCAATGATCAGGAATAATGGGAGAGACATTTGTTATCTGCAGTGAAATACTAGTCCCATAATGCCTCATAATGGACTAACATGGCCAGACTATAAAACAAGAAAGTGAGGATGGACTCATGTACACCGTGAGAAAGACCATTTCTTGGTCGAAATGTCGGTGATGGTGGTGGTGGAGATTGTGCTTTATAAAAAGCAAAGCAGTTATTCAAGACTACTAGAGTGCGGGTGCAATTCTTTGTTTGAATATATATATATATATATATATATATATATATATATATATATATATATATATATATATATATATATATATATATATATATATATATATATATATATATATATATATATATATATATATATATATATTCAAAAGAAAGTTTGTCATCAAACTTTCTTTTGGATTACATATGAAGGGAAGCCCGTTGACTGCAAGTTTTAGCAATGATGGTTTCAATTGTCTGGAATGTGCCACTGTGCGACAAAAAGAGGCCTACCTGGTGACTGATCCTGACGGTATTTACAGGCATCCAGGGTTTGCAGGGGTACAGTTAACCCTTGCACATGACGTTTTGGGAACTAACACAATGAAACATAGGATGTGCGTGTGAGATTAAGTGACTGAACAATTTCATCACGAACAAAGCGGAGTTGAAATGCCTCCAATAGTGTGCATGATATTGACTCATCCCCACATGAAATTGACTTTTATGAGGCAAGAAGAGGAATTACACTTGAGCATTAGAAGGAAGGTTTTACATTTTAATTTCAGCTGTTGATCAAAATAGGAGGACTAAGCTGTGAAATGAGTGTGCAGATCACAAGGCATTATGGATAATGTGGTCCCGAAGTTCTTTGGAATTTATCAGCGACAAGGATTGTGTAAATGCTAACTAATACAATACTTTATTGTGAACGGAGATTACAACATTTTAAACTATCACTGATTACCACTGTATGTATTATAAACATTGCTACTTGATAGCCATACCTTTCATGATGTTGACCTGATCCTGTGGGAAGTCTCTCCTTAGTGTCTATGTACTTTGAATGTTGAAAACCAGTACAAACAATTACTCTGCATTCACATATGATTAAGACCGGGGAGGGAAGAAATGCATCGTGATTAAATGCGCATGGACTCTGTGGAATAAAATAAGTTCACCATTTTCCGGTTGGAGGACTCATCTACGCTCCTGAAAGCAGGAGAGTTTTGCTTTTGGAAAATATATTTATATGTAAATTTGATTTTTTTTCACGGGAAAAACCACAGGTTACAGGAACGTTATAATTAGGCTGACATTTCACTTGTACAAAGTCATTTGACGACTCTTCGAGAAATTTTCAGAACTAATGGGGCGGTCAGATCAGTTGCTGTGTTGAAAGTTTCGGGGTGATGCATGAAGCCGGGGCTGAGAAAAGCTGTTTTATCCATGTCAATTTCCATAGGAAACTTTAGACAGGCCTACAGCCCGAACTGCTGAAAGTAATTACACCAAATTTGGCGAAAAAGTAGCTCTTTGTCCAGAAAGCACTCTTTTTGTTAAACTGTGTAAATCCGTTCAGAGGTTTCTGAGAAATACATTTTTTTTTTCAGAGATACAACTGTGGCCTCGGTGGATCCGCGACCCCTGTCGATCTCATGCCTGAGATTTGATTGGCTGCCAACGCTTCAAAAGTGAAAAGGGTTTGACAATCAATTTAAGGTTATGTTTTGTTCCATGACGGAGTTGACATTTTCCTGCAATCATCACGTCTTTGGATGTTCTTTATGGGGGAGGGAGGGGATGGTTGGGTAGGGATGGGGTGAGGGGGGTTTGATGAGGATGTTGATTTCTGTTTTTGTTAACTTAAGTTACTTTGCAGTTTACGCTTCTTGTGGCTTTATTTTCTTTTGCTCTTCCTTCTTTTCTTTTCTCTTCTCTCTTCTATTTTTCATTCTTTTCCTCTCTGCTTGGTGGTCAAAGGGTCATAAGGTTCTTATTTCCCCTCAGATCCCAATTACACCAAAGGGACCAAAGGGACCCAGTGCCTCTTGTAACCATAGCTCGCCAAATGGTTGGAATACCTCAGAATTCTCGGTGGTTTCCTTTGTGCTCCGTAACCGGAGATTCAAAATTAGTATAAGCCTGTGTCGTAAATGAATACTTATTCATGCTCAGAAATGCTCAAGCACGCTCAATGATGATACCCCACACTCTATGTTGAAATCTCATGAGGTACACTACATAACCTAGACTTGAATTAATTTCACACTCAACCGATAAACAAGGGAGATGTATTATCTCTAAATTACAGAAAAAGAAGTCTGTCCTTTTTATAACTAATTCTATGCTCCTACGTATGATGACAACATCTTTTGGGAAGATCTAGAAGAAAACCGTAGCATGATCTCAGACTCGGCCCCCTCTATAATCGCAGGTGACTTCAACCTTCCACTAGACCCATGTTTGGACAGGAACTCTTCCTGCACATTCAAGGTGAACAAATCACACAAAGCACTCACACACCTCTGCAGCAGATTTAACTTGTTAGATGCATGGAGGCTGCAGAACCTGGCTGAAAAGAATTGCACCTTCTATTCTTTTCCCGATAACTCATATTCCAGGATTGACAACTTTTTGGTTTCAAAGATGGACATAAGTAGGGTTGATCAAACAACCATTGAGCCAAGACTAGTTTCAGACCACTCATGCATCACGCTAACTATCACTGACACAGCCACACACTGCAAGGATCCCCTCTGGAGATTCAATGACAAGGTTTTAACATCCCCAGAAAACAAAAAAGAAATTGAAGACACAATTAACAACTTCCTAATTGATAACAAAGAACATGACACCTCTCACCTCACTAGATGGGAGGCCTTAAAGGCCACAGTGAGAGGAGTAATAATAAAAGTCAAGGCCAGATTGAATAAAGAGGCGAACTCACAATTACAGAAACTAGAGAAGGACATATCAAGATTGGAAAGAATACATATTTCCAATAAAGACCCTGGAACTCTGACAGAAATCCTGAATACAAAATATGAATACAATAAAATAATTAGCACAAGAGCGGGTATCTGGATCAATAAACAAAAAAGTATTCGCCTGTGTGAAGCTTATAAAGCTGGCAAATCACTGGCTTCCTACTTGAAATTCAAATATCAGAGATAAGCTATCAATGCGATCAAAGATGAAAAAGAAACCATCCATACAAACCCTAACAAAATCACTGACAATTTTAGAGAATTTTACCAGAAACTATACAGCCCCAACACCGAAGTGAAAACCCACAAGATACAACAATATCTTAACTCGTTAAGTGATCAAGAAAGAGACTCTATCAATGGTATAATAATGTTGAACTCAAAATGGCCATTAAAAAACTCAAAACTGGTAAACCCCAGGCCCTGATGGGTTTAATGCATCTTTACATAAATCATTTGAAGACCTTCTATGCGACCCTCTACTAAGCCTCTATTACCAGTTCGCTTCCTCAGGAGAAATAACTGGCACCACTGCGGAAGCTATTATTACTGTTGCCCACTATTCCCTTCACTATTCCTTTTGGCCATTGAACCTTTCCTCCAGTACCTACGAGCAAATCAAGACATTCATGGCATAGACTTTGGTAAAATTCAATTCAAAGTGGCGGCCTACGCAGATGACATTCTGGTGGTTTCCAAGGATTCGAACATAGCTATTCTGGCCCTTATGAAATCAATCCAGGAGTACGCAGAAGTCTCTGGATATTCTCTCAGCAAGGATAAAACAGAGGTTAAACTACTCAACTCATGCGGCTCCAAGGAGATCCTGGGTGAGTCAGGTTTGTCATGGCAGTCAGGCACAGTTAAGTACCTAGGTCTAGAATTCTCTAGCAACCTTATCTCCACACTAGAGAAAAACGAAACTATCTCTTAAAAAAAATCTCTGACCTTTTAGAAGGATCACATTTTTATTGAGGTGGGGGAGAGTAGAGACGGTTAAAATGATGATATCTCCTCTTATAAACTATCTCGTTAGTATGCTCCCTACGATGCTCTCTGACAATTTTTTAAAGAAGGTAGATACTGCTATTAACAAGTTCCTATGGCAGGGGAAAAAAAGTGAGGATTTCTCTAAGTAAACTTAGACTCACGAAGAATAGTGGAGGTGGAGGCTTGCCAAATTTCAGGATCTACCAAATAGCATACCTGTGCAAACAAGAGGCAGCATGGTTTTTGGAGAATCTTGTCTACAGACCCCAATGGTTAAATGTAGAATTACATCTCATTAAAGGAATCCCCCTTCCAGCATTTACGACCATGCAGTCTTCTAAATTGGAGCACTCTAAATACATCTTTTAAATACTAAAAAAGCCTTGTCACGTTTGGATACGTTATCCAAAATTAAAATGGGCGCTTCAATTACACTGGGGATCTGGTATAACCCAGCGAGAAAAATAAACAAAGAAACAATATTCTGGAAAGAGTGGTCCCGTAAAGGTATCAATTTCATTAAGGACCTCTATAATAACACCTCTCCTATACCCTTCTCCACACTTAAAAATGAGAAAGGCTTAACAGAATTAGACTTTTACGGCTTCCTGAAACTGAAATTTCAGATTTCCAAACTTAATCTTACATTTCTTTCTCCCTCGCTTCCCTCCAACTATAACATTTGTCAAATGCTGGTCACACGGTCTCGAGGAGCTATAAATTGCTACTATCCCCTCCGAGTAAGCTTCACTTGAGTAACATAACAAAATGGGAAGCAGAACCGGATGGCAAAACACTTACACTTGATTGGCCACAAATATATATGATGCCTTTCAAACACAAAATCTCGCCCACACTTTCTCAAATTCATGATCATAAAATGGAACTATTGGACTTCTGCAAAACTGTTTAAACTTAAACTAATCCAGCCCCCACAATGCTGGAACTGCAACTCTCAAACAGGGGACTTACCACATATGCTCCTACTGTGTCCTATGTTAGAAAATTTCTGGAATAAAGTTTTTAATGACATTACTCAGACACTCAACATTTCACCGGTTAAAGAATTATCATACATACTGGCTGGTTTCCTTGACCCAGACCTGTCGGGGGAGGCTGACCGCTTTATGCTTGACTTGACTGGTGTGTAAGATAGTGTTGTGTAACTGGAAGTGTTTTGAGAAAATCTCATTCAAAAAATGGCAAGAATGGCTAACTTTTTTGAGAGGTGCGGATAATATCACCTTAAATACTTCTTGTTGGAATCCTAGGCACAGGAGGATATGGGAAGCACTTGACTCTGCATCTAAGGTCTTTAAGCCCCCATGATTTACCAACCTCAGAAATAGATATAGTCTCGCTTATCTGTGGTCACCTCACCACATACACTCGAACGACCAGGATTGTGTGATGGCTCCTTACCAGAATAAGGTAAATTTGATAAACCTTCCAGGCCTTTTGACTCCGAGCGTACTCTTACTCTTCTCCTATTCTTACTCTCTCCTACTTTCTCCTTTACTATCCTTTCTTTTCAGGTAGCAGTAATAGTATTAGTGTTAGTGTTGTTGTTTCTTCTCTCTCTTGACTTTCCCCAGGCTGATAAGAGAATAGGGATATTTCACAGAACTATCTACGTTAGGGTTCACACGTGTCTTTCTTTCTTCTTTAACACGGTCTGGTTGGATACAATTGGTCTACGAATCATCGCTCACTATGTAAACATATGTGACCTTCTATACACTAGTATGCAACTTTTAAGCCTTTATGAGTTCCAGGCTATGTACTCTGTAACTGGTGGTCCCAAGGTGACATTAACTAAATGCCTAGCTCACCATGCAATATTTGTATCTCCGTCAGATCGGTTAGCCACTTTATTTAACCGACGGCACTGTAATACTTGTAAAACTAGTCATATATCTTTATCCAAGGTGCATTGATGGAATCCTGTACTTCTACCCTTCTGTTCTGTTTCTTTTATTTATTTTGTGTCTGAAAAACCAATAAAGCTTTTGAATCTAAAAGTGTTGGCAGGGATGTTGTGACTCGGTTGGGCTATTCAGCAAGAATAGCCCAGACCCCATCAACACTTAACGCTATACTGGACATTTCTTCACAAAGACCAACCACTCTTCCACAACTTACCATCTAGTGAGCTTGTCTTACCAGCCCCCGCCCATTAACCACTTATGCTCTCCTAATCATGTCTACACCAAGCCAAGGTGAGCCCTCATTCACCACTTACTCGACATGTCTTCACCAAGACCCCTGCACAATTTACCCTTTAATAGACAAGCGTTGAGTTGTCGCAACCTTCACCATTTACCCTCTACTGGACGTGTCCTCAAACTCCGCATGTGATCTTCTTGACATTTCTTCACCTAGCCAAGACCGACTTCCTACACCATGTACTGGACAAGCCTTCAGAAAGGCCAACCTCTTTCATCATTTACCCTTTGCTGGACTAGTGTTGATGCCCCGCCCCTTCTTAATTTATCCTCTACTGGACATGTGTTGATGCCCCGACCCCTTTACCACTTACCCTTTACTGGACAGGTTTTAAAGCCCCATCCTTGATCACTTATCCTCTACTGAACGTGTTTTTAAGTTACGCTCTCTTTATCACTAACTGTATCATATACGTCTTCACCATATGTAACCCCCTTTCCCCACTTACTCTCTAGTGGGCATACGTCATCTAGCCCAGTACAAAACCAAATGTTACAGGGTTTGTTATAGTTAGGAAATAGAATTTAATAAACCTTAGAAATTCACTGAAAAAAACCCAAAGGTTACAGGGAAGTTCTATTTGGAAATAGAATTAAATAAACCTTAGACACTCACTCAAAAAACCAAAGGTTACAGGTACGTTAGAGTTAGACTCAGATTTTACTCATACAAAACCAATGAAATTCAGCAGTTATAGTTACATGAGCTAACTATAACTTATGACACCACAATGCACTGCTTATGACCTCACATATTATATCACTCTTGACACGGTCACTGACATCACTGATGACATCTCAAATGACATCACTGATGACATCATCCAGTGAATGTAAGTGTTTTCTAAGAGTTCATGATTGTTAAAGATAAATATTTAGCTACTTCAAAATTTTAATTAGTATACTAGGTGTACTACTAATAAGTGATACTACTTCTAACATATTTTATGTGAGTAGCTGTGTGACAGTATTTATCTATGTGTGAGTGAGTGTCTGAGTGGTCATATGGGTGTGTGAGTGGCTGTATGGGTGTGTAAGTGGGTGTGTGAGTAACCAGTAGTGCACCAGTAGTGCACCAGGAGGCGCGTTTGCAGAGCGGTTGAGAAAGGGGGCAGGTCCTCACACGAGGTTTCAGCAATATTGCTGTGGGGCACTTACTGGTGGAAACAATAGGGGTTATTTGCCTCCAAGGACCCTCAGCAGTCAAGGGAACTTCATCCCCCAACCAGTAGTGCACCAGGATGCATGTTTGCAGAGTGGTTGAGAGCAGGGGCAGGGCCCCAGATGAGGTCTCAGCAATCCTGCTGTGTGGGACTTACTGGAGGCAACAATGGGGGTGCTTGGCCCCCAAGGACCCTCAGCAGCCAAGGGGACTCCACCCCCCAAACAGTAGTGCTCCATGAGGTACATTTGTAGGGTGGTTGAGAAAGGGGGTGGGGCCTCTGACAGTCTTAACAATCCCGCTGTGAGGGACTTATTGATGGCAACAGAAGGGGGACTTGCACCCTAAATGCTCTCAGCATCCAAGGAGACCTAATTAGTGGTGGAAAAGAAATGCTCCACCCACTCACAGAACTCTGTGGAATTTGGTGACGTTTCTCAGTAACTCCACGGAATTCAGTGAAGTGAAACTCCAAGAGCCACACCCAGGCCTAGCAGAAAGAGGAAAAATAAAGGTCAGCAACAAGCAGAAAGAGGCAAAATAAAGGTCATAAGAGAGCAGAAAAAAGGCACAAAATACAAAGAGATGAGCAGAACCCACGCAGGCACTCATGCACCCACTCACAGAACAACTCAGACACTCACACACCCACTCAGATACCCAGTGAGACATTCACTCACACACCCACTGAGAGACTCATGCACTCACTCACAGCAGTTTCCAGCCAACTCCACACCTCTTCCGCCGAACTGAAGAAATGGGTGGATCCATCCATAATTACTCACAAACGGGCCGGGAATAGAAGGGAGTAATTGATGTGCAATTCCCGTATTCGTTTCTTAACTGCTATGAATGTACTCCTTTGTTTTTGTGCTCCCAGGGCATAGTCCGGGAAGAAAAGGACTAAGGATTGCATTGCGGCCCTTGAAGTTCAATTGGCAGAATAGGAAGAGCTGAGGCCCGGCTCCTGGTGGTGGGTGGCCTGATGGTACCCTGTGGGCTCTTTCCACCACAAAGAATGTGGAGAGCATGCCATCTGGCATCAGGGACTTCAGCCACCCTTCTGCGTATGCCACTGCATCGCGACCCTCCCTTCCTTCAGGCAGACCACCATTTGGACATTATTGTGGCCGGAGCATTCTACAGCATCATCCATTCTACACTCCAGCGAGCGCAGCCATGTTGTGAGTTCCCGCATTTCGGCGGTCACAGCTTTGGTGGCTAGAGTAATCTCTTCCAGCTCCGCCTCAATCTCATTGACTTTCCCTGCTAGTTTGTGGTGATACGCTCATACTAGCGTGAAATCGGACGTGATCTTGTCTATACGCCCTTCCAGGGATGTGCACGTTTGTGTCAGTGAGACACCGATCTGTGCCACTGCATGGAGTACTGAATCTATTTTAGATTCCAACATGGGAGCCCTTGAGATATCCGCTACTTTGCATGCTTGACTTGTCTGCTTAGAGGCTGTTTCTGGGTGTGTGGCTGTCATGCCGGTACCTGCCCGCTGTCTGCCCCTCTTGGGGGCCAGCAAAGTCCAAGTTATGCGTGTTTCTGGTGTCGGGGTGGATCGCAGGGTTGACGCACACTGTGGACTTTTGAGGTATCTCACCTACTGAGCACACTTTGTTTTGGGGAATGGGTGTGTGCAGTGTTACTCACCACTGCACATGCCTGTCTGGTATATACGTCTCCTCGATAGTGACAGGGGTTGTATGGTGGATCACACTCCGTCTCAGCTTTCATTTGTTGATGTAAGACGCTTAACCGGCGATGCATTCACCAGGCTCACCCGTGGATGTGAAGGCCAGCTGACACTACGGGCATCTGCCCCTCTGTTCTCGAGTATAGCCTCTGCATCGGGGCCCAGACCTGATATAACCACCGGGTCACCTCTCACAGGAACCCCATATATGGCTACCTCCAGGTTGTCACAGTCTGTTATGCACTATTGCGCGGTCCCTAGTTGTGCGTCTACTTGCCTGGGATCTCTTCCGCGAGGGGGAACCCACGCTCAGTGTGCGCACTGCTCCCTGGGAGCTACTATTCTGCACACACCCAAGTTCCAGCTCTTATCACCAATGGCTGATCCAGCGGGGCAGTATTATATGTATTATGGCACACTGTAGTGATAGATGGCTGCCCAGACCCTTCCCATGTATTCATTGCTTTGGGCCTGTGTAGTGCGGGCTGAGTGGCGTCGCTATGTGAATGTCCTTTGCTGCATTCGCAGCGGCGGGGCAATGGCCCGCTAGGCCCGGCGCTCACTCTCGTTTCCAGCCTCCCGAACTACCCAGCCCAGGAGGTCTAGGCTCAGCACAGCCCCTGGACCACTGCAGGCACCCACAGGTGTAGCAGGACGTGTCACCTGCTCACGCCCGTTCCATGATGGCACACCTCACATCACAGGGTCTTGTCTCTAATACAGGGCCAAGCTACTAGTGGGGCGACAGCTTCCCGCTTCTTGCCCGTGCTTCACCCCACGCCATGTGTGCCACCAGATGCTGGCGTACTCCCCTTGTGGTTTGGGCCTGGGCTTGGTACAGCCCCCAGTCTATCACTAGGCTCCCAGCAAAGGAGTGATGCGTGCCTCTGGCTGCGGGCTGCTTCGGCTCGTACAGCGCCTCCTTGCCAAACTCTGTGACGGGCCTTGTTAACTTTTTCTTGCGCTTTTTACCGCTAAGCTGGTATTTGTGGGGCCGGTCCGTTATCTCACAGCCACCAGCTCCAGCGCCCAATGGCTCCAGTGATGGGCAGCTCACGCCGGTTGAATCGCGCCGCACCAGAAGATGGCCATGGTACACGGGATGAGCGTTTTTCCGAGAGGCGCTCTAGCAGCGGTTCGGTTATCTTCTCCTGCTCTGAGGCTCGCGTCTCCGCGGCCAACTGACATCTGCTTCATGGAGAGTCAGGTCAGCTGGTAGGATGGCATCAATGGCCGTATTGCACTAGCGGATGATCACGACCCGGAGCCTCTTCAGAGTGCATCTGCCATCTTGGCCTTCTAGCCCCCCTCTCAAATGCTTCTCTATGTAAAATGTGAATTTGTATCTTCTTTGGCCCTGATAACAACTTGCACAGTACTGTCGTGCTTCAAACTCCACATGCAGAATTAATGTTACTGTGCAGTAACACTATAGCAGTATTTTGCAATTACGAGTTAATTCATATGGAACTGGGAATCATTGGGTGGGACTGGATTCATCGGCCATAAACCCACACAGAATGCCTCATTCTGGGGGTTTAACATTAGTGGTAAATATATACTGGGAACCTCTGTGTGTGGTGAGAGTGCAGAAAGGGGGGTGTGGGGAGTAGTGTAGCGAAGCTGAAGTTAGGTGCCTGGAGGTGGGAGCACTGCTTGCTTCCCAAGCCTGAAAAAAAACTAGAAAAGAGGCTCTGGCTCTGCTGCAGCCAAAGCCTAATGAGATATTTGATGACACAATTACAGCCCAGTAAAATCTGGCACAGTGTTCCAACTCCCGGAAAACTGGTTGCAGGAGCACCAACACATTTAGAATGAGGGGAAGCTGAATTCCATGCACCCCTTCACCGGCATATTTTTAACTGGTGCCGTTACATGTCGTAGGTTGCAAGTAAGAAAGCACGTGGTACAAACAACTGTTAGCACCGTATTATCTTAGCAAATTTGAGGAGGTGTTAATGTGTAAGAAGAATATTTTGGTATATCTAGTGTGTTTCATTGTGTTGTGGTGGTGATGTGTTAGGTTGTTTTTTGGGATGCTTGGTTTTTGTGATCATTTATCTTGTTGTGTTATTGTTGTCTTGTACTGGGGTTGTTGGGTTGCATTCTGTTGTGAACATTTTCTTGGGCTGTGCCCTTTTATGTTTTGATTGTGTTGTTATTTTGCTTTGTGTTATGTTAGTGTGTTGTATTCTGTTGGGCTCTTTAATTACTACTGAGATGTCAGCTAATCCTGCTACATTTCCAGGTGAAAGCAGAACATTCCTTGAAAGTTCAAGTCAAACAATCAATTAAAAGTATAAAAGGTGGGAATATATATCTCTTCTGTAGTTCTTTAACACTTCAGCCCAAAACTGTGGTAGAGATTCATATGGTACGGCCCCCTGAGTTTCTGAAATTATTGAAAGTTTGAATTTCTTACACATGGGGCTGCTGATTATTATTTCTAATTACAGCGAGGTAGTGATTGTTTGCTAGACATTTAAAAAGCATTAATGGTGGTTTGTGATGCATATAAGGCTAGTGGAAATCTAAAATAGGCTGAGAATAAAGGAGTAGATGAGAAACAATGGGACAGTGGGTTACATGCAAAGAGAGGAAAAATGGTGGTAAGGTAGGAAAGAAGGAGAAGAGTATAGGTAGCAGGATAAAAGAGTGAGAGAGCAGGAGATAGGGAAAGATCAGCGAAGGAGAGAGCCTCCAACCCTTTCCATAGGCACTCATTTATGAGGTTTTGCGGTAGGGCAGTGCCACAGGCCTTCCTGCTGCGCTGCCCTATAGCAAAAGAAAAGGGCAGGAATGCGCTGTATTTCTCAGATATGGCGCATTCTTGTTCTTTTCCCCTGCGGCAGCACACAATGGGCTGCCGTGCGCCAACGCAGGCACCTTTGCACCATGGCGCAAGGGTGCCTGCATTGCAGGGATGAATATTTTTATGCGGGAAGGGAAACCTTTCTGCACAAAGACAATCACACAAGGTTTTTTCTTCTTTCTATTTGTGCTGCAGAATGCAGCACACATACAAAAAGTAAAAACAAGGAGAAATAAAGATATTTCTTCTCGTTGTGTCTCCCTTATGCCTCCCCTGGGAGGCTTACGTTGTTGGTGCTGCCTTAGGGTTACGATTTCTTGTAGATCTGGCGCAGTGTCAAAAAACCATGGATGTTGCTAGGAACGACCCCAGCAACACCCATTGCACGCCTCTTTAACACAGAAAAGTGTGTGGAAGGGACAATATTAGCAGCATAAGCCTAAAGAAGTGGCTTAGTGCTGCCTCATAAATATGGAACAGGCTCCTGCACCATGGTACTCCACAAAAAGTGATGTTCCAGTGGTGCAAGGGGCCTCATAAATGAGGCCCATCGGGGCAGATTTACAGCCCTTGTGATACTTTTGCACCACCATTGCATCACTTTTGTTACGCAACGGCGGCGTAAACAATGCAACACATTTACAACGTGAAGCATCTAGGGAGATGCGTCACATTGTAAAGCCCTGCGCCACATTATACCTGCATCAGGTATAATGTATGCAGGGTGGGCATTCCAATGCAAGAAAGCCTCGTAAAAGTGACGCAGTGAAATCTACAAGATTTCACTGCGCCACTTCTACGACGCCACTGCATCAAAACCTTACGCCTGCTTGAAACAGGCGTAAGGAGTGACGCAACACAATAGGTATATGCCTTCCTGAGCATTGCTGGACCTGCGTTGTGCTTGCGACACGACTCCAGCAATGCGTGACCTTTGCGCCAAAGGATGCGTGATGCATCTGTCAATCCTTGCGCCGTGGTGCGCCGCATTGTAAATGTGATGCATCCATGGTGGCGCAAGGGTTTTTTCGTGTAATGCAAGTAAACTGACGCATCTCCGCTATAATGTAGAGATGCATCAGTCTCTTCTAAATCTGCCCCATAGATTCGGAAGGGCTCCGAATCATGGTCGGAGCCCTTCTGACCGAATCGGAACGCGTTGGCCAGATTCCTTTCCGACCGAGCCATTCCGATGGGCTCAGTCGGAAAGGAATCCGACTCGGATGTATGGATGGCTGATGACAGGCTCAGAGAGCCCGTCTGCCATCCGGAAATCCCTCAGTACTCCCCCGGCCGCCTCTGTACGACCGAGGGAGTAGGATGGCAGTTTTTCACTGCCTTTTCGTGCCGGTCTTTACGGCACGAAAAAGCAGTCGTAAACTGTCTTTGGGGGCCCCCAGTAGGGCCCCCATGGGTGCGAGGGGCACCTATGGTGCCCCTCTGTGGATTCCTGCACACGGTGCACGCCTCTTTAACACAGAAAAGTGTGTGGAAGGGACAATATTAGCAGCATAAGCCTAAAGAAGTGGCTTAGTGCTGCCTCATAAATATGGAACAGGCTCCTGCACCACGGTACTCCACAAAAAGTGATGTTCCGGTGGTGCAAGGGGCCTCATAAATGAGGCCCATCGGGGCAGATTTACAGCCCTTGTGATACTTTTGCACCACCATTGCATCACTTTTGTTACGCAACGGCGGCGTAAACAATGCAACACATTTACAACGTGAAGCATCTAGGGAGATGCGTCACGTTGTAAAGCCCTGCGCCACATTATACCTGCATCAGGTATAATGTATGCAGGGTGGGCATTCCAATGCAAGAAAGCCTCGTAAAAGTGACGCAGTGAAATCTACAAGATTTCACTGCGCCACTTCTACGACGCCACTGCGTCAAAACCTTACGCCTGCTTGAAACAGGCGTAAGGAGTGACGCAACACAATAGGTATATGCCTTCCTGAGCATTGCTGGACCTGCGTTGTGCTTGCGACACGACTCCAGCAATGCGTGACCTTTGCGCCAAAGGATGCGTGATACATCTGTCAATCCTTGCGCCGTGGTGCCCCGCATTGTAAATGTGATGCATCCATGGTGGCGCAAGGATTTTTTCGTGTAATGCAAGTAAACTGACGCATCTCCGCTATAATGTAGAGATGCATCAGTCTCTTCTAAATCTGCCCCATAGTATTTACCTCCTTGAGCAAGGATACTGTGTCAATGTGGTTTAAAAGGCACTGTTTGCCACCATGTCTTCAAACAATTCCTATCGTCTCAAGCACAACTGCTGCGAGGCAACTCAATACCTTCATGAACTTGTCCGTGTGTACAAATGTTGGCCCACATTGCCAGTGACAGGGAAATGGTGCGACATTTATTGTACCTGATAACATCTAAGTCACATTTTATCAGTTCGGGTGAATAGCGGGTGAATAGCAGCCAATTATACCTTTCTCGGGAGTAACATGAGGATTTACCGCTCACAGTGCAATTAACTGGGAAGCTTGCAATGAGGTCCTTTCTGTTCTTGTTCCAGACGCCCTGCTGTGGAGTCTCGGATTGTAACTTGTTGTCCAGGAATACACTTTGTGCTAGATTTTCATACATTTCGCGCTGGGTTAGCGTCACAAAAGTGATGCTAACTAGCACAAAATGTTTTTTGGGGTTATTTACTTTCCACTGCAAAACTTGCTTTGCATTGGAAAGTGCCCTAAAAGTAGCACATAGCAGCGCGAAGCACTGATTTGTGTTACTTAGCGCCAAGGGGGGGGGGGAAGGGGTGACATGGGTTGTACACGGGCATTCCCATGCACCCACCTATACCTTTTGACCCAAAACCCTATCTACAAAGAATTGCAGACAGGGTTTTGTGCCAATAGTTAACAGCACTTCAAATGAGGCTCTAACAGGAGAAATGTTTTTATTTCTCCTTTATTTTCCAACTTTGCATGCGTGGTGTACTGTGCAGCACACATACAAAGTAGGAAAAGCTTTTAAACTTGTCTAGGCATGGTATTTTGTATGTGATGGGTACCCTTCTTATACAAAACCTTTGCTAGACTCAAGCACACACCATAGCGCTATGAAATTAGCTCCGATGCTAGGTAAAGAGGAGAGAGCCATATCTCTATATATATGATGCTTTCCTGCTCCCTCTCAGTCACTCAATGCAGTGCAGCATCTTTGGGGGCTGCGCTGCATTGCGTGTATTTGTCGAAAATCTGCCCCTATGAGTGATACATAAAAGGGGGTATTCAAAAAGAAATGTTGGAATACGAAAGGTAGCGTTCCTATTGTATTCATTCCTGTACTCTTGCACTACTTTAAATTGGCCCCTAAACATCTAAACATCTAAAATAAGACTAAAATAAGAATATTTATATAAAAGTAAGAAAGTACGGTGCCCTCTTTGCACTTTTTATATTAGAAAGTTAGGCATTCTAAAGGCATTTAAGAGTACATAAAAGAGGACGCTTTACTGTAAATACTTTGTGAATTGGTCCCCATATGTTTACACCGATCTTTAACCCCTTCGATGCGGCGCCGATTCCCGCTCAGCGCTGACCGTTTCTTGCGCGGGCGTGGTCATGACGGAACGGTTCCGTCATGAGCACAGCTCAACCGACGCTCATGACGGAACCGTTCCGTCATGAGCGCCGAAGGGGTTAATGTGTAGATTTTTATATTCTTAAGTACATCCTAAAATATGTGAGGTTTTAACTACATTCTGTTTGGTAAGCTTTTTTCTGGCTCTAAGGATCCCCATATAACAGCGGTCTTGATGCCATCTCCAGGTTTACCAACACATAGGGGCCGATTCCGATTTCGGCCCGGAAGGGCTCCGAATCATGGTCGGAGCCCTTCCGACCGAATCGGGACGTGTTGGCCAGATTCCTTTCCGACCGAGCCATTCCGATGGGCTCAGTCGGAAAGGAATCCGACTCGGATGTCTGGATGGCTGACGACAGGCTCAGAGAGCCCGTCTGCCGTCCGGAAATCCCTCAGTACTCCCCCGGCCGCCTCTTTACGACCGGGGGAGTAGGATGGCAGTTTTTCACAGCCTTTTCGTGCCGGTCTTTACGGCACGAAAAAGCAGTCGTAAACTGTCTTTGGGGGCCCCCAGTAAGGCCCCCATGGGTGCGAGGGGCACCTATCTGTGGATTCCTGCACACGGTGGCAGGCACCTTGGGGTGCCGGCCACAGGGTGCAGGGATGAGCTGCACCCCTGCTTTTCACAACGCAAGCATGCATTCCGCTCAGAATGCATGCTTGCATTGTGAAGTATACGAGTCGCATCATACCTGCAGGGCCTTAACCGATGACAGCAGGTCGGTCGGTTACAGCTCCTGACTGATGTCGGACAGACCCGAGTCCGTCCGACATCGGAATCGGCCCCTTATTGTTTCCTCTTGGAGACAGCACGGTACGCTCCATGTAACAAAGTGAAAAAATAAATCCCGGTCATCATTAGAACTGAAGTCTAAAAAAATGGACCTGTAGTGACCATGATCAATAACAGTTTTTGGAGATCTTTTAGGATGGCACTATGATGGCGCTGTAGACACACTTCACTTACCACATTTTCTAAGCCAATTTTATTCAGTTCATTTGGCTTAGATTTAACACACATTGTGAAAATTAAAAGACATTGCCTACACAAACTGAATTAAGCCAGGAGAGGAACAATGTAACTAATTGAGTCATTCAGAACCAAGATGCAGGCCCCTCATTAGAGATCCATGTGGGAGAGGATGAGTGGTTGGATCATTATGCAGGTATTTTTGGGCTAGTCCCTAACGAGGAAAATCTAAGCGATATTGCCTTAAGTAAGGATGTTTGTACCCCCATTGTCTTCTCTATGGCAGAAGTGAAATGTGGTCTAATGCAATGCAGTGGCTCTAAAGCCCCAAGTCCGGATGGGGCCCCGGTTAACTACTTTTTTGATAACCCAGATCTATGGATCCCGTTCTTAACAAACGTGTTCAACGCAATTGCAAATGTGGGCCCCCTTACATACTGGAAAACGACTATTATTGTGCCAATCCATAAGAAAGGGGATAAGTCACTGCCTAAAAACTGCAGACCCATTTCACTTCTGGATTGAACTTTAAAACTATTGGGTCGCTTGATTTTAAACAGACTTGATGAGTTGGCTACGGAAAAAACATATTAATACCGGTGCAGTATGGTTTTAAAAAAGGGATGGGCACATTGGATCAGTGCCTAAATCTGAATTTAATTATAGCTAAATACACCCAAATTAAAGAAGGAAACATTTATATGGGGTTTATGGAACTCTGCAGCTTTCGACTCGGTTTCACATAGCAAATTGTGGATTATCCTGAAAGCCATGGGGGTGGACGATAATAATATTTGATAGTTATATTCTCAGTCCTCTGCTCGTGTTAGGTTTGGTAGCCCGGGTGAATGCAATAGATCCTTCCTTATTCTTAGGGGTGTCAGGCAGTGGTGTGAGTTAATCCCCTTTCTGTTCTCGCTCTATGCAAATGGTGTTGAAGCAGCAGTGGACCAGTCTGCAAATGACGTCCCTATGGTAAACAATAAACAGATATCCATCCTGCTTTATGCCGATGATGCTGTATTAATAGCTAGGACTGGCATAGCACTTCAAAAACTGATCAATAACTTTGTCTCCTATATGGCTTCCTTGCACTTAAAGGTGAATGAGTCGAAAACTTTTATTTTAATAGTGGGAAAACAACTAAATAAATCACCATCCATTTATATCGGGGACCAGAGCGCGGAAATAACTAAATCCTTTTTATATTTGGGCATACTTTTTAATAACAGGGGAACATGGCCAAATATGATAACACATAGATGCAATGCATTAGAAAAGTGTATTGTGGCTATGTTCTCCTTTATCTTTAGAAGCAATTAAACAGATCTATTAGGCTAAGGCTATTGCTTCAGCCACATACGGAGCAGGGATTTGGGGAATATCGAATGCTGAGCTTTTACAACGAAAAGAAGATTGTTCCCTCCAAAAATTATTATCTCTGCCTCATAGTTGCTCAAGCTTTACCATGCATCAAGAGCTGAGTGTACCATACATAAAAGACATAACGTCATTCGCACCAGTATTATTATGGCATTCAGGGGCATATCAACAAGGGCTTTATGTCTGCTTTTTTTGGCTTTAAAAGCCAAAAAAGCAGAGATAAAACTAGCACCCTATCAACAACAGGGTGCTAACACGCAAATTTGCATGTTAGCACCCTTTTACTCTACGCTTCCCCTTGCATCTCTAGTGAGATGCAAAGGGGGCGTTCCAGAGTAAAATAATAGGAGAAATGTCGCTAAGCGACATTTCTCCTATTATCAAGAATATCGCTAACCCTGTTAGAGACAAAAAAAGCAGCGCTAACCGCGGTTAACGCTGCTTTTTTACGTCTGGTATTTTTCTGACTTAGCCATGATATCCTATGGAAGGAGGATATCATGGCTAAGTTTGTCTGTCCCTATCAACAAGCTAACGTGAGATTATCGCTGGGTTTCCAGCGATAATCTCACGTTAGCCACTTAGCGTGAGGATTTTTATCGCTATTGAGATAAGTGTTGCTAATAGCACGCTATCTCAGCGATAAAAATCAACGCTAGCTGGCGATAATTATCCTAGCGCTAAGTGCGCTTAGCGATAATTATCGCCGGTTGTTGTTGATATGCCCCACTGTTTGGAAAAGGGACACGGTGGGACTAACCACAGATATTATTAAGGACTATCTTGCCTGTGAACAGGCTTATAAGGCTCCATGGTTTAAATATGTAAGACAAACATTGACAAGCTGGAGTTTAGAATCATTATTTAATGAACCCTTTAATTGACAGAAAATCCCCAAAACTGAAATCAAATCTCACTTTCAAAATGATAGCGAAAACAAGAGATATGCATCTAACTGTAATAAAACTATGGTAGCTCTTTACCTGGGACTGCCTCCGGTCCCTGAGGAACCAAATTCATATCGGGTTTCTGTGTCCAACATTCACAATCGGTGTGTATTGATACCTTTTAGATTCAATCTCATCCCTTGCATGCTGGGATTTCATACGGAAGTTTATTCAATCAATGAACTACCAGCTTGCCCATGCGACGGTATCCCTCCTCAGTCCAACCCTCATTTTATATTTTTTTGTAATTTTTATATAAATGAGCGTAAAAAGTATATCTATCCAATTTTTCAGAAATGTAAATTTGCTCAATGTGGCCCAGCTTTGTTCTTCCTTCAATCGCACCCTAATCCTTATGTATGTTTTTCCCTCGCGTCCTAGTTATGTCTGGCCTTAGTAAATCGGAGACTGATCAGACCATAGTTTGTACTTTAATATTGCCTGGCACTGTTTAGAATGTATTCTTATATTTTAAGATGCATTTATACGTTTTTAATAGTGCATTATGACCTTGGTTTTTCTTATTCAGTTTGTAACTGCAAATATTTATTAATATGCTGTGGATATGAGGTATGCAATTTAACATCTATGTATGTTTTATTGTACTTTTATGATCTTGATGATTACGGTCGAATAAAGTTATTCAAATCACATTGAGTGATTATAGGTAACTGAAGTTGTAAAACACAAGGTCTCACAATGTTTTCTAACATATACGTATGTGCTCAGTTAAAACTCAATTTAGATCTGCAATGTGTGGTGTAAAACACCTCAATTTTAATTTCATCTAACTGGGCTAAAAAAAAGTGATTTGAAACTCTTTCCCTCTTAACTTATGCCAGTTTTCTTATCCACTATGCCTTTATTTCTTCAGTAACTTCAATCATTGATAATTAGCCATAAAATTAATAGATATCCCTGCTACCACTCTATCTCCCCTTCTTACACCCTTCATATGTGAATGATACCTGTCTGGATTAAACTTGTCTGGTTCTGGCCAATACTCGGGATCTCGGTGAAGTGGATATAACGGGACCATCACCACCACTCCTTCTGGGATTGTCACACCATTCACCTCCACGGTCTTCTTACAGACTCTTTCAAGTCGTCCTCCAGGAGGGTACATTCTGAGTGTCTCGTTAATTGCCATCTCCAGGTACTCCATCTGAATCAGTGCATCATATGTGGGAGGGGCCTACAGTTGATGGAAAATACCGTAGGTTAGAGGTGTAAGACTATACGTGATATACAATTTTCTGATTTGACACAAATACGTCACCCATAGAGTGCAAGAGTTCTTATTACTCAATAATCTCTTAAATACTGAACTTTTGATTGATAAGCATACAATCCTGAAGTGGACAATTTACAAATCTGGTGCCTTCCCCCTTCTGGGTCATTCATTTTTGCAAAACATTTGAATCTTAATTGGGCAGGTAGGGGGCAAGATGGCGTCCGAGAGCTCGGACGTGTGAGCTGACCGCGCCTGGGCTAACCCGTCTCAATACAGAATAGAGGGCTGAATCTAACGGCTATTTTTACTTTGACACTCGGCATGGCGCTTGTCGACTTTTTTCACTGAAAGAGCAAAGGACCTCTGCATTACATCTCGGACAATAATACAGCTGAATGCGGTTCGTGCACGGACGCATACTGGTTCCCTGGTGTATGCGGGACCAAACGAAGGTGTTTGTTCTGTTCAGAGCTCAGCACCCGTAGAAGTGAGCGGGGAGAAACAGCGTACCTACCGAATCCTTGGGAGATCTAACTGAGCCGCTCAGGTGGTCGCCTCCCTTGGAATGTTCAGCTTTGCCGCTGCTGGGGCTCAGAGGGGGCTGCGACGACTGCAGAGAGTCTGCTGGAGTGCTCGGCGGGGCTTCTTCATGGCGGAAGCATTCTATGGTGGCCGATTAGGATTGCAGCTTGCTGGTCCAGAAATGCCGCCGAAGGCTTCGAAAGGGAGAGCTTGCCCCCTGGCTGACTCCAATGGCAGTGGAGTTGGGGTTGGAGGCATCCCCCCCAGGATTTCTACGCAGGCAAGTCAAGGTTGTAAAAGCAGTAAGGGGGGTAGCGTTCAGGAAAAAACTGGCATAGATGAACATAAGGATGCCAGTGGTAGACGTACTATTCCCCAGCTTTTTACTGGTGCCAAAGAAAAGGGGAAAACAACTATTGACTATGCAAAATATGGGCGGCATGGACACAAACCTTCTACCACTAATATTTATGGGTGACGGGGGAAGAGTCCATGATGGCGTGGCAAAATTGACAAAAGCTAGTACTATTTCTGTAATACCCCTACAGACTGAGTCAGAGGTAGACTCTCAGGGTATAGACCCACTTGTGAAGGAAGCTGATTCTGGTGATAACTTTTTCTCACTCTCAGAACATTCCAATTCCAGTGAGGATATTGAGCTGAGTTCTAAGATCTACGATGAACCACAAGGAGCAGGGGGCAGCGATTTTAGCAGTACGCATCCAGATGATATTGAGTGGGACACATCGGATGATAGTCCCGGCACAGTGCGGAAAAAGTATGAGAGCAAACAGGGCTCTGCATTAGTGGATAGTACTAATATTGACGACGCTTCTCACTGGGATAATTCCTTTACGAATAAAAATGGCTCTTGTACTACTATTGAAGTGGGTAAAGGTAAACCCATAGACTCTTCAGAAGAGATTTCACTTACCCTGATTTATAATACTATGATGGCACATAGGGAGGAAACGAGGGTGGAAAGTCAGAAGGTACAGAATACAGTACGACGGATTGCAAAGACTTGTACGTAATTTACAACGAGACTTAATGAAGCGGAGGCTAGGATCTCCACCCTAGAAAACGAACTGACTGTGCAGAAGACTTTAACAGAGACCTTGCATTCTGCGAAAAAAGACATTCAATGGAAATTAGTCAATTTAGAGAACCGCGCTCGTCACAGTAATCTTAGAATTTTGCAGATTCCAGAGGGGATGGAGGGTCAAGATCCACGCAAGCTTGTCTCTGAGTTATTTTCTGAGGCTTTTCCGGAAATAAAACACTGGGATTGGCAGAGGGAGGTGCAAAGGGCGCACCGATTTCCATTTTCTATTCGTTCTAATCAATCTGCAAAGCCTCGTGCAATTCTAATCTCTCTCAATAATGTTCTCGCCCTGATAGAAAGAGAATGGGAAAAGGTGTGGAATTTTTTGTTCGACCTGACTTCTGCCATTATACAGTTGAAAAACTCTGGCAGCTTCGCCAACTTATTTCATTATTTCAGGCCAAGGGGGCACAAGCCTTCTTGCTTAATCCCGCGAAGCTTAAGGTGTTTTTTAAGGATCAGGTTAAGTTCCTTACCTCGGAAGTTCAAGCTAAGGAATATCTGCATGCCATATAAAATAGAACAACCTATGTACAATGATATACAATGAATTGTTTTCTACTATTGATGGGTGGATAGTATCATGATTATAATATACTTGGGTTATCAACAAAGCAGTTAAGGAATTGAGCCGTGGCTGTTCCTTTTCTTGACACGTCAAGTGGCCGATATGGGACGAGGGGCCCCGGGTAGGGGAGCTTGTCATTACTGGGACCACGAGTCCCTTTGCCTTTTTTTTGGGATGGGAGTGAGGGGGGAGGGGGGCAACATGGGCGGACTGGGTTTAGGGAGGAGGGGTGTAAGGGGGGAAAAAAAGAAAATGAATCCACAGTATCTACGATTTGGTGATAATAATAATGATGAATATTAAACTTTTGGTCACAGAATTAACTAAAGGATGGCATCCATACAACTCATATGGCTAAAGTAGGGTTACGAATGTGCTCGTTTAATGTTTGTGGACTTAACAACTTCAATAAACAGCAAAGAGTTGCTGCTGAACTTAGGGTGATACAACCAGATCTTATATGCATTCAGGAGTCACACATACCGTGGGGGAATCGTAAACTATTGTTAGATTTGGGGTATTCACTCTTAGCCACCTCACAACAGACAACCACGAACCGGGGGGTGGCTATACTGGCCAAAACCACTATACAAGCTTCAGGCCATGTAATGGTAGATAGCTATGGGAGGTGGGCAATTGTTGAATGTGTAATGGGGGGTTTTAAATTTACGGTCTGCACAATATATGGGTCTAATCTCGATGAATCCCTCGTTCTTGAACATCTAAATGTGGAACTCGCATCTTGGCCCACTCCCCTTGTGCTATGTGGGGACTTTAATGTTAACTTAGCGCCCGGTGAGCTATTAGCAGGCACTCAACAGTATAAAGGTCGGAAGCCTAAGGTGTTTAATGCTTTGTTTCATCTGATCTCGGATCATGGGTTAATAGATGCATGGGGCACACTTAACATACATGATCCTGGTTATACCTTTTATTCGTTTCCACATGATAAGTTAGTGCGGCTTGATTACTTTTTCATATCCCCGTCACTTTTAACTAAAGCTCAAATTCAAGTCTTTCCCCGAATTACTTCAGATCATTCTCCAGTTGTATTGGATATTCCAGCATTGGGGGGAAATGTGACACCGAGGGTATTTACGTTTGATAGAGCACTCCTCCTGGATAAGGATTTTATTGAATATATGAATACATGGATCAGAGATTTCTTTATGGTAAACCTTCATTCTACAAACTGTGGGAATGTTTGGGATACTTTTAAAGCCTATTTTAGAGGTGAGGTCTTGAGCTTTGGGCTTTACAAACAGAAACAAGCCAAACGTAGAATGCTGGAGCTATATGACAGACTGAAATTAGCAGAGGGAAAATTGGCACATGGCATCCGGCTCGGAACTAATCTTACTGAGGTGCAAATGGAAGTGGCCAGATGTAAGGCTAATATTAATCTGATATGGTGTAAGGAGATTGCTATAAAATATCAGCTTTTTAAGAAAGAGCACTATGAATTTGGGGAAGCCACAGGGCGCTGTTTAGCTCAAAGGCTACGTATCAATGAATCATCACAAAGAATAGAAGGGATGAAGGATCTGTCGGGTAGACTGACACACAACCCTCATGAGATCCTAGAGATATTTCATAGCTTTTATCAAAAACTTTATACCGAACAGGATGGGGAAATTGATGATGCGGGTTTTGGAACTTTAGATGTTCAATATCACCATTTAGGGCAGGAGGAGGCTGGAGCATTAGATAGTCCTATCACAATGGATGAATTAGAACAAGCTATTAATTCTATGACTCGAGGTAAAGCCTCAGGGCCAGATAAGCTTCCTTCAGAATTATATCAGACTTTCTTTCAGGACCTTAAAATCTATTTTTTGGCAGTATGTCAAGCCGCCCAAACTGACATGGCACCTAAATCATGGAGTGAAGCTACCATTATTGTCTTTAAAATGAAGGATAAGCCTTCGGATATCCCAGGGTCATATCGCCCAATATCATTGACAAACTGTGATGGGAAGATCTATGCGAAAGTTATAGCAATGAGGCTAGCTAAGGTTATCTCCCCCTTAGTTTCCCTTAGACAGCATTGCTTTATTCCCAGTAGGGGGACGGTCAATCATATATCAAGAGTTATCACTGTGTTGGATATTGCCCAAGTGGAAGCCAGGGATGTTGGAATAGTGCTTCTCGACGCCGAGAAGGCGTTTGACCGCGTCTCGTGGAACTTTTTATGGCGAGTGTTATCTGTGATTGGCTTTCCTCAGGGTTATATCCAGGCTCTACAGGTTCTATACCACTCCACTGTTGCTCGGATCTGCTCTATGGGTTTAACATCTAGGATAGTTCAGATTTCGAGAGGCACACGTCAGGGCTGTCCTTGCTCTCCGTTCTTGTTTGCGCTTTATATTAATCCTTTTTTAGACATGCTTGAGCGGAGTTCCAGGATTAGACCTATTATGGTGGGACAGGATCAATTTCGTGTCTGTGCATACGCGGATGATATCGCCATTATTCCATCTGACCCAACGATGGCGCTCCCTGAAATTGAACACCTTGCATGCAAGTTTGGCCGTGCCGCAGGGTATAAGCTTAATACTTTAAAAACCCAGGCTCTATGTACTAATCAGAATAGTAATAATGATCCAAGAATTTTTAAGGAGGTTACATATCTTGGTATCAAGTTACGGACGTGCTTAAAAGATCTGGTTGATATCAATTGGGGGACTTTGATGGCAAGCATTAAACAAGCTCTTGATAGGTGGCAATGTCTTCACCTTTTGTTGGTGGGGAGAGCAAATGTGCTTACAATGAATGTTTTGCCGAAAGTGTTATACTTTTTTAGATCAGTACCTCTGGAGATCTCTCATACACAATTACAACAAATTCAGTCTCTTTGCTCCAGATTTTTGTGGTCCCCAGGAAAACCACGCAGGGCTGCCCGATTCATGACTCTTCCCCGTAATAGAGGGGGTTGGTCTGTGTCCGATTTTACATTATTTTACTATGCCTGTATTTTATCTAATATCGAGTCATGTTAACTGGGGAGGCAGTGGCTAATCCTGCCGAAGCCCCATCAATTTATCAGATGGTTCTTGGATCTCAGGCAAAAAACTGCCTTTTCCTCAGGGTCGATGGCAGTTATTATAAAAGAACTCACTTTAAGATCCTGGGGGCTGTATTTAAAGTTTGGAGGATAGTTTGTAAAAGATTCCAGATTAACAGACTCTCATTTTATACACCTTTGTCAGCAGTAGGTATTCTTCTAGCAATTTTTCAAGATGGTGTGGTTGGGAAACTGAGACTTTCCGGAATTTCACAATTAGGACACTTTATGGAAGCAGAAGGACATCTTGCTTCCTCTTCCGATTTAGCATGCAAATATGAGCTTCCTAAATGTCAGTTTTTCAAATATCTTCAGATACGTGATTTTTTAAATAAACAAGTTATCAGGCTTAAACCACTGACGATTGTTGAAGCTATTAGGATTCAGGGACGTATTGGGGTTCTCTATAATATATTACAATCGGCTAAAACTGATGATCTTGGGAAACATAATCTTAGGTGGGGGACTATTTTGGGCTTACAGGATGTGTTCTTAGAGGATTCGATTGATTTAGCAGGTAATTTATTTATGGCTGCTAATCTAAGAACACAACACTACAAAACAATATGTAATCTTTACTTTACCCCCGCAAAGATGAAGAAATGGGGTAGTCAGTATGATGGGAAATCCTTTCGCTGTGGCAGCGATGATGCGGGTATTTAGCATATTTTCTTTTTTTGTACTAAATTAACTTTATATATACACTATATTGAGAGGTTTCTGTCTCAAGTTACATGTTTGGATATAAACATTTCTGCTTCGATTATGTTATTAGGCACGGGGAAGGATCTGTCTCAAGGGACACCTATGTTCAAGTACAGACATCTTATATTTGTTGCTATGGGGGTAGCCAGTCTATGTATAGCATCTACATGGCTTCAACCCGAGGGACCTTCTTTTGAAATGTGGCGTGCTAGGTTTTAGAATATTTTTAATACTGGGGTTTGTATTCACTCAAAGGATCACGGAAGCGTGCTCTGGGAATGCAAATCTGGGGCCCTATCCATGAGCATCTGACTGTTTGATTATGATTTTGTTGACTAGGCATGTATGGCTTGGAAGGAACTTATTTGTATGTATCTAATACTTGTTTTGTAATTATGATTATGTTCATAGTTTCTGATACTGTGGATTTTTTAATAAAACATACATTAAAAAAATGAGTGTTAATTGGGCCAATTTTAAAAGATTTACCAAACCTTGTCCAGACACATCTCCACACACTTCCTATTTCCTAAGCAAGGCATCTAAAACAAGCATTAGCCTACTATTTTCTTAGGAGCTTGGGTGTTACCACCATTGACCATTGTGGTGATTGGCTTAAGAAAGATTACAAAAAATATTTATCACGTATATGTTAAGTAGACAGTAGGCCCTTGAGCACATAACCTAATTTAAATGTCAAGAGCTCAAATGAGCAAAATCTATGGCCAACCAATAGTTCACTGGTGACAACTGAAGTGCCACTGAAAACACTAATACAGCAATAGAAGAAAATGAAATTGCCCTTGATAGAATGTTATAACATATTCATTACTGAAAGTAAAAATAGGTCGGTCTTAGCAGCTTCACTTTCTGTCCCACCTTGCCAAAACTGCAAACTTGTCATAAGGACTCTATAGAATCTTTTAGGAGTTATGGGATCTCCAAACTATAACCCTCTTTGTTCCTCTCATAAAAGATCTTAAATTGAATCTCCTCATTTACATCCCACAAGTAGTAAGATGTGAAAAATGTATCTCCTTCAAATATTTTCAAAACCTACTTTCTCAATATGAGTATATACCAGCAATGGCTCCCTTTGTCTCCACATTCATCAAATACACTGTCTCTATAACTGATGGCCTCTAATAACTGAGGCACACCACAGACTCTGATTATTGCAGACTATAGACCTACCTCAAGCATATGGAGTGTGGAAGAAATGCTTGAATTTAGGTTCATTTGGCAACTCTCAATAAACATCAAATCCAGTGTTTTCATTACAAAAATACACTAAATACCAATAGGGGACTGGTTTGAGGAGAAAATGTTGTGAATTCTGTTTTGGGTTCAACCCCATTAAGCAACTAAAAATTCTCAACTGAACAACTAGTCATGCCATGGAACCAAGTTACGCATGATCTTTGATTCTGTTTGACATCTGTGCTGCCTTCGAAACCATTAAGCATATAATCATCATCATCAAAAACTTGTTTTTGACTCCATTACTGAATAAAATACATAAGGTACAAGCATAGCAATTCCAAAAGTTAAAATACAGAATACCGTATGATAGAAAACATAGTGTTAGTCAAATCACTAATCATTATTTAATCCCACAATCTTTGATATACGGTGCCTAATACAATTTAGATAGGTTGTAACCAAATAAACAATGCTGGTCCTTGTGTCGGTCTTACATATTCGCGGAGCATTACTCCTATTGGTAATCCCATATAGTCGACATAAAGGAATGATCCAGTAGGCGCTGCTTAACATAGGCACTGCAAAAAACACTATCTATGCTCATCATTCTCTTCTAACTGACGACATCCCACGGGCCAGAGTTTAAAAGAAGAATTGATTGAGTTCTTCCAAGGGGAAGTAAAAGACGCAGTAGATAAAATCCCCATCATGTTTTTAATAAAAAGAGACCTCTTGGATGGAACATTCACATAATTCATGGAATCTTCAAAGAAAGATCCACATTTAAAAGACAATTATTAATTAGTGAGACTGCCCATGGAGGCTGCAGAGATTTTTACACCCAAAGCTTCATCTCAGTAATGGGATTTGACATAGGCTCTGGCGCTACTTGTTATTGCAGATGGATGGAACCAGTACTCAGACAGACCAAGCTTAATTAGCAAAGTCTTAACATGAAGCACCCACGGGGATTTGAGAACTAATCGATGATCTAATATTTCTCTCAAGCACTCTCTGTATGGGACAAGGTGCTCAGAGGTCCATAACCTAACCCAATACAGTAAGTCCTAGAGGTGCGCTATATCAGATATCTGTCTGACATTGAGATTGAACCTTAATGGAATTAAATATGTGCCCCTAGGAAGCCTCAGTAGGGATCTGAGAAAAACAATTTCTCCTTTGTCTACGAAATCAATGTTACAACAACACCACAGATCTGCTCCATAAAGCACAGAATCACATGCTTGGGCCCTATATATTTCCAAAGCGGTTGGGATAGATTATGTAGAGAAGCTTTAGTTGCAAAATTAACAATATATCCAACTCTATGTTTTAGTGTCAGGACACTTTTTGTTATTTGTGTTGACCAACTGTTGGAGTCTGATAGACTAACCCCTAAATATACGAAATCTGTGACTCTTTCTAGTTTAACTTTGTCTAGAGCCATATTCCCTCTGGCCTCCTTCCTATGGCTATATACAATGGGGCAAATTTACGAGCCCCGTACGACACATTTGTGCCGCTGCTGAGTCACTTATGTGACGCAGTGGTGGCGTAAAGCAAGCGCCACGTAGCGACGGATTTACAACGTGACGCATCTAGGTAGATGCGTCACGCCGTAAACCCCTACACCACATTATACCTGCGTCAGGTATAATGTGGGCGTACCGTCGCAGTGTTGGCTTTCCGTCGTAGGAAAGCCTCGGAAAAGTGCCTGAGTGAAATCTACAAGATTTCACTCGGTCACTTTTCCGACGCCGCTGCGTCAAAACCTTACACCTGCTCGAAGCAGGCGTAAGGCGTGACGCATAATGTTAAAGATAGGCCGGTTTGGAACAGTGCTGGAGTTGCGTCGCGCCACGACACAACTCCAGCACTGTGCCAACCTTACGCCAGCAGATACGACATGCATCTGCCAATCCTTGCGCCATGGCGTGCCGCATTGTAAATGCCGCGCATCCGTGGTGGCGCAAGGGTGGTTTTGCTTGTCGCAAGTTTACTGGCGCATCCCTGCTTATTTGCAGAGATGCGCAAGTCCTTGTAGATCTGCCCCAATATATTTGGTTTTGGACTTATATATTTCTAGGCCATATTCTTGACAAAACTCGTTAAACTTTCCGAATAGGTTGTTTAATCCTGGTGGTGTTTTGGACAGAAGGAGAATGTCATCTGCAAAGAATAGACTTGGAACTTTTGACCCTGCAATTGTAGGTGCATCACTCACACAATCCTGCAAATAAGTAATACATTCATTGAAAAGCAATAGGAATAGGGTAGGTGCAAGGACCCTGCTGAACCCCACGTCCTATTGGGAAGTCCTGGGTGGCCTCCCCTCCCCCCCCCCGGTTCCTTGTTGACACGTTTTTTATCAGATGTAATAAGCCATTGGATACATCTATTTTGCCATGGACCTCCCAGAGTTTAACTCCGGGGACAAGGTCAAATGCTGCACGGAGATCTACAAATGCAACAAAGAGTGCCCCCCGTTCCACGTCTACAAATTTCCATTTTATGGTCAGGAAGTAGAATATCTGATCCACAAAACTTACATTAGGAACAAAGCCTAATTGAAAATGTGACAGCACCTTGTTGGATCTCATCCAATCCCAAAGTTTTTTTAACAATTGCTTGCTGTAGATTTTTTTAATATTATCAATGAGACTTATGAGACGATAGTTGCCTGGGTCTTGCCTCGAACCCTTTTTAAAAATGGGTATTTCAGCCCCTCTCCAAGATATAGGGATATGGGCTCTCTCTGCAATGGCATTTGACAGAATGTTGATGTAAGGAGCCCAAATTTGGGGTTCAGAGCAAAACAAGACCGAGGGATCCCATCTATAATTGGAGTTTTTCCAATTTTCTGCTCTTTCAAATGTCTTCAGTCAAAAAGAACACTACGTCCTTATAATTATCGATATTGGTCTGTGGGGGATCTGCACCTGCAACAGTTACTGGCAGCATGGGTTCTGCATGAAGAGCCTTACAATGCTTGACCCAGACTCCTGGAGCAATATGACATTCCGGGTGACCATTATCTTTAAATCCCCTACGGGTGACCAGATGCCAGAATGTTCTGGCATCCTTTTCCTTGGCGGCTTCCAATAGATTCTCCCTTACCTAGGTTTCTCAACAAGTTTTGCTCGATTTTATTACTCTAGTATAATTCCACCTGGTTAGTAAGATAGCTGGTCTCTCGTTACTCCTGAAGGCTCCAATCAGAGCTGTTTTTACGTTTTTGCAGGTATTATCAAACCATTGATGCAGTTTGGGAGTATATCTATGAGAGGCAACGTGCTTCATAAAAAAAAATCTTTAAGTTTGAAAAATAAGACTTCATACATAACCAATAACTGTTGGGGGGGACAGGAGTGATCCATACAGTTATTAAACATAGTTTAAAAAGTGCCATGGAGTTCACTTATTGAGGCCTCATCCTTGACGATGTCCACCCATCTTACATTACGTCTGTTGTTAGTCAGGACAATTAGGTTGTGACTGGGTGGCTCGATATAAGAGCCAGAGTGGAATTTGGTCCCCTTTAACTTTAGTGCAAGGGAGAAATGATTGCTCTCATGGCGATCTAGAATCTCCATATCCATCTATTCGAGCTAGTTCCTCATATCTATCATAATGTAATCAATATTGCTACGATAGTCACCCCTCTTAGATGTTGAATTTGCTTCAGGGTTTGACTGAGTCCACTAATTACATGCTCTGCCATGGGTGAGCACAACATCAGATATCTGGATGGCAGTAAGACTCATCTCAGTGACACTCATCTCAGGGATATTCTTTTTACTGGGATGGAGGGAATCCCCCAGCATTCATCTTCGGGCTGTATCAACTCAAGCAGTGGGTCATATGGTTCGAAACTACAATTAAAATGACCGTATGGAAACCTGGCCCAAAATCTTCCAAAAGAGAGTTCAAATCTGTCATTGTTTGGGAGGATTTGTTACAAGAGGAAGATTTTTTGTAGATATTCACAAGAAGACAAGGGATCCCCTGCTTGGGAGACAGTAGTAATGCAAGAAGATCAGAAGAGCCAGTTTCAATAACCCTAACAGAACAAGAAAGAAATAGTTTAATCCAGATAAGAAGGCAGCCTCGTGACCGGCATCCTTTAGAAGGAAGGACTTTGGCACTGTAGGTCATATAACCCTTTTTGTGGACTTCATCAAACGCCCATGTCTCATGGAAACAACTAATGCAAATGCAAAATGTTATCATATGGCTAAATTGTCTACGATCAGAGTCAAGAATTGGGGAAAGGTATTTGCTATTTACACCTCCACATAGACAGCATCACCAAAATCTCATGAGAAGTACCAAAGACCTTAATTACCATTTTTTTGGTAAAAATATATATATATTATGTTGCTGGCCACTGCCACCACTTACACAACATTAGCTTCCAGAAACAGGGTCCGACAGGCCAATAGGGCAGCCTGGCAGTGCCTGAAGAGCTAGTCTGACAGGACATGTGTGGCCTGGGTTTTAACTCCTTGGAATTAACACTCTGGGTTGGATAGTTCCAGTCCTTCAATTCAGCCGATGCTGGAGATGGGGTCCACGGGCACTTATTTTTCCAGTTCCTGGGGGCATATCTACAAGGCGGCGATATAAAATTATCGCCGCGTTTGTGGCCGTTTTCTGCCGAAAAGCGGCGATAATTTTATCGCTATATTAGCAAGGTCGCGCTATCGCGTGAATCCTTGCCTTAGCGCCTGATTGCCTAACGCCCATCTTTGAATCTCTAATGAGATGCAAAGTGGGCGTTCCTCCCCAGGATAACGGGAGAAATGTCGCTCAGCGACATTTCTCCTATTATCAAGCCTCACGCAAAGCAGCAGAGCAACAAAAAAGTAGCGATAACCTCTGTTATCGCTACTTTCCTTACACCTGCTTTGAAACTGACTTAGCCATGATATCCTATGGAAGGTGGATATCATGGCTAAGTATGTGAGGCCCAATCAGCAAGCTATCGCCAAACTTCGTGGGATTATCGCTGGGTTTCCAGCGATAATCTCCCGTTTGACAGTTAGCTCTAGGATTTTTTTCTCTTTTGAGATAAGCGTTGCTAATAGCACGCTATCTCCGCGATAAAAATCCACGCTAGCCGGCGATAATTATCCTAGCGCTAAGTGCGCTTAGCGATAATTATCGCCGGTTAATTTTCCCCAACAGACTTTGATCCGTTGCACAGAAGAGAAAAACACAAAAGGGTGGAGTAAGTAGGAAGAGAAATACGTGATAAAGGAAGAAAGATGGGATAAAAAAAGACTGAGCTAGAGGTCCAGGGTGAGTCTGGTGGGGATTCAAGAAGTATGAAGTGGAATCAAGTCCACTCTGCATTAGTATTCTACATTGGCACCTGTGCAAATCTTTTGGGGCCCTTACACTTATTATTTTACCAATTAAGCACTGGATATCACCATTCATAATGAGGGTATAAGTGTTTCTGCAAATACGACTAACACTTGCCCATGTAGGCTTGGCTGCTGCAGGCCAGAACACACAAAGGTCAAAGGACAGGAGCTTCTGTACATTCAGACTAATTACTGGAACCTTGTTTCTCAACAAATTCAACAAGTATGTATCATACATAAATCCACCTGACACAAAATTGTTATAGCCATACCACTGGTGGAACTCAGGACATTGCATACTCAAACAATGTGTATGCTACTTTCCTGCATATACTACTGAAAGGTGAAACTGATGGCTGTGCCAGTGCTTGTAAAGATTGGGAACCGTGGTTTGTTTTCATTACTTCTTCATGACATGATTTAACCCCTTGCATGCCCGCCCCTTTCCCCGCCCAGTGCCGCGCTTTTTATTAGCGGGCGGAGTTCATGACGAGCTGGACTCGTCATGGGCACAGCGCCACCGCAGCCCATGACGAGTCCAGCTCGTCATGGGCACTGAAGGGGTTAAGTAGAGATGGCTAGCACTGAAAGAGTATTTTCAGGACTGGACATTATCATGCTAGGTATTTTAAGACTTTTAGTACTATTTTGAAATTATTTCATGGGTTATGCTTTTCAAGAGGTTACTGTGGCTAAAGGGGCCTTTAGCTATTATTTTTTTTATTTTTGAGGCAAACTGTGGGTGATTTTATGAAAAAAAACGAAACTGAAACAGATTCCACAATAAAAGCTGCCTTTTGGTGCTGTATAGTAAGTCTTCTCATCAAATATATTCCAATCAAGACAAACGTAATAAGGCAAAACCAAACACTTTTTAGTAGATGAGGTAAATGACTGTTATTTGAAAAGTGTTAATATTATATAGCTTTTTTTTTAGAAGATTGACGCTTCTCTAACTTTACGTTAGAAGAAAAAGTTTCTTAACAACCAAGAGGAGTGTACAGGCATCTGGGAACATACATTTTAATTATTCTAATAGGATAGTTAATACAGGATGGTAATTTTATAGATTACATTAGCCATTAATATTATAAAGATAATAGTTTTTTTCATTAGTACACTTTGTTGAAGGTTATGTAATCACTGTGACAATATACTTGTTTTGGTGAACTTTGTATTTAATTAATGTAGTGGTAGAATATTACTTTTATAGTTTTCTTTAAATTGTATTTATGAGAAGAATAGTTGCAAAGTTATCATCTAGTGTCTCAAGTTGTATATGTTAGAGTAATCTGGACCAATTTAGGGGCAGATCACAATGTCGTTCGCAAACTGTTCTGAGCAATTCGGTTCCGGAATTGTTTTCAACCAAATCGAGTTGTGCGAGTCAGACTGACAGATTGCGATGCTTCCCAACATCGTTCAGTTGGAGTTGCATTGACTTCAATAGGAGCCTATGTTCCCAACGAGAACACAGGCTCTCATTGAAAAAAGGGGTGGTTGGGGAAAACCTTGCACCCTGTGGCAGGCACCCCATGGTGCCTGCCACATTGTACATGGTTGGAAAGAGGGGTCCCTTAGGTACCCCCATGGGCCCCAACCAGACGGCTCCGGGTGAAGGGGGGCCTGCAATGAGCCCCCAAAGACAGATTCCGGCAGCTGTTTTGTGTTGGGCAGACTGAATCGGAACGGCTGTCTGAATCGGTCATCGTAATCGCTCACTCTGAAACCGTGTCCATGTGGCTCAGAAAGACTCGGCCTGTCCGAATGCCTTTTGGAGCTTAATCAGACAGCCCAAACGGTTTCTGGGTATCGTAATCAGTCGTTTGGAAATGTGTACGATTTGGTTGGAAACATGGGTTCCGAATAGGATTCTGATATAGTAAATTACATTCAGAGCCTTTCCAAACGACATCCTAATCGGCCCCTAAGTATGCAGCAATGGAGCCCATTCACAAATAGTTCCATGGAAGTTGTATCAGAACTATTCAAAAGGAGTATGAAGCAGGGGTTATCTCAAAAGCCTCAGTAGACAGGCTCTCACAAGGATATGGTATGCCCTAGGGAATCTCTTTTTGAACCCAATCCTTAATCAAATTATGAAAATCATTTAATATGTGTATCTACCTTCAATTCAGAGTTAGATCCAATTGCTAAATACATTGTGAAGCACCAGCACTTGCTGTTTGTTGGTGAAGCCAAATATAGCTGTGGCTATGTTTGTTTTTAAAAGGAATCACACGGAACCTACAGATCCATGATCAAGAGTGTCACACTAATGACCCAATTGGGCCTATTGACAGTGACTGGCCCCTACAATCATGGCAACTCTACTGCTTGTAAAATCTCTATGAATACAAAAACATTGACTTATAGGCAAACATCCTACAAGTAAAGTTTCACTGTACTTGCAATACAAACAATGTATAGCCTTTGTTGCCCTTCTAAACTCATCTATGTGGTCTAAATACAAAAGACACGCTTACAATTTTCATATCAGAGAGGTATATGCTACAAGACTGAAAATGCTCCACTAGTAGCACATTTTACACAATCCAGCCACAGCGAAAACAAGATTGCCTCGATACCTACTGCTATGTCAAAAAAGACTAGCCACAAGAGGTGACATTCTTACAATATTCAGCAGAAGAGAATGCCAATGGATTGATAAAATGAACTTTATTACTCATGGACTGAACAACATGGAAGAAATGAATAGTAGAAGTAATTTATAACTGGATATTTTCCCTATTTATGAATTGTTCTTAATAACCAGTACTTCTTTACTTTATTGGTATGTGCCTACATAGATATATGCTACTTTATAACATCTTTCCAATTAGCTTATTATTGGGAGGGAATGTCAGAAGTTATGTCCAGCTGATGGATCCACCTGCCTCCCTCTGAACTGTTAAAATGATCTCTGGTAGAATTTCCAGTCAACTTTACAAGCTCACTGAATTAGATTTTAATTTGCATCCAGTACTGCCCCCTAATATTGGCTCCTCATAGATTTAGCTTTGTTTCATTAATTTGATTTTTACAATTTTCTTGGTGGATTTCCTTAACTAGCTCATCATCATTAAATGAGCTCTGTGATGCTTAGATTCATTAACTCAAACATCCTTGAGTATTTTGTAACTTTGATAAGAGCTATCTTGGGCAATTATATAGGCTCTTGTATATTATTGTCGATCACACTCTCTTCTACCAATATCTTGCTCCATCAGAGTTTCCATACAATAGCCACACTGAGGGCCATATTCACAAGGAGCTATCGCCAAATTAACGGCACTTTATCGCAGCCAAAGTCGTGATACATTTACCTCCCCATTCACAAGCTGGTGCTAACAGCCCACAGCACCAGTTTACCCGTGATAGCAGCCGCAAAAAACATCGTCACAGAGGATCAACGCAACTATCGCTAATGAGATGCAGAGTAGGCATTCCCGTGCCAAAAGCCGCGACAACACCACTCCTCACCATTCTCAACGACCAGACAGATCGGCGATAAAAACACAAAACAGGCAATAAGGCGCGTTATCACCAGGAAATCTACACCTGCTCTGACCTGGTGTTAAGTCGTACGGCAGCCAGCACCACAAAAGGGAGCACAGCCCTGGGCCACATCGGAAGTGCAACAGATGTCAAGGAGCCACTTATCATGCGGCCCAGGCACCCAAGAGGGCCACAACACTCACCGACACCACCCCAGGACCCCAACCCACACCCAGAACACCTCCCCCGGACAACCACAGAGGCAGCGCAGACAAAGACAGCGGACCTCCAGGAAACGCACCAGCCTCACAGACCCAACATCTGATAATGTCACCGTCCGCCACAGGCTGAAAGGGACAACCATCCTACGCATCCTGACCATCATCGCCTAACAGGCCTACGGCACCAATATAGCAGACAACCAACATCCCACCCCACACCAAGCTGCTGGATTGGCTGCACTTGTAGGCCCCTGGCACCCCCCACACAACACCCGCCAGAGTCGGAGGAGTCTCACAGCCAGCCACATCCAAGTCCCTCACACCTGTCCTGGACATTAAAATCACCCTGGTACCCCAGTTCCCATACGTCCAACTCAATGCGCAGGATCCGCTGGAGATCGAGCAAGGACCATATGCCATAGCAGGATGCCCGCACGTGTTGGGGGCAATCCACAGCACACATGTCCCACCTGTTCCCCCTGGTGACACAGCACACAATCACCGCAACAGGAAGCACACGTCTCACATTAATGTGCAGGCAACAACAGAACAACGTGGAACCTCCAACAATGTCGCCTCCAAATACTCAGCCACTGTGCACGATTCCTTCACCCTCCGACAGTCCATCAGCAACCAGCCTACCCAGGATGGCAACAATGGAAATGCACAGTCCCATGGAAAGTTTCAAATGGACACCCTACTCACCTCAACTCCACAACCATGCAACTCACAACTCTGGCAATGCACACGTCACAAAATCACTACCAACATGCACAACAACATGACCACCCACCAGACACGACAGAACAACTCACAATGGTTACCTGGCCAAGCCGTGAACATGAGCCATCAACGGCATGGCACCTCAGCCACACAACATCCGAATGTGGGGAGAGATGGCAACCAGGCATGTGTAAAGGATGCAGTAGAACCATGATTGGGAAAGTACACAATGCCAAGAGTGGCGGAGATGTGCTGGACAGACCGCAGTATGCAGAACACACCCATATCCATGGCGACACACACCTCTGGTGTATGGAGTCTAGTGGACAGTGGACGCAACCATTTCACCCCAGTCAGTGGGGGACCTTGCGGAAATGTGGCTTGTCACGCCCCCCCAAGCATGACCGGAGTGGGATGGCCCAGCGTACGCCACGCGAGCGCAGGGGTGTGAATAAAAAAGAACGTTACCCTGGGCGTGGTCCTCTTCCGGAAAGCACAACGTCTCTGCCAGGGCGGTGCCTCTCACCCCGCCAAGAGGCCAACACTGTCCTCGTGAGCGGAGTTGCCTGCGATGCTGGACCCGGCCACGCTGGACCACGAATCAATTCAGGCCCGCCCCTGCACAGCCAGGCCACATTGATCACCTTCAGACACCGGCGTGTGTCAAGGAGGGCACACCACGTGCCGGCGCAAGCTCCAATCCCGAAAGCCGCAAAAGCTGCGACCCTGGCAGCCTCCTCAGTCCATCACGGCCTCAACGACACAGGCCCGCTTTACTCCTTTCTCGTTGATGTACTCTACTGCCGCCTCCGGACTACTCTTCAGCCCAGTTGGTCACATGTGCGAAAATGTGTCCCGATTGATGAATGGCAGTGACCCCAATTCCGGGCCAGCACCAGACCCACCCTGATCAGTGAGGCATAGTTCCATATGGGCTATTTGCGACAAGTGGTGCCACTAACCCTGTTCAACGCCAGCCTGTGACACGTGGTGCCACTAACCCTGATCAATGCCAGCCTGCGACACGTGGTGCCGCTAACCCTGTTTAACGGCAGCCTGTGACACGTGGTGCCGCTAGCCCTGTTCAACGCCAGCCTGCGACACTTGGATGAGGGACCAGGACTATCCTGTGGACCAGTAGGTCCCACATCCAGCATCTTGGTGCAAATCACGAATGGCAGTGTCCACACCAGTGGTCGCACAGAGAGGAGTAAGAGGAAGATGCGGCTCAGTCTGGAAGAAAGCCGGGTCACAGTCACGGAGGTGAGCAAACACGTGGTGCCACTGAACCTGAACTACGCAGGCCAGTGGGGCCATCCAACCTATGCCAGCAACACTCGGTGAATGGCCCATGCTGACCACAGCCTCGGGCCTACACTGCGGTCCAGTAGGTCACAGACTCTTCATTTTGCATTGGCTGAGTTCATATCAGCGTACCGGCATCATCGCAGACTGCATCCCCTCTCAGTCTGTTCCCCGACAATCATGGACACTCTCTGGTCTAACTTTGGTGGCATCTGAGACTATGGACCAGGGGGCAGTTTTTATCCTCATGTAGCTGATACGTAATTGGTCGCATTCCACTCCTCCATTTGCTGCTTCCAGATCAAATCAAACTTTCCACTGTCCCCCGATACCCTCCACAACATGCACCTTGGACATTGATGGTGACCCGTTCAGGTCGCATGGCCCATCTGACTGCACCGCAAGTCACCGTCCCGTGGCTGGGTGCCTGTGCCGGCCGCTGTGCATCCGGGGCCACTAACTCTGTACTAGTCTGATCCGGGACCCCTTCTTCTGAGAAATTGGATGGCCCCTGAAGCATTGGCCTGGGGTCATAAACGCCATTTCTCTGTGTCCCTGCGCTGTACGTAGCCTCCGGGCCCAAGAGCGTCCCAGCAGGGCTCACACACCAAATCGAGTCCTGACTGGCCTGGACGTGGCATCACCGCAGGAGGTACACACCACCACCCCCAGGACCACCTCCAACAGCCATCTGCCATAGTCGACACAGTGGTCCTGACAGACTTACGGAGTTGCTCAGACCTGTCGTGGATGCCATAATCGGCCTGATACCCTGCTCAGCACTCCAGGTGCCAGTGACTCAGTGCACCGCAAGCCATTGTCCATTACTGATTGACATTTGTGCTGTGGAGATGTTGGGCAGCAATGTCACCTCATGCAGTGGGGAAGAGCTGGGACTATGATGAGGAAGATGTGTCAAGTGTGCGGACGGGAGATGGCACAGACAATGGGACGGCAGGAGGTAACATCCCCAAGGCAGGAATGCAGACTGGAGGTGGTAGTCGAGCCACACACCTGGAACCATTACTGGGTATTGCGCTGTGGCCTGCGCACGCAACTGTCACCTCAGACAGTGTGGGAGACCTGGGACGTTGATGAGGAAGTTGATGCAGATGTAACACACCCCACTCCATCTGCATCAGGACTGACACGAAGGGACACAATCCTAGCATTACCTTAACTTGAACACGCTCATCTCTAGTGCACCTACCTCAGTGCACTGCAACTCACGGAACTTCCTGACTGAATTTCGGGTGACCTCTGTCCTTACTCCAGCTTCCTCCATGTTGCTGTGCAGTTGACTCTGTTATGCGTGTGTTTTCTGTTTCCGTTGCACTGGTGTCCAATGTTCAAGTTGTTGCCAGCACCAAGCATTCCGTGCGGGCTGGCTTACATTCACCCCACACACATCTAACACAGGTGTCACTGTACATGTGGCCCTGCCAATAAAGGGGCCGGGCGCATGTGACCGTAGCCAGTTCAACATGATATCTGCGTGTGTCCCTGTGGTCTTGTTGTATGCATGAGGGCCCTACGACATTACATTGTGCTGTGTACATCGGATGCAGACGTGTCACCGCAGGCAGCGGGTTGTTGCTTGGACATGTAGCTCTGTCGTCACCCACTCAATTCATAAGGGGAGTGTCCAGGGCATTGTACGCTGAGCCAACATGGGTATGTGACTTCTATTTGAGCGCCCCTGGATGTGGTTGTGTACTGTGAATGTGCATCTGCATATGTCTCTATGGCAGTGTGGGTCTTTTTAGTGGGGTGTTGGTGGCCCCTGAAGGGTGATGGACACCTACGTATGTGTCCTGGCTCGCATTCCATGGGTTCGGCCCCCACCCACACCTGTTGGGCCACCTCATTTTGGCATGCAGGAACATGGTATTGGGGTGCGATGTGTGGGTGGGTGAAGTGTCGCGAGCCAGCTGTGCTTGCGGGTGCTTCCTGCTGTGTGGTCTGTTGCAGGCTCGGTGTTCTCCTC
Organism: Triturus cristatus; assembly: GCF_964204655.1. Taxonomy (NCBI): domain Eukaryota; kingdom Metazoa; phylum Chordata; class Amphibia; order Caudata; family Salamandridae; genus Triturus; species Triturus cristatus. The sequence continues at coordinate 1,058,421,155 of NC_140593.1, read as the reverse complement.
TGAGTAGCTTGGCTGTCCGGGTCCTAATGGGGGTTGCGTGGGATATCCAGGTGTCGACTGTGTGGTGGTCCTCTCCGGCATCACTGATGTGTTGTATTCTGTGCTCTGCTGAATGTGTTGCGTGCCCCTCTGCGATGTGAAGGGGAGGGGCGTATTGACTTTGTGTTGACATATAATTGGGGCATTGTGCATGGTTTGCATGCAGACTGTATGGCAATGTACATTGTGACTGTTTGGGGGTGCAGGATTCTTCTGCGGGACAGTGTAAATTTGGTCTACATGACGGATGTGAGTTCGTACACGTACATTTCCATTTCACAGTTTCCGGCTCCGTCAGATGTAGTAGGCATGTTTCTGTGCATGTGCGGAGCCAGTTGTGTCCTCTGTTCTGCAGTGTCGGCTATGCGCGTTGTTCCTCATTGTCGTCAATGTGGGTGTGCTGTTTGTGCTATGTGTGTGTACTGCAGTGTGCCAAGGGGATCTGGGCCATGGACCTGGGTGATTGTGGGTGTGCAGTGTGGTACACCTCGTTGTGCATGTATGCCATTGTGCCCACTCCCCCCGTCCCCCCAGTCCCTGTTCATTGCACTCCCTGTTGATGTTGTGTCAGGTCCTCTCGAGCTGTGTCCGTAATCCCTACTCCTTGCACCGTCTCCACACTGATGACTGTGGCCTGGGTTTCCTTCATCTCCTCTGCTGGTGCTGGACTGCCACCTCCTGTCGCCGTTGCTGCCTTCCTGTTGGCAGTGGGTTTGTGCCTGGTTTTAGTAGTCACGTAATGCCAGCGCCTATTGGCCTCCTGGATTGGCCTCCTCGGCACTCCGCCTGCAATCCAGGTGGTCTGCTTGTGGGTCAGTTGCTGGTAGTGTTCTGTCACCTCCGTACGCTGGTCATGTTTTCCTGCGATCTGCACCCCGTCTTCCACTGCCTCTTCTCCTTGGCCTTGTAGCTTGTTGTTCCTTGCTGGTAGTCTGTGGGGTTTGTGGGGTTCGGGTTGGCCCCTGTGCTGTGTCAGGGTGCATCCATGTTGCTACACACTTTGGATTGTATTTAGTGTATTTTTTCTGTGGTTTTTATAGTGCATAGTGCTGCCAGACGCGTGGGATTTGCAGGCCTGTGGCTGGTTTTCGCTACTTTTTGTAAATCGGTTGGCCTCATCGCATGTTTTTTTGCGTTCGCGTATCGCATTTTTGTGGCATGGCATTGATTTTGTCGCTGACATTGTCTGCGTTATCTGATTGCCATCTCATGGTACCACCTTGTTGTGAATTCCACATTGACACGGGTTTATTTTCCCGCGATGGGCTGCGATATTGAAAGTTGCGTTACGCTACTCTTGCGGTAGTTATCACACGTTCTTGTGAATATATCCCTGAGTTTTTTTCTCTTGGTGTTACTTGACATGATTTTGCTGGTATTTGGTTTGTACTGGCTACTTTTTTCCAATGTGAGTTTAGAGACTTGAGCTGAACTAATGATACTAATGATGAATATAAGCTGTGTATGTTTTTGTTTCATGTAAGATATTGCATATACATATAGCATCATTGCATATAACATATTTTGATGAAAGCACCAAACTGTTGTTGAATTTGTACACATTCTTGAACAAATTATCTGTTTCCATGAAAATGACAATGTTATCTTCTTAAAGTGTGTCAAATAAATAAGCCACATGGACTACTGACAAGCATTCATTCAGTGTTGCAACACTGTCCGCTTGTTCAGGGGTGCTATACTTACATTTACTTGGACTATTGGCATCATTACTGTTTTTGGCCAAGAGTTACCAAGAACCATACCATACCATTTACAGATTTTTACATTTAAAAGGTTGTTTAACTGAAACACAGTTTCCCTGATTTGTTTTTAAATGTACGTACAATTTTGGTAGAGCTGTAACTATTTCATCACCTCGATATTTGGGAGGTTGTGTTCTGTTTTGCATATTCATGGGCACTCATGCACACATGGCAAAATAGACTAAAACACTCAAATATCCAAAGTCCACATTAAAGTAACATTTTAGACACTGTTGTTTGCAAAATAAAACTACATTTCCTAACATCTGCACTTACGTCAAATTTCTGTAAGGAGTAATGGAAAGTGCTAAGGTAATCATTTTCATTTCTGAGGTTACTGTGATGGCATAAATGTGGTCAAGGGCAAAAGATAAAGTACAGGGTTAAGGTGTTGTGGAAACCTTAATTCAGCCATTTCTAAGTCCTTCTGTTTTAGGTTATATCAGTTAAACCCTAATGATCATTTATAATTGAATCCATAAGATCCATTTTTGTTTTCATCCTTGGTTTTTCTCCACTTGATTATTGTGAAATAAAGTGATAAAAAGATGCAGTTCTCTTAGTCGACACAGGAAAAGTTACAACCAGATTTGGTAAAGTGGGAAAAAAACATAGGGTGTATGATCCGCAATATATTAGTTTCCCATTTTGATTCCTATATGTAAGTTTCGGCTGAGGCAGTAGAAGTAAAAGTTTTGGACAGATTAAGAACATATTTTACATGAGGACAGAGGCTGCTGCCCTCTGGGTTCTTTTTGATTTGATACAAACGAATTCAGAGGTTTTGAGACATTGCATAGCTCTCTGGGCATTAAGGACACATTACCTATGGACTTCAAAAATTTAAATCTATATAAAAAAATCGGGGACATTTCTAGGAAATGTCAAGGTCATTGTTTGAATAGGGTTAGTCAGCACCTACATCTACCAACCCAGCTTTCCCCAAGAGCAAGGAAGACAGTTCTCAATCTTAAACGATTTTTTTTCATTGAGGCATCTGCAATATGCTCTGCTTTCCACCACCGATCCCCGAACTTACCAAAGTGCCAGGAGGATGGTTTCTGCCCCAATGCTCCTTCTGAACCACCCAAGAGATGGACATGTCCTGATTTATTTTTTTAACTCAAGCAGAGGTCTAGAAGGATTCTTTTGAACACCCACCTTGACCAAGGGCAGTCCTGCACAAAAGTAGGAAGGATTTTATCTTCCTCTAATACCACATTCATCCAACCATGGGCCAAGAAGATTATTTCTGCTACCACCACAGTTTAAAACAAGGACACGCGGAGAGGAATTTCCCCATATATTTACTGTCCCTTGATGTATGGCCCCTCTTCTTGGATTGCCCAAGGGCAGGAAAATTGAATTTTTATAATTTTTTAACCTGTTATGACAGCTAACTGCTGCCCTGAGTAATTTACACAATTGTGGTCAGGGCACCAGGGTGGCTGTTAACTGTCATAGTCCTTCTTCAACTATATTTCATGAGACTGAAGGAGGATCAGGCAAGTGACACCTACTCTACACCCAGAAAAGTACCAATGGCACCAAGCCCTGCATGACAATTTGTTTACATTTTAGTGGCTAAAGTTGCCTATGCAAATTTTAAAACAAAAAATACTACTCAGGCCACAAATTAAAGGTGGATGGGAATAGAACATCCTCCAAACACCAGGAGATATCCTATCGCCCTTCTCTCATGTCCCTCAAAGTAGTCCCCTTAGCATCCTCCTTTGGCAGGTAACTTTGGATCACCTTGTTTGGTAGGAGAGTATCTATCTCCCGTTGCAGTTTCAGCTGAACGTCAGGATGGGTCGCCAGGTTGTAGGAAAGGAACGCAAGGGCGGTGCTCGTGGTCTCATAGCCAGCCAATATGAAGATCATGGATTGGGCCAGAATTTCACTATCAGTAAGTGCTGTGGAAAGAAGATCAACAGCAAAGTGAGATACATAGAGTGAAATAATTAATGTGCTATGTTTTGTTGTGTTAAGATGTGTTATGTTGTTCTGTGCTGCACTGTGCTATGGTATTATATGCTGTCTTTGTTATGTTATGCTATGTTATGCTAAGGTGTTATGTTTGGTCATGCTGGGCTATTCCAGTGTTTGTTGTGATTTGTTGGGTACAGCTATGTTATAATGTGTTGCAATACTGTTCTATGGTATACAAGGGTGTGTTATGCTGTATCGTGAAGTGCTATGCTTTGCTATGTTGGTGTGTGATATGTTGTGTCATGCTGTGCTATGCTGTATTATGTTAGTATGTGTTATGATACATCATGTTATGTATGGTCTGTTAAGGTGTGTTGTGTGCTGTGCTGTACTTTGTTGTTTTAGAGTATGTTATGTTGTGTCATGCTGACCTATGCTGTTTTGTTATGTTGTGAAGAGTTATGTTGTGTTATGGTGTGAGGCACTATAATAAGGTGTGTTACCTTTTTGCTATACTGTATTGTTCTGTGTTATGGTGTGGTGTGATATGTTGTGTCATGCAGCGATATGCTCTGATATGATAAGGTCCCTAGCTGCTCTATTTGTCTGCCTCAGCACCACCTCGATTGTGCATAAAGAGGTGAGGTTGTTTTATCTGGAGGGTGTTCTTTTATTGAAACCATTGCTGCTTTGACTCTCCACCTGGATGAAAGAAGAAACTAGCTTTACCAAACTGCCCTATACAGTTTCCACGTTTCAGAATATGTTTAATTTGGCAGTAGGGGAGGAGCCAGCCCAGGTATTAGAATTAACCAGGAGTCACATTAAGGCCACTTTTTGTCTGCATAGGTCTGAAGCTAGACTTCGTGTAGAAACAAAGAAAACAACGTTTGCTATGTATATGTCCTTGAAGGAAAGGGAGGGGTGTCAGGAGTATTTGATGTGTGTTAAAAACAACCAACACAGGTATGTCCTAACTAGATTTTAAAGTGTTACGGTGCACCATTTGGTTGCATTTACAGAGATGAATGCCTGTACCCCTGACAAAACCCCTGGTACCTGTGATGGAAGGAGTAAGCAAAGCACACAGCACTTTATTTTATTCTGTAGGTTTTATAAGGCGCTGCGATACCAATATTGGAAACTCCTTTTTACTATGCAGAATAAAAAAACAACAAAGATGCACTGATATTTCTGCTTGCACTAAACGATCAATTTGTGTGTTTTAGTGTTGCCCTTTTAATTTTAAAAGCTATTTATTTAAGGAAATGTATTGTGTTCGATTCTGTCCAGGGTTTATGATTGTTATGTGATGATATCTTAAAGGATTATATTGTTACATGAATTATATTGCTTGAATTGCTTTTTAATTGTATGTACTTTTATGGCAGTTTTTACTTGCCAAATAAAATTCGTGAATTGAAATGAATTGATACGGTCCATGAAGTTTGGTCATGCTGTGCTATGTGAGGGTGTGTTGTGCTATGCTAACCTGTGTTATGTTAAGGTCTATTATGTTACCTCATTTGTTATGTTACCTCATGCTGTGCTTTATGTTATGTATTGTTGTGATTTTGTTTCAAGCTGTGCAATGATCTGTTATGTCATGGCACCTTGTGTTATGTACCATCATACTTTGATATGCTACTGTATGTTATAATGTATCAGGCCTGTGCTATGCTATGATATATTAGGTTGTGCTTTGTTATGTCATGCTGTGCTCTGCTGTGTTATTTTATGGAGTGCTGTATTATGTTGTGCTATGCTATGCTATAATATATCATGTTAAGGTGCATTATTTTATGCTATGTCATGTAGGGGTGTATTATGTTGTGTTTATCTCTATAGCCAATGTTATGTTGTGGCATGTTTTGCATAGCTCCATGTTAACAACGCATCACATATTCTTTTTAATATTTTTACAACTTATTTTTCAGTGACAAAACCTCGCATAACAGACTTCTTTCCTCAGTATTTCCAGCTACTTTTAAGTTGTACATTTATACTTAAATTCGTCACATTGGCATGTACTTCTCCATCATCATCATCATCTACTCTGGTGTAACAGTGTGATAGGGGTGGGCATGAGTGGTGAGAACATGAAATAGAAGCTAATGTCAGGTCCCCCTCAAGTTCACTGCTTCTGACAGCACATTAGGAAAGTGACCTCATTCATGGGGCAGCTCTCATCCCAGCCTCCAATGCGACTTCGAGCCTCTAGTCCAGCATGGGGCGCCGTTCTTATGGCTACAGAGTACTGAATTCTTCTCTCAGCCACTCTTCGCACCCTGACCGAATGGACCTCGCTGACTTCCAGTCCATTGTTATTCTGCATTTTCCAGTACCAGTGTGCGCTAACAAAGCCGCTCTTGGACTCCTCCCATTTGCTCCCCAATGTAGTATTAATCCTGCATCTCAGTTTCTGGGGTATCTCCACTAACCTCTAGAACTATCTCAGTACATTACTTATGTATGACAGGGCATCCCGACGTCTGGAGGTCTGCACTGGGTAACGACATCTGGGGAAGTCACCTGAAACTGTTCAGAATATAGATTGAATGCTGAAGGATGTAATGCAATCCCTATGGGATTGAACCAGTATGAATCCACTGTGCCTGTAAAAAAAAAGAAAAAAAAAAAAAAGCCACGTACACCACTATTTTGTCCCAAACATCATTATTATGGCTTGATTTAGATCTTGGAAGACGGGTTACTCCATCACAAGTGTGGTAGAAATCCCATCCACCGCAATATAAATCCCATAGGATATAATTGGATTTATATTTTGGCGGGCGGTATATATGTCACCACTGTGCTAAAGTAACTCGTCCACCAAGATCTAAATCTGGCCCTTAGATCCTTATTCAAGAATTCTTTCCAGGGTGTCTTTAACCCTGTGGGTGGTTGGCCCATGATCTCCATAATTTGACTCTATAAATGGAACACTATCGTACATCTGTTCCCCATGTCAATCTTGCCTGTCATATTCAGCCTGTTGGCTGGTTCATGTTGCCACTGTGCCATATGTCCTTGGTAGCATTGATCAATGCCCCAAGGCAATTCATTGTCCCGGTGGATCCTATGCCCCTCCTGCACCCCTCCAAACTCCTAAGCATAGCTTTTGATTGTTGTCAGGCTTTACATTCTAGTGTGTTGGTTTGTTGATATATTACATAGTCTGAGGTAAAGAATTACCCTCAGTTCCCTCTGTTCAGTCCAGTTGGTTTGTCATAGTTATCCTACTGTCATGATTCTAGATAATGCAACTGACTCAACTAATCAGAGGGCAGAGCATCTTCCGCTGCCACAGCTACTACACATTATGCCACGATTGGGCATCAATTTCTCGTGACCTCCTACTGCCTTTGATGCATGTCTTATTGAGTTTGTTGCCAGTCTATCCTTTTGTAGATGAGATATTCTTCTCTTCTAGCCAGTTTGAGTTGGCTGACCTGTCTGAAGAAGAGGGCACAGCCTTCATGTATCACCTTTAACACCTAGATTAACAGCATGTAGCAAATTTGCACTCTGCAGAGCTTCATTTTCACATCAATGAAATACCGCCTTTGTGCTTGCACTGCTGCCAGGTAATCTGGAAATAGAGAAACAGTAGAATTGTCCACTTTGAAGGAGCCGTGTGCAGCATGGGTAGGTATTCTGTAGGATAATATCCTGGTCATGATAGTTCAGGAGCTTTGCAATAGATGGATGGGTGTGTGAGGGTGCACCTGAAGCAAGCAACAGGACCAGTGCTTTATGAACCCTCTCAATCACAAAGAATTTAGAGAAACCCTAAGGCACAACCACCATTGGCAGCTTTTTTTCCAGGTAAGCAGCTTTGTTCCAACCCTCTCTATGCTCTTGGAGCCCAACTATTCCACTGGCACTTCTGCAAGCTCTTCCTTCTGTATTTTCTGCCTGAAAGACTAAGTAACATGCACTTTTTCATGTAACTCTGACCTATTTCAGCCAATTTCAGAAATTTCAGACTTCGTACAGCAATGTCTGTCAGCCCAAATTCCTTTAGTTGGACTTTAAAAATCATTTATCTATGGCTACTGTGCTGATTTTGAATTCAAGGACAGTTCGCGATTCATGCACTGCTCTTAATATACTATCCAGGCTGTCTGTTGGTTCAGATGATGCTACCCTGTTTCTCTGCTTCTGCTACTAGTCCTCCTTTGCCACTGGACTAAGACATCAGTGATTTCACTACCACAGTTTGCCTTGTGCTCTTGGGTTTAACCATTGTTCCAACCACAGGTTGTTTACTCTATGTGGTTGTTGCCTGATAACCCGCTGGTTCTAGCTGTTGGCACGTGAAATGTTTATTGGTCCTAACAGTGGGTCACATTAGTGGCGACAGTATGGGTTGCAAACCTTTTCCCTACTACTTAAGTTAGTTTATGGTCACTGTGTGGGTTGTGGGTGAATTTGGGGGGTGGGGAAGAAACACCCTTCTTTACTGCTTACCAGTGCTCGCCTGGGCAATCTGCCCAAACTGTCTCAGTCCACCTGTGCTGTAGAGGAAGCACCACTTTTCACCTCCTTGGCCACAACCAGTCACCGTCAGCCATTTAATACCTCGCACCCTGGTTTTCGTTTGGTTTAAAAAATTGAAACAAAAATGCAGAGCCCAGGAGAATAGGTGGAGGAAGGAATATCAGGAGGTCAAAAGAGAGAAATATAAATCAATAATTGAGGAGTACAAACCTTTGATAGTGGTAGGGAAATCCAAGTATTTTGCAGAAAAAAAAAGTGCAGCCAAGGTTTATGGAGTGAATTAAAATGATTAATTTGCTTTTAAAATGTAACAAAACTCAGACTATTATTCCATCACAAGTTTTTTGCTCTAAGTTGGTTTCAAGCTAAGGTCTATGATGTATGTAAGGAATTCTCCTCTAGACATGGGACGGATCAAATAGATAGTGTAGAGAACATTCCCGTAGTGATGGTAGCTGTCAACAAAACTATGGAAGCCAATAGAAGCATTTTAGATAGTTTTGTCATTTTGAAAGAGGATAGAGTAACTAATCTTTTGGAGACAATGAAATCAGGGTCTCCATTGGACCCTTGTCCGCTTTATGTACTGCACATGGTATCAAGCACAATTTCCAGCCAGCTGATTGTTCTTCTAAATAAAGTACTGGTTTCTAGAATATGTCCTACAGCTTGGAAAAAAACTATAATTCGCCAATTACTGAAAAAAACATCATTGGACCCAAATGAGGAAAAAATTTATCGACCCATATCCATGCTCCGTCGGCCTGCAAAAAATTCTGGAGATTGTGCTTAGTGAGAAACTCGATCTTTTCTGAATGCAACAGTGTTTTGGATGCCTTCCAACAGGGCTTTAGATCCCAACACTGTACAGAATCAGCACTACTGATAGCGACGGAAGAGATTCGCAATCAGGTAGATCAGGGAGGTAGTGCTGCTCTAATTTTACTCGATCTCGCAGCTGCTTTCGATATGGTGAATCATACCGTACTCATCAGTAGGCTGGAGAGTATCGGGATAAGGGGCACAGCCCCTACCATCCTTAGGCTAGTCCTTTTAGGGAGAGAACTAACGGTTTCTTTTGGTGGCTTATCTTCTGAGCATTTCTCACTTCCATTTGGGGTGCCACACGGCTCATCCTTATCGTCCACCTTGATGCAGGAAAATCGTTTTCAATTGAATTCAGATAAGATAGAGCTGATTATCTTTGGTGCTTATATCTCTTTTTGAAACTGGTCCTAGTGGTCGGGTAACCTTGGACCGCTTCCTTGCCCTGTGCAGAAAGCGAAAAACCTTGGAGTTCTAATTGATAAACAATTGATGTTTTCAGGTCAGGTCAACCAGGCTACCCCGTCCTGTTTTTACCTTCTGAGGGTACTCCGGAAAGTATTTCCTTTTATCCCTTCTGAAATGCAGAAGATAGTGATGGTCGGGCATAGATTATTGTAATGCGCTATACTGGGTACCCAGTTGCTTCATTCACCAAAGGAATTAGGGACCTGCATTGGCTGCTGGTAAATTTCAGAATTAAATGTAAGGCCTTGTGCATAGTTCATAAAGCTGTGCACAGTAGTGGCCCAGACTACTTTAAGAAGATCTTTGAATGGTATGTCCCTGGAAGGAATTTGAGGTCTGGCGCGGCAAGGAGAGGTTTCTCCTTCCTAGCTGGCACGCTTTGGAATTCTATGCCATTGTAACTTTGATCACAATCTAATCTATCTTCTTTCAGAAAGCAGCTTAAAACCTGGCTGTTTTTTAGTCATACTAAGGCAAGAATATGTCTCAATTTTGGAACCATTAGCACTATGATTCTCTGGCATACATGCGCTCTATAAGATGGTTACTTACTTACTATGTAAATTCCTACTGACAAGAAGCAGCCCCCACTTTCGCCAATTGACCACACCTGGGGGCATATTCTCAAGGAGCTATTGCCAAGTTAACGGCACTTTAGCGCAGCCAAAGTCGCGATAAATCCATCGCCCCATTCACAAGCCGGTGCAAACTGCCTATACCACCAGTTTTCCTGCGATAGCGTACTCAAAAAACATCGCCACGGATGACCCCGGCAACTATCGCTAATGAGATGAAGAGTAGGCGTTCCCGAGCAAAAAGCCGCGACAACACCACAGCTCAACATTCTCTACAACCAGCCACATTGGCGGTAAGATCACAAAACATGCGATAAGGCGCGATAGCAGCAGGAAACTAACACCTGCTACGACCTGGTGCAAAGTCGGACGACAATCGGCGACAGAAAAGGGAGCCCAGATCACAGCCACACCTGAAGACCAACAGACGCCATGGAGCCACTGATCATGCAGCTTGGAGCCCCAACAAGGACACAACACCCCCGCCACCACACCCAGGACAGCCACCCCTCCCCCCCGGACCCAGCCCCCCTCAGACCACCACAGAGGCAGCGCGGCCAAAGACAGCGGACCCCCAGGAAACGCACCAGCCTCACAGACCCAACACCCGACAATGAAATTGCATACTACAGGCTCAAAAGGACAACCATCCACGCATCCTGACAATCATCGCCCAACATGTTGACGGCACCAACACAGCGGACAACCAACATCCCACCTCGGACAAAGCTGCTGGCTGTGCTGCACCTGTTGGCCACTGGTACCTCCCAACCAGCACCCGCCAGAGTTGGAGGAGTCTCACAGCCTGCCACATCCGAGTCCCTCACAACTGCCCGGAATGCCATCATCAGCCTGGTACCCCAGTACCCATACGTCCCCCCACAATGCGCTGGAACCGCTGGAGACCAAGCAAGGACCATACGCCATAGCTGGGTGCACTCACGTGTTGTGGGCAATCAACAGCACACATGTCCCACTTGTGCCCCCTGCCAACACAGCACAAAAGTACCCCAACAGAAAGCACACGTCTCCCATCAATGTGCAAGTAACATCCCAACACCGTTGAATCGCCACCAACGTCATCGCCAACTACCTAGGCAGTGTGCATAAAAAAGACCTATAACTTCCGACAGTCCTACATCAACCAGCTTTTTTAGGATGGCACCAATGGAAATGCACAGCCCGTTGGCAACTACCAAATGAACACCCCACACACCTCAACTCCACAACCATGCAACTCTCAACTCTGGCAATGCATATGTCACAAATTCACATGCAACATGCCAAACAACATGCCTACCCACCAGACACGACAGCACAACTTACCATGGTAACCTGGGCTAGCCTTGACCATGAGCCATCAACGTCATGGCACCCCAGCTACACAAAAGCAGAATGTGGGGAGAGGTGAGAACCAGGCATGTGTGAAGGAGGCAACAGACCCATGTATGGGAAAGTACACAGTGCCAAGTGTGGGAGAGATGTGCTGGACAGACTGCAGTAAGCAGAACACACCCATATCCATGGCAACATACACCAATTGGAGATCGATGAGGACCCGCTCAGCACTTCATGTGCCCCAGTGCATACGGGGCCACTAACTCTGTGCATCTCAAGTCAGGGACCCTGTCTGCTGAGCTATTGGATGGCCTCTGAGACAGTGGCCTTGGGTCCTCCACGCCATGTGTCTGTGGCCCTGTGCTGTCTGCTGCCTCCAGAATCAGCAGCAGTCCACCAGCACTCACACATCAATTTGAGGCCCGACCGGCCCGGACGTCTCATCACCGCAGGAGGCACACACCACTACCGCCAGGACCACCTCCAGACGACAACAGCCAAAGTCGTATGTGTCTTACTGCCAGACTGTCAGAGTTGGTCTGACCTGTCGTGGATAGCATCACCTGCCTGATGCCCTTGTCAGCACTCGAGGTGCCACTGACTCAGAGCACCACGACTCATGGACCATTTCTGATAGGGTCGTGTACTATGGGGAGCTCATGCAGCAATATCACCTCAGGCAGTGTGGGAGACCGGGGATGATGTTGAGGAAGATGATGCAGGTGTAACACACCCCACTGCAACTCACAGACACATCTATTTGCATGTTGTTTGACCTCTGTACTTGCTCCGGCTACCATCATGATGCTCCGCAGTAGTCTCTGTAATGCTGGTGTTTACTGTTTTCGTTTCCATAGTGTTCACTCTTCATGTTGTTGGCAGCACCAGCAACTCTGTGCTGGTTGGCTTACACTCACCCTACACACATCAAGCACAGGCGTCACTGTACATGTGTCCCTGCCAATAAAGGAGCCGGGTGCTCGTGCCCGTAGCCAGTTCCAAGAACTATCTCAGTGTGTCCGGGTGGTCATGATGTATGCATGAGGGTCCCTGGGCCTACAACATTACATTGTGCTGTGTACAGCGTGCACCACCATGTTACCTTTGGCAGTGGGTAAGACCTTGAACATGCAGCTTTGTCGTCAAACGCACAATGCGTGGGAGGAGTGGACTGGGCCGTCGTACGGAGGTCCAGTGTAGGGGTGTGTATGATGATTCCTGGGCTCTGGGCGTGGTTCTTTGCAGGAAGTATGCATGTGTCTCTGTCGAGGTGTGGGTCTCCTCTGTGGGGTGTGGGTGGTCCCTGGTGGGACTTGAACACCCATGTGTGTGCTCTCGCTTGGGTTCCAGGTGCTCTGACTCCACCCGCACCTGTTCGGCCACCTTTTGGCATTCTGACACCTGGCGTTGGAATGCGATGTGCGCCGAGGTGGGGTGTTGGTAGACAGACATGGAGGCAGGTGCTTCCTGCTGTGTGGTCGGTGCAGAGGTTGGTGTCTCCTCTATGTGGCTTAGCTGCACTGCTCCTGGGGATGGGTTGCCTAAGATGTCCATAGGCTGTTGTAGGGCATCGGTGTCAAAGGTGTGGTGGTCCTCTCCAGCATCACTGATGAGTGGTCTGGTCTGCTCTGCTAGAGGTGTTGTTTGCCTCTCTGCAATGCGAAGGGGAGATGCATGTTGACGTTGTGTTGACATGTGTATTGGTGCAATATTCTGGTTAACATGCAGATTGTATGACGATGTACATTGTGACTGGAGGTGCTGTATATTTGATGCGGGAAAGTGGACATTTGGAGTACATGACGTAGGTGAGTATGTTCCCATGCGTTTTCCATCTCACAGTTTCCTGCTGTGTTACATGTGATTGGCCTGTTCCTGCGCATTAGCGGACCCAGTTGTGTCCTCTGTTCTGCAGTGTCGGTGTTGCACTTTGTACCACATTGTCGTGGGATGTGCTGTTGTTGCTATGTGTGTGTGCTGCAATGTGCCATGGGGATCAGGGACATGTTCCAGGGTCATTGTGGTCGTGCAGTGTGCTGCACATTTGTGTGCAAATGTGCCATTGTGCCCATCTCCCCCTGTCCTCCCAGTCCCTGGTCGTTGCTCACCCGGTGGATGTTGTGTCAGTTCCTATCGAGCTGTGTCTGGACTCCCAACTTCTTGCGCCGTCTCCACCCTGATGACTGTGGCCTCCATTTCCTCCGGCTCCTCCTGTGGTGCAGGAATCCCACCTCCTGTCATCTTTGCTGCTTTCCTGTTGGCAGCGGGTTTGTACTTGGTTTGTCTTTTCACATCGTGCCAGCGCCTCTTGTCCTCCTCCATAGGCCTCCTCGACACTCCGACTGCATTCACATTTGTCATGTTGACGTTCAGTGGATGGTGGTGTTCTGTCACCTCCGTGACGCTGATCTTGTTTTCCTGCAGACTGCACCCCGTCTTCCTCTTCCTCTTCTCCTTGCCCTTCCCCGACCCTGAGGTTCCTTGGTGGTGTTCTGTGGGGCTTGTGGGGTTCGCGTTGGCCTCTGCACTCGGTCCGGGAGCATCCATGGTGCTACGCAGTTTCTATTTCTATCCTTTTTTTTTTAGTTGCTTTAATGGTGCATTTTCCCGCATGACGCGTGGGTATTGCATGCCTGTCTCTGGTTATGGTTGATTTTTGTATCGCGGTTGGCCTCATCGCTACTTTTTTGACATTGGTGTTTCGCATTTTTGCGGCATCGCATTGACTTTATCGCAGACATGTGACGCGTTGTCGTGAGACTATCACATGGTGCCACCGGCTTGTGAATACCACATTAACATGGTCTTGTTTTCCCACGATAGACTGCGATATGCAAAGTTGCGCTCCGCTAAATTTGCGATGGTTATCACACGTTCTTGAGAATGTACCCTCTGGTGTTTCCACCCGTCTGTATTGGTGCACCTGGGGACCCACACCTCCTTAATGCCACCTGGGAACCTCCACTACACCGGATCCATATATTGGGGCTGCCATCTCTCTCTCCACTTCGTGCGGGTGCAGGAAGGTGCACAGCCCACAAATTATAGCACCACTCACTGCTCCAAATCTACTACATTTCACTGCATCATGCTGCCCCTTGCATGTCCCTGTGCAACTTACTTCATAAGTGTTGCGTGGGCACCATCTTGTATTGATGCCTTCTTGAGCTTGCTTCATGTTTCCTCCCTGGACTTTGCTCTTTTCCTGCTCTGTGCTACCTTCTACAGTGATTCCACTTGTGCCATGCTGTTTTTCAGTAAAAGGGCACCAGGCTCCTCTCGCAGATGGCCAACCTTCCCCTAGATTTTGTCAGATTTTATGGACAGGGTTTGCAGTTTAGGCCATTCTCGTCTTGTCGGCCATGTTTCTGGCCACATCCCCCACATTATGGGTTATGTTATCTAGTGTTGCATTGTGTCATACTGTGCCATGCTGTGTTATGGGATTGCATGTTGTATTAGGTTGACTAATGCTGTCCTCTGTTGCATTAAGTTATGGTGTGTGGTGATGGGTTGTTTCATGTAGTGCCATGCTGTGTATTGTTATGGTATGTTATGCCATGATTTTTATATTTGGGTCCTTTGTGTTGTACTTTGCTGTTATCCCAGGGCGTGTTATTTGTGCCATGCCCAGCTATGCCTTTTTATAGTGTGTTGATTTATGTTGTGTCATTGTGTCAGCCAAGTAACTACATGGAAAACAAACTATCTCTCTCTATTACAAGCCACACATCATGTTGCATCTGCAGTCAAACAAAAGGACTACCTGATGTCCCATCTGCAAAACTAAATGGCAACACAAATAAGTTAATGTAATGGCCCTTAAAATGACATGGGCTTCATGGATAGCCTGACCAAGCAATTCAAAGCATGAAAGCCACAGGAAGGCCAGTGGCTGTAGGGAATTGATCCAAAGCCAACTCATGTATACTCTTTTGAAGAACTGACGTCCTGAGGTCATAAAGGCAATGAATGTTGTCCAAACCTAAACATGTTCCCCACCAGAGACCACATTAAAACCTGGATTTGAAATTGCCATCAACCAGTGATTTTAAATCTTGTTTAGAATGCATGTACTATAGGGTGGCTAGAGTTAAGCCGTGGAACTCAAACTCTAGAGATTTTAAGGATGAGACCTCCATTGCTGCTTTCAAATCTCAAATGAAGGCCCACTTGCTCTAATGCAACAACTGTCCAACCTTTACCTTTTCCGTTAATTGCGTCCCTTATGTTAGAAGTGTGTTTTTATTCTTCAACCCTTCATTGTCCTTTATTAAGTTTTGCGCATCAAAAATATGCTTTGTATGGTGTTATGATGTATGTTAGAAATATTTAAAAAAACAAATAACTCACTTACTCTACCTGTCAGTCCTGCTGTTCTCCATAACTGTCTTAGACATTAAAGCCCACTTAATGATTGGGTATATTTTAAGGTATTACCTTTGTACCCATGATTTATGCCATTGGATGCTGGAATGTCTTCTGTCTGAGAATCAACCATCAATTGCAAAAAATCCACTCGGTTCTGGGAATAGAAGAAAGATACACAGTATACCATCAGTAAAACATATCCTATACAAATATGAGCAGTCTCTAACCATTCAGCTACCTTGTTAAGGATAGTTTAATTGTATAGGAATACTAGGAGCATCTAGGTATGGTATCCATCCAAGTGACAGTAAAAACTTGTCAATCTTAGCTTATGACCAGTTATTACGCTGCAATATTTCACTTTATGTAGTAAAAAACGAAAAATCTAGCCCTGTTCGTTATAACTGCCCTATTTTGATGTCCACTAATAAACCTTGGTTATCTGTGATTTCTTTATGGTCAGCCATGGATGCCTCTGGTTTGAAGAAGTGTTTGATAATGCATTTGACTAGTACAGCAATATCTGAAACATTTGGCTAGACGGTGAGCCTCAATCATTGGCCTCAAATAGATTCCTGCTTTATAACGAATAACTTTTTCTTTCTTTTTCCATTTTCTCTTTCTTTATTCTCTCATAATTTATTTGCCATCTTACTTTATTTTTCATTTTTCTCCCTTTAATTTAGTTTTTCCTTTACTTCCTCTTTCCATTGCTTCCCACTTGTTTATTCCCTTTTTCCTTATCACCCCTTTGCCTTTCTTCCTTCCTGCTTTTCCTTCTTCCCTTCTATCTTTTAATTCCCCTTTTTTTCCTTCTACCTCCCTTCATGTCTATTTTCATTGTTAGTTTTTTCTTTCTGGCCTTTCATCTTTTTCTCTTTCTTTTCCATCTGATCTTTCCTTCTTCTTTCTTCTCCATTTACCTCTCTCTCTTCCTTACTATCTTATTATAACTTGACATAGGCCCTGGTTGCAAGTGGGTCAGTGTTTTCCAACTCCTATGTAAACCTCTAGTTGCAGCGGAGTCAGAATTATGAGTTAATTGATATTTACCACACCCGGTAATTACCAAGTGCATTAAATATATTCTTTCTTTAATTTCCAGCAAGTCAAACCTACTGGAATTTAACAGGGGAAATGTGTAAAGTATGTACCGTACCATGCATATTTGGTGCTGAGAACTAAAATGGCAAACACAAGGAGATGATGGCTGGAGTGCTGAAACGTTTCAGAAACTCACCCCCAGTCACAGATCTGGGTTGAATCCATCATCATCCTTTAGCTCACTTCACCCCTGTGCCTCATGGGAACAGTTCAGCCCGAACTGCCGAACCATGTCTTCCCTGGCCCGGAAACAAGCATCCTGGGACCGGTTTTAGGCTAACATCCCTCATCAGCCAGGCTAGCTTGAATCCAGTGGCAAAGTGAGCAAGGGACCCACGTCTGGGCATACCCTGACAACTTAGGGCGAACAAAGCAAACACAAGGAGATGATGGACGGGCAAACACAAGGAGATGATGGACGATGCAAACACAAGGAGATTATGGACGGTGCAAACACAAGGAGATGATGGCCTATTATTCCCCAGAAACTCATAACAGGTCCTATTCCTCACACCTGATGAAAAATGTACCCCAGGATATCATTACCTATCAGGTTTGATAGAGAGCACTTATTCCTCCAACAAACATGTAATCAGGGCCTCAGATATTTAGTATGTGGAGACAGGAAATACCTATCATGTCATGTCATAAATAAACAAAAATTAGTCACTGTCTCTTACGTTTTTTCCTGTCTTCTTTCCTTCTTTTCCACCTTTCTTTACATCTTCAAATGATTTACATTTTCCCTTTCTTCCTACCTATTTTTAGGTCAAGCATTCAAGACCTCTTGTATATACTTTAGTATATACATATATGTGTATGGATATGGATATGTACTTTGTGGGCACTGGAGATCAGCTCTAGGACTTGGCTGCTTCCGCTTTGGGACTTTTTTTCTGGCAACTGCCTCTATTTAACTTTCTTGATAGAAAACGATCAGCAGAGGTCAGCAAAATACCCAAATCACTTAAGCAGTCTCTAGATTCTAGTCCATTGAAATTGTCTTCCATGAGTCTTACTATCTCTTGTGGTACCTAGTAGATATGCTGTTATCCCTGAATATCAAAATTATTAACAGTTGTGGGAAGGGAAGCAAATCAGATCACAAAACATGTTGGATGAAGCCTGTGAGGATGAAGGAGGATTGACTGGGTGTCAAATGTAGTCTACTTTAGTGTGAGAAGCAAGTCTACATTATTTCTCAAACTACCTCTTTAGAATAGTGTTTACTATAACAATAATGATGTGTTAGTAATATTTTGTTTTGCTGTTGGCAAGACCTTCTTTTGTGTTATGAAACTTCAATAAAGAAATCTGAACACAAAAACTGAAATAATGTTCACCCTCAAACATAACGGCTTAGAGAATGCTTATTTTTTTCAAATCTTGTATTTTCAGTGATATGCCCACCGAAGGCTGTGATTTTATATTAAAAATAGAGTTTTGGACTATACCATTTCCCGCTGAAAGGCAATATTTCTCTCTATGTGTTCCCATACCCTGTGTGTCACGCAGTTTGGTGTTTACTTTCCCTCCATGTTTAAGACCATTAGATGTTTCAGCACCCAGGCTAATGTGCTGCATAGCTACATACATATAAGGTCCCAAAGGCAAGACTGATTGCATTGCAAATGCTTGTTTTCTTGCTTTCTTCCTCCTTTCCTCCCTGCTTTAATTTTTCCTTTTTCCCATTTTGCTTATTTACCCCCTCCCTTCATCCATCCACTTAGTTTTCTCTTCCTTCTCCTACCTTTTGCATTCTTACCCTCTTCTTCCTTTAGTTCGTTCTTTATTTCTGTCTTTTATGTTTCCCTTTCTTTTATTCACTCCTTTTTCTCTCGTCCTGTCTTTCATATTCCTTTCCTTTTTGCTTAATTTCTATCACTTCTTGATTTCCACCCTCTTTTCACCCCTTCCTTATTCCATCATCCTTTCTATCCTTCTCTCTTTCCCATATTCATTCATACTTTCATTCCTTTCTCCCTTTTCGTCCTTTCTTTCTCTTCTTCCTTTTTCTTTGTTCTTTTCTTGCTCTCTTCTCCTTATAGCACACTTTCAATTTCTTTTCCTTTTCTAGATGTCTTTCTTCTATCCTTCTTTCTTTCTTTTTATTTGCTACGAACTGCATATGGCTTTTATTTGTTTTTCTTCAAACTTTCATTATTTCTGTTTGTCTCAGAATGTGATTGCTTTAAAGTTAAAACTCCCATCCCTCAACTTTGTGATGCTAATCATTAACTGTGATATTTATGAGCTCCGATGATCTAAGAGGAAAAGAACCATAAAAACATTTAAAAGATTTAGCATAACCCAGATCTGTGAGAAGACGAGCGGCATTCAAGGGTGTAGTGGAGCACCCACAACACCAGCTTCTGAAAGAGTGCCACAGGACACACGTTAGACCTGTAATCCTAAGGGTGGTCTTTCCCCCAACCTTTTTCCATTTTCCTCTCCTTTTTGCTGATTCTTTTTATTGACCGTAGGACTCTGAGCACTTTACCACTGCTAAACAGTGCTAAGGTGCTTGTGCTTCTCCCCTAAACATGATGACATTGGTGTATACCTGATTGGCATGTTTGTTGTACTGGTAAGTCCCTTGTAAAGTGGAATATCATATACGCACAGCTTGTACTTCAAATGCCACGAGTGGGAAGCAGCACTGGTTTTACCACCTTCAGAAGTAGCTTTTCAAACCTGTCTTAGGCCTGCCACTGCAGTGCCTGTGTATGTAGTTTACTGCCACCTCGACTTGGCATTTAAAACTTTGTCAGGCCTTAAACTCCCCCTTTATTACATATAAGTCAGCCCTAATGTAAGCCCTAAGAAACCCTAAGGGAAGGGTGCTATGTAAGTAAAAGGTAGAACATGTACCTTTATGTTTTGCATGTGCTGGTAGTGACAAACAGCCTATTTTGTTTTTCACTACTGCAAGGCCTACCCCTCTCATAGGCCAGCATTGGGAATCCCTTAATAAACTTTTACGCTGCAATTCCTGATCAGAGAGGAGTAGCTATTTCACCTATGATATGTTTGGAATGATAATGATAAATCCTCCTTACTGGTTAAGTTGGATTTAACACTACTGTTTTAGAAATGTCACTTTTGGAAAGTGGGCATTTCTCTGTACTTACTGCTCTTTGTGCCTAACAGCCTAGTTCCAATACATATCTTGGATGAGTGGCAGCTGAACTTTGTACATTCCCTCTAGACAGCCACAAACACAGGAAGGTGAGCCTCATCTGAATATTGATGGTGCTTCGTTGGTAGGAAGGAGGAGAGGTGGATCCCACTTATCTCTGAATAGGCTGTGTCCTGTCCTCACACAAATCCCTGATTTACCCCCCCCCAGGGTTAGCCTGGCAGGCAGGATTGGGTTGAAAGGGATCCTTGTGCACTTTAGAGAGTTCTTAAAAGTCACCCCCTACATCAAAGGCACTTTGGGTATAGGTACTGGGTGCCTGACTCCCACAAATCAGACACTTCTGGATCTTGAACTGAACCTCAGTCAGAAGGATTGCTTTGCTACTTAAAGGACTCAACTGGACTTCTTTTCTGGAAGGACTGCTTTTCTGAGTGTTGTCCTGCTGCCTGCTACTCCCTGACTCTGCTGGGAGGACTCTGCATTCCCTCCTAGTGATCTCCAAGGGCTTGCTGGCTTGCCTCCTGTTTTCTGAAGTCTCAGGGACACAAAAGACTTCCTTCAATTCTGCTGGTGCTGCTGCCTTCTGTGAGTCATACCCTTGCCAGAGGTGCCCCATTTATGCTCTGGGTATCAGAAGTGGGTTCTGCAGCTTCTTTCATCACCTAAAGCTCCTGGGTCTCTGAAAGCAAGCTTTGGGGCTTTTTACGACTGCAAATGGCCCATTCGCACTGGGACTGCACAGCTTGCTTGAAGGGTCAGCACAGGCTGCAGTAGCATCATCTCCTCGCACCACAAGCATCGGCGGCACAGACTGTGAGGCTGCATCTGTCATCCTTTATGCTCAGCTTTCTCTTCGCGCTCGCAGGATCATCGATAGTGGTGCTCTATTTGCTCCAACAGACCGTCTCCCCTGCGAACGGGGCTCTTGGCTCAACTTGAGAAGGAAAAACTTCCGACTTGCGCTCCCTCTAGCGCGACCTAAAATAACCTTTTTGCGCTATTGACTTCTAAACACTGTTTTTGGTTTTATTCAGAAAAAAATCATATCTGAACTTCTACTGATTGGAGTTTTGCTGTTTTGGTCTCATATTGCTCAAATAAAAATCTAAACCTGTGTGGAGTTTTTTTGTGGTGTATTCATTGAGTTACTCTCTGGGTGTGTTGCACAAATACTTTACACATTGCCTCTTTAGTTAAGCCGGACTACTCTGTGCCAAGCTGCCAGAGTGTGAGCACAGGTTATCTTTTAGAGTGTATCTAGTTTACCATGACTAGAGTGGTGGTTCCCGCCTTGCTTGGGTGCATACCTCAGCCAACCAGGATTCCCATTTCTAACAACATATGAAATAGCTTTTAATTTCCCTCTTAACTTTGATCTGTGACTCACAGGTCAAAGATTGAAGCTGAAGCTAATAGGTGACATAACAAGAAAGCAAAATTATACTATGACAGTTCAATGAAGAGGGACCCAAAGAGTGGTGAAGCAACCAAACGTGTTAAGAAGCCAAAACATGATAAACCTTGCAAAAAGAAATTAACAGTAAGTAAGAGACAAATGGAAAATTGGCACAAAAGGAAGGAAAAAAAATGCAAAGAGGGAACGAAAGATGAAAAAGAGAAAAACGGAAAGAGAGCAACAAGGAGTGAAGGAAACGCTGTGTGGAGGACTATCAGACCTTCCTAGAAAGGGTTGAGATGTCATGCTTCCCTCACTCAGTACAATATGGTTCAACGTGGGGGATATTTTATTCTTCTGGCTACTCCCTTGGCTGCAGTCAACCTTCACCCCACCAGTCTCCTCAATGCTCCAGCTGATGAAGCAGGACTGCTTTAGGATGCCACTGAGTTGAAAACGTTCTCTACCAGGAAAATATTTTCCAGGGGTGAAAAAAGTATGATATGAAAATGCACTAATTTGATTTACTGTCTCCTCCATATTTCTCATACTATCGACAATCAGCAAGAGGTATAACTCAAGGAGAACAAAGATATCAGCAACTCAATTAATACAATTTCCTTTACAATAGTTTATAATCAATCAAAATGTGATGTTTTAACACATAGGCATACTTTTCATTTACATCATTATTTGTGTGTGTACATTTGTTATGAGCAACTTTTTGGGAGCTCAAAAGATTTTGGGGGGGCTTTTTATTACTGCACTCCCTACAATAAGCATCAAGACGTTGGGCCTGGGATGCCATTTGGCCTGCTGGAGACTTTACAGGGCCCCTCTTAGACAAATGATCTATGAAAGCTATTTCTTTTTTTTCTGATATTGGGCTGCACTCACCTCTTGATTGTCTTTTTTCCTCTTCTCCTTGATGCTCTTGACAGCACTTGTAAAAAACTGCAACATGTCGCTGGAAAACAGGCTGACATTCATTTTGTTGAGAACCGGAATGAGGAATGGAAATAAGACTGGAAAGAAAAAAGAAATTGAAGGCAACTTTCCTAAAGAATCACATAGGTCAAATAAGAGTGCACTATATAACATTTTTCAGATAAGTCTTACTATCTCTTGTGGTACCTAGTTTTCAAACTAGTAGATATGCTGTTATCCCTGAATATCAAAATCATTAACAGTTGTGGGAAGGGAAGCAAATCAGATCACAAAACATGTTGGATGAAGCCTGTGAGGATGAAGGAGGAATGACTGGTTGTCAAATGTAGTCTACTTTAGTGTGAGAAGCAAATCTACATTATTTCTCAAACTACCTCTTTAGAATAGTGTTTACTATAACAATAATGATGTGTTAGTAATATTTTGTTTTGCTGTTGGCAAGACCTTCTTTTGTGTTACGAAACTTCAATAAAGAAATCTGAACACAAAATCAGAAATAATGTTCACCCTCAAACATAACGGCTTAGAGAACGCTCCTAGGATCTGGAAAGGCCCTGCCCCCTTCTTTACTACTTAAACTTATTCTTCTGATCTTTAAATATATTGTGAAGGATCATTTAATTTACCTTTCATAACTATGCTGAATGTTATGAAGATAAATATACCTTGCTGATGATAGCCCGCCAATATACTCCCATGGGACCCCCAGTGTTTGAGAGGAGTTGGGGGCAGGACCACTAGCTCCAGCAGCAGTCATAGCAGATGCCACCAACATACTTCAGCGCACAGAGTTGCGCATTTAAGCTTTCTGGGGCTCCCCCAGTGCAGGACATGAGAGACTTGCACAGGCGCATACCCAGGCAAAGACCAGACCAAGAGCGGGCTCATCTTTGCCCGTCATCGCCTGGAGGAGGCTGGGCTGGACCCCTCCTATTTTGCCAGTAGCAGTAGGACGAGTGGATGAGTCCCAATCCAACATTTATTTATTTTATATCCCATACCTCGTTTGCAGGTTTGCTGGCCGTATTGACTTCTAGATCAGGCTCGACTCCCTGACTTCCTGGCTCAATTGACTATAGCACCAAAATGGTTAAGCGCAAAGTACCGGGCCCCAAAGAGAATGCCATTAAATATACAAACAGCACCACTATGGACTCTTTCCTGGCCCGAGCAATAGGGGTTACTACCACTGAAATCGATATCGCCGAAAGTAGAATATTAATGGAGGTGGGGGGGGCCTTGCAACTATATTAGAGGCCGGGGTAACGCATGATCAACAGTCTGCCCCTCTAGTTCATCCAGTGGTGCAGAGCAATCAAAACCTCCCCAGCGTCTCTTTAGTGGATCACCCCCAAGACAGCGCCATGTTGGAAACTCCAAACAATAACATCTGCTCACCCCTGTCCAAAAGAAAGCAGCAAGCTAAACATCCTAGAATAGTGAAGGTTCGTTAAGGTTCTTCTAACTTGCCAACAAACCAGGTTAGCCTTGACTACCCCGGAGTCTGCGAGTATTATAAACATGGACTGGCCCACAGGGCTTGGCAAATTCAAGGGCGTGATCCTGCAAAGTATTACCCATTTGATTGAAAGATTGATGATATTTTGTTTGTCAGGCGGGTTGGGTGGATTGGACCCATGCCTAAAATCCTAGATAGGGATTGTGTTGTCATCAACTGCAGATTCCCTGTCTTGGCTTAACGATTAATCCAGAGCTCTGATTTACTGACCTTTAAGGATACATGTATTAACATCCTCCCGCTTGTTTTTTCTATCGATGTTTACAGCCAAATCCCTCAAAGGGGGTTAGCAAGAATCACTGCCCTTCTAGACAAACAGTTATCTCTTTTGGACAGCCAGCTATTTCTGTTGCTAATAGATTTTTTCACTTGTCTGATTTGGACCAAAATGATTGACTCAGGGTACTCCTTCCAACCCTCCCAGCTATAGATCCCCTTGCTTGGCCACTAGTCACACAGGTAAACCACTCACTAAGTCTATGCCTCTAAGCACGTTGGGTTCCTTGCTAAGAGTTGTAAGCTGGAATATTGCTGGTATAAGAAATACGTTGGCGGACCCTGAATGGCTTAATTTTATCACTGATTTTGATGTTATTATGTTCCAGGAGACCTGGGCCTAAGAGCCAATTGGCTGGGATGGTTATGAAAGCTTCAATGTGGCAGCAACTCCCTCCCCTGGTTATAGGTCGCGAGGGGGACTAACCATCATGTTTTGACTCTCAAAGAAACTAAGGGTTTACCCAATTCCCATGAGACATAGTGGGATAGAGATAGTATGGGTGATTGTTTCTAAAGATTTCCATTTTTTTCTAGTGAATTTTTATAACTTTGTCAGATTGAGGTGCTTTTTGAAGCAGTGTCACTCCTAGAGGCTAGATCATATGCATATTTTTAATTTTTTAACATTTTAATAGGTGGGGATTTTAACACTAAGCGGGGAGATAACAGCAAGGATCGCAACCCCTTTGTGGTTGAAGAGTCTCTGACCAGTTATTCAGGGTCTGACCTAAGAGGTCGATAAGCTATCGGAGGCACTTGGGGAGGCTGGTTTAAGAAATATTATGTCCACCGGCCCCGGTTTGTCCAGGGAAATACCCACCTTTGTGGGATGGGGTAAAGGGACCATTATTGATTACGTTTCTATTGAAAGGTCGCTCGACGACTATGTCAGCCCAGGGGTGTACATGAAACTAGCTTCAGCGACCATAACTCAATAGCCATTAGGTTCTGAGTTAAAGCCAGTCCATGTGTAAACTCCGATCCAGGCCTGATTGGTTTAATTGCAAAAGACCGGGGACTCAGGGTGAAGTGGCTCAAACTTCCAATTCCAACACTGTCTAAGACTGTAGTCAGTCTTAATGTAGGAATTATCATGGAGCCCTTATTAGCCCTCAATACATCGCCTTATGAGGATTATGCCGAGCAAACGTCGAGGTACAAAACTGGGCTGGTTTAGAAAAGCATACAGGCAGGCTGGCCACCTCTTGTGTGAGGCCCTTAACATCAAACCCCGCATATTGGGATATCATCAAGGATGTAAGACGGGCATACATATTAGTTATTGGGAAGAGGAAAGCTGAGCTCAAAGAAGCCTCTTGGGAACGGTTGGTGTCTACTTGCACCACTAGAGACTATAGGGGTTTTTGGGCCGTGGTCAATGGAAGGCAGCCCAATGTGGCTGCCCATGATGACATCTGTTCCTCGATCTCTTCAGCTCTCTGGGTGGCCCACTACCATAAGATGTATGCACTGGAACCAGATATGTCCATAGACAAGAGTAATAATGGCGGTCTGTACCCACTTGAGATCAGGGTTGATCAAGAGGAGGTTTATGCAGCAACTATTGGAAGTCGTTTCATTAAAGCCCCTGGTCCAGATGGGATACCAGTGGATTTATATAAGGCAGAACCTCACCTCTGGGCTTCAGGTCTGTACTTAATGCTGTGACCCAGACAGGTTTACCGCCGTCCTGGAAATCTGCTACTATAGTCCCAGTTTTTAAAAAGGGAACAGACAGGACCCCACCTGTTATAGATCGATTACCCTATTAAACTCATTTGTAAAAGTGGTAGGTCACATTGTTTTAAAGCATGTAGAAGTATGGGCTCAGGCTAATGAAATTATTTGCCCTGTCCAATATGGATTTAGGGAAGGAATGGGCATGCTGGAATAGTGCCTGAATCTTAACCTCATACTAGGGAAATATGTAGTGGCGAAACAGGGGTCCATTTTTCTTGCATTTATGGACCTCAGTAGCACCTTTGATCGGGTTAACAGGTCAAAGCTTTGAGACATCCTTGGTGTATTGGGACTATCAGTTCATTTGATCAATTTCCTTAGAGCCTTACACATGGACATAAACGCCTGTGTTAGATATGGCATGGACGGGGAGACATTCCAAATCATTAAGCCTACCACGGGGGTAAGGCAGGGATGTGTGATGATGCCAATTTTGTTCCTGGTATATGTAAATAGATTGAACAGCTGTTTGATTGAAAATGGGGTGGACCTGCCCAAGATAAAGTCAGTAAGTGTGCCCACCATGCTTTATGCCGATGACGCAGTATTGATGGCCAGAACGACAAATGGGTTAAAGCTATTGGTCGATAAGTTTGTCAGCTTTTTAGATGATCTGGATTTGTATATGAATATCTCAAAGACTCGTTACATGGCCTGTGGGAATAAGGCTGCTAAAACCAGACCAATTGATATTAAGGGGAGACAAATTACTAGGGTCCCTACTTTTCCTTATCTAGGAGTATTATTTGACCAACAGAACAATTGGCTTCCTTGTACCTCTAACCAATGTTTTACATTTAGTCGGGCCTGTAGTGCCCTGTTTACATTTTCTCAATTGATAGGCAATAAGCCCATTCTGCCCTTACTCCAAATCTATGGAATTAAATGTCTCCCAGTCCTGACATATGGTGCAGCCTTATGGGGGTACCGTAATTGTAAGGTGATCCAGCAGGAAGAGGACTGATTTTGTCGAAAATTATTGGGCCTGGGTCCCAATAGTTCATCCTTCTTTGCTCACGAGGAATTGGGTCTGGAATATGTGGAGGACCAAGTTAAACTGGCCCCATTGTTACTTTGGATTTCAGTTTGGGCAGGTGAAAGATTGAGGTTTAACAGGAGTGTGATCGAAGATTGTTTGGGGTGTACCTACGGTCAAAAGATACCGTGGTTAAATTATATTAAAAGAACTGCCCACTCCCTAGATTGTATGGACATTTTGAACAGGCCACATCTTCTTAAAAAAGGTGACTTGAGCCTTTTTAGGGAACAATTTTAAATAGATTGAATGATGAGGAGAGGGAAGCTAGGGCACTGGAGAAACACTCCAATAGATCCTGCTTGCTCTTGAAATCTGTAACTGGCATTGAACCGTATCTTACAGCCGTTAAACATCCTAGGGACAGATCATAGCTCACAAAATTTCACTTGGGGTTCATCCGTCCAATTATGTTTTCCTCCGAGCCAATATGATCCCGATGCACTTTTAATTTGTCCCTGTGATGATCCCTTGCCCCAAACCTTAACACACCTGGTCTTATTCTGTACATTTAATGATTTTTTGCGTATGAAGTATTTATTGCCACTCTTAAAAGTGAAGGGTTTTGTTCAATTTCGACCTGCATTTTTACATTTACAGTTATTACCTGATTTCGCTGTGATGTTGGTGGTCACCGACTATTTAATAGGAGCCTTATACTGGAATAAAATAATATGTGCCTAGCTTATAATGATGTGAACGATAGACTGTCTCGCGGTTTTTAAACTGTACTTAATGTTTATAGAATGTGAGATTTTAACGAAATAAGGTGGACTGTATATTATAATGCTTTTTGTGTGGTTTTTATGTCTCTATCTTTTATGATTATGATGGATAATCGAATAAAGATCAATACGATGATGATGATGACAGGGTTAAATTACCATCCTGTTGTACACTATAAGGATATTGCAACTCACTGAGGAGTTTTGTGACCGTATAGAAGAACAAGGCAGATTTCGATTTTAGGGTTGTAGAACTTCGATGTCTGAGTGAATGTTTAATGAAATCAGGGCATTGTTTACTTGTCTAATCCAAACACTAACACACTGTGGTCTGGTCTCAGATATCAGATTCTCTATTGGAGTCAAGGGAAGCCTCCAAGCCATTTAAACGTACACAGTAATCAGGATGGTCTGGTCTTGTGGTGATAAATTGTCACACAGAGTGTCACCCCTAGTGACACCTAACCTGATTGTTGTTAAAATAAAGGAAGACCAGGTGACCAGTTGCAACACCAGAGTTGGATTATAGTTGTGTTTGCTCTTGCCTAGCGGCGGTTGGCTTTACATATGGTAATAAAAAATGTTTACTTTATGGTGAAAAAGAAACCTAGAAATTCATTGAAGAAAACTAAAGTTGAAGTAACATTATAGTTAGGTCTAATGGAAAGATCCGTTTTTGTTTTAACAAAGAGCTTAGAAATTCACTGAAATAAACAAAGGATAAAGAGATGTTATAGTTAGGTGAATATCTCAGTGACAACATTAACGTTTTGAACTCAAAAAACCCCAAAGAAATTCTATAACTTGTGCCGCAGCCATGCACTGCTTATGACCTCACATATCACATCACTCATGACATGTTCTATGACATCATTTATGTTGTCACTGATGACAACCCAAATAACATCATTGATGACATCACTGATGACAGCATCAAAGCTTCTTTTGCACACATTGCTCTATAAAAGAGTATGGCATTAGACAGCTTGCAGGAACCACGAGAAAGCTGCAACTGTTGCAACCTTCTCTCCCCGCTTTACAAGAAAGTTTGTTACATTTAATGGACTCCTAATTTGACCTAAAAAAATCATGACAGTTAGAACTTGGTGCAAAGAGGGCACCCATAGCTCGTGCAAATGTAGGCTGCAGTGGTTTCTTTAATTGCCCTTTTTACCATTTTAAAACATGAAGATCAAAAAAAGGAGCAGTCAATCCACATTGTGTAAGCAGATCTCTATAAGTAACTTCATTTTGCGTTCAATGCTGGAAAAGTAGGTAGGCTAGCTAAAACACAAGACTGGAGATTGATACAAATTTTGCCACAGATGCTAAAGTCTGTATTAAGACAAAAGTCTGAAGGCCTAGGTTCCAGGGCACCAGAACTTACCAGATGATTTCAGAGCTGTCTAGAACCTTAAGAATAAAATTATTTTTATAAAGTTGGTAGATCAGAGAGTTTATGGACAAATTGTAGAGAATATAGTTCAAGTATGAACAATACTTGTGTCACTCTAAGATTGAGCAAAAAATCTTCTTATTGAAGAGTAAAATTTGAATGTTGATAACAGGTGTTTTGCAGTCTAATAGGTATTAAGAGAGCACTAAGAGATGCATTCGAGATGCCCACATCTTTCATCCCTTTTGCTATTATGTGTATTGAAACCTGCAAAATGGGGACTAAAGTACCCAGTCATTTACTATAGATTTACATAGAACAATTCTTTGTCTACCTATCAAACTAATTACATGTTTATTTACAATGCCTTCCTGTCACAGGACCCAGCCGTAAATCTATCTCCAATAAGCTTTTGCAATTTTAGCAGGGACATAGAGTAAAAGATTATACAAGAGATGCTAGACCGGATTGAGGAGTCATATTAAAAGTCATCTGGATGTCTTGGCTAGGAGATAGCTAGTTTTGGTACTGGTCAGGTATAAGTGCCTGGGATTATAATCATTTTTAGGAATATCTGTTTTCTAGTCAAAAGCACCTCAATGCTTTGAGGTTATGGAAACCTAGTTGTGAATGCCACATTCGTGACTAAAAATGCCTGAGCCATCTCATTTGAAGGCAGGACCAATGTCCGGCGTGACCAGTCACAACCTCAAGGGAATAAGAAATGGAAAGGAAAATCAAAAAAGAATAATAGCACATGCTGGAATCAAATAGATTTGAAGCAATATTATGTATAAATTAATCTTTAACATTACTAAGTGTTCAGTATTCTTACCTATGATAATTAACAATGGGCTCAAGAATTTGAAATTAAAGAGTTTCCTTCCATAAGTAACAAAGGGATCCTTCGGGTTGTTCATAGAGTCTATATTCACACCAAAGGAGGTGCTGAGGACCACATCAATACTGTAGGAGGCAAACATCCTGGGCAGAAAGGAAATGTAAATGGAGTTATTCATTATGAAGCTCAAATCCAAATTCTAGAGCAAAACCAGCAATATCTTCTAGCCAGGCAATAATTTTAGGTGATATGTATGTGCTGATTCCAAATACCGTACTATGTGAAACTATCCGACCTTCATATTCATAAGCCGCAACAGAAAGTCTATACAACTGTACAATGTCTACAGCCTTGGTACCAGAGGAACGGGGTAAACAGAGATTTATTATTACATTGAATTTATACGGTTTTCATAATTTCCAAATAAATATTTTCATTAGTTTTTTGTGGCAATTCAATCCTTTGCAGCATGAGTCTAGCATACAACCAACAGACATACAAATTTAAAGAGCAATGTCTAATGAGATTTTATTTTCTCTGTAGATGTCTGGAGCATTATCAGCATGGAATACCAAATTCACCTTTATAAGAGATCTTTCCTTGAACTGGTGGTTTAATCATATCTGTTCACAGTTTAACAAACATACCACACCTCCAACTCGAATCTTTCTGCAAGGATGGCCAACACAGAAATACCTTTGCTAAAAGGATGAAGTTGACAGTGATGACTTCAGCTCCAATCTTGAGTGGGTCGTAATAGCACCTGGGAAACACTTACACCAGTGTGTGGTATTTATCAGTTGTGGTAAATACCTCCTATTCTGAGGTTTTGGGGGGAAAACTAGTTATAAAATGCTGGGTAGGTGTTTACGGTAACAAATTGCACATGTTCTGCTTTTTTTACCGCCCTTTTTCTCTGGTAAATTTCGGCAGGTATTGACTTTTGAGATTTTTCACATGAATATTGTGGGAGGTATGGTGTTTACTGAAAAACTCGAATTCCAATTCCTTTGCAAACTTCCCTTAATATTTATGTTGCAACCATTGTTCCTTTAGATGTTCACCAATCAGTTTGACCATACCCACAACCCTCCTTCTTTAATACTCCCAGACTGACCCACACCCATTTTCAACTAAATACAGCACATTCTTTTAAATTCCACAATTTACAAGTGGTTTCAATAACAAGGACTCATCATGCACCCACAATACTTAATCCTCTTTGAAAACACTGCAAACCCAAAGCTTTTCCTTTCCATTTTCAAGTCCTTCCTCTTTCAAAGTATGTATAAACTAGATCATGCTCCACACACCTTTCAAATTCACCAGTGTTGAAATTCTATTACTCTTTACACTTTCTGCCATTTGCTACCCACCATATTGCATCCAACCCCAACACTGTTAGTATCTAACCTGCTCCTCACATCCCACAAACATGGACGTCAATTCACCAAAATACCAAGGGTAGCGGAAGTGACATCTCACGCCATTTGATCTTTACTTTGATCAAAACACACATACTTACACATACTAACACATTCACACACATAAACACACTCTCACCCGCAAGCATGAATATAACATATATTTAACAGCATTTTTTACTTACCATAGCTTCTAGATAGGGTCATATTCCAGCTAATGTACTCCATGTTTTATTACACTAATAGAGAATAATATTATTCACTATTTGTATAATTTAAACAGAAACCAGGCAAGTGGAGCTCAAAACAGCATCTATTAGGAAGAGCTGCCCATGTGTTCCAGGCACTGATTTTGCCACCTCTAAGGCCAGGGCTTGCAAAAGTAGTGCTGGGGGTAGCAAGGGGCAAACCAGGGGTCACAGCTGTGACCCCTAAATGAGATTCATGCCCACAAAACATTGACACTAACTGCATCAAAAAGAGACCAATCATTTTTCTTGCCTTTTTAGCTCACACAAATGCAACTTCTCTTACTGCTGTAACCAATCCAACATTCCTTTAAAACCTAGTCAATTACAGGACTTTGTAGATGAACAGAACTTGCTTCATGACTCGCACTCAAGCTTTTAAAAATCTGGAAGCACTGATCCCATATCAACAGACATAAATGAAGAACTTTCCCAGAATAGAGAAAAAAAAACTAGAATCACTAACACTCCTTCACATGCTTCTAACAATGTGGGCCAAAACATACTCCAAAGTCAGTACAATACATGCAGATGATGTGACATTTCTTACTCTTACTCGAGAGTCGAGTAATATCGAGCCAGTTTCTGAGACCATAAATAAATGTTTTGCATCATCTCAGGGTATAAGGTAATTGCTACCAAGAGAGAGGTTATATTGATAACCTTTGAACAACTATAATTTAACCCTTGAATGCTGAAGCATGGTGACCACCAACCCAATCAGTTTTTAGGATACTATTTTCTGCATCATTAGAATATATCTTTAGTTTAAATTGTACTTGACTACTTGATGAAATAAAGCAAGACTTCAATAAATATTACCATTTACCTCTCTTTATAGTAGGTGGGATTAATATAATTACAATGGTTACCCTACCATGGTATATATTCCTTTTTCAGACACTAACATGTTATTCACAATTTTTTTTAAAAAGGATCAATGGGATGAGTACATCATTCATATGATAATTCAAATGACCGAGAGTAGCAAGGAAAACACGAGGTCTACTGTTGGAGAAGAGAGGTGGGCTCTTTCCACTCAGCGACCAAATCAAAGTTGGTTCAACAACTTATGATCATGGCAAGTAATTGGCAATAGTATACACTCTGTATGAAGAACTGACAGACAAATATGTTTTCAAGGGTTTTGTTTGTGAATTCTTAAAAGTTAAAACATATAAAAGCATTACGTTTCAAGTTCTCAGACACCTTTGTCAAATATATGCATTATGGATCGAATGATCAAAGACAGATAGTAAGGAGGAATGTCTAACGGTTATGGAACAATCTGGACCTCTCTGAAGAACTGTCTACTCTAATTTGAAAAGGCAGAGAAAGGCTTATAAGAACTTAAACAATTGTGGAATCATGAAAGCTTTACAGCACTTGAGGAAGTTAGACATAAAATCAATATTCAAATAAAAGAAAGTATTTGCAGCTGAGAAATTACTTTTCAGACACACTGCTTGGAGAAGAGTCAGATATTTTTAGGGAGATGTTAAACCACCCTGCCCATAAAGGCTGCACAGCACAAGTTTAAGCACAATTTGTGACTCTAGAAAAAGTAAATAATACTAAAATTAGAACAGCATGGGAATTAGATTTAGGTTTTCAGTTCTCATAGCAGGATTTGGGTGGCTAAACTCAGATATTCACATACCTTTGACTTTTAATCTCAAGTGCATGAAGTATTTTTGGATATATCAGTAGTATTTAATGCCAGCTTATATTAATGCATTTACAGATTCAATACCAGCTACAAGTAAGAGATGCTTTAAAGCGATTGGGAACTGGAAATATGTATGCTAGGGACTGTAACAAAATCAGACATTTTTAAAAGTCTGTTTTAAATGGCTTGGTGAAAAAGTAGGACAACCCTAATCACCATATTCCTGCTTAGCGGTGCCGGGTTGGCAAAGATTTTCTAAAAGAAAGAAAAACATTATTATGACACCGTGTTAGAAATTGGGTTGTTGGTTGACTAGGATAGGAGCCCAAGTCAGGCAGCAACCACAATCATAGTTAGAGTACTAAGCAGGCAAACCCTTAATTAATATGTGCTCACCCTCTGGTGGCTTGGCACAGAGCAGTCAGGCTTAACTTAGGAAAAACCAAAGGAAATGATGGACGGAGTGTTGAACATTGCAAGCACTCACCCCCAGTCAACTGATCTGGGTTTAATCCATCACCGTTCTTTAGCCCACTCTGCCACCCCAGTTCAGACATGGCCATATGCAAATCAGTCTGACCCTGTGCTGCATGGGAACAGTCCAGCCCGAACTGCCAAGCCATGTCTTCCCTGGACCGGAAACAAGCTTCCTAGGACCGGTTTCTGGCACTTCAGCCGTCCTCAGCCAGGCTTGCTTGAATCCAGTGGCAAGGTGAGCAAGGGACTCACGTCTGAGCATACCCTGCCAACTTATGGCAAACAAAGCAAAAACCAAAGGAAATGATGGACGGAGTGTTGAACATTGCAAGCACTCACCCCCAGTCAACTGATCTGGGTTTAATCCATCACCGTTCTTTAGCCCACTCTGCCACCCCAGTTCAGACATGGCCATATGCAAATCAGTCTGACCGTGTGCCTCATGGGAACAGTCCAGCCCGCACTGCCAAGCCATGTCTTCCCTGGACCGGAAACAAGCTTCCTAGGACCGGTTTCTGGAATTTCAGCCGTCCTCAGCCAGGCTTGCTTGAATCCAGTGGCAAAGTGAGCAAGAGACTCACGTCTGAGCATACCCTGCCAACTTATGGCGAACAAAGCAAAAACCAAAGGAAATGATGGACGGAGTGTTGAACATTGCAAGCACTCACACCCAGTCAACTGATCTGGGTTTAATCCATCACCGTTCTTTAGCCCACTCTGCCACCCCAATTCAGACATGGCCATATGCAAATCAGTCAGACCCTGTGCCTCATGGGAACAGTCCAGCCCGAACTGCCAAGCCATGTCTTCCTAGGACCAGTTTCTGGCATTTCAGCCGTCCTCAGCCAGGCTTGCTTGAAACCAGTGGCAAAGTGAGCAAGGGACTCACGTCTGAGCATACCCTGCCAACTTATGGCGAACAAAGCAAAAACCAAAGGAAATGATGGACGGAGTGTTGAACATTGCAAGCACTCACCCCCAGTCAACTGATCTGGGTTTAATCCATCACCGTTCTTTAGCCCACTCTGCCACCCCAGTTCAGACATGGCCATATGCAAATCAGTCTGACCCTGTGCTGCATGGGAACAGTCCAGCCCGAACTGCCAAGCCATGTCTTCCTAGGACCGGTTTCTGGCATTTCAGCCGTCCTCAGCCAGGGTTGCTTGAATCCAGTGGCAAAGTGAGCAAGGGACTCATGTCTGAGCATACCCTGCCAACTTATGGCGAACAAAGCAAAAACCAAAGGAAATGATGGACGGAGTGTTGAACATTGCAAGCACTCACCCCCAGTCAACTGATCTGGGTTTAATCCATCACCGTTCTTTAGCCCACTCTGCCTCCCCAGTTCATACATGGCCATATGCAAATCAGTCTGACCCTGTGCCTTATGGGAACAGTCCAGCCCGCACTGCCAAGCCATGTCTTCCCTGGACCGGAAACAAGCTTCCTAGGACCGGTTTCTGGCATTTCAGTCGTCCTCAGCCAGGCTTGCTTGAATCCAGTGGCAAAGTGAGCAAGGGACTCACGTCTGAGCATACCCTGCCAACTTATGGCGAACAAAGCAAAAATCAAAGGAAATGATGGACGGAGTGTTGAACATTGCAAGCACTCACCCCCAGTCAACTGATCTGGGTTTAATCCATCACCGTTCTTTAGCCCACTCTGCCACCCCAGTTCAGACATGGCCATATGCAAATCAGTCTGACCCTGTGACTCATGGGAACAGTTCAGCCCGAACTGCCAAGCCATGTCTTCCCTGGACCGGAAACAAGCTTTCTAGGACCGGTTTCTGGCATTTCAGCCGTCCTCAGCCAGGCCTGCTTGAATCCAGTGGCAAAGTGAGCAAGGGACTCACGTCTGAGCATACCCTGCCAACTTATGGCGAACAAAGCAAAAACCAAAGGAAATGATGGACGGAGTGTTGAACATTGCAAGCACTCACCCCCAGTCAACTGATTTGGGTTTAATCCATCACCGTTCTTTAGCCCACTCTGCCACCCCAGTTCAGACATGGCCATATGCAAATCAGTCTGACCCTGTGCCTCATGAGAACAGTCCAGCCCGAACTGCCAAGCCATGTCTTCCCTGGACCGGAAACAAGCTTCCTAGGACCGGTTTCTGGCATTTCAGCCGTCCTCATCCAGGCTTGCTTGAATCCAGTGGCAAAGTGAGCAAGGGACTCACTTCTGAGCATACCCTGCCAACTTATGGCAAACAAAGCAAAAACCAAAGGAAATGATGGATGGAGTGTTGAACATTGCAAACACTCACCCCCAGTCAACTGATCTGGGTTTAATCCATCACCGTTCTTTAGCCCACTCTGCCACCCCAGTTCAGACATGGCCATATGCAAATCAGTCTGACCCTGTGCCTCATGGGAACAGTCCAGCCCGAACTGCCAAGCCATGTCTTCCCTGGACCGGAAACAAGTTTCCTAGGACCGGTTTCTGGCATTTCAGCCGTCCGCAGCCAGGCTTCCTTGAATCCAGTGGCAAAGTGAGCAAGGGACTCACGTCTGAGCATACCCTGCCAACTTATGGCGAACAAAGCAAAAACCAAAGGAAATGATGGACGGAGTGTTGAACATTGCAAGCACTCACCCCCAGTCCACTGATCTGGGTTTAATCCATCACCGTTCTTTAGCCCACTCTGCCACCCCAGTTCAGACATGGCCATATGCAAATCAGTCTGACCCTGTGCCTCATGGGAACAGTCCAGCTTACTTAGGGGCAATATGTAAAGTATGTTTACAAAACTTCAAACAGTAAAAGAGTGAAAAAAAACACACAAAAATCAATACCAGCTTAGAAAACCAAGCTTAATTTATTAAATAAAACAAGACAAAATGATAACAACCCAATAAGTAGAACTTGTGTCATGAATTTTTAAAGAATAAAGGGAAAATAGCACCAAAAAGCACTAAGTATCGACAAACGACCTCTTGTCCTGCTAGACAGTTACAAAGTCAAAAGTTCAGGCTGGCCACAGAGGAGTGGGGCTGGCTACAGGGGCCCGATTGGACCCGATGAGCAAAAGTACCTTTGTGTAGGTTGCATCGACGTCAAAGATCCTGTTGATGATAAAGATGCGGGATACAGCCAAAGGGATGAGTTTATTTAGAAGCAATGCATTGATGTCGATTGTGGCAGTGGCGGCAATGTGCTGATCCTGATCTGTGCAGCAGTGATGATGCGTCGGCTCCAATTAGCACAGGGGCTTTCATGCAGAGTTCTCTGCTTCATTGCCGAGGCTGCTATTGATATAGATGTGAAGACCTCAAGTCGAGTAATGACGATTCAGAAGGTGACTGCGTCCTGTCAATTCTTGCAGCAGTGACGATGTGCCAGTTCTGGTCACTAAACAGCGGAAATGCGCAGTTCCCATCCACGCAAAGATGCCGATGCGCCAGTTCGGGAGTGGATGCGTGGGTTTCACTGGAGCAAGCACTTTATGCCTCACTTCCAAAGGTCCAGGACTGGGGTGGCACCACTTGGCAGGGTAGACTCACAGATGGCAGAGTCCATGTACGGCACCAGGTGAGTTAGAAGTCTTTCATGTCTCTGAGACTTCAGATCAGTAGGCAAGCCAGCTAGCACTTTGAGTCATTCTGGGTTCAAGTGATGCAGTCTCTGTACTTCTCAGTCAGGCAGGGGAAAAGCAGGCGGCAGTAGTGCACAGCAAGGCAGGTGTCCAACAAAGCTGTAGTCATGCAGAGTGGCAGTCCTTCAGCAGCACAGCAGTTCTTCTTCCTGGCAGAGTCTTCACAGTTTGAGAAGTGCACTGAAGTGATGGTGTCAGACGTCCAGTACTTATGCCCAGTTGTGCCTTTGAAGTGGGGGAGACTTGCACAGAAGCCCCCATTCCTGCCCTGGCTTTAGACTCACTAAAGGGAGTATGCAGCTGTTTGTGTGTGGGCAGGACACAGCCCATTCAGAATTAAGTGAGGCTTGGTCCAGTTCCTACCTCCCGTCCTCCCAGAATAGCCCATCCAGTCACACCTAAGCTCCCACTGTTTGTGGCTGTCTAGGGGGGAAAATACACAAAGTCCAGCTGTCCAGATTTCATTGACGTCGAAGATCCTGTTGACAATGAATATGCGGGATGCAGCTGAATTGATGGTCAATGTCGAAGCGATGCATTGGCGTCGAACCTGGCAGTGGCAGCGATGCGCCGGTCCTGGTCTACACAGCAGCAGCGATGCATCAGCTTTGATTATCATAGGGGCTTTGTCGAGACTGTTGCCGACGAAGATGCAAAGACATCTAGTAGAACATCGTGCAGTGCTGGTTGCAAAGGCGATGCATCGGATCGATTCATGCAGCAGAGACGATGAGCTGGTTCTGGTCATGCAACAGCGGCGATGCATTGGTTCCAATCCAAGGAACAGCGCTGATGCGCCAGATTGGGAGGGGATGCATGGATTTCATTGGAGCATGCACCTCAGGCCTCACTTCCAAGGGTTCAGGACTGAGGTGGCTCCACTTGGCAGGGCAGGCTCACAGAGGGCAGAATCCAGGTGCAGCATCAGGTGAGTTGGGCGTCTTTTATGTTCCTGAGACTTCAGTTCAGGAGGCAAGTCAGCTAGCCCTTAGAATCACTCTAGGTTCAAGTTAAGTAGGGCCAGTCCTTCTCACCAAGAAAGGGGAACAGCAGGCAGCAGGGCAGCAAGGCAGGAATCCAGCAATGCAGCAGTCCAGCTGAGTGGCAGTCCTTCAGCAGTACACAAGAAGTGTACTGAAGTGGTGGTACCAGAGGTCAAGTACTTATATCCAGTTGAGCCTTTGAAGTGGGGGAGACTTAAAAGACATGTCTTCTAGGAGCACAGAGGTCCTCCCTTCCTCCCCTAGCTCCAGATGCACTACAGGGAGGTATGCCGCCCGTT
Organism: Triturus cristatus; assembly: GCF_964204655.1. Lineage (NCBI taxonomy): Eukaryota > Metazoa > Chordata > Amphibia > Caudata > Salamandridae > Triturus > Triturus cristatus. Next base: position 1,058,382,515 of record NC_140593.1, on the reverse strand, counting down.
GTGTGGATACAGGACACAGCCTATTCAGATGTAAGTGAGGCTGGGTCCAGCTCCTCCCTCCCATTCTCCCAGGAATGCCCATTAAGTCACACTTAAGCTCTCATTGTGTGCCTGTCTAGGGGGATGAAACAAAGCCCTGCTGTCACCCTCCCCAGACGTGTATCAGAGGCAAGCAGCAGGCACTGTGAGAAAGTCGTCCTTTATGCCCTGATCGCCCACATTTTTTGACTGATACTGGTGGTTAGTGACTCTGATTGCACCCTGGGCTCTGCTAACCTGGCCCAGGGCCAGTGCTCTGTTTAAAAGGTATATGGTAATTATGTGTATTTACAAATGGTATGGCAACCTACCTTTAAGCCCCAAGTATATGGTAGGGCATGTAGGTTTAGAGGCCCAGCAAATTTAATGCACTTAAGTGTGCACTGTTGTGTGGCCTTCTGTTATTTTAAAAGTCAGCCCTGCTTTGCAGCCTGCCTTTATATTAACCCCTTCAGTGCCCATGACGAGCTGGACTCGTCATGGGCCGCGGTGGCGCTGTGCCCATGACGAGTCCAGCTCGTCATAGACCCCGCCCGCTAATGCAACGGCCGGCACTGGGCGGGGAAAGGGGCGGGCACTGAAGGGGTTAAAATTATTTGCAAATTCAACTTTGGAATTAAAGGTACTTCCAAAGTCCTAAAGTGCCTTATTTTTAAATATAGGTCACCCCTAAGGTCTCCTCTGGGTGCCTTGTAATTATAAGCAGAGACAATAAAAAAGATGTTTTATATTGCCCTGGTGAGGGAAACACTGACAATTTTGTTTGCCCCTCCCTGGAATTATACAAAGTACAGGCAAGGAGTGCTACTTTGTACGGGGCAGAGCTATGGGGCCACTGTGCATTAAATAGGCTAACATGTATTGAAAATACTTTCATCAGACAACTCATTATGTTACCATCTAGTACTCCTCTAGTTCCATTACGTATGGATCTAGGCCTAAGACACATTGCGGATGAAGCCTCCCTAAGACCAATACTATACTGGTGGCGCCTATGGAGCACCCCAGAATTAATACATTTTAGGGAGGAATTGCAAGAATTGATGGGGCTACCGGGAGCCCAAAAAATTCTCTGGCTCAGATTTGTAAAAGATACATGTAAGACCCTTGGCAGATCTACTCTTTGGAGTACTCCAGAAGAATGCTCCATGTCGATTACTAAGTAGGAATTGGCAATGAGTTATAGAGAATACAAGCTTTTGGCTCTTTCTCTGAGCCCTACTCTGGGCCGATTAACTTCTGAGTTTCTAGCTGTAAAGGAAAGCTATTCCATCGAACTGGTTCTGGATGATATACAACCTTTTTAGCCAAGAAACTCTATTTACAGTTTAGACATGGGGTTCTTCCGTTACGCTCTTTTACGAAGAAATGGGAAAACTCTGGTATAGAGATCTGTCCTGCATGCAATATCGCAATAGGAACTGTTCCCCATGTTCTATTTTTTTGCCAAGAATACAAACAAGCCAGATCCCGTTGGTTAAAGCAACTTATCAAAAATCTGGGCTCTGGGAGGTGCAATGAGATTTATAGAATTCTTAAATATGATACTCAATTACCCATTGTTTTCTCTGTAGCCCGCTTTTTGTTCTCTATATGGTGCACTCGCAATGCGATCCTTAAAAAGGCTCCCTTAATAGTCTGAGCTGTTTTGTAATGAACTATAGCCTATTGATCAAACTCCTGTTACTCCTGTCCAACGCCGTCTCGTCTTCATGCTTCAACACCCTGCGCATGCTTCGAAAGATCTTCCGGTGGATCCCCACCGAGACCAGGAAGACGGTCACCAGGCCCTCGTCACCAGTCGGCTGGACTACGGGAACGCCCTCTATGCCGGCACCGCCGCCAAACTCCAGAAGAAACTCCAACGGATCCAGAACGCCTCAGCACGACTCATCCTGGACATCCCCCGACATAGCCACATCTCCGGACACCTGAGAGACCTGCACTGGCTCCCCGTCAACAAAAGAATCACGTTCCGACTCCTCACCCACGCACACAAGGCCCTCCACGACCTGGGCCCCAAGTTCCTCAACAGCCGCCTGACCTTCCACAAGCCCACCCGCCAGCTCCGCTCCGCCAGCCTCGCTCTCGCCACCATCCCCCGCATCCGCAGAGCCACCGCCGGAGGAAGATCCTTCTCCTACCTGGCAGCCAAGACATGGAACTCCCTCCCCATCCACCTCCGGACAACGCAAGACCATCTCGCCTTCAGGAAGCAACTCAAGACCTGGCTGTTCGAGCAGTAGCGTTCCCCCCCCCCCCCCCCCCCCCCCCCCCAGCGCATTGAGACCCACCGGGTGAGCAGTGCGCTATACAAATGCCTATGATTGATTGATTGAATCAATTTTAACATGATTTACCTGTACTTTTAGAAAGGCTGGGACCTCCTTTCTTTTGGAATGCATTTATCGTTACTTTTTTGTACTTTGCATTTTGAGACGATGAACTTAAGATGCACTTATGGCTATTCTTTGCACTTTTGCATGTTGAAATGATGGCCAAACTGAGTTTATTTTTTTTAATGATCTTATCTGTGGGTGTTGTGATGAAGATTCCGCTTTTTGTAAAATGTGATGATTGTTTTTTTACATATGTTTTTATATTTTTATTGTGCTTTTATGGCAGTATGCCGAAATAAAGTTTTCAAATGGCAATGGTTTTCCCCATTGTAGCACATTAGCTCCACAGACTAACATGGGAAGGCTTATTAAACTTTAATAGAGTCGAACTATTGACAGGAGTAAATTTAATGATACTAAAAAGTGTCTAAATAATAGTTTGAATAAATCCAACAACTTGAAAAGGTTGTATTTATTATAACTATGACAGAAACAACATTATAGAACTTGCTTTTCTGATGTACCTAAATCCAGCTGTAGCGTAGCCTCTCCTGATTGGCCAGTCTTTGACAGGCTGAGCCAAGCTGCTCTGATGAGGCGTGAAGTGGCCTGAAAGGAAAAAAAGAGACATCGGGTGGGAGGAGATCTGCCAGCTGAAGAGCAAAAGGCTGAATGGGTCTGGGTAGCCGAACTGGTCTTCAAAGAGGGAAAGACACTTAGGACAGGACCCAGGCCCACTTCCTGAACTCCCAGCCAGATGTGAGCCCTGTAATTGAATTAGCAGAGGGGCTGGAAGGGGAGTGTTAGGAAGGTTAGCTACACCTGTAGGTTGGGTTAGCCAGACCTTAAGCTCCAGAAGAGATTTTCTCCATTTTGGTTTTTAAAGAACAGTGCTTTCTGGGACAAGAATTTGCACACTTCAGGGGGAGTGGTTATCATTGAGTGTGGCACCCGGCGCCCCATTTGTCAGAGGTGCTGCTTGTCAGCCCAGAAGCCTAGAAAAATATGGGAGAGCTGCCAAGCAACTGAGATCCCTGTTTGAAGAAACAAGAAGAAGGAGAAGGACTGTCCTGCTGGAACTCTGGCTTACCCTAGAGGACCGCACTCTGAATGACTGCACCTGCGGCACACTTTGGAACTACAGCAAAAGTCGGACATTGCCTTGCACTAAAAGTTTAAGGAGTGGACTCCCTGAAAGCGCAAGTTAAAAGAGTCCACCTGCATCATCTCCACCAAGAAGAAACCAGCTGACCACCTTCAGATGGACTTTAAATGATTTTGCCAGGTGCTTTGAGGGAACTCTAGTTCCAACTCTCTAAGGAACAACTCAGAGCTTCTTGAACCTTGGTTGGTATTGTAGACCATCAAGAGCCCAAAAGAACCCTCTGGAAGCATCTCCAGGATTTGAGAACATTTGGAGCATTCTGACCAAAAAGCTCCATAAATTGACTTACCAATCATTGAGAATCAAGTCAGCGAAGTTGAACTACGACTCGGCCTGAAATTCAGGTTTGCCCCACTGAAACTCTGTAGTTTTTTTACGTCGATGACACTCTTAGGAATCGACTGTGGCATCATGCTGAAGCAAGCTGCCAACGTCGTACTCAAACCCGAACTGCAGAGGAGACCCGCGTGAGAGAAAAAGCTCCTTACAAGTGACTAAGTCAAATGATAAAAACTTGACTGGGCCCTACTGCTAATTGTATCAGACCCATTGTCCATTGTGGTCAGAAAGAAATTTTGACTTTGTCCTGATCTAGCATGATTAGATGCCCCAGGTCGTTACTTTTGGCTTTTAGGCACTAGAAAATGTATATTTTTTATAAATTCATATCTTTGGTTATCTATATTGGATTTTGTCATTTAGGGGTCATGTTAATCATAAATATATTTCCTATTTTTATAAATTGGTGTATTTTTATTATGTGTTGTGTCATTTAAGGTATTGATGTTTTTAAATACCTTACACACCTGTCTCCTAAGTTAAGCTTGCCTGCTCACAGCCAGATACCAAGGATTGAGAAATGGAATAATATAATGAGACCTTGACTGGACCTTATATTGTGATTGTGGCCTTATTACTAGTGGTAGGTACCTACTTACACCTACTAATAAACCACCTTCCATCAGGCACCAAATGGCTAAAGTAGGAACATGCCTACTTTCTGTTCTTTTTGCACTTTCTAAATGTGGCATATTCTGTATTGTAATTTACAATCCAACTTCACCATAAGCTGTGATGTTAATTTGTGAGTCCAGAGACACCGAAATTAAAAAGTTTATCTCTTCCTAATTGGAAATTGCACTTAAAAAATGTAATAAAGTAATCCCAATGTAATCCTATGCAAGAGATAGGCCTTGCAGCAGTGAAAAAACGAATTTGGGAGTTTTTTACAAACAGAACATGTAAAACATAGATGTACATGCCCTGCCTTTTAAACACGTTGCACAGTGTACCCTGGGTTATCTAGGACCTATCTTAGGGGTGACTTATGTGTACAAAAAGGGAAGGTTTGGTCCTGGCTAGAGTTTATCTTGTCATGTCGATGTGACAGTTTACACTGTACATACGGGCTCTGCAATGGCAGACATGAGCTATTGTTAAAGGGCTACTTAAATGGGTAGCACAATAAGTGCTGCAGGCCCACTAGTAGAATTTCATTTGCAGGCCCTGGGCACGTGTAGTGCACTTTACTAGGAACTCATTTAATTTACTTATGTGTCAATTGGGGATAAGACAATATTACCATGTCTAGGGGAGAGAGCACAAGCACTTTAGCACTGGTTAGCAGTGGTAAACTGCACATAGTCCTAAAGCTAATAAAACACAGTCCGAAAAATGGAGGAGGCCACCCAAAGGCTGTCTGGTTTTAACACACCGTATTTCACATCATTGCGTTTTTCAAAAGTGTTTTTATTAGTTTTAAGCAAGTTGTCACCACAAATAAGGTTAGATATTGAAGAGATAGATGTAACATTGTCAGCAATCATAAGAAAAGAAACAGTAACACATTACAACAAATCAATGGGTTGTGCATCTCAATTAGCAATTTGTGGGTTGGTGGGTACATCGAGTGGGTGCGGGTAGTATTGGGATACACGAGAAAGTATGAATGACCAAAAGAAATGGATAAGGAGACTAGTACAAAGCCTCTACTGCGTTCCATTTCTTTAATCTGCTATCCGAGGTTGCCTCAAAATTTGAACTAGGGCTAATTTTCCACAGTCTATTGCGTCTTATGAGCATGAATGATGCTCCACCACATCCTCTGGGGTACCTGAAGGGTCAAGCAGTCCAGTGTAAGGGTTGTCATTCCTTTGCAGCAGTATTTCATGGAAGAAATTCAGGAGGTCCTCCAATGTCTGTATATGCTCTCGCTTACCTAGATCTTTGTGATTGGGTGCTCGGGTGACGTCTAATTCAATCCCTGCCCAATTCATTGTCAGCTCCAACCAGTTCTGTACTCTTGGAAACTACTGGGGTTTCCAAACAGTGACAATTGCCCTTTTAGGGAGAGTTTGACATATGTATACAAGTTTATTCTTCATTTTCCCCTTTTTTGGGGTGTATTTACAGTCTCAAGGGTGACGTATGCACAGTCCCAAGAGGATGCATTTTGGTTTGAGTAATCCTGTTCTGTTAGTACACTGCTCTAATTTTCCCATAATCTCTTCCCAGTAGGCCTTTCAAATCATTGGTTGATAATTCATTAATAGCACAAACACATAAATAAAGAGATGCTCTCTCATTTGAAGAATGAAAATCAAGAGGACATCAATTCTTGGAGAGTCCTACCAAAATGGCAATGAATTATGTAACTGATTTGCAAAGCACTGGGATAGCCTCAAAGAAAAGCTTGCAGAACAAGTTGCTGTGCTTGAATAAATCGATTTCTTTTTCTTTTTTTTTTACATAAATATATTATTACTCAAAAACGTATTTGAAATTAAGGTTATTTTTTTCTAATGAAATGTAATATAGGTTTAATTCAGTTTCCAATATTAAAAAAAAATAATGACTACAACACTAGATTAAAATCACCAGTGTAACTCTAAAAAAGATGAGATAATTCTTCCAAAATGATTGGGCCTCTTTCACAATACCAACTACGTTGCACTAGGCACTGTACTGTAGGCTCTTGCCCATGCTTTTTAACATGGACATGAGGCTTCCCACAAGCCCAATTCAATATCACAACCTCCTAGCCCATATTGGTACTAATGAAAGACAAATCCATCTGCAACTATATCGAATCGAAGTACAACCCCAGAATCACAGGCTGCTTTTAATAAAATTATTACTGAAGGAAAACATATTTTCTCTCCCTCAACCAACAAAAGCAGGACAACTACTTGTAAGCAATCACCAAAGACAATCCTAGGCAAATTGCCAAAAACAATCCTACTATTCACCAGAGTCCAATTGCTACATCTGACAGGTAGGTTTGTTGAGAAGATTTGGAACTATCACCAGTAATGCAGATGCTGCACACCATATTATACAGAAATGGGAAAATGCAGGATTTCTACTACACTCACGACAGTTCATCACGGTGCATAGAAATATGGGAGTTTTCTACATCATGGTAGCATGGAGGTTTCACATGCGTCTCTAAATCGAGGACAGGACAGTTGGCTCTGGCAGGCGTCCCCAAAAAAAGGCAAGCAAAGAATAGCCTAAGTACAGGGTAGTGTTAGAATTTATAGCACTACCAGCAACCTTCTCAGTGTAGGAGGGGTCCAGGGTTCCGAGAATCATCCTGACCCAGGCAAGTTACCCACTAGGAGTAGTGAATCATCTATGTGAAAGATTTTCCACAAAAGTTGTGGTGGGCCCCAAGGATTCAAACAGAGGCCACTGTTTTACGGTGCTCCTGCAGCTGACTGGTGAGTGGCTCAAGGCAGAACAGGAGAATGAGTAGTTGAGGTCACCGGGTGAACCCCCGGTGAGTCTAGGGTCCCTTTGTATTAGAATAGCATTGGGAAGGGAGGTTGCCTTATCCAGAGGTGAGATGGAGTGTAGTTGCTCCAGAAGCTCTGATGAAGCATAGACCACTTACATCCTCGGGAAACTGTACATCTGCAGCACTCAGATAGGAAACCGCTCCATTGATCTTCAGATGAGAGAAGTAGGAGAGAACATAGACCACCTAAGTCCGTGAGAAGTATTTGGTTTGAATTACTAGGACTTGGTGATGGGTGGTTGTTTGGAGATAATGGGCAGTATCAGGTCCCCCTAGGGGTGCTGAGAGTGCGTTTTCACCCAAACTGTCCAAAGTGATTTGAAACAGGATGCTTAGGAAGTTTACTGCTATCATGGCCAGACTGGCAGAGAGCTGTTAATAACACCACTTGGGTAAGTGACCTGGAGAGGGTGGATTCTCCACTAAGAGGGGAGTTTACAGCAACCTGTGTGCACAGACCCACTATACCAAAGACCCTGTATGTGGCCAAGTCTGCCTGGGAGTAAACAAATGAGTAATTCATTGAAAGTATTAAGTAACACTACCCCTTTGCACCAGGAAGAGAGAGTACTTCAGAGGGGCTGTCTGTCAGGACTTTAACCACCGAAACCAGATGTAGAATGTGAAATTATGAGGTTTCAAGGGAGACCCTTTGACTGTTGAAGAAACGGAGCCGGAGCTTTATGGGAATACCTTTAATTATATCCAATAAACAAATTGAATAGTGTACAGCAACTCAAAATTTGGGTCAATTTTTCAGAGAGGGTATTGAGAACTGTATGTGAAATGCACAATGTTGCCCTTGTTAACAACAATATGTGTAGACGGAGTCAAGTCACACAAATAGAAATAAACTTAAGATAAATGGTGGTATGGATCACAAAAATGGTCCCCGGTGCATTTGTAAGTTCTTGCTCCGTACCCTAAAGGCACATGATAATCCAAGGTTGCGAGTAGGGGGTTACAGTTGCACCCCTAAGTCAAAAAGAAAGGTGTACAAACACTTTTGTGAATCAAGCCTCAGAGAACATTGAGCAAATCACATGTTATGTTATGTTAAAATAATTTTATAATGCACACAGCTACCCAAAAAGGGTTTCCCAGTGAAGGATTAAGGTCAGAGGAAGAGGAAAGTCAAAGGTTTATTGATTAAATAACCAGGTTTTTAGAAATTTTCGAAAATTTGTATATAGTGTTTCTTTACGGATCGTTATGGGGAGAGAGTTCTATAAGAGAGGGCCGAGATAGGAAAAGGAACGACCACCTATTCGTGCAAGCTTGATCCTAGGGACCACACATTTTTCCTGAGTGGTGGATCGTAACAGGCGAGAAGGTTGATAGGGACAGACTAACTTTTGTAGATAGTGAAGAGCAGTACCTGTCTTAAACTTGAACATATAGGGGCAGATTTATGAGCCCCTTGCGCCACTTTTGCGTCACTTTTCCCATGTTAAAAGTGACGCAAAAGTGGCGCAAGGGGCTCATAAATCTGCCCCATAGTTCAGAGCTTTAAATTTAGTCCGGTTTTCCACTCTATGCCAATGAAGATCTCTCAAGGCAATAGTGGTGGAAGTCATTCTAGGAAGTTTGCAAAGCAGTCTAGCGGCCGAATTCTGAACCACCTGAAGCTTACGTAGAACCTCCGTATTTGCGCCCAAAAAAAGAATATTTCCGTAATCCAGTCTAGTTGTTACAAGTGCCTGGACAACTGTCTTTTGGGTAGTAATAGGGAGCATCCAAATGATTTTCTTTAACCATTTCAGTATGGTGAAACAGGTAACCGCCGTTTTAACCGCATGTTGTTTCATGGAAAGATTGCTGTCCATGATAAACCCTAGGTTGCGGACTTGAGAGGAGGGCACAGGGTGAGCACCCATTACGGTGGGCCAATGTTGTGGGCCCCATAGGTCTTTGTGTTTCCCTAAGATAAGGACCTTGGTTTTTTCACCGTTGAGCTTGAGAAGATTACTTTGCATCCAAGATGCAATCTTACTCAAGCCAGTTAGTAGAGGGGCCTGCCTGCTTATCTGCTGAGAGGGAAAAAAATATTTGGGTGTCGTCGGCGTACGAAAAAAGAGACAGCCCAGCCTCTTCTGCAATTGTTGCCAAAGGTTGCACATAAATATTGAACAGAAGAGGACTAAGAATGGACCCCTGAGGCACACTATAGGGTGAAGAATGGATTTTTGAGGTGGCTCTAGAGGAAAAGACTTGAAAAGTCCGTCCACATAGAAAAGAGGACAACCAACCAAGTGCCATGCCAGACACCCCGAGAGACTGCAAAGATTTTATTAACACGGTATGGGAGACCGTGTCAAAAGCAGCACTCAAGTCCAACAAAACAAGGGCTGCTGTGTTACCTTTGTCCAAGTGTTGCCGCAACAATTCAGTAACACCGAGAAGAGTCGTTTCAGTCAAAAAGCCTGCACGAAAGCCAGACTGGGAAGTATGCAAAAGATTAGAAGATTCAACAAACTCAGTAAGCTCAGCGCATCAATTCCCACTTTACACAAGTTGAAGTCTCAATAGACTTACAAAGCTCAATATGTCTCCTAGTCTTAAATCTCAATATTTCCCACACACTTTCAATTCTCGTAGAACCCTCAGAATTCATCACTCTATTGTTAACCTTTCCATTCACAACACTGCTACAAATTACACCTTTCCTCTGACAACTCTCGACAATTTGCAGCACCCCTGCCACGCAACCACGATTTCCCAACATGCTTTCATTTCCTACTTACACTTTCATATCTAAGGGTTCATCTTTTTCTGGTTTTTTCTGAACATTTTTTACCAAGGTTTCGCCGAAATTCTTCATAATTGGAAACATCTGAAAATTAAGAAATACAAATTATGCTGGATAGACATATTCGAAATATAAACAATTTCTGGCAAACATCCCCAGACCTTCCTTTCAGTAACATTCCATCCATCTTGGGCCACCACATATCAGAGCTGGACTAGAAACAGCTGATATGAAAACCCAGGGGCAAAGGCAGAGTGACATAAAGTAAAACGTGTATGATTTACTAATATTTTACGCAAGACAGAACAGCAACCAAAGCAGCAGCGCTGCTTTGTGTCAAATAGATGCAGAATAAATGTGCCATATCTACTATGATATGGCACATTTTTTCTCTCCACCAGCGCTGTCGTACGTTTGGCTGCCATGCACCAACAGACAAATCCTTGTGCTACAGTACCAGGGTGTGTGCGTTCTCTAAGGAATAGGTTTTGTACAGGAAGGGCATTCTTTCAGCACAAAAATATCTTTTAAGACTTTTCCTGCTTGGTATGTGTGCCTTGAGGAGATGAACAGTTTTATCTCAAATTCCTATCTACGAATGTTAGTAAATTCGGATTTGCGTCAAAATGTATAGTTGGTTGCATGGGAACACCCATGTGGCACGCTGGAACGCACCTTTGCAATAAAGTAGCACAAAGCACAACTGTGTATTAATTTGGGGAACTGTTCAACGCAAATCCTGGTGTGTGTTAGATAGTAAGTCCCACTCAACCCTTTGCTCCAGGTTCAGTCCCTGTTGTGACACAAGTCCGCTCCAGTGCAAAGCGTTAGTAAATCTGGAACTAGATATTTAGGAGGGTGTGTGCAGGTAGTCTTGAGGGCAATGCTGGAGAATATAAGCTAGAAATGTATACTGTGCTGTGCAATAAGGAGAATTTGAAGGCTAGAAGTGATGCATTCTCAGAAAAATAATTCTCAAAGCAAATATGAGGGGACTTGTTAGTAGCTCCAAATGTCAAGTTGAACAGAAGTTTCAGAGTTGTTATTTGAGATTTTGGTGCATGCAGGAAATGAATGTTTGGAATTATGCTATCCTTTGCAGGCATGCAACCTGCATTCTCAGGCAATCTAATGAGAAGTGGGGTCTCAGAGGGCCTTCTGCCTAATTATTATTCTATAGACAGGCAAGATTGTCCAAATCTATATTTTGTGATCCAACTGATTAGAACATTGGTCACATTGCAAACTAAAGCCAAGGTCATAGTCCAGTTGTAGTGCAGTCTGCACATGTTGGTTTGTGACACGTGCTGTGTACATTAGGACCATAAACACTAAGGCCCAGATTTACTATGATTTTGTGTTGGGGTCACGTCACTTTTGTGGCAAAACCCAGATGCAAGATCATGTACTAAGGAATGCAAAGACACGTTGAGTGGTGTAGCAAATGCAAAGTAACCCAAAGCAGCCTTGCGTTACTTTGTGTCTGGTACGCGTTACATGGGTGGTGCATGGGTGTTCCCAAACATCCACCTGTGTATTTTGAAACAAACCCAGATTTACAAAGACTTGTAAGCCTAGATTTGTGCTAAAATGGTGCTCCTACACAACAGAAGCGTAGTGAGAAAAATATTTATTTCTCCTTGTTAATTCCTCTTCCCATGGGTGCTACATTCTGCAGGCCAGGTAGAAAGAGGAATTTGCCTCTAAAGATTGTTTCTGTGCAGGAAGGTATCCCCTCCTACACAAAAACAATTCTACCCATAACGCAGGCACCCTTGAGGGGTGAACTCCTAGGACATTCAAACCAGGAAACAGAAAGGATAAACAAAATATGGGAGTGCAACACGCCATCTAACAAAATTGTGCCTATGAGGATTTATGAGAGAAAAACAGGAGCCAACACTGGGTAGACTACAACATTGGGCTCTTGCTCAAGCCCTGATGAAGTCCCACTGGGACGAAACGCGTTGGCAGGGCCGAATGGATTGATTCTGTCAAATGGGAATTTGTTGAATAAAATTGGAATCAAAGCAACTCACAAGACTCCTTAATAACTTTTATTTGTCACATCATGACAACTTGATCTGTTGCTGGACAACAGTTTAACCATCTGTGATTTTGGAACAGATAATCCTGTATAGAATTGAACGCTCCTTTTCATTTGTTATTTCTTGACCTTGTGTTGGGGTGGCCTCTTGGCAATGGGGTCACAAAAGTAGAGTGTTGGAGCAAACAGAATTTGTATTATTACATACCAGTGGGCCGTTTGGAGCACACGTTGCCAGTGTGCTGTTTACTAGTACCATTGCACTGTGGTACAAGTGTACCTGCATTGGCGCTAGGCATCACACCGTGCACCAGTGGAAGGAGAGAGCAGAAATGCACCATATATTTGTAAATGTAGCGCATTTCTGCTCTCTCCTTTTCACGCAACACAGCAAGTGCCTTTGTTACACTGTGTTGCATGAAATAATAGTAAATATGCCCCTAAATTTACATGCATATGGATGGAAAGTCTGTGAACCCTCCCTGGTCTGACAGATCACACTGTGGGTGTAATCCATCGAATCCTACATCTTTCAAGTTCTGCTGGACCAATCTGGCTTCTACCAGACCAGACGCCAGCCCATCAGAGACATGCAAAGCATCTGTATAAAGTAGGACATGCTTGCGTCTTCAATAAAGAAAAAAAACTAAAGCATTTTAATTTAGCAACATTTCCTCGTCTTCCACAAAAAATCATTAGTGTTGTGTGCTAAAGTTGCTCCCAGACACAAGAGATGTGTCTTTGTTCTAAGTGTCCCCACTCATGTGACTGTTCATCTTGGGTGCTGACTGAGGCAAAACCAAGGTTAAAAGTCCATCCTGTGTGCCCACATCCCACTGGCAGTACGCCCAGTGTGCTAGCTGCGTAAATACCTTTCAGGAAGTTCAATCTATGTGCCATCTGTGACCTCTAGCCGTTTAGCATTTAACCCTGTGGGGTCCGATCTTCTAATGGTGATGGCCTGATTCCCTCACCACTCTTAAAACCACAGATATCTACTTCCGACAATTACACATGCTCCCCCAAAACCATTCCCCACTGAAGCAATTTCACATATTGCACACAATTGACATCAATGATGCTCAATGCATTTGTGCTGCACAGTGGAGGAGGGCTTCAGGCTTCTTTGTTTGTAATCAGTTCATGAGCAACACTGCAAATGCTAAACTTCAGGAGTGACAGTTTGGAATCTTGGATGCACAAGAAAACGTGCATACTCACTGGGCAGCTCACTCACTAATAGCTACATCATCTGAACAGGGATGATCAACAGTGTGGAAAAGATGGCAGTACCATCAACATATTGCACGAGTTAACTCGGACAGTTTCTCTTTTAAATGATGTGGCTGCTCACAGCATCCTTCATGTCATATTCGGCCACCTACAGAAGGCTGTGTCAGGGTATTTATAGAACAAAGGCAGCCGCATGAAAACTTCCATATATAATGAACACTAGGGAATGACCACGTGGGGCATCAACAGGAAGCCTTCAAGATGCCTCCAGGATGTTAAATGACAGATTTGTTGTCTTACTGATTGGGGAAGATTTTGTCTGCAAGAGTTTTACACACAGATGCATGTACATTTGCACAATCAATCAATCAGTATATTTGTAGAGCGCTTCTTGTCACCCGTGAGGGAATCCAGTCGCTGGCAGGGTTCAGATGAATCACCGAATAGCCAGGTCTTCAGGGACTTTCAGAACTCCGGAAGAGATGGGGAGGTCCATATATGAAAGAGTAGCTCATCCCATGTCTTCGCTGCTAGGTAGGAGATGGAGTGACACCTCATCCGCTACACCGGATGCATGTACTTAGGGTTATAGAAAGGGATGCAGAGTGGAGATGTTTGGTGTGCTGATGGAAGTTCAGGTGGTGGTTCAAGTAGGTGGGCCTGCTGTTGTGTATGCCCCTGAATGCATGGGTCAGGAGCATAAACTGGCATCTTTTCTGTACAGGGAGCCATTTAAGTTTCTTGATGTAGGGAGATGCAAGATGAGTCTGGCTGTGGAGTTCTGCATGGTCTGTAGTCATTGTAGAGGTGAGCTGTGATAGCAATTTCTGAGTAGAGAGCATTGCTGTAGTCCAGTTGGCTGGAGATGAGGGCCTGGGTGATCGTGCGTCTTAAGCTTCGGGGTAGCCATTTGAATATCTTATGAAGCATGCAGAGGATGAAGAAGCAGGAGGAGGAGCAGAAGTAGTTGCCCTGAGTCGTCATGGTTTGCTTGTTGTCCGGAATGATGCCTAGGTTCCTAGCATGGTCATTTTGGTATGATTAGGTCAGAGTCCTGATAGCTTCCAGAATGCATCCCATGGGGAGCTTTTGCTTCTGAAAATCAGTACCTTTGTCTTGCCCATGTTGAGCTTCAGGCAGTTGTCCTTCATCCAGTTGGCGATGTCTGTCATGCAGTTGTGGAAGTCTTGGTGTTGGTGGTGTCTTTAGAGAAGGAGAGGATGAGTTGTGTGTCATCAGCGTAGGATATAATGTTGAGTACGTGGGTTTTGGTGATGCTGGGATGAGGTGTCATATAAGTGTTGAAGAGGGTGGGGCTGAGCAAGGATCCTTGGGATACTCCACAGACGATTTCCTTGAGTTTGAAGGTGATGGGGAGTAGGCAGACTTTTCACAATCTTCCGGTGAGGAAAGAGGTGATCCGTCTAAGAGCGTCTCCTTGGATGCCTACGTTGGGCAGCCTTGTTATGAGTGTGTGTTGGGAGACCATATCAAACACTGTCAAAAGGTCTAGGAGAATCAGAGCTGCAGTCTCTCCTTGGTTGAGTAGGGCTTGGAATGTAATCGGTAGCTGCAATGAGGGCTGCCTCAGTGCGGTGGTTGTTGCGGGGTCAGTATTGGGAGGAATCGAGTAAAAGGTTCCGTTCCAGGTGTGAGGATAGTTGTTGGTTGATATCTTTTTCTAATTTTTTGTCCTGGAACAGGAGGAGGGAGGTCAGTCAGTAGTTGTTGACTTCTGCATGTTTCCAGACCTCGGGGAAAGTGGCAGTGACAGCTGAGGTGCTGAACAAGGTGGTAAGAATGTGGCTGATTCTGGCTTCACCTAGGTTGAAGAAGTGGTGAGGGCATGGGTCAGTTGGGGCCCCTGAGTGGACAGAGTTCATGATGTGGTGTCATTGTCCTGTGGAGCGAGCTGCCTCCATTTGGTTAGTCGAATGTCTGTGGTGGTAACAGGGTAGTGTGTTGCTTGAAGAAGTCAGTGGCCTTGGGCTGGGGCTTGAAGTTTCTGTAGTTTCTGTAGATATTGGCAATCTTGTTGTGGAAGAAGTTTGCAAGGTTGTCGAAGAGTTCCTGTGGATAGGTAATGTTGTTTGTTGCACCTGGGAGGTTGAAGAATTCTTTGACGATGTTGAAGAGTTCTTTGCTGTTATTGATGCCTGATTTAGTAGGTGAGGCTGAGGCAATTTTCTTCGATTCGCTCAACTGTCTGTGGCATAGTTTGAGGGCTGTTTTGAAGGTGTCTTGTCAGTCATGTCCTTGCTGGTGCGCTATCTCTTTTCCAATTGATTACAGTGTCATTTAGTGGTTCTAAAGTCTTCAGTGTACTGGCTAGCCTGCTTGGTGGACCTTCTCTGGGTGTAGGTGATCCATATGTTGAAGTTTCTGACATCCTGTTCTGGGTTATTGGAAGAGATGGGGTGGGCGGTATTGAGGGCATTGATCCATGTTTCCTTTAAGACTTTGCTCAAGCCACGGTGGGGGAAATTGAGCAGACTGAGGGTAGAGGTCTGTGAGCTGGTGATGTTGAAGTGGACGATAGAGTGGTTGGTCCAGGTGAGTTCTGTGGTGTGGCTACACCTGTTGTGGTCGCTGGAGGTGAAAATGTGTTCTAGAGTGTGGCCTGTGGTGTGCGTGGGGTCATGGATGACTTGGGTGAGTCCAATGTTGTTCAAGCTGTTGAGGAGATTGGTTGTGTTGATGTCATTGAGGTCGATGAGATGAAAAAGGAGGCTGCCAAGGAAAATGTAGTTTTTGGAGTCTATGGCGAGGGGGGCAATGAAGTCAGTGATGAAGATGTAGAAAGCTAGACGTGGTCCTGGAAGATGGTAGGCAAGGTTGCCCCTGATGATGGGTTTCTGACTGTTTTGAATCGGACGTTGAGGTGTTCCATGGCTGGGGAGTTGTTGTCATTTGAGGTGGTGCATTGGATGGATTCCTTGTGTGTGACGGCAATCTTTCTGCCGGGCTTGTTAATGTGGTCATGGTGGGTGGTCTTGTATCCTTCGAGCATTGCGGTGGCAATGCACACACCCACGCACTTGATGACATGCATGAAACCAGAGGCAGCAATAGATGAGCAATTATTAAATTAGTTGCAGCACTACTCTTATGGTCTTTTTAAAGGAAAATCTTGAGCCCACAGGACAGGGAGATGGATTTTCAAGTTTCTTTCATGGACCACAGCCACTTCAGATAGACCACACTGAACCTAAAACCCATGATCCTCCCTGCAGAAAACTACCTGAAAAATAGACAAAAACCCAGGATACCATATACTCAATGTCCAGTCAAGTGGGGAATTATTTCCAGTAACATATATATATTACAATCAGTCATAGTTGCCTTTAATGTGCTTAGTAAATGAGATACACTGATCTGAATGGAAAGAATGTTACCTTTCCATATTGTTGGGAGGTGGGAAGAACATAAGTGCCGGGACTTCACCATTCCTCCATGTGTTGACCTTACATACAAGTAATGCGTATGATACCCAAAGAACATGGGTGTAATGGCATTTACTAGCCTGCCACCAGCACAGCTTACCCCAGGCTGTAAGCCTGAACCTGGTGAGCACAGGGTCCACAATGGTTCAAGAAGGGACCAGTGAATGCTTTCAAATTATGCAATTTTTTTTCTTTGTTTTTAATTCTTTATTGATATTATCACATTTATAGTCAAATCCAATTAAACAGAAAAGGAATTCTGCATTTGATCCTGATCCCACCCCCCCACCCTTGCGACCCCCCCAACCCATACATGGCTAAATACATATAATCCAGATGTCAAATATTTACAGAAGCTTGTAAAGAAAAGATTAGAGATAAAGAGCAGAATAATACACAAACAAAAAAGTGCGCTATACATGATTCAGAAAATGCCAGTTAATTAAGGGGGCCCAAATGGCTAGCCCTTTGGCTTTCAATTTACAACCTTCTCTGGCGTAAACGGCTTTTTCAAATCTCTATATTGATAAAAACCTTTCTAGCCACTGCTGGCCTGTTGGGGGAATAGGATCAAGCCAATGGGTGGCTAAACATAACCTAAAGACTGTAGAGGCAATGAATAAGAAGGAGTGATTGAGGTTCAAAGCAAGAGAACCGCCTATCCCTAGTACAATCAATTGAGGACTAAGATCAACTTCCATGCCAAGCATGCTTGCTAAAAAGCCTCCAACACTATGTTTCAGGGTGTCCAGAGCAGGGCATGTTGCAAACATATGGACAATGTCTGCTGCTGGATATTGGCAGCGCGGGCAAGTGGAGCCTGCCACCCTACCCCATTTAGCAATCTTGGCAGGTGTTATATACAGATTAAACCATGTTTTAAAACATTGAAGTTGTAGATTAGTTGCCATGACAGAAGTCTGAGCCATATATAATGAATTATCAACATCCCCAGGATCGCTTTCTAACAGATTTTGCCACCGATCTACATGTTTAGTCAAATCATCAGGTGTTAAGTCAATCAGCATTTTATATAGCCCCCCCCGCAAGGTACATGAGTCTTTAAATTATTCATCCATTACCAATACCCTGTAAAAGCCAAAGGTTCCCCCAGTTTTTTATTCAAATTATCTCTTATTTGAAGGTATTTAAAGAATTGTCTATTATCTAGCCCAAACTAATCTCTTATGGCATCAAACAATAACAGATCATGCCCGATTCTAAGATCTCCAATTATTCGTATTCCTTTATCATGCCATTGCCTCATATGCCCATCATTAAAAATATGAGGGAAAAAATTATTCATGTATAGAGGGGTTTATGCATTAAAGCGTCCATGCCCGAGCTTCTTATGAATTGAAGTCCAAACCTTAAAAGCACAAATTAGAGTTTTGAACTTCACCCGTTTGTAATAATTGAAGTCAATATGCCGCAAAAGGCACCCCTTGGCTTCCGTTCCCAAAATCAATTCAAAGATAGAGACAGATGAACGATCTGTCACCAAATCGTCTTTTTCGTTGAGCAAAATCTCCATATTCTGTAACAACGCTGCCCAGTGATATAATTGGAGGTTGGGTACTGCCCACTCTCCTCTATCCCTAGGCAAGGTTTTTTTTTTTTTTTTTTTTTTTTGAAAATTTTTATTGAAATTAGGCAAATCCAATAATACAAAGTTTACGGCTGTGCAATCAACAAAAAGCAAATCAGTAGCCACTGTGTGACACTTCCGGTTCTTAGATAAACAATACCACATCATCAATGCAACTGACAACAAGACCCCATCTACCAATCCATCATCGACACCTGCCCGAACCTGAACCAGGGGGATCTCTGACCCGTGCTCTGTCTCTAGGGCACTAAAGCCACCCTCCACCCCTGCTCATATCTCGAACATGGGAAAACGCCATGTGGCACACAGTACCTGACCCCAGGAGCTAAATATCCCTGCGTCCGCACCCTCCCCTGACCACTACATCTGCGTAACATTGGTTGGTACAACCTACCCCACTCCAGTGGGAGCTATTCCGGGATTCGGGGATGGCGGGGTCGAGCCAGGTAAGCCTGCAATGTACGTTTTATAAGGGCCCCAGATGTCCCTAGGACGCGCCATCGTGGGGAGGAGACTAGAGTAGATCTCGCTATTCGTGCTACAGAAAGCCATGGCCGTAAGCCACGTCTTGGACGTGGGAGCTGTCTTCTTCCCCCAGTGCCTTGCTATCTCCCTCTTGGCCAGGAGAAGCCCCAGAGAGGCCAATTTACGGACATTCTTTGGGAAATTGACGGTATACCCCAACAGTGCGACCTCAGGAGTGGGAACCAGAGTAAGCTCTAGCATCTCTTCTAGGATCTTGTGAACCTGTGTCCAGAATGTCTGTAGTCTCGGACACGTCCAAGACATGTGTGCAAAATCGGCATGTGGTGTAGCGCATTTCCAGCAGGTGTGTGGCCGCGCGGGATCAATGGCATGGAGTCTAACAGGGGTCATATACCAACGGCGTAGGAATTTATAGTGTAGGAGTTTGTGACGACTGTTCAGTGACACCGTGTCGGTGACCTTGCCACATGCCGTCCATTGTTCGTCCGTGATAGGCCTACCCAGGTCTGTTCCCCATTCCTCCCGCGCACGATCGTCCGTACAGGGGACCCGTGCTGCGCACGCCCTGTACAGCTTGGAAACAATATGTGCCCCCGTATCGGCGTCAATCAGGGTGGTGAGGGGTTCCAAGGAGGCCGGCTCGAGGGGAAATCCCTTAATCTCCGCCCGGGCGGCGCAATAGAGCCGGCGAAGAACGAACCGGTCCATGAATGTAGCATCACTGAATCGCGCGTCTTCCGATGCTGAGAAAATGTGCCCACCCGGGTATAAGTCCCCGATCCTGGAGAGGTCAAATTTCGTCAACGTTCGTTGCACCAGTGCTTCATCCGTGCCCGGTAATAGCCCAGGGTTGGATAGCGGGAGGGAAGAAGAATACAGCAGAGGCTGAGCCAAATAGCGCGAGAGCCTGCTCCACGCCCAGCTGGTGGTAGATACCGTTTGAATGTCCATTGGGTCTCTGGGGACACCTCTGGGCAACACCGCCGACAGGCGACCTGGGAGGACAAAGTCCGCCTCTGGGCGAAGGAATGGGATCCGAGCATCAGGGTGATACCAGGCATAGGCATGTGCACACTGAGCGACTAGGTAGTATAAATATAAATCAGGCACTCCAAGGCCACCTCGATCCTGTGGGAGTGTGAGAGTCGCCCAGCGGATCCAGGGGTGTTTCCCGCCCCAGACCAGTCTAATCATGAGGGACCGCAGAGTGCGGAAAAAGGTCCGGGTTAGAGGGATAGGGATATTATTGAAAAGATACAAAAATTTGGGGAGCACTATCATTTTAAGAATAGCTATCCTAGCGGACATAGAGAGCGGGAGCCGCAGCCACCCATCCACCTGAGTCTCCAGTCGCGCAATCGCGCGGCCATAGTTGAGGCGGATGATTTCGTCCGTGTTCAAATGTATTTGTATGCCCAGGTACCGCACCGAGTCCGGGCACCACTCCAGAGGGAACTCACACTGCCATGGGGAGGTGCCACTAGTCAATGGAAAGATGATGGACTTATGCCAGTTTATGCCCAGACCCGAGTGGCTACCGAAACGAAGGATTTCATGTATCAAGGGGGCAAGGTTGGCCTGCGGCTCCCTGACATACAGGATTGTGTCATCGGCATAGAGAGAGGCCAGCAATGGGCCCGTCCGAAACTGGAGACCCCTGTGGAGGTGCCGCTCCTGGAAATGCCGAATCAGGGGGTCCATAGCCAAAATAAACAAGAGCGGTGAAAGCGGGCAACCCTGCCGCGTACCGCGCGTGAGCGAGAATGGGCGAGATAGCGTGCCGTTGAGACGCAAACGGGCCGTAGGGCGACTATAGAGAAGTCTGACAGTCGCCAGGAAGTTCGCAGGCATGCCCATGCGCTCCATGACGGAAAGAAAGAAAGGCCATTCTAAAGAATCGAACGCTTTTTCGGTGTCTAGGAGGATCGCTGCAGCCGGTGTGGTCGGGTTAATTCTGTGCAGAACCGTGAACAGCGTACGCAAATTTAGCGACGTCGAGCGGCGGGGGACAAAGCCAGACTGTGCGGGCGATATAATGAATTCCATCAGCTGGGAAAGCCTGTTGGCTACTATCTTGGCCAAGATCTTATAGTCAGTGTTTAAGAGGGAGAGGGGCCTGTACGACCCACACAACGTCGGGTCCTTATTCGGCTTCGGGAGCAGCACAATGACTGCCTCACTCAGAGTAGACGGGAGGGAGCCACGCTCCAAGGCCTCCGCATACACCTCTATTAACTTGGGCGCCAGCAGATCAGAAAAGGCCTTGTAAAAGTCAGCGGAGAAGCCATCAAGGCCCGGGGCTGAAGAGCCCCAAAGCACTTTGATTGCCCCCCGCACTTCCGCCACCGTTATAGGTTCCGCCATGAACTCCTGCATGCCCCTATCCAGGAACACAAGAGCGATTTCCGATAGATAGGCCGCACGAGCGGCCGCGGAGTCACCCAACTTGGTGGTGTATAGATCTGTATAGTAGGCCAGGAATTCGTCCCGGATCTCGGCGGGCGTTGTGCGGAGCCCACCATCCGTGCCCCGCACCTCAGCGATCAGGGACTTGCTGTATGGTGGTCGTAAGGCCTGCGCTAGCGTGCGCCCTGGCCTGTCCCCCTCTCCATACCTACGTGCAACCTGGTATTTCCCCAAATAAAGGATCTCCCTGTCCGCGGCCTCCCGGAAGTCGGATAACAGGCGTAAGCGCCTGGTAAATACCTCGTCAGAGGGTGCCTGCTGCGCCTCAGTGTCTAGCGCGTCTAGCTGTGTCTCCAGTTGTGTTATTGTTGCGCGCAATACCTTCAGGACCCCTGCGTGCTTAGCTATGCAAACCCCTCTGATATATGCCTTGAACCCATCCCAGAGCACTGCCCACGAGTCCACCGAGCCAGTATTTATGGTGAAGTAGTCCTCTATCGCCTCGGAAACCTCATGTACAAAAAGGTCATCCAATAGCGCCCTCCCAGGGAAACGCCACTGCCGCTCAAAACCCTCAGGTCGAGGAACGTCTAAGCCAAGTAGGACTGGGGAGTGGTCCGAGTACGTTCTCGGGAACGTCCTCAACGCGCAGAACCAAGGGGACAGGCCCGGGGAGAGGAGCCAGTAGTCAATTCTGGTCCAAGTGTTGTGTTGTCCTGAAAAGTGTGTGTAGTCAGTAGTGGTCGGGTTTCGCCTGCGCCATATATCCGTCAGTGAGAACCGACGGCAAAGGTCCTGGAATGCGCGCCTTGCCCTAGGCTTGGAATCTGTGGCCCCAGAGGTGCTATCCAGCCCCACATCCAGCAACATGTTTAGGTCGCCGCCCAGCAGGACGCCAGCCGGCGCTAGGGTTACCAGTTGGGCCGCAAGTGCATGGAAAAAGTCAGGGGAATCAGTGTTGGGGGCATACACACAGACAAGAGTGACAACATGGCCCATCAAAACCCCCTTTACAATGCAGTAGCGCCCCTCCCTGTCTCCCAGAAACGTCTGGAACTGAAACGGGACTCTCTTATGGATCAGCACCGCAGTGCCTCTGGCGTAATTACTGAAATTGGCAAAGTATCGGTGAGCGCCCCAGGAAGCTGCAAAGCGGGAGGTCGTTGGAGCGTGCAGATGAGTCTCTTGAAGAAAAGCAATGTCCACCCGGTGCCGATTTAAGTAGTGCAGTATTTGTTTGCATTTACTCCGGTTGTTCAGGCCCCGGACATTCCAAGTCATTAACGATAGATTGAGAGGAGCTTCATTCAGACCTATGTGGGCCATTGATGCCAGTCAGCAAGTAATGGGAGCAACAAAACCGGGATGTCACTGTGTATCAATAAAGTTCGTTCACACATAGCCATATTAGCAGAATCAAAAATGCTTACCCCTACCCCCTCCCCCCACCCAGCCAAACCACGCAAACGTGAGGCAACCCCAATCCTGGAAAAAAAGAACAAAGCTCTAGACAGGAATACCAAGTATAACCAAACAGTAGAAAGCAGAGCATCGCAACAAAAAACGATCCCATCGGTTTCAACCAAAGGGGGGTGACAACGATCCGCAATCCACCCAGCGCTGCAGCACAAATATACTCCAAATGTTAATACGTCCCTCAATAACCAAAGTCAAACAGTGCAAAGTTCGGTGACGGGCGCCGTCTCAGCCGACACCGGAGGTCGAGAACAGGTCCTGGCTGCCCGCAGACCCACTACCAGGGGGAGACCGTCCACCCTTTCCCCCCCGGCGGGCCTCTGCGCGGCTTGTAGGTACGGCAAAAATCCTGCACCGCAGCGGGATTGTCAAATAGCCGAGCTCGGCCATCAACCTCGACCCGGAGCCGGGCCGGATAGAGCATGCCCTATTTAAGGCCCAGGTTCCGGAGCGCCGCCTTAACCCCCGCATACTTACGCCTGGCCTCCTGGACCATGGTGGTGAAGTCTGGGTAGAATGAGAGTCTTGAGCCCTGCCAGGTAATCTCGCCCTTCTCTCTGGCAAGCCGCAAGGCAGTGTCGCGGTCTCGGAAGTTCATAATGCGGGCAATCAGCGGGCGAGGCGGAAGCCCCGGGTTAGGTCTCGGCCCCAGGGAGCGATGAGCACGCTCCACCACGAAGCCAGGAGTGAAGGAGTCTCTCCCAAAGATATCAGCCAACAGTGTTTCCACAAAGACATCAAGCCTGCCCGTGGCCGTGGACTCCGGAACCCCAATAATTCGCACATTGTTGCGCCGACTGCGCGATTCCAAATCTTCGTTTTGGCTGGCCACTTCCTTCAATATGCGCTCCAATCTGTCCACCCTTTTGATCTCCTGCACCGATTTATCCTCCACTGCAGAGATCCGGGCCTCAGCCTCTCCCAGACGCTTGTCGTGGGCCTGGATTTTGGCCCCCATAGTTTCCAGAGTCTTATCTAGGGCGTCAAAGCGACCATCCAGGGCCCTGAAGCCGGCGCGCATCTCCTGTAGCCAGTCCGGGGACGGGGCACGGGCCATCGAACCGCCGGTCGCTCCACCGGCCGGGTCCGGCATGTCAGGGTGGTTTTCCGCGGGCTGCTCAGACAGTTTCTCGAACTGCAGCGTTTTCTGTTTGGGGTCTTTGCGACCCATGCCCACAACCGCCAGACGGCCACCAGCCAGTCGTGTGTAGAGCAGGGGAGGCGCCGGTGCGATGGAGCGTCAGTCCAATGGCGCAGGCCAATCCGTAGCCAAGCTATTCCGGACCACGGGCGTTGTTGGGCCCGCCGGCACCGGAGAGATCTCGACCTCACCGTGCAGCAGGCAAGGGCCACAACTCCATGGAGCCAGCAGGGTCGCAAAGGAACATCAAGTGCACCAGCGCGATGTAGTCAGCGGCCGCGACTCGAGGCCGCCGGAAGGGGCAAGGGAGGAACGCACAAACCGGCCGCGGAGCACGTGGCCAACCCAGAGAGGGCCCAAGGATCGAGGCAGAGACAACCCGGGCTCCCAGCCCAGCGAAGGGCCCCCATCGCCCCCCCCCACCGCTAGCAGGCCGTTCCGCCACCCCTCCCAGGCCCCCCGACCGAATTAGCCCGGGGCCCCAGGGAGGAGATAACGAGCGAGGCAGCGCTCGGAGCGCAAGGCAAGAGCCGAGCGCCCGGTCGTCCTCCGGTCCGCAACGGCACAGGGAGAGTAGCGGGTCCCCGCCAGACAGTGCCACGGTGCTCAATGCCCCCCCCCCCATAGCCCCCCGGGTACCTGTCTCTCGGCCGGCCGCCTTCCTCGCACTCGCGTCCCCCATCCCCGGATCAGCCCGCCATCTTAGGCCTCAGGATAATGTGGTCGTCGCCGGGCGCACCCGTGGCCCGGGAGGTCCGTTCTGCATCCCAGCGCACTCCGGGGCCGTAGTAGGGTCAGCGGCGGTGTCTGGCGTCCCGCGCCCGCATCAGGAGGGCTAGGAAAGCAGGGTTTGCGCCGGGTCGATGGTGGAGCTTCAACGCCGTGCGGCCATCTTAGCTCGCGGCTTGGCCACGCCCCCGTCATCCCTAGGCAAGGTTAATAGTTTAAATGCTCTACTGGGGCGGCAGTTTGCCCAAATAAATTTAGAGAAAAGTTGATTCATAGCAGTAAACCAAGCATTACTAATAGACATAGGTATGGCCCTTAAAAAATAATAAAATCTTTGGCAAGAAAATATTTTGATAATGTTACATCTCCCCACCATCGTAAGCTTTAAATTCTCTAAACGAGCAAATTCAGTTTTAAATTTAACATTTAAGGGTTTTAGATTAATGTCCATAATCTTTTAGACATCCTCAGTAATTTCTACCCCCAGATAAACCGCTTTCTGAACCACACGTACATCATTTATCTGAAGACCATTACCAGTCAGGATCTGGGTTTTATTCTGGTTCAGTCGATAGCCGGAAAGTTTCCCAAAAAGGACTGCTTCTTTCTCGATCTCCCTTAAGGTTGTCACGGGATTTGAAGTGGTTATGGCAAGATCATCAGCGTAAGCCAATATTTTTGTATTTACCCCAATATTCTGCACCCCAACAATCAAGTTATTAGCTTCTAGCCTTCTAACCAGCGGGTCTATGTAAAGCGCAAATAATAGAGGTGAGCAGGGACACCCCTGCCAAGTCCCTCTGCTAATAACAGTTGGGTCCGACATCTCCCCCATGATGGAGATATGGGCCGTCGGGTTACTATATATTGATTTCATAGCCGTGATAAATTTCTCCCCTATTCCTCTGTTCTTTAAAGTTCCCCATAAAAAAGACCAGGAGACCCTATCGAACGCCTTTTCCGCATCGAGCAGGATAAGTCTGATAGGGTCCCCTGTAATGCCTGCATTATCAAAAAGAGTAATAACCTGCCGGATGTGATCTATTGTACTACGTCTAGGTACGAAACCGTGTTGTGATGGTGGAACTAATCTCTTAACCCCTTGGACGCGGGTTTATTTTCTGCGCTGTGCGGGAGAAATGAACAGTGGGCGGGATTCTGACGGCTCCCGGCCATCGTGCGCACACGCCCACCGTGATGCATGACGGCCGGGAGCCGTCATGAGCATACAAGGGGTTAATAAGAGCTGCAAGGCGAACGGCAAATATCTTGGCATATATTTTGATGTCACTATTTATTAGGGTAATAGTCCGATACGACCCCATTTCATTAGGTGGTTTTCCTTTTTTGGGAAAGACAACTATATTAGCGGTTTTCCACGAGTTCGGGACTCCCCGGCCACTCTGGGCATTCAAAAACACCTGCTTCATTAATTCTAGTAAAGATGGGGCAAACATTTTATAGAACTCTCCAGGTATAGCATCTGGTCCAGCTGCCTTGCCATTGGCTAGCGAACAAATAGCGTCCTGGATTTCCTCTGTTGCTATGGGAGATTCTAAGGCTGTTCGCTCGTCTGAGGACAGTTTCTCTGCTACAGAGCCATCCAAGAAATTTAACACGGCTTCCTCATCATTACTAATATCCTCATGGTTGAGCTTCTAGTAATAGCCGTGAAAGGCAGCGCAAATTCCACTAGGTTCAGTGGCAGGCCCAGT
Source organism: Triturus cristatus (assembly GCF_964204655.1). Classification (NCBI taxonomy): domain Eukaryota; kingdom Metazoa; phylum Chordata; class Amphibia; order Caudata; family Salamandridae; genus Triturus; species Triturus cristatus. The sequence goes on along the minus strand of NC_140593.1, from coordinate 1,058,356,139 downwards.
CCCCGGGTTTTCTATTACTGAGAGGTTTCCCTGGGTTGTGCATTGCCTCGCCCGCATCGCGAACACATGCCCCACCTTTTCCCCACACTCATACAGACTTGAGCGCCAAGCAGCGTATTTCCCTGCTGCCTTTATTGCTGATGTTTCTGTGATGAAAGATTTGGCAGCAGCAACCCTATTTTGTGCCTGTTCCATTTCTTGATTACTAGTAATGGCTTGAACAAATTGCGTTTCAGCTTTACATAGCTTCTGATATTGCTCCCGTAAGAGATTTTTCTCTTTTGATTGTGCAGCCCACACATATCCAGTTGGCAAGATGGCGGCTGTGTGAAGGCTGCTGACACCGCTCGTCCGGCGCTCTACAATGGTTTAAACCCTTCACCAAAACAACCCACCACATTAGATGGATAGAATAAGGTGATCTTTTTGCCTAACTATCCGGAGACGCGATGCGTCAGGGAAGCTAAAATCATGAAGTTTTTCCCGACTCATCTGGTCATTCATCGGTAGGCTGTTGAAGGCGGTCCCGAAGGCATCTACGGCGTTGGCCGCGACAGGTTCAGCTGGCGAGGGACGCATCATGCCGCCAAAAAAACTCAGGAAAGAGAAAGCTGCCACCGCTGGCGGTGTAACAGAGACAGAAGTGGGACGCGCTGCTCTGCCGGTTCAGCGGAGAACTTTGAGCGGGACAAAGGTCGGGGACGCTACTCTCGTGGCAGGATCAAATGATGCCGAAACACCGAAAACCAAGATAGGTGAGCAGCACCTCTTGGAAGTGACTGGCGCTGCCGCATCCAAACAGAGGGTGAGCCCCAAAATTTTCTCTGGACTGGGTAAACATGTTACAAAACTGAAGAGCGCTGGAAAGCGGACACTCCCAGCACCTCCTAAAAGGCAACCAGGATATTTAAAGACTCCAGAGACAAGTGGGTTAATGGAGACGGAGATGGAGGACATTGTGAGTGCTAAAAGTGCTACCAATATAAATCTTGTTAATGTGGTGGAAATAATTGATCCCGGCTCTATACAGGGAGACCTGGGAGAGTCTGAAGCCTTGATCAATACTGGGGCGACTAGCCTCTCTGATAGAGATACAGATATGGATGAGGATGGTATTACGGGTGTAATTTTGCATATGGAGGGGAGCTTAGGTATACCCTCTAAATCCTTGCCAATCTCTACACTAGAGGGATGCGTATGTACACCTGAGTATGGAGAAAAATTATTTTCTCTTAATGAAGAGTCAGAATTATCTAACACCACTGACATTTCTGAACTTGATAGCTCTGGGACTGACTGTAATAGATCTCTCTCTAATCCCAGCACGCAAAAACGAATACCTTCCCTAACCAAACGAAGGAAAAAAACTAATAGTGGTGAAGCAAGGCATGAGTCTTAAGTGGGATTAATCAACTATTCAGCAGATTGGCGAAGATGGCGGACCAGTCAATTTTGACAGTGTTACCGGGATTATAAAACCAACTGACCAGGTTGAAAATGCGAGCGAACCCCTCCCCTCAATGTCTTTGATATACTCCACCCTGAAACAAATACAAGGTGAAGCAAGATTAGAACACAAACGTGCTCATCTCGCGACAAAGAAGCTTCAGGGAGCAATACGGAAAGTGAATAAATCTTGTACCGAGATCTCAGAGAGAACCACAGCTTTGGAAGAGCGAGTGGTAGTATTTGAGACTAATGCAGAGAGCTCAACTCGACAAATGTTCGCAAACAAATCACGAATGACTGACGTTATGTGGAAACCCGAAGATTTCGGAAATCGTCAGCGCCGCAACAATCTCAGACTTCTTGGTATCCCTGAAAATGCTGAGGGAGACGATATCAGAAGCTTTGTCTTGCGCTTGATGAAAGTGGGCTTTCCTGAGCTTGGACATTGGGAGTGGGAGAAGGAAATCCAACGGGTCCATCGCTTCCCTTTCACGCTTAAGAAAAAATATGACTCTAGTAACTCTAGTAATAAACCAAGAGCCATTTTAATCTTTTTTGGCAATTTTTTACTGCGCCAGGCAGTGTTTGACAGAGAGAGACCGGAGTCACGACGATCGGCGGAGGGTCTCTCCTTTTTCGTAAGACCGGACTTCTGTCTCATTACGGTAGAGAGAAGGTGAAGGCTCCGCCAACTAATCTCTCCTTTTAAAAAAATAGGAGCAGAGGCTTTTTTACTCAGTCTAGCAAGACTTAAAACTATCTATAAGGGCACCACTAGAATATTTACATCAAAAATCCAAGCTCAAGAATATCTGCATGCCATGTCGGAGACTAGGGTCTCTAAGGGGCCTGAGGGATAGCTGAAGGACAATTAAGGAACATCTATGGATAGCTTTGAGCCTCTCGACTACATAGAATTTTCTTCTCTCCTCTCCTTCTTGCCTCTCGGGCTGGGGTTCTTTTTGTCGGAAAGGAAAAGGCTTCACTAAACTAAATGCTCAAGTTGTTTAGCACTGTTGTGGGGGTTCTTTGGAAGGGTTTTCTTCATTTTTATTTTTGCAGTTTTTTTTTTCTGGTGGGGCTTACTGGACAGGCGGTTTGGGAAGCAACTTAATGCAGGAGGCATCACGAGGGTCCTTGGACCTGTTTTGCCTTGGGTTAGAAGGGAAGGGGTACACGGGGGGGGCATGGCGATTTTGTTTGTGGTATTTAAAGATGTCAGATTTAGGTAGTTTTTTTAATGGCTATGGTGGCCGTAATGATAAGTGGGAAGAAGTGCAGAATGGATAGGACATACATCAAAAATGGTGTTAAATAAATTAAGGATTGCCTCAAATAATATCTGTGGACTGAATAACCCTCTGAAAAAACGTAGGATTAATGTGGAAGTGCAGTATCTGAAAGCAGATATAATTTGTCTCCAAGAGACTCACATCAAGGCCAGTAGACTCAAGATCAATGAATTAGAAGGGTATCAGTTAATTTCTGCTACTACGCAAGGGACCCGCACCAGAGGGGTAGCAGCCATGGCAAAAAAGAACTCAGGTTTAAGGTTCTTTCATTCTAAGTCCGATCATTATGGCAGATGGGTTATTACCCAATGTCTTATTGAGGGTTATACTTTTACTTTATGCTCTATATATGGTTCAATACTCGATGATCCTACTTTATTTGATTGGTTAAACATTGAATTAGTGGGTTGGCCCCTTCCTGTTATCATCTGTGGGGATGCCAATATAAATTTGTATGGCCGAACTGGGGTAATTGGTGGAAGTTTTTATGTTGGACGAAAACCCAAAGTGTTTAAAGCAAAAATAAATTCTAATACTCAAAGTGCGCCCATATACATTATTCCTACTATATGGAATTTTAAGTTATAGAGAAAAAATGTAGATTTTTGTGGACCACATCACACACATGGAGAAGAGTGCCATAAACATATGCATAGGCCTAGTTTCTCTACAACAACACTTCAGCCTCTCAGTTAATATTTTCAGAAGGCAAATCCTTATAGAAATAACTGCATTTCCAGCAAAAAATCATATTTGGGATTTTTTAAAATACTCCTTTTTACCTCTTTTAGTTTTCCACTGGTGAAAGTTGGGGATAGCACTGTACGAATCCTCTTCCATTTCTCATCTTTAGCAATAGTCACCCCATCTTCCACGGGTCCGTTCAAGCCAAAGTTCTAAAAAATAAATATAAAAAATCATTACGATAAAAAACAATCACAGTAAAAAAAAGTGTCATTAGCCACATTACCTTTACAGGCATGCAATTTACATGGGTTATTAAGTGGCAAAAAGTGGTAATCTCACAGAATATTGCCTTATTATCACACCACAATACATTTGTAGACAAATATCAAGTCTTGCAGTATCTTGTAGGTAAATAAATGTATATCGCAGTAGATTCATTCTACTTAACTCCACATATATGTGATCAGGAACACTCTGAACACTCATGTCCTTCGCTGTGCTATGCTGGTGCTTGGGCCTTCCAACCTGACTCTTTGACATTCAACGTATTATGCCACACAGCTGCACAGCAAGACACAATTCTGAGCTCTACTGTTGTGTTATGTGTTTTTGCAAAGTGCATTATGATCCGGGAGGGTATCCTGGTCCAAGTCTGAACTGAGTCCCAGCTCTGAGTTCGTTTGTTTACAGCATCTCAAACATTGACATTATTTGTGGGAGTCTATGGGCTGTCGGGTTAGCAGTCAGATTCGAGGCTCGGCGCCCCTGTTATTCGAGGAGCTACATGGCACTCCTACTCCAGGGGGTCCATGGGTGCGGGGTGTGCAGCAAATTGCCACTTAAGTGGTTTCATGGGGGCTGACCTATGTCCTACTGTCAGGACACACTTGTCATCTGCTCTACTGAACTGTGCCTGGGCCACAGAAGGCAGTGGGCGCATGGTGCCTTGGGAGCTGTTGCAACCCACACACCATATAAAAAATTGATTGCTCATTTTTGCCCACTTCTTGGACCTCTGATTTCACCAGGTGATTGGAGAAGGTGGAAGCACAAGAAAAGAGAGATGAGGTGAGGGAAATATGCTGTTTCAGAAGACCTGACTAGTTATTTTATAAACAGTTTCACTACCACCTGATTGTTTGCACTGGATTCAAGAGGTCCTACATCATAACCACTGCTTATACCATGCTAATGCACAGTGATCATATATCTTATTTTATTTTTGGGCAAAGGACATCCAGTTGCCAGAAACACACAGGTTACTATTCAGAATTTTCACATAGATAGCAGCTATCTAATAAATATTTTAATGCATCGTAAATGGTGTGAGATAGAGAAAATGAAATAAGCCTCTTACCCTGAGATCAACTCCACTCACATTTAAATCAAAGGAGACATCATGGACCTGCCCAACAATAGTAGAGGTGATGGTAAAAGGCCACCGGAGAAAACACACAGCCACTATCCATTAAACACTATTTTAAGAGACTAAGAAGCAGTAAAGTAGAGAAACTTTAAACTGTGCTTCTATAATACTAACCACTCTAATTGGGGACATGCCTCAATCAGTGACACTACATAGCATCGTTGAAACAATTGCACAAATTCAGTATAGTAATCAGGACTTGAACAAAATATCCAGAATAGAACTGTCACCAACTGTAAATCCTTCGACACATGCCGCTATAGGGGACGACATACTTTAAACTGTACAGAAAGTGTTGCTCTGAGTTAGTCAGCTGCTAGATTATTATAGGAGGTGGACTATTTGCAGCTGGGTGAAAAAGGCATTGTGAGCTCTCCTCCAATACTCCTAAATCATCGTGTGGCAACATAATAGCATCTCTTAATTCCACCCTTCGTGCTGCAGCAAACGCACTAATAAAGCAGTCAAACAAACTAGAGCTTCAGGTGGACCAGTTCCAATCTTTGGCCACCTGCATTGGTAGTTTAGAAAACAAAACAGTAACTGAGAAATCAATTTAGATAAACTAATTACTATGCACTCAAATTCTAAATGTGCATGCACCCTGATGGGAGTCAAACTTTGCACATTACTAATCTTCCTAACACTTTAGTGGATAATTTAAATAAAATAAGTTGTCTGAATGTAGACAAACCCACCAATGATATGCAATTGAGGCTGTTCAAAGTAACCACTGAGCCCACTGCCACAGTTACCATTCTATATGCTGAAACTTCCAACCAAAATGCAGAAGCTTTAGCAACTATTTTACGAATAAATGTGGGCCACTAATTAGAACCTCATAGGGCAGACTACTGAGAATATTTTCGACAGTTTGAGTGATATATTGTCAACTCCAGAGGCTCTGGATTCAGCATCAGGCTCTAAACTGCTGCAAGAAGGGAAGAGAAAAGACTAAAAAAACTCAGAGAAGCTCATCACAACTTCAATAACTAAGCCATATATTTCTATACCTAGAACGTCTATAATAAACAAACTATTTCTAATATTCAATGGCAAACCAGATGAATGTTTGATAAGGTCTTCTCCCAATGAATATATAAACTTGAATCATGATATTTTAGCTGGTCATACCCAACAGACACACTTATTGAGCCACTTCCATTTTAACATGTAGACAAAGCCGCAGATAAAGCCACAAAGCTTATCAGGTCAATGGATAGCAACAAAGCTTTAACCTTTGAATCAAAGACTGAAAAGAGGGACTACAGCTACTGAAACCACCAACGAGTATGTCATTAGAATAAACATCTGGATATCCTTGCCTACAAAAATCCATCTCCATCAACCAGTAGCAGCATCCTGGAGGGTGCAGGGGGTGCTCAGCCTGCCACTTTCCTGGAAGAGTGGCTCAAACCCTGGATGCCACAGGATAAACCTTCTTCCTGGTTTGCAGTTGAAGGGACACACCGTGGACTCGGCCCTAAACCCCCCAGGGGGCACAAAGTAGACCCATGATCACGAGATTCTTTAATTTCAGGGATAGAGACTGTATCCTGGGAGAAGCAAGGGCATGTCTTGACCTCTGGTCTCAAAATTCAAACATTCTGATTTTTTCTGACTACACATGAGAGGTCCAGGCCAAAAGATGTTCCTACAAATCAGTCAAGCAAAAACGTAGAGCTCTCCAACTATCCTACATGCTTCTGTTTCCAGCGTGTCTTAAAAATTCTTTTTGAGGGCATTCCTATTTTTTTGAGACCCCGGAATCGGCTTGGGAGTGTCTCACAGAGGAAAAACAACTGGGTGGTACGCTTCGCTCCCCGCCCTCTTCTGCTAGGCAGACCTTGACCTGAGGCTTACAACTGACCCGGCACCGTAGGAGGGTCTGCACCCGATCTCAAGGAACGTGTCACCCTCCTTGAGTTCGGGATCCTCAGCCCTTCCACTGACACTTAGATCAGATTCACCCTCAACTAACCGAGAGGACTCCCTGGCACCGCCCCAGTTGGAGGAATGGCTGAGTCAGACCCCATTGCCTATTTGAATAAAGGATGACGAGGCTAGCCCAGGACAAGAGCAAACAAATACTTCTTAACATTTCATGACCAACCTATGATCGCCTGTGCGGACTCAGGTACTGCACTACACTGATTCGAACTACAGGAGGGGTCCACCACTCCACACCTAACCTAGACACTTGAGTTTGGATTGGGGTATTTGTTATGGGGTGACAGATGCTTTTCGAGAGAAGTATGGGGTGGGGGAAAGTTGGGTGTGGGAAGTTCATTGTTAAGATGCATGCACAATGCTAATGTTCTTGGTTTTTCTGTGTTCATGACTTTTTTCCTTAGGTTGTCACACTCATCTGACAGTGTATAAATGGCAACAGGCTCCTTATAGTCATATGTCCTGTGATGGGACTTCTTCCTTGTGGGTCTCCATGGAGTCTCATGACTGCTTGCTCCTGATTCTACTATCATGACATGTCCGGCATGAATCCCTATAGTAACATGGCCTGGAATGTAAATGGTCTCCTAAACAAAATCAAACTCTACACAGTGTTGTGCTATGCCTAGCGATTTGCCTCTTCTGTCCTGATGTTGCAGGAGACTCAACTCCGAGGCATGAAATATTCGTTCCTAGTTAGTATGGGCTATGAAAGGGTTCACCAGGCAGGGTTCACCAGGGGTTTTCAGGGGGTTGCAATCCTTCTATGTCGGGCCTTCTCCTTGGTGATGACTCAGATGCTGACTGCCCCTTAATGTCGTTACCTTGCTCTCACAGGCCTGGTGGAAGGCGGTCTCTAGAACGTTGCATGTATTTATGCACCCCAGTAACATTAGAGGCCTTCATGACATCGCTTTTTGAGGTGGTGACACAGCTCCCTCCTGTACTCACCCTTATCGGGGGTGACTTCAATGTTGTACTTGACCCTTCCATGGATACCACTGGCATGCCTCCGACGTTCATCACGCTAGAGCCATATCTCTACAACAGTGGGTGAGTGCTCTGGGCCTGTGCGATATATAGAGGATCTGGAATCCCAGCAGTTCCAATACACACACATATTTGCTGCACACCACACACATACTCGCATTGATTTGCTCTTTATGCCTGCCTCCAATGCGCTACTCGTGTCTACAATTCAGATTCTCCCACTGGGGATCTCGGATCACACCCTAATCCTCATAGGTGTCTGTGATGCTGGCATGGTCCGCCACCCCATGCGGCGCCTCAACACCTTGCATCCTCATGTCAACACTTACCGAGATGCCGTAGGGTGAGATCTGTTGATGGCCCCCAAGGTACCCACCATATCCTCGTGATTACACCAAGTGCAAACATAGTACCTACATAATGCCTATCTTTCCCACGACAGGCTATACAGAGCTAGGTTACTTCCCAACCCGTCATGTTTCCGATGCTCCCGCTGATTTCTTTACATGGTGTGGTCTTGTCCAGTGATCACCCGCTACTGGGAAAGGGTGGTATCTGATCTCTCTGATGTTTTAACCTTGACATAGACCTTTCCCCACTATTAATCCTGTTGGGAGTACATGAGGGTGCGGGACGGACCCGTATTGATTGAGTGTTATTGCGGACGGCACTCATGGTAGCCAAACATGATATTGCTGCCCGCTGGAAGAACTCCAGGCCCCCGACATTGGTGCAGTAGAAACATGGGGTGGACTGGTGTGCTCAGCAGGAGAAAGCAAACTATGAGGCACGGGATGCCAGGCCAAGCATGCAAAAATATGGGGAAAGTGGTACAGGACCATAGAAGTGGACCTTCTGTGAAAGAGGGATATGTGACCAATGTTATGCATATGTTCGAGATTATGCCAATTATTGCTATTGTAATCCTCAAATGTCTGCCTCAATTGAGGCTCTGTCAGCTCGATGTGACGTGTTGCACCTGTTTTATATTTAAAATAATTATAATTTGTTTATCAAAAAAAAAGAAAGTGATCATGACATCAACTACTTCATCCTTATTTTCACCCTTGCAACCGAGAGGGCTGCTACATCTATCTGTTCCCACTGCTTTCTTTGGATTGCAGTAACCACGGCCTGATGGTTATAGATGGCCAGCAAATATTCTGCATTGATTGCTATATTTTTAAAATGAGTTCAAGCTGGAAGTGTGGGATTTTCTTTCTACACCAAGGCAGATGACGGAATTCCTGCTACCAAATTTGGGGACTGATAATGTACCCCAAAAAGTGTGTGCACATGGTCAGTGATCACATACCTAGTCACATTGCTGAATGCTTCTGCGCATGTTCAGGACACTATACTCACCTTTGTGCAAAAGTATGCCACCTTTTGCTTTGCAGTGTTTCACCAAGGCAACTCTGCCACACAATGACCACTCTTTTGGCAGAGCCATGACAGTCTCTGTCAGTGGGATTTCCACATATGATGGGCACATTGTCTAATGGCTGCTGAATGACACAGGATGTTGGAATTTTGGAGTACTTCTCTGGATTATAAATTCTGTAAAGTGAAACATTAACTCACACCTGCAGGCCTGAAAATGTGTCAGTCCCATCAGAAATGTACCATCTTTACTTTTATTTTTAATGAGGAGAGTACCGCCACTTCTATTTTTGCAAATAGGAATTGCAGGAGGGACTCCCTGGTGCCTCATTGAATGAAGTTGTGTTGGATCATTGGACTAATGGAAACAATCTAAAGGTAGAATTACATTCCTACTCTAATAGGGAGTGGCAGATACTCACTTGTTTGCACAGGTGTAGCATATGGGGCTTCTTTCCTGCAATGCAGCCCAGTTTAAACAGGGTACCAAAGATGGGTCAGATCCTGGAAGAATGAGGGTTAGATCTCATATTTCCCAATAAAGCAAAACTTCCAAGCAGGAAGGCTTAATACATGGGTCCAGGGGACCTCGATTCAACTTATGATTTATGCATTCCTGTGTGATATGGGAGTCTCAGCAGCACCTCACCACATTCTGCAGGGGGACCTATTGTTTTACGTTATGGCACTGCGTCCCAGCATCACTTCCTTTCAAGGAGCCCTTCCAGGTGTCATGTAATATGTTAGTGACAGCGTAATGCACTGCATACTGCTCTTGTAACTAACTGTCCAAATAAATTCCAAAATATTATAAAGCTTTATCACATTCAAAACACCTAGAAGACCTTGGGTTTTCAAGTCACCCTACATCTTTCACCCACTCTCTCACAGCAGAGATATGTGAAACTAGAAGTCTAAAAGAAAGATTATGACTGCAAACACAAGAATAAACGGTCTTATCCTTTGTACCCATGCTGGTATTGACTCAATAAACAGGGCACTTCAGTTAGATTTGCACCTTTTTAGAAACATACCCGCCTGTTTGTGAAGTGGGTGTAGAACTCTTTCACAAGGACGCTTTTCACTATTATGGGGTCCATGACAGCGAGTATCGGGGTACGCCCATCAAACATCCTGTAGAACAAAAAGAACAATATCTGTAAACTCACTGAAGCCAGCAGCATAGCAGAACAGACTTTTGTGATACAGTAATACAGTCATGGGGATGTGGGTTACAACCCATCCACAGATTCTCAGAACTTTCTAAACTTTCCATGTGCTCTCTGCCCTCCAGTGTCCCAGTAGAAACTACTGAAGAGGATCAATAGGAAACTTTGACATCATAAGTATATTTAAAGCAGTATTTACAATTATAGTAGACAGCCCAGCAAGGAGTAGTCCGTGCTTATGCAGGGACAAATGCTAAAATTAAGCTTCTGTCGTGAGGAAGGAGTAAGAGCAAATAATGCAGAGTGAGGGTTACGTAAGGAGTCAAGTAGACTGAGAAGGTCCTTCTGAATGACACAAAAACGTGGTAGACAGTTAGAGAGGGAAAATAATCAATTTATCACTGATGCAATTGCCATTAAGTATATTAAAGTATATGTAATTATAGATATCTTACTATTCCTATAGATCTTGTTTCCAACATTTGGACTATTCTTATGTGATCACAGTTTTGGAGTGTTAGGCACCTGTGTTGCAAGGAGCGATTTGCATAGAATCACATGATTAATCAGGTGGGGAAGCTGGGATTATCCGCCAAGACTTCTCTAGGTTCAGTCACATTTTAAGGGAGATCACAAACTGAAAGTCTAGCCAGTCCTAAGTACATGCTAAAGGCTTGGGTAGAGGTCTATATTTCTCTTGATCCACACTGCCCTGAAGTGAATTTAAGGTGCAACTACAATATTCATAAAATGGTGTTTGATCTTTTCTCGCAAGTGTCTCTCTCAAACTTCCCCAGCTATGGAGCCCATACATTTCAAAGTCGAACTCACCAGATCCTTATTTTGCTTCGAGCGGGTTACTAAGAGAAGGTCCTCAAGTCTATTTAGTCTTTAATCCACTATTTAGTTTCATTCGGTCAGCATTCTGTGTTGAACTGAGATTACTTTTCCTCCTCAGGTCCTGTTCAGTATCTGAGACCATCTTAAATTGTCCTCTGCTATCCTCATCACCTTCAAAGGCATAGTACTCAGTTTTACTTCCTCTCTTGTGGACAACGTTTCTAGTACTGGCAGTATTCAACAGACGCAAAGGAAGCACTCAATGCAACTCTATTAGGTTTCATTTTATCCTTCTACAGTTGTCAGAGAGGTACAATAATAAGGTTAACACTTTGTTGCCTTGTTTCACACTGGGTGGCTACACTGAACAGAAAAGTAGGCCTTTGTCGATGTCTGCCAATTTATAACTATCATATCCAAATAAAGATGTCACTAATTCACCTTCACTGGAATGTACCTGATAGAATGAGAATTTAAGTCCTTCCAAGTGTCGGTCTCATGTAGGTCCATCCCCGAAGACCCATCTTGTTGCTAAGTATCACTGATCGCTGGATTCTAGGAATCTTTCTTTAAGTGGATTTTGTTTTTCTTTTAACAATGCTGCAAGTCTACTTGTCTTACTTCATAAGTGGGACAAATTCCCCAATTATTCAGAGTGTGTTTAAATCCTTTCGTACAAAACATGACCCTGCTTGGTCTTTATGTTTTGAGGTCCTGCTTTAACGTCAGTCAATCCATTTCTGAGGCTTCTGGTGGCACCTAGTTGCCCTCCCATGGCCTACCGTACTCATTATAACAAGTCATATACTGGCCTGAGCCCTATTCCAACAAAGAGGATAACATTATGGTTTGAGTTTATTACAATAACCTCAGAGTTTTAATCTGCTTTTAACTTTGTTATCAGCCACCAGAGGAGCGGCGTTTGAGACCTTCGGCTGCACAAACGATTAGTTAGCAGGCCTATGTTTGAATACTGGGGTCAGTGACCATGTTTCTTTGACAAAATTTTGGAAATCGGGATTTTACATTCCACTTGATGCACTGGTGATGTGCCAGGATCTGACTGTTAGGATGTTCTGTGCATTTACCAATTGACTCGTGCAGCCAGTGTGCTGCAATTAATATGTCAGTCTGCTTCTCCTTTCTCTAATGGGATTGCAATGTTCACACAGCTCATGGAAGCATGGGATCACACTGCCTCGTACATCAACAATTTCAATAGGAACATATAATAGCCCTTGTACATTGTTTCCATCCGCATGAGATCGGATGCTCTAAATGTGGGTATTTGTTGCATCCATGTGTGGTAGGGATTGAGATTCAGTCCTTAACTAGTGACCTGTTAGCAATCTGGATTTCTAATTATCAGCTGAACTGCTAGACTCACTCCGGCCGCGCTTATGATATGGGATCCTCTAAGGGAGTGGCAATGCTGTAAATCTCTGACATAATGCAAGCATTAATAACCACACTAAATACAGTTTACACATTGTATTTCTAGTCTTGGGATGGGAACGAAATGTAACAGGATCTATTCTCTATTACAATCCTTTGGTTTATGGTTTATCTCCAATACTTACTACCCTAAAGCCCTAATTTGCTGAATAAGAACCTTACAAACGGTGAACCGTAATTTTCAGTATGCTACGAAGGGTTATCCTGAAGAAGGGTCAATAACTGGTGTTAATATATTTTTAAATTTGCTCAGTATTAATTAAGGGACCAATTACGATTTTGGAAGGACTGCCACCGCCAGCCATGCAATAGCGGTCCTTTTGCCAGAGGACTGCGGTTTCCCCCCCCCACCACATTACGATGGGGGGGAATCACTTTCGAACCACGGCGGAAGCAAAGATCGTCCGCCACGGAACCGCCACAGGCAATTATTCCGATTGCCTGGTAGAGCGGTCTGCATCCGTAAAATGGTGGCGGTGCCTAGCAGGCACCGTCTGCCAAATTAGGATGCGGTCTCTAGTCAGCCTTTCCATGGCAGTTCAACTGCTATTGAAAGGCTGGTGGAGATTGGTTTCAGGGGCCAGTTGCGGGCCCCTCTTGTGTTGGTTGGAAGTATGGGCGCACTCGGGGCTACCCATGGTACCCCCCACATTTCACTGTACCAAGTGGCAGGCACCGTGTGGTGCCTGCCACGTAGTGCAGTGAAATGCACAACATGCTATTTTAACATCGTGGTGGGTGCTGCTGTCAGCAGCACCTGCCGCAATGTTAAAATGCAAGATCCGACCGCCATGGTGGCAGACACTTCCTAATCAGGTGTGCAGGACTGCCGTACCACGATGGGGGACGGACTCCAGTCCATCAGCCATCTTAATCGGCCCCTAAGTGAGGGAAAACCAACCTTTAAAGATCACCACATTCCAACTTAAGTTCCCCTCAACTATTGGACCCGGGTGCATAAGATACATGTCCCTAAATATAAATACATCAAATGCGTTTCTCTGGTTCTCATTCACCACATATTTATCTAGACACCACGTTCCATCTTCTACCGCAAATCTTATTTTTCAGCTTCCATGATTCTTAAAGTTTACTTCTAAACAACTACCTGCTGTTTTTATTATGTTTATCCTGTTGTATAAATCAACTTTATATAGTGATTATTTTCTCTTCTTCTTCTTCTAGTAAGGCTCTGTCTATTTCTTTCTTATCTTTTATACCTTTTGTAATTTTACATCTTATATGTTTTGTATATCTTTGGTATGTCTTCTGTCTTATCCATATATCTTCTCTTTCTTATTGTTTGTTTTATTTTCCCTCTTTCCTTTTTCACTTTTCACTTCCGGATTTTTCTTTTTTTAAAAAGAAAAATACATATAAATGCCATGTCTTAATGATGTCTCATACTGTTTGCCTTGTTACCTTTTGTAAAAGCCTATAAAATACACACCTATAACCTTAACTATTAAGTTTACTATCTTATTCTCTGTGCAATCATTATTATTATATCATTCTTATATTGTCAATCTAGTTCTTGCAATTGGAATTTTTCAGTAAAATGTTTTCAGACTTAAAACAAAAAAAAGAACATCCGAGATCAGGAATCCATTTCTGGATAAATAGTGGCATGTATTTCTCCTTGCTTGGCTACAAGTGGTTGTTGTATTGCCTTTCTGCTCCTGCTTAGTTGTCCACTTGACCCTGCATTCCCCTACAGTTCTTGTTTTCTGGCTTGTCAGCTCCCTTTTCAGTTTAATCCTTGTCTCCTCATTATAGGGCTTTTGTACGTATTTGTTTGCTTCCATTGGCCTGTAACTGTTCAGAATTCCCCTGCTCCTTGGCATCCTGGGGATCAGTGCTGGTATTCTGGTTGACGTGTGGTTTCATTACCATATCCCCTGCCCTGAACCCATTGTGGATATCACCACCTTGCACCAGATATTACTTTGCATTTCATGTCCATTGACCTTTTGGTATTTCTCATACTTATCCTGAATTCATTCCAGATACCATCTGGGAACATGACGGCATTCTTATCCGTTACAAGACACCAGTCCATTTTGTGTATTCCCAACAACACCTTTCCCCAGCAAGTGCTCCTTTGTATTTACTTTCACTTCCTGTTCTCCCCTGATTTATATTGTGAAGTATCTGAATTATTCACATCCCTGGAGAGACTTAGGGACATCTCTGATTCTCAGCGTGTCTATATCTCCGGCCGAGGCTTGCCATAAAGTTAGTCATTTGGAGATATCAATTGTAATGTGAACAAAGAACTCTAGCCTGTCAGCTACTGCATACAGCATACTTCTACGACCTACATTCCTTTTGACTCTTTTTTTGCTGCAATTATTTGATGTAATATTCACTAATCTTACAGGGAAAAGCATTCAAGGAGCCCACAAGAGATGATCTGGATTTCAGATGGCTAGCCAAAATATGAGAGACCGATTGGTCATTGAAAATGTACTTAAGCCCAGAAACATGGCTATTGATGCAACGGTTCTTTTGCTTTCTGGAATTAGTCCCAGAACAGAAGGAAGTTGTTTGGGCCATCAGGTTAGTAGTCAAACGTTTCCGTGAAAAGAAAGATCATCAATTTTTTCTTCAAGATGAAGTGCCTTACAAGGATCAGAAGTCAAGTTTAAGACTTTAACTGCGAGAACTCTGCTCCCTGATAGCTTAGCTTTCATGTTTTTAGTTCTGGCCGAACACCACAGTTATAAGCCTGACCTATTGTTATCAGTGTTTTAAAATATACCTAGGACACTACAGGCATGTTCTGACGGATTATCGATGCTGATGTCTCAGCGTTTGTGATTTTGCGGTGACACACTCACCTGTAAGTACTGTGTAAATTCATCTAGTGCACCCACCATCGGTGACGCGCACACTAAGCATTTTGATAAATCTAGTATGTTTTATAGCGGTGAAATGCACACCATACTTCTACAACCTGCATTCTTTTTGACAATACCCATAACATATTTCTATGAACTGCAATCATTCTGCCAAATCTAGTGTACGTGCTTTAGCTGTGATACACACACCTTACTTCTACTATCTACATGTAACACTAGTCTGTGTGCACATAAAATACTGACACACATATCCGTAGATTGGGTAACTGCATTCTTTAGCTGTGAAACGCACAGCTTACTTCTAATACCTGCATGTAACACCAGTCTGTGTGCACATAAATCGCTGATACACATATCCATAGATAGTGTAACTGCATCTGTTGTTTCCTAAATGTGCTTTCCCAATTGGTCATTTGTGTTAACATCAGCACATTAAGGGGCAGCTAATTTTGGGTAATTGTTGCTGTAGTTATTTTACATTATCTGGAGCCATATTTCATTGTTATTCCTGTCTGGTAACTCAAAATAAGATGCAACAAAGTGTAGAACCACCACCTATTTTTTAGTCATCACCGGGAAGTACCCTGTGGGTTGGGAACCGTGGTTTAAAGGGGTTTGGGCCTATTTAGAGGCTATTGAGGGGGTCTTTTTTAGATAAAAAAAGAAATTGGCTTTATTGCGTCACTCATTGGGCACAGACGGGAGGAAGGTACTACAACCTTTACATGTTGACATTGTTATAGGTGATGTTGATGCTGTGGGTTCTAGAATTTCAGTTCCAGTAAGAATATATACCGGGTGCAAAACATATTCTTGCTGACTATCTGTGCAGTCTGCCACTTATAGATGAAGGGGGGGTAAAGAACCTGGATGATGATTTCTGTATTGTTGCCGCATCGTTGGATTGTGAATATGGATGCATAGAAGCGCAGGAATGGAAGGCAGCTGTGCAGGAAGATGATGTGTTGCAAGAAGTAGCCAATATGTTAAGCAAAGGTTGGGTGTCTGAAGGTGCGAGTGAGCCTTTTATTGCTTTAAGCATGTGTCCTCAGAGTTGAGTTTTAATGAGGGAGTATTAAGAACAGATTTGCAGGCTGTCCCACGTGGTTTGCAGAGCAATGTGCTGGGTCTGGAACATGAAGGATATGCGGGGAGGAGAGCCATGAAAAGGAGGATTAGAGAAACATTTTGGTGGCCTGGGTGGATAGATGTGTGGAGCCCTACGTGAGAGAATTTGTGGCTTGAGCAGTGAGTGAAAAAACACGGGTCACTTTTCCAAGTGCGGTGGAAGCCATACCTGTGTGGAGAAGCCCTGGTATAAATTGAGTTTGGATGTTATAGGGCCAATGTATCTGTTTGATGAGCGGCAAAGGTACGGTTTTGTGCTGATAGACCATGGAACATGATGGCCGGTAGTGCAGTTTGTTAGATCACCTAATACTGAGGAGGTGATGGAGTTATTACAGTCGTTGTTTTTGAGAAAGGTTGCATTTATGGCGCTAGTCACTGACAAAGGGGTGCAATTTGTGTCAAAGGTGCTCCAGAAATGTATGTCTCAATGGGGTATAAAACATGTAACAACCTTTTTGAACAATCCCAACATCAATAGCTTGGTTGAGCGAAGCAAAAGAGTTATCAATGACAACATTCAATTGTCTGTGGCTAATTTCCTGTTTCGGAGGGAAGAGCTCAACGATGTGATGTGGGCTATTCGCATTACACCTAATTGCCACAACAAATGTGTCACCATTTGCGTTAAGGTGTTGGTTGGCTACAACCAAGCTGGTCAGGCCCTGGATGTGTGATTTGATGGTGTATGAAGAGAAACGTAAGCAAGTGAAGGACAGTTGTGAGAAGATCAAGTGAAATATGTGAGCAAGGAGAACGTGAAAGGGAGACAATAGGTGGAGTTCAAAGTTGAAGATTGGGTAAAAGAGGAACTGGCTGGCATAACATGTACGGGGCAGTCCAAGTTTTTTCCACCCACAAGGAAATAGAGTGTGTCAACGATTGGGTGGTTAAACTAAGTGATGGAAGGTCAAGAACAAAGAGAAACTGTACAAACAAAGAGGTGTGAGAGACCCTCTTACCAAGTAAGGAAAATCTTTATCTGTGGGTGTGGGTCCAAGAAGTCTGGGATTGGGAGAGGAGAGAAGACAACCTGTAAAGTTCTAGGACTATGTCTAAGCATACGAGTAAACATTTTTTTCTGACTTCTGAAAAGTTAAAATTTGAATTTAACTAAAGTTTAGTCGTGATTACGTCTTTGGGATAATAGAAGGTGGTGTGCTATATTCAGGTTAGTTTTGTCACCAACCTACTTGTCATTAGTGCATGTATATTTATTTTATGTGTGTTGTGCTTGTGTTTGCTTTTTGGTGGGAGTTTCTTTTACTTTTGTTAATTTTTTGGTTTACAAGGGAAAAGATATATTGGGTTCTGAGTTTAGAATTCTTTACAATGCAATCATGACAAGTGTGGCAAAGCAGAAAGAATGTGAAGGCGTGATGTTTTCATCCTGCAGGGCGTGTAGAGGACTTCTGCAATAAATGTTGGAAACTTACCGGAGTCTTGTGGTGATTCATGATTTTTCACATAGTCCTATTGGTGTGAAACATTCTTGGCAGCTGGCCAAGGTTTGATTGTCCATTCTTTGGGAGTAAACACTGGCAAGCTTTTAGAGTTGGAGATTTTAGATAAGAAGAGCTCGGATGCGGAAGTGTTTTCACAAGATGCTACCTTTGCAGAGCACCTAAGTGGGCAAAATCCCAATGGAGCAGCATAAAACTTAGGACGTGCAGTGTACTGCAACAACTGTTTAAGTACATCCATGTTTAGAGGTTCATATCAACTGCTGACGCCCGGTAAACAAGCATTGGCAACAACAATTCGTTTGGCCTTTATAACACAAAAGAGGTGGTAAATGATATGCAGCAGCCAATGCTTATTGCTGTTGCCTTTAAGCGACTTATGTATGTGTGTGTGTGTGTGTGTGAGAGAGAGAGAGAGAGAGAGAGACAGAGAGAAAGAGAGAAAGAGAGAGGGGAGCAACAGAGACAGAGAGAGACAGAGAGGGAGAGAGACATAGAGAAAAAGGGAGAGAATAACCCCACACTTATGCCACCTGTGCTGTAACCATCCTTTCTGTTGGGATACTTGCACTGTGGCTGTGCTGGAGCAGAATTTTCTGATGAAAATCTATTGGGTTTTTAAGCTCTGGTTTGTCTATTTGTCATAATTAAAATTATTAATTATTAATTACTAATTATTTGTTTTGTGTATATGTTTAAACTTACCAACATGTACTAATGAGAAGAAAACCGACACGTGGGAATGCTTTCATTTGCTAATTAATAAATGTGCATGTTTTATTAAATAAACGTTGCTGAGTGCTGTTTATTTTAAAGCACGAAACGCTTTTGAATTAATGCTTTTCTGTGTTGCAAAGGCTAGATAATTACATACACATAAGGGTATTAGTGGGGTTAACACTGTTTAATCACTATGCTGTGGTAATGTTGTTTTTGTCTCTTTTAATTAAGATGGTCTATTTTGGCCTAGAATAAAATGGCCGCCGTTTGCAGCCTGGCCTCGAGTGAGAGATTTGTGATGAGAGGGCCTTGCTGAATATGGTCGAAGTCATCTGACCACAGTCTTCGCCTGGTTAAAATTTTCCGTGAGGACAGTAGCAGTACTGGGCAAGTCACCAAGAAACATCCGAATAACCTTGGAGGACAAAGGAGCCATAAAGAATGAACTGAATGGACTCTGAAGTCATCATGTTAGTTCCGAGGAAATGTGGATGTCGAAAGATACATTTTTTTAGTTCCTGTTCTGTCTTTTTATTTTTGTGATTTTTTCTGAGCGGAGATTTTACAAATGTAGCGATGCTACATCCTTTCCTGCTCGCTCTGCTCAGCGGTTCAGCGGACGTGTAGAACATTTTATGTTTCTATAATATTGCAAGTTTCTTTATAAATATTGTTAGCCTGTGGTAAATAAAATATATCTATCCATTACCGATCTGAATTTCATGCGAGAACTTTAAACAAATAGCTCAGAATAATGAGAGGCAGAATCCGTGGTATAAGAGGTTTCTGAATGGGCTTTATTCCAATATGGCCGACTCGAGTGGCGGACCTCAGGTTCCGTCACCAAGAAGGTTCAGGAAGTGAAGTACGATTCTTTATTAAGAGACATACATATTTATAGTTATTACATTATAATGAAACGAATGTAGGAGGCGTAACATTTGATAAGAAAAAGTGACATAAACGAAACTAGGAGTAATAAGGAGGAAAAAGAAACATAATTGGTTAAAGTTATCAAATATAGGTGGATCTATAAGATAATACTTGGCATAGATGCGCGCGCAGCAGCATGACGTGTAATTGACGTGCAACTAGGGGGTGAAGGGGACTTGACATTTAGCTCTACATGTGGAGACGAGAAGTCTGGGGGGTCAAGTCAACCTAATCCCAAATCATATCTAACATCCTATGTTTAAAGAACTATGTTATCCACAAGGAAGGACTGAAGGACTTTCGAACAGAATCTATTCTATACTGACTGTGTGCGTGCACGAACGTCTAAGTATCTATGTGAGATGCAAGAGACAGAAAACTTTCCATGGCAACTGGGCTATGAATTACTTGCAGGAGAACAGCCCTTTGCACGAGAGCTAAAGGAAATGTTTACCTAAATCACTAGACAGGAATGCATCGGCTGAAGAGCAAAGTAGATAATTCGAAGGTGAAATACAGCTTCTTGGCAGACAGGCTAAACTGGCCGAGGCAGGCACCGTTAGCTGCACAGGAAATAGGACAAAGTTCATGGATACAGATGCAAGCTCAAGCTGACGCTTGTCAGAGACAGAGAGCAGGGAAAGGCTTTGAGGACAGAATCGGGCCTACTTCATCTGAACTGTAAAAATGGAGTAACTGAGCCATATAAAGTCGGTGGCCTTTCCTACTTAGGAATTGACTATCCAGCCCATTGATGGCGGGTCTGACAGAGAACATATTGACGGTGGACGCACATGTATTTGCGTCTTCAAAACTGGAACTGGAGAGAACATACATGTACTTGTAACATGCATATAGAACCGTTGGGGTCCAAGATAGGGGACATAACTGATCAGGGAAATCCACTTTTCCACATTCCCTCCTTGTTCCCCTACTTGCCCGTCAAGAAACATCAATCTTCATTAATCCATCGATTTGCTCATGGAGCATCATTTCTTCTTCTTTCTTCTTCCGAGATTTTGAACGAAAACCTTGATGTGGAATACACGATGTGGCACACAGACCACAGATCGCTGGTCCACATTGCAGGCATAAGCAACAACTGAATAGTATAAGAAGGCCAATACCTAGGAAGGATAGAACTCTCCATCCCCAGGCTGATATCAGACTCCAAAACCACCCGGACCAAGTCCAAGTGCCTGGGTCTTCGTGTATCTGGCTCACAATCTTATGAAGGCGGGTTATAGCTTTATATACAGATGGCGAATTTTCTGGTATGAATATGCAGCAGCTGGATCCGATGACCCTACAAGCTCCGCCCCTATCGGCCAGGATGACGTCAAGGACAAGTCGATTTTGAAGGACAACGATCCTCATCACTGATTGTTCCTCTGTCAGATTGCCTAGGGCAGCTATAGTCTCATTCACTACGGCTTCAAGAGTCTTGGTTAGTCTACGTATTAGCTTACTATTTGTAATTGTACCTATATATGGGAAGATACCTTTATTGAAATCTACATACTTATCCCACGCCGTCTCAGTATAATCGACAACTGGGAGATCTCTTCGCTCTCTATTGTGTGCTAAACGAGTATTTCGATAATAATCAGGGGGAGCTAAGAAAACAGGTGGCAAAAGGAATGCAATGTAACAGGTACCATCCCAATCTAGAGGTAGACGCATGTATGCCGTCTGACCACATATAAAGTAGGAATGGCGAGAAGCTCTAAATGTAGATTTTCCTTCATCACTATATTCTACTGTAGTAACACATTTGCTATGGCCCATAGGTATGGAACCAACTTTTCTTACACATAATTCACCTTTAACTGGGAATACTGACATGGTGGGCAAAATTAACTCAACTTCGGATTTGACATTCAGAATCATGAGATTAGGTGTAAAATTACCTAAGCGATATACTTCATTTTCCAGATCAGTACCTGTTCTACTAGGGTGACCCTCCTTGTCAGGGTGACAGACCTTGTATAACACTATATTCAGATTTCCCCATATCCAATGGTGTTGGTAAACTGCTGTGTTTGAATCTATAGAATTAAATAAACTAAACCATGCTCCACAGGTGCCATTATAGGTGAATGGATGTGGAAAGAAAGGCAGAACTCCTTTGTTATTCTGATAGGGAGGGAGTCGACCACACACCCAACAATTAGTGGCATTACTAGTCTGGTGAGAATGATGTAACATACTAATGAAAGTGTTATTACGCAGCGCAAGTCTGTAGGACAACTCATGTGGGGGTAGGTCACTAAAAGAATGTTCATCAGTTATATTAATAGCACGCCTAGAGACAGGATAATACATATGCAATAATATACTTGCAGTAACTATTATAAAACTTAAGAAAAACAAAATTAATAAAGTCACCATACAGTGGCTACGCAGTAATTTACAGTATGCATGTCTTTTCATTATGATTCTGGACTCTTCATGATTCAGACCTAAAAGAGACATGTCGGGACAGATTCAACCGCTTCACCTTGGAGAGGACTTAAACAATCAAATCGTCCGACAGTGTAGGCCTGGGCCTAAGTTTTTGTTTATAAAGTTCGGAGCTACTGGCCTCAGCCAAAGGTAGCTTTGAGTCAATGGAGTCAATGGGAGAAGATGCACGGGAAGTATTGTTCATATCAGGAGGAAGTCCATGAAATTTCTTAATATGGCTGGAATGGACCCAGCCCTTCCTCCCTTCGATCTTCACGGCCGTTCTTGTTGTCAACAGGACTTGTTTGGGGAGCTTCCACCTGGGGTCCAATTGGCTTTTCCTATCGAAATTCCGAACGAGGACAAAGTCCCCAGGGACCACGTCGTGGGGTTTCACCTCAGTGTTGTCAGGAAAAGCTGCGACCACCTGTGAACGAGAAGATTGTAGTGCAGACATCAAGGAAGCCAGGTAATCTGTCAGCATATTACAGTCAACATCAGTTATTTTACGCGGTATAGGCGTCCCCCACATATTTGGTGGTCTGCCAAAGATCACCTCATACGGGGATAGCCCTGTTCGAGAGTGTGGTACCATTCTCATGTAAAACAGTGCAACTGGTAAGGCTACTATCCAGTCAACACCTTTTTCCTGGCATATTTTTGACAATCTTATTTTCAGAAGTTGATTATGTCGTTCCACGAGACCTGCTGCCTCGGGGTGTCGGACACAGTGGAACTTCCACTGATATCCCAATAGAAGCGAAACATGTTTCATTAATTCAGATGAGAAGGGTTGGCCGTTATCTGAATATACCACACGTGGTAAACCGTACCGTGGGAAGAATTCTCGAACTAGCTGTTTGGCAGTAGTCGGGGCAGTGTAATCTGATACAGGGTAAGCCTCTGTCCAACGAGAGAGAGCGCAGACAACTACGAGAACATATTTGAATCCTCGACAACGTTCCATCTGAATATAATCCATCTGGAGGACTTCAAAAGGATGATCAGGAGGCTGAAATCCACCCTGTTCTACGGGGACACTCTTCCCTGGATTAAACTGACAACATATCATACAGGTACGGACTTTTTGTTTAGCAGCAGCTCGTAAATGTTTGTTAAACCAAATGTGCTGAATGCTGTCTAACATAGCCTTTTCTCCTAAATGTGCGGGACTGTGAACTGTAGCTATAATGACTTGAACCATGGAATCAGGGAGAAACCATACAGATTTTCCCTTCGTCATCCATCCTTGATCTGTCTGAATCCCTCCTAGTTCAGTCCACTTCTGTATTTCTTTCTCTGTGGCATGTGTCTGTATGTCAATTACGTCAAGTGCGGGATCCTTAATTGTCATACACTGTGTTGGTGTCTGAACTATAGGCTTTGTCATGTCGGATGTACGAGTCTGAGCAGTCTGTTTGGCTGTTCTGTCAGCTAAATCATTGCCTTGGGAAATGATATCAGTAACCTTCGTGTGTGCTTTACATTTCATAATTGATATTGCAGTCGGTAAATGAATTGAGTCTAACAGAGCATGAATGAGGGACCCGTGCTGAATATGGGTTCCATGAGAAGTCAAATAACCTCTCTCTCTCCAAAGCACCCCGAAGTCATGTACGACTCCAAATGCATAACGTGAATCAGTATATATGTTGACTTTCTTGTCTGTGGCTTGAATACAGGCTTGTGTTAGAGCAACAAGTTCTGCTGCTTGGGCTGACAAAGTATCTATACAGTTTGTTTCAATAACTTCGGTGTCTGTAGTGACTGCGTATGCGGCAACTAAATTTCCTGTATTTGTCCTTATACACGAACCATCTACATACAACGTCAGGTCTGGATCTAACAATGGAACGTCTGTTAAGTCTTGTCTGGGTTTTGTCTTTATTTCAATAACTTCGACACAATCATGGGCTAGTGGGTCGGTTCCAATTACTGGCAAAAGTGTAGCAGGATTCAGTGTATTACAACGTCTGATTTCTATATGTGGCTGAAACAGTGTCAATTCGTAACCAGTAAGTCTTGCTATGGTCAAGTGTTGTGTTTGCGTTCGGTTCACAAGAACCTCCACTGCATGTGGTACTTGTACTGTCAATGGATGTCCTAACACTATGGCATCGCTTTGTCTGATTGCTAAAGCTGTTGCTGCTACTGATTTCAGACACGCAGGCAAAGCCTGAGCTACGGGGTCTAATGTACTGGAAAAATAAGCACATGGCTTACATGCTCCTGCTTGTTCCTGAGTGAGTACTGACAAGGCAGTACCTGCACGTTCTGTAACAAAGAGTGTAAAATGTTTACTGTAACATGGTGTCGCTAGAACTGGTGCTTGACATAGAGCTTTCTTTAAGCTCTCAAAAGCTAGTGTGTGTTCCTGAGTCCAAGGGAGGACAGTCGATGTGGCTGCCTCCTGTGTTGTCAACTGAATGAGTGGCTTTGCTAGAAATGCATATTGGGGAATCCACTGTCTACAGTATGAAGTGAGGCCTATGAAAGCCCGCACTTCTTTTTGTGTCTGCGGTATTGGCATGTTTGCAATTAACTGAATGCGGTCAGGTGTAAGCTGCCTTCCCTCCTTGGACAGCGAGTGACCAAGATAAATAACTCGCTGAACACAGAATTGCAGCTTAGAAGGGGACACCTTGTGCCCCTTGTCGGCTAGAAAATGTAAAACTGTCAATGAGGCTTTTTCGCATTCGGGTTCGCCTCGTGCGGTGATCAACAGATCATCGACGTATTGAAGCAATGCGGTGTTAACGGGCATGTGTATACTGTCAAGTTCTCGTTTCAGTGCTTGGCTATAGATGCTGGGGCTTTCTGTGAATCCTTGGGGAGCGCGGGTGAATTTAAAGCTTCGTCCACTCAAGCTAAATCCGAATAAGTATTGGCTCTCCGGATCTATTGGGACGCTGAAAAAGGCATTCTTGAGATCAATTACAGTAAAGAATGTAGCTTGAGAATCAATGGCTGTCAGTAATGATGAGATATCGGGGACCACGGGGAATTGTGGCACAATGCATTTGTTTAATTCACGCAAATCAATCACTAATCGATATACTGGTGGGGCCATAGGATCAGTTCGTTTAAGAATCGGAATTATCGGTGAATTACACACATTGGAGTTAGTTTCTACAACCACTTCTTGCGCGACTAGCTCGTCAATGATTTTCAGTAAAGCCACTACAGCATCTGGTGGTAACTTGTATTGTCGCATTCGTGGTAGTACCACTCCTGCCTTCAGTGTGACTCGGTATGGTGTAATGTTCATGCAGCCAACATCAGTAGGGCCTTGTGCCCATAGATGCGCTGGTAAGTTCTGTAGTCGGGAATCCATGTCTCTGGATACATAGTGACCTTTAAAATCACGTAAAAACAATCTTACTCCTTCCGGAGAACAACAAATAATAGCCCCTAGGGCTTTCAATGTCTTTATACCTAACAAATTTTCTGGACATGATTTGGTAAGCAATAAGTCTGTAGTTCGTGTCAAGGGACCTATCGTAAGTGGAAGTGGCTGTGTTACTTCATTAACAATAGGCTTTCCTGAAAAACCAAGGGAAACATTTTTAGAGCCTGAGAGGGGTGCCCCTGGAACTTCACTACTTTTTATGGTTGTTCGACTTGCCCCTGTATCGAGTAAAAATTTTCTGTCATGACCTAATAATTCACTATGGACATAAGGTCCTTCTTGATCTACTGGAATCTCGATAAGGGGTAAGTCAACTTCCCTCTCTAGGCTGCTTCATGCGTAACGTTGATACTCAGGGTATTCATACTGTGCGGTCTGATACAGTTGTCGTGATGTTACTTGTGTGGCAGCCGCAGGCAATGGTGGTGCAGCTGGCACAAATTGTATGGGCTGCTGTGAGGCTGGCATGGACTGTTGCTGCACCGGCATGGACGGTCCATGCTGCGTAGCTCCTTGTTCATTCTGATCCTGTCTAACTAATCGTGGTCTCTCTTTTGCTATACCTGAGGCTATATTACGCTTCAAGACTTGACAATCGTGTACATAATGGCCTGGCTGCTTACAGTAATTGCAGGTTCCTTTTACAGGAACTGCAGAATCTCCAGAATGTGTCGCACCCTTTTTATGACCATCCGCTTGTACTGTCTGGGAAACTAGCATTTTCATTTTAGTATCTTTCATGCGTCTATGCTCGTGTTCTTGTTCATCCCTAATTCTATTGTGATGATACTGTAACATTTGTAGCATTTGTGACGGAGTGTTACCTTGCCAGGTACTCTCGAACTTTAATATTCTATTTTTCACTGGAGGTAATGCATTCTCTACCAATTTTGTCACAAACAAATGTGGATATGAGTCACTGCTTGCTTTTATACCACTGTTTATACCAAAACATTTTTCAAATCGGGCATAATAATCACTTGTGTCTTCATCTTGCTTTTGTTTACAGGCTGAGATTGCACCCCAATCTTCCTTTTTAGTAGTTAATAAACGTGGCAGTACTTGTACTAGTAAACCTGGTAACAGCTTGACTTTATCCCCGAGCCCTGACCCTGCCGTCCGGTCCCTTTCCTCCGCTGCCAATGCGGTCCAATCTATCTTTTGGTCTCCCACTTCCCACTCCTTTTCTTTCAGTTTTTCATAAATGCCAGCAGGTAAAAGCACCTTTAATATCGTCATAATATCAGGAAAGGTGTACTCTCCCATCAGTAACATGTCTTTAATTTCTCGGTGGAAACCCGCCGGGTCTTTGTCATGACTAGGTACTACTTTCTTCATTTCCAATAATTCCATTTTTGATATGGGTGTGTAAACAAATACACGGTGAAACTCATTGTCTTCGCCTTTTATTGGGTGCACTTCTCGTAGGGGATTTTGTCTATCCATATAGTACGGCGCTCTTTCTCTGCGGGGCAGCGAGAGAGAATCCGGACTTACAAAAAGGACATACTGCTTACGTGACACTAATATCTCTTTAATTAGCTTGTTACTAGAACCTCTCCATCTGTTTGTGAGTAGTTCCGTTAATATATTAGGTAAAGGACCAGGGTCAGCATGTTGACTCTTATATAATATGAGGAGTTGCTGAATCATATAGATTCCAGCTAAACGTTGTTCATCTGTACTGAGATTAAAAAACGTGTGTGCTACGGTCTCATCACCGTATTTTTCAGGACTGTCAATCCAGTGAACGGCTGATCTGGCTAACTCTTGCTCATCCATGGAATCGAGGAAGTGGTAACCCCTTCGTTCTCGTAATATTTC
Organism: Triturus cristatus; assembly: GCF_964204655.1. Classification (NCBI taxonomy): domain Eukaryota; kingdom Metazoa; phylum Chordata; class Amphibia; order Caudata; family Salamandridae; genus Triturus; species Triturus cristatus. The sequence goes on along the minus strand of NC_140593.1, from coordinate 1,058,328,715 downwards.
ATCTGCGGCTTGAAACGAATGTTCAGGAGACTTCAGATTTATTATAGGCGTCGGATACGTTCTGCTATTATTTGGGCATACTGAGTGTATGGGATCAGAAAAACATCTAGTATTTTCACAGGATCTTCCTCTGCCTACATAAGCTATGGTCTCTGACTGTCTTGCGGAATTCCCTGATTCGGACATTTCATCTTGCTCAAACTCGTCTGTTCCCAATCTCTCTTCATGAATACGCTCTATTTCTTTACGTATTTTTCGGCACATGGCTATTATACAATTTTGCTTATCGTGTCTCCCTTCTGATATATTCTGACTCCATCTTGTAAGAATAAGCATTGCATTCGGGTCTACCCCCGGACGATCTTGATTTCTGATCATACAGTTTATGAGGAAACGTAACAGTTCCCCCTGTATCTCTACTTTCTGGAATTCCATAGCTCTGTTAATACATCCTGGATCTCGTCCTGTTTGAACAAAATGATATATGTTGTCTAGATGCGTAGTCATCCCTGGTAACCTCGCTAAATACTCTGCGGCTCGCCTGATACGTAATGATGCCAGGACCATTTCGTCCTCTTTACCAACCACTGGGTCATATCTACAGTTTACAAGGAGTTCCTTAAGCGTACGTTCACTTACGAATTTAGGTGTACGTGAATGTGCTGACTCTTGAAAAACAAGTTTATTTATTCTGGGTGGTGTAAAGGTAATGCTAGCACCTCCCGTGGCCCCATCTGGGGCGTCGGGTGTGAATGGGTTCGTTGAACGTGACACAGCAACTATGGGTGTCGATACCCCTGTAGAATCGACTGCGGAAACAGGTGCGGAAACAGATGTGCTTGCTGACGCTTGCGTCGAGACTTGCTGTTGCACGGGGACAGATACCTGATCCTGACGTTGAACCCCTACACCAGACGGTCTATGTGGTGCGGCGTTAGCATATTCGGGAGCTGCGTCGTCTAGATATGAGGAAAGAAAAACATCTTCTGCGGTTCTGGGATGCCCTTGTGGATGTACCTTAATTGGAAATAATGGGGGTGGCAAGTCTTTTGGCATTTTTGGAGCAGCCTTAGGTAGTCCTTCGGCTAGAAGGGGATACATACCATTCATAAGAGCATTTCTTTGTCTATTTACTTGTTCTGATTTCACTCGGATACCTTCCTCAATTAATAGACTTTCTTGAGCTTTATTTGAACTTTCTTTACTCCTCTCTTCTTGTCTACGTGCTTTTTCTGTTCGTCTATGAGATTCTTTACGCCATAACTCAACAGCGTCTTTCTGTGACTGTCTGACCTTTCTTTTCCATAACTCTTCCTCCACTTTCATGATGCACTCTGCATCCCAGGTTCCCGCTACGGGCCACCTTTGACTTTCCGGCAATCCCTTGGTATAGTCTACCCATAGATCAAGAAACAATATGGCATCTAAGCCATGCTTATGGTACATGAAATGCCCTGGAGTGTCCCTAGGAGGGATAGGGACTGCCTCTTCAAGCACCCCTTTTCGAGTAGTAATTTGTCTTAACTTTGAAAAGAGCGGCATATTGACAACAGCTAATCTGGTACTTACTCTTGAACGGAACTGATCTGATACTTAATCTTGAACACACTTAGGACAAAAACACAATAATGAACAAAGCACAGTAAAACAATCATTCATACCACAATATGCAGGACATTTAGTACGTTTAAAAATAAAACACTAAACATTTGTTAAAAATGACCAACAATGGTGACAGTCTGCATAACTTAATCACCAAGCAGAATTCTTGATAATAACTAGATACTTCGGAATACTTGATATACGGCTAAACCGTACATATACACTGCTAAACAGTGCAGACCGGATTTGTGTACCCAAATCCGTCTTGACCGGCACAACCTATGTGCACGTCAACACGCCTCCCCGGCGATGGTACTCACCGAGTAGCTCACAACGAAAGGCCTCGGAGACTGGACTCGATTTCGGACATCGGACCCTCTGGACATCGGGACTTCGGAAGACCTGGTGGGCCTCTGTATACCTCGGATCTTGCTCTCTCAGCTAGGCTCTGGTCGGGATACCTTGCGCTTCTCACCGCCTCGTCTGGGTTGATCGCAGCCTCAGTCGCCCCCGCTTGACCGGAGGGAGCTACAGGAAATCCTGCTGGTACGCGTTATGGTCCGTCCAGCTGTGGCAGGAGACCGGGCCTGCAACGCACCGCCGGCGCGTGAGATGAGAAGGTGTCCCTGTTCGGGCGCCATTATGTGGTAAATAAAATATATCTATCCATTACCGATCTGAATTTCATGCGAGAACTTTAAACAAATAGCTCAGAATAATGAGAGGCAGAATCCGTGGTATAAGAGGTTTCTGAATGGGCTTTATTCCAATATGGCCGACTCGAGTGGCGGACCTCAGGTTCCGTCACCAAGAAGGTTCAGGAAGTGAAGTACGATTCTTTATTAAGAGACATACATATTTATAGTTATTACATTATAATGAAACGAATGTAGGAGGCGTAACATTTGATAAGAAAAAGTGACATAAACGAAACTAGGAGTAATAAGGAGGAAAAAGAAACATAATTGGTTAAAGTTATCAAATATAGGTGGATCTATAAGATAATACTTGGCATAGATGCGCGCGCAGCAGCATGACGTGTAATTGACGTGCAACTAGGGGGTGAAGGGGACTTGACATTTAGCTCTACATGTGGAGACGAGAAGTCTGGGGGGTCAAGTCAACCTAATCCCAAATCATATCTAACATCCTATGTTTAAAGAACTATGTTATCCACAAGGAAGGACTGAAGGACTTTCGAACAGAATCTATTCTATACTGACTGTGTGCGTGCACGAACGTCTAAGTATCTATGTGAGATGCAAGAGACAGAAAACTTTCCATGGCAACTGGGCTATGAATTACTTGCAGGAGAACAGCCCTTTGCACGAGAGCTAAAGGAAATGTTTACCTAAATCACTAGACAGGAATGCATCGGCTGAAGAGCAAAGTAGATAATTCGAAGGTGAAATACAGCTTCTTGGCAGACAGGCTAAACTGGCCGAGGCAGGCACCGTTAGCTGCACAGGAAATAGGACAAAGTTCATGGATACAGATGCAAGCTCAAGCTGACGCTTGTCAGAGACAGAGAGCAGGGAAAGGCTTTGAGGACAGAATCGGGCCTACTTCATCTGAACTGTAAAAATGGAGTAACTGAGCCATATAAAGTCGGTGGCCTTTCCTACTTAGGAATTGACTATCCAGCCCATTGATGGCGGGTCTGACAGAGAACATATTGACGGTGGACGCACATGTATTTGCGTCTTCAAAACTGGAACTGGAGAGAACATACATGTACTTGTAACATGCATATAGAACCGTTGGGGTCCAAGATAGGGGACATAACTGATCAGGGAAATCCACTTTTCCACAAGCCTAGAGAGGGTTTGAGGCCACTTTGCCATTTTCTTCCCAAACCTGCGTTGATGAGGATCGATGCTGTGAGGACGGTGACTCGGGAGATTTCTACTGAGAGATTTGTCCTGATGACCCATTCTGACATTTAGCTAGAATAGGTAATTATGAGAAAATGATTTACTCTGATTAATTTCTTTTGACTAATTTTTAGATAAAGAATCATAATTTTAAATACGGTGTTGGTGATTATTTCTTGTTAATTATTGAGTACTCTATTTGATTATTGTTGTATAGATTGTTTAGATTATGATTCAGGACAATTACAATAACTAGGTCTTATCGACCTCAGTGTAGATGTGGGGTGTTTTTTAGGAGTTTTCTTTCCACAGGTTCAGTGCTGGTGGAGTATTTGAGTGTATGTTAGTGAAATGGGCCCTAGTGTATGGTGAGTGTATGTGCGTGTAACTGTGAAATTACTCTATCCGTGGAAGTAGGGAGATTTTGTACACCCCAATCTGCATCAATTTCCTGGTAGCAGAGTAAGGATGGTTATTGATGATTGTCTTGATCTGATTAGATTGCTTGTACATTAGCTTATTGATTATTGATTATTGATTGATGTTGGTATATGTACTAATACTATATGTTGGAGTCGTCATGTTGAGTTATATGTAGTGCTTCTGGAACTTGTGAGCTAGTAGCAGTTCCGTAGTAGGGCAGAGGGAAGTATATGCTGCTCTCGGGAAAGACGGGATTGTTGGTCCTTTATGTATGCAGGAAAAGAAAACGTGTGACAATTGAAGTTGCGCGTCACATTGTCTGGGTTCGGAATCAGTGACATTGTCGTATGTTACTATTAGAAATATTTCTGGTATATAAGGAGTGCGTATGGTAGTGAAGGTTATCTGTGAAACTCTGGTCTTAAGTCCCAGGGATCCGTAAGGTTCGCCGTTAAAGCTTATCGCGGGAGAAGTAATAGGTATTCTCTGAGCTTGTTTGAGAAACTGGGCAGAGGTAAGCTGCTTGGTTAACGTGTGATATAATTCTGTAGTGGAGCAGATTGTTCGCTGTTCTCGGGAAAAGCAGGATTCTGTGTGTATGTACTATATATTTTCTTGTATGAATGTGCGTGAATGCTCATATTTAGTTGATTGTAAGACTCTTTGGACAAGTCCTAGAGGAAACAATTAATGAATGTTAGAAGGGCAGAGTAGAGGGATGTGCTACTGTGTCAACGGGATTCTTGTGAAATAGATTTTCTTTACTATTCTGTGGTTAGCGAAGCAGACAATGGAGATGTTTATATGTTGTAACTAATAGATTTTGTAGAAATTTGACACGAAGTCTACTGAGAAATTTTGTAAAGGAGGGGTAGACGAGTGACAAGAGACAGGAGACAGAAGCGACTGCAGTGACTGCTGACGTCAAACAGACCGCGCTCTGATTGGATATTAGATCAGAACAGTGCTCGCGCTGAGATTGGTGCGTTAGTGTGAGTCGCGCTGTTATTGGTTGAAAATTCATATTGTGCAGTTGTATTACGGAAGGGATTAGAAAGTTTTGGTAAACGTTAAAATGTATTACCAAGAAGAGAAAAAGAAAAAATCTTTGTTCAGAAAGATTAAAAATTGGTTCGACAAGGATAAAGATGTTAAAACGAGAGAGGGTGAATTGTTACCTCCATCGAAAACGCCTGCATCCTTCATGGCTGCAAGATATGGGTATCATACCTGTATATGGTTGGAGAATTGGGTTAGGTATACCAAGGAAGATGGAGTTTTAGCATTTCCAGAACATGGTTCATTTAATCTGGCCGTGTTGAAAAATTTACGGGAAAAGATGTTATGTCTTGACCCAAGACCAAGGCCGACACAGTTTGAGGCTTTAGTGGAATGGGAAGAAGAAGTACATGAGCGAGAGAAACAGAGGTCTGGAGGAAACTATAGGTATATGTTTGGGAGGAGACATGGTCGTGAAACTCATCATGATCGAATGACGAGATGGCGAGATGCTAGTATGTCAGAGGGATTATATCCTATGAGAACAGTTGAAGAGGGAACAGAAAGGGTTCCTGAGGCAGAAGTGAGAAGATATGGAGTTAATGAATATGAGGATGAGGTCTTGAATGACATGATTTACAAAAGACCACCTCCATATAGACCAGAACCAGAAGAAAGTACACCAGTTGTTTCTCCGATAAGAGATACAGTGCGTATCATTGAGAGAGAAAATGTGACACCTGAGTTAAGAAGTGGTAATCCTTTCAGGGAAAGAGAGAATAGAAGCAGTGGCGAAAATACGAGAGAATTAGCCAGAACTACATCGGAATTGACTGAAAAGATCAAAGAGCTGACAAAGAATCTAGACGCTGTTACGGTGCCCGTAACTATAGGTCCGGTTATGCCTGTTTTTGATAAGCAGAGTTCGGGTGAGAATGGTTTGGTGATTCCATATGTTGGGAATAGATTGACAAGTTTGGCTGGTCCTTCAGGAGATTCAGGAAAAAGGGCAGGAAAATTCAGACATGACACATGTAGTGAAGGATTAGAGGTACAGTCTAATTCAGGACTGGATGCTGGTGAAGCTAGTTGTTCAGGGATGCCAATTTTAGAACCGCAGAAGAAAGTGGTTCCAGTGAGAAAATCTACTGAAATAACAGCTGAAGATTTGAATGAATGGATGAAAGTTCTTCAAAAGAGGGATAAAGATTCACAAGCAATTGATGTGGCTAGGTTACGTGTAGAATTAGAAGAGCTTGTTGCAGGAACAGTTCCAACAGAAATTCTAAAAAATCATCATGATGGTGAACTGTTATTTATGTGTAAAAACATCACCTGGAGAACTAAAAATACACATGACAGATTAAGAGCAATAGCAAATGACTATGGAGTTGACATTGATAAAGTGAAAGTTTTGCAGAAGTCTTACAGGATGGATTCACAGATAAAGATATTGAAAATTTGAATGGTACTGGTAGAACAGGACAGATTAAAGAGATGATCGCTTTATTGCGAAAATGGGGCGATGTTGAGAAGTGGAAGGATAGGTGGTACAAGAAGAGGGAAGAATCAGGAGATAGGACTTATTCAGCATTTCCTGTGAGAGAAAAAGAAAAACCAGTGGATACTTATCCTATGAGAGAAATACCTGGAGGAGGATATGTACATGTTCCATGGACCAGACAGGATATTTTATCATTTACGAATGATTTCCCTCGTTTGAGAGAAAAGCCCGTCGAGTGGTATAGGCAGGTAGACAGGTTTGTGAAATTGTCAAAAGTGCTGTGGATTGACCTGAATAGTCTGTTTGATATAATTGTTCCAGCAGACTTGTGGGCTGAGTGTAAAATAGTTGTAAGTTGGCCTACTGAGGAATATCCAAGAGATCAGAGAACAGGAGCACCAGATCCAGAAGTAATGAGAAAGTATGAGCAGGTGATCGTATACCTGAAAAATAAAGTACCTCCAAAAGAGACAGACTGGGTTAAAATAGATCGAACACATCAGGAAGCAAAAGAATCAGTTCATGCTTTTTACGAGAGGCTGATACTGGCATTTAAACAATTCAGTGGAGATGAACACCTGGGTGACAAGGATTTGAGTCATTTTGTATACAGATTTGTATATGGCCTGAGACCTGAGATTAGTGAAAGAATTCGTGAGCATACTGTGGATTGGCAGAGTAAGAAAATAGATGAGATTCTGAGACATGCAAAATACTTCAGTGATGAAATTGAAGCAAAACAGAGAAAGCTGAAAGAGAAAGCAATGTGGGCACAAGTGAAAGTTGCGGAAAGACAGGAAGCACAGTTGGTGGAACAGGCGAATAATGCAGGAAATAATGAAGGGAATAGACCTAGGTATGCAGGGAAAGGAAAGGGGAATCTTGAGGAAGCTAAAAAAAAGTTCCCATGTCACAACTGTGGCCAACTGGGACATTGGAGATCCGAGTGTACCAATCCACCATTAGTGAATAATGAGGGAAAATCCTTAAATCAACAGGTGCAGAACAAAGGGAATAATCAACAGCAGCAACAACAGAAAGTTGTGAGGCAGCAGAGTCAAGAGCCAAAACCGCCCTTGCCGCAGAATAGAGGATCACAAAAGTATAATCCGGATTCGGGATTCTACAATGATGAGCAGGTAAACAAACCAAAGGCGTTCTAACCAGGTACAACAGTACTTGTTAAAGAATGAAGGGAGTGAGTCTGAGGGTGATTATTGACGGTGCCGAAGAGAGGAGGAAGAGTGCATACTTGGTGCAACTCTAGAAATAGACCAGGCAGGACCATTTGTAGATGGGAAAATAAATGAAGAAAGTGTTACTTTTTTGGTAGACACAGGTGCGACAAGATCAACTGTCAGGTCAACAGATATTAGAAATCTTCCTCTCTCGGATGAAGCAATCCAAGTAGTTGGTGTAGCCAATACACAAATCAGGACACGTCTTACTGAACCAGTAAGAGTACAAATAGGGAAATTTTCAGACATGCACAGATTTATCGTCTGTGACACAAGTCCAGTGAACCTGTTAGGTAGGGATTTGTTATGTAAAATGAATTGTACAATTTTTTGTACACCGGATGGAATAGCTTTTGAAACACCAGATGAGGATGTTTTGTACCGAATGACTCTAGAAAATAGAGAGAGTGAGTTAATTGGTGCATATGCTGTGTTTGATCCGGAGGATTTGCCTCAAGAACTGAGAGACACAGTGAAAAGGACAGTTTGGGATTTTACTGGAGAGGATGTGGGATTGATGAATAATGTAGATCCTGTGAAAATTTCAGTGAAAGAGGGAATTACTTATCCTAACATTCCTCAGTATAAAATGACACCAGAAATAATTGAGGGAATAACTCCTATAATTGAGAAAATGATTCAGCAGGGAGTTCTGAGAGAACTACTGAGTAGTCCGTGTAATTCACCGATAATGGGGCTAAAGAAACCTAATGGGAAGTTCAGGATTGTACAAGATTTGAGAAAAGTTAACCAAATTGTGGTGGCATGTTGTCCTATTGTTAATGTTAGCTGTATGAAAGGCACTCTATTTGAAAAAAATGCTTTAGAATGATTTTTGGGGTGCTTCCGTGAAGGGGCTGACTGTCTGGGCAGACCCTAAAGTAAATATGTGATAGTGCAAGGAAAAAACTCTTGCTACGGAGCAACCTTCCCAGAATGCAAATGCTTATTTTTAGGTCTACTTCACCTAAGTAATCAACCTTATTTTTTTATCTAATAATTTTCATAAACAATTATATTTCACAAACATTGTTGTTCGCAATTGAATAAGTTGTACAAAACAACGTTTAATTATTGTTCAAATCACAATAATACTTTGTTCATTACAATTTATACATAATTTATACATAGGTCAAAAAATTTGATCATTTCCATGCTCGCCCAATGCATTTCGGGCCGTATGATGGCCCTTCTTCAGGGGCAGATCTACAAAATGAAATTATAAACAATAAATCCAACAATGTTTCTTTTTCCATAGGTGCAGACAACAACTCTATTATATCATGAAAAAACATACTATATGCAACTGTACCATATTATCTCATCATCACGTTGCGTACTTAAAACTGATCAGAACGAACTACTAGGAAAGATACCATTATGAAACCCAGTCACCCTTGGTGATAAAGTAGTGTACTCAAACGTTCGTGTGTGTGGGAAAAGAACTAAGGCTTAGCGTACCTGTTGACCATGTATGAACCACTCTCTGTGAGCAAAAAGAGAAAAATACCAGTACTTAGAGAGGACTCTCAGAGTTTTAAATTAGCCAAACTAGAAACCAGCAATAATCCTCGTGCACTAACCTTGGATTACTGACCACCTTTTGGAAACAAATATCCCCACTGGGTCAATCAGGCTCAGAAGAGATTGCTAAAAAAATCGAAATAAACCCATTAACATCAGAGAATCTCACATCTATACCTCTGTATATTCTCCAAATCACCCAACGAGCACCCGCTCACCTGTTCCACAAATTTTTTAACGTAGAAGCAACCTATAACCGCACAGGAACCCAGCTCATCTATCAAATCGATGCATATCACCCGCGTCTACCATATATGGAGCAGCGGTCACTAACAAAGAAAGAGGACTAAACTTATCGGCTACGTGGATTTAAACACGCGCCATCTTGGAACGGCATGTCACCTCTAGTACTAAAGGTACCGATGATAACCTCGCGTGATTCTACCAATGTCAATAAAAAGCAAACCTGCTGGTTTCAATCATAACAAAATCGTTCAAAAGCCGGAAACTTTATGAATTGCTAAAATACCTAAATGACAAGTTGAAAAAAAGAGAAAAGTGAATTATAGAACAAGAAAGAAAAGATGAGAAGGACGTTCTGATTTAGACAACAATTCATGGGCAATAAAATCAGACTGCATGACTCCAATGATGTGCAATACATGCATTTTAAAGGAAACATCCTAGATCCACTTTCTCATTGATCCCATGGGGATCTTGAGTATTCAACTTTTTTATCCAAAAGATTTCCCTTTGTAGAAGTGTTTTTGTGAGATTTCTACCCGGGGTTGGGACCATTCTCTCTATCACTTGGAATTTGAGTTGTGAAATGGAATGTTTACATGAATTCCAATGAATTGCGAGACTGCTTTTGGGGTTGACATTTCTGATCGTGCTTTTATGTTCTGAGATTCTTGTTTTAATTTTCCTCTCGGTTTTACCAATATACAGCAGTCCGCAAGGACATTTTATGGCATAGATCAAGTTCATCGAGTCACAAGTGGAATTATGTCGTAATTTGATGGTTTCCCCAGTGGAGGGATGATGTACCTCATCTCCTATGATGACATTATTACAATGCACACAATTTAAACATCGCTGCGTTCCTTTGTATTCAGTTCCATCAATATTGGATGTGGTCGAAAGAATTTCTTTGATGTTTCTTGACCTTCTAAAGGCGCATAAAGGTTTCTCCTGAAAGAGATCTTTGAAATCCTCCTCATTTTGTAGCATATCCCAACGCTTCATCAAGATTTTCTTAATTTGTCTGGAGACTGTGGAATATGTAGACACGAAGACTTGTCGAGTTAGATGTGCTTTTGGTTTTGTCTGTAATAAATTTTCTCTGGTAGTAAGCTCAGTTTTAGTTATGGCCTCTTGTAAGATGTTCTCCGGGTACCCTTTAGATGAATACCTAGTCTTCATGCATTCAATATTTTTTTGCAATGTTGATTCAGTAGAACAGATCCTTTTGGCTCTTAAGAATTGTGAGTAGGGGAGATTATTCATCAAATTTTGTGGATGAAAACTCGAGTATAGCAGCGCATTGTTTTTATCAGTTGGTTTATGAAAAATTTCCGTCTGGATAACACTATCTGATTTTATTGCCCATGAATTGTTGTCTAAATCAGAACGTCCTTCTCATCTTTTCTTTCTTGTTCTATAATTCACTTTTCTCTTTTTTTCAACTTGTCATTTAGGTATTTTAGCAATTCATAAAGTTTCCGGCTTTTGAACGATTTTGTTATGATTGAAACCAGCAGGTTTGCTTTTTATTGACATTGGTAGAATCACGCGAGGTTATCATCGGTACCTTTAGTACTAGAGGTGACATGCCGTTCCAAGATGGCGCGTGTTTAAATCCACGTAGCCGATAAGTTTAGTCCTCTTTCTTTGTTAGTGACCGCTGCTCCATATATGGTAGACGCGGGTGATATGCATCGATTTGATAGATGAGCTGGGTTCCTGTGCGGTTATAGGTTGCTTCTACGTTAAAAAATTTGTGGAACAGGTGAGCGGGTGCTCGTTGGGTGATTTGGAGAATATACAGAGGTATAGATGTGAGATTCTCTGATGTTAATGGGTTTATTTCGATTTTTTTAGCAATCTCTTCTGAGCCTGATTGACCCAGTGGGGATATTTGTTTCCAAAAGGTGGTCAGTAATCCAAGGTTAGTGCACGAGGATTATTGCTGGTTTCTAGTTTGGCTAATTTAAAACTCTGAGAGTCCTCTCTAAGTACTGGTATTTTTCTCTTTTTGCTCACAGAGAGTGGTTCATACATGGTCAACAGGTACGCTAAGCCTTAGTTCTTTTCCCACACACACGAACGTTTGAGTACACTACTTTATCACCAAGGGTGACTGGGTTTCATAATGGTATCTTTCCTAGTAGTTCGTTCTGATCAGTTTTAAGTACGCAACGTGATGATGAGATAATATGGTACAGTTGCATATAGTATGTTTTTTCATGATATAATAGAGTTGTTGTCTGCACCTATGGAAAAAGAAACATTGTTGGATTTATTGTTTATAATTTCATTTTGTAGATCTGCCCCTGAAGAAGGGCCATCATACGGCCCGAAATGCATTGGGCGAGCATGGAAATGATCAAATTTTTTGACCTATGTATAAATTATGTATAAATTGTGATGAACAAAGTATTATTGTGATTTGAACAATAATTAAACGTTGTTTTGTACAACTTATTCAATTGCGAACAACAATGTTTGTGAAATATAATTGTTTATGAAAATTATTAGATAAAAAAATAAGGTTGATTACTTAGGTGAAGTAGACCTAAAAATAAGCATTTGCATTCTGGGAAGGTTGCTCCGTAGCAAGAGTTTTTTCCTTGCACTATCACATGTTGTCCTATTGTGCCAAATCCATCAGTGATTTTGTATCAGATTCCACATGATGCTGAGTGGTATACAGTGATTGATTTGTGTCATGCTTTCTTTTCAATTCCATTGCATCATGACAGCCAGCCGATTTTTGCATTTAGATTTGGCCAGCGTATTTTAGCATGGTGTTGTATCCCACAGGGGTATACAGAGAGTCCTTCGATATTCAATCAGTTATTGAAAAAGTCATTGGAGAGTTTGATAATGCCTGAAAACTCAGTACTAGTGCAGTATATTGATGACCTACTAGTGGCATCAAAGACACGTGAAGCTTGTGAAGTAGATACTATAGCTTTACTGAATCATCTGGCAGATGGAGGGTTAAAAGTATCTCCAGCCAAATTGCAATTCTGCAAGAAAGAGGTGCATTATCTTGGACACAATATTGAAAAAGGTCTGAGAAAAGTGACTGATGACAGGATCAAAATCATCAGGGAAATGAAGGCCCCAAAGACCCAGAGGGAAGTGAGAATGTTCCTGGGAATGGTGGGTTATTGTCGTCAGTGGATAATTAATTTCTCGCTGATAGCAAAGCCACTGATTAAGCTGACAAAAAGTGAAATGACAGACCCATTGGAACTAGATGGAGAACAAATGGCAGCATTTGAAGAGTTGAAAAGCAGAATGTGTGAAGCCCCTGCTTTGGGTATGCCAGACTATGAAAAGGAATTTGAATTGTACTGCAGTGAGAGAAATGGATGTGCACTTTCAGTGTTAATTCAGAAGCATGGATTACTGAGAAGGCCTATTGCGTACTTCTCATCGACACTTGATCCTGTAGCTGTAGGTTTAACAGGTTGTCTGAAATCTGTGGCTGCAACATGCAGAAGCCTAGAACAGAGTGAGGGAATCATAATGGGATATCCTGTAAGGGTATTCGTACCTCATAATGTGGCAATTCTTTTGACAAGAAGCAGAACTCAGTACATGTCACATAGTCGGTTGACTAAATATGAGAAAGTCATTCTGGGAGCATCAAATGTGACTTTGGAGAGATGTGTGAATGTGAATCCAGCGACATTGTTGCCGGATATTGAAAATGTGGGTGTGAAAACAGAAGATGATCACAATTGTTTGGATGTGCTTGATTATTGTACAAAACTGAGACCAGACATAAGGGATCTTCCCTTGCATGAGAGTGATCATGTGTTGTTTGTGGATGGATCATGCCTGAGGAATGATGAGGGTGTGCTATGTGCAGCATATGCAGTGTGCAAGGTTTCAGAAGTAATGGAAGCATCATCATTGAAAGGAGTGAAATCTGCGCAAGTTGCTGAATTAGTGGCATTGACAAAAGCTTGTGAAGTTGAGAAAGATTTGAGAACGACTGTGATGACTGATAGTCAGTATGGATTTGGAGTTGTGTTGAGAACGACTGTGATGACTGATAGGTTTCTTGACGTCGAGTGGGACTCCAATAAAGAATGCTGAAGTGATTGGAAAATTACTTGAGGCGATACAGCTGCCTAAAGAATTAGCAGTTGTGAAATGTGCTGCTCATGGACAAGGAGATGATTTTGTGACAGTTGGCAATCGATACGCAAATGACATTGCTCAATATTGCGCCAAGAATAACCAATCAATTAATCGGGAACGAGAAGGTGAAATGTCTTTTTGTTCTGTGATGTTTACTAATGTCTTAGAGACGTGGGATGAAGTGAAACAGTTGCAGGATGAGGCAGAGGAGGAAGAAAAGAAAGATTGGATCAAGGCAGGTTGTGCCCCAAGAGAGACAGATCATGTTTGGGTCTATAGAGATGGCAGACCAGTAATGCCGAACTCCATACTGTCAGCAATGGCAAGGATGTATCATGGCCAGGGACATTTGGGAAGGGATGCGATGATCAGGTCTTTTAAACAAACCTGGTACAATGCAAAGTTCAGGACAATTGCAGAAAGTATCTGTCAAAGATGTTTGATTTGCCAGCAATTTAACACTGGGAAAAAGACAGTGGTGAGTCTGGGAACAATAGGCAGAGAAGGTGGTCCTTTTACAAGAATGCAGATTGATTTCATTGAAATGCCCCAAGTAAACAGATTAAGGTATGTACTAGTGGTAGTCTGTTTGTTTTCAAGATGGGTTGAGGCCTATCCGACTAGGAGAAATGATGGAGTAACAGTGGCAAAGTTACTGTTAAGAGAGTTGATTCCTAGGTACGGATTTCCGGTAACGATTGAGTCTGATAGAGGTGGACACTTCTATAATGAACTCATGAGTTTGATTTGTGAAGCATTAAGCATACAGCAGAAGCTACATTGTGCATACAGACCAGAGGCTTCTGGTGTTGTTGAGCAGATAAATGGCACAATCAAGAACAGGATTGGTAAGATGTGTTTAGCCACTGGTATGAAATGGCCGGATGTCTTGCCTCTAGTGCTAATGACTATTAGATCTCCTCCAGATAGAACTACTGGTTTAAGTCCGCACGAAATCATAATGGGACGTGCAATGCGACATGCATATGTACCTGTCAATAAGTTGATGACAATAACTGATGACATGATTTTGGATTACTGTAAAGGCCTGGCGGACGCAGTTCATTCTGTGTTTCACCAGATTGGAGAAGAAGCTACCACACTTGAGAAGAAGCAAGCTCATGATCTGAGTCCAGGGGACTGGGTAAGGATTAAAGTTCACAGAAGAAGAAACTGCTTGGTTCCAAGGTGGGGAAGACCAAGACAAGTCATTCTAACTACGATAACTGCAGTGAAGTGTGCTGGTGTGAAAAACTGGGTACATGCGAGTCATACTCTGAGAGTTCCAAACCCAAAAGATGGGACTGGTAGAGAGTATTTTGAAGAATCAGATTCCAGTGATGATGAAGACCCAGAACCAGTGAGAAAGAATCAAAGTTCAGGAAAAGAAGCAGAAAAGGCTTCAAGAGAACCATTGAGAATCTCAGAAAGGAGATCAGATTCTGTAAGAGAGCCTGAAGTTCCAAAAAGCAGTGGAGGAAAAAGAAAAGAAAAGAGCAGTTCCACAGAAATTACTCCTGAATCAGAAGAGGAGGAGATTGAAGAACCACTTGAGATTGTACCTGAAGAAGTAGGGTCAGAAGAAGATAGAGAGGGACAGATTGCGGAAGACCCCCGAGGAGGTGTAGGGAACATTCTTGACAAGCTAGGTGAAGGGACAAGTAGACAGCAAGAAGATTGCGTGTCGGAGACCCGAGGAGGGACAGAATTAGGGAAGTCTCAAATAGTGGTGAAAAAGACTGTGGAGCGAAAGAAAACTGCTGAAGAACAAGAGGCATTTGAAACAGAATCGGATGAAAGTGAGAATGGAAAATCAGAGGGTCGAGTTCTGAGAAAGAGAACTTGGATTGGAGAAAGAAATAATACAGAAACGAGACCGAAAAAGGTTGTAAGAGGAGAATTTTGGCCTACCAACAGAGTGAAGAGGCTGAGATACAGACTGATAAGAGGGAATACATCGAAAGCTGATCAAGTGAATGAAGTGTCGAGTCAAAACGAAGTAAAGAGGAAGGAGCAAAAGGAGTCAAGAGAACCTGATGAGATAAAGAGAATTAGAAGACCCAACCAAAAGTACAGATCACCGGAATGGTCTTATGTAGCACTGTCTGAAGAAGGAGAAGACGAAACAGTGAATCGAGACAATCCGGAGGGGATCTTGAGAAAAGTGGTTGAGGAAAAGGAAAAATCTGTTGGAATCTAAAAAGTTGTCCTGACTGACATTGGAGAAGAGTCGGATGCACAGAATGTTGTTGATGATCTGATACAATTTGATGTTGCTGAAGAAGAAGGAGTGAAAAGTGATGAATATCCAAATTGAGTGAACAAAAGAAATCACTTGGAGAAAAGTGAAAAGGAGAAAGTCTGAAATTCAGCTGTCTGAAGTAATCCAAAGTTCGAGAAATTTCAGTAGTGGAGTAGTAGAGGCTAAGTCAAAAGACAAGGTCAAAGTAGTAAAATGGCTAACATGGAGAATAACCAAAGTAGATGTGCCTTCTTGAGAAGATGGTGTAGAATGTGCTGCTGCTGTACTGGATTATTAATGCTACTATGGGGTGTTTTAGCTTTATTAGTTACATTTAGAGATTCAATAGGTACATTTGAAATACATACTGAGAATGAGACAAATGTGGAGAAGAGTTCGCAAAAAGTAGTTCCAACTAGAATTAGTAATACTTACATGCATAAAGATAGGTCAATTAATGATTTTTCTAGTAATGTTTTTTCAAAATTGTTATACGAATATGTGAAAACAATGGAAGTTAGGGATTGCTATGTTTGTATGCAATTACCTGCATCCGTTTCAGAGGGTGTTACTTATCACCATTTACCAGCTACGTATGGAATTTCTTGTCGTGTATTAAGTAGTGTTTTTTATTTGTTAGGGAAAATAGATTATAAGATGTCTAACAAAGATAGTATTTTTGGGCACTTGCCAATGAACAAAGAGCTGAATCCAGCTAAAGAAGCTAACATTTTTGGTGAGATTTTTATTGAGAAAGAAGAATTAATATTAGATTACATTTTTAAGAATAATTTAATTTGCAGTTTGGAAGAAGAGGAGAAAGCTTTCCTAAACATGGTGGAGGAAAGGAGATTGAGCATGTATGAAAAGGCAGGGAAATATAAAGTGAGTGAGACAATTTGGGACATTGAGATGGGAAAAGAATTGAGAAATGGAGCTAGTCCAACTTTAGCTCTAGATGCACCACAGAAGGGTAAGCTGTGCATTACAAGAGGGAAATCCCAATATGATGCATATTTTGTTGGGACTAGTGAATGTCATGATACATACTTCATTGCAACAGGATGGGGTTTTAGAGGTGGAGAAGATACAATTTTTCCAGGAGTGTATTATGTTTGTGGGAACAAGGCTTATTACAAGTTGCCTGACCATTGGTATGGCACGTGTTATGTGGGCCTGGTCTTTTCAAAGATCTTTCATATAGATAGAATAGAAGATGTAGGACATATTAATTTACTAATGCGCTTCAAGAGGGAAACTTGGTCTGAAATAGTGGGTGACATTTTTGGAGCTTTAATTCCAGCAGTGGGAATTTCTTTGAATGCTTATGGGATTCGGAAACTGTCAAGAGTGGTGGATCGCTTATCGACAAATACCGCTGGAGGGTTTCTTTTGGTGAATACGGAACTAATTGCCGTACGTGCCATGTCTATGCAAAATAGACTTGCTCTTGATATTCTATTAGCTAAGGAGGGTGGAGTTTGTGGAATGCTGAAAGTTCAACATTGTTGCACTTACATTCCAGATGAAAGCAAAGACCTGAAGGTCTATATAAAAAATATTACTGATTTGCATGAAGAATTAGTACCACTTGAAGCTGAAAGTATTTGGACTAAAATAGCTAATAAAATAGTTGCTGTTAAGAGTTTTATTGCAAAAATAGGTAGTACTATTATAGGTAAGATATTGTTTCCTTTAACTTGTATAATTGTTGCTTTATTGATATTGAGATTGATGTGTTTGTGTTGTAAAAACAGGGGAGGGAAAAATAAATTAATAAAAAGAAACAATGAAAAGAGAAATAAAAGGTTGAAAAGAGAACCACAAGAAATTGAATTAGAAGAATTAAGGGAGAGTGTCTACTTAGAAACAAAGAGGGATGATGAAAGAGTGTCTGGTGTGTAGTGTTGTGTAAGGAGGAAAAGACATTTCCAATTTCTCCTAAAATGGGACTACATTTCACTAAATTTTTTTTTTTGGGTTATTTGGTGATAAAATCACCAAAGGGGGGATTGCTGGAGCAGAATTTTCTGATGAAAATCTATTGGGTTTTTAAGCTCTGGTTTGTCTATTTGTCATAATTAAAATTATTAATTATTAATTACTAATTATTTGTTTTGTGTATATGTTTAAACTTACCAACATGTACTAATGAGAAGAAAACCGACACGTGGGAATGCTTTCATTTGCTAATTAATAAATGTGCATGTTTTATTAAATAAACGTTGCTGAGTGCTGTTTATTTTAAAGCACGAAACGCTTTTGAATTAATGCTTTTCTGTGTTGCAAAGGCTAGATAATTACATACACATAAGGGTATTAGTGGGGTTAACACTGTTTAATCACTATGCTGTGGTAATGTTGTTTTTGTCTCTTTTAATTAAGATGGTCTATTTTGGCCTAGAATAAAATGGCCGCCGTTTGCAGCCTGGCCTCGAGTGAGAGATTTGTGATGAGAGGGCCTTGCTGAATATGGTCGAAGTCATCTGACCACAGTCTTCGCCTGGTTAAAATTTTCCGTGAGGACAGTAGCAGTACTGGGCAAGTCACCAAGAAACATCCGAATAACCTTGGAGGACAAAGGAGCCATAAAGAATGAACTGAATGGACTCTGAAGTCATCATGTTAGTTCCGAGGAAATGTGGATATCGAAAGATACATTTTTTTAGTTCCTGTTCTGTCTTTTTATTTTTGTGATTTTTTCTGAGCGGAGATTTTCCAAATGTAGCGATGCTACATCCTTTCCTGCTCGCTCTGCTCAGCGGTTCGGCGGACGTGTAGAACATTTTATGTTTCTATAATATTGCAAGTTTCTTTATAAATATTGTTAACCTAGAGAGGGTTTAAGGCTACTTTGCCATTTTCTTCCCAAACCTGCGTTGGTGAGGATCGATGCTGTGAGGACGGTGACTCGGGAGATTTCTACTGAGAGATTTGTCCTGATGCCCCATTCTGACATTTAGCTAGAATAGGTAATTATGAGAAAATGATTTACTCTGATTAATTTCTTTTGACTCATTTTTAGATAAAGAATCATAATTTTAAATACAGTGTTGGTGATTATTTCTTGTTAATTATTGAGTACTCTATTTGATTATTGTTGTATAGATTGTTTAGATTATGATTCAGGACAATTACAATAACTAGGTCTTATCGACCTCAGTGTAGATGTGGGGTGTTTTTTAGGAGTTTTCTTTCCACAGGTTCAGTGCTGGTGGAGTATTTGAGTGTATGTTAGTGAAATGGGCCCTAGTGTATGGTGAGTGTATGTGCGTGTAACTGTGAAATTACTCTATCCGTGGAAGTAGGGAGATTTTGTACACCCCAATCTGCATCAGCTGCACATGTTGTGAATGAATTTTGTTGGAGAATTTTTGGTGAACACTATTGTGCTGGGTGCAAGGGAGAGCCCCACGCGGCTCAACAGGGAGCGTCATGTGCTGAGGGAGGAAGAGGAGCAGTGTGCAAGAGCAGCACAGGATGCAGGCTTCACTTGTACATAAAGAACATGTACAGCACATGAAACAGCAGTGCAGAACATACCCACACACAAAACAGGTATCATATGGTGTTAACTTTGCGTTTTCTCAAACACATACAACAGTAATTCGGTCGGAAGCACAATATTCTGGCTAACAGAATCATTTCAGCAAAACCAGCCATGCACAGCATGGGTGGAGGCACAGCATGCAAGGGGGTATGCAGGGTGAAATGTGAAAACATTAAACAAGTGAGCACTTTGTATAAATGGGGGCACAGATTAGAAGGGGCTCACAGGAGGTGATGGGCTTGTGACGCACATTCAAGCCAGGTTGCTCTGGCATAGGATTTTGCCCCAGACTTTGCAGCGTGGTAGAATAAAGTTAGGCTGAGCTCACCTTGGGGAATATTCTACTCACCAACACTGAATCCACTTGATGGGACTAGTCCGTTCTTGCAGCTGCTATCAGCCCTAGTTGATGGGCTCACTGAGATGGACAAGCACAGGCAGTCCCCAAACTCTTTATGCTAATGTCACCAAAGCGGTCTCAGATCCAATTACCAATGGACAAGAGCTGCCCTGGCTGAAACATGACAAGAGTACCATCCAATAAATCAGGACAGGGACAGGCAATCAGCATCAATGTGCTAATATCACCGAAGAGGGTCCTACAGCCAAACAACAACTGGAAAGAGCTTCTCTAGTTGGCCAATGACAGTACCGGTCGGACCCCATTCGGGGGGAGGGCCCATGGTTGATGCTATGGCTCTGCAAACTGGGTCAAGTAACACCCTTGACTCTCAGGGTAGCGAGGGTGAGCAATCCTGGGCCTCTAAGAGAGAAAGTGTGCAGGGATCGCGAGCAGAACTCAAATACTAGGCAGCACACATAAGAAAAGCATTGTCCAGCCCAGTGCTAATATTTTACTTTAGTCACCCAGCATTACTTAATTCTACACAGTGCATTTAGGGGTTTGCAATACAGGCTTAAAATCCTGTCCCAATCTAGGCATTACATCCTTCTATACTCACCCTACTGATGGAGTTCCGCAGTGTTTGTGATCTCTGGATTTTAATGTAGGACACGGTGCTGGTCACCTTCATTGGGAAAGTGGAGATTTTGGTTTTTTTTGTGGCTGCATCCTCTAGCAGCTTCCTATCTTCAGCAGTTGCAACCTCCCTAAGTAAAGGACTGGAGGGAAGCCGACTCGTCAGGGGTGGCCTCCATGCTGATCCTAGCTTCACAGATAATAGAACTGGATTGGATTCATTATATTTTAAATTTCATGTTCAGACTGCATTCTAAACTCAGTCTTTGTGCAAAGTGATGGTACTCACAAGACATAACAAAGGGACTGGCTCCAAGCAGAAATACCCAAACCGTGTGCACAATGAAGTGTGAGTTCTCTGTACCTTGCTGCCTTCACCTTCCTGAAGCAATAGTCATAAATAAGCAGGCCCTACCTAGAACCATCCTCATCCTGAACAATTGAAACTGCAGTCCCATCTTTCACCCTACCATCTATGTGCTGTATGGCAGTGAACTATGAACTAATTAGCAGTCCTTTGCTTAAAAGGCCCTCATGGAATATATAAAAGTAGCCCTGTTTCCACCCTACTCACTTTAGTGTCTGGGCCCCACCCTTCAGGAACAGAAATGCAGGCAGTACATTTCCACTCTCTGGTTAAGCTATCCTCACCCTCCATCTTGTACCACGCTACAAAGGCACTGCAGATACAAACACACAACATACACACAGAATGTCTCTTTCTCTTTCTCGAGAAATTCCGAAAATTGTACTGAGGAATGAGGGGGTCAGTATGCTGCCTTCTCACTGTCACGGAAAAATAATCTGGCCACACTACAAATTCACAAAACATGGTATGAAGTCATGCATGTTTTATGCTATATAACTAGGGTAAGGAGAATAGTCTTTTGCCTGATCTGAGGGCTTGTTTTGTGCACCTCCCTTTAGGTCACAGGACAGGTCCATGATCCCACATTGTCAGGAACAGGCCTTGGCCTCCACCTCTGTGCACACGCTAGGCTAAGTGTGACGTCATCACCAAAATAAAAGGCAGGGTACCAGTTTCACATGCAGTCAGGCACTCAGAGCTGGTGCAAATGCTTATTTACCATATAAGATACATTTCCGTTACACAATTCCCCCCACAAAATTAGTCCAATATCACCAAACATTATCAATGCCAGAAATGTTACAAAACAGAATAAGGGTACCCATCTGCGTAGTCGAAAAAGTTAGGGTGCGTTTCACGGATAGACACCACCTCTGCACGAGATGGGACAAGGAAAAATAATCCTTTTTAATGCATACCCACAAACCACTTTAATAGTGGCATTCTTCGTCATCAGGTTCATCCTGGCCACTAAAAGCCAGGACGTGCTCGACCGTATCCAAGGGAGTTCTTTGAATATTGAAGTGCACCTTAGCATTTTCGACTAGGCAGAGGGATTCCCTTATTTGCTTTGTAACTTTAGATTTGGGAGAATGTATCTTTTTTCTTCCTTTGTGTAACAGGAAGATCTCCCTTCCTTCCTTGTAGGTTGGTGCCCTGACCTCCCATACCATTGGTTCGAAGACAATGCTAGCTATGTCACATGTTTTTGCCTACCTAATTGGTGGTGAGCACCTTGATGCCAAGATGTCTGGCCAAGGTTGCTGTACTTAAGGGACTTTGGGGCATATCAGCAAGGCGAGGCGATAGAATTATCGCCACTTTTGCGGCCGTTTTCGGCCGAAAAGCGGCGATAATTTGATCGCCTAATTAGCAAGCTCACGCTAACGCGTGAAAACTTGCGTTAGCATAGGAATTCCTAACGCCCAGCTTTGCATCTCTAATGAGATGCAAAGTGGGCGTTCCTGACCTGACATGACAGGAGAAATGTCGCTAAGCGACATTTCTCCAATTATCAAGCCCCACGCTATGAAGCATAGTGGCAAGAAAAGTAGCGATAACCCCTGTTATCGCTACTTTCCTCACGCCTGCTTCAGGACTGACTTAGCCATGATATCCTATGGAAGGTGGATATCATGGCTAAGTTTGTGAGTCCCTATCAACAAGCTAACGCCACATTGTGTGAGATTATCGCTGGGTTTCCAGCGATAATCTCACGTTAGGCAGTTAGTGTGAGGATTTTTATCGCTTTTGAGATAAGCGTTGCTAATAGCACGTTATCTCAGAGATAAAAATCCACGCTAGCCAGCGATAATTATCCTAGCGGTAAGTGCGCTTAGCGATAATTATCGCCGGTTGTTGCTGATATGCCCCAAAATATGTTAAGTTCTGAAGTTACTTCATCCTAATGAATGATTCAAGATTTTCCAACATTTTTCAACTTTCTTAATAAATATTATTCAATCTCCTATGACAGTGCTAAACAGATACTTATGACAAGCAATATTACACCTATCTTTATAACAAGAGAAGAACATAATTATTGCCTGACACTTTGCTTTCATGAGTGTTCCACTTTTCATATATGTGCATTGCTGCTCATGTAGTCCTACAAATGACCATTTCAAGATGGCTATTTAATTCTGACATTTAAACCAGCCTATCACAGGTTCATTAATCCCACGAATATCAGCCATTGACAAAGCAGCATAATACTCATTGAATGAAGGGGCCAAATATCAGACCTGTATTACATACATTTGCCAAGACTCAATCTATACCATGACAATACATCTTAACCCTATAGTGTTGCCACACCTCCAAAATGTTAAAAGGGCCTGAGAAAAACAGATTTCATAGACCAATATCTAGGACGCTATATCAAACAATGGTGAGAAAATGTTTTAGTGACCAAAGAATAAACAAACAGCTTAAACTTACCCCCAGACTTTTCCATATTTTTTAAAACACTCCATGTCAAACTCCAATAATCCCTAAAAAGGAAGACACATCAAGGTGGTTAATGATGAAAGTTTAAGAGGAATTAATACACAATGGTTACTATTTGATTTAAATAATGTTGATCTAAAAAATGAGGTAAACACGTTTCCAGCATTCCCATTTGAATTTGGGACACAAGTTCTTAATGTTGTAGGTGCAGGAATCCAGCTGAGGGTTTTTTCCATGTTGTGTGGCAATGCCCTGTGATACAAAGATTTTGGTCTGCTCTTCTAGTTATGCTATCTGCTGCGATGGGTATGACTATAGATGTTGATCCGAAATTTGTTTTATTTGGGATCCTGGATGAATTGGGGGGGGGGGCAGTAGGGACAGGTTTTTGGTCTGCCTCAGCACTTTACTAGCTAAACGTGACATTGGTCACAATTGGATCTCCTCCCTGACCCCTTCGGTAGAGGTGTGGACAAAGGGGAGGGATTGGTGTTGCAAATTGGAGGACACAATTTATGTAGGCAGGTGGTGCCCCTGCAAGTTTGATAAAGTCTGAAAAAAATGGTGGGACTACCACGGGTTGTTGATCTAACTACCATTCATTGCACCTGTTGTTTACATGTGGGAGTTAATTTATGAGACTCGTTCCATCTCTTTGTGATATCAATGCAGCTCTGTTGTCCAATTTCTTACAGTACAATGCAAAAGATTTAAAGTTTACCTGCAAAATGTCAAAAAAAGTTTCTATAAAAAAAGGAAAAAGATCTTCTATTTGCACTTTGTGCATTAAACACATCTGCAACACACAAAATACCATCATGATTAAAAAAAGATATATAAAGTTACTGACAAGTAAACGGTTCAAAAGATAGGAGGGTCACGGCTAAAGATCCTGCACCAGTCAAAATACCCTATCTAGGCAAAACCTATCGCTTCATTGAATGGTGCAAAGGGGCCTGGAACATGACCTCCATATGTCCCAAAAAAGTGGCACAGATGCCACTTAAAAAAATTGAGCAAACGGTGGCCCAGCACTCGAGCATATACATTTTTATTTGAATGGAGCTTATTTATTATCCACACATGCAAAGAAACAGATAAACAGTGTATCAAGATCTTCCCAAACAAAGATAAGAAAATCACTAGTAAATTTTGATTGTAGGTGTAAAAGTTATTTATTCTTTTTTCAATTCTTAAAATTCAAGATCGCCGACGCGTTTCGGCGTTTCGTCCTCATTCAGACTTCTTCAGGGCTCCGCTATACTCAAGAATTGTGCTTGACTTGAAAACTCTTGTATGTAATCAAATCAAATGGCATAGCAAGACAGTACAAAGCAAAAACGCAAGTGTGTATATAGATGTCGCTCTTCTCGATCCAAGGGGATCTAATTTATACTTGAATTTCTATTTTAAAAGTAAGATGGGATATGTATCTCTCATGCGTCCAAGGTATTGTCTGGTTCAGCATTACATACAAGATTTTTCAAGTCAAGCGAAGTTCTTGAGTATATGTTTGGGAAGATCTTGATACACTGTTTATCTGTTACTTTGTATTTGTGGATAATAAATAATCTCCATTCACACAAAATGTACATGCTCTGGTGCTGGGCCACCCTCTTACTGACAAGTAAACTAAAATTGGAGGAACAAGAATGGGTGTCTCTTTTTGACATATCTTCCGAGATGACTCAGGAGAAAACATCCACCCTGATTGTGGCATAAGACTAGCACGCCCAGTCAATGACACCCACCCAATGCTAAATCAATTTTCTTCAGACCTGCTCAAATTGTGGACTACCTTATTTTCAGAGATGCAACTGTTGATCAGGTTTCTTTTTTCGCAATCTTTATTTATATTAATTTAATCACAAGTTACACTCATGTTCATCTAAACAGCTGAAGATTTAGAGTCTGATTTAGATTTTGGCGGACGGGTTACTCCATCTCAACGGTGGCAAATTTTCTTCCGCTGAAATATAAATCCCATAGGATATAATCGGATTTATATTTTGGTGGACACTATATCCGTCACCATTGTGAAGCAGTAACCCATCTGCCAAGATTTAAATCAAGCCCTTTAATCAACCATGTGCTGGTCTGGTAGTACAAATGAGTAAAGTTGCAGTCTATTATTGTTTCATGGATTTTAGTAATGTTTCTAACAGGATTGACAGAAGAGAGTTTATACTAAGATGGAAGCCCAAAACATGAGCCCGGTGCTAATGTATTTTATTTAAAGCTACGTGAATCAAGGTGGGTGCCAATAGAAATTTATAATTACTCGGGGTATATAAATTTCCAACAAGCACAGGTGACTGCATCTCCCCCCCACACCTTAAACTATATGTTTGACAGATCTATGTTCCTAGTTGCCATGCTTAAATGGCATCCCCCTAACTTGGGCAGCAAAGAATTATGGAGCATGCCAAAGAACTCATTGCAGTGGATAAGATCCCAATTTAGCTTCAGTGGATCTTAGATTTTATTTCCCAGTATTGTAAAGAGAATGGCCTTAGGATGAATATACCTAAAACTAAAATTATGACATTTGGTAGATCTGAGAGGATTACTTGGCCACATTAAGGTAGAAACCTTGATACCATTCAAACATATGATTATTTGTCCATTATCATGTCCTCTAATATATCTTGGTCTGAATTACTGACTTCATTAAATGATAAAACTCATCAATCTGATTTTGGGGTTCCTTTTTTTCTCCAAAATACAACAGACTCTTACTCCATGGTTGTGAAGGTTTTTTTTTGCCCTCATTGCCTCTGTTCTTCATTATTTTTCTAGCTTATAAAAAGGTAAACTTAATGCTGAATTTGGAATATCTTGAAGTATCTGATCCTAAGAGTATTTTAGGGTTAGACAGAGTACTCCACATGAAATTGTATGACTTGAATATGGTTTAAGTTATAGATAAAGTGTGTGATTAGATGACTATTCTTTATTCAATTTATGCAAGGCTGGGTTCATTCGCTCTCTGTATGTCCAATCCCTTCTTTGGGAGGTGCTTGAAAGGAATCAAAAACGTAGCAATCTTTATTTATAAAGAACTTACTCCTTAACTAGGAGATAAATCTGGTCATGTCAGAATATTTTCTTATAAGAGGCTAAACTTACAATGAAGAAAATATCAAAGTTTAGAATTTCAATCGAAATCTAAGCTCCTCCCTTAGTATTATACTAAGCCCTTTACAGGCACCTACTTATTCCTCCCTGAGCCCAGAGAGATATTTAA
Organism: Triturus cristatus; assembly: GCF_964204655.1. Lineage (NCBI taxonomy): Eukaryota > Metazoa > Chordata > Amphibia > Caudata > Salamandridae > Triturus > Triturus cristatus. The sequence continues at coordinate 1,058,302,335 of NC_140593.1, read as the reverse complement.
TGGTACTGACCTCCATGAAAATGTGCCTCCAGTATTTACATTTTATCTTTCATTACTTTGAGTTGAGGCTGACCGAGTCTGAAGTACAGTAACATTAAAGACTGTTCTTTAAGCAATTTATTGGTCTGGTCCCTACAGAAAATATGTAAAACCCCAGTTTGCCGTTTACTCAATACAAAAAATACAGTTTGCATCTTTTTTTTATCTCTCCAAGGTTGTACTAGCCAGGATTGCACTTCTGTCATAATATTTATGAGCTGGATGTTTATAACTTTGCAGTCCTGGAACAAGGACAGTAATTGACCGGACTTATGACAGCCCATTTGATCTTGGCTACATCCAACTCCAGCGGCGGCACCTCCGCTAATTCGGAGAAGCGCCGCCCCACTGCTCTTTGAGCGGTGGAAAAAAGAAAAATATAATGATAATAAAACGATGTTATTAAAATTGTATTTTTCCGAACTGAATGAAGCATTACGGAGTGGGGCGAGGGGGGCTGGATTGTCATCACAGCCAGCAGGGGAGGAGTGGTTGGGGCACTTAAGTGCGCATGCCAGTTTAGCCGGCTGTCTTGGGCCTGGTAATCATGTGTACTTTGCATGTTCTCCACCGGCTGTATTGCACAGCAGGGTGGAGAACATGCATAGGCTCCCACTCCTTGTCTGAGTACCGAACCACGGCACTCAGCGCAATCAAGACGCTGCTGTCCTACTGGTGACCTACAGTATTGGGGGCCCAGTGGGAAGAAAACAAAACAATATCAACATCCCCTAATAAATTAAATATAGACAATACTTGAACATTTTCAAAGCATTTTAATCGTATTGAACATATAATGTATTTTCTTACAGGAAAGATGCTCGAAAGGCCCAAGTGTGCATTGACAATAAAAGAAAAACCAAAGACCGTTTCTAAAATATACCTTTGATAGGCAGTGATAGAGCGCTTATAGCACTCTAAATTGTATGGGTGCAGTATACTCATGGTTGAAACGCACTCACATGTATTTTGTCGTTTGCAGTGCTTCATAATTATTAAGATGCATTTATTTACGTTATAGAAGCACTAAATTGTAGTGTGCACATTCAAGTAGGATTGTACATGTATTAGAGACACTTATAATTCCTGAATGTGTAATGTGCAGGATGAAATTATACTTGTGCTGTGTATATTGTGTTTAGTTTAAGTTGCCTGAATTGTAGGCCCAAACTGTAAGTTGTTTTGAGTTTAATTTCTCCTTGGTTACTCAAGAAATAATTAAATTAATCCTTTTTGTGCTCGAAGACAGTGTGTTCTCATCTGTTCTGCAGGTGCAGGAATTTGGCCTTGTTATTCTTAGATTTAAGGAGATGCCCGGAATGTCTTTGAAGAAGTCTGGAAGGCGAGATGGGAGGACTCCTTTCGTGCCTGGCCTATCTGAAACCCAAGGCCACTTCTTGACGAAGAAAAACTAATTAAAGCTCCAATGGAAAACTACTGAAATGTTACAATGGAAAAATTTACCATATGACGTATTGTGGGTTGAACATTGTCTTTTTGTGAGATGCGCAGGGACCGGATCTAGAGACTTCTGCTAACTTTCGGAGGAGAAGGAGCATCTTAGAGCGAGCTCAATAGCTTTAAGCTATCAGACCCATTTGACGTCAGTACTTATTAGGAAGTCAACACGTGCTGACACCTTTGGGGATATGACAAATGAGAGATTGGTAGGACCCTCATTTACAGCAGTGTACGGAAAGAGGTTTTTGTTTTTGTTTTCCTCCCAGATGAAAAGAGAATTGGACTCAGCTTCTTTTCTGTGCTGTATTCTGATTTTGGAGTTTATCACTTTATGCCTTTTATGCCGAATGAATTATATTCGTAGACTCGGCTCTGTATTGATTTTCATGTATCAACATACTCTGATACTGAGGTGTGTTTATATTAAATTATTTTTGGCTTTATAATAAACCCACAAAATTGAAATTTGGAGTCTGTGGTCCTTTAGAGTATGACTAAATTGAAAGTATAACCTTGAATTGTTTTACTCCCCTCCACCACTTTTAGAAGCAAATAAAAGACCATCAGTCTTAACTTTACAATTTGGCTTAATCAGCAGAAAAAAGAAGCACATCTTTTTTACATGTCTCCTTCTGATTCTGAGAGTAAAACAGTGTGCGCTAACATAAGCATCAACATTTACGAACTTTTCTGCTAATTGCAGCAAAAGTGTTGCACCGAACTAAAACAAGTCTACTTGGGCACACTTATGTAACACACACTATCTATTTTGCTCTTTGAATTACGAGGTACACTTTAATAAAATAGTGTTCATGAGCTTCCAGGCAAAACAAAATCATTACTTGTTTGCGAATAACATTTTCAATAGGTTTCCGTGAATATATATAATTTCCTTTCAAAAGAAACCAATGGATTTTGCAAAGTATTTGGGGTCATTTTTTATCAAGTTTGTTTAAAATTAAAAATTGTGAGATAATAAGACTATAAAATGTGACACATAATTTTCCCTTTCTTGCTGCATTTAGTCCATTCTGCTACAAAATTTAAACTCCCTGCCACAATACTTTCAGTGGCACTACCTTTAGATAGTGCACTGCATTGTAAGGAGGGAACGGTTGCAACTGCAGTAATAGGGCAAAAATATCTGATAACCACACATGAGACTAAGGGCCTAATTATGAGTTTGGCGGTCCGGCCACTGTACCTCCGCGTCGGCAGTCCCTAGAAGACTGATGCGGTGGCTGTCTCCAGCTTGCCATATTAAGTTGTTCCTGAGTGACCGGCGGCGGTGTTTCTGACGGCGGTGTCTATTCTTTCAGATGTGTCGATGCAGGTGTGTATTTTATGACTGCAGTGTACACATAAGCATGACACATGTGAAAATATACCTGTTACTAGTACGTTTACATTGCTGGAGTTTGGATCATATGTTCCTGTCCAGTCAATGGGTAAATACTGTATAACAGACGTACCTAGTCAACGCCAAAAGGGTCATTCTAATCGGGGTCAAGGTGGTGCTGTGGTGCTGTGAAGGGGAGCCCTGGAGGAAGTTATCTATAACTGAAGGGAGGAAACGGAAAAGGGTGAGATTGAACCTGTGATCTTTTGATTCCCCCAACTTGTAGCAGGTGGTCCCACCGCCACGGTCAGCTTATTGGAAAGCCAACTCGTAATTCCGACGGTGGCGAACTTCTCTGTACCACCCTATGACAGCTGCTTTTCCCCAACCGCCATGATGGCGGTTGGCAAATGGCTGGTAGTGTCAGAGATGCTCCGGTGGTCTTTCGTTCAGCAAACTGGCAAACTCATAATACAGCGGGCAGACTGCCTAGTCGGCGGCAATGAATACGACGCTGTCGCGATGGCGGTCTTGAGACCACCAAACTCATAATCAGGCCCTAAAGCTGTAAGTGTTTTGCCCTCTATCACTCACTATCTACTTCATAGCACATTGGCCATGATAGATGTCTCTCATGACTACAAACCAAGAGAGCCTCCAGAGAGCTCTGGTGTAAGACTATTGGGTGAGAGGCAAGAAAGGCGAAATCTTTCAGATACCAGAAAAGGAAAGCAAAAAAGAAGCCTGGATTAAACATCATTTCTCTTGCTTATTGTGTGATTTAAATTTTCGCTCTACCTTACAAATATCACATGTTGAGCTCCCCTCCTTGCACCACAAAAAAACCCACCTCCTGCTCACAGAGATCTTCTGTGACATTTGCACAGCCCAAATCACATCTGGAATCACGCTGACAACAAGCATTGGCAAACCCAGTAGGTCTCACCTACGCGAGAGCTATTGGCTTTGGCAATGTGATTTTGCCATGTTGTACACCAGGGTTGCTGCTGTTCAGCATGGCAAAACATTAGCGGTGTGGTGTTGGGTAGTTTGGGGTAGAGTGGAATGGAGTAGATTTGAGAAGTGTGGAGCGGGGTAGACTTGGGTAAGTTGGTTTAGAGTAGCATGGAGTGGGGTAGATTGGAGTGGCATGGAGTGTGGTAGATTAGTTTACAGCAGTGTGGGGTAGATTGGTGTAGTATGGAGTGGGGTAGATTGGTGTAGAGTGGAGTGGGGTAGATTGGGGTATATGGTAGTGGGGTATATTGAGGTAGAATGAGGTTGACTGCAGTGGTGTAGACTTGGGTAGATTGAGTGGGAGATGGTGGGGTTTGAGTGGAGAAGGTACATTGGAGTGCAGTAAGGTAGGCTGGAGTAGGGTGGCATAGATTTGAGTGGGGTCATGTAGAGTGGGGTGGGGTAGATTTGGATGGATTCAGGGTAGATGTGGGTGGATTGGGATTGATGGGGTAGATTTGGGTGGCCTGTGGTAGACAGGAGTTTGGTAGATAAGGGTAGATTGTGGTAAAGTTAAATGATGTATATTGGGGTAGATTGGAATAGGGTAAATTGGGGAAGATTGGAGTGCGGTGGATTGGGGTAGATTGAAGTGGGTGGGGTGGAGTGGGGCTGATTGTAATGTGGTGGGGCTCTTGGATGGGGTAGGTTGGGTGGATTATAGTAGGGTAGATTGAATGGAGTGAGATAGGTTGGAATGGAGTGGGGTAGATTGGGGTAGAGTTTAGTGGGGTAGAATGGGGTAGCTTGGAATAGGGTAGTTTGAAATAGGGTAGATTGGAGTGTGGTAGAGTTGGGTAGGATGTAGTGGAGTGGGGTTGGGTTGAGTGGGGATCAGTTGAGTGCAGTAGATGGAAGTGAAGTAGATTGTAGTGGAGTAGATTGGGCTAGACTAGAGTGGGGTAGATTTGGATGGAGTGGGTTAGATTGGAGTGCATGATACATATGGCCCTATGTTCACAAAGCTGAGTTCATCTAGTGAACACATGTTCCTTGAACTCCTGACAATTGTGGTGTTGATGGATATGTGATCAATAAAACAAGGCAATGCCACAGAGAAATCATAAAGTTTCTGCACTTACATTCCTGTACCTATGGAAAGTGCCAATGAATGGAAGGGGCCTCGGTCCAGGGATCCCCACTTTCCTAAAAATTCCATGTGTCCAGGTTCCATAGCTGTGGAGGAAAAGAAAAAAAAATCAGAATCAAAAAGTGACAGCAATAAACATTTCAACCCATAAACTGTCTTCATTTAGAGAAAAACATGCTAACATTGTGTAAACAAATATCCATGGCACAATCATTTTATTACAACTTAAAGTCCTATAGTATTATTCATCACAAATATGTTCATACGATACTAACAGCATGAAAGATTGTGCCTGCTAAGAAAGGGGTTGAGTTAAGTTGGTTAGTTTTTTCCTTGCTTAATACTAGAATTTCTCACAAGAATTGCTGCTTTTACGTGTCTGAGTGAACATTGGGGTTTTGCAGTGCGTTTTTTCACAAGATTCCAATTTTCACCATCTGTGAGTATAAATGACCTCACATCCCTTTCACTTAAGATTGTCTAGTTACTCGTAAGAAAAACATGCTCAGCAGTGTGCACTTGTGTACAAAAGGCTCGTTGGGTACCAGTGCCAATATATACCCATCCAATTTCTGTACAGCATGGTGATTGTTGCTAGCACAGGACACAAAACACACACACAGTTTCTGAACAGCATGGTGAATGTTGTAGCATTCGGTACAGAATGGTGAATGCTCTTAGCAAAGCACACACCCAGTTTCTGTACAGCATGGTGAATGTACGCAGCACAGAGCACAAAGCACACACCCAGTTTCTGTACAGCATGGTGAATGTACGCAGCACAGAGCACAAAGCACACACCCAGTTTCTGTACAGCATGGTGAATGTATGCAGCACAGAAGACAAATCACAAACCCAGTTTCTGTACAGCATGGTGACTGTACGCAGCACAGAACATAAAGCACCCAGTTTCTGTACAGCTTGGTGAATGTTGCTACCACAGAACACAAAGCACACATCTGGTTTCTGTACAGCATAGTGAATGTTACTAGCACTGAACGCAAAGCATACTCAGAGTTTCTGTACAGCATGGTGAATGTTACTAGCACTGAACGCAAAGCACACACCCAGTTTCTGTACAGCATGGTGAATGTACGCAGCACAGAACACAAAGCACACACCCAGTTTCTGTACAGCATGGTGAATGTACGCAGCACAGAACACAAAGCACACGCCCAGTTTCTGTACAGCATGGTGAATGTACGCAGCACAGAACACAAAGCACACACCCAGTTTCTGTACAGAATGGTGAATGTTGCTAGCAAAGAACACAAAACACACACCCAATTTCTGTACAGTGTGGTGAATGTTCCCAGCACAGAACACAAAGCACACACCCAGTTTCTGTACAGTGTGGTGAATGTTCCCAGCACAGAACACAAAGCACACACCCAGTTTCTGTACAGCATGGTGAATGTTCCCAGCCGAGAACACAAAGCTCACATCCAGTTTCCATACATCTTGGTGTATGTTGATAGCACAGAACAAAAAGCACAAACCCAGTTTCTGTACAGCATGGTGAATGTTCCCAGCACAGAACACAAAGCACACACCTAGTTTCTGTTCAGTGTGGTGACTGTTGCTAGCACAGAACACAAAGCACACACCCAGTTTCTGTACAGTGTGGTGAATGTGACTAGCACAGAACACAAAGCACACACCCAGTTTCTGTACAGTGTGGTGAATGTTGCTAGCACAGAACACAAAGCACACACCCACTTTCTGTACAGAATGGTGAATGTTGCTAGCACAGAACACAAAGCACACACCCAATTTCTGTACAGTGTGGTGAATGTTCCCAGCAGAGAACACAAAGCACACACCCAGTTTCCATCCAGCTTGGTGAATGTAGGCAGCACAGAACACAAATCACAACCCCAGTTTCTGTACAGCATGGTAAATGCTCCCAGCACAGAACACAAAGCACACATCCAGTTTCCATACAGCTTGGTGAATGTTCCCAGCACAGAACACAAAGCACACACCCAGTTTCTGTACAGTGTGATGAATGTTACTAGCACAGAACACAACACACACACCCAGTTTCTGTACAGTGTGGTGAATGTTGCTAGCACAGAACACAAAGCACACACCCAGTTTCTGTACAGTGTGGTGAATGTTGGTAGCACAAACACAAAGCACACACCCAGTTTCTGCACAGCATGGTGAATGTTCCCAGCACAGAACACAAAGCACACACCAAGTTTGCATACAGCTTGGTGAATGTTGCTAGCACAGAACATGAAGCACAAACCCAATTTCTGTACAGTGTGGTGTATGTTGATAGCACAGAACACAAAGCACACACCCGGTTTGCATACAGCTTGATGAATATTGCTAGCAAAGAACACAAAGCACACACCCAGTTTGCATACAGCTTGATGAATATTGCTAGCAAAGAACACAAAGCACACACCCTATTTGCATACAGCTTGGTGAATGTTGCTAGCACAGAACATGAAGCACAAACCCAATTTCTGTACAGTGTGGTGAATGTTGATAGCACAGAACACAAAGCACACACCCAGTTTGCATACAGCTTGGTGAATGTTGCTAGCACAGAACATGAAGCACAAACCCAATTTCTGCACAGTGTGGTGAATGTTGATAGCACAGAACAAAAGTCACAAACCAGTTTCTCTACAGCATGGTGAATTTTCCCAGCACAGAACACGAAGCACACGCCCAGTTTCTCTACAGCATGGTGAATTCAAACACTACAGACAATTACAAGTGTGTGACTGTACATCATCGGTGATCTAATCTGTATTCGTAGGTGGAAGTCCGGGACTGAAATCACCTAAAGTTTGCTTCCCTGTTCCTCTCATTATGAAATGAGGCATTCATGCCTGGCGCAGACAGTATATTGTATAAAATACTACACAGAGCAGGCGTCGTGCCAGCCCATGCCCATGATTGGATGGCTTGATTGTTACTCTCTGTTCCTTGTTCTTTATTGGATGCTTTCCCTCCCGGTCCAGTGTTTGTGAAGAGCTTGTTTACTCTTTTGATTGGCTAGGGTTTATCTTATCTCTCCACTGCTGACGTTTACTTAGTTCACTTTTAGCTGTTCTTTACATACCACAATGGACTTCAGCACCCGCTGAACTGGGAGTGTTTTGGACTAAAGTGATCCTGTCCCTCGGTTCAGGTCTGGTCTGGCCACAAAGGTCATGAATGAGCTACCAGATGACTCCATGTCATCACTGAGGTGGTGTGCCGGTCCTGGGATTTAGTTTAAAAACTATAGCTTAAGAGGGGTTGTTCTATTTCCTTTCAAGTTTATCCACTAGAACTAACACGTCTAAAAACTGATTTGCAAAAGAAAAACCCACGACTGCAGCATTTGGAACTTAATGACGTGGGGTCTTCTGAAACTACACTTCTCAGACTGTGAGACAAGATTCCACATTGATTGTCTGCAAGAGCAGTACAATGCAATGCACAAAAGTCTTTAAAAGAGGGATAATGTTTACGAGATGTTTGCTTGTGTGTCTCAGAAGGCTGTCGCAGGTGTGCCTAAGGGCAAGTTTGTGTGGCAACTGTCATTATCCAGGAGGCCTGCTCCTCATTTAATCAACCACAGTAGGATAAAAGGCTGAGCCTCTCTCAAGGATACCAACCAGGGAAAGTCAGTTTACACACACATCACTGTAGCTGACGTATTAGCCTACTCAGCTACCATATGAAACCAAAAAAAGCATTCAATGCAAGGAGTAATATATGTTGAGAATTAAAAGTAATTTACCAAGAAACTTCAGAAGAACATTTGCGAAAGTGAATAATGGATGACGCAAGCGCAGGGGCGCAGGGATAGTGCAAGGAGGGAGGGGTGTGTGGAGGAGGGAACACGAAATTCCTGCTTCTCAAAGGCCTAAAAGAATGGGTAAAAATATACTGAACAAGAATCTAGTTGTTGAAATAATTGTTAGTCCTTTAGAAAATAGGGCATATGAAATACTAGCTTTGCTTTTCTTGTTGGTTAATAATCCCAACAGATGTTATGACAGCCAGTACAGGTTCTCACTGGTCTCACACAGCTTGGGTTACCGTAGCTGACCACGCCTTCTTTTCACTAACCAAACTGGTAGGAATAGCAGCAATAATACAGCACCTGACAAGACACAGCAAGCATTGGCAAAGCCAATCAGACTCGACAATGCGAGATCTATTGACTTTGTCAATGTCAACGTGTTTCAGCATTGTATGGTCAGAAGGTAAGTGTTCCCCAGGCAGATGTAGCACCCAAGCGCCCGCAGCTGATGCACCATTACTTCTTTGTGTAACCACTGGCGGCATAAATGGATAAGGTGTCCCAAATGAAATTTACCATTTGGTAGAGAGCAAAACACAATATGAAATGTGTCAAATCCCTTTAACAAGTATCGCCACAATTACCTAATAAAATCATAATACTTATTTTGCTTACGTCTCAATAGCAGTAGGTACTGTCTGCCTTAGTGCAATTCATACTTATGACTTACATGTTACACATACATGCCTGCTGCAGACACTCAACCCTCTGAGCTATCTGACTGGCTAGAAGTATCACGGTCAACAATCATCAAAATGCAGAAATCCTTGCATGCGTAGATTCAAATTCAGGAATCCTTTATTAAATCTATTCCCTCTTCCTACTACATGGTGGTTTGTGGGTCACTATTGTGTCTATCCGGTTTGACATAAACATGGTATAGTCTGACCATACCTCCCTTCCAGTCAGTGAATTGAATTTACAACCACCACCTAGATGTCAAGGCCATTGCATGAAAGTGGTAAGCCAGCTGATTAGGCCACTGTACTGTTATCACTGGGTCACATGGTCGGATCCTAGCAGGGGCAACTCGGCCTTTGGACGTTCTTAGGTTGATAAAATGAATCCTGTACATTTGTGTACCTGTAACAAATTCTAGCAGTACTTAGATATGTCACCCTTAAAGTGTTATGTATTAGCAGCAGTGTAGCATGGGTTGCCAGCGCCCGGGGCAAGGCGAGTATCCTTCCATTTTTCTTTTAAAATGTTGTGCCCCTATTAAAATTGTGCGCCCTTAAACATGCCCCTAAGTATTCTGCATTGGGGGCAACCACCCCTTCAGCCCCGCCCAAGCTACGCCACTGTTTATTAGTATTGTATTATTTTTTACTACTGTTGGTATTATGGATCGCACAGTAGGGCTTACAGGCTGTGCACGTGCAAAGTGCCTCTATGCTGCCCCTGGTAGGTTGCAGTTTCAAAATCTGAGTAATGTGAATTTACTTTGGTGCTGACATCAACATTTACCAAACCTACATCTCAAAGGGGGGTGCCATCTGTTGAAAATATCTTTGTTTATTTTATCTTGCAATCAGCCACTACAAAACGCTTACAATACAGATGCACTCCAGCGCCTAAGAGTGCAGTTTGTGGCAAGAGGCCATCCAGTGAATTGAAATAAGCCCTTCTCGCAGCCAGTTTTATTAGTAATCAGTGAGCCTGTTATGATGTGTTTCTGGTTTTTGTAAATATCTCATGGGTGGGGAGAGGGTGTGAGGATGAGTGAGTGAAGGGCAGCTGAAAAGAAGGGATCACATGACCTTCAAAAGCAATGGAGCCCATGGAGGGGATTGCTAACTTTCTTGATCTCTTTCTGCAAATGCCCTGCTGGTAATTGAAAAATATGCTGTGGCTTGAAAAGAAAGATGAGTACATGATTTACAGGCCTGCTCCATTACAGTCGGAGAAGCACAGGGCAAGCAGCCACAGGGGAGCAGGAGGGATGCAAGCGACAGTGGGAGGAGGGTGATTGGGGGACGGGATAAGAAAAAATGCAGAGTGGGGGAGAGCAGTATCACGACGGTTGGAGAAACACAGTGCAAGCAGACAAGGGGGTGCAGGATGGAGAAAGTGCCAGAAAGAGGAGGTTGATTGGGCGACGGTACATGAAATGAGATAAGAACTTGAATTACAGGTCTGTTTACAGGATCAGTGCGGCACTCAGAGCGAGTGAAAACACAACCACTCCTGAGGTGGGCTCTTAAACAGAGCAAAAATGAGTTCCTAAAATGGTCATTAAATGGGTGGAGTGGATGGGTAGTAGTAATTGGTCCATGCTCTCAGGGAGGTCTAAACACGGGAAGAGGCATGACGCATGCATACCATGTTCAAATGGGGAGAAAGATTAAGAGACTGGGCTGAAGACCACAAAGGATATACATGTCTCTTTCAAGACAGTGAATGGGCTGTCTAGAGCCAAGACCTAAAAAGGAGCACTTTCTGACACAATAAACATGATGTTCGCATACCCAACCTTGAAATACAAAGATGTATTAATGAATGACTGAAATATTTACACAGAAGAACATCCTGGTGCTAAGACAAAAAGCAAAGACAGCAATGAGTTAAGGCAAGAATATTCTATCCAGTTATTCAGCTTTTTCTGAAAAAAGTGAAGATTTGGATCACAGCGGATCCAAAGAGGATTCTAGAGAGTGACCACCAGATAAGAGATAGAGGACCCAATAACAAAACATTTTTGACTGGCGCTACTTCATGACTTGGAGGTAAGTTAAGGCAGCGCTTGGTTCAAATAACTTTTACCACCTTAGTATGAAGCAGGTTTCTGGAGGGGGTAATCTGCAGTAAGAGTGTTTGTACATATTTGTTGTGTGGCATTTTATTGCGGTGACAATGGGTTCTATTGTGCTGCTGCGATTTTGTTCTGCATTATTCCAAGGTGATGTAGCGGTATTAAAATACTGTTGTTGTTGTGTTGCCTTCTGTTTGGACTGTTTTGCTGTGTTGTGCCCTAATAGATTTGAATTGAGTTGTCGTGTTGTGTATGTCATTGTGCAATGTTCTGTTGCTTACTTCAGATGCAACAAAGGCTGCTACATTTTCAGCCAAGAGCAGCACAGGCATTTAAAGTTCCTCGGACAACAATAATTTACCATTATCAAAGGTGGTGAAATACCAGTGCTCCAGCTCGGCAATTACTTTAGACACCACTTAGCCCAAAAGTGTGGCAGACACCTGCCTTAAATTATCATTTAAAGCGCTCACTTTATGACACAAGGTCAAATAGATGATAAATAATGGGTTTTGAAAAGAATGCAGGAGAAAAGCCTTTGTTGGATGAATAATGGACCAGCTTTGTAAAAGATTTGGTGCAGATACAAAGCTCCATGAAGAAGGAACTCTTGGCTCCTGGGAGACAGTTAACAGCAACAAAATGCCACCTGTGACACACCCAGCACCATGTAGCCACTTCAGTCCATTATTTTGGTTTACAGCATCCTTTTACTGTTACAAGAGGGGTTTTTGCACATAATTAATTGATATACAAGCATCTGGCATTCCATATTTTCCCATCCATAAAATGCTTGCTTCTTTGCCTCATTGTGATCAGGTGGCATTTAGTTTGGTTCCACTTAAATGATGTTTAATTAATGATAATTGCTCGACATCACAGTGCCCCTTCTGTAACATTTATCTGACCCTATGCGAGGGCTACAGGATTGCCTTAATTGCCCCATCCAAAGCTATTTTATAATGATTCAGGTCTACGATTAGAGACTGCCAGCAGTTCTCAGATGCAAGTACCTTCACCACATACTGCCCAGTATTATACATTGAGATGTGCTGGGTACTCTTAACTTTGACTTTTACTTACCTTGTATTGCTATCATGTCCCCAAAAAAGGCCCCCAAAAGTTGTTACTAATTTAAGGCATAATCTGACAAGGTGACAAGTGGATTACACTGTGAAATTTTTTTTTTTAAAAACTCTTACTTGCAGGCCGCCCGTTGCCTCTCAGTCCTCTTCGGTCGACTCCAGGAGCAGGAACCAGGAAGCACACATGCTCCCACACTCCCCTAGCCTATCACGACGCTGCGTTACAGCATTATTGTAATTGGTCTGAGTGCCGTGGTTCTGGGCTCAGAGAGGGACTGGGAGGCTGTGCATGTTCTCCACCCAGGCTGTGCAATACAGCTGGTGGAGAACATGCAAAGTGTGCATGACTGTTTCCCTGGCCCAAGACGGCCGACCAAACCATCATGCACACTTAGATTGTGCTCACCACTTCTTCCCCTGGCCCGACTCTGGCCATCTCAGCCCCGCCCTGCCCTGCACCTAAGCAGGAACGAAAAAATAAAATGGTAATAACATTGCCTTATTATTTTATTTGTCCTTTTTAAACTGTTTGCCGAGCAGTGTGACGACGCTCCACTGCCTTAGCGGAGGAGCTGCAGCTGCACGCAGCAGTGGAGATGGATTGATTCCACTGGAGCCACAGAGGCTGGCAAAGCACCTTTAGGCCCAATTTCAAGGGTCCAGGACTGAGATGGCACCACTTGGCAGGGTAGACTCATAGATGGCAGAGTCCATGTGCAGTTGCAAGGTTGTTGAAAGCCTGTTGTGCCCCTGAGACTTCAGATCAAGGAGGTCAGTCAACTAGACCCTTGCAGTCACCCTTGGGTTCTGGGTTCAAGAGATGCAGGTCCAGTCCTTCTCACCCAGGAAGAGGGCAGCAGGTCAGCACAGCAGGGCAGCAGTCCAACAGAGTGGTCAGCAGCACAGCAGCCCTTCTTCCTGACAGAGCCTCCACTGGTCCAGAAGTGGTCTGAAGAGTTGATGTCTGAGGTCCAGCATTTATACCCAGTTGTGCCTTTAAAGTGGTGAGAAGCTTCTAGAGACATGCCTTTGAAGTGCCCCGATGCCCTCCCTTCCTGCTATTGCTCCAGACTAACTAAAGGGGGTATGGAGACCTTTGTGTGGAGCCAGGACAGAGCTTATTCAAGTGTAAGTGGAGCTGGGCCCAGCTCCTCCCTCCCATCCTTCCAGTGATGGCTAATATAGTCAAACCTAAGCTCCCCATTGTGTGTGGCTGTCTAGGAGGAATACACAAAGCCTATCAACTACATCCACTCATGTCACCCAGGCCAGGCTGCAGACACCAAAAATGGCTAAGGCAGGAAAATGTCAGCTTTCTAAATGTGGTATTTTCAAAACTGTAATTTAACCACTTCGATGCGTGTGACGGAGCGGTTCCGTCATGCGCGTCGGTCGCGCTGTGCGGATGACGGAACCGCTCCGTCACGGCCCCGCCCGCGCACGAACCCTTCAGCGCAGCGCAGTAATCCGCACCGCGCCGAAGGGGTTAAAGTCCGACTTCACCATAAGTTAGGGTTTTTAATTATTATACCAAAGATATCAAACATTAAATGGTTACCTGCTTCCATTTGGAAATTACAGCATATTAAATGTAATAAGGTACTCCAATGCTATTGAATGAGAGAGGCAGGCCTTGCAGTAGTGAAAAACACATCTAAGAGATTTTCACTACCAGGACATGTAAAACTTAAAAGTACATGTCCTACTTTTTAAATACATTGCAACCTGCCCTCTGAGCTGTTCAGGGCCTTCTCTACGGGTGATATATGTATTAAAAAGGGGGTTTTGGGCATGGTAAAAGGTTTATTTTGCCAGGTCGAAATGGCAGTTAACAACTGCACACACATAGGCTGCAATGGCAAGCCTGCGTCATGTTTAATGTGCTACTTGAGTGGGTGGCACAATCAGTGCTGCAGGCCTACTAGTAAAATTTAATTCACAGGCCGGGGCACAGGTATTGCCACTTTACTAAGGACATACAAGTAAATTAAATATGCCAATTGGGTATAAGCCAATCTAACATGTTTTAAAGAGAGAGCACAAGCACTTTAGCCCTGGTTGGCAGTGGTAAAGTGTGCAGAGTCCTAAGGCCACAAAAATGAAGTCTGCCAAACACGAAGTCTGAAGGCAAAATGTTAGGGGGAAAGCCATGCCAATGATGCCAGGTTTAATACTATTTCTTTTACCTCACAATCAAAGATTCTTTTGAACTTATGTCTTCTGACTCCTTTATTTTTAGCCAACTAGTCAGAATTACTATCACAATACGGAGTAGCCGGCCTTACTGTTCAGCTGGAATCTTAAAAGAACTATAACTATAAAAGGTCACAAGATGAAAACAAATATTCACAGATCTCTTTTTAAATGTATTTGATCAATATCTACTAGGCCCAGTTTCAAACTTAATGACATTGAGAAAGAGCAGTTAAAAAGACTGTAGGAAAAAAACATGACACATTACTGTTTGCATCATTTGAAAACAGCAGAAAATAGGCTGGTTCATTGTATAGTTGGAAAATGTTATTTATGTTTGCACTACTTTATATTGGATATAACTTAGAATCAACTGTTTAATAAAAACTTTCTTTTGTTACGTCTTCTATATTCCACTATACACCCAGTTTGAACGAGTGTGGTTTCCTAGAAAAATAATAAACAAGTTGCCCAATTTGCACAAAGTATACCAAAACTATTGAACATATAACATATTTTTGTCCCAGATTTATTACGGAAAGACTAAGATTACTTCAACATATTTTAAAATAAAGCAACCGAACACGTCAGCACTAGTCAGTATGGTTCACAATGTGGTGGGTCAGATATGGTTCTGGAATGCCTTTTTTCCGTATGTCATCAATGTAACGAAAAAAGTGTGCTCCTCCATCGTTGCTAACGCTTTGAAATCCTTCCTACTCTGATGAGACATTTTTAATTGTTCTGTCACAGTGCGATTATCTAGGCTTGGGTATTGCAAAAGCCTCTATAGATTCCTCCATTTCAAAACATTGCAATATCTTTAATTGGCCGCAGACAAATACAGCATGCATCATTCTTCTGTTGTAAAGAGCATACTATATATCATCTACCCTAAAGTCCTCCATTGTTAGTGGTCTAGAGGGTTGAGTTTAAAACCTGTACAGTCCACGCTGCGTGGCCTATACACAAACCGCATTTCATAATATGTAAAGTAGTACTACACACATCCTACTGAATGCTATTTACAAACCTACAGCCAGAGGCCTCAATCTTCATTGTGTTTTTTCTGTGTGGAGAACTTTGACACAGTGATGGAGATACCTACACATGTAGGTATATGAGGTATATGTTTTAATAGTAAATGCAGGAGGGCCAGTAGGGGAAGTAGCTGGAGAATAGAGAGTACTTAAAGGGGGAAGTTTATGGTGGGGCATGCTAATGCAACCACACTCCCACAAAAGTGTGAGTCTTCTACTATTCACAGACTGCACTTCTAAAGTTACTACAACTCTAAGGGTGTAAACCTAGCCCCATATATACTCCAGCTACAGCCTTTGAGTAAGTCAAATAGAACACATGACCATTGACTGGTACAGCAACACACTCCTATAGAAAACAGTGGAGGCAGGGAAATGAATTAACACCCCCACAGGATCTGATGCTTAATTAATAATTATTTTTTTACATTTACATTGTAATTAAATTCTATCTGTATATATATATTTATATTTAAAGTCTATTTTGTTATTTTAAAATGTAATAAAAAATATGACCTTTATTAAAAAAATTATTAAAATTAAGTCATTCCATATTAAAATGTCTGACGTATCAAATAAAAATACAAATGTTGGTGAGGATGAGACTTTTTATAATTATTATTTTAAAGTATTTCTAAATTAAATGTATATATTTAAAATAATGATTGAATACCCAGTTAATCTGATGAGTTAGTGTGCTCTGTCTAACCTTTTACTATATTCTTTCTAGGTTAATAAATCATATTCTAAATTAATTTACATTTATATTATACATTAAATATATTGTGATCAAGGCCTCTGGAAGGCCGAAACGCGTCTTGGCGGTGGTGCAGGGCGACTGAATAAATATTTTGCACAAATTGCTGGGTCCGCATTCGTCTATTTTCCCTCTGGATTGTGTGATTGTGTGGCGAAGTATGCAGCATTATATATAGATATATATATATATATTACCTACTGGCGGTCACCAGAAGGTAGTTATAGTTAGGACCTATTATCCATAGGAAATCCACAACATTCTATTTGGAATAACTTTGGCGCCGGTTGACGAATCTTCGTGAAAGTTTCAAAACTGGTGGGGCGCTTCGGTCCGCTCCTATCCTGAAAGTCTCGGGGTGATTTGTCAAGCGGGGGCTGAGAAAAAAGGGGGGTCCTAAAACGTGTTTTCCACATCTAATTTTCCATAGGAACCGTTAATCGCAGCTACAGCCCGAACTGCTGAACAGAATTACACCAAATTTGGCAAAAGGTAGCCCTTGGTTCACACTCGTGCCTTTTGTTTAAACGGTGTAAATCCGTTCAGTAGTTCCTGAGAAAATCAAAAGTAAAATCATAGATATATCTATGTGCGCGGTGGATCCGCGCACCCTGCCGAGCACGAGCTGGATGCTAATTGGCTGTCAACACTCCAAACCAGGAAGTGTTGGCAGCCATCTTGTCTTGTGCCTTGGTAGAACGCAAAAAGGGGGCAGGGTAGAAACACACTGACCCCCTAGGCCTGCTCAGGGGGTCCCCAAAGTTTTTTTTATAAAAAATCGTCAAAATCCGCTCAGGGTGCGCACATCTTGCCGAGGGGGGGCCAAGTCCCGGGGGCATTTGGAAAATAAAGTGTGGGGGGGACAATCCTCCCCACACGGCCCCAGGGACCGCCACCCCCGGGGCAAAGTATGAATCATTGCGGGGGGCACACGGCCCCTGCAGCCCTAGGACCGCCACCCCCCGGAGCTTTGTAAAATATGGGAGGGTGCCGTGCCCACCCCTCCTGGAGCCATTGATGACCCTGGGGACCACCACCCCCCAGGGCCGGCTCCTGCAGTGTCCCAGGGTGCCCATCCCCGGGACACTGTAGTTTGCAATGACAGATCGGGAGCCTCGTGGCTCCCACCCTGTCATTGCAAACTGCTTTGCTTCATTGAAGCAAGAACAGGGAAACCTGCTCTCGCTTCAATGAAGCAAAGCAGATTGCTTTTCCACATGGGGAGCAGCATGTTAGCTGCTCCCCATGTGGAAAAGCAATGCCGGCTCCCGCAGGACGCGGGGAGCCGGCTGGGACTGTGGGGGATTGTGGACCCCCCCACAGTACCCAAGGGAGAGGGCCAGCCCCCGGGGATGGGGTCCCCAGGGCTACAAGAGGCCCTGGAGGGGGGCCACACGGCCCCCCTCCCCAAAAAAAACAACAACAAAAATAGAAAGGCCGGCCCCGGAGGATGGGGTCCCCGGGGCCATAAGTGGCCCGAGACCCCAACAGTTTTTAAATAAAAAAAAGGAAAAGGCCGTGCCCTGGGGGATGGGGTCCCTGAGGCCGATTAAGGCCTCGGGAGGGGTGCCACGCGGCCCCCTTCTTAAAAAAATAAAATTTAAAAAAGACCGGCTTTGCGCCGGAGGCCACGCCCCCTCCTTTCATCACTCTGCAAACGCACCCCCTGGCACGTTTGCAGAGGGGGAACAAATTCCCCTTGAATACCGGGGGTCCCTGGGGGCCAACTAGCCCCCCAGGAACCTCCAGGATGCGCCAGGGGGCTGCATTGCAGAGAGGTGTTCTGAGCCCACGCCCCTTTTTACACCTCTCTGCACCGCAGCTCTGTGGTGCCTACTGGAGGTAGCTGGTGGGCTAGTTGCACCCCAGGGACCCTCATTATTCAAGGGGAGTTTATCCCCCAACTTAAAACACGCCACGGGGCGCGTTTGCTCAGTGGTGAAGGGAGGGGGTGGGGCCTAAGTTCACATGTGTGCAAACACACCCTGTGGCGCGGTTTAAGTTGGGGAATTAATTCCTTGTCAATCCTGAGGGTCCCTGGGGGCCAACTAGCGCACCAGGTACCTCCAGTAAGCGCCACGGAGCTGCGCTGCAGAGTGTTGTGAAAAGGGGTGTTGCCTCTGAACACTTTTCTGCAACGCAGCCCCCTGGCGCATACTGGAGGTACCTGGTGGGCTAGTTGGCCCCCAGAGACCCACAGGATTGAGGAGGAATTAATTCTCTAACTTAAAACACGCCACAGGGCGTGTTTGCAGACATGTCAGCTTAGGCCACGCCCCCTTCCTTCACCTCTGTGCAAACGCGCTCCAGTATGCGCCTGGGAGCTGTGTTGTAGACAGGTGTTCAGAGGCCACGCCCCTTTTTCACCTCTCTGCAACGCAGCTCTGTGGCGCTTATTGGAGGTACCTAGTGGGCTAGTTTGACCCTAGGGACCCTTAGGATTGAAGGGGAGTTAATCTCTCAACTTAGAATGGCCACAGGGCGCGTTTACACAGTGGTGATGGGAGGGGACGAGGCCTGAGGTGATGTGTGCAAACACGCCCTGTGGCGCGTTTTAAGCTGGGGAAAAAATTCCCCTTCAATCCTGAGGGACCTTGGGGGCCTAGTAGCCCACGAGGTGCTTCCAGGAAGTGCCAATGGGCTGCGTTTTACAGGAGTGGTGCAGGCCGTGCCCCTTTTTACGCAGCTCTGTGGCGCTTACTGGATGTGCCTAGTGAGCTAGTTGGACTATAGGGACCCTCAGGTTTGAAGGGGAATTATTTCCCCAAATTAAAACGCGCCACAGGGCGTGTTTGCATAGTGGTGAAGGGAGGGGATGGTGTAGGAAAGTGGCTCTGGAACGACGTAAAATCAGCCGAACTACGAATTCCGATTTACTCACCTGTTATCAGGAGAGACCTCAGTGCTGCATCTTTGAGCCCAGTACTGATCCTGAAAAGTCATTCTAACCGTACTTACCACCAGTAACTTGAATTTCTTTCCATAGGCTAACATTGACTGGTTTCACTTGTGACATCATCAGCAGTGGATTGCGGGCGCGCGAGTTATACTTAGTAGAACTAACTATAACGGAGGAATTTCTATGATTTTGTACGAGGGAAATGTCCAGCTAACTATAACACCCCTGAAACCTATGTTTTTTTCAGTGAATTTCTAAGGTTTTTTAAATGCTAATTCCTAACAATAACATACCTGAAACCTATGGTTTTTTCAGTGAATTTCAAAGGTTTTTTAAATGCTAATTCCTAACTATAACGCCCCAGAAACCTATGATTTTTTCAGTAAATATATATATATATATATATATATATATATTACCTACTGGCGGTCGCCAGTAGGTAGTTATAGTTAGGACCCTCTTTCCATAGGAAAACCGTAACATTCTATTTGGAATAACTTTGGCGCCGGTCGACGAATCCTCGCGAAATTTTCAAAACTAATGGGGCGCTACGCTCCGCTCCTACCCTGAAAGTCTTGGGGGGATTCGTCAAGCGGGGGCTGAGATAAAAGGGGGGTCCCAAAACGCGTTTTTCCCATGCATTTTTCCATAGGACCTTTAGTCCGAGCTACAGCCCGAACGGCTGAACTGAATTACTTGAAATTTGGCAGAGAGGTAGTCCTCAGGTCAAGGAAGTGCCTTTTGTAGGTTTGGTGTAAATCTGTTCAGTAGATTCTGAGAAAATAGCCTTTAAATCAATATATATATCTGAGCCAGCGTACGGTGCGCTTACGGTGCGCTTACCGTACGCGTACGGTGGCGTGCGCGAACGCGATTCTGATTGGCCCTTAGATCTTAGTAAACATTCGAATCGGTCGAAACCAGGAAGCGGCGGCCGCCATTTTCTCTCTCGCACTCTGACAGGGGGTTGAAAAACAAAGTGCAAATCATGTAAAGGGGCTGTTTACACAGCTCCCAAGCACCTAGCCATGTCGAGGGAGTCCCCAACGATCCCCCAAGTGAAAAAAGGCAATTTTAATTTTTTCGAAAATTTCGCCGATTACGCTTACCGTACGCGTACGATAAGAAATAATACTAATAAAAAAAAAATATCCACATTCTCCCCACCCCGTGTGCAAAAGGTGCCCGAAGGACACCCTTTGTGCATGGCTCATCAGAGATAAACAAAACATATATTTTACCTGTCACAACGATGCTCATCATATGACCTCCATGTGCGCACGGTGCGCGAAGCGCATCGTGCGTCCATGGCCCATCTAGCGTAACGTGGGCACGCGGTGCGCGAAGTGCACCGCGCGCACGGAACGAACTGCGTTAAGTGGGCGCGCACGCCACAAATGGCGTAAAGTAACTTAGCATTTAAAAAACCGTACAAATTCACTGAAAAAACCATAGGTTTCACACACGTTATAGTTAGGAATTAGCATTTAAAAAACCTTGCAAATTCACTGAAAAAACCATAGGTTTCACACATGTTATAGTTAGCTGTACATTTCACTCGTAAAAAACCAATGAAATTCCCCCGTTATAGTTAGTGCAGGCAACTATAACTCACGCGACCGCCATCCTCTGCTGATGCTAATACTGTATTTAGACACTTATTTGCCCATGTCTTCTTCCATTAAATTTTAGCTATACATATATTACAAATATTTTTTTTTCATAAAGACACATATGTCATCAGCAGAGGATTGCGGTCGCGTGAGTTATAGTTGCCTGCACTAACTATAACGGGGGAATTTCATTGGTTTTTTACGAGTGAAATGTACAGCTAACTATAACATGTATGAAACCTATGGTTTTTTCAGTGAATTATATATATATATATATATATATATACATAAATGCATATTTTTTTTAAAGAATAATAATCCCATATGGAGATTTCTGCCATGGTGGCAAAAATCACCACCTACGTGTGTAAAGTTACTAGTAGTAACTTTTTCACTCGCAGGTGCCTATTTACAAACTGCATTTTATAGTACATTTAATAGTAATACAATAGTACTACTAAATGTACCAGAACATGCTATTCACAAACCTACATTCAGAGGTGCCTGCCTCTGCCTCTTCTATTTTTATGTTCGCAATCTTCGCTCTGACTGCAGAGATCTACACACGTGTATGCCTTTGTTTTTGTAGTAAATGCGGGTAAAATAGGGGGAAGTGGCTGAAAGATTGGGAAACTAACTACTAAAAGGGGGTAAAGGAGGAGTTCGGGGAGGGAGAGTGAGCCTATTCCCTTTCACCAACTGCACTTCTAATGTTATTACAGCCAAAATGACCCCAAACTGTTGTAAATGTACTCTAGCTCAGATCTGGAGTAAGTCCAGCACCTCATATGGACAGCCACTGTAACTGCAAAGCCCTCCTTTAGGAAATAGTGGAGGAAGTACCTAAAATAGGATCTCATACTAAATAACGGTAGCATTTATCAATTTGGCTACGGTGGGGGGGACATGTAATTCTATACTTTGTAGTACATTTGCATTTGGAAATAGTGAATAGCCAATGGTAGTAAAATTATTACAAAGTAAAGTTACATGTATAGATTTACTTAATTGTAAATTTACCTTTGAGAATAGGCACAGTCAATCCTATTGTAGTAAGCTTCACCATATATTTGAGAGGGTGGAGACATGTAACTCTACACCTTTATGTAAATTTACAATAAAAAATCGTGACTAGCAAAAGAGTGAGTTACATCTTGGTATAGTGAGTGGGGATTTGCATCTAGATGTATTAGTAGATATACGCATTAGTAAATATATATGTGTGTATTTATTTGTGCTTAGGCCCCTATGTCCTAAGTGATTTTGCATTGGGCTATCTCTCAAATCTGGTGCATCCACACCTCTGCACCAGAAACCTAATGTGAGCATTTAACAACCGTGTCATGCTACTTCCATCAAGAAACACATGTTGTGGGAATGATCCCTGGATCCTCGAGACAACATTCCATGGAACTCGCTCTGCTGTCATTCACTGAGTCGAATTTCAGAAAATTTCACGAAGACCTTTTCCATCTGACTTGCTTATGGAGCGGACTTTTATTGAATTATTGCTTTTTTGTTGGCTATCTGATGACTATTGCTCTTAACCCTCCACATCATGTACCCCAAAGCACTCTGAAATCTACTTGGTCATAGTTCCAGTACCTTACAAAGATGCCAGTTAAAATAAAATGGTCACAATTTTTAATCCATCAATTATATCAATATAAACTCTTTTTGTGAATTGACATGCAACAAAACACATTGATTACATGTTTAATACCTCTTTCTGTTCCTTGTTTAGGGAGGAAGAAATATTAGCAATATTAGTTTAAAGCCCGACACAAGTCCTGGAAATGGTATACGTCAGTGGTTCTTAACTTTTGTGACTTCTGTGGATTCCCACTTAATCATTACTGGGGCCTTGGGACCCCCACTGAGTCATTATTAGAATCGGAGGACACCCATTGAGTAATTATTGGAATCCGGGGACTCCGGCCCATGGAATTTCAATGATTCGAACCCGCAAAACAATACACAAAATCATGGAAACAAGCATTCATCAACAAATGCACAGTTTGCCTCTTTATGTTCCCACACTTTATTAATCTCGTAATTATTATTTTTTTTTATCTTCTAAGCTTAAGCTGAATCCCTGAGTAGGTGTCACGGACCCCATGGGTCCCCAAACCACAGGTTAAGAACCACTAGTATGAGTTATTGGTATTGCTGCTTTGGGTGTTAGCAATGGGAGGGTATGTTTTACTTCTTCATGATATCCCATTTATGAACAAGCATTGACAAAGCCCATAGGTCTAGTCTCACCGTGGCCACATTAGTATTGTATTGTATTGCTGTAATTAATTTAATAAAACTTATAACCTACATTTGAACTCCTGTTAATGATTTTCTTATCACAGTTCCACCTGAACTTGCAGTGACAAGAAACGTAATTGGGCTGTGGCCTATTATAACATAATACATGTCAATTCTGACATCACAATGCCCCCAGCACTCTCACTGGCCTGTGGCAAGACTTTTTATCCGGGTGGGTGGGCTGGACAGGTATGCGGAGGCAGACATTTGGGGACGTTTCACGTTTATCTTCAGGGCACAGTCTTTCTTGTCAGCACTTCACACAAAGTGGCTGCGAAGGCTTGTGCTCTGTGCCTTGCTACTCAGAAGGGAGCGTGTGCTTTCAGACCTATCGCAGTGCAAAATCTTGATGGTAAGATCTCTATTAAAGTGTTGGCCAACCGATTGGGAAACTATCTTCTGGGTTGATAGAGGCGGCCCAATCCGGATTTGTCAAAGGCAGATAAACCAATGATAACATCAGACGGGTTACCCACCTGATAGAGAAGTCACAGGACACAGTCTCTAGCGAGTTTACTTACATTGGATGCAGAACAAGCTTTCAATCGCGTTAACTGGCACTTGTTCTAGGCAACAACCTGCATAAGCTAGGCTTAAGGACCCGAATGATTAATTGGAGTCAAGCATATTATAAAGCACCCACAGCATGCAGTATAATAATTCAGAATAAACCTGACATAGGAGAACCGGGGATATAGGGCAGGGATGTACCTTGCCCCTACTCCTTTTTAACACTCTCGACGGAACCACTAGCAGCAATCCTAAGAGAAGGATCCGGAGATACATGGGCTTCAGTTCAGGGGGTGCGCCTCACGAACTATGCTTTTTTGCCGAAGATGTTCTTTTGATGCACTCTGAGCTACAAAAAATCCCTAACCGCCATGACACACCAGCTACAGCATTTCGAAATGGTAGCAGGGTTCCACATAAATACTGACAAATCTGAAATACTTAACTCAACACTTTCGCTAACAGAAATCACGACACTAATGACAAAATCTTATTCAGATAGGAAACTTCCCACTTTAAGTACTTAGGAATCAATATTACACCATCTTTACCAAATATGGTAAAAGCTAATTAGTCAGACCTCAAAAGAGACATTATCTCAACAGATGGAGCGCACTCCCAGTCTCTTGACTGAGACGAAGAGCGACAGTAAAAATGAACATACTGCTATGAGTTTTATATTTATTTCAGGCCATGCCCTATGGCACACCTAAAGATGATGTCTTATACCTACATAAAAAGTATAGAGAATTTTATGTGGTGAGGGAAGAGGGATAGATTCTCTAGAAAACTTATGACCGACTAAGGACAAAGGAGGACTGGCAATGCCCAATCTAATGAAAAATTACCAAGCAGCGCATATCTGACTCCTCCAAGCTTGTTTTATCAAAAAATGGACATCCATGGGAAGAGGGGTAATGGGCAGACCATTATGTAATGTCCTATGGCAACCAAAACAAACAAACCAGACTTAAGAACACCTATGCTAGTGAAATCCTGAATTCTACAATGAAAACATGGGACATGACTGATATCACACACGGGCTCATGACTTAACCCTCACAATTCACATCCATCCACCAAAATCCTGATTCCACCCCTGCAAACAAATGGTTGACCTCTCAAAGATGGAGGGAAGTTGATTGTCTTATCTGGAGCCACATGATTGAGAAAGGAAACATAAAACCTTCTGCAATGCAACGCTGATTCCAAAATCACAGAAATGAACAGATTCACATACATGCTACTATGCCACTAGGCAACACACCCAAAAATTAAAGAAGGGGCAATGAGAGATCGCACAGCATTTGAAAAATACATAAATTCCTGCCCTGAAACCAAAGGAGTGATTCCAACATCTACAAAATATGAAAAACACAGAAAAACAAAACCGTTGCGGCTGCCGAAGACAATGGAAAACAATGCTGGAAAGAGATATCTCTGACAATGAGTGGGAAAACGTTTGTGAGGATAGAACTAATGGACACAAAACGTTCACACTGAGAACAAAGATATACATTGATGTATCACTGACATCTAACCCCGAACAACTTAAACGGATCCACCCGGATATGCAGGTGACATGTTGGAGATGCACTAAAGAGGAAGGAACTGCCCTCCGCATATGATGGGCCTACAATAAAGTGTGTAACTTTTGGAAAGAGGTTCTCTCCCATACCAAATGGATGACAGGTGTATCCATCGCAGAAGACCCCAAATTCATTGTGCTGTGACTCAAAGGTCCTAAAGAGCGAATCATGAACATTGGACTTAAAAAATGCAACACGTAATAACAGCCGCAAATCAGCCTATAGAGACTGACTGGATTAGATCAGACCCCCCCAGTCTGGAACGTTCTAGCCATGGAAAAAATTATGTATGACTTAGATAATCAACGGGTAAGATTCAACAAATCTGGCACCCTCCGGTTGATCACCTGCTGGACTGGAAACATGTCTGACAATGTCACATGGAGTTAAAGCAATAGATTTGAACTATTAAAACCTTTAGTGATAACAACAAAGCAATATCACATTTGGACAGATGGTGGGGAAGATAGAAAACCTTCCACTGGACTCAGAAATGTTCTCTGTGTGGGAAGGGGGAAGAAGGGGCATTTAAAGTTTTCAGAAAAAAAATGTTATGAGAGTGCAATTGAGCCTCATTGATTATATAGAAAACTATATACTTTAACCAACCATGGTTGCTTCTCAATAAAAGTGTATACACTTAAATAAAAAATAAATTTTAAGAAAGAGTGTGTGCTGCAGGTCTCTGCTCCATGTCTCAGCAGAGTTCATGCTTTGCTGCTACTTACTATAGCAGTGAAAGGCAATGAGTCAGGAGGGCTGGACATGGTCTGCAACTTGCTTATACTTCAAAGGAGCGGATACCCTTCACTAAGTGGTATCTCTAAAATTGATTTTAGGGACGGCACAAAATGAGCCACACATAAAATTATTGAGGCCATCTACATATATATTATATACATATGTTTGCTTTTAATGTTTAAATCTGACTTTCAATGTACTTGTGTGACATGAGTGTGGCAAGGTGCAGTGTCTCTTTTTTCAATGTTGTCTCCCAGCAAATTGAACACCTGTATTGCAATAAAACACAGTGTGCCCAAATCACAAATAAAGGGAAAATATGGGCACAGATTTACATCTACACCTTTTCATGCTACTTTTCCTAATCATAATCATTCTGAGCAGTACCTTGGAAAGCAGGCGCAGATCTGCTGATGGAAACGTCAAGTGGCGATTACCACAAGCTCCCATTCCATCAGTGCGGTATTCTACATAGCAATCAATTCACATGGGGGTATGCAGAGTTCCATTCTAAAGCTCTTCCTACACACCCAGAAAATTGGGTGGTGATCCGTTCAGCCTTAAGGAACCATTTTGAGGGTGCAAAGAGCGTATATTGGAGCTTGGGAATGCACACAAACATGATGGGTTTTTAGACCTAAGGGCCTGATTTAGACTTGGGCGGATGGACTTAGTACTGCTACCATTACGGAGTACTTTACTCCAGTCATGGCGAGGGTAGTCTGCCTGCCACATTTAGAGATGTCTGCCGGCCCTGCAGATATCTCCTGCATTTTCAGGAACCGCTGTCATGGCAATTCCTATAAATGCATTGAAAGTTTGATGAATGGCACCGTCAACATGACAGAGCAGTACGTCAAACTTTAAACTTTATTTAAATATTTTTTAAAAAAAAGAATATTCCTAAGTGGGATTTTCTTTCCTGAAAAAAAAATAGCCCATGTTTGTGGGTCATTTCACCGTTTTCAATGCCGCTTACAGACAGCGAAAGGTTGCCATTTGCTCGTCCACTCTAAATAGGATGAGCAGTCAAATGGCCAAACCTCTGATGGCCCTTACTCTGTTGGGCCGTCAGAGATGGAGTAGTCTCCGACCTCTACATACTGAAGTTCCACCTGACTCTCAATGAGGCGAGCGGAACTTTGCTTTGGGAGGAAGGGTACGTCTTCACCGTGGAAATGGAGCACCTTCTCCGCCAACGTCTAAATAAGGCCCTATATTTGCGTTTACAGCCTAAATACATTTCTGGATCATTAGACCAAACACTTAAAAGAAGGAATTAATTGATATAGGATAAAAACAGGAGACCATCATTCCCAACTGGTCAAATACTGAGCTTTTGTCCTGCAAAAAGTAGAAGTGAGTTTGATGCCCCAGTACATGAAGGTGTAGCTCAGTGGTTGAATGCACATGTTGTAGAGATAGAAGTAAGCTTTACAGGTTTGACCATTCTGTCAGAATAACAGATGTCCTGCAGTGGTTACATCGTAGACCTCAATACCCGGAGACCTTCAATCTTGACTTTTCCATGTGACAAAATTGTGTGATCCTGGGGAAATCACTTTATCTACCCATGTCTCCCCTGTACAAAATCGAGTGCCGCAAGAGTCATTTCATAGTCCGTGGCAGGAAAGAAATATGAATGCAGTCACAGCCTCTGATTGGAGGTGTAGTTTTTGCAGCCACGTATTATAAGGAATAAAATGCCACTGTTGTCTGTAAAAACGACAGTGGAAGTCCCCTTCAGGTTCTGTGGTCTCGAAGAGGCGCTGGGCATTAAGTCTTGGTCCTCTCTGTGATCTTCAAATTCTTTAGTGGCCTGCAATATTCTCACAGCGACTAGTACTTTATTCAGTGTATAAAATTAATAACAATAATACATTTATACCAAACACAACAAACTTGACACTCGGAGTTTAATAACAGATATTTTTACACAACACTCATTTTGTTCACCTTGGAAAGATAAAAGGCTGAGCCAGCCCTGCCAGGATCAAACTTGTGGCTTGCAAGTCATGGAGTCCACAGAGCGCTGCAGCTGGTGCCCCACCCACTGGGCTATTGAAATACCTGAATGGTGACGAATGTGCCCTGTTTCCCGTCCTTTTCCTCCCACCAACCTCTGCCACCCCTCAAGCAAGGACATTTAGGCTGTTTAAAGGTGATGGAAATTATTTGCGGCTCCTTTAAGTTGGACAGCCAGGTAAAAGGTAAAGAATCACCATGCAGTACTTACAGAAAAAATACAGTCACGAGCACAACAAGCAGAGTCCACGTTTCCATGGAGAGGCTTGGAAGAAAGTCCATGGCCATGGTGCCTGGTAGAGTCCGCGCTGCCTTTACCCTCTCTGGCTTGCACCAGTCTGAGATAAATGCTGTCTTCCCAGCTGCTGGCTTGGAATGTTTGCATAACTCTGGGTGCTGCGTCTTGTTGCGTCAGTCCCTGTCATGTCCATGTCACTGGTTGGTCCACAGGTAAGCCAATTGCAATGCTGCTTGTCTTTTGATATGATAATTTGTCTCAAGCAGCATTTCCTAACTAAACAGACCAGATTAAACCAGCCTAGCAGAAATGCTTGTCCCGGAAATGTCGATGAATATTTCACTAAAATAAACTTCTCAAACGCCACCTCACGTAGTTAGTAAACAACCTCAGTTAATTGTGTCGCCTTCAGCTAAGTATTTATAAAATTCGTCAGATATTTATATAAACTCACCATGATTTTAAAATACAGCCAAGAGCTAAACTTCCGCGGGGTGGAATAAGACAAGGCAGAAAAACTTGAACCCGCCAGTGCTGGCCTGAATTCCATCTGCTGTACAGAGGGGCGGTGGGACAGTTAGGGATTTGGGGAATGAGGTGCGAGCACAAAAGTCTTGGCTCATTTTCGGCTCCTCAGTCGAGTATGACCGCAGGCTTGAGCCAGAGCCAGGCAGCTGTCTCGAGCCTTCCGCCCCCCTCTAAGTCAGTGTTTCCCAAACTGTGGGTTGCGATCCACTGGAGGGCCAGGAGTGGATTTCTGGTGGGTCACAAAAGTCAGAGCAATAAATAAAGATGTCCTTCAATTCTGTGTTTAACTTTTCACACTTGCAGTGATTCAAAGACTGCGTCACGTTAGGCTGCTTTCGTCTTTTAACATGAGGATTGGTGTTTACTTTCTTTCTCTGGCTGCAAAGTGTTTTTTACAATACACAACAAAATGTAAATACCTCTAAATGAAGCAGCTAGGAAAGCAAAAAATAATCACTTGTTTTACAATTCTGAAGTGTGCTGGAAACAGAGATTTTAAAGGGATCAAAAAAATCAAGACACTTACTTGGTGATGCACAAATGATAAATATTCACAGAAACCCGATTTCTGCACACTATCATTTGTGGGCTACCTAGTTTGATCAGTAAAACTGTGCAAATGTAGTGGCTATTTCATTGAAAAATGTGCTTTCTGTTAATGACAATCTGCGACCACATGATGCTTTTATTAAATTAAAAAATCGCCCGCCTCATGCCTATTAAAGGTAAGTGGGTCATGAAAGTTTCTCGTTCTAAAAAGTTAGGCGTGGTTCTAAAAACTTTGGGAACCACTGCTCTAAGTAAGGAACATGAAGCCAGTCCAGAAAAAGAATGGTTGCTAATTAAAAAAAACACTCTTTGCATTTGAGACCCGCACAATATCAATAATCTGCAGGGCAAGCTTTAGCACTGGTGGCTCCCGGTGCAACAATGTTTGTTGGCACCCCCCTATCCGTGATGGAGGTGGTGACCACCTCCACAATGGATTCCCTCACCCCCACCTTGTAACAGTGCCCCTCAAGTCTCTCTAACCACTCTCTTTCAGATGCAACTAATTAGTTATATAGCGCCACTCATACAAATGAAGGGTGTCAGAGCACTTTGCATCACACACGCATAACACCCAGACAATCAATCCTACGTGTGCAAATCACTGTTTAGGAAATGTTACATAAAACAGTGAATTACAAGGTATAGGAGTGACATGTCATCCACACTGGTAGGCAGTATAGTTTAAGAGCCCTTAGGTCTGGAGAAGCACAAACTCAGAACTGAAAACGGAAAACCATAGTTGGGTGTTCTCTTCAATAATAAGAATCGATTTCTATCCAAATGAAAACTTTTTGCAACATTAATCTATGCTCTAATCTATACTTTGCAGTGTGCAAGCTTTTTTTTTAATGACAGTTAATAATTCACTGTTTTATATTAGGATTTTAACTAATAAACTGCAAGTAACAAATGGATGTCTCTTAAAAAGGCAGTAACCCATTGACCTATTTACATTATATGAACCTCGTGATCTGCGTGGTACACGTTCATTGCAGCAGGCACATTAACCATCTGTGCTATTTTACGAATAGTCAAAACCTCAAGTAGACAAAACTACAATGTCTCTTCAGGAAGGACATTAATCACCGGAGTTATCTTGACATTTTTATTGTTGCCTGGAAATTGCTGGAGGCAAGCAACACTGCAGCAGGTGATTTCAAAAGCAAAATAAACTGACAAACTCGGCGCCCCCTGAAGTCAGCACCCGGCGGAGTGGCACCAGTTGCACCACCCTAGAGCTGGGCCTGATAATCTGCTTATACAGTGATTGCTTTCAAAGCTTTGCCATTTCATCGAGCTTTAGTAAAAGATGTTACTGTTTTTGGTAATCAGGTAACCAACCTCAGAAGGGTATACCGCGTTGCTGATGCCAGCATTTGAATTGATGGCCTGCACATAACACATAAACATTAGTACCTAAAGGTTTGATTTATTATAAACCTTTGTAGGCACAAACCCAGCTATTTACAACATCACGGCTTGACAATCGCCAGATCCTAAGTTTCAGTGTAAACAATAACATTATTAGTCACAAATGGCTTTGCATTGATCAATCTCAACATTTCAACACATTAAAATTTGGGAGGGGTAGTGAAAGGACACCCCAGTTAGAAATCACATTGAAATGTATCAGTGCTTTTTTTAAACTGTTAAAATTGCAAACTATTAATACATTTAATTTCATGCACCTTTCACACTTCCCTCTTCCTTCAAACTGGACAGAGTCACAAGATGTACTTCAGGAGTTGTAAAGACAATTCTGAAATGTAATGTACCTTTTGTGCATGTGTAAGTTGGGTTCTTGCCATTGCTAAAACCCTTCAATTTTGCACATCAAAGGCTTTGTGACCACAACAATCTTTTGTACATCAAGGCTCTAGTTCTGTAGTCTAGTAAAGGATACATTTAACAGATTAATTTCCTTTGTTAATCTAAAGCTGTTGAGGTAATCAATCTGATTTAATCAAGCTGTTTTCTGAGCTAATAAAATACGCCCCGCAACTTCTTCTTGGGTGATGCACACCATCTTGAGAAGCAAGAATTATATTCACCATCATTGACAACCCACTTCTCTGTGCTCCGTGAATGTTCTTTACCTATCAGAAGACAACACTTCCAAAACAGTCTCTTTTAATATGTTTACCCTAACCCTTTGTCACACATATCCACCAACACAGGCACAGATCTTTGAATTAACAGCGACATAGCAGGAAGATTGTTCCCACAAATCTAATTGTGATCTCAATAGAGTTCACTCATCAGAGCACAGAGGGACAGTCTAATCATTGGCCAAAGATCATCATTAGACCACTAATACAATTAAGGCCAAGAGCTTTAATCTTATGAATAAATGAATCATCTCTAACCCTGGGCGTAGTTCACGAAGTAGCACTTCGCGAAGCTACGCAAAGTGCAGTTCGCACTACGCGAGCTACGCGTAGCACTTCGCGAACTGCGTAGTACCTTGTTCACACTGTGCCAGATGTCGTTTTCAATGATTGCACAGTGCGGACAAGCAACCGGCACTGTGCAATCATTGAAAATGGCATCTTGCATAGTGCGAGCTGTAGTTTTCTGCTGCTCGAGTAGATTTTTACTCGAGCGGCAGCTTTCTCAATGCGAACTGGTAGTTTCTCATCGCGAGCGGTCGCGAGCATACGCGACCACTCGCAATGAGAAACCTGACCTCCTCGCGTTGGGAAGCTCGCCGGGAGGTTTATTTTCCATGCTCGCGATCGCCAACTTGATGTTGCTGATCGCGAACAAGGAAAAAGTCTCGCCGGGATGTCATTTTGCGTGCTCGCGGTCGCCAACTTGACGTTGAGGACCGCGAGCAAGCAAAAAATGACCGCAGCACTACGCAACACTACGCTACGCGTGTTCGCACTGTGCTACGTGCAATTCGCGTAGTGCGAAGTAGCGCGAACTTCGCAAACTACGCGAGCGTAGCGTAGTGCTTTGCCCAGGCTTAATCATCTCCAACCATCGTGAAATTTTCATACCCTCAGAATACCGAACTGTTCGGCTAAACACCAAAGCTAAGAAAGGAGGTAAAGTCGCTGTGATTCACAAGAACTATATCAGCCACAAACAATGATAAACTATTTCTATTAGACTTTTGAATGTCTTCTACTTAAAATCGAATTGATGGCCCCCAAGTGTACCTGAATACACATCATATATGAGTCAGAAAGTGATAAAATCACATTTCTCGAGTAGTGCATGGAACATAAAAGCCCCCATAAAATACATTTCTCAAATAACATATTTGCAGGTAATTTCAAACTCCATCGGGGTTTTATTATAACTAACTTCTCTTACTTCTCTACTTTCTTATAAAATAAAACTTTTCCACAACATAGTATTATAACAATCCATTTGAAAGGTACATATGATACTTGATTATCTTCAAAGGTGCATGCATTTGAGATGTTGATTCCACACATTACATGAAAGCACAAGCTTTGGCATACAAAGGCATTTAAAGCGATGTGGGATGTACTTAGCATGACGCTTCTCCTAGATGTCATAATCAGCGCTCTGGGCTACTGCAGAGGAGCAAATGACTGAATCCTGTGGAAAGTAAATAAGGCCTTGACAAGGGTTTCCCTTCACATTTTGGAAAAATTATTCTTTTTAAATTATCTTCAGGGTTTCTTGATTGAAAAGTTTTTGAAAAAGAAACCATACTGTTTATAAACATTGAAAACACTAAATTCAATTAACACTTTTGAGATACCATGAGATAGTTTCCCTTAGTATTTTGAAATGTGTTTTTCTTTTACTTTTGTAAACAGTACTTTATAGCAAAACATTGGAAAAGCCGATAGCTCAGCACTGCCCTTGCAAAGGCGAGGACGATTGGCTTTCATGGCCGGGTTGGTCTTACCAGGGACCAGGCAATTTGAAGGTGGGCTGGTGTCCTGGAGGCTGTTTTTTCTTGGCCTGGGAACTCCTGTCACTCTAAACCAAACAAAAGTCTGCTCAGGCTTGGCGCTGCTCTTCATTTCTGATGTTATCCTCAGGGTCTGACTCGACACTGAGCCAAGTACAGGTGCAGTCCCTCTGAATAACATCTTCAAACATAAACTGAACAAGTGGCTGTGCATTTTGTATACTAAACACCGCTGCAGTCGTTTGGGAGGAGGCGTGCCTGCTGTCAAAGATCCTCTCTTCTCTCTAATGCCGCCACTCTCCAGTGACTGAGGTCTACGTCACATGTACAATGTGGTTGTCAATCCCTGTGAAGCGCGGTAAACTCACGCTGGAACTGCCAGTAAGAAGTGGATCTGTTGTGGTGGCCACAAAGTAAGATAAAGTAAACTATTAAAAAAAAAAGTCTGTGTGCATTTGAAGGGCTAATACCTTCTGTCTAAGCCATTCTCATAGACTTGGGGACCTGGAATAGTCTGAATTGTTACTTTTGTGGGATAATGTAGTTGTGTTGATACTGTCACTGGCGGGGCTGCTGGGGCAATGGGTGGTGCAAGCTGCAGTGGCCTCTTGATGATCCTGCACTCAAAAAAGTGCAAATCTGTACTGCCATTTAGATCTCTAGAAAAGAAGACAGCCTTAATACCAACTTTTCTTAAAATGCTCTTATTGTACAAGGCAGATGATACAATGAACTCAGAGGTACTAATTTCATCAATCGGAGAAGCGTGAAAGGCTGAACACTGTCAATAATATTTTAGCTTGAGGCAGGGCAAAGGAAGAAGCTGGGAGTAAACTCTAGGGGTGCAGAATGCAGCAGCATAGTAAGGAAAAGGAAAAAGAAGAAAGCAAGGGTGAGAGGAAATCAAAGCATTATTATGATTCGAGAAAGGAAGAGGAGAGGAGTTGAGAAAATGAGGACAGAAGAAAGTAAATGAGACAAAGTAGAGCAGATGAAATTAAGAATTAAGGTGTAAATGAAAACAGGATAAAAAGCAATGTATGATCAAAAAATGTTGTTAAATGCTTCATTTTTAATCATTCCAGAACTATTCTCCCAGATGCAAACTTGCAGTAGTCAGACTGGCATGCTGGCTCTTTTATAGGGGCTGGGTATGACAACATTTGCCAGGCTGCTTTTGGTCCCTAGTCCAGCCCTGGCTTTGCTAGAGCTTGTTATCATGGCCATATTCAATGTAGATTCAATGTAGATTAGAAATGTTACCTTTGAAGGACATAGAATCTCTGCTATGTATTGGATAAGCCTTAATACTTATGCTGTCCTCTTTGCACACACAAGGAGCATCCCTTGTGACCCAAGGTGTATGATTTTCTATCTAAAGGTTTGCGTGTTCAAATCTGCCATGAGCATAGTCCTGCTTAATGGAAATGGAGGAGAAGGTTTCCAATAGGCAAGCTCTTTCATCTGCATCTTGATTTCAATAAACACCTTCCCCAAATGTTTAATTTACAGAAATTGTTGGTTGAGGCGCCTCTAGTTTTGAATTGGAGTTGCTTAATTTTGATTCTATTCTCAGATACTGTAGATGTACATTATAATCATGTGTAGTCAGCTCTCAAATATATTCTGTGTGATTAATGTTATTAATGTTACCAATGAAATGGAGAATTTCATATTTAAAGTACTCCACATGAAACTCATGATAAAATATATTGCATGCTTAGAAATATGACTCCTAGAGTTTTCAGCAAACGTACATATTAATATTCTGAGGAGAACTTGAGTTTATAATGTATCTTGTTGTGAACTAATAGTATACAATGCATATGTAGATTAGTGTTTAGGCATTAATTCCTGTAATAAGAATGATTTTGTAGATGTATTTTGAGATGGTATAGTTCTTAATTCTTTATATTCATTCATTCATAACCGTATTTGCAATATGTTTGGAAATGTGCACGTAATGTAACCCAGGGCACTGTTAAGTTAGCATGATTTGCGACCTCAAGCATTTGCTTCAGTGCAAGCTCACATTAGAAAATAACATTTAATTCGTATTTAGCCTTCAGTGTAGAATGCATCTACTTGTATTTTTTTCCTACTGCAGGTGTGGATAAGACTTCATTATTTCTTAAAGGAGTATTTTGTTTTAGTTAGAAAGCAGGTAATGTGAAGAGAGCTTTTTGCAAGGAGAAATGCTGTAACAACCAGGGAGATAAGTTCTTATGGCAGAGGAGAAGAATGCCCAAGCAAGAATGGAGACACAATTAATTGATGCGGGCAAGGTGTTACCAGGAGCCATGGAAGGTTGCTGGAATGAAAATCTGGACTATTTTGATTGACATAATATCTTCTGTTGTAACGTAGGATTTCATGAGGTGCAGACATCTTCTGTTTTGAGTAGCTTCATGCTACCTGACGCTTGGTTGGAGTTTTTCTGCTGAAGACTCTGACAGCTGACACCTTTCTATTATTCTAATTTTCCTTTGTACTTATGCCTTTAGTTTAGGGTTGTCCCTGTTGAGGTAGTGTAGGGAAAGATGGAGGGCACATGCTTAATTTTGAGAATCACTTGATGCAATTTTACGTTCAATTATTTTTCCTTATTACCTGTGTTATCATAACGGAGTTAGTTGTATGCTTCTTGTTATGTAGGGTGAATCTCTTTTGGTGATTCGGACTCATTCTGTTTGTTCTGTATTTCTACGCCGTGATGCTAAGGTTCATCTATATCAACTCATTTTAAAATGTATATTATATAACAATTTATAAAATAAACTCTTAACAAATCTCAAATTTAGATGTCTAGTGGATGATTGCATAGCTAACTTGTTTACACTGTTTTTGATATTTAATTGGAATTGTTTCTCCCTCTTACCTGTCAAGCAGTCAAAAAGACCATTGAGTAATGTGGAGATATCTAGGTGGGCTCGAGCGACCTCGGAATCAACATCCAATTTAATACACCTGGCCGAGTAGATCCATGAACTTTACAACATTGTTTGCAGGGATATAGCAAAGGAGCAAAACTCCCTAAAATGAAGCAAGGGAAATGGGCCCTCTGCCTCTCTACTGGGAAGTAAACAGAAGTGAGTCTGGTGACACTGCACCTGCTGCATTAATGATAGCTTGGCCCTTGAATTTCTCACAGTGGAAACAAAGCACACAAAATATGATAGGAGGAATGCATGCAATTTGTCCAACCACTGGAGATCCCCTTGGGATAGCACTCCAACCCATCATTCTCTTACCCATCATGCCACCTATGTGGAGCCAGCCATATGCTAATCAGTCTTGAACCTGCTCCAATAGAAGTGATCCTTACTTAACCCAAACATAAGCAACCCTCAACTGGTTTCACCCCAATTGGGGCTCCTCAGTCAGGTGTAGCTTGAGTCTGGTGGTACAATGGGCAGAGTGGCACATTTCCTCTCAGCAGCAGTCAAAGAGTGACATAGGAAGTCAGCAGATGTCACAGATGGTGAGTCACCAGTGTCATACAAGGATAAAGTCTCTGAATCTCAGACAAGAGGTTATAGGTTCATATCCTGCTGTTGCCATCGTTTGTGTATGCTTAATGGTCCCTTTTTGCACACACAGTGTCTGAATATTCATGCTAGCAAGTGAACTTTCAGTAGTTTAGTGCTTTGTAAGCATGGAATTGTCACGCAGGTGATATGCTTATCTTGGACAGATAGATAAGGCCTGTTCTGAGGTAGCATTACACAATCAAAGACGCACTATTCATATTTCGTCATGTCACTTGATGTGTCTGCATTTTGCTTACAGGCAGAGTTCAGAGAAGGATATTTCCCGTATATAAGTTACCATTTAACACTTTCATTCTCTTCCTATAAATCCAGTGTTTCTATTCACCTGTCAGTGGTAATCAAAGCTCAGTTCTACTATTCAGATGGCCACAGCACATTGCTACCAGGCCACCCTCATGTTGTCATTTGTGAAGCATCCTGCACACAGTTCATTTTTAATTTACAGTCCTGAAACAAACATCCGCCATCTTCAAATGGCAATTTAGCAAACTTAAATAAAAAAATCCAATATGATTGCTATGCGTGAGCATATACACATGCACAAGCACGAGTGGCCATCTTGTAATTATTTTTTATTAAAATTTAAAGAAAAGTAAACATTCCAATATGACCCATGTTAGAGACACAAATTTTATTAAACTTGATGATTTTTCATCTTGTGTCTCAATGAGTCTTCCTACTAGAACTACAGATCAGTAGAGAAATCCCACTTGCCACTACAATGAGACCAAGCCCAATATTTCTAACATCATTGCCTCCTCTAAGAAAAGAGAACTAAAACTAAGTTTTGGCTTTTCCGTATTCAGAGGAGGTGAACGAAGAAAGTAATTTTATTAGGGAAACAGAGCATAAATGGACTAAAGAAACAGCCTGATTTGTCAAGGTTTTGCATTACCCTTGCGCCACGCAAGGGGGCGCAAGTGCAAAACAAACCTAAGTGAGATTTATCAAGTCACACAATGTCACCTTGTGTGGCCTGGAATGGGTTGATAAATCTACAGTAACTCAAGGGAGCACAAATTGCTCCCTTGCGTTACTCTGCAGCAGTGAGGCAGTCCATGGGTGGAGCGAGGGTGTTTCCACGTATCCACCCATGGATTTTTAATCATTCTCAGATTTACCATTAGTGGTAGATCTGGGAATGTGTCAAAGTGCTACCCCTCCCCAGGTAAGGTATAACAAGGAGATATACCTTTATTTCTCCCTGGTTTTCCCCTTTCTACGTATGTTGCATTCTGTAGCACACATAGAAAGAGGAAAATGTCCCAGGATTGTTGTTCTGCAGGAAGGTGTCCCTTCCTGCCCCAAAACAGTCTTACTTACAATGGAGACACCCTTTAACCACGGCGCAAGGGTGTCTGCATTGGCGCTAGGCAGCTAAAAGTGCACCCATGCTAGTAAAGGACGGGTATAATGGTAAATATGACTTATTCCTTCCATTACCCTTTAACACAGCACAGCAAAGTGGCTTGCTGCATTGTGCTGCATGCAAGAATGTGTAATCTGCTCCCAATTTCTCAACCTAGCCAATTGTGCAGCATTTTCAAATTTGAGGCTGCTACAATAGAAGCAGAAATAAACCCACGTCAAAAAGTTTTGACATTGTTAAAAAGTCAACCAATCCTCCTCCCTATATACTGCTGTTGACCCGAATAACACATGTTGGGAAATCACTCATCTCTTTGATGTAAAAGTAAAGCACATTGAACTTGCCATTTTTTAATCTTAATATCAAATGGAATTCGTACAATCTGGTAAAATGCTATCAACAGTATCACTTTGAAGCAAATATCCCAATCTGAATTGATCAACAGTTACTAACTTGAAACTTTCCAGTATTTTGTGTCACCCAAACCCTGCTAAACTGTCAAAGGACTGAAGTAACTATCTTGTTCTTGAATGAACAAACCCAGTAAACCTTTCTCTAGATCAGGGTGAGTTACCAGTTTTTCTTTGGATTTAGATTGACTCACACCTTTTGTCAAAACGGTCCCTAGATTCCGAAGACTTAACAATTCCACCTTGTCTCAAACATGCCTTTTCTAACCACAATACTTGAGAGGAGTATACATAATCAACTTAGGCAGTACATCTCTGAAAAGAATCTCCTAACTGATTTTCAATAATGATTTAGATCTGGATGCAGTACAGACAGCCATTGTACAGGTTATTGATGACTGTTCTTGACTTGTCCACAGATTTTGATATTGTCAACCACACATTCATACTTGAAATCCCCAAATTCTGCAGGCATGGATGTGGAAGGAAGGGCTCTATACAGTTTTGTCTCCTACTTAACTGATCATTCTCTACAGAGTAAATGAAGAAACCTCTTTCAAACTCTGGCCGAACATCACTTAAGTGTCCCAAGTTTCAATTCTTGTTCATGCTTTTCATATGAAGGAGACTATAGACAGACAACGTGGGTGGATAAACCAGTTTTTCAGGTTTGGACAATAATCTGTGCCAATGAATTCTAATGGCCTATATTCAATATTTTAAATAAGCCAGGGACATTACTTGACAAGTGAAATAATGTGTTGGCTGATTCAATCTTGCTTCAACCACCCAGAATAGAAAGCTATTTACATTAGACATTATCCAGTGTAATAGGAAAAGTAATAAAAACTTAACTAACTGAAATTAAATAGAGCCTTGGACTATGCATTGGTGCTCTTATAAAGAGAGCTCCTGCCTCACAAAATATTTACAAAATCAAACCAACTGAATAGGGGCCCGATCCAAAGGCAGACATGTGCAGTTATAGGTACTGTGTCGACTGCAGACTCTCTTACGCAGCCATGTCTTTTAGTAGCCCTAAGGCTGCCCGTGCTGCCTTTGGTCTCAGTAGCCATGAAGGCAGGAGCAGGAAGCAAAAGCAAACAGAGCTCTAGGGTCCCTCTTTCATTTCATAATTTTTAGCTTCTTTGACATTTTGCAGGCCACTCAGAAACAAGGAGGAGGCTAATGAGCAAGTAAGTGTGCGATGAAGGTCGCCACTATGGTGTTGTTGCTGATCTAAGGGTGCACAATGCTATTTCCGTAGCTCATGTCATTTTGACGGACTACTCTCAAAGGCCTGGGTAGCTAGACGGGTAGCTGGCAGAATTACCACAACATTTGCAATCAGTATAGCATTTACATTCCCTTAAGTGGGTTCTTGACTTTAGCATACTTTCATTGTAGACTTTACACAAGCCTCCATAATCCTTGGTGGAAAGGACGAACATACACACCTACAAGTCATCTGGGTTGGGAACTTGTAGTCCTAAGTGACAACAGAAATACACACCTTATGGAACACTTACACTTAAAGCAAGTATAAACCCATTCTATGTAGAACTGGGTCAAAGACAAAAGGGCTCTTTGGAAGCAGAGAGGGAGCATATTTTCAATCTCACAAATTTACATAATAACAGTTCCTGTTCACCTCCATTAAACTGGGTGGGGTGAAAGAAGGTTGTAGAGACGCAGAAATATTGTTGCAATCGAATTGCATCAGCAGAGAATGTAGCTTGAGCAAGTCATGAGTGAGATTGCAGGGAGTTAGGAAAGAAAGCTTTAGGCAGTTGTCCACTTTACTCGGGTTATGAAATATTTTAATGCTAAAAGACACTGCATCACAAAACCGAGCACAGCAGAAGATAAGACAAAACATAAGAAATAAAAATATATTGAAAAATAGCCATTACATGCAAAACACATTTATTGGTGTTTTGTCATTGTGCAGCTTTCAAACTAGCATTTACTTGAGTGTGGTCATGTCAGTCTTTGATAATTCCACTGTAAATTCTGGCCCTCTTCTTTGTAACCCTTTGTGTTCCCTTATGTCTTGTCTACTGAACGATCTTATATTGATTGCTTTGTAGTTGTACCCCCCTTTCCCTAATCAAAGCAGGTGGCAGCCTCATGGATGGTAAGGCCAGATTTCCTTCGATGGAAGGATAGGACAGCTCTCACGAGCACTCTGTTTGGCTGGCTGGTGGAGTTTTAGAAAGTAAATGGCCACCATGACTGTTTACTGTGAAAAATAGCAGGTGTTGTGGAAATGAAGTAAAAAAGCTGTATAAGGGGCAGCAGAAATGCATCGTGTCCTCCCACATTTAGAGAGGAGGTCTCTAAGGCATAACTGGTGTGAAGAAAGTACATTTATATTGTTTTACATAAAAATGTATGATCTCATGGGGCTCTTGCAGGATTGTGAATAGTAAAAAGGAGTAGGCAAGTTCTCAATATAGTCTACTTGTAGAAAAGCATATTATGGCCCTTGCTATTGAGAGGAAGTGGGTAGGGTATAAGTACTGTGGCGAGTAGAAGATTAAGGGGGATATGTACAAGGAAGTGGCGGAGCGTGTCGTTAGCCTCCTTGGCTTAACGACATGCTCCGCCACTTCTGAAACGCAAGGCAGCTCCATATTTAAATGAATGTTGTGCAGCCTTGCAATTTCCCCTGCGATGGTGCTAAGTTTAACAACTTAGCGCCAACGCAGATACCCTTGCACCATAGTGCAGGGGTGGCTGTGTGCAGGGGAGGATTGGTTATGTGTAGGAAGGTTTCCCTTCCCGCACATAAACAATCCTAAAATGCCATTTTGTAACGTTCATGTGTGCTGCTTCATGAAGCATACATGAAAGTTACAAAATGGCATTTCTTTTAAAGGTTTGTTTATGTATAGGAAGGGCCAACTTCCTGTACATAAGCAAACCATGGTATTTTGCTTTTGCCATGTGTGCTGCACAAGGCAGCATACATGGAAAAAGCAAAAGCGTGGAGAAATAATGCGTTTCTCCTTGTTTCGTCAACTTGAGACCAGGATTTTCCTGGTCTTAATTTTAGCGCTGCCTCATATGTACCACCCTTGTACATAGGGGGCGGTGTCAAATACAATGGGTGTTGCGGTGGAACGTCCACAGAACACCCACTGCACGCCCCTTTCACACTAACCATAGCGTGAAAGGGGGCCTTATGTGCAAGGCCTTGTACATAAGTCGCGGCCCCCATCACCACCACAACGTCTGTAAAAGTGACGTTGTGGTGGCGATAGGGGCTTGTACATATGCCCCTAATTCTTTTTTAAACAATGTTTCAATCTCGCAAGACTCTTGCAGGAATGTGAAAAATAGGAAGGAGTAGGTGATCTTAGTATACACTCTGGTATGCACATTTGTTATTGTGGGAAGGAGTCGTAGTGGAGATGGTGTTTATCAGTCTATTATTTATGCCCTTCGACTTGGGAAGTGCTCTAAGTAGAGGTACGGTGCTTCCCACACCCTACTATGCACACCCATCATCCAAGAGAGGGGTCACAGCAGAGAGGTCAGTCCCTCCCCACACTCTACTATGCTCACCCATCATGTGAAAGAGGTGTCAAAAAGGAAAGGCCAGTCCCTCCCCACACCCTACTATGCACACCCGTCATCTGAGATAGTGGTCTCAAAGGAGAGGTCAGTCCATCCACACTCCCTATTACACACACTTGTCATTTGAGAGAGAGATCTCAAAGGAGAGGCCAATCCCTCCCCACTCACTACAATGCACGCCTGTCATTTGGGAATGAGGTCTCAAATGAGAGGCCAGTTGCTCCCCATACACCCTGCAAGGCAAACCTGTCATCTGAGAGAGAGGTAATGAAGGAGAGGCTAGTCCATGCACAAACGCTACCACAAACAGCTGTCATTTGAGACAGATCACCTACTCCTTCCTATTTTTCACATTCCTGAAAGAGTCTTGCGAGATTGAAACGTTGTTTAAAAAAAGAATTAGGGGCGTATGTACAAGCCCCTATCGCCACCACAACATCACTTTTACAGACGTTGTGGTGGCGATGGGGGCTGCGCCTTATGTACAAGGTAGCGTTAAGCCACTTAACGTGGTTTAACGCTGCCTTGTACAGAAGGCCCCCTTTCACACTATCGTTAGTGTGAAAGGTGCGTGCAGGGAGTGTTTCTCAATGTATAAAATAAAGAATCTGTACTTTGTTAACACAAGGCCTACAAGGCCTAGTGTTTTTATGAACCTAAGTGTGCATATACCTTACCTCTATGAGTTGTTTGAGTGGAGATATTGCTATTTCTAGAGTAAAACACTGTGTTCACTGTTAGGAAAGGTGTGTCAAGAGGAATGTGTTACCTTATAAACTGTTATGGAACCATGTTTGATGGCATTTTACAGTTTAATTGTAAAAAGAAATGCACTGCTTGAGGGTGTGAAATTTCTCAAGAGAAAGGAATAATAAGTTAGTGGTACACTACATATAAATATGTGATCATGGGTCAAAAATGTAGAAATGTTTAGAGAATATAATGATGTATCACTGTTATCAGCAGGGGGCATGGCTAGCAGGGCCAAGATGTTGGATGTGTTCTAGGGAAGCTCCGTACTGCTAACCCTTTATCCGACATGAATCCTTAATGCTGTTACACATCTAAAGGTTCCGAGCTCCCAAAGGAGTATGCCTTTGTTTAGCCACTTGGGGCCCTCATGGGGACATTTGACGTGAGGCTGGCCATGGCCGATCCCCTCATGGTGGTGGATCAGAAGTGACTACAGAGTTAGAACTGACACAGGTGCCCCAGATGGTTCCGTGCTCGACCTTGGGAGCTGGCTGCTGCCTGGTGCTGAGGGGCAGAGAGGAGACAATGCCACTGTGGGCGTTCCTCATGAATCTTGGAGAGGAGTCCCATGCCCTTCAGTGCATGGGTGTTGAGGGGGGGCTTGTGGCAAATGGACGGAAGATGGTGGGCGCACCTGGCATCATTTCAGTGCCATAAACTGGTGAGCGGAAGAGGCTTCAGCGCTGCCACGCTGTTAGCCACCTCCCTCTCTATTTTTGACTTACAGTGAATGG
The DNA here is from genome assembly GCF_964204655.1 of Triturus cristatus. Lineage (NCBI taxonomy): Eukaryota > Metazoa > Chordata > Amphibia > Caudata > Salamandridae > Triturus > Triturus cristatus. Next base: position 1,058,258,443 of record NC_140593.1, on the reverse strand, counting down.
GAGTAACCTGATGGCCCTGCCGGACCTGGCCTGAATGGGTACCGGGTTCAAGTGTGGACGATACCGAGGAACTTGTGGGGTGGCCCCAGGAACCCATGACCCTATTGGACACCTGCTGGAGACCCGTGACCTTTAGCGGGGCGGCAACAACATGACGTGGCCTCAGTTCTGTCTATGACTGCCAATAACATCATTGGTGGACCGCAGGCTGTGCCGGGACCGGGCCGCGCAGCTGATGCATGCCTGCATTGGTGCAGTGGGTGCAACGGATGCTGCTTCTCTCTGACCATCTCTGTCTGGGAACACCCCACCTATCCTTCTAACTGTGCTGTGCCTCGTGGGGCTCAAGTGGGACCCGGAGTTCATATTGGACCTAAGCACTGCCCTTCTGCCACTGCTGGACTTGGTGTGCTTTCTGTGGAGTTGGCTGCCTGGGGGAACATGCTGGGAGTTGTCCCAGTAGCGGCAGGACCACCCAACTTCTCTGTGCCCCTCGGCGCCAAGCTGTGTTACAGGCTGTGGAGAAGTTTGGAGCAACTCTGGAACAAACATGCATGTCACCTGAAAGCAGAATTGATAAAGAAACAGCAGACTTCACCCTTCTGCATGTAGATCCACTGCAAATTAACAGATAAAGTGCATAGTGTTGAACAGGCCCTAGTCGAACTTCAACTGACTACCCGAGAAAAAGACTCCTTATTGCAGGCCTTGGTAGATTGTGTGTACACTTTGGAATGCAGGGTGGAATATGCAGAGGGCCGCTCTTGGAGGAACAGTATATGAGTGGTCGCCATCCAGAGGGCATGCAGGGACACAGTGACTTAAGCTGAACTGTATCCGTGCCCTACTGCCCAATGCCACTTTCTCTCCCTTCTTCTCTGTATGATTGCCCGGAATGCCCAGACCTCCCGATCGCTCTCACCCACGATTACTACTACATGCCACAACATCCCCTGCCCTAATCGAGCTGGCCACGTGTCATGTTTCCCACATGACCCACACTAACATCATAATCTGGAATGTGCAGGTAATGAACTCACTCTCGAGCTGTTATGCAATGTACTTTTACCTCAAACGTAGATCCACTCGCATACCTCTATTTCAGGAGACGCATTTGGCGCCAGCTGAAACCCGCAGACTTCAAAGGCAATGCTGAGCCAAGTATTTGCCACTGACTATTCCTCTTATGCTAGGGGAGTGCTAATCAGGGTGAAGCCAGGGGTTACATATATAGCAGATGAGTTTGTGATGGACACGGATGGTTGATATATGTTATTATAGGGCCGCTTAGCTGGTTGCCAACATCTGCCCCCAACACAGATCAGACCTCATTCCTGTATGTACTGTCTAGCAAGCTGTCCTGTTGGAGTGGGATCCTGTGGCTCCTAGAAGGCGACTTTAATTCTGTCCTGAGTATAATTCTTAACCGCTCTTTCCCTCCCTTACCTCACATGCTAGCCACGTGTAATGCCAAGTCTCCTACACTTATAGACTTATGGAGTGCTCGCAATCCTGTAACACGCATGAACTCCTTTTACACTTTGCCTCACAACCTACATGTTAGAATCAACCGATTCATTGTATACGGCCAGCCTACTCCATGGTATCCTACAAACAGACTACTTAGAACGCACACACTCAGACCATCACCCTGAATTCCTGCAGCTCACATGGGAGAACAGCATACCTCCATCGCCATGTGGCAGCTCCAACCTCCAGCGCTAGAGGACATACCCTTCCGTGTGTCTCTTGACACTACCATAGCAGATTAGTTGGAGTGTAACATCAGCATAGCCATTGATAGGTTGATTAAATGGAACACCTTTAAGGTGGTCAACAGAGGACAATGCTTGGGGTTGCAATGGAATACTCACAAGCAGCTAGATGGTGACCTTTCTTGTATTAAGCGCACGCTCTTGCAACTTGAGAGCCGATTGGCACGTGACCCGGTTTACACCAGCCAGTTAGCAGAGGTGCGGCGCGAGCATGCCTTACTACTGGAATGATTTGTTGTTTCAACTACACAACACACTTGTACCGTGCCCATTCAACGTCAGATTGTGCATGCAGATTGATGGCATGGCTGATACGCCCACATCAACCTACGTACCCCATTCTCTCACTGCACTCCTACACAGGACACTTTCTCCATACCCAGCATGACACACATGGAATTGACACAAAACTTCACTTTGCTGTACTAGTCTACCATGGAGGCCAGTCAAGGCCACCTTGAGGCATTTTTCTTCACAATCCACCTACCCCACATCAAGCCTATCCAGCTGGAGGACCTAGACAAACTCATTCCTAGCTCTGAAATTTGAGAGGCCATCAGGGTTCTGGTGACAGGCAAGTCTCTGGGATCAGACGGCCGACCGGCTGAGTACTACAAAGCCTGTGCTCCTATGCTGGCCCTTCAATTACACACCCTATACTGTGTGGGCCTCTAAGCTTCCTGTCTTGCCGAGTACCTACGTGAAGCCTTACTCAAAACCCTACTTCAACCTAAAAGGGATCCCACCCCTCTGAGCTCCTACCGTCCCTTGGTGTTACTCAACACCGACCATAAACTATTGGTCAAGATCCTTGCAGACCCCCTGGCACTCTTGGTCCTGTTGCTGGTCCATCAAGACCAAAACTAGGTTGTCCCTGCCCACAAAACCTCATTAAATCGAAGACGCACCTTCCGTGTCTTTAAATATTTCACGCATCGCTGGCCACTCTCTCGGTGCCTCGTACTGGACCTTGAGAATGCCTTTGATTCCCTGGAATGGGACTTTTTGTTTGTCATACTATCTCAATACAGTATTAGCAGTCGATTTCTCCACCGGATTTGGCTGCTTTATACCCAACCGCTGGCCAGAGTCAGAACAGGCTCCTACATCTCTGACCCAATCTAAATGTGCATAGGTACCCTCCAAGGTTTCACACTTTATCTCTCTATATGCTGATGATCTTCTCCTGTACGTTCAAGACATACGCTTGGTTCCTGACGATCTGGCCTGGACGCTAATGACTTTGCTACCCTTTCCGGTCTGAGGGTTAACTGGGCCAAATCATGTTTTTTTCCCATTTACCCCTGTGTATCTCGACCCTACCTTTGTCCTTGGAGATGTCCCTATATCGTGGCAACTTGACACATTTCGTTATTTAAGAGTCAGGGTGTACCATCAACCAGCCGACTTGTTGGATGATAACCTTGTGAGAGCTACAACAACCATCAGGTTCCAGATGTCCTTCTGGCGCACGCTCCAGTTGTCTGTAGTGGATCGCATAGCTCTTCTAAAAATGGTGGTCCTACCCATGGTACTCTGCTATTTCACTAACAGTTCATTTGGAACAACTCCTGCTACAGGGTGGCAGTGTCTAAGCTTTATTCGCCTGTGGACCAAGGCGGGCTGACAGTACTGAACATGGAACAATATTAGCTTGCTTCCCAGCTCCAATAGGTGGCCAAGTGGGGGGCGGGTTTACATCAGACACTGTCACTTTGTCACAATCCTGGACTCTCCCAGCGCTATTCCGACTCTTTCATCTCTGAACTCGTGGGAAAACGCCAAAGTCTTTGCTTCTAGGAATAATGTATCAGTGCTACCGTTGCTGCCTGTACATTGCCCACTCCACGGTGTCGTATGCGCTGTGCTACCCATACTTGGCACACCTCACAGTTGTAACACCACTACACCAGCTGAGATCTCTGCTTGGCTGGAAGCTGGTCTACAATACATACCCTGGGCACCTATACCAGAATGGTGCCCTAATGCTCTATTACACACTAGTGGAGGAGTAGGGCCTACCCCAAGCCAATTTCTTCTCTACTTTTCATTACTTCTGGCATTGGGCGATAAATGGGACGACATGATTAGAGAGCATCCAATGCACCTTACTGTACAGGGTTACAACAAACAAATGATGGACGGAATGCTGACAATGCAGACATTCTCCCCCAGTCAAGAGATCTGGGTTAAATCCATCGTTCTTTTGCCCACTACGCCACCCCAGTTCAGACATGTCCATATGCAAATCAGTCTTGACCCTGTGCCTCATGGGAACAGTCCAGCCCGAACTGCTAAGCCATGTCTTCCCTGGACCGGAATCAAGCATCCTAGGACCGGTTTCTGGCTATCAGCCGTCATCAGCCAGGATAGCTTGACTCCAGTGGCGTAGTGAGCACGGAACCCACGTCTGGGCATACCCATCCCACTCAGGGCGAAAAGCGTTACAACAAACAAATGATGGACGGAATGCTGACAATGCAGACATTCTCCCCCAGTCAAGAGATCTGGGTTAAATCCATCGTTCTTTTGCCCACTACGCCACCCCAGTTCAGACATGTCCATATGCAAATCAGTCTTGACCCTGTGCCTCATGGGAACAGTCCAGCCCGAACTGCTAAGCCATGTCTTCCCTGGACCGGAATCAAGCATCCTAGGACCGGTTTCTGGCTATCAGCCGTCATCAGCCAGGATAGCTTGACTCCAGTGGCGTAGTGAGCACGGAACCCACGTCTGGGCATACCCATCCCACTCAGGGCGAAAAGCGTTACAACAAACAAATGATGGACGGAATGCTGACAATGCAGACATTCTCCCCCAGTCAAGAGATCTGGGTTAAATCCATCGTTCTTTTGCCCACTACGCCACCCCAGTTCAGACATGTCCATATGCAAATCAGTCTTGACCCTGTGCCTCATGGGAACAGTCCAGCCCGAACTGCTAAGCCATGTCTTCCCTGGACCGGAATCAAGCATCCTAGGACCGGTTTCTGGCTATCAGCCGTCATCAGCCAGGATAGCTTGACTCCAGTGGCGTAGTGAGCACGGAACCCACGTCTGGGCATACCCATCCCACTCAGGGCGAAAAGCGTTACAACAAACAAATGATGGACGGAATGCTGACAATGCAGACATTCTCCCCCAGTCAAGAGATCTGGGTTAAATCCATCGTTCTTTTGCCCACTACGCCACCCCAGTTCAGACATGTCCATATGCAAATCAGTCTTGACCCTGTGCCTCATGGGAACAGTCCAGCCCGAACTGCTAAGCCATGTCTTCCCTGGACCGGAATCAAGCATCCTAGGACCGGTTTCTGGCTATCAGCCGTCATCAGCCAGGATAGCTTGACTCCAGTGGCGTAGTGAGCACGGAACCCACGTCTGGGCATACCCATCCCACTCAGGGCGAAAAGCGTTACAACAAACAAATGATGGACGGAATGCTGACAATGCAGACATTCTCCCCCAGTCAAGAGATCTGGGTTAAATCCATCGTTCTTTTGCCCACTACGCCACCCCAGTTCAGACATGTCCATATGCAAATCAGTCTTGACCCTGTGCCTCATGGGAACAGTCCAGCCCGAACTGCTAAGCCATGTCTTCCCTGGACCGGAATCAAGCATCCTAGGACCGGTTTCTGGCTATCAGCCGTCATCAGCCAGGATAGCTTGACTCCAGTGGCGTAGTGAGCACGGAACCCACGTCTGGGCATACCCATCCCACTCAGGGCGAAAAGCGTTACAACAAACAAATGATGGACGGAATGCTGACAATGCAGACATTCTCCCCCAGTCAAGAGATCTGGGTTAAATCCATCGTTCTTTTGCCCACTACGCCACCCCAGTTCAGACATGTCCATATGCAAATCAGTCTTGACCCTGTGCCTCATGGGAACAGTCCAGCCCGAACTGCTAAGCCATGTCTTCCCTGGACCGGAATCAAGCATCCTAGGACCGGTTTCTGGCTATCAGCCGTCATCAGCCAGGATAGCTTGACTCCAGTGGCGTAGTGAGCACGGAACCCACGTCTGGGCATACCCATCCCACTCAGGGCGAAAAGCGTTACAACAATAGGGATGGGTATTCCCAGACGTGGGACCCGTGCTCACTACGCCACTGGAGTCAAGCTATCCTGGCTGATGACGGCTGATAGCCAGAAACCGGTCCTAGGATGCTTGATTCCGGTCCAGGGAAGACATGGCTTGGCAGTTCGGGCTGGACTGTTCCCATGAGGCACAGGGTCAAGACTGATTTGCATATGGCCATGTCTAAACTGGGGTGGTGTAGTGGGCAAAAGAACGATGGATTTAACCCAGATCTCTTGACTGGGGGAGAATGTCTGCATTGTCAGCATTCCGTCCATCATTTGTTTGTTGTAACGCTTTTCGCCCTAATAGGGATGGGTATTCCCAGACGTGGGACCCGTGCTCACTACGCCACTGGAGTCAAGCTATCCTGGCTGATGACGGCTGATAGCCAGAAACCGGTCCTAGGATGCTTGATTCCGGTCCAGGGAAGACATGGCTTGGCAGTTCGGGCTGGACTGTTCCCATGAGGCACAGGGTCAAGACTGATTTGCATATGGCCATGTCTAAACTGGGGTGGTGTAGTGGGCAAAAGAACGATGGATTTAACCCAGATCTCTTGACTGGGGGAGAATGTCTGCATTGTCAGCATTCCGTCCATCATTTGTTTGTTGTAACGCTTTTCGCCCTAATAGGGATGGGTATTCCCAGACGTGGGACCCGTGCTCACTACGCCACTGGAGTCAAGCTATCCTGGCTGATGACGGCTGATAGCCAGAAACCGGTCCTAGGATGCTTGATTCCGGTCCAGGGAAGACATGGCTTGGCAGTTCGGGCTGGACTGTTCCCATGAGGCACAGGGTCAAGACTGATTTGCATATGGCCATGTCTAAACTGGGGTGGTGTAGTGGGCAAAAGAACGATGGATTTAACCCAGATCTCTTGACTGGGGGAGAATGTCTGCATTGTCAGCATTCCGTCCATCATTTGTATGTTGTAACGCTTTTCGCCCTAATAGGGATGGGTATTCCCAGACATGGGACCCGTGCTCACTACGCCACTGGAGTCAAGCTATCCTGGCTGATGACGGCTGATAGCCAGAAACCGGTCCTAGGATGCTTGATTCCGGTCCAGGGAAGACATGGCTTGGCAGTTCGGGCTGGACTGTTCCCATGAGGCACAGGGTCAAGACTGATTTGCATATGGCCATGTCTAAACTGGGGTGGTGTAGTGGGCAAAAGAACGATGGATTTAACCCAGATCTCTTGACTGGGGGAGAATGTCTGCATTGTCAGCATTCCGTCCATCATTTGTTTGTTGTAACGCTTTTCGCCCTAATAGGGATGGGTATTCCCAGACGTGGGACCCGTGCTCACTACGCCACTGGAGTCAAGCTATCCTGGCTGATGACGGCTGATAGCCAGAAACCGGTCCTAGGATGCTTGATTCCGGTCCAGGGAAGACATGGCTTGGCAGTTCGGGCTGGACTGTTCCCATGAGGCACAGGGTCAAGACTGATTTGCATATGGCCATGTCTAAACTGGGGTGGTGTAGTGGGCAAAAGAACGATGGATTTAACCCAGATCTCTTGACTGGGGGAGAATGTCTGCATTGTCAGCATTCCGTCCATCATTTGTTTGTTGTAACGCTTTTCGCCCTAATAGGGATGGGTATTCCCAGACGTGGGACCCGTGCTCACTACGCCACTGGAGTCAAGCTATCCTGGCTGATGACGGCTGATAGCCAGAAACCGGTCCTAGGATGCTTGATTCCGGTCCAGGGAAGACATGGCTTGGCAGTTCGGGCTGGACTGTTCCCATGAGGCACAGGGTCAAGACTGATTTGCATATGGCCATGTCTAAACTGGGGTGGTGTAGTGGGCAAAAGAACGATGGATTTAACCCAGATCTCTTGACTGGGGGAGAATGTCTGCATTGTCAGCATTCCGTCCATCATTTGTTTGTTGTAACGCTTACTGTACAGGGGCTTATTTGCAAATCCATTGCGCCGCAGGTGCATTACTTTTATTGACGCACTGGCAGCGCAGTGGGCACCCCATATTTACTAGTCCATGTAAAGTCACCCTGCGTGACTTTTCATAGCCTTGTAAGTATGTTTCCCTTTCACACATAACTCTGCATGAAAGGGACGTTACATAGGTGTTCCTGTGAGGGTTCCCAGTCAACATCCATGAAACTTGACGCATTCCCAGAGTTACAACATTTTGAAAACCTGGAAATGCTCCAGAATCCTATGTCTCCCAAGGGGAGGGGCAAGGATGTGCAACGAGGAGAAATACTTTTATTTCTCCTCATTTGTTTCTCTTTCTATGTGAGCTGCATTCTGATTGGTGTATTCAGCTACTTTCAACATGCAGCTTTATTTTCAGGTAATTACAAATATAGTGTAATTAAAGTATAAAGTCTTTTACAAAATTTTTAAGTAATATACCCAGTTTCAATATGTTTGTTTATTATGAGAGTTCTAATAATTTGGATGTTTTAAATGCGAACTATAAATTAACAGTGGTTGCAATTGAATCATAGCTAATTCTATATTTGATATGTTGTTGAGTTTGTCGGTGGCTGTGGAGATACTTTTGTTTTGAGATGTAGGTGTCTCTCAGGAAGGGTGAAGTATTGTATTTACTACGTATAATTTTGGACAGTGGATGTCCTAAACACAGTGAGAAAGTGTGTTCACTAATATAAAAGGTGTTTGAAAGGAAGAGAGTTTATCAATTAACGGTATATAGCCTAGGTGTCATTAGTAGAGAAGTGTGAGCTAAGAGTATATATTGTCATAAAATGAAGTATTCACCCTGTGTGGATTACTAAAAAGAGGAATCTAATGTTTGAAAATGTACTGTAGAGATTGTATGCCCTGTCATAACGGTAAAAGCACAGCATAGTGGTTCTGTTGTAGAACCTACACAGAGTTTTACATTGAAGGGATGTGTCACTGCTAAGGCTGTTTTTTCAAACTCCATTATTAACCGTGTTCATGAAAGTAAGGTGAGCGGAGAGAGCTTACTTCCTCACTAAACGTTTTTAGATATATACAACCGTGTTTTCACACTAGAGAGTGTATACTCATTGAATATGTTTTTATATGGAATGAGTTCCTTACTAAACTGATAGAGCTCAAATAATTTTTGGGGGAAAAAACATATATATATCATTGACAAGGGGCAATGAACCTGTCGTAAAAATGGTACTTCAACTGCATTAGAAAGCAATAGTTGCAAGTTCAGTGCTCATTTTAGTCTGACAAACAAGAAACAGTAACAGGAAAAATGTCACAGGAAATAGGTGGTCTTGTTGGATAGGACTGAGGTAATGTAATTTGCATCAGTCGGTAGGCTTCTTGGAAAATATTTATTTATTTTATTTTATTTTTGCTATTTTTAAAGCGCGCAAATACCCATACAGGTGTCTCGGCGCTGGTGATCACAGAACTCCCTACAATATGACGGGGGGGGTTAAGAAGAAGAGAAAAGCCATGTCTTGAGGCTTTTTCGGAATCTAAGGAGCGTAGGAGCAGTTTTGATATGGAGTGGGAGGGTGTTCCATAATTTAGCAGTGGCTGTAGTGAAGCACCTGTCTCCCCAAGTGGCCTTTTTTGTCCGAGGGACATACAGCATGAAGGCTGTGGAGGATCGAAGGATCCTGCGTTGCTCCAATGGGCGAAGAGCTTCTTTTAGGAACTTAGGCCCTGAGTTATTAAGGGTCTTATAGGCTATACAAAGAGCCTTAAATTTTATTCGGCTCCTGATTGGGAGCCAATGAAGCTCTTTGATGTGATGGGAGACAGATGTGAATTTGGAAATAGAAAGCAAGGTTCTGGCCGCCGCGTTTTGCACGGTTTGGAGTTTGTTAAGAACTCCTTCCTGAGCATTTAGAAACAGAGAGTTGCAATAATCCGTTCTTGAAAACACTAAAGTGCTGATGAGTGTTTTGCCGGCTGACTGTGATAGGTAAGGAAGGAGTTTCTTGATTTTTTTGAGGGTGTAGAAGGCAGATGATACGACGGTATTGGCGTGATGGTGGAAAGTCAGTTTATTATCAAAGGTGACTCCCAGGTTGCGGACCTTAACCACCGGTTGGGGGGGGGATCCCAACTCCGGTGGCCACCATTGTGGGGACCATGTTGGTCTCAAGCTCCCGAATGTCATCACCTCCGTTTTATCGGAGTTAAGTTTGAGGCAGTTTGATGACATCCAGGAGCTTATCGCCTTCATTCCCTCCTGAAAGTTGGCTGCCACGCTTGCTCCGTTATTGTACACCGATAGTACTAGTTGCGTGTCATCGGCGTACGTGGTAAGGGCAATACCATAAGATTTTATCACCCTCGCTAAGTCCGAAACATAGATATTAAAAAGCGTCGGACTTAGCGAGGAGCCCTGTGGAACGCCGCAGGGGAGTGAGAAGGTCTGGGAGGTGAAATTACCCATTTTGACAGTCTGTGGACGATTGGCGAGGAATGAGGCAATCAGATCTTTAGCTGTTCCTCCTATTCCCAGAGCTGCGACATGGTCGATCAGGGTGATATGATCGACCGTGTCAAATGCAGCGGAGAGATCTAGGAGTATCAAGACGGCCGTCCCTCCCTTGTCCATGGTTGTTCTGATTTCGTCTGCGGCTTTCAATAGTGCTGTCTCTGTCCCGTGTCCCTGCCTAAAACCGAACTGTGTGTCATCGAGCAAATTGTTGTCGTTGATGAATTTTGATAGCTGAATGTTCATGGACTTTTCGAAAATCTTTGCTGGAAATGGGAGACAGGCGATGGGTCTATAGCTTGCTGGGATGAGAGGGTCTAGCGTTGGTTTTTTCAGCAATGGCTTTATGATCGCCTCTTTCCAGACTGAGGGATATATACCTGTTGCGAACATAGTATTGCATATGGTAGACAACGGAGGGGAAATTGCTTCCGGGATACGGTTAAGAATGGACGGGGGACATGGGTCGAGGGGGGAACCGGATTTAGTGCTGGCCACCAGACGTTGAATGTGATCCTGGTCCACGGAGTTGAAAGATAGTAAGGTTGGCTGAGTGCCCGTAAGGAGTGGACTCGAAGATGGTAAGGGGGCAGAGTGAGAGAAAGTCTGAAAGATGGAGCTGACTTTTTCCTCGAAGAAGCTGGCCAAGGCATCTGCCAGTGATTGAGAGCCTTCTAAGGGCGGCATAGGGGGGTTGGATAGAGTGGTAACTACCCTGAATAGTTCTCCTGCCGAGTTCTTTGCCTGATTGATTTGAGTGATAAAGTAATGGCTTTTCTCAGTGGTTATCGCTCTTTTGTAGATGGAGAGGGCATTTTTATAGTTTGATTTGTCTGCAGGGCTGTAGTTGCGACGCCATTGTCTTTCGAGGTTCCTGCAGTATTGTTTCTGCATGCGTAGAGCCTCAGTGAACCATAGGGCTGAAGGTATTTTTCTGTTCCGGTGTGATGATTTAAGTGGGGCTAGCTTGTTACAGGCCATATCTAGGTTTGTCAGGTAGTTAGAGGATGCTTTAGTAGGGTCATGCTCATTGGGGATATGATTATCCTGCATCATCTCTGCTAATTGGGTTATGTTAATGTTTTTCCAGTCTCTGTATGTTAAACGAGCTGGTGCAGTAACACTCGGTTTAGTAGGGTTTGTTTGCACTGTGAAACAAATAGCTGAGTGGTCTGTCCAGATTAGTGGAATTATTTGGGTGACATTTACAAGAGGACTGTTAGTAAATATACTGTCTAATGTATGACCTGCCTGGTGAGTAGGGGAGTTAATAAGTTGCATTAGGCCTGCAGCTGAGAGGTCTGCAAGAAGCTGCGTAGTATCGTGGTTATTCAAAGTCTCAAGGTGAAAATTGAAGTCACCTAGTAGCGTAAAATGAGGGGCGTCGGCGACTGCTTCAATTATACTGCCTATGTTTGCTAAAAACTTAGCTCTTGACCCTGGAGGGCGATAAATCAGCATTCCCTTGAAGGATGATTTTGCTGATAGGCCTAGGGTAAAGATGAGAGACTCATATTCTGGGCATGCATAAGGTTTAGTCGTGAGTTTAAAGAGGCTTTTATAAATTATGGCAATGCCGCCACCTCTTTTTATTGGTCTGTCTAATCTGCAAACATTGTAGTTGATTGGAGTAGCTTCTGCAAAGTCGGGTCCTGAGGCGTCATCGCCCCATGTCTCGGTGACGAACAGTAGGTCCAGTTTGTGCGCGTCGATCAAATCGGCGATTTCTATTTTGTGTTTGGGGAGGGATCTGGCGTTTATTAACGCTGCTTGAATTAATGGTGGGTTATTTGTTGAAGGTTTCCCGGTACATTTGTTGCAAGTAGGACATGAGAATGGGCCTAGGATGTGATTGGAGTAGCTTAGATGTGGGGGTGTATGTGGTTGGACCGCCAGATGCCTTAGTTTTAGTAGTTCATCGGTGGAGTAGGTTAATCTCACCGTATCAGTAGAAGGTCGTGGTGCTGGAGTTGCAGGGGGGGTGGCCGTTGGCCCGTCCTCGGCGCGGACGAGCGCAGACGAGCTTGCCTTATGCGCGCCTTCGGCGCGCGTTCGTCGCGCCCGCTGCGCTCGTCCGCTGCGCTTCCTGTATAGGCACATCTTACATAGGGATAAGAGTTGGGGTGGAGAGGGGTGTGGCTACGGGTGGAGGCGTGCCGTTCTATTCCGGCCAATAGCGCGTTAGTATCAAACAAACCCCCGCCCTCGTCAGCGTTTTCTTCGCTGTGCGAGGAGCTGGATACAACAGTGGCTCTTAAAATCAGCAATATCTACAATATAGATATTGCTGATATATACCTATGATTTGAAGGAATTGGCTTAGAGATGGGAAAGAACTCTAAATCAGGAGTTATGGACCTGAATAGCTCTGTCCCATAATTCTTCAGGCCACTGATATTGTCCCTAGAACCAAATGACACAACTGTGCCCAACGGATGTAGGCTGCACCAGAGAGGCTGGAGTGTGCTGCTCCTCGGTAGAAATGAGAGTCTGCAAGAAACACTCCTAAGATCCTGACTGTGGGCAAATGCAGGTAGGACACATGCCTGGCACAATGTGGTGCAGTAGTACTGAGCAGGGTTCACTGATAACACATCAACACCCAAAATATCCCCATACCACAATATCGAGTCATAAATATAGATGTCAAAAATATTGACATCCTACATTTGTAAAGGTAAGTACAAAAATATTGAAACAAAAATATTCATGACATAAATATAGATGTAAAAAATATATTGTTTTTTATATATATATAAAATAAAATAATATTTAGTAATAAACTTAATTTAAAGAATAAATAGATTTAATATACATTTAACAAAAATAACAAATGAACTTAACCTAAAAAAAGTAAACACACATATGTAATAATTAATATGTATATTTACTGTAAAACAATAAATGAACTAATAATTTAAATGTATATAAAAATGTAACAAATAAATATATATACACATATACCAATAACATACAATTTATGTTACACACTCTATTATTTATTAAAACCATTAAACTATTTAAATATATGTTAACATAAATTTCCCACTCTAGTCAGTGCAACAGTAGAGAAAGTGTCGAATAGCGAAGGGGTAAAAATGACTATTCCCACTACAGTGAGTGCAACAGTAGGGAAAGGGTTGGATAGCGGAGAGAAACAACTTAATATTCCCACTACAATGAGTGCAACAGTAGGTGAAAGTGTTGGATAGCGGAGGGGTAAAAATTAATATTCCCCACTCCAGTCAGTACAACAGTAGGAAAAGTGTTGGATAGTGGGGGGTAAAGATTACTATTCCCACTCCAGTCAGTGCAACAGTAGGGAAAGTGTTGCATAGCCGATGGGTAAAAATTACTAATCCCAGTCCAATGAGTGCAACAGCAGGGGAAGTGTTGAATAGCAGAGGGGTAAACATTACTGTTCCCACTCCAGTGAGTGTAACAGTAGGGAAAGTGTTGGATTGCGGTGGGATAAAAGTTACTATTCCCACTACAGTCAATTCAAAATTAAAAATAAAATATCAACAACAACAACAAATATTTGAAAAAAAAATAAATATAAATATGTAAAACATTTACATACAATTATATTAATATTACAAATTAAAAAAATTAATACATTTTAGAATGTTAAATACATATCACAAATACCTACAAATATTATATAAAAAATATATATATATTTTTCAAACAAAGAAATATTTTTAGCTATAAATTATTTATGAACAAAAACATTATTACATACATTTACCTTATTTACTTCCTTCCCTATAACACCACACAATTCACCTCCCACATCTAAATTAAAAATAAAATGTACTTTCATAATTAACATGATTAAATATCATTTAAATAAACATTATTATTAAAAAACAAATTAAAACACATACAAAATAATTAATTTGCCACCCTGTACCCCTTTACTCCCCACAGCCCATAACTAAAATTAGTTACACAATTCTCATATTTAATCTTCAATTAATGATATATTATTAATTAATAACAAATTATTAAATAATTACAAATAAAGAACTTCCCACCCTTTACCCCTATATACCCCACAACCCACACCTTAAAATATTAACACAATTTTAATATTTCATTTTCAATTAATTAATTATTAATAATTAACAACAAATTATTAATTAATTAAAAATAAATTACTTCCCACCCTTTACCCCATAAACCCCACAACCTGCACCTAAAATTAATTACACAATTTCAGAATTAAATTTTCAATTAATTAATATTAATTAACAACACATTTTTAATTGTTTACAAATAAATTACTTCCCACCCTATACCCCTATAAACCCCACAACCCACACATAATATTAACTACACTATTTCCATATAAGTTTCAATTAATTAACTAATGTTAATTAACAACAAATTAATAATTAATTACAAATAAAGAACTTCTTACAAACAACACTATAAAATATCAATTAAATAAATATCAATAAATAAAAAACTATCATTAATTTATCATTATTAAATTACTTCCCACCCTATAAACCCACAACCCACTACGGAACTAAAAAATGCAAAATGCAATTAAAATAAAATTGATAACTACTAAACATGCATCACATACATTTAAAATATATACAAAATACATAACACTAATTAAAAAATCGATGTTTTAAACAACTTTGCAAACAATATTCTTGACTTCCATATTTAAAAAAACGATATTTCTTCCCTTAAATTCGATATTCTTGACCACGATATTCTTGCTGTCGATATTTCCCACTGACGGTATTTAGGACTCGATATTGCTGTACTTCGATAATTCCAACTCAATATTTTGTCTGCACACCCTGAGCAGCACTCATAGCTCCATACTGTATGTGACTATGATCCCTCTCCACTTGGGTGTAAATGTGATCCGTCTCCGCCTTGTATATCCAAGGGTTTAAGCTGGAGCACTACTTCACTTAGCTGGTGGTAGAGAAAGAATGGTGCAGACAAAGGTGCCAATTACGATCCTGTAAAAATATCCCCGTACGACTCGTATCCGGTCTTTTTACCGTACGAATCGTACAAGTCCCGTACGAACTGGCAATCACGATTCGCATGGTAAAAAGTCCATACGAACCGCATTCGGAATCATTCCCCACACGTCCTCGGGTCGGAAAATGTGTCCGACACGTCCTCGGATAATTTACCGTACAAACGTGAAAAGTCAAGTCCGACCGATGAATCACGATCCCACCCGTGCGTCCGAACTCACAACCGTATGGTAAAAACACCGTCCGCACCGAACTCCCATTGCAACCATGGAGATATGTGCCCGCAAACGCGCCAAACACACCCCCCAGCATCCATACGTTCGAGTCGTACTCCCCGTTAATGTACACCCCCCCCTGTATGTACACCCATGTACGTGTCGAACCCCCACCCGTGTATGTACACCCCAGTACGTTCGAGTCGTACCCCCACCCCTGTACGTGTCGAACCCCCACCTGTGTATGTACACCCCAGTACGTTCGAGTCGTACCCCCACCCCCTGTACGTGTCATACCCCCCTGTACCTACACCCCAGTACGTTCGAGTCCTACCCCCACCCCTGTACGTGTCGTACCACCGTGTACCCACACCCAAGTACGTTCGAGTCCTACCCCCACCCCTGTACGTGTCGAACCCCCACCCGTGTATGTACACCCCAGTACGTTCGAGTCCTCCCCCACCCCTGTACGTGTCGTACCACCGTGTACCCACACCCCGGTACGTTCGAGTCCTACCCCCACCCCTGTACGTGTCGAACCCCCACCCATGTATGTACACCCAGTACGTTCGAGTCCTACCCCCACCCCTGTATGTGTCATACCCCCGTGTACCTACACCCCAGTACGTTCGAGTCCTACCCCCACCCCTGTACGTGTCGTACCACCGTGTACCCACACCCCAGTACGTTCGAGTCCTACCCCCACCCCTGTACGTGTCGAACCCCCACCCGTGTATGTACACCCCAGTACGTTCGAGTCCTACCCCCACCCCTGTACGTGTCGTACCACCGTGTACCCACACCCCAGAATGTTCGAGTCCTACCCCCACCCCTGTACGTGTCGAACCACCGTGTACCCACACCCCAGTACGTTCGAGTCCTACCCCCACCCCTGTACGTGTCGTACCACCGTGTACCCACACCCCAGTACGTTCGAGTCCTACCCCCACCCCTGTACGTGTCGTACCACCGTGTACCCACACCCCAGTACGTTCGAGTCCTACCCCCACCCCTGTACGTGTCGTACCACCGTGTACCCACACCCCAGTACGTTCGAGTCCTACCCCCACCCCTGTACGTGTCGTACCACCGTGTACCCACACCCCAGTACGTTCGAGTCCTACCCCCACCCCTGTACGTGTCGTACCACCGTGTACCCACACCCCAGTACGTTCGAGTCCTACCCCCACCCCTGTACGTGTCGTACCACAGTGTACCCACACCCCAGTACGTTCGAGTCCTACCCCCACCCCTGTACGTGTCGTACCACCGTGTACCCACACCCCAGTACGTTCGAGTCCTACCCCCACCCCTGTACGTGTCGTACCACCGTGTACCCACACCCCAGTACGTTCGAGTCCTACCCCCACCCATGTACGTGTCGTACCACCATGTACCTACACCCCAGTACGTTCGAGTCGTACCCCCACCCCTATACGTGTCGTACCACCGTGTACCCACACCCCAGTACGTTTGAGTCCTACCCCCACCCCTGTACGTGTCGTACCACCGTGTACCCACACCCCAGTACGTTCGAGTCCTACCCCCACCCCTGTACGTGTCATACCCCCGTGTACCTACACCCCAGTACGTTCGAGTCGTACCCCCACCCCTGTACGTGTCGTACCACCGTGTACCCACACCCCAGTACGTTCGAGTCCTACCCCCACCCCTGTACGTGTCGTACTACCGTGTACCCACACCCCAGTACGTTCGAGTCCTACCCCCAACCCTGTACGTGTCGAACCCCCACCCGTGTATGTACACCCCAGTACGTTCGAGTCCTACCCCCACCCCTGTACGTGTCGTACCACCGTGTACCCACATCCCAGTACGTTCGAGTCCTACCCCCACCCCTGTACGTGTCGTACCACCGTGTATGTACACCCCAGTACGTTCGAGTCCTACCCCCACCCCTGTACGTGTCGTACCACCGTGTACCCACACCCCACTACGTTCGAGTCCTACCCCCACCCCTGTACGTGTCATACCCCCGTGTACCCACACCCCAGTACGTTCGAGTCGTACCCCCACCCCTGTACGTGTCGTACCACCGTGTACCCACACCCAAGTACGTTCGAGTCCTACCCCCACCCCTGTACGTGTCGAACCCCCACCCGTGTATGTACACCCCAGTACGTTCGAGTCCTACCCCCACCCCTGTACGTGTCGTACCACCGTGTACCCACACCCCGGTACGTTCGAGTCCTACCCCCACCCCTGTACGTGTCGAACCCCCACCCATGTATGTACACCCCAGTACGTTCGAGTCCTACCCCCACCCCTGTACGTGTCATACCCCCGTGTACCTACACCCCAGTACGTTCGAGTCCTACCCCCACCCCTGTACGTGTCGTACCACCGTGTACCCACACCCCAGTACGTTCGAGTCCTACCCCCACCCCTGTACGTGTCGAACCCCCACCCGTGTATGTACACCCCAGTACGTTTGAGTCCTACCCCCACCCCTGTACGTGTCGTACCACCGTGTACCCACACCCCAGTATGTTCGAGTCCTACCCCCACCCCTGTACGTGTCGAACCACCGTGTACCCACACCCCAGTACGTTCGAGTCCTACCCCCACCCCTGTACGTGTCGTACCACCGTGTACCCACACCCCAGTACGTTCGAGTCCTACCCCCACCCCTGTACGTGTCGTACCACCGTGTACCCACACCCCAGTACGTTCGAGTCCTACCCCCACCCCTGTACGTGTCGTACCACCGTGTACCCACACCCCAGTACGTTCGAGTCCTACCCCCACCCCTGTACGTGTCGTACCACCGTGTACCCACACCCCAGTACGTTCGAGTCCTACCCCCACCCCTGTACGTGTCGTACCACCGTGTACCCACACCCCAGTACGTTCGAGTCCTACCCCCACCCCTGTACGTGTCGTACCACAGTGTACCCACACCCCAGTACGTTCGAGTCCTACCCCCACCCCTGTACGTGTCGTACCACCGTGTACCCACACCCCAGTACGTTCGAGTCCTACCCCCACCCCTGTACGTGTCGTACCACCGTGTACCCACACCCCAGTACGTTCGAGTCCTACCCCCACCCATGTACGTGTCGTACCACCATGTACCTACACCCCAGTACGTTCGAGTCGTACCCCCACCCCTATACGTGTCGTACCACCGTGTACCCACACCCCAGTACGTTTGAGTCCTACCCCCACCCCTGTACGTGTCGTACCACCGTGTACCCACACCCCAGTACGTTCGAGTCCTACCCCCACCCCTGTACGTGTCATACCCCCGTGTACCTACACCCCAGTACGTTCGAGTCGTACCCCCACCCCTGTACGTGTCGTACCACCGTGTACCCACACCCCAGTACGTTCGAGTCCTACCCCCACCCCTGTACGTGTCGTACTACCGTGTACCCATACCCCAGTACGTTCGAGTCCTACCCCCAACCCTGTACGTGTCGAACCCCCACCCGTGTATGTACACCCCAGTACGTTCGAGTCCTACCCCCACCCCTGTACGTGTCGTACCACCGTGTACCCACATCCCAGTACGTTCGAGTCCTACCCCCACCCCTGTACGTGTCGTACCACCGTGTATGTACACCCCAGTACGTTCGAGTCCTACCCCCACCCCTGTACGTGTCGTACCACCGTGTACCCACACCCCACTACGTTCGAGTCCTACCCCCACCCCTGTACGTGTCATACCCCCGTGTACCCACACCCCAGTACGTTCGAGTCGTACCCCCACCCCTGTACGTGTCGTACCACCGTGTACCCACACCCCAGTACGTTCGAGTCCTACCCCCACCCCTGTACGTGTCGTACCACCGTGTACCCACACCCCAGTACGTTCGAGTCCTACCCCCACCCCTGTACGTGTCGTACCACCGTGTACCCACACCCCAGTACGTTCGAGTCCTACCCCCACCCCTGTACGTGTCGTACCACCGTGTATGTACACCCCAGTACGTCAGAGTCGCACCCCCAACACAACCTCCTAAGTACAGAGCGCACCCCAGGCCCCAACATCACAACTGCATGTACGAGTCGTACCAAGCCACACACAAGGACAGCACCGTACAACCAAATGGCCCATGTACACACCGTACACACGCTCAAAACGCACGTACACAACCAGGAAAAACCAAAACAACACAAGAATACACTATTCGAATGGCACAAAGCCACTAAATATGGCCAACAAACACTAAAAAACACACCTTCACTGACCTGCAACTGCCAAAAACAAACAGAGGCCCAAAACACCACCACTCCTTATAACACACCCACCCAAACTTCAAACACAGCCACACCCACCAATAGACCAATAAAAAGGGCCCACACACACAAACCATGAGCCTTTGCAACAGACTCACTGCTGCTAGACACCACAGACAACTTACAGCACCTTACTACAAGCTTCACCACACCTTACACTTGCACATCTCCACACAACCACCTTCACAAACACACCCTCATCACATTCACACACACACACACCTGCACACCCACACCCACACACCCACAACCATCCACACCCCCCCACCATCCACACCCCCCCCACCATCCACACCCACACCCCTCACCATGCCCACTACCAAGAATCCAAAGTTCAGTAACCGAGAGTTGGAGGTTCTTGTTGATGAAATCCTCAGAGTCGAGCCACAGCTCTTTGGAACATTGGTCAGAAACACCAGCATGGTAGCTGTGAATGCTGTTGGGGACACCAGAAGGACCAGGCAGGAATGCCAGAACAGGTGGTACGATCTGCGGAGGAGGGTCAGAGCCAAGAGGCAGGAGGAACACGACCAGGCCAACGCCACCGGAGGAGGGCCCTCCCGCAGACCCGTACACTACCAGCCCTGGGAGGAGAGGGTGATGGCCATACTGCCGGTGGAGGCAGTCGAACGATTAGAAGGACTCCGAGACCCGGGTGAGTACACAAACAACGCACCTCACATGGGGGGAACGTCATCCACAACCAAAATCACTAACAGGCACGCAACCACCCCAAGCCATCGCATGACTCAACCACACTCCATGAACACGCACATGCCACTGCTGCCACCATGCCCCATGCACCCAGCTGGACAATGTCAAGTCACAGGCCACAGAAGACACCAACACATGACACGGTAACCCGGATGGCGGGAGGCTGGGCACCAAAAATCACATAGTGCAACTCCGAAGCAGACAACAATGCCCTCTGCCCATATGGCCCAGGTCACAGCCAGACAAACAGTGTGTCCCAACACAGGAATGACGTGCCAGCAAATGGCGGACGCCTTGCATCAACACATGGGGGTAAAGGCACTGTTTTGCACATGACAGCAGCTAATGAACAGCCAACATTGTGAAAGAGTGGCAGCACACACCACCACAGCAGCAGCGCACACACAGACACTACACCCAATGGGTGCCTGGAGATCAGAAACATACTCACTTCAACAAGCCAAGGCCCATTCAAAGATCTGCTAACAGTGTGTGCCCAGGAAGCTGGCCTGAGGTGACAGAGGGTGACACACAGAGGGAGGGAAAGGGGGACAGAGAAGGAGGGAGAGGGGGACAGAGAGGGTGGGAGACACAGGGACACGGACAGAGGGAGGAGGCTGACACACGGAGGGAGGGAGAGGGGGACAGAGAGGGAGGGAGAGGGGGACAGAGAGGGAGGGAGATACAGGAAGACGGACAGAGGGAGGAGGGTGACACACGGAGGGAGGGAGAGGGGGACAGAGAGGGAGCGAGACACAGGGAGAGCAAATCAGCCGTGTGGCGTGTGCGAATGTCTGCTCGTCAGCAGGTAGACTGCGTGCATGTAGACAAGGGTGGCCAGTCCCAGAACCCCCCCTCTTCCCCATGGCAAAACACAGGGCTATGTCACAACCTGTTCACGAGCACAACGACAGCTACCTGGATAATATAAGTGTGTGGATCCACTCCATGTGCACATGTACAGTGCTACACGGAAGGCGCCAATGCATGGCTCGCCACACATGCCCACTCCACTGCTGACTGCAGTCATACTTGACGCAGCAAGTAAGACCGTGCCACACATAGTTAAAGGGGCCAAAGTGGTGCCCAAGGGACACACCCATGCACAAGTGCACTGTGAGTGGAATGCAAGACATATCCCAATTCCAAGAGGAAATGTCCCAACTTTGAAACAGATGAAACATGGATGTTGCATGGACCAAAATTAACATTGTCTCTCTCACACACAGGTCAACGTCGTGGTTCACCCCCCAACACTGGGGGGGAAGGCTCACAGGACCCGGATCTGCGGGAGCCCGATCCCACTGGCAGCGACCACTCTCACCACTCTGTGGACGACCCCGACCGACCTGGCACCTCTGGTGTCCAACCACCTGCAGCACCTGTATCAGGTACAACTGTGCCAACCACCACCCCCACTCCTGCCACATCCCAGGAGACACCCAGAATCCCTGCCCCAACACCACAATGCAGCCAGGCTGGCCAGGAGGGACACGGTGTCCCGGGCACCCAGGAGGAGGCAGGTGACAACGCCAATGCCACCCCTCAGGGGTCCCGGAGACCCGATGTATCCACAAGTGCAGGCCAAGTGCAAGTGGGCAGGGGTGGTGGGAGTGGAGGACGGCGGAGGCGCGAGCCTGACCAGTTGGCTGGGGAACCGGTATTTGCCCATGTCCGAAACATCATGGACACATACCGGCAGGACACCACGGGCATGGCCCAGGTTGTGTCCATCCTCGAGGGGATCAAGACCCAGCAGGCCCAGCAACATGCCTGTCTACTGCAACACCAACGGAGGATGGAGGACAGACAGGCTGAGCAAGTGACGGTGTTCAAGGGGATTCACGATACACTCCGTCGGATGGCCGACAACATGGCCGACCCTCCCTGTGCCAGAAGGCGGAGAACATCACCACCCACAGGGAGGGATCAGGAGGAGGAGGAGGAAACATCCGATGGAGCATCCCAGACGTCGTCACGGCCTGCTGCTGAGGGTCCCCGCAGGAGGCCGGGTCGTCCACGGAAAGGACCGTGAGGGTCGGCGCTACATCACCATCTCCCAGGACACCTGGCCTGGCACCTGGCCCACTGGAGCAACAGCATCACAGCATCAAGAGACATTCTCTGCCACATGGCCCTGCTGGTCACTGTCTGACCAATGTTGACAAAGACTGTGGCATGGACTCCGAGGATTTCAAATGGCAAGGACACCAACTCCCCTACTGAACTTTGGATTCCAAACTCCCGGAAAGCCCCTCACTTTGTCCCCCCCCCCCCCAATAATAAATCACACTATGAAGAGTAGATGCCTGCTGGTTGCATTATTACCTAACATGTGTCATGTAAAGTCTAAACATGCCTGAGTCATCTTTTGTCTTCAACCATCCACACCCTGGGGCCTGAGTCTGGCACAGGACACATGGGTCACAGTGTATTAGGCAAGACAGACATGGAGCACCATACACACCCGTGATGGGCCCAACCAGCTGAGGGGGTGGCCGAACAACCGTGCTGACAGACACATTGAGTACAGCAACAGTCATGCGCAGAGGTCAGGGATCCAGTCCAGTGTCCTGTGGGGCACCCAGGTATGTGTAGACAGGTGGCAGAACCATGTCCTGCAAGCTTGAGTCCGGTGGATGCAGAGAATGGGGTCATGGACAACGTTGGATGCATGGGGATGGCACATGTCACAATACCCACACAGTCATGGACATCATGCCCAATACACAGTCTCAGCCCACACACACAGCTTGCATCTTGCTACTCGACACATTGACACATAGCCACAATCAGGGAATACCATGCCAGACATGCTGGATGCACCGTGGCAACACACCAGCATTGACTGAGAAGAGGCACCTTGGAGGCATAGGGACACCTTTATTATTCATGTTTTCGGGAGTGCAGAGGCTACTTGAAGTACACATGAACACATCATGTGGAGTAACATGTGGGTCCAACACTGGCACCCCCCTTCTGCAGCACAAATGCGTGTTCGCCATGGAACTGGCACACAAGCCTCGGCTAACAGCTAAACACCCACAGCTGCTCACGGAGAGACTGCCATACACCATAGATCCGCTGATGTGGAAGTCCCACACCATGTCAAGCCAATGCTAACCGTATGTGTCCGAGGGCAGTGTCACACACATTGATGCCATCATCACAATCCCCTATCCCATCACTGATGACTGTCTACCAGGCAGACCATCTATTCAGGTGTACACAGCTGCATGTCTTGTCCCATGCTGATGCCACATGGCTGCAGAGGAACCAAACATCGACAGGGCCAGTGTGCATACATCGTGAACACCTGCCACACCCAATACACCCCTGATGCATCCCTTACCCTATGGAGACTTCCAAACGTGTCCGTGCCTGTAACGCTGAGTCAGCCCACGATGTCGTGTCCATGAGGAATAGCAGTGCCACAACAATGCAAGCAGCAGACGGCATGCGCAAGTACCTGGGGAAGAGAGACACACAAGAAGTCAGCCACAAAAAGCACAGCCACTTGCATGTGCATTTACTCGACATATGTATGGATGACAACATGCTAGGTCACAATTATGACTGGGGAAATACTACCATCACTGCCACAATCACTCCAGTGACACACCCACACACACCTCTGACTCACGTGCCATACATGCAGGTGGACACACACATCACAACACATGGCACACGGGGACCAATGCGTGCACACTCAGACACTGGTACTCACCACTAAGCAAAGAAGTCGCGTATGAGCCGAGTCCGGATGTCCTCTTGCGGCTCCACATCCTCCACATCACTAGCCCCATTGCCAAGCCCTTCGTCCTCCACGGGTGGATGGTCCTCGTCATGTTGATTCAGGATGAGTGGCACAGCTCTTTCAACTGCCATGTTGTGCAGCATGCAGCAGACCATGAAGATCTTGCAGACCTTCGCCGGGGCATATGGGAGTGCGCCGCCGGTCTTGTGTAGGCACCTGAATCGGCTCTTCAGCAGGCCAAACGTCCTCTCGATCACTCGCCTTGTCCGGCCATGGGCGGTGTTGTAGCGGAGCTGGGCCGGCGTGATGGGGTTGCGGAGAGGTGTGAGCAGCCAAGGCATGTTGGGATAGCCAGCGTCCCCTACATGGGAAGCACATGGACATCGTTAGAAGTGGTGAAGCGGTCGTGCTGGTAGGTTATGCAAAATACAGGACAGACAGACTGTACCCACCAACAACACATGCCCGTTCGTTGCGCAGCTGCATCATCATTTCAGGCATCCTGCTACGCCTCATGATGTAGGCATCGTGTGCTGATCCTGGAAAACGAGCACAGACATGTGAAATCACCATGTTGGCCTGACACACCACAAGGGCATTAATGGAGTGGTAGTGCTTTCGATTGCGGTACGCCACCTCCCGTGCGTGTGGTGGTACCAAAGCTACATGTGTCCCATCTATGGACCCAATGACATGGGGCATCCCTCCCAGGGCATAGAATCCACGCTTGACCTCAGTCATCTGTTCAGGGGTTGGGAACTTGATGAAGTCACCCAGGTGAATCAACATGGCCTCCAAGAAATCATGCAGCACACGGCAGAACATGCTCTGGGACATGCCACCAACATGAGCTATGGTATTTTGAAAGGTACCCGTGGCAAGAAAATGTAGGGCAGCCATTACCTTCAGCTGGGGTGTCAGTGCCGTAGGATACCTGTGCTGCGGTTGCAGGTGTGGTGCCAGTCTCGCCGTCAACTCCACAATCAACGGTTGGGTGAAGCGGTAGAGCCGGATGCTGTCATTCTCCTGCATGGCAGCCAAGTCCGGAATTGGTCGGGCAAGAGGCGGCGCTCTGCAGTAATTAGGAAATGACAAGGAAGAGTGAGTGCACTACGACAACAAATCATATGTACTGAGCACATGTTAATCTGTCAATACACATATGCTACATAGGGAGTCAGGTATGTGCTACATGCCCAGGACACGTATGGCTGCCAGGTGACCCTCCTACCAAGACCCAGCTACACACGGAGATTGAGAACCTCCCCATGCCACGCCATGGGAATAGCTGTGTCCCAGTGCAAGTGAACAGCCAGACGCAAGACAGGAGTGACATACGCCCACACATCAGCAGCAGTAGGATGCCGATTGCAGAGACTGGTAGCGGAACACTGGATCCACAGGTCACATGACATTACACTAGGACAGCCCACACACCTTGCCATGAAGGTGCACATGTCATGACTCACCACACATTCCTTGTGAGGATGCTGACATGTCCTTGTCACGCTACTCCGTGTCCCATGCATACATGTGCACCTCACATCCGATACCACATGTGGCATGGTGTGCGGAACAGTGTGCAATGACAATCTACACACAGACACATGTTGGTTGCTGCAACGGCTGCAGCTTTTGAGGGTGCTCCAACATCAACCTGATGGGAAGCCCCCACACATACATGACATAGTCACATTGTGCACCGTGGGTAGTGACAAGTCAGGTGTGATAACCCCTGTACCGGGCATCAGGGGACACTTCCGTGTGTTGGTGTCCGTGCCATGCCAGTGACGCTCACCCCAAGTGTGCAGTACGACATGCACACATGTCAAAGGAGTCAAGGCCATGCCTGGCACACATTGCACCATCACACAGTACATCTGTACACATCTCATCATACATCTGGTGCCTTCTCCACTCAGGAGTCATGTGCCACATCACAGGCCGTCACACCTGTGCCCCACACATGTGGTAATGCACAGATGATGCCTTGATGTCAATTAATGGACAAGTATGTCCATCCATGGACAAGTATGTCCATCCATGGACAAGTATGTCCATCCATGGACAAGTATGTCCATCCATGGACAAGTATGTCCGCCCTATCCCTACCTGTGTGCCGCCTGTCACCACTGTGATGTGTGAAAACCGCTGTACTGCTGCGAAGAGGGCCTGTGTACGTTCCCATATCACTATGGGAGTGCTGCCGTATGTGTACCCATCGTGATGCCGAGCGTACAGGCATGTGTATGGCCCGTACCACTACGACTACGCATACGCGAGGCCACCCATAGTGATAGGGCCGTACACACGCATGTACGCTCACTATCACTATGGGTGTCCTCGCGTATGCGTACTCGTAGTGGTACGGGCCGTACACACGCCTGTACGCTCCCCATCACTATGGGTGTCCTCGCGTATGCGTACTCGTAGTGGTACGGGCCGTACACACGCCTGTACGCTCCCCATCACTATGGGTGTCCTCGCGTATGCGTACTCGTAGTGGTACGGGCCGTACACACGCCTGTACGCTCCCCATCACAATGGGTGTCCTCGCGTATGCGTACTCGTAGTGGTACGGGCAGTACACACGCCTGTACGCTCACTATCACTACGACTACGCATACACGAGGACACCCATAGTGATAGTGAGCGTACAGGCGTGAGTACGGCCCTATCACTATGGGTGGCCTCGCGTATGCGTACTCGTAGTGGTATGGGCCGTACACACGCCTGTACGCTCACTATCACTACGAGTACGCATACGCAAGGCCACCCATAGTGATAGGGCCGTACACACGCATGTACGCTCACCATCACTATGGGTGTCCTCGCGTATGCGTAGTCGTAGTGATAGTGAGCGTACAGGCGTGTGTACGGCCCGTACCACTACGAGTACGCATACGTGAGGAGACCCATAATGATAGTGAACGTAGGCACGCGTGTAGGGGCCGTTGCAATGCATTTGGGGTGCCCTAGGGCCCCGAAACGCACCGTACCTGTGTGTGACGCTCCAAATTACATAGGGGACAAGTATTAAGGCCTACATGCATGCTGGTTGTCAAATTTCGAATTTGTTCTGGAAGGTACACAGCAGAAGTCAGTTGGAATTCTTCTACTTTGTTGCAATGTGTTTGTGGGGCTGACATCATGCAGGAGAATGAAACCGATAGAGAACCCACAGACTGCTAGGTTTGAAGGGCTTGGAGGAAACATAGGATGCAAATGTGAGTGACCAATCACTCTGTACTCCTGTGCATGAGATGGGCCAGCAAGGCAGATATAAGGCAGCCAGGTCCCATGAGGGAGCACTTGCCTGCACATCTCTGTATTCCACGACCCAGCTGCTGCTACTGATTCCCTGGAACCATGTCAAGGGCTGTGGAGAGGTCACAGCCATTCACCCTGGAGGAGAACATGGCTTTGGTGGATGTGATCCTCCCACGGTACCCCATGCTGTATGGGCGACCAGGTTATCAGGTGAGTGCAGTGTCCACTGCCACAGACTGTGTCCCTTTTTTGTGACTGTGATTTCTGCCATTGTGTCCAGGTGTGACACACATGCCATGTACTGTAGGGGGGGTCCCAAGGGGGGGGAATGCCTGATGTCTCCCAGCAGTGCCCAGAGACAGGAGGGGTGGGTGCCTATCACTCCCAGCAGTGCCCTGAGACAGGAGGGGTGGGTGCAGAGTCCTCCCAGCAGTGCCCTGAGACAGGAGGGGTGGGTGCAGAGTCCTCCCAGCAGTGCCCTGCGACAGGTGGGGTGGGTGCAGAGTCCTCCCAGCAGTGCCCTGAGACAGGAGGGGTGGGGGCCTATCACTCCCAGCAGTGCCCTGAGACAGGAGGGGTGGGTGCAGAGTCCTCCCAGCAGTGCCCTGAGACAGGAGGGGTGGGTGCAGAGTCCTCCCAGCAGTGCCCTGCGACAGGTGGGGTGGTTGCAGAGTCCTCCCAGCAGTGCCCTGAGACAGGAGGGGTGGGTGCAGAGTCCTCCCAGCAGTGCCCTGCGACAGGTGGGGTGGGTGCAGAGTCCTCCCAGCAGTGCCCTGAGACAGGAGGGGTGGGGGCCTATCACTCCCAGCAGTGCCCTGAGACAGGAGGGGTGGGTGCAGAGTCCTCCCAGCAGTGCCCTGAGACAGGAGGGGTGTGTGCAGAGTACTCCCAGCAGTGCTCTGCGACAGGTGGGGTGGGTGCAGAGTCCTCCCAGCAGTGCCCTGAGACAGGAGGGGTGGGTGCAGAGTCCTCCCAGCAGTGCCCTGAGACAGGAGGGGTGGGTGCAGAGTCCTCCCAGCAGTGCCCTGAGACAGGAGGGGTGGGTGCAGAGTCCTCCCAGCAGTGCCCTGAGACAGGAGGGGTGGGTGCAGAGTCCTCCCAGCAGTGCCCTGAGACAGGAGGGGTGGGTGTGATGCACAGTGTGAGCCTGGATCATTGATTGTGTAGTTGCCCGCATTCCACCTGTGTCCTTTCAATGGCACGTTCTGCTTTTGGCCTTCCCCCAGAGGATCATGTCCCTATGACAAAGGTGCATTGCTTTGGATGCATACTAGGCCTTGTTGTAAACAGCAAATGTGTTCTAATCTGTGTCCCTGTGACATGTGCCAGGTGTACTGATGTAGTGTCACTTGTCCATCCTCACAGGTAGACGCCTCTGCCAAGGAGCAGATATGGCTGGACGCCGTCAGCGCCGTGAGGAGTGCGGAAGGTTGGAGGCGGCGCATGTCCCAGGTGAGGAAAGGCTGGCAGGACATCCGGTGCTGGACGCGGAGGATCGCACGGGTCCTGCTGGGGGACTCACCTGAGAGCCACAAGAACCGCGGGCGCCGCCGTCTCTCCCACATCCAGAAACGTGTGCTGGCGGTGGTCTTTCCTAACTTGGACAGGCGTCTACAGGAGATGCAGCAGCCGGAAGGGGGTAGGTACATGTGTGTGTTTGTTGTGTTTCACCAGCATTTGTAAGTGCAATGTTCCATGGATACACTTCCAGGGTTTATGGTGCTGTGCTGATCCAATCCCCCACAGACTTGCTGTGCTCTCCTGCCTCCCTTCCCCTCCTTGCAATGTGTTCCCTCGTCTGTGTGTAGTCGCTCCATCACAAGGTCATGTAGCCTGACACCTTCTCCAAGTGTACAATGCCTGCAGCATAATGTGTGGGGGTGGTGTGTAACAGGATTTGGGACCTTACCTGTGCCCTGTACAGTTCTGGACTTGTGGGTTCCATTTCAGTTGGCACTAATGCTGAGTCCAGACATGGGAGTTCGTCTCTCAAGTGTGAGGCCTTACAGTATGCATGTCCTATGTGGTGGCCTGTGACATGATGTGCATGAGTGTGCGTTAGGCATAGTGCAGGGATGTTAGCATGTGTTGCAGTCA
The DNA here is from genome assembly GCF_964204655.1 of Triturus cristatus. Taxonomy (NCBI): domain Eukaryota; kingdom Metazoa; phylum Chordata; class Amphibia; order Caudata; family Salamandridae; genus Triturus; species Triturus cristatus. The sequence continues at coordinate 1,058,228,820 of NC_140593.1, read as the reverse complement.
TTCCCATTCAGGAGCATGGAGTTGTGTGGCCACTACTGTCCCCAGGGGCATTTTTTCCTAGGTATCATGTGTGTAATCCGAATATGTTGACAATCTCTGTGTCTACAGCATAGGTTGTGCTCTGTGCCATTGTCCCCTGGCACCATGTATATTGGCGTGCGATGTATTGCAAGTGTCCACTGTACAGCCTGACCGGATTTTCCAAGTACATACTCACGGTGGCCATTGCCTGTGTGTCTTGTAGCAATCATCAGATGATGCCCATTTGTACATGATTATTTGGACAGCCGCACCTTGGGTATTTGGTGTGCAACCTTGATTAGTTGCATCCCATGTGTATTTCACCCAGACTAAGAGATGTACGTGCTTCATGTGTCTCCATAGATTTGTCTCATGTAGGGGGTGGGTGGTGCGGGCATGGCCTACATGTCAAGACCTGTCATCTCCTTGCTAGGACTGGCCAGTGTGTGATGTTTGCCTGGACATACACTCAAGGTGCAGTGTGCCAGTCAGGGTGGGCATGTTATCAGTATTACCTATGCTGCATGTGCCTCTTGTTCCTGCCTATGGTCCCTGCTCATCCCTATTTGCTGCCACGCTGTGTGGTGCTGATGCAGTGCTGGATTGTCCCCAGGGCCTTGCTCCTCAGTCAAAATTCCATATCATCTCATTTGCTAGTGTGTCATGCTCTCCATAGTTATTCCATGGCATGGTGGGTAGAGGAACTGTGTCGTGCATGCCCTACATATGTACCTTGTTTTGTAGATGTAACTCTTCCTTTGTTTCAGGCTATGCACTGTAACCTACGTAGAGTTGACTCATGTGACATATGTATACAGGTGTATGATTACTTTTTGTATCTTCACCCTGCCCACAGCATCGTCGGGGGACACGGAGGGAGACATGGACACAGACGGCGCAGAGGGACGGAGCACCAGTGCCAGCGGTGACACCGGGGATGGCACTTCGAGTGGGCCTGAGGCGGTGGAGAGTGAACCCGGGGACCTGTCGACTGGCACAACAGAGTATGAAGCCGACGGGTCCGAGGAGGATCACTCCGAGTGGGCGGTGGCTGCACCACCATCTGACAGCAGCCCTACATCTGGCACCGCCCCCTCCATTGCCATCAGCCGCCTCCCACGTGCTCGTGTCCCTTCCCAGCGTGCCCGGTCCCCACATGTCTCCTTCCTGCCAGGCACCGCACCCCCTGCCCCTGTCTCCACTGCTGCCGCCAATGCTGAGTCTGTGGATATCCAGCGGCAGTTGCAGATTGGTCAGACTGCGATCCTTAATGTCCTCCATGGTCACAGCCAGGTCCTCAACAACACGGAGGCATACTTGAAGGGCATTCATTCGTCGCAGGCTGACCAACGCAACTTGCTGAGGTCCATAGACTCCACACTGACTGCAGCAGTGGGACTCCTGCAGCGCTACGTCCCACCCCCTATTCCTGCTCCTTCCACAATTCCCACTCCCATCCCTGTCCCACATACACCCAGACGTAAGCATGCACCCACCACAACAGATACAGGCACCACACCAGCAGGGAAGGTCCACCGCACACCTCCTGACACGCACACACAGGGTGCAGTAGGCACACCCACTGGGTCTGGGGGCAAACGTGTGACACGCAGCCAGAGTGGGAGTCCGCATTCCACCCAATCCACTCCCTCCAAATCCCCTCCCCTCAGCTCTCCTGGCCACATCTCCCCCAAAGACTCGTTCATGGCCGCTCTGTCCCTGAGCCCCACAGTGACGCCACCACGCAAGCGGTCAAGGAAGTCCTCGGTCAGGGTGCTTGAGTCCCCCCCCCTGTCCACACCCTCCCCCAGTGGCCCTGCGACCCATCCCTCTGACCCCCCCCCCTCCTTGGGGCCTGTGGTTTCTTCGGGTGCAGGGGAGTCCCTGGAGGACCTTGCCAAGGTGTGCAGTGAGATCCTAGAATCCACCTTTGGCCCTGCCCCACCCCCTGTGGTGCAGTCCTCCATCCCTGCACCCAATTCGCCTACCCTTTGCCCTCCTGTACCTGCGGTGCCTGTTCCTTCCCCCCCACATGATGCTCTCACCCCTGTGGAAGACGACGACTCGTAACTGTGCAGGCAAGCTAGGGGACACGCATCCCACTGTGTCCCCCATCCAGCTCGGACTCCTGGACTGCCCTATGGGCTTTGTTATGATGGGACTTACGTCATACTAGTTTTTTGCTCATGCTGAATAAAGCTATTTATTTTTTGCCCTTGGAACACTCCTGCATTGCTGGCATTGCTGTTGGTGGGGCTGCTACATGGTTGTGGGTGTTGGTCATGTGTTGGGTGTGTGGGAAATGTAGTGGTGTGCTGCTCATAGGGGGGACCCTGGGATCAGTGTGCCTCACACGGTGTTAGCTACCTTTCTCCATTCATGTAAGCAGTTGCTGCATGTTGCAATTGTCCCAAGGTGTTTTCCTTCCTCTGTGTACCCTGACTTCTTCCCTGCAGGGTGCTCCCAATATTTACTGCAGAGCTGTGAGTACATTAACTGGGTGTGTGACGGACTCCTTCACCTTGGCACATGCATGCTGAGCCATTCTCCAGCTGCATCATTCGTGGCATCCTTGGTAGTCATTGTACTTGTGTATGTGGACTATTGACATGACTTCATGTGTAAATGTTTTGTTTTTGGCCCTATGCATGCGTATACTTCCATCCTCGCACACATGTGGTACATGTACTGCAGGGTCTTTGTGCACCTGACTGACATTTGTGGGCATGGTATCTGTGACTACTCCACCCTTTGCGTTCCATGGGAACTGCTGGGAGTGATGGGCCCCCACCCCTCCTGTCTTAGGGCACTGCTGGGAGGACTCTGCACACACCCCTCCTGTCTCAGGGCACTGCTGGGAGGTCTCTGCACACACCCCTCCTGTGTCTGGGCACTGCTGGGAGTGATAGGCACCCACCCCTCCTGTCTCAGGGCACTGCTGGGAGGTCTCTGCACACACCCCTCCTGTGTCTGGGCACTGCTGGGAGGACTCTGCACACACCCCTCCTGTCTCAGGGCACTGCTGGGAGGACTCTGCACACACCCCTCCTGTCTCAGGGCACTGCTGGGAGGACTCTGCACACACCCCTCCTGTCTCAGGGCACTGCTGGGAGGTCTCTGCACACACCCCTCCTGTGTCTGGGCACTGCTGGGAGTGATAGGCACCCACCCCTCCTGTCTCAGGGCACTGCTGGGAGGTCTCTGCACACACCCCTCATGTGTCTGGGCACTGCTGGGAGGACTCTGCACACACCCCTCCTGTCTCAGGGCACTGCTGGGAGGACTCTGCACACACCCCTCCTGTCTCAGGGCACTGCTGGGAGGACTCTGCACACACCCCTCCTGTCTCAGGGCACTGCTGGGAGTGATAGGCCCCCACCCCTCCTGTCTCAGGGCACTGCTGGGAGTGATAGGCACACACCCCTCCTGTCTCTGGGCACTGCTGGGAGGACTCTGCACCCACCCCTCCTGTCTCTGGGCACTGCTGGGAGTGATAGGCCCCCACCCCTCCTGTCTCTGGGCACTGCTGGGAGGACTCTGCACACACCCCTCCTGTCTCAGGGCACTGCTGGGAGTGATAGGCCCCCACCCCTCCTGTCTCAGGGCACTGCTGGGAGTGATAGGCACACACCCTTCCTGTCTCTGGGCACTGCTGGGAGGACTCTGCACCCACCCTCCTGTCTCTGGGCACTGCTGGGAGTGATAGGCACCCACCCCTCCTGTCTCTGGGCACTGCTGGGAGGACTCTGCACACACCCCTCCTGTCTCTGGGCACAGCTGGGAGTGATAGGCACCCACCCCTCCTGTCTCTGGGCACTGCTGGGAGTGATAGGCACACACCCCTCCTGTCTCTGGGCACTGCTGGGAGGACTCTGCACACACCCCTCCTGTCTCTGGGCACTGCTGGGAGGACTCTGCACACACCCCTCCTGTGTCTGGGCACTGCTGGGAGGTCTCTGCACACACCCCTTCTGTCTCAGGGCACTGCTGGGAGGACTCTGCACCCACCTCTCCAATTTCACAATATGTACGCTCATGACATACACGGATGTGGATACGCTCCATGCATTCGAGGTGAGGGTACGTGTCTTACTTACACTGTTGGGGTGGGGGTACGCTCCATACGTACGCGGGTGGGTACGGGTCGTACTTACACTGTTGGGGTGGGGGTACGCTCCATACGTACGCGGGTGGGTACGGGTCGTACTTACACTGTTGGGGTGGGGGTACGCTCCATACGTACGCGGGTGGGTACGGGTCGTACTTACACTGTTGGGGTGGGGGTACGCTCCATACGTACGCGTGTGGGTACGGGTCGTACTTACACTGTTGGGGTGGGGGTGCGCTCCATACGTACGCGGGTGGGTACGGGTCGTACTTACACTGTTGGGGTGGGGGTGCGCTCCATACGTACGCGGGTGGGTACGGGTCGTACTTACACTGTTGGGGTGGGGGTACACTCCATGCATACGGGGTGGGGGTACGGTCCGTACATGTCCGTCCCCACGCTATGTGATGCTTGTGCGGCCCGTACCCAGGCCTTTGCCACGTGGGTACGAGCCGTCCCGCCATTGTTGGGGTGACGTGGGTGTGGGCGTGGTTCGACTCGTACACACGCTCTTCAGGCGTGTGTACGGGACGTACCTGTCTGGTTGTGTTGCCTGTTTGCGTCGTGACGGACTTCCGTTGTGGCGGTCGCTGGATTATCTGGACACGCCGCCACCCCCTCGTAGTGACCAGGGCATGGGAGTCAGGTATGTCCAGGGCATGTGTGCTGTGTGACTTTGGTGGGGGGTTTGTGGCCTGCCCTGGTCCTGCCACCCCCACGCCACCCCACTTTCCCCCCTCCCTTAGTTGTTCTGACCTTCTGCGGCGTCTGCGTCCGAACCTGTAGAGGAGGTCGATTGCTATGAGGGCCGGGATGACTCGTAGGTTCGGGTCCATGTCTGTCCGTCGCGTACTGGTCCTCCTTGTTCGCGTCGTCCTGTCGCGTACTGGTCCTCCTTGTTCGCGTCGTCCTGTCTGTCCGTCGCGTACTGGTAGTCCTTGTTCGCGTCGTCCTGATTTCCCGGCAGTTTTTGGCTGCCGGAAAATATTCACCGTGCGGGATGACGTCGGTGCGAATCGTAATTCCTGGTTCGTGAATGGCAGGCTGCGAGCGTCCCGACGTCAGGTCGGCGCTTTCCCGGATCGCATTTGTATGTTTATTATGTTCGGTCGGGGTTTTTTACGATTCGTACGGAAATGGTGTTCCCGTGCGAATCGTAATTCCATGTTTGTATATTTTGACGACCGGGTACGCGTCGGACGGAGAATATGCTTCGTCCGACGGTTCGTACCCGGTTTTTACAGGATCGTGATCGGCACCAAAATGGGTAGGGAGATAATGATAGCTTCAGTGCACCCCTGCCTCTGTGGCATCAAAGGGCAGATGCAGCACATCAGCAGTTCTAAGGGATGACAAGGGAAGGGGAGATGTGATGGTACCTTCCACTAATATTTCAGAAGAATTCAGTTTGCAAAGTGAGGCCGGTTGAAGTCAAGAAGGGGGACAGAGATGACTGATGCATCTTACTTCTAGGAGAGCAGTAGAGGCAAGATGACATTGTTCAGCACTGAGACAAGGGAACATGCCATTCCGGAATTTCAAATATGGTCAGTGGACTAGGTATATGAGGAGGAAGGAGCAGCAGACACATTTCAAGGAGAGGTAATAGAACCTGGAGGGGATAAGAGACAAGAGATAGGCTGTATGGAAGCCATTGTGGAGCGGGAAGAGACTCGCTTGAGTACAGAGAATGTTTAGGAGGATGAGACTGAGAAGTCAACATAGGAGAAGAGTGTAACCTCAAAGTCTGGCAAAGGCTCGGACAAGGGTCGATGGGAGAGGAGTGTGGTCCTTCATAAATGTGAGGGAAGATGGAAGGAGTAAGAAGGTGTGGTAAGGTATGCAGGAGCAAGACAGGTGGAGCGCAGGAAGTGAAAACCCTTAAAGGGTGAGCGGGATGAAGGCGTGCGATAGGCATAGAAGTGTGGAAATAAGGAGAACGTCATAGCTAATTTGTGGATTGTGCCTTGGTGGTTGACATAGGAGAAAGGTTCAGATATGTGTGATGTAGCGCAGCCCTGAGGAGATGGTGAGACAGTCAGCAAGTGGATCTGTTTGTAAAATATCAATAGGTATGATAGGAATCTTCAGGCAGCCCTAGATCAAAGTGAAAAGAGATAAGGCAAGGAGGATGTGTGAAAGAATGTGTCAGAGGTGGTGGTGAAGGACATCTGGGGTGCAAAAGTAGGTATTTTTAGGGATGGATAGGAAAGTGCCCAAACTCAGGTGGATGAAGTACATTAATGGTAGTGAATAGCCTGGTATGTGGATAGAAAGGTTGGGGAAAACTCAAATGATGTGGTGGGGTAAAAGGTTGAGACTAAGACAAAAATGCCCTTGCATGGTCATACCAAAATCACTGGAGTAACACTTGCAAAAGGGTTCAAGAGGAAAGATTGGTGCATTCTAGGCTCCTACTTATGGAGATGTGTTATAAGGAAGGGTCTAAGCAGGAGGAGCAATTATTGATTCGGCCAAAGGTTGCATTGCACTCGAAATCAAAATCCGGATTTTGACCTTCCTGATTTAAGCCTGTGTGTACTTGAAGTTCGAAGAGCAGAGTGTCTTGCCATTTAAATATAATGATAAGGACGGTGCTGACAAGCTTTGTTAGAGCGGCATAGCTATGTTATGATAAACTTAACAAAGAATGAGTGAAAATGAGCCCATGGTGTATGGGGATTTGCACACCAATTAATGGTTATGGTGGAAAGCACCCGGAAGGTTTTTGGTGTCAACACACACACACAGCTAGTGGGATGCCCACACCACATGAGCCATCTTAGGTCACTCAACTGCAGGGTGAGCTGGTAATCAGCTTGTAGATGTCTACAAGACCAGGTGATTGGACATGTTGAACCTAAAATAAAGGGGTCCTTTCTAAGCTTCAATTTAGGTTTAAACAGGAATGTTGGAAATGCAGATGGACTATTCCAGCACTGAAGTGCTCTGGCCTGCAAGTGGTATATATTCAGTTGCACTCAAAGGCAAAGTCAACAGGAAGTGGGCTTTAGGGATTGCTTGTACTCCACTTAGATAGGGGCAGTATTTGAGCCTGTTGGCCGCATCTTTCTACTGTGTGATTTGCTGAGGAATTGGAATCAAGTTGATAGTGGGATTGGGAAGCCTTAGCAAAGAAACAAAGGGTAAAGAATATGCCAGAAAATGCCCACTTCAAACGCGACAATATTTCAATGAGTTTCCATTTACACATATTTCCATATTGTTGGGATCACCAAACTAGCCACAATCAGCAGTAAGTCAATAGGAAGGCAGTCAAGCAAACTCACAAAATTTTGCTATTGATGCAGCATTTTGGGCCAACCCTCTTACCATTCCTCCTCCGATGGACCTTCAGTTTTCCCACTGAGAGGCGATGGGAGTAAACATTACATCAATTTTCTCAGCCTTTGTTTTTATTGCTTTAACTTTGTTTTTTATTTTCAGTTTCCCCCTTTTCCCAGGCTTCATTTTTCCCTGCTTTAACCTTGTTTTTCATTTTCAGATTCCCCACTTTTTCTCAGCTTTGGCTTTGATTGCTTAATCCTTGTTTTTCATTTTCAGATTCCTGCTTTCTCTTAACTTACGTTTTTACTTGCTTCCAACTTGTTTTTCATTTTCAGATTCCCCCCTTTCTCAGCCGTTGTATTTCTTTGCTTTAACCTTTTTCTTAATAATATTCCCCCTTTGTCAGTCTTTCTTTTTCATTTTCATAACCTCATTTTCCCTCCACAACCCCTCTCCCAGGCTCCCCAGTGCTTCACCGCCTGCTTTCTGCCTCCCATTCACAAAGCCCAGCCCCCCTCCCAGGTAGCTTACTTAATGGAGGTCACAGTGCGGCCCCATTGACCAGGTCCCCGGGCCAGCTGCCCTGTGCTGCACGCTCTCACCAGTGCTGTTCCTCGTCTAACCTTTACTTTTCAGACCCCAAATTACTCTTAACCTTCATTTTTTCTTGCTTTATCTTTGCTTTTCATTTTCAGATTTCCCCCTTTCTCAGTTGTCGTATTTCTTTGCTTTAACCTTGTTTTTTCATTTTCAGATTACCCCCTTTTCTCAATCTTTGTTTTTCATTGCATTAACCTTGTTTCTCATTTTCACTTCCCCCTTTTCTCACCCTTACTTTTTTATTGCTTTAAACTTGTTTTGATTTTCAGATTCTCCCTTTTCCCAGCCTTAGTTTTTAGTTGCTTTAAAGTTGTTTTACATTTTCAGATTCCCCCTTTTTTTCAGCTTTAATTTCTTTTTGATGCTTTATCTTCATTGTTAGGTTCTAGCTTACCCTCTTAACCTTTGTTTTTCCTTGCTTTTCATTTTCAAATCCCCCATTTCTCAGCTGTCGTATTTCTTTGCTTTAACCTTGTTTTTCATTTTCAGATTCCCCCCTTTATCTTAACCTTTGTTTTGCCATGCTTTAATCTTGTTTATCATTTTCAAATTCCCTCCTTTTTCTCAGCCTTTGTTTTCCATTGTCTTACCCTTGTTTTCCCACCATAGCCCCTCTCCCACACTCCCAGTGCCTTACTGCCCGCTTCCCGCCTCCCATTCACCGCGCCCAGTGCCCCACGCCCTTTAGATAACCTTCTTAATGGAGACTGCAACGTGGCTCTGCAGTGGGCGAGCTGAAGGTGCACCAAAGGAAGACCATTTTGTGCCTGCTTGTGTCTGGACCGCACCCAGCACCTGGACCCCTGGCCCCCACTCCAAACTTACACCTGCACTGAACTCTCAGCCCTCAACCCCTGGTCAGAGCAGAAGCAACTACCTCCTTGCATCCCCGCGATCAACAGCAGGACCCTTCTCCTGCCGCCACTGTCATCTCCACTACAGCATCAAACCCACAGCCCCTGAACATCCACCACCCACCACCCTCACGGATCAACTCAACTGCCTACTAGTCAACACTTGCTCACTCCACAATCCGCTAGAGAAATCTAGGTCTTCCTCCTCAAGACATGGCTTAACCCCGCATGAACACCTGACAAGGACATCGCCACCGCCACACCACTCGGATACAAGATGATCCACTGCGACCGCACCAGCATGCAAGGCGGTGCAATATCCATCATTAATAAAGAGAGCATCAAATGCACTCCCACCACAGACACCACAACACCCATCATGGAACCCCTCAATTTCTCGATCAACACCAACTGCAAAACCACCGACAGAGAACAATTCAAACAGACACTAAACAACTACCACTCACAACTGAAGAAAGCCAAGAAGGATGCCCTCAACATCCGCCTGGAAGCCAGCTCCAACCACAGCAAGGAGCTCTTCTGAATTATCAAGGAGTTCTCAAACCCCACAGCAACCAAGAACGACATCACCCCCTCTCAGGACATCTACGACTCCCTTGCAGAGATTTTCCACAACAAAATTGCAACCATATATGAACACTTTTACCCTCAACCACCCCTAGCCACCCTCGAAGGACTCCCCACCAACAATGACTACAACCTACCCATCATCCCTACGTGGGACTCACTCATGCCCCAATCCATCGCCACCATCATGGGCTCCATACACTCAGGAGCCACCAAAGATCCCTGCTCCGTCACTTGTTCAATAAGGGAATCAATGCCATCTGCAAGGAACTCACGACCATCCTCAACACCTCCATCGACGGCGCCAACTTCCCAGCCACGTGGAAGCAGGCGGAGGTCAATCTGCTACTAAAAAAAACCTCTGTAGACCTGGCAGAACTCAAAAACTACTGGCAAATATCACTACTTCCCTTCCCGGCCAAAGTCCTAGAAAAAGAAATAAATATCCAACTAATCAACCACCCTCAAACCAACAAACTACTGGACCCCTCGATGTCTGCCTTGCGTGCAAATCACAGCACAGACACGGCCCTGATCGCAGCCATGGATGATATCAGAACTCTCATGGACAAGGAAGAAAGCACAGCCTTAATCCTGCTCGGCCTAGTCGCAACTTTCGACACATTACTCGCTCCTACTTGGCCTCATCAGATGGGAATCCAAGGGAAAGCCCTCAAGTGGGTCACTTCCTTCCTCACAGGAAGAACCCAAAGTATCCGCCTCCCCCTTTCTCCTCGAGCCCAAAATACATCATCTACAGAGTCCCCCAAGGTTCATCCCGAAGTCCAACACTATTCAACACTTACATGGCCCCTCTAGCTACCCTGGTCAAAGCGCACGAGATGAGCATCACATCCTACACTGGTGACACACAGCTCATCCTGTCCCTGTCCGCAGACCCCACCACCACCAAAGCAAACTTCCACAGATGTATGACTAGAGTTGGCATCTGGATGCAGAACAAATATCTCAAGCTCAACACTGACAAAATTGAGGTCCTCATCTTCGGGAGCACCTCCTCCCCCTGGAATGACACATGGTGGGCAACCAAACTCGGCACCCCACCCACACCCACAGAACACGGAAGAAATCTAGGCATCGTCCTCGACAGCATGCTTTCAATGAGAAAGCAGAACAACGCCATCTTTCCGGCATGCTTTCACATCCTCCACATGCTAAAGAAAATCTTCAAGTGGCTCCCCCACCGACACAAGACACCTGGTCACCCAGGTACTCATCACTAGCTGCCTGGACTACAGCAACACTCTCTATGTAGGGATCACCACACAACTTCTGAACAGACTCCAGATCATACAGAATGCAGGAACAATACTCATCCTCAACCTCACGCATTGAACTCACATGACTCCCCCAATCAAAGCACTACACTGGCTCCCGGTAAACAAATGGTGCCAATTCAAACTACTCACCCACACCTACAAAGCCCTTCACAACTCTGACCCTGCCTACCTCAACCAAAGAGTTAATTTCCACCAACCTACCAGACAACTGTGCTCTGTGTACCCTCACCTGGCCCACACCCCGTGCAGCCAAACAAGCAGGAGTGGCAGCTGTGCCTTCTCCCACATGACCACCAAACACTGGAACGACCTCCCTCTGCAAGTCCGATTGACATCCACTCTTCAAAACTTCAGAAAAAAACTTAAAGCTTGCTGGTTCAAAATATAGCCTGCACCAGCAGCAAACCCCCCCCCCCCGCGACTGGATACTCTCACGAGTGATAAGCTGCATTTAACAAATCCTATTGATTGAATCAATTTCAATTAACAATGTAACCCATTTGGCCGTACAATAAGGACCAGGTTTATTACAAGTTACCAATCAAGTTAAGATACACAAATCTCAACATCATGCTATAACAGAATAACAACTGGGAAACCCAACCTCCTAAAGAAGTTTAGGCATACTAGTATTAAGCAAACAAGAAAATCAGTCACACCAATACAAAAGACCAGTAGTAATATCTGGTGCATTGCAGAAGCTCGGTCAAGAGTCGTCTTGGGTCAGGATAAATTTGAGTGTTTCGCCTAAGCCACACTCAGCAAGAGTCAAAGGGAATAAGCACAGCGGTCTAAACCTCTGGAAGTCAAGGGAAAAGTAGTCTAAGGTCCGGAAAGGTTGTGGAAGCGTTCCAAAGTGATCTGATCTTCAATGGTGTGAACACTAGGCTTTACCACAAGAGTCACTTGAGCAACACCCTTCTTTACACATCATATAGGGTTCCATTGTCCTTCTTCATTCTCACATTGTAGATTGATACATCTGCAAAATATCCCACACTGACATGGGAACGACATTGCCCTTTATCATTCAAGCCAAGCTACAAGAATGCTGAATAGGCTTTTTAGTTAACGCTCCGGCTCTCTGTTATTTCGTCAAGGTCCTCTTCTCAGGCTCTATCTCTCCTACAGCATTATATCTATTCTCAACTAAGAATCCCATGTGGATTGCACCTGCAAGAAAAGTCATGCAAGCAGAAAATGAAAACAGTATTTTATGCAGCATGGAAATCAGGCCTAGTAATGTCAATGTAAATGTTAAATCAACAGTGCACATTTAAAATACATGTGCACTTTCAAACACAATTTAATGTAAAGTGTCAGTACATTAGAGTCATATTACTCGTTGCATACAGATGAAATAACTTCAGTGCACATATATAGGTGTGATTAGGAACTACATTATAAATGCCAATATGAAACATTAGCGCACACATTACACAAGTCTTTTTGTTTCTATAGTAAATATATTTTAATAGTGTAAGGATGGTTTTCATCAGATTTCTAAGAAGTATATATCACCTAGGTGCCGATTCGGATCCTGGAAAAATTTCCCCCGTCCGAATTGAATCTGGACTTTTTACCGTCCGAATCGTACAAGAAGCGTACAAACTGCCAAGTACGATTCGCATGGAAAAAACTCCATACGAATCACATCCGGAAAAGTCCCCCACACGTCCTCGGGTTGGAAATTGTGTCCGACACATCCCCGGACGATTTACCGTACGATTCGGAAAAATGAAGTCCGACCGCGCAAGTACGATCACTCCCGTCCTTTCGATTTCCCAACTGTATGGAAAAAACACTGTACGGACCGAACTCCCATAGCAAGCATGGAGACACGTGCCTGCATACGCGCCGAACACCCCACCACAGACCCCGCATGTACGCGCAAAATGCCCCCCGGCCGCGGATGTACGCGCCGAACCCCCACCAGTGTATGCATGGAGCGTACCAACTCCCCACCCGTGTATGTACGGACCGTACCCCCACCCGTGTATGTACGGACCGCACCCCCACCCCACCCGTGTATGTACGGACCGTACCCCCACCCGTGTATGAATGGAGCGTACCCCCACCCCATCCGTGTATGTACGGACCGTACCCCCACCCGTGTATGTACGGACTGTACCCCCACCCCACCCGTGTATGTACGGACCGCACCCCCACCCCACCCGTGTATGTACGGACATTACCCCCACCCCACCCGTGTATGTACGGACTGTACCCCCACCCCACCCGTGTATGTACGGACCGCACCCCCACCCCACCCGTGTATGTACGGACCGTACCCCCACCTGTGTATGCATGGAGCGTACCAACTCCCCACCCGTGTATGTACGGACCGTACCCACACCCGTGTATGTACAGACCGTACCCCCACCCCACCCGTGTATGTACGGACCGTACCCCCACCCGTGTATGTACGGACCGCACCCCCACCCCACCCGTGTATGTACGGACCGTACCCCCACCCCACCTGTGTATGTACAGACCGTACCCCCACCCGTGTATGAATGGAGCGTACCAACACCTCACCCGTGTATGTACGGACCGTACCCCCACCCCACCCATGTATGTACGGACCGTACCCCCACCCCACCCGTGTATGTACGGACCGCACCCCCACCCCACCCGTGTATGTACGGACCGTACGCCCACCCGTGTATGCATGGAGCGTACCAACTCCCTACCCGTGTATGTACGGACCGTACCCACACCCGTGTATGTACGGACCGTACCCCCACCCCACCCGTGTATGTACGGACCGTACCCCCACCCGTGTATGAATGGAGCGTACCCCCACCCCACCAGTGTATGTACGGACCGTACCCCCACCCCACCCGTGTATGTACAGACCGTACCCCCACCCGTGTATGTACGGAGCCTACACCCAGCCCCCCTTGTATGTACCGTGCGAAACACCACCACCGATGGACGGTGCGGACCAACACCCTGCCCGTGTTCGTACGCACCCTACCCCAGGCCCACACACCAGCACCCTTACCCAACATCGGGCATGTACGAGTCGTACTAAGCCATAGCAAAGGACAGCACTGTACAACAACATGGGGCATGTACGCACCGTACAGAGGCTAAAACACTCCTACTGAACCAGAACTAACCAAAAAAATACAAGGACAGTCAATCCGAGGCACACAACACCACAAAACATATCCAACAAGGCCAAATACATCCTATACACTGACCTGCAACTGACAAACAGAGAAACAGAGGCCCAAACCACTACCACTCCTTATAACACACCCACCCAAAGTTCAAACACAGCTACACCCACAAATGAACCAATAAAAAGGCCCAACACACACAAACCATGATCCTTTGCAACAGATCCACTGCCGCCAGACCCCAGAGACAACGCACTGCACCATACTTCAACCATCAATACACCTTACACTTGCACTCCTTCACACAACCACCATCACAAACACACCCTCATCACATTCGCACACACACACCTGCACACCCACAACCATCCACACCCACACCCATCCACACCCCCACCCCCACCCCCACAACCATCCACACCCACACCCATCCACACCCCCACCCACACAACCATCCACACCCACACCCCACACCATGCCCACCAACAAGAATCCAAAGTTCACAAAGGACGAGCTGGAGTCCCTTGTCGACGAAATCATCAGGGTCGAGCCACAGCTCTTCGGAACATTGGTCAGACGGACCAGCATATCAGAAAAAACTGCCATGTGGGAGAGGATAGTCAATTCCGTGAATGCTGTTGGGGCCACCAGAAGGACCAGGCATGAGTGCCAAGCCAGGTGGTATGATCTGCGGAGGACGGTCCGCCGCAAAATGACAGACGACCACAACCAGGCCAACATTACTGGAGGAGGTCCGGCCCGCAGACCGGTACACTACCATCCCTGGGAGGAGAAGGTGATGGCCACGCTGCCGCCGGTGGGAGTAGACGGAGTAGAAGGAGTCCGAGAGCCTGGTGAGTACACAAACAACTCAACTCACATGGGGGGAACGCCATATACAACCCAAATACCAATCATGCACGCAACCCCCCCAAAGCCAGCACCAGACACAACCACACTCCAAAAACACACACATGCCACTAGCGCCTCCATGCCCCATGCCCCAAGCAAGGCCATGCCAAGTCACAGGCCACACAAAACACCAACACAAGACAGGATGTCCCTGATGCCGGGAGGGTGGGCCTCAAAACCAACATAGAGCAACTCTGAAGCACACAACAATGCCCTCAGCCCATATGGCTAAGGGCACATCCATACAAACAGTGTGTCCCCACACAGTACTGTTTTGCCTACTAATGGTGGCCGCGTTGCAGGACGACATGGGTATGAAGGCACAATTTGCACATAACAGCAGCCAATGAAGACGCAGCACACTGAAAGAGTGTCAGCACACACCGCCACAGCAGCAGCGCAGACTCAGACACTCCGCCCAATGGGTGCCCGCAGAGAAGAAACAAACCCACATGAACAAGCCAATGGCCTTTGCAAGACCTGCAAACTGTGTGTGCCCAGGAAGCTGGGCTGAGGTGACAGAGGGTGACACACAGAGGGAGGGAGAGGGGCAGAGAGAGGGACAGAGACAGAGGTGGACACAGGGAGACAGACAGAGGGAGGGAGGAGGCTGACAGATGGAGGGAGAAGGGGAGACAGAGGGAGACGCACAGAGGGAGGAGGCTGATAGAGGGAGGGAGAAAGGGAGATAGAGGGAGACGGACAGAGGGAGGAGGCTGATCGAGGGAGGGAGAAAGAGAGATAGAGGGAGACGGTCAGAGGGAGGAGGCTGATAGAGGGAGGGAGAAAGGGAGACAGAGGGAGACGGACAGAGGGAGGAGGCTGACAGAGGGAGGGAGAAAGGGAGACAGAGGGAGACCAAATCACCCTTGGGTGGTGTGGCCATGTCCGCTCGTCAGCCGGTGGACTGTGTGCATGTAGACAAGGTTTGGCAGTGCCTTAACCCCCCCTTCAACCTTTGATGAACACTAGGCCATGTGTCAATCTGTGCACGAGTACATCCATGCTGCAGGCACAAACAGAACCTTACACCCAGTATACCTACCCACTGTGTTCGTCAGAACCCTGTCAGAAATTGTTAAGTTACCTACCTGCATTCTCAAATAGCATGGAATAAACACCATTTGGCACGTACAGTGCAACACGTAAGGCGGCTCTGCATGGCTTGCTACGCCCGTTCACTACACTGCTGACTGCGTTCCCAAAATATGCATCAACTAAGGTTGTGTCACACATAGGTAAAGTGTCGAAAGCTGTGGCCAAGGGACATACCCATGCACAAGTGCACTGTGTGAGGAATGCTAGCCATATCCAACCACCCAGAGGAACTGTGCCAAATCAAAAAAGAATAAAACATGGATGTCGCATGTAACACAATTAACACTGTCTCTCTCACACACAGGTCAACATCATCGATCTCCCCCCAACACTGGGGGGGAAGACTCACAGGACCAGGCTCTGCGTGAAGAGGACCCCACCGGCAGCGACGACTCTCACCACTCCGTGGATGACCCAGACCAACCTGGCCCCTCTGGTGTCCAACCACCTGCAGCACCTGCGTCAGGTACAACTGTGCCAACCACCACCCCCATTCCTGCCACATCCCAGGAGACACCCAGGAGCCCTGCCCGCACACAACAACGCAGCCAGTCTGTCCAGGAGGGACAAGGTTCTCCGGGCACCCAGGAGGAGGCAGGCGACACCGCAAATGCCATCCCTCAGGGGTCCCGGAGACCCGATGTGCCCACAACGGCAGGCCAGGCGCAAGTGGGCAGGTGTGGTGGGAGTGGGGGACAGCGGAGGCGCGAACCTGACCAGTTGGCTCAGGACCCGGCTATGGCACACGTCAGAACCATCCTGGACGCATACCGGCGTGATTCCAGAGGCATCGCCCAAGTAGTGGGGACCCTCAATGAGATGAAGGCCTTGCAGGTTGAGCATCATGCCAGGATGGAGGCAAGACTTGCAGAGTTCTTGGCGGTGCACAGGGACGTGAGCCAATCCCTCCATCAGATCGCCCAAAGCCTGGCAAACCCTCCCTGTGCCACCAGGCGTAGAGCAGCACCAGACACAGTGAGGGAGGAGGAGGAGGATACATCTGATGGAGCGTCCCTTGCATCATCAAGGCAGGCGTCTGAGGGTCCCCGCAGGAAGGTGGGTCGTCCACGAAAAAGACCGTGAGAGTCAGCGGAACATCACCATCTCCCAGGTCACCTGGCCTGGCACCTGACCCTCTGGCCCAACAGCAGCACAGCAGCAAAGGACATTCTCTGCCACATGGCCTTGCTGGTCACTGTGTGACCAATGTTGACAAAGACTGTGGCACAGACTCTGATGACTGTCAATGGCAAGGACACCAACTCCCCCTGTGAACTTTGGATTCTACACTCCCGCCAAGCACCTCTTGTCACCCCCCCAAACACGTACCCCAGCAGTAATAAAAATCATCACAATCACAAGATGATGCCGTCATTTAGCATTATTCCACTACATGTCTGTGTTGTAAAGTCAAACCATGCCTGATTACTGAATTAACTCCAAACATCCATACCCTGGTGTCTGAGTCTGGCACAGGACACACATGGATCACAACGTACCATCCAAGACAGACATGGAGCACCATACTCACCCGTGATGGGCCCAACCAGCTGAGGGGGTGCCCGCACATCTGTGCCCACAGACCTATTTAGAAGAGCAACAGTCATGCGCAGAGGTCAGGGATCATGTGGAGTGTCCTGGGGTGGGAGTCCCAGGTATGTGTAGACACGTGGCAGAACCATGTCCTGCATGCTTGAGTCAGGTGGATGTGGAGAATGGTGGGCCAGCCAAGGTTGGATGCATGGAGATGGCACAATTGGGTGTTGGATCACAGTGCCACAAGGTTGTATTGTGGGTGTGGGCTGCATCCTGAGTGTGTGCGTGGATTGAGAAGGTCATCCTGCAGCTGGCAGTGATCCACTCCCCCCATCTCTGTTGGACGTTGATGTGGCCTGGTCGCCGGATGTAGTAGCAGAGCTGTGCAGATGCACCCTGGATGTGGACAAGTCTCATGGGATTTCTAACTCACATGTCCGTAGAGTGCAGGGTAGGAGTAGACACGGATGTCATAGTTGACCTGGGGGATGGTCTCCCTCTTGCCTTGAGGTGGATGGAACTGGGGATCTTGTGCATAATGCAGAGTGTGCTGCCGCATGAGGCAGAGATGCTGCTGATCAGCATAGCACATGTCAGCAAGCAATCCATGATGAACACCAGCTTGTTTGCGTGGACACTGGGTGCCCTTGCAGCAGGGCCTGCAGCAGCATGCGCCATGTCAAGGAAACAATGCCACAAGTAGCACACAAAGACAAGGATCTCAGGAAGGAACCATGCAAAAGGTGTATGTCAAGGAAGGAATGTCTGGTTCAACATGGCACACACACACACAATGGATTCACATGCGGCACAGTGACCGTCGTGGAGACTGACATGCCATAAAACCTACACAGCCATGGACATCATGCACAATACAGAATCTAATCCCTGACAAACAGCTTGCATCTTGCTACTCTACGCATAGACTCATATGCACCATCTCTGAGAACAATGCCAGACATGCCGCATGCACAGTGGCAACAGACCACCATTGACAGAGATGAGGCACCTTGGAGGCAGAGGGACACCTTTATTACTCATGTGTGTCGGAATGCTAATGCAACTCTGTCAACACATATACAGGTCATGTGGATGAACACGTGGGACCAACACTGGCACCCCCCTTACCACCACAGATGCTGGAAATCCATGGCACTGTCACACAAGTGACGGATTACAGCTAAACACCCCCTGCTGCTCACGGAAAGCCTGCTATACACCATTGAGCCCCTAATGGGGAATTCATACAGCATGTCAACCCGGTGCAACCCGTATGTTTCCGAGGCCAGTGTTACACACATTGATGGCTCCATCACAATCCCATTACAGATGACTGTCACCAAGTCTGACCATCAATTCAGGTGAATTCTGCTCCAGGTCATGTGCCCCATGGTGAATCTACATGTATGTGAAGTATCCAAACTTGAACAGGAGCAGTCCACACACATTCAAAACAAATACCACTCCCAAAAAGCCGTGCTGCATCCCTTACCCGAAGGAGATTTTCGAACTTGTCCGTGCATGTCACGCTGATTCAGCACATGTTGCTGTGTTCATGAGGAATAGCAGGAGCACAACAATGCCACCAGCAGACAGCATGCGCAAGTACCTGTGGATGGGAGACACACCAGAAGTCAGCCAAAAGAAGCACATCCGCATGCATGTGCATGTACTCGACACGTATTAAGTTGTCAACATGCGAGGTGACAATGATGACTCTGGAACAACATTATTCTATTGCACCATCACTCGAGTGACACATCCAAACACCTCAGACTCACTTGGAAGACATGCAGATGGACACACACATTGCAACACATGCCACACACAGCCAAATGCGTGCACACTCAGACACTGGAACTCACCACTAAGCAAAGAAGTCGCGTATGAGCCGACTCCGCATGTCCTCTACCGCCTCCTCCTCCTCCACATCACTTGCCTCGTGCCCAAGCCCTTCATCCTCCACGGGTGGATGGTCCTGCTCATCTGGATCCAGGATGAGTGGCACAGCTTTCTCCACTGCCATGTTGTGCAGCATGCAGCACACGAGGAATATCTTGCAGACCTTCACCGGTGCATATGGGAGTGCGCCACCGGTCTTGTGGAGGCAACGGAATCGGCTCTTCAGGAGGCCAAACGTCCTCTCTATCACTCGCCTGGTCCGCCCATTGGCGTTGTTGTAGCGGTGATCGGCAGCCGTGCTGGGGTTGCGGAGAGGCGTGATCAGCCATGGCATGTTGGGATAGCCAGCGTCCCCTACATGGAAACATCATGGACAAGAGTGGGTCAGGAGAAGCAGTAAGACAGGAAGATGACGTTAAGTACAGGACTGGCAGAGTATACCCACCAACAATACATGCCCGTTCGTTGCGCAGCTGCAGCATCATTTCAGGCACCCTACTACGCCTCATGATGTACGCATCGTGTGCTGATCCTGGGAAACGAGCACAGATATATGAAATCACCATGTTGGCAAGACACACCGCAAGGGCATTAATGGAGTGGTAATGCTTGCGGTTACGAAAGGCTACCTCCTGTGCCTGTGGTGGTACCAAAGCCACATGTGTTCCATCTATGGACCCAATGACATGGGGCATCCCTCCCAGGGCATAGAACTCACGCTTGACAGCTGTCAACTGCTCAGGAGTTGGGAATTTTATGAACTCATCAAGGTGCTCCAACATGGCCTCTAAAAAATCATGCAGAACACGGCTTAACATGGTTTGGGGCATCCCACCGACATGGGCAATGGTATGTTGAAAGGTACCCGTGGCCAAGAAATGTAGGGCTGCCATCACCTTCATCTTGGGTGTCAGTGCACCAGGATACCTGTGTAGCGGTTGGAGGTGTGCTGCCAGCCATGTCGTCAAGTCCACAATCAAACGTTGGGGGAAGCGGTAGCGGCGTATACAGTCATTTTCCCGCATGTCAGCCAAGTCCGGAATTGCTCGAGGGAGAGGCGGAGCCCTGCAGTGAATTAGAAGGGACAACGAAGAGTGAGTACAGTACACCACCAATGTCAATGTACTGAGCACATGGTCAACAGGCAATACACATATGCTACATACAGAGTCAGGTCTGTGCATTATGCCCTGGACACGTATGCTAGCCATGTGACACTCCTACCAAGAGACAGCTCCAAACGTTTATTCTCAACCTCATTATGCCATTCCATGAAACTAGCTGTGGGCCAGTGTAAGTGAGCAGGCAGACGCATTACAGGAGTTACAGACAACCAAATATGTGCAGAGAAAGGATGTTTATTGTACAGACAGGTTGCGGAACACTAGAGGCACAGGTCACATGTAATAGAAAAAGGACAGACCACACACCTTGCCATGAAGGATTACATTTCAAGAATTGTTTAGCCATGCAACAGTTGCATAACTAAATACTTATAAGGTCCCAAACGCGAGACCTATTGGGTATGCCAAGCGGCCGCGAGGCCGGGAAAGTGATCGCGAAGCGATCAAACATCAAAGCGGCCGAAAGTGAAAGTAATCGCGGCAAAGCACGGCGCGCGCGCCCGCGCACATGCACTGTAGCTCTAGGCTGGCCTGGTAGCACTTTTTGGAGCCCTCTCAATAAGTCTCGCCAGACCAGCGCATGCGCTGGGTCAGGCGAGACCTAAAAGGACAGACCACACACCTTGCCATGAAGGATTACATTTCAAGAATGATCACACATACATTGAGAGTATGCAGATATGTCCTTGTTTTGAAACTCCGTGTCGATGCATACATACACACCTTATGTCGGATTCCACATGTGGCCTGGTATGCCTAACACTGTGCCATGGCCATCTACACACAGACACATGTTGGTTGCAGCAACTGCAGATGCATTTGACCAAACACCTACAGCAAGCTAATGGGAACACACGACACATACATGACATAGTCACATCGTGCAACGCGGGTAGTCACATGTCAGGTGTGAAAACCCCTGTAGCTGGCATCAGGGGACAGTTGCATGTGTTGTTGACTGTGACATGGCAGTGACGCTTTTCACAAGTGTTCTGTACTACATGCACACATCTCAAAGGAGTGAAGGGGATGTCTGGCACATAGTCCACCATCACACATGACATCTGTACAAATCTCATCATACATCTATTGCCTTCACAACTCAGGAGTAATGTGCCACATTACAGCCTGAAACACCTGTGCCCCACACATGTAGTACTGCACAGACAATGCCTTGATGTCCAGCCTTGGACAAGTATGTCAGCTCTATTCCTTTCTGTGTGCTGCCTGTCACCACTGTCAGGTGTGAAATGCACCGTACATGCGCTCTGAGGGCGTGTGTACATTCCCCATCACTATGGGAGTGCTGCCGTAGGCCTACCCATAGTGATACGGAGCGTACACGCGTGTGTACGGGGCGTATCAATATGGGTACGCATACGCGAGCAAAGCCATAGTGAAGCGGCCCGTACACGCGTGTGTACGGGGCGTATCACTATGGGTACGCATACGCGAGCAAAGCCATAGTGAAACGGCTTGTACACGCGCGTGTACGGGCCGTTTCACTATGGCTTTGCTCGCGTATGCGTACCCATAGTGATACGCCCCGTACACACGCGTGTACGGGCCGTTTCACTATGGCTTTGCTCGCGTATGCGTACCCATATTGATATGCCCCGTACACACGCGTGTACGGGCCGTTTCACTATGGGTTTGCTCGCGTATGCGTACCCATAGTGATACGCCCCGTACACGCGCGTGTACGGGCCGTTTCTATGCATTTGGGGTGCCCTAGGGCCCTGGAACTCACCGTACCTGTGTGTGAATGTCCAAATTACATAGGGGACACATGAGGGACAAGTATAAAGCCCTACATGCATGCTGGTTGTCATGGAGACCGAGTTTAAAGTTTGAATTTCTTTCATCAGGTGCCCAGCTAAAGTCGGTTTGAAAGAATCTACTTTGTTGCAAAGTGGTTGTTGAGTTGACATTATGCTCAATAAAAAAAAAAGCAAAGCCACTGACTGTGGTAGGTTTAAAGGGATTGGAGGAAACATAGGATGCAAATGTGATTGACCAATCACTCTGTACTCCTGTGAATGAAACAGGGCAGCAAGGCAGATATAAGGCAGCCAGGTCCCATGAGAGAGCACTTGCCTGCACATCCTTTGATTCAACAACACTGCTGCTGCTCGTGAATCCTCTGGCACCATGTCCAGGTCTGTGGAGAGGGCCCAGCCTTTCACCCAGGAGGAGAACCAAGCCCTGCTGGATGTGATCCTTCCACAGTACCCCATGCTGTATGGTCGACCAGGGGTTCAGGTGAGTGCTGAGTCCACTAGCAAAGACTGTGCCCCTTTTTTGTGACTGTGACTTCTGCCATTGTGTCCAGGTGTAACACACATGCAATGTACTGTAGGGTGGGTCCCGGATGGGGGAATGCCTAATGTCTCCCAGCCAGAGCATGCTGTGGTGCATGTCTGCTCTCCTCACTTGCATTGTGTGTACTGTGACAATCACTGCATGTGGCATTACACATTCTGCCTGTCTAATCCTCCTGGGAATGTTGTTACTACAGTCCTTATGTGAATCTGTGGTCCCCCCAGTGTGACAGGTGGCAGTACCCCCAGATGTGTGTTTGTTTAGTGTACATGTGCTGAGAGTGTACAAATGATGTGTTTGTCCCCTGGACATTGGTGTGTGTGTGTAAGTCCCCTGTCATGTGGGTGAGTGCATATGTGGAGTGTAGCACCCCAGCTGCATGAGGGATGGATATACCCTGCCCATCTGATGTGAGCAGGGAGCAGTGCTGTGTGTCTGCGGTGATGGGCCAGCCCCACACCTGTGACACCCCCCAGTCTAGTGGCACATGTGCAGAGTGAGGTGTGTAGCTGCAGTTGGCAATGGCAGGTGATTGTCCTGTGGCTGTGTGTGTCTGTGTACTCTGCTGAGGGCGCCTCAGTGGCCTGTGGCATGTGACTGCTTTGAGGTGCTGCACATAATCCTGGTGTCGCTTGTGATGCACAGTGTGAGCCTGGATGATTGATTGTGTCATACCCCTCATGCCACCTGTGTACTCTACAATGCCACCTAGTGCATTTTGCCTTCCACAGAGGAAAATGTCCCTATGACACAGGTGTAATGAGTTTGAGGCATTCTATGCTCTGTTAAAACCAGCCAAATTGTTCTAATGTGTGTCTCTGTGACATGTCGCAGGTGTATTGATGTTGTCTCACTTTTTCATCCTCACAGGTAGGCGCCTGTGCCAAGGAGCAGATCTGGAAGGACGCCGTCAGTGCCATGAGGAAGACGGATGGTCGGAAGCGGCGCCTAGCCCAGGTGAGGAAACGCTGGCAGGATATCCAGTGCTGGACGTGGAGGATCGCACGGGTCCTGCTGGGGGACTCACCTGTGAGGCAAAAGAACCATGGGCGCTGCCGTCTGACCCACATCCACAAGCGTGTGCTGGCGGTCGTCTTCCCTGACATGGACAGGCGCTTACGGGAAAAGCAGCAGCAGGAAGGGGGTAGGTACATGTGTATTTGTTGTGTGTCACCAGCATTTGTAAGTGCACAGTTGCATGGATACACTGCCAGGGTTTACATGTGCAGTGCAGTTCCTGGTCCCCAAAGTGTAGCGGTGCTGTCCTTCCTCCCTTCCCCTCCTTGCCATGTGTACCCTGGTTTGTGTGTAGTCACACTTGCACAAGGTTATCTAGGCTGCCAGTTTATCGATGTGCCCAATGCTTGCAGCTTCATGTGTGGGGGTGGTGTGTAACAGGTTTTGGGACCTTGCCTGTGCCCTGTCCAGTTCAGTACTTGTGGGGTCCATGTCAGTTGTCACTGATGCTGAGTCCAGACATAGGAGTGTGTCTCTAAAGTGTATTGCTTTACAGCATGCATGTCCTATTTTGTGGCCTGTGACATGATGTGCATGAGTGTGAGATATGCAGAGTGCAGGGATGGTGGCTTGTGTTGCAGTCATTACCATTCAGGACCATGGAGTAGTGTGGCCACTACTGTCCCCTGGGGCATCTTTTCCTAGGTATCATGTGTGTAATCCAAAAATGTCGACAATCTCTGTGTCTACAGCATAGGTTGTGCTCTGTGCCATTGTACCCTGGCACCATTTGTATTTACGTAAACTCTGCTACATGTGTCCACTGTACAGGCTGACCAAATGTCCCTTGTTCATACTCACAGGGACCAGTGCCTGTGTGTCTTGGTAAAATGATCTGATGATGGCCATTTGTAGATGATGTATTTGTACAGGCGCACCAGGGGTATTTTGTGTCCAATCAGGATTTCTTGCAGGCCATGTGTTTTTATTCCAGACTAAGAGATGTAAGTGCTTCCTGTGTCTCAAAAAATTGTCTCATGTAGGGGGTGGTTGGTGCGGGCAAGGCCTACATGTCTAAACCTGAAGTCTCCTTGCCAGGTCTGGCCAGTGTGTGATGTTTGTCTGGACATACACTCAAGGTGCAGTGACCCATTAATGTTGGGCATGTTTTTAAGTATTACCTTTGCAGCATGTGCCTACAGTTAATAGACATGGTTCCTGCTCATCCCTTTTTACGCCAACGCTGTGTGCTGCAGATGCTGTGCTGGATTGTCCCCAGTGCCTGGCTCCTCTGTCCAAATCCATATCATGTTATTTGCTTTTGTGTCATGCTCTCCATAGTTGGTCAGTGGCATGGTGGGTCAACCAACTGTGTGTTGCAGGGCCTACATATGTGCCTTGTATTGTAGATGTTACTCATGTTGCTTTTCAGGCTATGCACTGTGACCTATGTGGATTTGACTCATGTGACTTATGTATACAGGTGTCTGATTATTTCCTGTCTCTTCACCTTGCCCACAGCATCGTCGGGGGACACCGAGGGAGACACTGGCACGGACCGTGAGGAGGGAGCGAGCACCAGTGCCAGCAGTGCAGAGTTGTCTGGCACATCGAGTGGCACGGAGGCCGACGGGAGTGCAGCGGAGGACCTGTCCAGTCAAACCACCACCGACTATGACGCAGACGGGTCCGAGGCTGAGCACTCCGAGGGGGCGGTGGCTGGTCCCACAGCTGACACCAGCACTCCATCACTACCTTCCCCCTCCATTCCGATCACCGGCCTCCCACTTGCTCGTGTCCCTTTCCGCCGTGCTCGGTCACCACGTGTCTCCTTCTTGCCAGGCACCGCACCCCCTGCCCCTGTCTCCACGGCTGCCACCAATGCCGAGTCTGTGGACATCCTGCGGCAGTTGCGGGTTGGTCAGACTGCGACGCTTAATGTCCTCCATGGCCACAGCCAAGTGCTCAACCAGATGGAGGCATACTTGGAGGGCATTTCAGCCGCGCAGTCTGACCAATGCAACTTGCTGAGGTCCATAGACTCGACACTGACTGCAGCAGTGGGTCTCCTGCAGCGCTACGTCCCACTCCCTACCCCTGCCCCATCCACACTTCCCACTCCCATGCCTGTCCCACGTACACCCAGACGTCAGCATGCACGCACCCCACCAGACACAGGCACCACACCAGCAGGGCAGGGCAAGCGCACACCTCCTGGCACGCACACACAGGGTGAGGTAGGCACACCCACTGGGTCGGGGGGCAAACGTTAGTCACGCAGCCAGAGTGGGAGTCCGCATTCCGCAAAATCCACTCCCTCCAAATCCACTCCCCTCAGCTCTCCTGGCCTTGAATCCGGCAAAGATTCCTTCATGGCTGCTCTGTCCCTGAGCCCAACAGTGACACCACCCTGCAAGCGGGCAAAGGAGTTCCCGGTCAGGGTAGTTGAGTGCCCCCCCCCTGTCCACACCCTCCCCCAGTGGCGCTGCGACCCATTCCTCCGCCCCCCCCCCTCCTTGGGGCCTGTGGATCCTTCGGGTGCAGGGGAGACGCTGGGGGACCTTGCTGACGTGTGCAGCGCCATCCTCACCACCTCCTTTGGCGCTGCCCCACCCCCTGTGGTGGAGTCCTCTGTCCCTGCACCCACAACGCCTGCCCTTGCCCCTCCTGTCCCTGCAGTGCCTCGTCCTTCCCCCCCACATGATGGCCCCCCCCTGTGGAAGACAGGGTGGTCTGAACTGTGCAGGCAAGCTAGGGGACACGCGTCCCACTGTGTCCCCCATCCAGCTGTGACTTATGGACTGCCCTATGGGCTTTGTAAATATTGAACTTTATCCACACAAACATTTTTTGATCATGCTGAATAAAGCCATTTTTTTTTTACCTTAGAACACTACTGCTTTTCTGGTATTGCTGTTGGTGGGGCTGCTATATGATTTTGGGTGGTGATCATGTGTTGGGTGTGTGGGAAATGTAGTAGTGTGCTGGTCATAGGGGGGACCCTGGTATCTGTGTGCCATCACAAGGTGTTAGCTAAGTTTCTTTGTTCATGTAAGCAGTTACTGCATGGTGAAATTGTCCCAAGGTGTGTTCCTTCCTCTGTGTACCCTGACATCTTCCCTGCAGGGTGTTTCCAATATGTTGTGCTGAGCTGTGTCTACATTAGCTGGGTGTGTGACGGACCCCTTCAACTTTGGCCATGCATGCAGAGCGATGTCTCCACCTGCATCATTCGTGGCATCCTTGGTGATCACTGTACTTGTGTATGTAGTCTGTTGACATGACTTCATGTGGACATGTTCCCTTTTAGGCAGTATGCATGTGTGTACTCCCAGCCTCGCACACATGTGTTACATGTACTGCAGGGTCTTTGTGCACCTGACTGACAATTGTGGCCATTGGATCTGTGGGTACTCCACCCTTTTTCTTTCCATGGGCACTGCTGGGGGCCTCTGCACCCACCCCTCCTGTGTCTGGGCACTGCTGGGAGTGATAGGCACCCACCCCTCCTGTGTCTGGGCACTGCTGGGAGTAATAGGCACCCACCCCTCCTGTGTCTGGGCACTGCTGGGGGGACTCTACACCCACCCCTCCTGTGTCAGGGCACTGCTGGGAGGACTCTGCACCCACCCCTCCTGTGTCTGGGCACTGCTGGGAGGACTCTGCACCCACCCCTCCTGCGTCTGGGCACTGCTGGGGGGACTCTGCACCCACCCCTCCTGCGTCTGGGCACTGCTGGGAGGACTCTGCACACACCCCTCCTGTGTCTGGGCACTGCTGGGAGTGATAGGCACCCACCCCTCCTGTGTCTGGGCACTGCTGGGAGGACTCTGCACCCACCCCTCCTGCGTCTGGGCACTGCTGGGGGGACTCTGCACCCACCCCTCCTGCGTCTGGGCACTGCCGGGAGGACTCTGCACACACCCCTCCTGTGTCTGGCCACTGCTGGGAGTGATAGGCACCCACCCCTTCTGTGTCTGGGCACTGCTGGGGGGACTCTGCACCCACCCCTCCTGTGTCTGGGCACTGCTGGGAGGACTCTGCAACCACCCCTCCTGTGTCTGGGCACTGCTGGGAGGACTCTGCACCCACCCCTCCTACGTCTGGGCACTGCTGGGGGAACTCTACACCCACCCCTCCTGTGTCTGGGCACTGCTGGGAGGACGCTGCACACACCCCTCCTGTGTCTGGGCACTGCTGGGAGTGATAGGCACCCACCCCTCCTGTGTCTGGGCACTGCGGGGGGGACTCTGCACCCACCCCTCCTGTGTCTGGGCACTGCTGGGGGGACACTACACCCACCCCTCCTGTGTCTGGGCACTGCTGGGGGGACTCTGCACCCACCCCTCCTGCGTCTGGGCACTGCTGGGAGGACTCTGCACACACCCCTCCTGTGTCTGGGCACTGCTGGGAGGGATAGGCACCCACCCCTCCTGTGTCTGGGCACTGCTGGGGGGACTCTACACCCACCCCTCCTGTGTCTGGGCACTGCTGGGGGGACTCTGCACCCACCCCTCCTGCGTCTGGGCACTGCTGGGAGGACTCTGCACACACCCCTCCTGTGTCTGGGCACTGCTGGGAGTGATAGGCACCCACCCCTCCTGTGTCTGGGCACTGCTGGTAGGACTCTGCACCCACCCCTCCTGCGTCTGGGCACTGCTGGGGGGACTCTGCACCCACCCCTCCTGCGTCTGGGCACTGCTGGGAGGACTCTGCACACACCCCTCCTGTGTCTGGGCACTGCTGGGAGTGATAGGCACCCACCCCTCCTGTGTCTGGGCACTGCTGGGGGGACTCTGCACCCACCCCTCCTGTGTCTGGGCACTGCTGGGGGGACTCTACACCCACCCCTCCTGTGTCTGGGCACTGCTGGGAGGACTCTGCACCCACCCCTCCTTTGTCTGGGCACTGCTGGGAGGACTCTGCACCCACCCCTCCTGCGTCTGGGCACTGCTGGTGGGACTCTGCACCCACCCCTCCTGTGTCTGGGCACTGCTGGGAGGACTCTGAACACACCCCTCCTGTGTCTGGGCACTGCTGGGAGTGATAGGCACCCACCCCTCCTGTGTCTTGGCACTGCTGGGGGGACTCTGCACCCACCCCTCCTGTGTCTGGGCACTGCTGGGGGGACTCTACACCCACCCCTCCTGTGTCTGGGCACTGCTGGGGGGACTCTGCACCCACCCCTCCTGCGTCTGGGCACTGCTGGGAGGACTCTGCACCCACCCCTTCTGCGTCTGGGCACTGCTGGGAGGACTCTGCACACACCCCTCCTGTGGTTGGGCACTGCTGGGAGTGATAGGCACCCACCCCTCCTGTGTCTGGGCACTGCTGGGAGGACTCTGCACCCACCCCTCCTGCGTCTGGGCACTGCTGGGGGGACTCTGCACCCACCTCTCCTGCGTCTGGGCACTGCTGGGAGGACTCTGCACACACCCCTCCTGTGTCTGGGCACTGCTGGGAGTGAAAGGCACCCACCCCTCCTGTGTCTGGGCACTGCTGGGGGGACTCTGCACCCACCCCTCCTGTGTCTGGGCACTGCTGGGGGGACTCTACACCCACCCCTCCTGTGTCTGGGCACTGCTGGGAGGACTCTGCACCCACCCCTCCTGTGTCTGGGCACTGCTGGGAGGACTCTGCACCCACCCCTCCTGCGTCTGGGCACTGCTGGGGGGACTTTGCACCCACCCCTCCTGCGTCTGGGCACTGCTGGGAGGACTCTGCACACACACCTCCTGTGTCTGGGCACTGCTGGGAGTGATAGGCACCCACCCCTCCTGTGTATGGGCACTGCTGGGGGGACTCTGCACCCACCCCTCCTGTATCTGGGCACTGCTGGGGGGACTCTACACCCACCCCTCCTGTGTCTGGGCACTGCTGGGAGGACTCTGCACCCACCCCTCCTGTGTCTGGGCACTGCTGGGGGGACTCTACACCCACCCCTCCTATGTCTGGGCACTGCTGGGAGTGATAGGCACCCACCCCTCCTGTGTCTGGGCACTGCTGGGAGTGATAGGCACCCACCCCTCCTGTGTCTGGGCACTGCTGGGGGGACTCTACACCCACCCCTCCTGTGTCTGGGCACTACTGGGAGGACTCTGCACACACCCCTCCTGTGTCTGGGCACTGCTGGGAGGGATAGGCACCCACCCCTCCTGTGTCTGGGCACTGCTGGGGGGACTCTACACCCACCCCTCCTGTGTCTGGGCACTGCTGGGGGGACTCTGCACCCACCCCTCCTGCGTCTAGGCACTGCTGGGAGGACTCTGCACACACCCCTCCTGTGTCTGGGCACTGCTGGGAGGGATAGGCACCCACCCCTCCTGTGTCTGGGCACTGCTGGGGGGACTCTACACCCACCCCTCCTGTGTCTGGGCACTGCTGGGGGGACTCTGCACCCACCCCTCCTGCGTCTGGGCACTGCTGGGAGGACTCTGCACACACCCCTTCTGCGTCTGGGCACTGCTGGGAGGACTCTGCACACACCCCTCCTGTGGTTGGGCACTGCTGGGAGTGATAGGCACCCACCCCTCCTGTGTCTGGGCACTGCTGGGAGGACTCTGCACCCACCCCTCCTGCGTCTGGGCACTGCTGGGGGGACTCTGCACCCACCTCTCCTGCGTCTGGGCACTGCTGGGAGGACTCTGCACACACCCCTCCTGTGTCTGGGCACTGCTGGGAGTGAAAGGCACCCACCCCTCCTGTGTCTGGGCACTGCTGGGGGGACTCTGCACCCACCCCTCCTGTGTCTGGGCACTGCTGGGGGGACTCTACACCCACCCCTCCTGTGTCTGGGCACTGCTGGGAGGACTCTGCACCCACCCCTCCTGTGTCTGGGCACTGCTGGGAGGACTCTGCACCCACCCCTCCTGCGTCTGGGCACTGCTGGGGGGACTCTGCACCCACCCCTCCTGCGTCTGGGCACTGCTGGGAGGACTCTGCACACACACCTCCTGTGTCTGGGCACTGCTGGGAGTGATAGGCACCCACCCCTCCTGTGTATGGGCACTGCTGGGGGGACTCTGCACCCACCCCTCCTGTATCTGGGCACTGCTGGGGGGACTCTACACCCACCCCTCCTGTGTCTGGGCACTGCTGGGAGGACTCTGCACCCACCCCTCCTGTGTCTGGGCACTGCTGGGGGGACTCTACACCCACCCCTCCTATGTCTGGGCACTGCTGGGAGTGATAGGCACCCACCCCTCCTGTGTCTGGGCACTGCTGGGAGTGATAGGCACCCACCCCTCCTGTGTCTGGGCACTGCTGGGGGGACTCTACACCCACCCCTCCTGTGTCTGGGCACTACTGGGAGGACTCTGCACACACCCCTCCTGTGTCTGGGCACTGCTGGGAGGGATAGGCACCCACCCCTCCTGTGTCTGGGCACTGCTGGGGGGACTCTACACCCACCCCTCCTGTGTCTGGGCACTGCTGGGGGGACTCTGCACCCACCCCTCCTGCGTCTAGGCACTGCTGGGAGGACTCTGCACACACCCCTCCTGTGTCTGGGCACTGCTGGGAGTGATAGGCACCCACCCCTCCTGTGTCTGGGCACTGCTGGTAGGACTCTGCACCCACCCCTCCTGCGTCTGGGCACTGCTGGGGGGACTCTGCACCCACCCCTCCTGCGTCTGGGCACTGCTGGGAGGACTCTGCACACACCCCTCCTGTGTCTGGGCAATGCTGGGAGTGATAGGCACCCACCCCTCCTGTGTCTGGGCACTGCTGGGGGGACTCTGCACCCACCCCTCCTGTGTCTGGGCACTGCTGGGGGGACTCTACACCCACCCCTCCTGTGTCTGGGCACTGCTGGGAGGACTCTGCACCCACCCCTCCTATGTCTGGGCACTGCTGGGAGTGATAGGCACCCACCCCTCCTGTGTCTGGGCACTGCTGGGAGTGATAGGCACCCACCCCTCCTGTGTCTGGGCACTGCTGGGGGGACTCTACACCCACCCCTCCTGTGTCTGGGCACTACTGGGAGGACTCTGCACCCACCCCTCCTGTGTCTGGGCACTGCTGGGAGGACTCTGCACCCACCCCTCCTGCGTCTGGGCACTGCTGGGGGGACTCTGCACCCACCCCTCCTGCGTCTGGGCACTGCTGGGGGGACTCTGCACCCACCCCTCCTGTGTCTGGGCACTGCTGGGAGTGATAGGCACCCACCCCTTCTGTGTCTGGGCACTGCAGGGGGGACTCTACACCCACCCCTCCTGTGTCTGGGCACTGCTGGGAGTGATAGGCACCCACCCCTCCTGTGTCTGGGCACTGCCGGGAGGACTCTACACCCACCCCTCCTGTGTCTGGGCACTGCTGGGAGGACTCTGCACCCACCCCTCCTGTGTCTGGGCACTGCTGGGAGGACTCTGCACACACCCCTCCTGTGTCTGGGCACTGCTGGGAGTGATAGGCACCCACCCCTCCTGTGTCTGGGCACTGCTGGGGGGACTGCACCCACCCCTCCTGTGTCTGGCCATGTACGCTCCATACGTACGCGAGTGTGGGTACAGTCCGTACATACACTGTTGGGCTGGGGGTACGCTCCATACATACACTGTTGGGGTGGGGGTACGCTCCATACATACACTGTTGGGGTGGGGGTACGCTCCATACTTACGCGGGTGTGGGTACGGTCCGTACATACACGGGTGGGGGTACGCTCTGAACATACGCGGGTCTGGGTACGCTCCATGCATACACGGGTGGGGGTACGGTCCGTACATACACTGTTGGGGTGGGGGTACGCTCCATACGTACGCGGGTGTGGGTACGGTCCGTACATACACAGGTGGGGGTACGCTCCGAACATACGCGGGTCTGGGTACGCTCCATGCATACACGGGTGGGGGTACGGTCCGTACATACACTGTTGGGGTGGGGGTACGCTCCATACGTACATGGGTGTGGGTACGGTCCGTACATCCACGGGTGGGGTGTTGGTACGCGCCGTACATACACGGGTGGGGGTATGGCCCGTACCCAGGCCTTTGGAACGTGGGTACGGGCCGTACCGCCATTATTGGGGTGACGTAGGGGTGGGCGTGGTACGACTCGTACCCACGCTCTTAAGTGCACGTTTATGTTATGGAATGGTGACGTTTAAAGCAGTGCTTAATTTGAGCCCGTGGTGTCTGGTGCTGGACACAGGCACTTATGCCAGAACCTGCACTTTTGACAGCTGCCACATGGTGGTGCGGTTTGTGCAATTTAAAGATGAGCAGAAAAATAGTTGTTTGTTAATTCAATATACATTAAAACAACTAATACCTGCCATCCAAGCCATTCTTAATGGTTTGGCAGCCTCGAACAGTTTGCATTGTCACACCTGTAGCAGTGTGATGGTTAGTAGTTGTTTAGGTACAAAAGCAATGTGTGGTGCAAAGTAGGGTGGCCTCCTGACGAGGACCCCGGCACTTATTTTTTTTTACAAAGTAAGCACTGGTTTAAAGGTGTAACCAAAATTGCGCTGCACGACTATATTATGCATAAATACAAAAAGTAGGCGGTGCACTGTGCCAGAGAGGTGTGAACGCAGTGCAAAAGTGAAGGAATAACAGCCCAATGGTGTTTAAACAGGAATACAACAATAGGCAGCTAAAAAAAGTGCTTGCATACTTTTTGGGACAAAAAATGTATATTCAAACAAGTCCTCAGCAAACAGATTCTTTTTGGAAACCATCTTTTATCTGCCTACGCTGACAGGGTTTGGACCCACGGTTATTCACAGGTCATCACCAGGACAGACAAAGGGGCATATCAACAAGAGCTTTATCTCTGCTTTTTTGGCTTTAAAAGCCAAAAAAGCAGAGATAAAACTAGCGCCCTATCAACAACAGGGTGCTAACACGCAAATTTGCATGTTAGCAACCTTTTACTCTACGCTTCCCCTTGCATCTCTAATGAGATGCAAAGGAGGCGTTCCAGAGTAAAATAATAGGAGAAATGTCGCTAAGCGACATTTCTCCTATTAACAAGAATGTCGCTAACCCTGTTAGAGACAAAAAAAGCAGCGCTAACCGCGGTTAACGCTGCTTTTTTACGTCTGCTAATTTTCAGACTTAGCTATGATATCCTATGGAAGGAGGATATCATGGCTAAGTTTGCCTGTCCCTATCAACAAGGTAACGTGTGATTATCGCTGGGTTTCCAGCGATAATCTCACGTTAGCCTGTTAGCGTGTAGATTTTTATCGCTATTGAGATAAGCGTTGCTAATAGTACGCTATCTCAGCGATAAAAATTCACGGAGCCGGCGATAATTATCCTCACGCTAAGAACGCTGAGCGATAATTATCGCCGGTTGTTGTTGATATGCCCCAAAGTATGGAAGGAACACTATGTATTCTTCAGGGGTGTGGATGGAATGAAAGATGGCGGATACGGCCAGCCCCTTTCCAGGAGGGTGCAGCTGGCTGCGAGACAAGCAGGTCTGTGTTACTGAGGACTCCATCAGGCGAGAAACGGAGGCTGGAAGGCCTTGTACTACACCGTTAGGTCTGGATCATGACTTTTAGCCTCACAAAAGTTAAAAGGCACAGAATAAGAATAAGAAAGTTGGGGGATTGAGAGAAGGGAGGGCCCATTACAGACAAAAAGAGGGATCACGTTGATTTGTTTATCGGGTAGAAGTTGCTGCACTAGTTTGATATCTGGGACATATCATATGTGTATATGACCAAAAAGGGCCAAATAATACATTTTGTGAATGCTATTATGCCCCACAATAAAGCAGCCTTTATATGAGCTTCACCCTATCCCCACCCATGCCCACAGACCTGAAGATAAGCTGGAGAGAGCCATGACCGAGCCTTGCTTCAAGAGACAAAACAGTAGTCCTAGGGCTCCTGCTCAAAGTCCGTGAGTGCCTTGTCCCTGTGGCCCTCACCTGGGGATTTTATGCTTACAATGGACAGGATGAGGAATGCTGGAGGTTCTTTCAAGAATGGGAAGGGGAGAAATTATCTGAAATGCATTGAATACTCATAAATTCCAGAGATTTGGGGGCATATTTACAAGCTGGCGATAAAAAATTGTCGCCGCTTTTGCGGCCATTTTCGGCCGAAAAGCGGCGATAATTTTATCGCCTAATTAGCAAGGCCACGCTAACGCGTGAAACTTGCTTTAGCGTGGGGATTCCTAACGCCCAGCTTTGCATCTCTAATGAGATGCAAAGTGGGCGTTCCTGACCTGACATGACAGGAGAAATGTCGCTAAGCGACATTTCTCCTATCATCAAACCCCACGCTATGAAGCATAGCGGCAGGAAAAGTAGCGATAACCTCTGTTATCGCTACTTTCCTTACGCCTGCTTCAGG
This sequence comes from Triturus cristatus, assembly GCF_964204655.1. Taxonomy (NCBI): domain Eukaryota; kingdom Metazoa; phylum Chordata; class Amphibia; order Caudata; family Salamandridae; genus Triturus; species Triturus cristatus. The sequence goes on along the minus strand of NC_140593.1, from coordinate 1,058,193,767 downwards.
ACTGACTTAGCCACGATATCCTATGGAAGGTGGATATCATGGCTAAATTTGTAAGTCCCTATCAGCAAGCCAACGCCACACTACGTGAGATTATCGCTGGGTTTCCAGCGATAATCTCACGTTAGGCAGTTAGCGTGAGGATTTTTATCGCTGAGGAGATAAGCGTTGCTAATAGCAAGCTATCTCAGCGATAATAATCAACATTACCCGGCGATAATTATCCTCACGCTAAGAGCGCTGAGCGATAATTATCGCCGGTTGTTGCTGATATGCCCCTTGATTTGCACGTTTGAGTCCTATCTCTCCAGTAAGGTCTTAGGTGAGGCTATGACAAGTAAAACAAACGAGGTGGTTATTACATTTTGTGCATAGCTGGTCTGAAAGCACCTTTCCCTGAAGTTTTACTGCATTCACTTATGTGTTCTTTATGTACACCCTGTCAATAATGTGTCTGCTTCCCTTCTCCTGTGTCATTGACTGAATTATGCCCATCGCGCTGCTGTTTATGTTGAATGGTTTTATTTCAGATTAAGAGATTAACTGAAAGTCGAAGGATTTATAGTTATAGAGTCTTTAAAAGCAGACTGTAAGAAAGTTACAGCCTATCTATCTGAAGTGCACTAGCGTGAATGACGCTGACGCATCATCAGTGCAGACTCCCTGCAGGGTTAAACTGAGCATGCCAAGATAGAGTCTGGTAAAACTGCAATCATGTTTCTGGTGAAACAACTTCAAGACAACAGTCAAGAGATGTATTATATTACATTTACTCACTAAATGGTGTCCCTTTGTATTTCGATTTAATTAGCTGCACATCTCCCCCTTCATGACTTGTACTTAAATCTTAAATTAGAAGACTGCATAGGTTCTAGAGCCCCCGATGTGTTATTATTCATTGATACTTTTCCTACACTAAATGGCAAATGTGCTTGTGTTGTAAATCTTGTGATTTAGTCATAATCATAATTAAGCAGATAATGTGTGCCACAACATTCTTGATAAAAAGGAATGCATAAAAGTTGCAAAAACATTATGATTATAATAAAACTCCAAATCTGCGGAATGTGACGTACGGTACAGACATGAAGCACTATGATGAGACCATACTGACAACCAGACAACACTAGCATTGGCAAAAGCACAAGGTCACAGTTTTTGGTTGCCAATGTAGACCTATTTGCATTCCAAATGCTATTGACCGATGCTGTGCAACATCAGTAAGAAAACTAAAAAAAGCGAAAAAAGCGCAATGTTGTACATGCATGTATCACCATGCCTATGGATCATGATGATACTGCGGCCCAGTATGATTGCATATGTATGTGCATGCGTCTCCACAACATGTGTGTGCATGTAGCCTGATAAGTCTGCCATTTTGTTTTCTTTTATTTACCATTTCAAGATTGTGGACCTCAATCTTGGAGCAGTAAGTTATAAAAAAAATCTAAATGAGTGTGAAAGCTAATTTTATAAATGGACTGTCAAATTGCAAACTGCCTGGCCCTTAAAGAAAATTTAAAAAAACACAATTTTTATTTAAATAGATAACCATGGGAGGGGTAGTTGAATAACAAATAGCAGAGGAGCAACAAAGTGTCTTGAGACAGGTGGAGATGTAAAAAAAAAATCTGCGTTCATGCTGCCAATAAAATTTGGATATAGCGCTGGCCTGGAATGCCCATCTTTCTTTGGTGTTCCAGAGTCGTGCTATAGTGAGCGAGGAACCGCACCCAGGTCGGAACACCCGCACAAGTGATGGTAGGGACCCCACATCAGCGGTCTACCGGCAACTAATATATTCCCCCCTGCTCGGGCTCTTGGGTTATGTTCGAGACACTCCACCACAGTCGCGCAAGTTGCACGCGTTGCTTCTGCTGTTTGCCAAGAGGCGGGTGGCGGTCCACTGGGGGAGAAGTGGGATACCCACAGTGAAGGGTTGGCTGGCTGACGTAACGTATGGACATTGTTAGACGGCGACTTCAGAGGAGCCCGGAAAGGGGTCCTGACTTCCCTGAGTCCCACCCGTGTAGTATTGTAGCCGGGCACTGGCGAGAGATTCCCCAGGGGGGAGGAATCTCGCAACTAGGATCGTACTTCTGGCACCACACGACACAGAGAGTCCACACTGGGTATTCTCAGAAACAAGCTTTATCAAATAGGTATCACTGCAAATATGTACAAGGTGAGCACGGGCTCAAGAGTCTCAGAAAGGTAGGGGGTAGCGGGACTGTCTCTGGTAACGGTTCAAGCAGGGACGTATCCGGCGCACAGCTCACAATCCTCGAGCTGGGGGATACGTGGTCGGAGTCGGGGTCCGGCGGGACCGTGAGAGTCTGGGGGAGCCGCGAGTCACTCAGCGGGCGCAGGTACAGGTTCGGAGGTCTTACGATCTTCAGGGAGCCGCGAGTCACTCAGCAGGGCTCAGGTACAAGTTCGGAGGTCTTACGATCTTCAGGGAGCCGCGAGTCACTCAGCAGGGCTCAGGTACAAGTTCGGAGGTCTTACGATCTTCAGGGAGCCGCGAGTCACTCAGCAGGGCTCAGGTGGGTTCAAGTTCCAGGAGCCGCGACCACGTCAGCAGGCTCTCGTTGTTCCAGCGTCGAATCTGCCGGACAGTCTCAGAGCACCCCTTGTTATAGGTCGACCCCGCTTTGATGTCCGGAGTCTGCGCAGGCAGGGGTCTTGTCACCTGGGGGCCGCTTGTCGGGGTTTCCTGCTATTGTCTTTTTGATCCTTTCAGGGCCGGGTCGGGAGGAGTCCCAGACACCCAGCAGGCACGGAGCCAGCCCGCAGGGAGGCCGGAGGGCCGATCGAATCCCATCGTCCCAGGGGAGTTCAGAGGTGCGAAGAAACTGCTCCTCCCTCTCTCATCCCCTGGAAGCGTGATGTCCTCCAGCCGGAGTGGCGCCTCGAGGCCCGGGTCGCGCTGGAGCCGGGCGGCCATCTTGTTGCAGGGAGTGGGCACGCGGGCCCGGGGTGGCCGAAAGGAGAGAGGCCATGGACGGGGATGTCCGGGGTTGGTGCAGGTGTCCTGGTGGGAAAGGTCGGCTGGGCCGCGTGCTTGGGCTGCAGGCACCAGGTTTCGGTGGTGCGGGGCACGGAGGGCCATTCTACGAGGCCGGGTCCAACACGCGTCCCCCCCAGCTGAAAGCCGGAGAGAACTGCCCATCACCTTGGGGGGTCCTCTTCGCTGAGGCGGAAGAACCGGGAGAGGCCGTCAGCGTTGGCGTGGTCCGTACCAGGGCGGTGTTCTACGGTGAAGTCCATTCCCTGGAGGGAGATTGACCACCGCAGTAGCTTGGGGTTTTCTCCTCGCATCTGCATGAGCCATCGCAAGGGCCGATGGTCAGTTTGGACCCTGAAATGAGTGCCGAACAGGTAGGGTCGTAGTTTTTTGAGTGCCCAGACCACGGCAAAGGCTTCGCGCTCTATGGTGCTCCACTTCTGTTCTCGGGGTAGCAGCCGCCGACTGAGGAAGGCGACGGGCTGGTCTAGGCCTTGATCATTCACTTGGGACAGGACGGCCCCAATGCCATGCTCGGAGGCATCGGTCTGGACTATGAACTCCTTGGTGTAGTCGGGAGCCTGGAGGACGGGGGCAGTGCACATGGCCTTTTTTAGAGCATCGAAAGCTTCCTGGCAGGCAGCCGTCCATTGCACCTTCTTTGGCTGTTTTTTAGACGTGAGTTCAGTGAGGGGGCCGACCAGGCTGCCATACCCCCGAATGAATCGGCGGTAGTAGCCCGTGAGTCCCAGAAAGGCTCGGACTTCCGTTTGGGTGATGGGTGGGTCCCAGGCCAGGATGGCGTCGATCTTTGGCTGTAGAGGAGCGACCTGGCCACTCCCGACTTGGTGTCCCAGGTAGACTACGGATCCTTGCCCGATCTGGCACTTGCTGGCTTTTACGGTGAGGCCTGCCTGGCGCAGGGCGGTTAGCACTCTCCGGAGGTGCTGGAGGTGCTCACTCCACTCTGAACTGAAGACAGCGATGTCGTCCAGATAGGCCGCGCTGAACTGTTCTAGCCCGGCCAGGACCCTATTTACCAGCCTCTGGAAAGTGGCCGGGGCATTTTTCATCCCGAAGGGCATCACGCGGAAGCGGTAGTGCCCATCGGGGGTGGAGAAAGCAGACCTCTCCTTGGCCCCTTCGGTGAGCGCAATCTGCCAGTAGCCGCAGGTGAGGTCGAAAGTGCTGAGGAACCGGGCGGCCCCTAGTCGGTCAATGAGCTCGTCGGCTCGTGGAATGGGGTGGGCATCGGCTCGGGTAACGTCATTGAGCCCCCGGTAATCCACGCAGAACCGGAGCTCGGGGGCGACACCGGGGGCTGCTGCCTTCGGAACCAGGACCACGGGGCTGGCCCAGGGACTGTCAGAGGGCTCGATCACCCCCAGGGTCAACATCTTCGAGACTTCAGCTTGAATGCAGGACCGGACCCGGTCAGGAACCCGGTAGGCTCGGTGTCTCACCGGCGGGCTGTCCCCGGTGTCCACATCGTGAACACACCAGTTGGTGACCCGGGGGGTCAGGGAGAAGAGGTCGGAAAATTGTCTGAGGAGCTGGCGGCAGTCTGCTTGTTGCTGGGCAGTGAGGGCTGGGGAGAGGTTCACTCCCTCCACGGAGCCATCCTGCTCCTTGACACACAGGAGGTCCGGGAGGGGATCCGACTCATCTTCGGCCCCGTCATCGGTGGCCAGCAGGAGGCTCAGTTCTGTCCGCACGAAGTGAGGCTTGAGGCGGTTCTCGTGCAGGACCCGGAGGGGATCCCGAGGCGACTGGACGTCCACCAAGTAGGTGACTTGGCTCTTCCTCTCAACCACTTTGTAGGGCCCAGTCCATCGGTCCTGGAGAGCGCCAGGCTTCACGGGGGCCATGACCCACACCTGCTGGCCCGGCTGGAACTCGACCAGAGTAGCATTCTGGTCGTACCAGCGCTTCATTTCTTCTTGACTCGCCTCCAGGTTGGCCTCGGCCAGTTCCCGGAACCTCCTGGTCTGGTTCCGGAGGGCCAGGACATATTGGAACACATCTCGGGGGGTGGTCTGGGGTGCTGCCTCCCACCCTTCCTTAACCAAACTGAGGGGACCTCGGACGGGGTGCCCATAGAGTAATTCAAACGGGCTGAACCCTAAGGACTTCTGGGGGACCTCCCGGTAAGCGAACAAGAGGCAGGGGAGCAGGACGTCCCACTTACGCCGGAGGGGCTCTTCTAGGCCAGCGATCATCCCTTTCAAAGTCCTATTAAACCTCTCTACTAGGCCGTTCCCTTGGGGATGGTACGGGGTGGTGAACTTATAGGACACCCCACATTGTTGCCACAGGGACGTCATATACCTTGATATAAAATTAATGCCGCGATCGCTCACGACCTCGCGGGGGAAACCCACCCTGGAAAAGATTCCCATCAGGGCCCGGCCCACCACGGGGGCCGTAATGGTGCGCAGGGGAATAGCCTCTGGATAGCGGGTGGCGTGGTCTACTAGGACCAAGATGAAACGGTGACCTTGGGAGGTGGGGGGGTCCAGTGGCCCCACGATGTCGATTCCGACTCGTTCGAAGGGGGTACTGATGACCGGGAAGGGTTGGAGGGGAGCCTTGCGCTTCCCCCCACTCTTCCCACTGGCTTGGCACGTGGGGCAGGACTTGCAGTGTGCCTCTACCGCTGCTTTCATCTTAGGCCAATAAAAATGGGTCACGAGACGGCTGTAGGTCTTGTCCTGACCCAGGTGACCGGCGAGGGGGACATCGTGGGCTAAGCCCAGGAGGAAATCCCGGAAGCGGAGGGGTACCACCAGTACCCGTCCGGATCCCAGCTCCACTGCTTTCTGCTCACTATACAGGATGTTATTCTCCCAATAGATTCGGTGCGTTCCAGTCTGGTCACCTGCGGCTTGGCCCTCGGCCTGGCGCCGCAGCCCGACCAGGGAAAGACAGGTGGCTTGCTCCCGGCAAAATTCTTCCCGGGTGGGCCCGCCCTCGTGGCGCCAATGGGCCAACTCGGGTAGATCCCCCAACTCGGGGACCGGGGCGGGGTCAGATGGTGCGGGTTCGTCGCTGGCGACGGACCCTTCCGATGGGGGAACGGGAGGACCCTCGGCGGGGACGGTACAGGCTTCTTCGACCGCGTTGCCCTCGACTTCTCTCCGGGGAGTGAGTCGGGCTGTCATAGATCGGGTGGTGGCACACACCCACTCGGGGAGTCCCATCATTCCTAGGTGGGCCTTGCGCTCTACGTGCTTCCAGGGAGAACTCTCCAGGTCGTTCCCTAAGAGGCAGTCGACCGGCTGGGAGGTTCTTACGGCCACCTTGAGTTTACCTATCACCCCTCCCCACTCAAATGGCACCAGGGCTACCTGACACATACTTTCCCTATTGTCTGCAGATATTACGGGGCAAAAGACATTGGGGAGGATCTGCTCCTCGGGAACTAGGTGCCTGAGGACACCGGTGATACTGGCCCCGGTGTCCCGCAGGGCCTCTACCTGGTGGCCATTGATCTTGACGAGCTGCCCATATTTCTGTGTGTTGGACGGTAGGAGGCTACCAGGGATCATTTCCCTATCTCCCAGGGATACTAGGGCCATAGCGGCGGGTTCCCACTCCTCGGCTTCCTCAACCTCCTCCCCCAGGGCTACGTTGGCTATCTGTCTCGCAGGGGTGACTTGGGTGGCCATGGGGCACTCTGGGTCATTGGCGTAGTGCCCGGGTTTCTGGCAACGAAAACATGTGACGGTCACCCGGTGTCCTCGTCTCCCAGGGGGCCCTGTTACTGGTGGGGGGGGCGCCGGGAAAGGTGGAGGTGGTGTCTTCGGGGGGCTAGGCTGGGACTCTCTCGGCCCTCCCTGGTTCCCTCCCCCTCTCTGGCGGGGTGGTCCCTGACTGGTTCGGGGGTACTCTCCTACCATGCCCCGGGAGACCCGGGTGTTGGTCCAGCGGTCGGCCTCCACAGCCAGCTTCCGGGGATCTGTGAGCTTGCTATCCAGCAGATGTTGACGTAGCTCTACGAAGCAGTTTGCAGCCAGTTGTTCCCATAACATGAGGTCAGTGAGTTCGGCAAGGGTGGTGACCTTGCTGCCCTTGACCCACCCATCGAAGGCCCGACTAAAAAAGTTTACATACTCCACCCAGGTGGTGCCCGGGATCTTCCTGCAGTCCCGGAACCGTTGGCGGTACATTTCTGGGGTGAGGCCGTATCTTGTGAGGAGAGCCTCTTTCATGTGGCTGTAGGAGGTCTGCAGGGAGAGGGGTAGGTCGAGCAGGGTGTCCCTTCCTTCGCTCAGAAACCGCCCCCACAACCCCGCCCCCCAGTCCTTCTGTGGAATCCGATGGGAGGTCATGGCGACCTCGTAGGCCCGAAACCATTGCTGAATGTCATCGTTTTTATAATATTCTTTGACCACATCCTTGGGGATGTGGACCTTCTGTTCCGCTGGGGGGGCCGTCTCTCGGTTCCCCGAGGGCCTCCCGTCCTCATTTCGGGCCTTGAGCTCGAGTTCTTTTAAGCTGCGTTCGTGCTCTAGTTGGAGCTTTCTTCCTTCGTGCTCCCGTTGGAGCTTCTTTTCTTCCAGTTCGCCTTGTACGCGCATTTGCTCTACCGCTAGCTTTTTCTCCGCTAACTTCAATTCGCCCTCGATTTTGAGTTTGGCTAACTCGAGTTCATGACTGCGGCTTCTCTCTCTGTCCGCGAGTTCTCCCGGGGATAGGCCCCCGTCTGGTACAATGCCTCGCACCTGATTGTCGCTGCTTTCACTTGGAGGGGGTTCGGCTTCGTCGGGGCGCTCCCCCGTGCCTTCCGGGCGGGATGCCCCGGTCTCCACCCAAGTTTTCAGTGCTTTCTGCAAGTCTTCCTTAGTGTTGAGGCCAGTGGTAGCGATTTTAAGTTCTTTGCAAAATTGTTTTAGCTCTTTGTGTGTGTATTCTTCCAGATGCTCCACCTGGAACACTCTGTTGGCGTTGGTTTCTGCGGAGCTCATGGCGCTTCCTTCTGCCATCTTTGTTGGTCGTGCGTCCGTTGTTCACTGTACGATCTCTAGGTGATGGGCCCGAATCCCACCGCTGCCACCAATGTTAGACGGCGACTTCAGAGGAGCCCGGAAAGGGGTCCTGACTTCCCTGAGTCCCACCCGTGTAGTATTGTAGCCGGGCACTGGCGAGAGATTCCCCAGGGGGGAGGAATCTCGCAACTAGGATCGTACTTCTGGCACCACACGACACAGAGAGTCCACACTGGGTATTCTCAGAAACAAGCTTTATCAAATAGGTATCACTGCAAATATGTACAAGGTGAGCACGGGCTCAAGAGTCTCAGAAAGGTAGGGGGTAGCGGGACTGTCTCTGGTAACGGTTCAAGCAGGGACGTATCCGGCGCACAGCTCACAATCCTCGAGCTGGGGGATACGTGGTCGGAGTCGGGGTCCGGCGGGACCGTGAGAGTCTGGGGGAGCCGCGAGTCACTCAGCGGGCGCAGGTACAGGTTCGGAGGTCTTACGATCTTCAGGGAGCCGCGAGTCACTCAGCAGGGCTCAGGTACAAGTTCGGAGGTCTTACGATCTTCAGGGAGCCGCGAGTCACTCAGCAGGGCTCAGGTACAAGTTCGGAGGTCTTACGATCTTCAGGGAGCCGCGAGTCACTCAGCAGGGCTCAGGTGGGTTCAAGTTCCAGGAGCCGCGACCACGTCAGCAGGCTCTCGTTGTTCCAGCGTCGAATCTGCCGGACAGTCTCAGAGCACCCCTTGTTATAGGTCGACCCCGCTTTGATGTCCGGAGTCTGCGCAGGCAGGGGTCTTGTCACCTGGGGGCCGCTTGTCGGGGTTTCCTGCTATTGTCTTTTTGATCCTTTCAGGGCCGGGTCGGGAGGAGTCCCAGACACCCAGCAGGCACGGAGCCAGCCCGCAGGGAGGCCGGAGGGCCGATCGAAACCCATCGTCCCAGGGGAGTTCAGAGGTGCGAAGAAACTGCTCCTCCCTCTCTCATCCCCTGGAAGCGTGATGTCCTCCAGCCGGAGTGGCGCCTCGAGGCCCGGGTCGCGCTGGAGCCGGGCGGCCATCTTGTTGCAGGGAGTGGGCACGCGGGCCCGGGGTGGCCGAAAGGAGAGAGGCCATGGACGGGGATGTCCGGGGTTGGTGCAGGTGTCCTGGTGGGAAAGGTCGGCTGGGCCGCGTGCTTGGGCTGCAGGCACCAGGTTTCGGTGGTGCGGGGCACGGAGGGCCATTCTACGAGGCCGGGTCCAACAGACATACACAGCTAACCACGTTTGGGGAGTTGTTGCCGGTTGCGTCCCGGCCCCGGGACATCTGGGAACCGTTTGTGAGCTGGGCCCGGGCACATCAGGCGGGGGCAGTGGAAGGAGATGCTGTGCGTGACTGATTGCGGGGTGCTGGGAAGTGGAGAGGGCGCCTTGAGGCCCGGGTGCTTCCCGGCATGCTGATAGACCATGCCGGGCTGGGACATCCCGCTGTGCGTCCTGCGTCTCTTTTACTTTGTCCGGGTTGCCCTGCGTGGTGCGATGGAGTGGTGGGACCCCCGGGCTCTTGAATTCAACTCCATGGCCCTGTGATGGCTTCAGATGTTGACATGTTGACCATTGAATTATGGCTTCTTTCTATAAAACCCGACAGCTCCCTGTATTACAATGTCATGCTGATGTGGACTGATATGTTTGTTGGCTGTATATATATATATATATATATATATAGAGAGAGAGAGAGAGAGAGATAGAAGATAGAAGATAGAAACAGTCCTGTCCGCCCTCTTCTTTCAGCGAAACCACAGGCACGGACCTCCCGACTCCAGAAATAAATTACGGACTCCCACAACACGTAGGTGGGTGAAGCAGTGACGATTTATTCAAGAATTCAAACCGTGAAATTCACAGGACCAGTGCCTGCCATAATATATATATATGTGTATATATATATATATATATATATATATATATATATATATATATATATATTCCTCACCAACTTTTGCTTATCCAAAAGAAATCCAGGACACACAGGAGTGTATGTTGCAAGGTTGAATGGTCAAGGTAGCGCCTCACCGACGCGTTTCGCTTTGCAGCTTTATCACGGTGTCACTGAAAAAACCATAGGTTTTACAGACGTTGTAGTAAGGAATTAGCATTTAAAAAACCTTAGAAATTCACTGTAAAAACAATAGGTTTCAGGGACGTTATAGTTAGTTGGACATTTGACTCATATAAAACCAGAGAAATTCGCCCGTTATAGTTAGTTGAGTTAACTATAACTCGCGCGCTCGCAATGCACTGGTAATGACGTCACATATTACATCACTCATGACATGGTCAGTGACATCACTGATGACATCACTGATGACATCTCAAATGACATCACTGATGATGTCACTGATGACATCATCCAGTGAATGTGTGTTTCTGTAAAGTTTAAATATTTTTCATATATATCTATGCCAAAGTGTATTGAAGAAAGAGTGAATTTACAATTCCCTGAATGGATTATTTAGTAGGTGCGTGACTGACTGTATAAGTGAGTGATTGAACATGTGTTACTAAATGTATGGGTTAGTGACTGAACTGTGTGAAAGTCTGTATTAGTGTCTCAGTTGGTGTATAAGCGGCTGCATGGGTTGGTGAGTAGCTACATCAGTGTCCATATGGGTTATTGATTTGTTGTCTGAGTATCTATATGCCTGAGTGTCTGTGTGGGTGGGTGGGGGTGTGTGTGACTGTGCATACATGTCTGAGTGGATGATTCACTGGTTGTATGGATTCAAAAGTACATCTGGGAAGGGCTGTATGGGTGAGTTAGTGTGTGTATGGGTGTGTTGGTGAGTGAATGACTCTGTGAGTACCTACATATGTTTTAAGGCAGTATATGTGAGTGTTGGAGTATATAAATGACTATATGTGAGAGTAAGTTATTTGAAGAGTGGGTGTATGTCGGAAGGACAGTCGGAAACAGAAGCGGGGAGGCCGTATAGGATCAATGCTGTAGGGATTTATTGATGGTATGCAATAGCCCTCAGTAAAGGCCAGGGTGTAGTTTAAATGTCAGGATGGAAAAAAAGTCTATACAAAATAGTCCTGTTGGCAGAGCACAGAACGTTCTATAGATTGTCCTCCAAGGGTTCTCCTTTAGCTGTGCTGTCGCATGGTCCAAGCACCTCTTGATATTCTCTTTGGTCTGGATCCCCCGGAGTACTAGCAATCACTCAAAATAAAGAAAAGAAACAGCAGTCACTGACCATGTCCTGCGTACTTATATAGCCTAACCTATCACCACACCACGTGAGAGGTTCTATTACCATGAGTGAGTTCTGGGGAAAACACAAGGGAGGGTTTTATCAAGGTGTAACAGAAAACAAATAAGAAGAGCAGTTATGATCCACCAAGTGCGGATCCCTAGAAGAATTACCAAAAGTAATGCAAGATCTCGCTCTTATCATGGCGGGTAGGTGGAGAACGATGCAAGGAAGAGTGCGGGTAAGGCGAGAGTCAAGGGGTTTCAGTACCTTCCCCAAAGTGGCCCACCCCGCTCCCTGGTTGTTCCCGCAGTCCCCGTCATGTACTGCTGTCTGCCATAACTCTCCTGAGTTGTGGCGGCTCGTGCGTGTCCTCCGGGGTCCACCACTCCTCAGTCCAGGTATCGGGACCTTCAGGATCTTCGTCTGGATTCTCGCCGGCGATCTCTCCGTGAACAGTGGCTTCCTCTGTTCCTTTGGCATCTGTCACGGTCTCCGTCTTTGTAGACTTCCGTTCAGCTGGCGCGCTAACTGTGTGGGCTTCCGGCTTTTTCTGCTGTTCGTGACCTATTTGGCTGGCTTCCCATTGGTTAGTCTGACTGGTCCCGCCGCTTCCGTGAGGAACGACTTCCGGGTCAAGTCCGGCGTACTGTGGGGCGGGGAAAATATCATTTGTTATCAGACAGTCTGCGTTGTCTGTGTCATCGCCCTCGTCAGTGTCAAAACCCTCGTCATAAGGCGGTAAGGTGTCCAGCTGGGGATAATGATATTGGAACGATCACCCCCATGGTCCTCCTCACAGTGTATAAAAGAGTGTCTGCTTGTATCAGTGATTGTATAAGACAGTAAGTATGTGTTAGTATCTGCATAAATAAGTGATGTGGTGTGTGTATAAATAACGCAGTTGGTGTGTATAACTGTATACATGAGTAAATGGGTATGTGATTGATTCTTTGCATGACTGACTAGGTGCGTGAGTAACTCTATGGATGAGTGGCAGACTGTCACTGTGTGTATAGGTGTATGAGTGCATATTATAGTACTATATTGATGAGTAACTGCATGTATAAGTGAGTGGATGTGAGTGTAGACCTAGGAAATAGTGGGTGGTATGTAGTATCTGGGCATTGTTGTGTGTATGGTTTCAAAAATAGTAGTCTGTATTTTAGAGTGCATGTATCAAAGTTTATATTAGGCAAACAGTATGTGCATCAAATTATCAAGTGGATGATGTCATCAGTGATGTAATCAGTGATGTCATTTGAGATGTCATCAGTGATGTCATCAGTGATGTCACTGACCATGTTATGAGTGATGTAATATGTGACGTCATCACCAGTGCATTGCGGGCGCGCGAGTTATAGTTAGCTCAACTAACTATAACGTCCCTGAAACCTATGGTTTTTTCAGTGAATTGCTAAGGTTTTTAAATGCTAATTCCTAACTATAACGTCTGTAAAACCTATGTTTTTTTCAGTGAATTTCAAAGGTTTTTTAAATGTTAATTTCATATTTTAATATTTATAAAACCTCTTTTTTTTGTAATATTTTGGAACTCTATTATCCTTTTTTTTTATTTGAAAAATATGTAATGTTTTATATCTTCCAAAAAAGTATGTATATCTTTTTTTTTTTGTTGAGAAAACTGAAGTCCCGTACCGGTAGTGTACCAAGCTCCATCAGCACGCGAATCCTATCCGCCATATTGCTAAAGTCTTAAAGGATGCGCATTTCGTATCCGACGGGTTCGTGGCACTGCGTCCCGCATACGATCATATGCGTATGTGGTTGCGCCAGCTGCTACTTAAGTATGCGACGGGTACGCAGTACCAAGCCGCGCCTTAGGTCATGTACGTATGGGGTCACACCCACTGCGCATTGCGTATGTGATGAGTGCACGCTGCCAGGCCCTGTGTTACGTCATAGACGTATGGTGTCGTGCCCGGAACGCCATTCCCTCATTTTTTTTCGTCTCAAAACTATATCTAAATAAGTTTAAAGTGTATATGAGAACAAGCGATAATCTAAAATATTATAAACATTTATATATTTCTAACTGTATTAAACTTATATTATGGCAAATATATTTTCTCAAAATCGCGTCGGGTGCGGCCTCCTTGCGCGCTCGGCGCGCGATTGCCATGTGACCTTAAAGAAAAGCATTTAATTGGTTCATAACATTTCCCATTGTAACAGTTGGAGGAACCCACCCATTTTAGTCATTCTCTCTACAGCGTTTGATGAGAGACTCCTCTTCTGCTTACAGAGCTTTTTTGAAAACGTTTTGCTATATACACATATCTGACACTACACACAACATGCAACCATCATCTTCATGCTCTGTAAAGTAGCCTTCCTCCTGTGATAGCCATGCATCTAACAGCTACATAACAGAACTTTTCCCCACTGCCAGAGGTAACATGGTTGCATACGCTGTCCACAGCACAATGTAATGTGGTACGGCCCAGGGGCAGTATCATGCATAAATAATCAACACACGGACACAGATAGATAGTGGAAGTGGGTACGGGCATGTGCGCTCAACTCCTTTTCATTACCAGGGTCACATATCCATTGATGTCTGTGCTGAATGCGTGTGGGGTGAGTGTAAACCAGTCCTCAGGGAATGGTTGCTGCTAGCATCAACTACAACAGTAATCATTGGATCACACATAGAGATTCAATAATAAACGGGTCAATAGTTTGTGCTGCAGTAAGGTAGGGACACTAGATGTGAAATAAAACAAGAAAAGATTCTATCGTAAAAGAACCATAACTTGTGGTATACTGAGATACAGGCAGTAGATCTGAAATAATACACAAAAAGATTGTATCATAAAGGGTCCATCAGGTCTAGTGCACTCAGATAGCCACATCAAAAGCATTCAGCATGTGCACAGCCAGCGATGATGCGTGCTGCAGGCGGGCCATACTGGGAGCAATGTCTGTTGCCTACAACACTACATCATCTGCAATAACGACTCGATCTGAATTGTAAACACTGCTGTCTGCAGTGTAGGCCAGAGAGCGGTCAGCAAGGGCCCACAGCCACGTGGCGTTGACTTGAGCTGTCCTGTTTGCCTTACACGAAGCAGCAAAAACCGTGTGCGGACCCTGTGATGATGCGTATGCGTGGTGCGGACAGAGTGCACTGGAGCAATGTCTTTTGCGTCATCTACAATAGCGACTCAATCTGAATTGTGAACACTGCTGTCTGCAATGTAAATTGAAGGCAGTAGTGAGCACAGTATTCCATGAATACTTGTTCTCACTTCCTCTTCACAAAATACAACAACATAAATTACACAAAACCCTGCAATAAATAAATCAAAACAACTCTAATTGCGATCTCTGCTGTCCACTATGTACACTGTTATTCAGTGTTCTTTACCACTACCAAGAAGAATTTGGTAATTGTACTAGACATATAAGTCATCTTAAAAAACTTCATCAAGCAAGTATACTAAAAGGCTATTGTGTATATTTCAATAGACGTTGTAGTTAGTTGCCTACTGGATTCTGTAATTAAACAATCACCACTCTATCTGAATTGTAAGCCCTGCTGATCGCAGAGTAGGCCAGAGGCAGTGGTCATTAACGCCTCACAGCCACATGCCGTTGGATTCGGAAGCACGGAGTTGCTTGCACCTGATTGGAGGGGGTGCACACAAATCATCACAAACTTTAACTTCTGACATCCTCAATCACAGAATCAAGACCCAGTTTCACTGTTACGACCTGCTGTTTCACGGTGTACTCCACCGACTGCAGTCACCAAGCCCAATAATCATGTGCAGCAGTTAGATACGGAAGCAGATTGTCTGATGCACGTCAACGGAGGAAGTTCTGTATAAATATCGGACATCGTCCATTTTGGGATCAAGACACCGTTCCATTGTTGGGACCTAGCGTTGGTTGCACCTGGTCAAAAGGACTACCTTCATCTCCACTCTCACACACAGTTCTAACATCGCCCATTGTGGGATCAAGACCCTGTTTCACTGTTCGGACCTGCTGTACCGCGGTGTACTCCACCGACTGCAGTCAGCCAACTCAAATAATCATGTGCAGCACTTAGCTACGGAAGCACAGAGTCTGATGCACCTCAACGGAGGGAGTTCTGTGAAAACCAAGCAGCACGTAATGTCGTACATTGTCCATTTTGGGATCAAAACACCGTTCCACTGTTGGGACGTAGAGTTGGTTGCACATGTTTGAAGGAAGTACCTTCATATCCACTCTCAGATGTAGTTCTAACATCGTCCATTGCGGGATCAAGACACCGTTCCACAGTTGTTACCTACAGTTGGTTACAGCTGGTCGAAAGGAGTACCTTCATCTGCACTCTCAGATGCAGTTCTAACATCGTCCATTGTGGGATCAAGACACCGTTCCACTGTTGGTACCTGTTGGACTACTGTGTTAGTAGTATACAGAGCACTCCACGGTGCTGGGCCTCAGGCTGGGCGCTGTCTGCCTGTGTCGCGGTAGCCAGCGTTGATCTCAGGAGCCTTCCCAGCTCGCAGACCTCGGCCCTCTTCCGCCGGCACGTAGTGGGCCCTCTTTCACATACGGCGGTGTCAAAAGGTGAACTGTGGGGCATATGTGCGTCACAGCAGCCATGACGGTTTCTGGGTACCAGCAGGCTGAGAGCATTATTCCCGCAGCCACCTTCGCTCACGGCATCAGCCTCGTGGCGGTGTAATCTGCGCAGACCTGACAGACATGCTCGCCATTCCGGAAGAGAACCACACCCAGAGAAACGTGCCTTTTATTCATACCCCTACGCTAGCCTTGCGTACGCCAAGCCAGCCCACTACGCTAAAGATTTGGAGGGGGGAGGGGGCACGTACGCGCTATGTTTATGTAATCTTCCCTACTGACTGTACTATCATGGTTGCGTCCACTGTCCACTTCACTCAATAGACCATCAGTGTATGTTGACATGTACATGTCTGTGCTCTGCATACTCAAGTCTGTCCGGCACATCCCCTCAACACTTTGCATTGTATACTTTTATAACCGAGAATCACTTGCCACCTTCGCACATACTTTGCTCCCATCTCTCCCCGCATTCTGCATTGTGAGGCAGAGGTGCTATGTTTGGTTTGTGTACATGGCTAGTCATGGTTCCCACAGTACGTTATGTCTGCTAGGTGTACATGTTGTTTGTCATGATGTATGTGGTTATATAAGGTAGCGCGTTTTTTTTACGAGAAGTGGTTTCTCCCATTTACATATTGCTGTCTTAAAGAGGATACCGAAGTTTTTCTCACAGGTGAAAAGTGGGACCACAATGGCAGTCATTCATTACTACGCAAGAATGTCCAACTGCACGACGCTTCTAAGCTTACAGCCCCCAATCTTGAGTGCTTTCTTAAAAGCATGCCAACTCCCACAATCAGACCAACATTCACACAGCTTTCTAACGGCAGTTATCTGCTTCTTAATAACATGGACTGCTACGCAATGTGAGCTGGCATACCGTATGTCCTTACTGTTTTAAACCGGATAACTTCCTCTGGCAATCTCTATTCCCACCCACACAAAGTAACTCCTAAAGTTCAACTTGGCCTTCAATACCTACTTTGAAAACAGATTTTATTAAACGGAGCAAACTGAAAGCGCTTTTGTTTCAAACAGAAGTGTCTCTCACTTCTCCAAAAGTAATTTATCGGCTGCAGATAGCACAAACTTCAAGTAAAATACACTCCCTTTTAAATACGAACGTCCCATTACACTTTATGAATTGTTACACAATTTTCAACACATCTGACATTTAAGGTCTGGCACACTTTTTTAACACTGTCTCTTCCGGCCTTCTCACAGGCTTTCCAACTGTTTTTAGTCTAATACCAGACTTCATTCATTCGATCATCTCTGGAATAACAGCAACAGTGCCCATAATTCTCGCTCTGTTTGCGGCCATCCTGCTACTATTTTAGCTTGTTAAAAATGGCTGCGCTCCCTGTGGTAACAAGCATGTCCGACAGAATACACCTCTACGCGAAGCTACATCAATACCGTGAAAAAATGGAACAAGTTTCAGCTGCCTGCCTCTATCTATTATCGGAGCCAGCTACAACATGACATTTATTTACACATATACAATCTGCGTGCAACCATCTTTTTATTGCAAAACTTGCCCAATCGACTGGCCAATGGATCTATGCCTTGCCAACATCCCAGCAAACGCTCCCGATATCCAGCAGGTAATGGAGCATCTTGAAAACCATGAACTTGATTGTTCGGGCAGTGGAGCAATGGCGGATGCAACGCAAAAAGGTATCCTGGCGGAATGGGATTTCTGCGCAGCCGCGAAAGATCTCCTGCAATGTTCGACCTTTGACAACATCGCAGATTGCCTGCCAATTCAAATTGCCACTCCAACATTCGAGGAACATTACTGTCCCTTCGAGGATATGAATTGGATCGCTTCGCTTTTCTCACACGATGGCAACAATCGCCTCTTGGAACATTATGCATCTCAAGCCGCTGAAGAACTTCCGGACTGCAATCTCCAAGACTTGTAAGAAATTCACTTTATTCTTGGATTGATTTTTTTCAACTTTTTTGACTTTTTCCTATAAATGTTTTTAATACACTTCAATTGAACTATTTTCATATAATAACTTTCTAAGTATACTTAGGCATTTGAACTGTGTTTTCATTATTGGCCCTTACGTCTCCACACTAACAAGGGATGGATGATGTATGGCCTTTGCAAATACGCTATTTACTTGCTAAATTAGCCTAAACCCGACATCCATTTTGAAACCATATCTATTCTTTGTACACACGTCTCTCTGCCTGCATGTTATCAACGAAGCCCTTTCACACAAATTAGCTCATCCTCAGCCTCTGCTCACGAGCTGGCAATCAAGATAAAAAAACATAGCATTGTTTAGGAACTGGTTGGCACAGTGTGGTAATCGTATCCTACCTTTATTTTCATTCTACAATTTACAGTTATTCATGTCTAATAGGTATTGTTTATGTCACATGGAACTGTAACATGTAATGTGGAATTGACTGATGCAGGAGCTTAGGTTTGAATACAGCAGAAGTGGTCGGAGTTTGCCTCAGCGGGATGCCTTAGCTCTTGCACCAGTGGTTCCATTTATGGCACTTAAATAAAGACAATTTTTATATAACTTGCAGACTCCATCGCTTTATCCCACACATCCACTTTCTTAAACACACCTGATTTCACCATTTGTCTTCTGTGGCATTGCAACATTCTGCATTATATTCCTCACAATTATTTCTTTTTTCCTGCTTGCTAAAACACTCCATTCGAGTCTTCAGACCGGTAGGGGTGAGTAGTATGCTTCCCACTCCCGCTATAGTCTAAACCCATACTAACACCTCACCTCAGCACCATCTCACTCTGGGCAAAATAGCACTTTCACACTGCTAGGGGTGAATGCTTCGCTTCCCACTCCCTGTATATCACACCCTAACCACCTCACAGAGCTCACAGCGCTATAGTCTAAACCCATACTAACACCACTTGCACAGCTATGCTACAGCGGCCAGTATGCTACAGCGCCCAGAGCACATCAGTTTACAGCAATCAGCTCACTGTTTCATCCCGAGTGTACCGGCACCTCACCTGAGCACCATCTCACTCTGGGCAAAACAGCACTTTCACACCGCTAGAGGTGAATACTTCGCTTCACACTCCCTGTGTAGCACACCCTAACCACCCCACAGACCTCACAGTGCTCCTACCCTCCTCTTTCCTCCTCTTTTCGCCCTTTTTTCCCCTTACTCACTTCAACGGAATCACAAAATGGCTGCCAACACTTCCTAGTTGCAACCGCTCGCACCGCTCGCAGCCAATAAGCAGCAAGCTCGTGCTCGTAACCCCTCAGCCAATCAGAAGGCAGAATTCCCAAAATATCGATATCTATAAATTTCGATATTGCTCCAAAACTACTGAACGGATTTGCACCAAATAAACAAAAGCGTGCTTTCCAGACCAAGACCCTTCTCCCTGCCAGACTTGGGGTAATTCCGTTCACCCGTTCGACCTGTAGCCTTGTCTAAAGTTTCCTATGGAAATTAACATAGAAAAAACATGTTTTGGGACCCCCTTTTTTCTCAGCCCCCCCTTGATAAATCACCCCCAAACTTTCGACATAGGAGCTGATATGAACAAGGAATTAGTTTGGAAAATTTCATGAAGATTCATCAAACAACGCCAAAGTTATAAGCAAAATAAAAAATGCTCTTCCTATGGAAACTTGGTCCTAACTATAACTACCTATATAGGTAATATATATATATATATATATATATATATATATATATATATATATATATATATATATATATATATATATAAATCATAAGTATTCCTCCGCTGACTTGAAAAGCGGTTCTCCCAAGAGATGGACACGGACCACGATATAAGTGCAAAATCTTTATTCCTCCGTCGCCATTACGCGTTTCGGCTCGCCTGAGCCTTGATCACATGACAGTGGCTACTGAGCAAGGTATCTTATTTAAAGTGACAGTGCTAATCCATTTAATACCACGTGATAACAATGACATCATAGCATTGAATAGACATAGACAGCATTTCTCAACTTTTTTTATACGAGGATTTAATATCAGCCTCAATTGTTTATGTAATGTGTCCTAATGCCATATATTTACAAGCCTGATTTGTATGTATTCTTGTTTGTATAATTTGTATAAGCGCTGACAGCCTTTGTAACACTTGCGATATGACAGTAAGATTCACATTGTTGCTAATGCTCCCGTGAATATCGGTAAAATACCACTTGACCTGTTCTATTGCTGGATCAGTTCACGCTCTCCTATGTACAACTGAAAGATGTCAATTCTGTCGGTACTATGGCTGATGTTAAACTATGCCCATAAATCAATTGCCGTGGTATAGTAGTTTAAAAAGTGCAATGTGCTGTGTATAAATAATATTGTGTGCAAAATACATACAAAAGAGCCGTATGTATGAGTTAGAGCATTGTATTTGGTGGAACAGTGCATAGTGACTTGATTTTATCTTTTTCTTTCTTTCTTTTCATTACGTTGTTCATTTTGCTATTTCTTGTGTTCTTATCGATCTGATTGTGAGGTGGGCTCAAAAGTTTTTGAGGTCTTGCGACTAGTTTCCCCTTGTTGTTTTGCATATTAAGTGCTGTGGACTATATGCTTGATGTAATAGGCATAATTTAATTCTGACAAAAGGATGTTGAATTATTTTAGACCTATCTGCTCAAAACCAAAAACACCCCCTATCTTCTTACTGTTAGATGGGTCCCGTAATGGAATACCCGGTTGTCCACCTCATAGATAAATTTGAAAATATGCCAATTTGGAGCAAAAATATATATATCAGTGCAAATAAAGTGTGCAAACATATGTAATTAAACAGATAAAAGGTAATATGCCCTAAAAATATCTGCCCATACAATAAATATAAAATATAAAATATGGATAGGTGCACAATATAAATTTCCAATTTTAAATACAGTAAAAATGGTTTTCTGTTTATGTAAAAAAACTCATTATAAAGCCCAATAAATATCAATGATAGATATTGTGTTTCGTTAAAGATAAAAGGAGTTTAGTTGATAAAAGACAATTAGGTTAAAAGTAATTCAACTCCGTTAAAGCTCATCAAGGGAAGGAATTTACTATGGTCATCTTATAGTTGTTTGTTGAACGTTTAAGTCATACATGTGTATAAATCCTCCGTGGCATTAAGTCACGCAGGTTGCTTAGAGTCTAATTGTAGGATATACCGAGTTTCTAACTTTCTTAATTTACTTTCCCGGTCACCTCCTCTCCTGCTTGGTGGGACTGCATCTATTACAAAGTATTTCAGGTTGTGATTGTCAGATTCATGATATTCCCTGAAATGTCTTGCCACTGGATAAGTATTATCCTGATTGGTAATGGCTCTTAAGTGTTGGAGGATACGTTTATAGACAGGTAATTTAGTGCTGCCTATGTAGCGTAAGCCACAAGGGCATGACAGTACATACACTGCATACTCTGTCTTACATGTCAAAAGCTTAGATATTTTATAATTCCGATTACTAAATGGTGTTTTGTATGTGTTGGTTTTTATCCCATGGATACATGCCTTGCACGTTTTGCATCTGTAAAATCCTTTACTAGTTTGAATCCAGCTGCTATTGTCTATGACCTCTGGACTTGTCTTGACCAGTATGTCCCTCATTGAGGGAGCTTTACTGTAGGTGATGGACACCCTCTGCGGTAGCAGGGGTCCAATCACCGGATCACTGCGTGCTAAAGGCCAGTTTTGCTGAATGATTTTATTGAGTGCTTTGTGTTGTTGGCTGTATTTGATAATTTAACGGAATTCATTGATATTTGTGTCTACTTTTACATTGCTAGCAGTGATGTTGTTTCGGCTAATGTTCTTTGGATTTTTATCCTTAATAGCCTCTTCCCTACTCCAGGCCATAGATTTCTGGATGGCACTATCAATCACCTCAGATTGGTAGCCCCGTTGTTTGAATCGGATTTTACTTTCCCTTTGTGCTACCTGCAGGTCTTCATTATTGCTGCAGATGCGTCTAAGACGCAGCATTTCCCCGTAGGGTATGCTGTTGATGAGGTGTTTTGGATGCGAACTCGTTGCGTGGAGCGTGGAATTACCCGCTGTCTTTTTTCTGAATAAGCGGGTTTCGATTTTATTGTTGCTAACATAAATTTGGGTATCTAAAAATTCAGCCTTTGAATGGCTGATGGTTGCCGTAAAATGTAAATTGATGTTATTGACATTAATCTTTTCAATGAATTAATTTGCTTGTTGTAATGTTCCCTGCCAAACTACAAATAAATCATCAATATATCTTAGCCATAGTTTGACATTGTTATTGATGTATTCACCGTATTCCTCCATGAGGACCAGCTCCTCCTATCTGCCCATGTGAAGACAGGCATAGCTCGGTGAGAAGCTGGCCCCCATGGCTACACCTCTGGTTTGTTGGTACAGCTGACTGTTAAACATAAAAATGTTGTTACACAAACAGAATCTGATCATTTCAGTCAGCGTGATATTGTGATCCTGATGCTGTGTTGATCTTTGTGATAGATAATGTTGTATTGCTGTAAGACCGTCGGTGTGCTCAATACTGGTATATAAGGCGGTGACATCCAATGCCATTAAGTAAAAATCATCCTGCCAAACAAAATCCGAAATTTTTCTTAGGAAGTCACTAGTGTCTTTCACGTATGATGGCAGTTTCTGTACAAAATCCTGTAGGTAATAATCAATATATTCTGTTGTATGTTCAACTAAACTATTTCTGGCACTGATTATTGGTCTCCCGGAGGGATCAGTATGATTTTTATGAATTTTCGGAATGAAATATATAGTAGGAATTGTTGGATTAACATTCTTTAAGTATTTGTATTCATCATTGCTGATTAATTGTGCATTTTTCCATTTCGCAAGTTTAAGATAGAAATCTTTGTATGTAGTTTTCAAGTTGGCCATGGTGGTTCGTGTGTAGCACGTTCGGTCATTCAATTGTTTATAGGCTTCCTTGTTGTATGAGCTTATTGGACTAATTACTATGTTGCCAGCTTTGTCGCTATTGCGGATCACAATTTCCTTGTTGTTTTGTAACTTGGATGTCAACTTTCTATGTTGTTGATTGACTTTGTTAGATTTCATAATCTTTGACTGTGTCGTCTTGTGTAGATCTTTAATTTGTGTAGTTACAGCTTCATGGAAAATGTCAATAGAATCTCGCATCATGATTGGATTAAAAGAGGATTTGGGTTTGAAGGGGCTTGGTTTAGGAGTATCGTTTTCATAATTGCTTTCTACGCTCAGTTCTTGCATGATCTGCAAAAGAGGTGCATCGGATTGGGTCAAAGATGTTCCATCCCTATTTGTATCAGATGGTGTAGTTGCAGTATTGACTGCTGGATGTGATGGATTGATCAGAAAATGCTTTTTCAATTTCAATTTGCGTACACCTTTGTATAAATCAAGTCTTGTTGAGGCGTAGTCAAAGTTGGTTTGTGGTGCATATGAGAGACCAAGCCCTAGGATGTTTTCTTCCTGTGCCGTCAATTTGATATTGGATAGGTTGATGATTGTATTTTTTACTTGATCTTGGATTATTGTTTGTTTTTCCAATATCCCCGTCCTCTTCTTCTGATTTGTTTTTGCTCGTTTGATGTTTGCTTTATGTCTCTGCCGCCGCTTGTAATTGGAAGTGCTGGATTTCTTGGGGCCTTGGACGAAGCGTCTGCCTGCGTTCCTGGCATAAAAAATTGAGCTCCTTCCCTGGTGATGGCTTGGATTTTGATCCCATCATTGTTGCGTTGCGCATTTCCGACTCAGATTATCTATGTTAATCCTATGCTTAAAGACTTTGATAGAAAATCAGACATTTGAGGTGAGCAGATCTAGAGTGTCGCTGGTGTTGAGGGTGCTCTTTACAGGAGCTGCTTTCCACCTATACTTGAGAACCACCCAGAGTTCTCTGCTGCTTTTTTTGCATAATTTCTGTGTCACTCTATGCCTGCAAGGGTATTGTTTTAATATGAATATATATATATGTATATGTATGTATATATATATATAACACACACACACACACACACACACACACACATATATATATATATATATATATTACCCACTGGCGGTCGCCAGTAGGTAGTTATAGTTAGGACCTCGTTTCTATTCAAAAAGCGTTTTTTGTTTTCCCAATAACTTTCTGTCTTGAAAGTTTCGGGGTGATTCGTCAAGCAGGGGCAGAGAAAAAGTGGGGGTCCCAAAACGCGTTTTCCCCATGTTAATTTCCATAGGAAACTTTAAACAAAGCTACTGCCCGAACTGCTGAACGGAATTACACCAAAGAGCCCTTTTTTGTTAAATGGTGTAAATCAGTTCAGTAGTGCCTGAGAAATTAGAAAAAGAAAAAATATTGATATCTGAGCACCGAGGAAGGTTTGCGAACCCTCCCGGGCACGAGCTTCACTCCGATTGGCTGCCAACACTCCAAACCAGCAACTGTTGGGAGCCATCTTGTGACTCGGTAACCAATTCACATGAAAAAGGGTGAAGCAAAGATAAATAACATGAAAAGGGGGCAGGGTACAAGCACCCTGACCCCCTAGGCCTGCTCAGGGGTCCCACAAGGACCCCCGGGGCCAAAAAAAGCATTAAAAAAAAATTGGCTTCCTAGGACCGGTTTCTGGCATTTCAGCCGTCTTCAGCCAGGCTTGCTTGAATCCAGTGGCAAAGTGAGCAAGGGACTCACGTCTGAGCATACCCCTGCCAACTTATGCCAGAAACCGGTCTTAGGAAGCTTGTTTCCGGTCCAGGGAAGACATGGCTTGGCAGTTCGGGCTGGACTGTTCCCATGAGGCACAGGGTCAGACTGATTTGCATATGGCCATGTCTGAACTGGGGTGGCAGAGTGGGCTAAAGAACGGTGATGGATTAAACCAAGATCAGTTGACTGGGGGCGAGTGCTTGCAATGTTCAACACTCCGTCCATCATTTCCTTTGGTTTTTGCTTTGCTTCTTTCAGTACCTTTGTTCCTCTTTCTTCACATGTCCTACCCCTGTAGCCATAGTTAGAAATTAGCATTTAAAAAACCTTTGAAATTCACTGAAAAAACCATAGGTTTCAGGGACGTTATAGTTAGAAATTAGCATTTAAAAAACCTTAGAAATTCACTGCAAAAAACAGAATTTTCAGGGACGTTATAGTTAGTTGGGCTTTTTACTCGTACAAAACAACTGAAATTCAGCCGGTATAGTTAGTTCAGCTATATTCCAAACTCCAATATGAGAATGAAAATCAGCACTCGAAGTAAAGGGAAAGAAACCTATTTATTGGGTCAGGGTTTCCTGGTTGAAAAAACCTGCCTTTCTCAATCTGTGATCCACCATCATGAAAACTCCATTTAAACTTTTTTTTTTAAAACAGTGAACTTAGACACAACACTGATCTGTTTAAGCAGCAGATTCTTAACAGGACATGTGTGGCATTGTACATTGTTTCAAAATAAATACAACAAATTACTACAACTTCTCAGAATTGTCAGTATAAAAGAGTTTTATATTGACAATTCTGGGAAGTTGTAGTGATGTGTTTAAATGGAGTTTTCATAATGGTGGATCACAGATTGAGAAAGGCAGTTGTACTGCCGAAACGTGTCTCTGTGTTTTTTTGCCCAGGAAAACCTGACCCAATAAACAGGTTTGTGTCCCTTACTTCGAGTGCTGATTATGATTCTCATATTGAGGTTGGAATATTTTTTTGATACTTTTGCGCTTGAGGTAGCTCTGTTTAAAAGCACCACCAGCGATCAGGCAGTACACCAGCACTCCACATTTCTTCCTTCTGTTATGTATATATATATATATATATATTTTTATTTTTTTTCAGAAAAAACATAGGTTTCAGTGGTGTTATAGTTAGCTGGACATTTCACTCGTACAAAACCATAGAAAATCCTCCGTTATAGTTAGTTCTGCTAACTATAACTCGTGTGCCCGCAATGCACTGCTGATGATGTCACATATTACATCATTCATGACATGGTGAGTGACATCACTGATGACATCACTGATGACATCTCAAATGACATCACTGATGACATCACTGTTGACATCATCCACGTGACAATCTGATACACCTCATCATACACTAGTATAACCTTTTATCACTCACTTTAAAATACAGAGTACCATATTTGAAACCATTGACACACCAATACCAGTTACTACGTACCCACTCACTGATTCCTAAGTCTACACACACAACTACCCATTCAACAACAGACTCACTTATACATGCAGTCACTAATTAATAGAACACTATCAAATGCACTTATACACATATATAGACATTGACACATCAGCAGTCATCTTAGTCGGTTATGCAGTCATCCTACTCACTCATGAAAATAATTAATCACACTTACATTTACTCACTTACATAATTATACACAAAATACCTCATTTATTCAAACACATAGTAACTCATAGTTAATATGTTAAAAAATGACCATTACAATTATACACTCATTCATATAGTTACTCTCACAATCACTGACTCATATATACTTATTTAAATACACCAACTCTCACATACAATGCCTTTTATTTTTTACTTTGTTGAGGATGTACAACTAAAACGTATATTCGCTCACCAACACACAAATAAATATACTCAGTCACCCAAACAACTGTTTCCACATGCACTCTTAAACCTATACACCTAGTCAATCAACCATTCACACATCTATGCATAGAGTTACACACACCCCATCCAACCACACACAAACTCAGTGTCCCATACAAATACTCACCCAACTAATCAATAACTAATATACACACTCATGTAGTTAGTGACCACCTGATGCAGCATGTTATATAACAACAGAGACAGTGATGCACACATTCACATAGTTTAGTTACTAATCCATGTATTAAGTGAGACACTTTTAATTACTCACTTAAACAGACAGTCAGACAGCTACTAAATCCTCCATCCAGACAGTTATATATCCACTCAATCTTCAATACAGATTGGTATATATAGATACATAATACATATTTAAATTTCAAACTAAACCAAATTCACTGTATGATGTCATCAGTGATGTCATTTGAGATGTAATCAGTGATGTCACTGACCATGTCATGAATGATGTAATATGTGACATCATCAGCAGTGCATTGCGGGCAAGCGAGTTATAGTTAGCAGAACTAACTATAACGGAGAATTTCTATGGTTTTGTATGAGTGAATTGTCCAGCTAACTATAACAACCCTGAAACCTATGTTTTTTTCTGTGAATTTCTAAGGTTTTTTAAATGCAAATTTATAACTATTGCGTCTCTGAAACCTATGGTTTTTCAGTGAATTTCAAAGCTTTTTTAAATGCTAATTTCTAACTATAACGTCTCTGAAACCTATGGTTTTTACAGTGAATATATATATATATACATAGATATATAAACATATATATAATCTGCATATCTATATAAATACAAATATAAATGCATGCATACATATACATATACATATATGCATACATATGCATGTTATGTACATGAAAGTTTGAAAAACACTAATACAAGCAAAGCTAAAAAGCCACCTAATTACAAGCAGGATTGCTTTAACTTAAACGAGGGCGAGACCTATTGCATTTTCAATGCTTGTTTACTTTGGTTCCATCAAGAAGGCATTCAGATGTGTCACACATTTGCCATAAATTCTGAATGGTAGCACTCTAGTTGCTCATTAGATCACTGCAGTAAAGCTACTGCTCACCAGGGAAGTCTGCTGCTGGTATTCAAAGTGCATGTTTCAGAAATGAAATAGAAGAGGATTTGAGAAGTCAAAATGTGCCCTAATATTTCTTTTTGCAGCACTAATCATAATTTCTATGGCAAAATGAACCCTCTAATTTTGTTCCTTTGCAAATTAAATGTTTTAAGTGTTACCACTTTAGTCCAATCAAGATGGCTTCAGGTGTGCCATACTTTTGTCATAAGTAAGACTGTTAGCGCTCTAGTTGTTCTTTAGAACACTCTGGGACATTCTGTCATTGGGCTATACCTGGGCTACATTTGGGTGATATTTGTGCTACATTTGGGCTCTTTTGTCTCTGGTGGCCATCTTGGGAGACTTATTTGTTATGAAGATTCCTAATTTCCTCATTTACTACAGTCTCCTCAGTAGGAAATACTTTGATTCCATCAAGAAGGCATTCAGATGTGTGACACATTTGCCATAAATTTGGAATGTTAGCACTCTAGTTGCTTATTAGATCACTGTAGTAAAGCTACTGCTCACCAGGGAAGTCTGCTGCTGGTATTGAAAGTGCATGTTTCAGTCTGCATGTCAGAATTTTATAATGAAATAGAAGAGGATTTGAGAAGTCACAAAAAATGTGCCCTATTTTTTCTTTTTTCAGCACTATTCATAATTTCTATGGCAAAATGAACCCCCTCATTGTGTTCCTTTTAAATTAAACTACTCACTCTCTACTACTCACTTGCTACTACTCTCTACTACTCACTCTCCACTACTCACTCACTACTACTCTCTACTACTACTACCCTCTACTACTCACTCTCTACTACTCATTCTCTACTACTCTCTACTACTCACTCTACTATTCTCTACTACTCACTCTACTACTCTCTACTACTCTCTACCACTCACTCTCTACTACTCTACTAC
Organism: Triturus cristatus; assembly: GCF_964204655.1. Classification (NCBI taxonomy): domain Eukaryota; kingdom Metazoa; phylum Chordata; class Amphibia; order Caudata; family Salamandridae; genus Triturus; species Triturus cristatus. The sequence goes on along the minus strand of NC_140593.1, from coordinate 1,058,165,317 downwards.
TCACTCTCTACTACTCTCTACTACTCTCTCTACTACTCACTCTCTACTACTCACTCTACTACTCTCTACTACTGACTCTCTACTACTCTGTCTACTATTCACTCTCTACTACTCTCTACTACTCACTCTCTACTACTCACTCTCTACTACTCACTCTCTACTACTCACTCTCTACTACTTGCTCTCTACTACTCACTTTACTACTCACTATCTACTACTCTACTACTCTCTACTATTCTCTCTCCTACTTACTCTCTACTACTCTACTACTCACTCTCTACTATACACTCTCTACTACTTGCTCACTACTACTCGCTCTCTACTACTCTCTACTACTCACTCTTCTACTCACTCTCAACTACTCCCTACTACTCACTCTACTACTCACTCTCTACTACTCACTCTCTACTACTCCACTACTCTCTAGCACTCACTCTCTACTACTCACTCTCTACTACTCTACTACTCCCTACAACTCTCTCTCTACTACTCACTCTCTTCTACTCACTCTCTACTACACTCTACTACTCACTCTCTATTACTCTCCACTACTCACCCTCTACTAGTCTCTCTCTTTACTACTCTCTACTACTCACTCTACTACTCACTCTACTACTCACTCTCTACTACTCTCTATTACTCACTCGCTACTACTCTCTCTCTACTACTCTCTACTACTCACTTTTCTACTCACTCTCTACTACTCTACTACTCTCTAATACTCTCTCTACTACTCACTCTCTACTGCGCACTCTCTACTACCCACTCTCTACTACTCTCTACTACTCACTCTCTACTACACACTCTCTACTACTTGTTCTCTACTACTCACTCTCTACTACTCACTACTACTCACTCTACTACTCACTCTCTACTACTCTCTACTACTCACTCTCTACTACTCCACCACTCTCTAGCACTCACTAGCTACTACTCACTCTCTACTACTCTACTACTCCCTACTACTCTCTCTCTACTACTCTCTCTCTACTACTCACTCTCTACTACTCTCTACTACTCACTCTCTACTACTCTCTCTCTACTACTCTCTCTCTACTACTCACTCTCTACTACACTCTACTACTCACTCTCTACTACTCTCTACTACTCACTCTCTACTATTCTCTCTCTCTACTACTCTCTACTACTCTCTACTACTCACTCTCTGCTACTCTCTCTCTACTACTCTCTACTACTCACTCTCTACTACTCTCTCTACTACTCACTACTACCCACTCTACTACTCACTCTCTACTACTCTCTACTACTCTCTCTCTGCTACTCACTCTCTATTACTCATTCTTTACTACTTTCTACTACTCACTCTCTACTACTCACTCTCTACTACTCTCTACTACTCACTCTCTACTAATCTCTACTACTCACTCTACTACTCACTCTCTACTACTCTCTACTATTCTCGACTGCTCACTCTCTACTACCCACTCTCTACTACTCTCTACTACTCACTCTCTACTACTCTCAACCACTCACTCTCTACTACTCACTCTCTACTACTCACTCTACTACTCTCTGCTACTCTCTCTAGTACTCTCTTCTACTCTCTACTACTCACTCTCTACTCTCTACTCTCTATTCTCTATTACTCATCCTCTACTCTCTACCTCTCTCTACCTCTCTCTCTACTACTCTCTACCTCTCTACCTCTCTCTCTACTACTCTGTACCTCTCTACCTCTCTCTACCTCTCTCTACCTCTCTCTACACACGCACACACACATATGCACATATATATGCATATATATGCATATGCATTTATATGTATGTATGTGTATATATATACATACATATATAAACATATATATAATCTGCACATCTATATAAATACAAATATAAATGCAAGCATACATATACAGATACATATATGCATACATATGCATGTTATGTACATGAAAGTTTGAAAAACACTAATAAAAGCAAAGCTAAAAAGCCACCTAATTACAAACAGAATTGCTTTAACTTAAACGAGGGCGAGACCTATTGTATTTTAAATGCTTGTTTACTTTGGTTCCATCAAGAAGGCATTCAGATTTGTCACACATTTGCCATAAATTCTGAATGGTAGCACTCTAGTTGTTCATTAGATCACTGTACTAAAGGTACTGCTCACCAGGGAAGTCTGCTGCTCGTATTCAAAGCGCATGTTTCAATCTGCATGTCAGAATTTTTTAATGAAATAGAAGAGGATTTGAGAAGTCAAAATGTGACCTAATTTTTCTTTCTGTAGCACTAATCATAATTTCTATGGCAAAATGAACCCCCTGATTTTGTTCCTTTGCAAATTAAATGTTTTAAGTGTTACCACTTTATTCCAATAAAGATGGCTTCAGGTGTGCCATACTTTTGTCATAAGTAAGACTGTTAGCGCTCTAGTTGTTCTTTAGAACACTCTGGGACATTCTGTCATTGGGCTATACTTGGGCTACATCTGGGTGATATTTGTGCTACACTTGTGCTCTTTTGTCTCTGGCGGCCATCTTGGGAGACTTATATGTTATGAAGTATCCTAATTTTCTCATTTACTACAGTCTCCTCAGTAGGAATACTTTCAGTTTTTTACTTTGATTCCATTCAGAAGGCATTCAGATGTGTCACACATTTGCCATAAATTCCGAATGTTAGCACTCTAGTTGCTCATAAGATCACTGTAGTAAAGCTACTGCTCACCAGGGAAGTCTCCTGTTGGTATTGAAAGTGCATGTTTCAGTCTGCATGTCAGACTTTTTTTTTATGAAATAGAAGAGGATTTGAGAAGTCACTCAAAATGTGCCCTAATTTTTCTTTCTGCAGCACTAATCATACTTTCTATGGCAAAATGAACCCCCTCATTTTGTTCCTTTTTAAATTAAATGTTTTAAGAGTTACCACTTTTTTCCAATCAAGATGGCTTCAGGTGTGCCATACGTTTGTCATAAGTAGGACTGTTAGCGCTCTAGTTGTTCTTTATAACACTCTGGGAAGCTACAGTAGAACACGAAGGAATCAACTGACAGTCTCTGCCCTTCTTGGATGTACATGTTTTACTGAGAATGTCAGACTTCATTCTCACATGACTGAGAAAGATAATGTGAATTTACAGAAAATATGCTCTCAGTTTAGCTTATAGATCACCTTCCAAACCTCTGTGGGAAAAGCATAAGACAGTAGTTTTCTCTCAAACACAGTTCATGATATCCCAGCAGAAGGCTTTTTCACATGGTAAAATCACCTTAGAACACACCACAATTCCTAAAATGAGTATGGTACCATCAACAAATGATTTATAATGTAACTAAAGTCTTAAAACCTTCTATTAACTGCAATCCTTTTTAATGAGGTTCTATCATGTATATTGGTCCCAAGATGGCTGCCAACACTTCTTGGATTAAGTGCTGACAGCCAATCAGATCTCACGATGAGATGTGTGGTTAGGCTCCGCCCAGATATATCTATGATTTTACTTTTGATTTTCTCAGCAACTACTGAACGTATTGACACTATTTAACCAAAAGGCATGAGAGTGAACCAAGGGCTACCTCTTTGCCAAATTTGGTGTAATTCCATTCAGCAGTTCGGGCTGCAGCTGCAATTAAAGGTTCCTATGGAAAATTGCATGGGGAAAACACATTTTGGGACCCCCTTTTTTCTCGGCCCCCGCTTGACGAATCACCCCGAGACTTTCAGGATAGGAGCAGACCGGAGCGCCCCACCAGCTTTGAAAATTTTGTGAAGATTCGTCAACCGGTGCCAAAGTTATTCCAAATAGAATGTTGCGGATTTCCTATGGATAATAGGTCCTAACTACAACTACCTACTGGCAACGAGCACATTGGGCTGTGAGTTCTGATTATAATAGATCAAAACTCCTTGTGCAGTCACAAGCCGCCCCTGGCGGCGGCCAATTGCTGTACTCACACTTCGAGGTGGGCTGGCACCGATCCAATACCTTGGACGAACAAAGAGCTGCAGATGCAGGAACCAGAATGGCAGCCAGCCAACTTTGCTAAAACGGGGCCTCTTGACGCGCCTCTGGCCGACATGGATAAATACACAGGAACCCTCCAGCAAGCAGAAAGGAAGAGGCCTCACAGGGAATCCGGTTGGGAGGCTTTAATGTGGGCAGCATGTAGGCATAAGGCATTTCGGACAAAGGTCTTCTTCAGACGCCGCTGCTAATCAAAAGCACAAACAACTCTGCGCCTCAAAATGCTCCTGCTGTCCTCTCATTGGCGAATACATATATATATATATATTTATATGTATATCTATATATATGTATATATATATACATGCACACACACATACATATATTAAACAAACTTCCTCCAGTTAGGCAAGAAAGATGGCTTTTGAAGTATGGAAAAATCCATTGTTTATTCTATTCTTCCATCAATAGACTTAGTACAGAGTTACGCATTTGGGCTGTCAATCCTTTGTCAAACTGAAAAGGCGTAATTTTAGTGAAACAATTATGCTCTCCACATGATACTAATCAAACAAACATAAAAGAAATACTTTCAAAATCTCATTATCTGGCATACATATAGTGTTACTTATAGCCTCAACAAGTACTAACCATTCATTTGAACATCTCAAAAAGCATGCAATATCATTAAAAATCAATTACTATATAACATTGCACATTGTTGGATGTATAAAAACCTCAATAGGCCTACTAAGGCAATGAATCACCAATTGAAATTAGAGCAATCTGCACCAAATACTAGAATTAATGAATTCATACATGTCTCATTGAATGGTTGTCGAATACCGCCCCATTGAGCAGGCTGCAATCACATTGAAATAAATAACTGCCACGAGAAAAATACAAACTCACAAAATTGCTATTACTGGCATTCAGTGCTGCCCTATAATCTCTAGTCATAAAGTCTCCAATTTCCTTTATTTGAACTTCAACTGAATCTCCGAGGCGCCATAATGTTCAACAGCCAAATAATAGTGAAATCACTATCTTTACCGCCACCTTGGGTCTTTTACTTGGAGAAAACCTTTGCTCTGTTGATTCATTTATTTGTTCATTTCATTACTCCCCGTAACTATAGATGCTGATGTCTCAGTCTAATTATGCCTGTTCGCACATTAGAAAGCTTCAAGCACTATGCAGTGAATTTCCAGCATGTACACACACCAAGGCGAAAACAAATCTGAGGCATCCACTGTAAGATAGACCTAATGATAAGTACATTTGACCGACTATATGTGAAACCACATCCTCTAACAAGTTGAAACCATCATGTAATTTGGTCAGAAATTGTCTACTGAATGACGCATATCTTAACCAGTGTAATATAAAATATTGAGATAATGAAAAATTTCCTAGTAATCATGAAGGAAAGTTTCAATTAAATTAAGGACACGGAGACGAGGATTACGCTCATCTTTCTTTTATTTCTTCTCCAGCAGCTTCAACATCCAAACAAAGAACACAGTCCGCCAATAACAGCACAGGTATCCACCTAGGTGGGCTCCCCTGTTGCAGACTTCCCCTTTCTTGACTGCTACCAGGGAGTCTACTAGTTTCCTTTACTCAGTTTTGGATAAATGGGAACCTGAAAGAGGCTAGAAGATGCAAATGAATCTGAAGACTTTTTGTTTTGTTCCGTGGCACAGGAGCTGCTCTAAATTTATGAAGCAGCACTAAGCCACTTTTTCGGCTTAATGCTGCCTCATAAATATTGTTCCCTTTAACACATTTTTCTGCGTTAAAGGGGAATGCAATGGGTGTTGGTGGGGCATTCCCAGCAACGTCCATGGCTTTTAGACACTGCCCCAGATTTACAAGAAATTGTAAATCTGTGGCAGCTCCAAAAACGTAGTCCTCCCCAGGGGAGGCGTAAGGGAGGCACAACAAGGATTTTTCTGCAGCCCACATAGACAGAGGAAAAATATTCTGGTTTTTATGCAGGTAGGTTTCCCTTCTTGCACAAAAATAATCATACCTGCAATGCAGGCACCCTTGCATTATGATGCAAAGGTGCCTGCATTGGCGCATGGCGGCCCATTGTGCACCGCCACAGGGGAAAGGGACAGGAATGCGCTGTATCTGATAGATACAGCACATTCCTGCCCTTTTCTTTTGCCTTAGGGCAGCGCAGCAAGAAGGCCTGAGGTGCTGCCCTACGGCAAAACCTAATAAATGAGGCCCTGAGTGATCATTAGCATGGCAATGTAGTTAAAATGAATTGACGACCACTGCAATGGCTAAATACAGACCATTTGTGAACAATAGTAGAATTAAATGTTATAATGATGCTCTCATACAGATGATATGGTTTGTTAATTGCAGCTCGAATTAAGTTATGTTGTTTTTTTTATTTTGTATATAATATATGGAATCGTTGCTATCTACTAGAATTCCCATAAGGCCTCCGAGTGGCCATATTGGGCTGCTGTATATAAGCTGCAGCTGAAAACAGACTCACATACCGTGAGCAAGTCCTTTAGTTGAAACGTGTTAGTTTGGGACTGAGATGCGGCTGTTTGTTTGAAGTAAAATGCCTGGATTTTGACAAGGATACAAATTTGAAAGGCCAAGTCAGCAAGGGAATAGAAGCGTTTTTTCCCATATTCTTCCAGGTTCTCTGCACTGAGGATCTAGCACCCGTTGTCCAAGACCTAGATGACTGGTTGAGGGACAAGGAGATACCTACGCTTAGCTCAGAACAGCAAAAGTACTTAGGCAACAAAATAACTGGGAGTGAAATCTTGGTAGCAATTAAGAACCTCAAGAGAGGCAAAGCAGCAGGACCTGAAGCAATTCCAATCAATCTTTATATTTTGCTAGTAAGGGAAGTCATCCCAGTTTGGATTAAGTTGTTCAATTCCATTTTACTCGAGGGCCTGCTCGTACCAGGGTCATGGAGTGAAACAGTTATTTCATTGATATGAAAGTGGACACTCTTATGGAATTCCTCAAACTCTTTAATTAATTATGGAGAAATAATTATTTTCAATTCATGAACTTAAACACTGTTGGTATATTTACAATGCTTCCTGTTTTGTACAATGTTACACCCCACATAACATTGATATTGAACACTCACATTTCAGGACTTTATTTTGTCCCTCGTTCACCAGGTATCAAAGTCATTTTCTATAACAAAATAATTATTAAAAAACACCAATTCAATAACCATATATCAATGTTTGAAAATTATTTACATTTCCTCGCTTTTCACAAGAGTAATCTTATTGAATATTAATTTGCTTCACAATACGAGGTAATCCTTCAAAAACCAATCCAAAGTCTATTCAGTTTTCCTGTAAAGTCTCCCAGACAACACTAAAGTTATGGTTTATGTCCATTGGCTTTGTTACCTTTCAACCTTATGTTCACTTCTAAATCAGTAATATACAGCTAGAGGACAAAACCATTTAATTAATGGTGCTCTTATGATGAAATCCTAAATTTCTTGTTCCACCTTCATTCACAAAAAGCAGGGAAAAGCCTACATTAGACATTTGAGTCACTCAAAAAAAGGATACAAGAACCTTCTCTTCTCAAAGCATCGTCGTCGTGTCTCCATCAAGTGTATGTTTTGGTACAATATCGCAAGTTTGGCAGCAAAGTTATGCTATATTTTGATCATTGCCAAGGAAGAGATTGACTGAATATGAATGTGTTCTTGATGATTTGTGATTTTTTTATTCCTATTGTAATTTTATAAGACGTTTATCAATATATAATATTCCACATTGCATTAGAACACATAAATATCAATTAAATGTAATATTTCTTGAAATTCATAAAATGCTATCTCTCTTGCTTTTTGTGTGATGTATATAATGACCTTTAACATGCTGCTGCAATTATTGCATTAAAAACAAGGATGTGTTGTGCCCATATTTTTAAATGGGCCAAGAGTAGTTGTACTGGTTGTAATGTTCAGATTTTATTAACCTCTCCTTTAATATACGTTTTCTGCCATTTTATCTTTTTAATTATTCAGGGATGTCTGCTAAACTGAATAAATAAATGTGTACATTCTTCCATGTCTTTCTGACCTGACACTTTCAATAGATCCCTACTTGAAATTCAGGGAAAACTATCAGTCATTTGTTTTAATATTTGTTCTGAATAGCCTCATGCACATGTATGAAATTTCTCTCTCGCGAATTAGACATTGTTCTTCGTTGAACACTGTGAATTTACAAACAATAGTTGACTGTACAGGAAGCTATTTTTATTGTATTTGGATTAAAGCTTATTGCCAGTAATAAGATGTTGAAATCTGTCTATTTACCAAAGAGATCCTTGATAAATTGATTTTGTTCCACTCTGAGTTGCAAAAATAAAAAGATATGTCTTGGACATCTTCGTTCAAAAAATAGTTTAATGGAATGATGTACATTATTTAAATATTTGCTGAACTCTCCACATTATTTTGCCACGTTTAATCAACCTATAAACACAGATTCCATATTATGTCAAAAGGATTGATGACATACTTTTTAAAGTTTTTATTAAAACATAAAATAAACCCAAATCAAATGAAACAACTCTATACACATCACTACATTTACACCAAGTCCCAAGTTGTATTCCCAGTCACGATGATGTGAAATAAATTCCTTGAACAAATTGTGCAAGTAAAAATTAGCCTATAAAGAAAATAATGAAGCTAAGTTATAAAATCCATCACTTTCAGCACAGAAAACACAATCACCTATGGAAAAGAAACTAACATTACAATTTCCTTGATTGCTTCTTATCTCTGTATATATACTAGAACAAACTTGTATCTGAGAACAGTTGTGACATTTTCCTTGTAATCCATTCTTAATTAATCTTTTATCTAGAAGGATCGGTATATGGGATCACTATTTAAGCTAATTTAACCTCCTCTTTTTATCTAAGGTAAGGTGTATTCATTACCTAACATGCCTATGTTTACAACACAATCTCCCTTTATGCTGAATTCAACATATAATTCTTGTATTGCTTTACATTCTCATCTTCTGATAACTTTGTAATTTTTCTTCAGTTTCAATAACATTATAGCAATGTCTTTTTGTAAAATACGATGTATTGTTCAGTATGAGTGGCGCAAAATCACTTTTAGGTTTCAATATTTATGCTTCCATTTCCATATGTGTTTCATAAAAATGTACATTTGTTGAAAAAGATACTTCAAATTAATTTTTTCCAGTAAACTTATACAATTGAATCTTAGTCACCAATTCTGTTGTGTCAAAGGGGCTGACTTAGACTTCGGAGGGGTAGAGGGTCTATCCGGATGGTGATGACATTTGCCCTGCCATCCTCGGGGACCTATGCCTGCCAAATGTAAAGTTGCCCACCATCCTCGTAGACAACTCCTAAAATTGTCAGGAACTGGCTTCACAGCAGTTCCAGTTAATAATATAAACATTTGATGGATGGCTCCAACAAATATGATGGACGCCCATCAAACATTTACATTGTTTTTCTTTTTTTTTTACAAACTCCCAAACCTTGGGTTTGTTTTAAAAAAAATTAAAATTAATGTGACCAACACCATGGGAAATATATATATGATCGACCACTCTAAATTGGGGGGCAGTCAGGTGGCTAATTGGAGGAGTATGTGGGCACTGGAGCTGGAGTGCACTCCATTGTTGACATACTTAAGATCCACCCCCCTCTGAATTGAGCATGCAGACCTTGAGTTTGATAGAGAGGGTACTCCATTAATGTAGAAATGGAGGACCCTATCCATCAAAGTCTAATTAAGCCCCATAGTTGGATACAAATGTTAAACCTTTTATGCACTTGCCTAACCTTCTTCTTCATCACTGTTGCCAACATATCAAATGATCCTATCTTTCCCTGATGGCACATATCACTTTGAGGATCAGATCAGCACAGATTATTTACTCTTTTATCTGAATGGGCAATAAACTAGCTGCTAATCAGTGACTTTCAGACAGTAAGCATTCCATCTAGTAAGAGATTCTCTCACAGTATTGTTAATCATTCTTCTCTATTCTGCTAATACATTGTATCTGTATTTAAATCAATACTTCTTATAAAACAACATTTAATACATTTAAGTATCAATGCTAATCCTTCAGAGTCTGTTTGTCTGTGCACCGAAATTAATTCTTGGTCAGATGTAGGAAAATATTTATTCAGAGGAGCAGAGGACATTAGCACGCACTATCCCTTTCTGTGAAAGTTAACAGTGCAGAACCTCCCACTATCAAGCACTTTTATATTCTTCCTAAACTCAGAGCAAATAGCGCCTTTCAGGTGGATTTGCTGTACATTTCGACTAGTGACTCGGCCTCCCTGCTGCCAAGAGATCACTGTTAGCTTTGGAGGCACCGGAGTCGGACATGCTGTTTGACAGGACTAAGCCCGCTGTAATATCTGCCCATGCGGCGGTGGGAGGTTCCTTGGCATTGACAGCTGCATGCCGAGGAGAACAGGCGCGGCCCTGGGGGCTGCCAGCATCGGCTGTAGCGACTCCCTAGCAGCGGCGGTTGCCCCACTAACCACGGCCCATTGATCGTCCAGAAATACAGTCACATAACATTCATCAATGATGAATGTTATGTGACTGTAGTCATCAATAAAAATGCATACTGAGTCACGTCGCGAGTCCCGGCTGCGACTCACCATGACGCTGCAAGCCTTGGGCCAATCGGATGCTAAGGGGGTGGGTGGGGCTGCGGCAGCAGAGTGTTTGACTGACAGCCTGCAGGCAGCAAATAGTGTGCATGTTCCGTTTTGGGCTAATCATTTTTACGACCAGCCCGAACATGCGCACTACTAGCCTTCCCTTAGGAGACCGAGGGTTGCTTCATGCAGCAACCCCCGGTCTCCTATGGGCAGCGAGTATCTCTGCTCTAGCCAATCCTGGCACTGCTAATGCAGCGTCTGGATTGGCTGAGTCTCGAGACACCAGTTCCTTCCCTCTCTCCTACTCTTTCCACCTTCCCTCCTTACTGCTCGCGCCCAGCCGTTCGGAGCTCTCCCTTGCAGCCCCCCACCAACCATCCGTCACCTTGCTGCAGTATTGACAGGCAGGGAGATGGGGTTGAATGAATCACGCAGATGGAGAAACCAGAAGAAGACGCGTGCTTTCTGCGCCTCGTCGTGTCCGCAGCCTATCCTCGCTATCGGAGCACCAAACTTCCAGGGACTGCCCCCTCCCTCCCCGCAGCCACCGTCTGAGGTGACTACAGCACCGTACCGACGGCGCACTGGAGGAACGGATATTTAGAGGAAGGTGCTGCCGCAACAGGAGCCGGCGCTAAGGTAAGGCACTTCTCGTTTGTCCTACGGTTGAGCAGGTCTCTGCTGAGACCCAAACACATGGCTGCACCTGCGGATTGGGGCATCTCTGTGGGGCAGAGTTGGAAGAGGCAGCAGGGGAGGGGGACTAAAGCACTTCAATAAAAGGCAGTTGTCATGCATGTTTCTGCTCCTACACGATGAGCACTTATTAAACGCACATAATTACAGAGTTGCTGTGCTGCTGTGTGTGCCTGGTCCATGCCGCAGTTTACCCCAGTGCTGCTGAATGTGGCCTCAGAGGGTGCCTTTCATTCAACTGTGCAGTGTATGTTTGATTACACAAATATGTATCACTGTCACTGTATTAATTACAAACCTTCAATAGCGGTAAAATGAGACGCTTCATTCTCAGAGCCTTGTGTGGTTAATCTGACAGCATTTCTGTTGCATTTGCCATAGAAAGAGCCCGCAGTGGGGCTTGTTTAAAATATGTAAGTCCATGCTTTGAAGAAGCCAGTTCTTTCTTGAACAAACTGCACGCAGTATCATGCTATTTTCATGCACCAACTCCCAGACGTTTCGCATTGTGTTGACTGTAAGAAAGTGCACGTTAATACGTCCCATCATCCCGCTTTTGCAGCGACCGCATGTGTGAATAATGCCCAGTAACGAGAGTTCACTTCTGAGTTAAGTAAACAGAACGAACAGACAACTGATTTGACTCGAGATCGCTCATTTTACAGAAGTCACGCATAGTTCCCTCGTGCCAAAGAGGATAACGTGTACAGTGGTGAACAAGAAGCATGATTTGTGCTCTCCCAAGGTCATTCAACTCATTTGAACCTATATCTGCGTGGGTAGTCCTCTATGAATTAAGCTGTGCGGCATAACATAGAACAGATGTAAAAGTAGCCTTTTATTTAGCTATCCTGTGTTCTACTGCAGCAAACATTGAAAATTAAAAACAGAAATGTAACCATGTAAGTGTATTCTTTAACTTTTTCAGATGGAGTTTTAGTCAAACTGTGAAGCTAGTACTTAAAAAGCCTATGACCGACATGTTGCATTGCGCACAATTGTGGTCATTCAACCTGCTCCTGCCTAGCCATCCCCACGTGTTTCCTGCTCCCTAGCCACTATCCACACCAACCACCCCATTCTGCTCTACCTATCATTTTTGTTGTTGTTCATTTGAATGTTTTTGTAGTTTTTCACTCCCCTTGTGTGTTTAATTTCAATTTTTGTTCCCCAGTTTATATTTTTTCTACTCATACCAACCAGGCCCTGACAGCACTATCTATGGTAGAGGGAGACAGCTCTGCCAGAGTCCCACACCCCGTGTGGCTGACAATGACTCCACCATATTTTTGATGAGGCTGAGGTGGATCGAATGAATATTTGTTGTGCAGTGTCACCTCCCCCTCATGCTGGCCGCATATGCAGAAATAGCAGCGGTATTTGCTCGAGTTGACTGCTGTAAAATCGAGAAAGGCATAGACAAAGCTCCGGTCTAACATAACATAATAGACCCCAGGTTTGTCCATTAAACTTGTTCACATCGCTAACTAGTGTTTTCTATTGGAAAGGGTAGAGCCAAAGCAGTCTTGCTTAGTACCCTAGCCCTCGTCAGAAGTCAGACTTGCTTTGCAACCCAGAAATTCTCTGAAATAATCTATGTTTTCTTTTATGAATGCCTAGAAAAACTGAATTTTTAATCCATTTAAATAACAGAAATAGTGCTGAAAATCGCATTTAAAAAAAAATTCTTCACGACGGGAGAACCCCCCCGAAACCCCCTTTATTGCCGCCCGGCTCGTTCGCTGCACTGGCTCGCATACGTTGATTCGTTCTGCATACGCTTCACCAGCTTCAAATCCCACCAGCCGCCACTGCTCCCTAGGAGGGCTCACTGAAACTACAACATTACCTAAAAGTGCCGGATTTCTGCAGCGCCCCTCCAGCGCTAAAATGTGTTTTTATAACATTCTTGTAGACACAACTACTGGAAAAAAGAAGAGTTGAATGACGTGCAGTTTAAGCACGTTCTTCAGGGTTTACAGAAGGTTGCCGAGTGCCTGTAGCAGCATGTCAATGAGTGATGCTATCCTCATGGTTTCAAGCCAGCAGCCATGCTGTTACAGATACATAACTGAGAAATAAGAGGCAATAATTGGTTGCGCTAAATAAAAAACACTATATCCAAGGCATAATTATGTAAATTGATGACGCAACACTGATTTTAGCAAGTGAGGTGCAGGAAACGTAGGCCAAACAAGAAAACAAAATCCAAAGGCGAAGCGTAAAAACTGATAGGGGGTCAAGGACAGGAGTTCTTTGGGAAAGGCTTCAACTGTGGGCATTGCGGGACAATATATTGCATCTTCATTTTCCAGTGTGATATTCGCAATTGGCTGCATGCTGCTAGTTGGGAGGCTTTGCAGAAGGACGTATGTGGTTTGTGTCAATTATTTATCTTCTACTGGTGCAGCTGTCCTGGGCACAAGTTTTAGATATATTGGCGTTTTGGTTTTTATGACTCCCTTGGTGTCCAACTCAAGTGGAATCTGCAACGATGGAAAGAAAACAAATCATCAGTGACATTTAATCGGGACATGAAGACATTAGATGAAATCTGAGAGGCAGATAAAGAGCTCTAATTCACAGGTCATAAGGTTGAAGACATAACTAACTGGCAACAAAAGCATCACACAGGTTAGAACTGGATCCAGCAGCAGATACGACCATCAGCTACCTAACACACATTTATTTGATGGGCAACTGGAAAAATTACACGTCTGGGTTCTTTGGATAATGGAATATGCAAACTTAAGATTTAGGAACTTTCCAAATAGCACTGAAAACCACATCTTGTGCCAGAGACAGTTGTGAAACTGATGGAGGTTACCAAAAACAAGAAAATATTGGGTTATATCAAATTAAAAATAATTTGTTGAGGGTCACTGAGAATACAGGTATTAATTTGCTGAGGGGCATGGAGAATACACAGTTGTAAGACAAAAAAATTGGAGGTGCCGCGGTACACTGATCAATTCGAACTAAGTTCTGAAATATTTAATTTAATGGACAATACCGGTGAACAAGTGCATGAATAACACTTACCATTTCCAGTGACAAAGTCACAGTCACTGTTTGATTAGCGGTTGTCGGCTGTTTGATGGGACCATTAATACATTGACGGCACCATTAATATATTGACGCCCTTACTTGCAGGCCATTAGCATGACAGTTTACTTGAATGGTTGTCTCTCATATGGGGCCTCATGTAGGTAAATATAATTTACCGATTCTTAAATACCGAACTTTACCGAATCGGTATTTATGAATCGGAAAGTTATATGTAGGTAATAATTCGGTAATAATTACCGATTCGGTAACATTCGGTATTCAAGAATCGGAATTTACCGAATCGGTAAATACCGAGGTGGTATTTACCGAATCGGTAAAATCCGAAGTGGTATTTACCGAATCGGTAAATACCGAATCGGTATTTACCGAATCGGAAAAACGAAAACACATGACTGGATGAAACAGCCAATCCTGTGCAACCACACCCCACCCAACCAGGAAGTGGCCACACCCAGGCAGGTGCACACAATCAACAGACCCTGGAGAGGCTGGGAGTGCAGAGGAGAGGCAGGGAGCCAGTGCCTGATTGTGCAGCTCAAAATCACTATGTCCAGCCAGAGGACACAGAGAGATGGAGGGAAAAGGAGGAGGAAGCAGAAATTCAGCCCCAGGGAACTCCAGGTGCTAGTGGAGGAGGTGGTGAAGCAGCACCAGAAGCTGTTTGGGAGGCAGTCCCTGCAAGTGCCAGAGTCAGAAAAGCGCAATATATGGCTGGGAATCCAGGCGCAGGTCAATGCTGTTGGAGTGACCCCCAGGGACATTGAGGTACTGAAAAAGCGCTGGTACAACCTGAGGATCGTCACAAAGAGGAAGATGGGGGAAATACAGAAGGAGGCCAGCCGGACAGGAGGTGGAATTAACAGGGCACCTGCCCTCACCGAACTGGAGGAGCTGGTGGAGGCCACAATAGAGCACGAGAGCGTCGTGGGCCTTGGGGATGCCGACAGCTCTGCCAGAGCCGCCACCCAACAAGGTAAGACGAATGCACAGCAATGTAGCCCCCCCTACCCCTATCCCACATCCCCCATTGTGAAATGAGTATCCCACTCCAGTCCATGTGTTAGTGCAGACAGGCAATGCATTATGGGAGATGTAGTCAGGGAAACCCCAACCATGAACTGAATAGCACAGAACAACAATGCATGGTACACACATTAGCCAAAAGCAGGCAGAGGACAATGTGAGAGTGTTACAGAAATTTATTGTGATGCTAGCAATGCAGGGCTTCAGATACACTGAGCTGATGTTGCATTTCTGTCCACAGATGTAACATCGCGCAGGACTGCACATGCTACAGGAGAGAGGGCACACCGGCAAGACAGGTCAGCTCTGGCCAGCACAAGTTCTGCCCAGGGAGTATTGCCACAGCCAGCATCACCACTACCACAGCCAGCATCACCACCACCACAGCCCGCATCACCACTACCACAGCCAGCATCACCTCAACCACAGCCAGCATCACCTCTACCACAGCCAGCATCGCCACTCATGTTTGAGTCACCGGCCACATCAACCGCCTGCATTTGTGAGGTCGAGGAGGCGTGCTGCTGCCAGGTTGCGAGTGTTAGACACCTCATCTGACGACAGCAGGGGCCCGGAGCCAAACACTATGCCCCAGGATGGGAGCCATGCCACTGTGCCCTCCACCTCACAGGGAGAACACACGGGTGCAAGACGGCGCCGCAGGTCGCGGGTGCAGAGTCCACCAGCAGACGTTGACAGCCATGGGGTCTTCTCGGGGCTCGAGGGCAACATGCTGAAGCAACAGCGCCTGCAAACAAAGGCAGTTATGTCAGTGCAGCGGCATATGCGGGGACTGAAAACCACTTTTGTAAACATGGACAGGAACATCAGCGCAATGGCGGTGGGGATGGGTGACATGGCAGCGGGCATTCGGGACATGTCCTAGTCCATCAAGCTGTTGTGCAGCAAATATGATGCAGACAGAGCTGCACGGCGCCGGGAACGGCAGAGGAGAGACAGTCACACCAGGGCACTCAACCGGCTGGCAACTGCCACTTCACTACTCTGCCGGCGCTCTGTGTCTATGCAGGAGGGCCTGACACACTGCAGCAGCGACGTGTCTCGGGGGATGGTGCAGGTCACAAGTGCACTTGAGGTGCTATTGACAAGTCAGGCGGCCACAACTGGTGCAGGGGATGCTGCGGAAAGCATCGACACCAGCAGCAGGAGCAGCATAACACCCCCGGTCCCAGATACACGCAGGAGCAGCAGGCGGCTTGGGGCTGGCACTAGTGAGGAGGCTCAATCCGTGCCATCCCACACTGTAGCGCGTGGCCGCAAACATTAATGCAGCACCGCATAGCCAAAGACTATTGGGTGATGTAACCCTGGACTTACTACTTGTAATTACGCAATGTTGCCAGAATGGCATATTCTTGGTGTGGTGGCGTAGTGCCGCATTATTAAACTACGTCATGACATCCAACAACTGGCTGTGTCCCCCTACTTACTCAGAAATAGTTGCATGTGATCTCTGCCCGTCTCTCTCTCCCATCTGTTGCTGTTGGCATTCCAGCTGCGTTGGCCTCTGGCTGACCTGACTCATCCTCATTGTCCTCAAAATCTGTTAGTTCCACCTCTGTACTTCTCTTCGTGGCAAGGTTGTGCAGCATTACACAAGTGGCAATGATCTTGCAACAGATGATGGGTGTGTACTGGCGTGCGCCTCCGCTCTTGTGGAGGCAGCGGAACCTGCTTTTCAATAGTCCAAACGTGCGCTCCACCACGTTGCGTGTAGATTTGTGTGCCATGTTATATCGTCTCTCACTCTGGGTTGATGGGTGTAGGTAGGGAGTGAGGATGAATGACCGCACGGCATATGCACTGTCGCCTAGGTGAGTAAAAGGGAACCATCAGTCACATGCCTCAATACACTATGATTTGCAAGTATCATGGGGCGTCACTGTTACTTACCTAGCAGGTATCCTTCTCCAAATTCTCCGGCAAGCAGTCGTGTGTAGATCCCACTGTTCTGGAAGATGTAGGAGTCGTGGGTGCTCCCAGGAAACTTCGCAACAATATCAGTGATGATGTTCCCTGCATCGCAGATTACCTGCACATTGATGGAGTGGGTGGACTTTCTGTTCCTGTAGATGTGCTCAGTGGCAGCTGGTGGGAAGATTGGGATGTGTGCGCCATCAATACAGCCAATGACATGGGGGAACTGTGCCATGTGATAAAAGTCAGTTTTAGTTTTCTGCAGTTCAGCCTGTGTGTTTGGGAAGCTGATGTAGTGGTGCATTCTCTGCATCATGGCATCCAGGAACTTCCTGAAGAAACGGGACAGGCAACTCTGGGATACACCGCCCACCGCAGCTATCACCCCCTGGTAACTGCCAGATGCGAGTAGATGTAGGCTGCAGAGCACCTGCACATGTGGTGGTATGGCATGCGCCCTTCTTGTTGGCTGGTCCAGGAGTGGGTGCAGGTCCCTTATCAGGTCCATGATGGTTTGTGGGTGTAGCCTGTACCTTTCATGTATCTCTGCGTCAGTCTGTTGAAAGAGTGTGATGCGCTGTCTGTAGATGCGTTCCTCCCGTCTCCAAATCCTCAGACCTGCTGCCTGTAGACGTAGGCGCCTTGCAATGACATACAGAGCGGCCATGTTGTCCACGCTGTTGCATTTTGGGATTGCTTATATGCACTGTTGATGCTTACCACCTGCTTTCAATCTGTGTTAATTACCGACTCTTACTTACCGAATTTCATGGATTTCTTAATTACCGAATTTACCTACATGTCTTTTTCCGTTTTACCACTTCATATTTACCACTTCATATTTACCACTTCATAATTACCACTTCATATTTACCGAATCGGAAAATATGTATTCGGTAAATATGAATCGGTATTTTAGAAATCGGTAAATATGAATCGGTATTTACCGCTTCATATTTACCGAAAACTGGTTTTTGGCCTCCTACATCTCACTTGACTAAATACCGGTCGGTAACGGGATATTTACCGAATTTCGGCCGTTACCGACCGGTATTTAGCTACCTACATATGGCCCATAGTGTTGTAAACTGAAATTATTTCTCTCTGATCTGAGCTTAGGGAAATGGGCATTATATAGCTGTGGTCCATTTTATCTGTACGGCCACAACCACATTGTCTAGACCTGTTGGCTCGCTGGTGCCAAGTGAGACGTCCAGAGGTTTCAGACAGTGGTATAATGAGGAACATTCTTTCTTATGCATCCCACCACATTCTACCATGTATTTTGCACATGTTGGTCAGATATATACCTGATCTTGAATTCCAGTGTTAACCCATGGTAGGCCTTATGTGTTAAGCTGTAGGCGGACTCTTGCCACTTGGAACTCTACCTATTGCAAGTTAATTGTCTCTCGGATATGCACAGTTTGCATCTTAGCGTGCACACACTGGGACAGTGCTCTGGTGAGTTACATTTTAAGGCTGCAGAGGTGAAGACATAATGCCAGACTGCCTATGTACCATTTGCAATCGACTCCTGTGATATGTGTTTCAAATGTCAAGTAGAAGGGTCAACTCATACTTGTTAAAATTCAAGCTCAAATTGACATTGGTGCCACAATTAGCGACATGGGCAAGGCTTTGTGGGGATCCCTTGACACTGCAACTAATGCATTTTCTGAGGGGCACTCATGATGGTCAAAGTAGAATCCATTGAATTAGAGGCTTTCTGTTTGGAGCTAAGAATAATGAAGATCGGAGGTTCTGATTTTCTTTTGAGGAGCATTGAGGATAGCAAAAGTAGTCTGCCTTCAAATCAAATCAAAGGAGGCATTCTTTTTACTGCACAGTGTTAGAAATGGGGGTCTCTAGTTAGCAGAAGTATGCACCTTGTCCAAGTAGGGACCCTTCCTTCTAATCAGGATAAGGGAATTATATGTCTAAAATAACCCCTGTTCATCCCTTTGGTAGCTTGGCACAAGCAGTCAGGCTTATCTCAGAGGCAATATGTAAAGCATTTGCACATAACACACAGTAATGCACTGAAAAACTACAAAAGGACATCACACCAGTTGTAGAAAAATAGCCAATATGTATCTGTGTAAACACGACCAAAATGATAAACATCCAACATACTGTAACAAAGTTATGAAATTTGCAAGAATAAACTTAAAAGACAGTTCCTTAAAGTCGATAGCTCTGGCGTCAGTGGACCATGGCTGCGGTGCGGGATGGGGCAGTGCTTCATATACCTCACGAGCAGTGCCCCAGGCCACGGTGCAGGCAGCATCCATGCCATCATCTTGGAGCATCGTCATCAGTGAGACCTGGGCAGCAATGTGAAGCAAGGTGATGCAACGTGCAGTGCTCACAGGTCACGGCGTAATAAGCGGCTCAGTGATGGCGTTGGGTGGCATTAGTGAAACCATGGCGGCGGTACTCGTTACAGTCCCAGCAGGTCAGGTAACTGGCAGCAGCATTGTTAACAGCGGTGGGTTGCTTTTCCCCTCTGTGGCAGCTGAAACATGTAGTTCTAGGAGCAGGTACCCAGAGGATGGTGAGGTCTTTGGTGTGTCTGAGACTTCCACGCGGAGGCAAGCTCTACTTCAAACCCTTGGAGAGCTTTAACAGCAGGACTTACAAAAGTTCAGTCCAGTCCTTTCATTGCCCAAGACAGAAGCAGCAACTGCAGTATAACCCAAAAACGCAGCAAACAGTAAAGGGGTAGTACTGCTCCTGGCATCTCTTCCAGCTCTTCTTCTTGCCAGTGTCCTTAGTCCAAAAGTGTTCTTTTGAAGTCGTTGATGTTCCTGACACTTCCAACAGGAGGCAAGCTCTACATCAAGCCATCAGAGATACTTAGACAGCAGGATGATAAGAGTACAGGCCAGTCCTCTCACTGCCCTAGACAGAAGCAGCAAGAAGCAGGCCAATAGAGCAAACCATGCAGCAAAGTAGTAGTTCCTCCTGACAGCTTTCTCAGCCCTTCTTCCTGGCAGTTTTCTTGGTCCAGCAGTAATCTAAATTTCTGGGGTTTTAGGTCTAACACTTATACCCCTTTTTCTCTTTGAAGTCTTTGTGCAGAATGTTTCTCTTGCTCAGTAAAACCAGTTCTGTCCTCCCTGGTCCAGTGTCACTAAAGGGGGTGGAGATAGCATTGTGCAGGGCAGCCACAGCCTATTCTGGTGTCATTGACAACTTCGCCCTGCACTCTAGCTCAGGATGGCCCATCATATGCAGGGCACATCGCAGCTCCCTTTGTGTGAGTGTCTGGAGTCAATGCACAAACAGCCTTTGTCAATCTAAAACCGGACGGTGAATCCACAAGCAGGCAGGGGCACACAGGATGGTTAGATAATAAAATGGGCAATTCCTAAAAGTTGCATTTTCAAATACCTAATTTAAGAAAACCATCTTTACTAAAAGGTGTGTTATAAATTCTGAGTTCACAGAGTCTATACTCCAAATCTTAAGCTGTTCCCAATGGAAAGCTTCACTTGTAAACAAGGCAGCTCTAGTGTTAGCCAATGGAAGAGCTAATCATTGCAATAGTGGAAAACAAAATTGGCAGTATTTTTCTAGCAGGACATGTAAAACACACCAGTACATGTCATACCTTACACATACTCTGCACCCTGCGCACAGGGGTCCCTTGGGCTTACCTGAGGGAGCATTACATGTAAGAAAAGGGAAGGTTAGGGCCTGGCTAGTGGGTGCACTTGCAAGGTCAACAGGCAGCTCTGAGAAACATTTGGAAGGCTAATGATGTGGGTGGCACAACCAGTGCTGCAGGCCCACTAGTAGCATTTGATTTACCGACCCTGGGCACACCTTTGCACATTACTAGGGACTTATTAGTAAATCAAATATGCCAATCATGGAAATGCCAACCAGTAACACAATTTACATGGTGAGCATATGCACTTTAGCACTGAATAGCAGTGGTAAAGTGTCCAGAGTCCTAAAAGCGGGAAAAATAAGTAAAAAAGAGGAGGTAAAAAAGCAAAAGGTCTGGGGGTAAACCCGCTAAAAATGCCAGGTCTAACACACAGTTTTAATATGTTGCTAAAAATTGGCTTCGGATCTGGAACCGGATTACACAAGTTGTGTGCTCCGCACAGATGACGCAGTTTGCTATCAAAATTTTGACTCTGTCCACCTGAACTGTACATCTGTAATATGGAATGTACACCAGACTTTAACATGGCATACATGTACAGTCATGAACTATACTCATATTCAAGGGTCATTTATTTCGAGTTTCAGTGCTCACAGCACCATAATAGACCATCTTATACATCCACCACTCTGTCACTTTTTACACTCCTATTCACATTTACAGAAGGTGTGTTTGGACGTGCGCAGGTGATCGTCCATTTGCCTAAAAATGGGGCAGATAGCTTCTGTGTGTTTTCAACACCTCAATTGTCCTCAGGACACACAAAACTTGCTAATTGAAATCTTTATCATTCCGAGTCCAGATCTTAAAAGAGTAAGCTTAGTGACTAAAAGACTGGTGAGTCGGTAATGGCTCCTTTATTTACAAGAAACTTTCGTGACTGAAAGTCAAACACGTAAGGAATATGAGGAGGAAGGTGGATGAGCCAGGAATAGATCAATTACGTACTAGAAATTTTCCTTAATTTGATAGAAAGTCTTATTTTAAGTAGGAAATACGACGAGGAAGATGGACAAGTCGGTAGCGGCTTCATCACCTATTAGAAATTGTCATTATTCTGAAGATTACTCACTAGCAAACTTCATTACTCTTTACTTCATTACCTCTGAGTCTTAAATGAGTGAGGAATGTGAAGAAGAAAATAGAGTGGGTGGTTTGGAGGGAATCTAATACTAAAGGAAGCTAGGTACTGGGTCTCATACACATTGTGAGAGGAATTATGTACATTAAGGTTAATATATGCTCCAAGGGGCATGGACAATGGACAATAGTTAAATGTTAGAGTTCCAAAATGAATGTATGAACTAAGACCCCACTTTCAGGGATCATTTCTGTGGGTTTCCACTAACTATGATTAAAACAAAATCCTAAAAAAAGATTATAATCTTCTTGCACCTTTAAGGTCGCCGGCTCATGCCAGTAATGTTAGTTTCGTCTCCATGGTAAAGGTTCTATTGGAGACAGTTATTTGGTCCTAGCTGTGCTGGCAAGCTCGGATGTTCGTGGTGCTGAACTGGAGAATAAAGGTCCAAATACAGTTCATCTCTACATTTTATTACTGGCGATGAGTTGTGCCTGATTGGGGACAGGTGTCTCGCACCACCAATTCCGTTACTGGACCCATGCGATGCAGGAAAGAAAAGGACACAGCTGTACAGAAATAGACTGTCGGATTCATGGATTTTGAACAGTGAGTACGTGAATAAGTGTGATCTCCCTGCATTTACCGTGGCGGCAGCAGTATTGGGCTTTTGTTGGAAGTCCCAAACCGATTTTTGGCAGCTCAAGCCTTAGTCCACGCAGTCCCAAATTGATTTTTGGTAGCTCAAGCCTCAGTCCACACGCTCGACACTTGGCTCTCCTGGCCCCTATAATCTAGTGAGTGCCGGTGAATTGTTCCTTCAGCTGTAGACATTTCTCCGTCCTTGGAGGAGCGGCTGTCACGTTGTCGTCACAGGTATGATGGGATGATTCCATGTGCATAACGACAAGCAGCCATGTTGGTTAAGGAGTAAAGTCTATTTGCCTTGTTCACGGTTACTAAGGAGATTTTTTTTTTTTTAGAAATCGTCGTTTATGGACTCTGCGCTCTGAGAAGTACACTGAAGTGAGAGTTTGATGAGATTATTTTTGTTACAGATTTCTCCCCGTATTTTTGTGTTTTTATCTTTGTTTATTGCAAACTGTCTCGATTTTAGCAAGTGTATACTGCAAGACAACATGACAACTGCCAGTATGTCACAACCCCCTGCCTTTCTTTCCGAAAAAGGTGAGCTTTTTTGCCATGGAAAAGTTAGAAGACGTTTTTTGACTCCTACATTGTGGCAATAGGGGGGACATTTTTCTGCCTTCAGGAAGCAAGCCATATTGTTGCACAATCTTGGCATTAAGGCACAGAATATCTAAGACAGCATTGATGAACTGCCAATAGTGATGGAGATGGGGAGCCTTCGGATGTTTATGAGATGTCTATGAAAATGACGGAACGGTACTTTGGATCACGTATCAATGTTGAATTAGACCATCACAGATAATTCACTAGTGTGCAGCAACCCAGTGAGAAGGTGGGAAATTAAGTTGCTTCCCTAAAGATTTAGCTCTCAGTTGTCTGATTCTCTTATTAGAGATTAGTTGGTGAGATGCACCAACAGCAACAAGGTGCAGGAGAAATTGTTGTCTAAGAACCTGTCGCTTATGGAAGCCGTGCCAATTGAGGAAGAGATGGAGAATACGTCAAGTTGGGTGAAGGAGATGAGGAAAGGCGCAGTGGATTTGGACAAAAATGATATACAGAGTGTATTCATGGTTTTATGAATGATGCAGCACTCCAGGCCGGAGGTGGAAATGTTTTAAAAGTGTCCTTTGGGGCGAAGGGGAGGAGTGCCTAGCACGACTTGCAGACACTTGGATATGCGGATCATGACTCACAGACACCTGGACAAACGGATCTGCGGAAAGCTTAGTGTTTCAGATATGGGAGTTTTGCCCATTATTCAAATAGTCCAAATTGCTATGCTAGAAGGTTGGTGTGAAAGAAGTGTGGAATCGGATTGCATTATGCTCAAGTGTGTAGATCGGCTGAGAAGATAAAAGGGATGGATAGTACGTTGGATGGTGTGCGCACTGTAGTTTTGAGTGTGAATGGTGAGAATAGAAAGTGAAAAAGTGACAATGCCAGAGATTGAGATTGAAGTTGAGGGAAAAACCTATGTGCTGCTGGCAGACTCTGGTTCACTGTTCAATATGATTAGAAACAGACAGTGGGATGAGAAATTTGCAGAGCAGGATGTCAAATTGTTCCAGCCAGATATTAATCCAGTTAGTTATGGTGGGTCACGTATTAAAGTACTGGGTTATGTTGTCACCAAAATTGAATTTAAAAATAGGCAAACTATTGGGACAGTATATGTGGCAGAGAGAGGTGACAATCTCTTGGGGTAGAGGCACCAAAGTGATTTGGGGAATATTTTAAATCCCGGTGCTGGTAACCCAAGGGATCAAGTGATGTTTGTTGATAACTCTGGCAATGGTGAACAGTTCTTCCAGGATTTGGTGAGGGGTTAGGTCTTCTCAAGGGCTTTGAACACTGTATCATTTTGAAAAAGGGAGCTAAACCATGTGTGCATAAGGTGCAAAAGGTACTGAACATGATGGTGGAGCTGTTAAGAATGGAACTTAAAAAACTGTTGGATTTGGGGGTCATTGAAGAGATTGAAGCCATCAAGTGGCTGGCACCAGTGGTACTGACACCCAAGGATGGAGGTAGCAGTATTAGAATGTGTGTTGACTTGCGTAGTTTAAATGAGTGTTTTTGGGTTGACCGTCAGCCACTTTCAAACATCTCCGAGTCCATCAGTGTATTGAAGGGAGCTAAAGTTTTTAGTGTCTTGGATCTGTCATCAGGGTATCATCAGGTGATGCTACATAGGGATTCTAGACATTTGACTTCGTTTGTAACTCTTTAGGGAGCATATTGCTTCATAAGGATGCTGTTTGGTTTGGCCTCAGTGGCAGCCTGTTTTCATCATGAAACTGGTACTGGGTGATCTGTCCTCTTTTTCCAGGATGATATCCTGATTTATGGTAAGGATGAACGTGAGCATGAGGTTGTTTTGAGGAGTGTGTTGAAAAAGTTGTGTGAAAGAGGACTCACTGTGAAGGAACAGAAATCCCGGATTGGGGTAATGTCAGTCACTTCCTGGGCCATGTGATTTCTAGTGAGGGCATACACTGCCAGAGAGTATCGTGACTACCCCAACTCCTAGTGATAAAGAACAAGTTAGATAATTCCTGGGCCTTGCAGAATTTTATTCAAAGTTTGTGAAGGGGTTTGCAAGTGTGGTTTAGCCAATCAGGATTTTGTTGAGGAAGGGTTTGCATTTCGGCTGGTCTGAAGAGTGTGAGAAGGCTTTTGTGACGATTAAGTCAGAAATTGGCAGGATGTCCACTTTGGGAACTTTGATGCCAATCTCAAAACTTTTTTAACCACTGATGCCAGCATCAGGGGTCTGGGTGCTGTTACAAATAGTTGAAAAAGAAGAAAGAGTGGTCACTTTTGCCTGAAGGGCACTCAGAGGTGCAGAGGAACACTTCTTGTGTATTGAAAGGGAGGCTTTGAGTATATTCTGGGCGGTGAGGCATTTCAAGTTTTATTAATGGGGTATTCCTTTTCTGGTGAGGACTGATCATCGGCCTCTAGTTCAAGTTTTTTCTTGACACCATAGTGATCACTTGACTCCTTGACTCAAGCGCTGGGGTGAAGGATTTGAAGAATTCAATTTTCAGGTACAGTACCTTCCGGGGTTGGTGAATAAATCAGCTGATTATTTGTCACAGTTGCCGCTGCAGTACAAACAGAGTGATGTGGATGTTGAGGGTGTGAATTTAGTCATGGAACCGACTTTGTTGGTGGAGGAGTAGTACAAGGGCATGGAAGAAGATCTTTTGTTTTCTGTCCTCAAATCTTTTATCATAAAAGGATGGCCAGAGTATAAGTCACTGGATCAAAACCTTATTGGTCAGTAGGGAATGAACTGGCGTTTTGTCAAGGGAATCTTATGAGAGGTGACAGAGTTGTTCCTCCATGTGGTCTGAGAGACAGAGTAATTAATCTTGGTCATTATGGACACCTTGGAAGGAGCCTCAGAAAAGCTTGTGTGAGGGAAAGGTACTGGTGGCCAATCATAGACTGGATGGTTGAGAAGGTGGTTAAGAAATGTCATCTTTGTGCGACTAATGACAAATCCCATGTCAAAAATTGTGCTCTGTTGTCCCTGGTCATTGTTATGGAGGAAATTTGGTCTAAGTTGGGATTGGATATCATGGGCCTTTTTGACTTGATGCCAGCGGCTGAGAGGTTTGTGCTTCTTTTAGTGAACTACACCTCCAAGTGGGTAGAGACTAGATGTGTAAATGTGATCAATACCAGGACTGTGCTTGAGCTTCTTAATGATGTTTTTTTTTAATGAGTGAGGGTGTGCCAAAATATTTAGTGACTGACAATGGGGTGCAATTTTTGTCACAGGAGATACAAGAGTTCCTTAATGATCTAGGAATTGTACATCAGATAATGGCTCTTTATGCACTGCAGGCCAATTGCTTACGGAGAGGATGAATAGAGTGGCCAAAGTTGTGCACCAAGGGCGCTAGAAACTAGAGTGTCCATTAGGAGTGTGTTGAGGGAGAGATGATGGGCACATGGTACTGATCCTAATCTTGTCACGTAAAGGTCTGCTTCCGAGGTATTAAGGGGTAGAATGGCTAATTCCAAGTTGAATTGAGTATGGTTGCCTATCGAAGGAATGAGTGAAGATGATGGTGAAGTGAGAAGGGACAGGATTAGGTTCTACCAACTGAAATATAAATGGAGGTATGATGTGAAGAAGCTGGTCAGAGATACGAAATGGAATGTGGGGGATCAGGTTTTTGTGAAGAAGCCGAAGCAAAGGAGGAAGGGGACATCTGGATTCATGGGCCCTTTCTCCATTATTGCTATAAAGAAGAATGTGGTGACGGTGACCACTGGTGGTACGTGGAGCATGTCCAGGCTTGTCAAGTACGCATGTGGTTCACCTAGCATCTCAGCTTATGGTATGGATGGAGATTGTCCTGATGTGTCGTGAAACCTTCTCCATTAATATGTAGGAGGGTACCTGTAAGGTTTGATGATTATGTTATACAGTGATATGCTGTCCTTTTTACTGTTGTTTGCCTATGCTTTTAAGTTTCCGATTCTCCATTTTGTTAATTACATTTTCTGCTATTGTATTGTGCAAGGGGAATGTATTATAATGTTCTTGCACCTTTAAGGTCACCAGCTCATGCCAGGAATGTTAGTTTTGTCGCCATGGTAAAGGTTCAATTGGAGACAGTTATTTGGTCCTGGCTGTGCTGGCGAGCTCAGATGTTAGTGGTGCTGAACTGGAAAATAAAGGTTTCCAACTACTGTTCATGTCTACATTTTATTAATTACCTTACAGACTCTACCACGCTGGTCACTGAGATGAGAAAAGGAAGTTTTCTGTTAACCTTTGGGTTCAACGCCTTGTACAGTCAGACTATTTTGTTAATTTCAAAGCCACAACTGGAATATGTTTTTCATGGTACGCCCATAATATGTAAAGGCATATTGCATTACTAATATCAAGTTTCCCTCCACTCCTTATATTTATGAATAATATGATGTTCTCTGGTAACCGAAAGATTTGCATAAAACATGATTACTGGGAAAACAGACAGAATTTAAGAACCTGTCCACCTTTGAAATATTGGTGAAAATAGATGCTTAAAGGAGCACGAAAGTGCCAAATTTGCATTTTTAGAAATATTTGTTTTCTATATGTTCATTGTTTCTGATACCGTTTACATGTGTAAGTCAGACTTATTGGTGCAAATGGCTCAATTTACGAGTGCAAGGTATTCGCAAAAGTTGGCCTGCACTCATGAGCTGCATTCCACAATAGTGCACAATGTGTGTAAGTACATCCAACTCAAGAATTGAGGAGTGAGTGGTCTAGGCAAATTGCATGAGAACATCTATTTTCTAGGTGAAAGTGGAAAAAGCACCCTTAATGCTGGTGTGGAGTTTTCTCTAAAAGGGAAAATGTTTCACTGCGCCAGGGCAATCACATTTCACCAGGCATAATTGCACAATGTGTACAAATAAACAAGCAAAAATATTTCCACACTTCGGAAAAAAGGAATTCACAAAACATTTTGAGGAGTCGGTATGGAATCCTGCAACTCTCAATCAATCAATCAATCAATCATAACACTTGTATAGCGCGCTACTCACCCGGCAGGGTCTCAAGGTGCTTGGGGGAAGGGGTCTGCTATTGCTCGAACAGCCAGGTCTTGAGTTGTCTCCTGAAGGCGAGATGGTCCTGGGTCAGCCGAAGATGGATGGGGAGGGAGTTCCATGTCTTGGCCGCCAGGTAGGAGAAGGATCTGCCACCAGCAGTGGCTCTTCGGATGCGTTGTACGGCGGCGAAGGCGAGGCTTGTCGAACGTAGCTGGTGGGTGGGCATGTAGAAGATCAGGCGGTCGTTGAGGTACTTGGGGCCCAGGTCGTGGAGAGATTTGTGGGCGTGGGTGAGGAGCCTGAACGTGATCCTCTTGCTGATGGGGAGCCAGTGCAGGTCCTTCAGGTGGCCGGAGATGTGGCTGCGTCGGGGGATGTTCAGGATGAGTCGGGCGGAGGCGTTCTGGATGCGTTGGAGTCTTTTCTGTAGCTTGGCTTTTGGTTCCTGCATAGAGGGCGTTTCCGTAGTCCAGTCAGCTGGTGACGAGTGCCTGGGTGACCGTCTTCCTGGTTTCGGTCGGGATCCATCGGAAGATCTTGCGGAGCATGCGTAGGGTGTTGAAGCATGATGAGGAGACGGCGTTGACTTGTCTGGTCATCGAGGGGGAGGAGTCCAGGATGAAGCCCAGGGTGCGTGCGTGGTCTGTTGGCTTGGGGGTGGCGCCCAGAGTGGGGGGCCACCAGGAGTCGTCCCAGGCGGAGGGCGATGGTCCCAGGACGAGGACTTCCGTCTTGTCTGAGTTCAGTTTCAGGCGGCTGTTCTTCATCCATTCGGCGACGTCTTTCATCCCTTCATGTAGGTTCGTTCTGGCGGTGGCGGGGTCTCTGGTGAGGGAGAGGATCATTTGGGTGTCGTCGGCGTAGGAGATGATGTTAAGGTTGTGCTGGCGTGCGATGGCTGCAAGAGGTCTCATGTAGATGTTGAAGAGGGTGGGGCTGAGGGATGATCCTTGCGGAACACCGCAGATGACTTCGGTGGCCTCGGATCGAAACGGGGGGAGGCGGACTCTCTGTGTTCTTCCGGTGTGGAATGAGATGATCCACTCCAGTGCCTTCTCTTGGATACCGATGTTGCTGAGGCGTTGAACTAGGGTGCGGTGGCAGACGGTGTCGAACGCTGCAGAGAGGTCCAGGAGGATGAGGGCCGCTGTTTCCCCATTGTCGAGCAGGGTTCTGATGTCATCGGTGGCTGCGATGAGGGTGGTCTCGGTGCTGTGGTTGGCTCGAAAACCAGACTGCGAGGGGTCGAGGGATCCGTTCGTCTCGAGGAAGGCTGCAAGCTGTCTGTTGACGGTCTTCTCGATGACTTTGGCAGGGAAGGGGAGGAGCGAGATGGGGCGAAAGTTCTTGAGGTCGGTAGGGTCCGCTGTTGGTTTCTTTAGTAGGGCGCTGAGCTCGGCGTGCTTCCAGCTCTCCGGGAAGGTGGCGGTGTTGAAGGAGGCGTTGATGATGTCCCGTAGTTGGGGTGCGATGATGGAGTCGGCTTTGTTGAAGACGTGGTGGGGGCAGGGGTCGGTCGGAGATCCGGAGTGGATGGTGTTCATCGTGCGGGCTGTGTCTTCGGTGGTCACCGTGGTCCAGGAGCAGAGGGTGGTGATGGAGGTCGTTGGTTCGGCGGTTGGGTGCGTTGATGGTGCGCCGAAGCTGTTGTGGATGTCGGCGATCTTGCGGTGGAAGAACGAGGCGAGAGAGTCGCAGAGGTCTTGTGAGGGAGTGATGTCATTGTTGCCGGTGCTGGGGTTGGAGAACTCCTTGACGATGCTGAAGAGTTCCTTGCTGTCGTGGGTGTTGTTGTCCAGTCGTTCCTTCAGTGATTTCTTCTTGGTGGTGCGGATAAGCTGGTGGTGCTTGCGGGTGGCGTGTTTGAGGGCG
The DNA here is from genome assembly GCF_964204655.1 of Triturus cristatus. Lineage (NCBI taxonomy): Eukaryota > Metazoa > Chordata > Amphibia > Caudata > Salamandridae > Triturus > Triturus cristatus. Next base: position 1,058,135,117 of record NC_140593.1, on the reverse strand, counting down.
GTCATGTTGTCTGTGGTCTGGTCGAGGAGCCAGGCTTTCTCGAGTGTGCGGCAGTTTTTCTTGGAGTGCTTGAGTTCGTCAGTGAACCAGGAGGCTTTCTTGCTTCTGGGCCTGCTGGTAGGGTTCTTTAGTGGCGCGATGTCATCGGCGCAGTCGGTCAGCCACTTCGTGAGGTTGCGTGCTGCTTCGGTGGGGGTCCGTTGTTCTGGCGGGTGGGTTCTGACTGAGGGAGGTGGTGAGCTGTTCGGTGGTGATCTTGCTCCAGCTCCTGTGGGGAGCCTGTTGCGGTTGGTGGTGGGTCGTGGTTCTTTTGAAGCTGAAGTGGACGCAGCTGTGGTTGGTCCAGTGAAGTCCTGTGGAGTGGCTGAAGGTGATGTGCTTGCTGGATGAGAAGACTGGATCAAGCGTGTGGCCGGCGTAGTGGGTGGGGGTGTTGACCAGTTGCTTGAGTCCGAGGTTGGCGAGGTTGTCCAGCAGGGTGGTGGTGTTGCGGTCGTTGTTGTTCTCCAGGTGGAAGTTGAGGTCCCCGAGGAGGATGTAGTCGGAGGAGGGGAGGGCGTGCGGGCTGATGAAGTCGGCGATGTCTTCGCTGAATTGTGTGCGGGGTCCTGGGGGTCTGTAGATGAGGGTGCCTCTGAGGGTGGTCTTGGGGTCGGTGTGGATCCGGAAGTGAAGATGTTCGGCTGCCGTGAGGGTGTCGTCGGAGTTGGTCGTGATGCAGATGGTGTTCTTGTGGACGATGTGGATGCCTCCTCCAGTCTGGTTGACGCGGTCCTTCCGGGTGATCTTGTATCCGTCCAGAATGGCGATGGCGATGTCGGGCGCTGAGGAGGTGTTCATCCAGGTTTCTGTTAGGAAGGCGACGTCTGGAGATGTGGTGTCGAGGAGGTTCCAGAGTTCCACGGCATGTCTGTGGACGGAGCGGGTGTTGAGCAGGATGCACATCAGGTGGTTACTGCTGGTGATCGTCTTGGCGGGTGCGGTGCAGGTCCGGATGCTGGAGAAGTTGCAGGATCGGCAGCAGAAAGGTCCGTGGGTGCGTCTCGGGGTGGCTCGGTAGCATCCGGAGGTTCGGCCGGTGTTGAGTGCGTTGAGTGTTGCGGCGTCGTAGGTCCGGCGGATGGGATGGCCTCTGCGGGGGCCAGGGGTTCTGGCGCTGGGCGCGGTCCAGGCGCGGACGGGCGCAGACGGGCTTGCCTTTGGCGCACCTTCGGCGCACAATCGGCGCGCCCGCTGCGCGTGACCGCTGCGCGTGCGCGGGGGCGTCATAAGAAGGGAGCCGGGAGGGAGGGTCTGCTGGGTGGCGGGAGCGGGGGGACCAATCGGCTGGCGGGGGCGGGGCCGCAGGGAGGCAGCGGCGGGAAAAGCGGGAAAGACGAGTGCGGGCGGCTCAGCGGCGGCTGGGTCGCCTGCAGCGGCGAAACAACACAGGAAGTAGGCGGCAGAGCTGTGGGAGCAGCAGCAGGAGGAGCGTGGGGGCGGCCCGGCCTAGGAAGGCACAGTGGTCGCTCAGATTCCCAGGCATGCATTAGGAAACCTTTAGTATTCCAATACGTTGTAACTTTTCACCCATGTGAGGCCACAGACCTGTGGCTGCAGATGTTCAATTCAATTTGTGAATTGGGCCCATAGCACACAAGCTGAGTGAGTCATTTTTTCAGCAGACTAGTCCACACAGAAGAAAGCCATGCTATAGTAAAATTTTGTTCCTCACCGGTGTTTCTTTGCAGATCTGGAAGCTGAAGTTTTGCAGCAGGCTAACTATTCCAACCTTCACATTGAGAAGAGCAAACCTCATTCCAATGCAGTTCCTGGGTCCACTTCCAAAGGGAAGGAAGGTGTATGGCTCCTGAGTGTCTTTGTTCTCCTTACTGAACCTGGAAAAAAAATGAGATGAAAGAGTGAAACCCACCGTGAGATCCTATTAAAGAGAACAATATATATATATATATATTCACTAAAAAAAACATAGGTTTCAGGGGCGTTATAGTTAGCTGGACATTTCCCTCGTACAAAACGCTAGAAATTCCCCCGTTATAGTTAGTTCAGCTAACTATAACTCGCGCCCCCGCAATGCACTGCTGATGACGTCACATATTACATCACTCATGACATGGTCAGTGACATCACTGATGACATCACTGATGGCATCTCAAATGACATCACTGATGACGTCATTCAGTGAGTCTGTGTTTCTGTAAAGTTTAAATATGTTTAATATATATAGGGAAAGGCCTATGGAAGAATGAGTGGGTGTATAAGTGTATGAATGGATGATTTTGTAGGTGCGTGACTGACTCTATAAGTGAGTCATTAAACGTATCTTACTGCAGACTAGTGACTAAACTGTGTGAATGTCTGTATCTGTCTGTCTGTTGGTGTATAAGTGGCTGCATGGTTTTGTGAATAGCTATATGAGTGTCTATATGGGTTATTGCTTGGTTGTCTGAGTATCTGTATGGGTGCCTGAGTGTTTGTGTGGGTGGGGTGTGTGTGACTCTGTGCATAGATGTGTGAGTGGGTGATTCTATGAGTGCATGGTTTTAAGAGTGCATCTGTAATGGACTGTATGGTTGGGTGAGTGTATGTATGGGTGTGTTAGTGATTGAATGTATATCTCAGTGGTACATGTGTGAGTAACTACATATGTGAAAGGCAGTATATATGTGTGTAAGAGTATATAACTGGCTATATGTGAGAGTGTGTGGTTGTGAGAGTGGCTGTATGAATGAGTGTGTGCTTGTATCAGTAATTGTATAAAAGCTTAAGAATGTGGTACTATTTTTATGAGTAAGTGAACTTGTGTGTGTATAATTGTATAGGTGAGTAAATGGGAGTGTGATTAATTATTTGCATGACTGACTAGGTGTCTGAGTACCTCTATGGATGATTAGCGGTGTGTGAGTGTCTATATAGGTGTATACATGAATATGATAGTCCTGTACTAAGTGACTGTAAGTATGAGTGACTGTACAGGTGAGTGAGTGGATGTGTGTGTAGACCTAAGAGTCAATGAGTGGGTATGTAGTTATTGGTATTGGAGTATCTCTGGTTTTGAGAATTGCCGTCTGAAATTTTGAGTCGGTGTATCAAAGGTTATATTAGGGTGTGAGAAGATGCACTAATTTATCACATGGATGATGTCATCAGTGATGTCATGAGTGATGTCATTTGAGATGCCATCAGTGATGTCACCAGTGATGTCACTGACCATGTCATGAGTGATGTACTATGTGATGTCATCAGCAGTGTATTGCGGGGGCGCGAGTTATAGTTAGCTGAACTAACTATAACGGGGGAAATTCTAGGGTTTTGTACGAGGGAAATGTCCAGCTAACTATAACGCCCCTGAAACCTATGGTTTTTTAGTGAATTTCTAAGGTTTTTTAAATGCCAATTCCTAATTATAACGTGCATGAAACCTATGGTTTTTTCACTGAATTTCAAAGATTTTTTAAATGCTAATTCCTATCTATAACTTATCTCTAAAGCTATGATGTTTAATGATTTTCATTGGATTTCGAAATTTTTCTATTTCAGTGTCAATTCCTTTAATTATGTTTTTTTAAATACTTTTTTATCAACTTATTTTTTTCAAATAATTCTTTTAAAAATTAAAAAATAGTATTTGTTTTTATTGGGTTTATTAACGAAAAATAGTAAAAAAATTTAAAAATATTTTTTAAAATATTTTTTAAACTATATTTTCAAAACTGTTTTTTTTTTCCATTTTTTTTGGATTCGCGCACCCAACGTGTTAGGAACTGCGCACCCTAAGCAAAAGAAATCGAGCACCCAACGCGTTAGGATGCACGACTCCTAATTTTACCGTAAAAAAAAAAATAGCCCCTATCACTAATTTTTATTATCCCCGGGGACCCCATCCTCCAGGGCTTATAAAAAAACATTAGGGACCGTGGGGGGAGCCCCAACGCCCCCACGGTTCCAGCCGGCTCTCCGCGTCCTTCATCCTGACATGCAGCTCCCCGTGTGGAAAAGCAATATCGTTAGGATTTTGAAAGAGAGAGCTCTTTCAAAATCCTAATGAAGTTTGCTATGGGGGGGCGGGAGACTCCCGCCCTCTCATAGCAAACAACAGTGTCCTGGGGGTGGGCACCCCAGGACACTGTAGGAGCCGGCCCTGGGGGGTGGCGGTCTCCAGGGCCCTCGCGGGCTCTAATAGGGGGGCCACGCAGCCCCCTTCCCCCATTTATTTGTAAAGATTTTTCCCCCGGGATTTGGCCCACCCGGGGGCTAATTATTAACGAAGCGCGGAAGTCCGCGCTTTGTTTTTTTTTTTCTTTTTCGGCCGGATCCGCGCACCCTGCGCGCATTCGCCGTAAAAAAAAAAAAAGGGGGCCCCAGGGGGTCCTTCTGGGACCCCCTAAGCAACACTAGAGGGTCAGAGTATTTCTACCCTGCCCCCTTTACATCTTTCACACACTTATTTCCCTTACTTAATCAGCCTCGCTTCTACCGAGGCACAAAATGGCTGCCAACAGTTCCTGTTTTCGAATGTAGACAGACACTTAACAGCCAATTAGCATTCAGCGCGTGATCGGGAGGGTGCGTGCTCGGTTCGCACAGGGTGCACTTAGGGTGCGGGGAGGGTGCGCGGATCCTCCGAGGCCATAGATATATCTATCTTTTTAGTCTAATTTTCTCAGGAACTACTGAACGGATTTACACCATTTATGCAAAAGGCACGAGTCTGAACTGAGGACTACCTCTTTGCCATATTTGGTGTAATTCCGTTCAGCAGTTCGGGCTGTAGCTGCGTCAACAGGTCCTATGGGAAATTGGATGGGGAAAACGCGTTTTGGGACCCCCCTTTTTTCTCGGCCCCCGCTTGATGAATCACCACGAAACTTTCAAGATAGGAGCGGACGGGAGCTGGCCAAAGGTTTGTAAAATTTCGTGAAGATTCGTCAACCTGTGCCAGACTTATTGGGAATAGAATGTTGCGGATTTCTTATGGAAAATAGGTCCTAACTATAACTACCTACTGGCGACCGCCAGTAGGTAATATATATATATATGTGTATATATATATATATATATATATATATATATATATATATATATATATATATATATATATATATATATCACAACACCTGTACCTCCTTGCGGCGAACACGAAAGGTAACGTCCCACACGAAAGTTTGTATTTCACAGGTGAATTTATTTTCACATTATATCACTCCTCACTCCTCACGACGCGTTTCGGGCATCCAGTGCCCTTGATCACATATATATATATATATATATATATATATATATATATATATATATATATATATATATATATATATATATATATATATATATAATATATAAATATATATATTATAAATATGCCAAATGCAGTTGCTCGCAACATTGAAGGTGCCACACACTGTCGTTGTTTCAATCCTTTATTTGCAGCATTCTCAGGGCACGTGGCATCACAGGTTCCAGCTTAAAATATGGCCAATGTTCCAAACGCGTTTCGGGTGCGCTTCCACCCTTCATCAATGGTTATGGCTTTTATGGAGATGAGGCAGCAGATGTTCACATTGCACTCGCAATGGTTTTGTAGTCCCGCCCATGTGGGCATGCACAACTGTGCATCATGGTTATATATATATATTATATATATCTTCTCTACCAGAATGTTTTTAATGTACAGCCCTACTAAAATACATATAGAAAAATATAGACTTACTACTCTTAACTCCACCTATGTATCTTGCAGTGGTGGTCCGTAAAGGTGAGTGCGGTGGGGCTGGCCTGGGGGGATAAAAGTGACATACGATGGAATAAGGAGTATAAAATAAATAAATAATTAAAACCACGCACCTTGCGCTTGCCGCGTCGCCGAGTTGGCGATGCGGCGAGCGCAAGGTAAGTTGTTTTAATTATTTATTTATTTTATATTCCTTATCCCGTCATATGTTACTTTCACCCCTCCCACCCCGCCCGCCCACCGTGCTTACCTGCATGGACCAACTGGTATCATTTAACAAGGACAGTTAAAGATGTATGTACAAAGCATTACAAGAAGGAATACAGGCTGATTTATACGCCCTCCGCGCCCTACGGAATCTCTATTTATTAGAGCCCTTTATGGTTTCCCGCTGAGGATTCGTCGTATACGTACCCTGAGCTCTAATTCCAATTCTATCCAGTTCCAGCTGCCGCTTCAATGGCTCCCCACAGCCGATGCTTATAATTGACACGGCCCTCGAGCTCCACCCTTCAGATCTACTCAGACGTTATTGCCTCCAGTCCCTAGAAACACCGATTGACCACAGTGTACGGCTCCTCCATTCTCCCAGCACCGCTTTACTATGCCAACCCGGTCCTGATGATGATCCTAAGTTACTGGATCGAAACACCGTCGACCTGTCAGCGTAACTGATGGCGCATCTCTCATGTGGTTCTATGAATAACTGACGATTAATTACTAATTTGAAAACTTCTAACTAGAACCCTTGATTTCACTGTACATTTCTTCACTTCACTCCACTTCGCGCCGTTCCTAGCTGATTTCACATTGTCACTTGCGTCGCCTCACCATTGTGTCACGAACACACTTGAGCACCAAGTACAATTCGGGTTGTTTACGCAAATTCATTTTTGCTTGCAGTGCTGTTACAACTGTAATTTTGTCCATTTTATTTATGTTCCTGTATCCTTGCCATTCCCTTTTGCTAAATACATGATGCTATGTGCATATTTTCCAAAGTTAACTGACTGAGAGTCTCTCCTTCCTTCTTGTAATGCTTTGTTCATACATCTGTAACTGTCCTTGTTAAATGATACCAGTTGAGAATTTCTTGTTGTCCTTTGCACATTTACCCTATTCTCAACAAGGTTTATGGGTTTTTGCTCCTGTTGGTTTATACAAAATACCTGCATGGACCGCCACTAACATCTTTTTTTTTTTTTTTTTTTTGCGAAAACCTTTATTGCACATAAAAAACTCCATACAAACATGGGCCTACAACCACCAGGGCCGGCCGCTAATATATACAAGTTCGACAACATCAAGGAAGCAATAGGCCCCCTGGGGCTCAGCCGAATTAACAAAATACTGAGTGCACCTCAGAGGTTATCAGGATACATAAATTTTAGAAATACAAACAAAGAAAGAAAAATAAAATAACACCAAAAAGCAAGGCGGAAACCATCGAAAAAGGGGCGTCTAACCACGGCCGGGGGCGCCACTGACATCTTGACACTTTACTTCGATTTTATACCTACCTATATTTGCATAGGACAATAACATTTGTGTACATGCTATGTTGATATACTACCCAATAAAAGTTTTTATGTGCATTTCAGTACACAAAAGCATGGACCCTACACTTGCTCTATTTAGAAATAACATAATAAGCCATGCTGTCCCTCAAATACACAAAAACGTAATTTTTACTTAGGAAAGTAGATCTCCTCTACTTTCCACTGTCTGCATGCTAACCCAAATCTTTCTTCTTTTAACTTTCCAATCTGAGCCAACCTGCTAGCATTTGGCCAAGACCCAGAAATTTGTGAAAAGGCAGCGACAGAGATAAAATAAAATGGAGCTGCTGAGGAAAAAGAGGATAGTTTGGACAGATAGTAATAGTGAGCACTGCTGGGGTGCAAGAGAGGGGGCAGCATCTTGGACAACGGAGAAGGGAGCACAATGAAGAGCCAGAAGAGCTGGGTATAGATCAGTGATGGTTTAAGAGAGAAAGAGAGGTTTTAGACCGGTGAAGTAGTAGGGAGTAGGTCCTATTTATGAGAAAGAGGGCAAATGACAACAGCAGGCAATGCTGAACAGAGATAGCAAGGTCTGACCGGCCTTTTATTCCACCTGGCATTTCCTTGGTGGGGTGGAGTCCTTGGAGGTAGGTTTAGGTTTTGAAAGCCCAGGTGCCTCTGATACTTTTCCCAGCTCCCCAAGATTAATAGCAGCAGGCAGTGAAGGGTTCAAGATGGAGAAAGAGATGGAGGGAGGGGGAAGGTAGGGAAAGAACGTCCAGAGAGGGGTAAGAGAGGGATGAGAGAGAGAGAGAGGATGGATGGATGGATAGAGAGAGATTACAAGAGGAGATGAAGGCAGCAAGGCTTGTTTGAGCAATATCTTGAGGAAGCCTTTGGTTCCCAAGTCTGACCCTTAAAGATAGACTGAGAAGAGGGAGGGGGGATTCTAGAATTCCAGAGACTACTGAGAATGCAACATAAAATTCAGATGAGAGAGAAGGGGAAACAGGTGAATGTGATTGGAAAGTAAGGCTTGTAGGGAGAAAACAGCGAGGATTAAAGTTGAGACAATAGAACCTGCTGGACAGTGACAGACATGAGTAATGAAAATATAGCAGGGTTACTGAGAAAACAGGTACACACATTGGAAATGCAGCAATAGTGGAATTAAGCGAGGGACAGAGTGAGAAAAGGTAGGAAACATCACATCTTCTGAGAAGGGCTCTAGTGTGTGTTAGAGACAAGAGAAAAGAAGTGAGAAAAGGAGCGGCTGATGAGATACAATGAGGAAAAAGTAGCTTTTGTCCAGAGATAGAGTGTGGGTCAACGCAACTGCTAGGGAAAGCAGTACAGAACTGACCCATGGTGACTAGTAATCTTTTAAAATGGTGTATGTACCCACTCTGGACTGTGATCTTTTAAACAGGCGTACGTACATACGCACTTTGGATTGTGATCTTTTAAAGAGGCGTACCTGCATACTGGATCTGCATTGTGATCTTCTAAAGTGGCCCACTCTGGATGGTGACCCTACCCAAAAGTATCGTAGGTCTATCTATCCAAGAAATGTTTATGATAATGAAATTGAAATTGAAAGAGTGCATTTTCAGCACATTTTTCCTATGACACTAGCAGCATAGGATAGGACAATGTGAGAGCAAATCACCAGTCTGCCAAGTGACAATGGACACATTTTTTTCACTACAGTCTTAGTATAGTGGAGGAGATCCAGAGTCGAATATGTGAACCTTTTACATCTTTACTGTGGTGTTTTGCTGAAATATTTTGGCAGGATTCACAAATGATACCTTTTTAAACACTACCCACAGATATCAATTGAAACGTTTGACTGTTTGGTGAAAGCACATTTTAAGTAGAATATAACTAAGAAAGTATATACTAATGGATATTGAAAATGCAAATGAAATGCACGAGACTGTGGAGTTGGGAAGATTGCTTTTGTGCACTTTATAAAAGTTTATAATAAACTTTGCAAATTACACATAGTTTTTGAAGATTTTCGCCCAGGAGTCATGCTTGTAAAACTCATGACTTGCGTAATGATAGATTCCACATATGTCCTAAATTGACATTACAAAATGGCCTGGGCATGGCGACTACCCAGCAAGATGGTTGTTCTTGTTTGGACTCGACTCAACAACCTTTGATTTCTTGATAAGAGCAATAAGAAAAAAGCTAGGATTGATTTGAATGAAGCTGTGTCTGCACAGGACAAGGAAAGATGCTATGTTGTAACTTCTGGCTTACAGTAACATGTATTTGTACATCTCACAATCTACAAACCCTGAGGAGGAGTGCAGAGACAGCTCCAGTTACTTTATATCCCTGGATCAAAAGACGAACCTGTGATTAAGAAGGTTGAAGATGCTCTTCAGGGAGACCTTGGAATGCAGGAGTGACAGTAGTCAGGCCTGGCACAGGTGCATGCAGCAGACTGGACTCAGAGATCCAGGGGTGATGGCTGTGCCTCAGAGACTAGTGTCATCTTAAGGATTTTGGGGCCCTGAGCAAGACATTTTAGGGGCCCCGATAAGGAAAACATTTGAATTTATTATGGATTTCCTGCTAATTCAAGCTAGCATGATGCCAAACAATACTAATTTATATGTTAGGCTTTAACAGGATCACAGAAAATTAGTTGAAAAATGTCTTGCCTGAGACCTCAGAACTTCTTAAGATGACACTGGGCAGAGAGACTGAGTCAGAGGTATAGGAAGGTAGAGAGGGAGAGAGTTCTAGAGATAGAAATAGAATATACAAGGGCCAAATAGTTCATTTTCCCAGTGTGCCCCTTAGAAGGGGGGCCCTGGGCAACAGCCACTTTGCCCATAGATTAAAACATCTCTGTCAGAGACAAGTTGCCAACATGCTAGATGGGAAGAGCATGCTTCAAGCTAAAAACATTCCAGTGCAAGGGCTATGGTGGGGTCACCAGTTAAGGACAGCAAGTAGGGGTGGAAAGGGGCACACATCCCCTAACTTGTGAAATGTCATAGGGCGAGCATGGATTCAGGAAACTAAACATAGAGTCCATGCTGTAGCCTTCTTGGGCTCGGTTGCGGCAGACCTAGGATTTGATGCAATAGCCGGTTAAGGCTCAGGGGTAGACAGCCACTCTTTGCATCAGGCACAGCACTGTAAATGGCTACCCATATAATTAGCTGCTGATATATGTGCATCAAACTAGGCCTGAATAATTTATTCATTAAAATGCAACTGAACCCTATATTTATACTGCCAAATATACATCTCATATTGAGCAACCCATAAATACAAGTGAAAGATCACCTCCTGTGGCCGTACAACTTTGGATAGAGGAGCCTTTAAAAGCACCAGCACCATTCTCATAGGATGTACAAAGATACTGTGATTGTGCGATAGTATAGCATACAAAGGAGTAGAGACACCATAAAACAATATAAAAAGGATGAGACAGCTTACCGTTTCCCTCATTATTTAGGCTGTAATGTTGAAGGCCACTGAACAGGGTAAGGTGGTTTGCAGTCAACTAACTAGTGACATTGACAAAGCAAGGTACAAGCATTGACAGCATGGTGTCATGGAGACTTTGTAGCATGGCAATAATATGTTTATTATCAGCGTAATTAAAACAAGCTAGAAGAATTGTATTATGTCTGGAGGAGAACTAAGGAGGTGAACTCAAGTATTTGGGCATGCAGGATGAAGTACATGGTGGTTGGGAGATAGTGTAGAATATATTTGCCATAAAAGAGTATTTATAAGGAAAAGATTTGCCATGAATACCCATATCATGATAACTGGTCATTAGTGTTGCATAATGGACTGCATCAAATGCAGCAGAGGTCATATTAAAAAATTGCTACTGAATTGCGAGATATGTTTCTGATTTGCCCCATCTAAACCTATGTGAATGAATGAATGAATACGTTTATTGAGTAATTACTTAAAATCATTACAATATAAAGTTAAAAACATATATCATAGATTAAAAACCGAATCAAGCTTTAAAATCGTACTAACGAAAGGGTATATACACAGCCTTTGCTGACTGTGTACTTAGCAGATAAAGATTAAAGTATCAATAGTGTCCATTTGTTGAGACCCTAAGGAAAAGTAGTCCTTGCAGAGGGGGGTTCTGTTCTGATGGAGCATGTCAAACTAATTAGTCACTGTCTCCGTGAGCCATTTGTTTTGTTCAAGAGTGAACAAGCATGGTAAATGAATTTGCCAAAATTGGCTATATTCTTCACTGTATCCAGGGTGTAGAGCTGGCAGATGGGATCCTTTGCTGTGCGAGTGCCCAGTAGGAGGAGTGTGGGTCTGAGGTAGATTCGGCAGGCTTGCCGTAGAGCCGGGCAACATAGGAGTATATGTGCCAGGGACTCCATTCTATAGTTGCATAGACGACACTCTGTGATATCTGTGAGTGCTTTCCATGTTGAATATAATTCTTTTATGGGAAGCGGATGTAGTCTTGCGGCTAAGATCTGATATAATGCCTGACTCCCAACGGCATGCGTGAGGTGGCACTTGGTTGTTTGTAGATCTTGTGGAAGGCACAGAGTTTTATGGAAGTCCCTGGCAGCTAGGGATTTCATGTCCAGTTTGCGGGAGCAAAAATGCAATTAATTTAATGGCAGCTGTGAGAAGTTGGCCTGATGTATGATGTCACTAGTTCTAGTGTACACCTTATGTCAGTCCAAACAACCCTTATGGTGATTGGTTGTAAAGTCAACCTTATAGACCAGCTATCCTAGTGGTAGCATGGACAAGAGCAGTCTTAGGCTAAACTCTGAATGGCATGTGAAGCCAGCTGTGATACCATATATAATCCCTTGAATACCAAATGAAAGGACACCACAACAGATATATATATAAAATAAAGTGTATTTATTCTAGTCAAACCCTCAGCACTCTTTATGAGATTAGAGGTAAGTACAACACAGTCTTATTCAAGCATACATTAAGTCACACAGGTAAGTAATACAGTTAGGCCCCAGGGGCCACGCAAACCATATACTAAGTAAGTGGTATAAGGACCACTGTCACGGAAATAGGATAGGCCTAGGCCTAGGGAATCGCTGGGGCTACACTACACTAGCAACAGTTAGGAAGTGGGAGGCCCACGGGATTCAGGTGCAGAGTGGAAACACTCACGCGTAATGCGTAAAAGTCAATAGAATCACTAGCAGTTAGAAATAAGCAGTTTTAGGACACTTCTGGTATAGCTAGAAAGTCGAGACTCGGAAACTAGACCCTAGGATAGTCAATACCCTGGTGAGCACCGAAGTACCCAAGTTACCTAGCCCACGGGCTGCGGGTGCATAGGTGTGAACTTGCGTCGGGTTTCGTCGTGGACTTCTATGGATGCCTGAAGGAAAGTTGCTGACAGGCAGTCAGTGAAGAGTGTCCGGTGGATCCCAAGGCTGGGATCAAGAAGAGAGGAGACCTGCAAGCAGAAGGGACAGAGTCAAGGTCACTAGCCAGTGACCACGTGGAACCAGGAAGGAACCAGGCGATGTCGTGAAGATTGCAGGTGAAGGTGAAACTTGTCGCTGCAGCCACGAGGACCAGGGAATGTCGAGGATGACCAGGACCAGGAGGCGAGCTGTCCCACAAAGGCTCTTGCTGTCGGCGGTGTCGAAGTTGGACTAGGACTCACCAAGCCTTGGCAAGCCTTGGCAAGCGGAACCCACGAAGAACGGAGGACTTGCTTCTGGTGCAGACCAGGAAGGTCTGGGGTGCTTCTCTTTTTCAAGGAAGCGGGAGCCAGTCTGGAGGAGCCAAACCAGCAGTGAAGATTTCTGGATGCGTCGTCACAAAGGCCACTAGCCAACGGGCAAGCAACCGGACAGACGCGGCAAGCAGGAAAATGCAGAAGGGCCCCACGCAGGACTCGTGGAGTGTGGGGGGCTGATCTTCGGTGCAGATGGTGCTTGGGGTTGGGGCTTCTCAATCCCCGGTGCACAACTTCGAGGGTGCCTCAGAAGCTGCGCTGGAAGATACTCGCCACTTTTCCCAGGTAGCCGGTCCCACGTCTCTCGTCGCCTCCACGGATCTCAGCTCGGCTGTGGATGTGGATCAGGGTCGGAGAAGTCTGGAAGTCAAGGCTCTGGTCAGGCTCTGCTGTCGGTCCCTCGTAGAACTTTAGCAAAGCAAAGGGTAGTCTCTTGATGGTGCCTGTTTGCACAGGGTAGCCACTCCTTGGCCACAAGGGAGATTCTTCAGTCTTCTTCTTTCGTCGAATGTCGAAGGTCCAGAGTTTCTGTTCAAGTTGCAGGTTCAGGATAATATAATCTCCTGGGGCCCAGCTACCACTCTTATCCAAATCTGGGGGGCTGGGTTACCTGCTAGGTCACGCCTTATGGGTGGGACCTGGGAGGGGGGCGGTTACACCCCCTTCCCTTTGTCCAGTTTCGCGCCAGGACTGGGGCTGGAGAGCCCCAGCACCGGTTTGAACTGGACTATGCACGGGACACCTTGTGTGCCCCAGGCATGTCTCATTCTTTTCATCCCTCCCTGCCCCAATACACTAAGGCCTGCCTGGGGTGGTGCTCGCACCTCCCAAGGCAGGAAACCTATTGTCCAAGCCTCCCTTGCCAGGATCACTCCCAGCAGCAGGAGGTCAGACTCGTGTCTGTGGCAGCAGCATCCATTTTGTGATGCTGAGGCTTTGGTGAGAGTTAAACAGCAAAGTAGGATTTTAACATGTCTCTCCCTCTAGAAGGGAGGAATAATATCCTCATCACCAGAAATGGTATGGGGGTATTATTCCAAAGTGTTAGACACCTTACACGACATGTTTTGATAAAGCCAAACCATAGTTGCCATAACCGTTTAAGATTATAAGGCACTTTAAGAGTATATGGTAGGCTATATCATAGAACAGCTATAAGGACATGGTTCCGAAAGCTGCAGACAGGCTCAGCTCATGCTAGAGCACCATCTCACATGTTACCAAGCACTCTGCCTCCAGGATTGTTAAGGCCTGCCATAGGAGTGGCTGATAGGTACACATGTGTCTACATATAAGGTAGATATAGATATACTATATCTAAGCAAGGGGTGATTACACGACCTTGCCCCAGCTGAGTGATCAGCCAGTTGTGTCTGATGGGAAGGCCAGACCAGGGGTGGCATAATACATGCTGCAGCCCCTGGGAGGCCTAGGGTACACCTATGCCCTGGGTACCTAGGGTACACTGTACAGGGTCCAATAAGGTGATCCTTACCAATTGGGAATGTACCTAGGGTACATGGAGTCCATTTTAAAGAGAGAGCAGACAGCCTGAGACCCTGAATGGCAGGATCTCAGGCCAACTAAGTCGAAAAACCAGCTAGACACTAGGCAAAACGTTGGGGGTAACCATAGTCAGATATCCACCTTCCTACAGCAGCGTAGTCGATTATACTCAGGTCAATATTCTCAATGGCTAGTTGCAATAGCTCCTTTGCTGCCGAAAGTTTAATGGACCGGGTATTGTTAGGTTTTGTGAAAATGTTTTTTATGACGGCCTTCATGGAGTTAGCTGGGGCCATAGTTGCCCAGTGGTAGTATTTTGCTAAGGTGGCCAGTTCTAATTTTTGTTGTATAAGGTCAAACTCAAAGCATATCAAGGTGTTTCTTGTGGATGCAGGCCAGCAATATATTTTTTTATATGCTGCGCATTGAATTTTCTCCAGGTCTGCTGCGAGCATTCCCAGGAATGCCTGTAGCGCATAGTTGAGTGACGGTAGGAGTTTAGCCCGCAGAACCCTTCGAATGACCGTAGTTGTTGGGCTGTCTGGAGTGGCATGCAGCTTGTAAAGGGAGTGCATGACGATCTTTCCTTTCAGACACAGTTTTTGTAGATGGAGCGAAGGGAGGCCAGTCTCGCCTAGCAAGCCGCCTAGGTAGTTGTAACTTTGCTCACAGTCCAGGCTCAAAGTACCCAAGCTTCACATAATGAGCTTTTTCTTTGGGTAGCTTCCTAAGATCACAGTTTTAGATTTACTCACATTAGCTGTCAGCTCATTTTTGATGTTGTATTCAGATAGGGCATTGAGAGCTTTTTGGAGGCCTGTTCTTGTGTGGTCCAGAAGAACTAGGTTGTCAGCGTACTGCTTTAAATGGATTTTTTTGCCTCCGATTTTTGGGATGGCAAGAGAAGCCCCTTGCAGTGCTGGAGCCATATTGGCACTGTACAGGTTGAATGGTAGCGGTACCAAAACACAGCCCTGCTTTAGCCCCTGGTCAGTGGCGATTTTTTTTGTAGCCGACTCCGTGGAAAGTTTTAGCCTTACCCAGGTTCCCGAGTACAATGATATAATTGCTCTCAGTAGGCTTGGGCTGATATTCCACCCCACCAGTTTCCACCAGAGGTTGTTTCTGTCAATCCCATCGAAGGCTGCTGAGTAATCAATGAAGCATGCGAAAACTTGGGGTAGATATGATAGGACTGTGATGTTGTCAGCAGTAGAGCCCCCTGGCCTGAACCCGGTCTGATAGAATGGCAGGCGGCGTTCTGAGTAAACCCAGTCCGCTAGTTCCTGGAAAAGGGTGCTTGCGTATGCCTTCCCCTTGATGTCCAGCAGAGCGATCATCCGGTAGTTCCTGGGGTAGGTGTTTGCACCTTTTTTAAAAATAGATTGCAGCAGTGAACCCCTCCAAGAGTCTGACACCTCCTCTATAAGCCTGCATTCTACATACAACAAGATTTGTAGACCAGAAGTTGATGTCCTCCCTAAAGAGGGAGTTGGGCAGGCCATTAGGGCCTGGCGCTCAATTTTTCCGGATCCTTTTTAAAACAGTGCGGAGAGCGGCCACGCTTGAGGCTGTATATTCCACAGAGGGCATGGGGCGGTCAGTTCTGGCAATTTCTGGTTTGCTCTTCGTGTGTTGACCCTTTACATGTGTTGATTTCTGATTGCCAATGTCTATTGACTTCACATGCGCTTCCTATTGAATTCCCTCAGTTAAAGGATTCATGGATTGGATTATTTAAGTAATCCCAAAATTGTTTGGCCTTATTTGGTGCCAGGAGGTCGAAAATCACTATCCATTTCTCCTTGAAGTCTTCTTGTTTTAGGTTCCAAACTAGATGCTTATGAGCCTTTCTTGCAAGTTGAAGATGCTTCTTAGAGGCTTCAGTTCCAATTTATTTGTATGCCCTTTTGTTTTCTTTTTAATTGCTGTGCACTTTGTTTGATCTGTGGAGCTGAGCCTGGAATATGAGTTCCCGTCCCTGTTTTGATGCGGGGAAGACTTCCATGAAGTAGCGTGGCCAATTCTGGTGTGAGATATTCCCATTCCCCTATGATGTCTGGAACAGTGGTCCTCGTTGTCCAGCCAGCCCATGTGGATTTCCACGAGTCGAATTTATTAATGGTGGTTTGCACCCATTTGATTCTCATCATGAGTCTATGCTGTTCCTCACTGTTTGAGTGCCCAGGGTGGCTAAGAAAGTTTCTGTTCCAGTTGATGCGCATACAGGTCTGGTCCCACTGTCGCTATCAGTGCCTACCGTGAGTGTGCCTTGCATTTTTGTAGGTGAGGAGGCATCGATTGCCTTTGAGGCACTCGACATCCTGACTTTTGGTGCCAGGGATACACTCTGCAAAGATTGAATCCCGGCTCTGTACCCAGCTGTACAAATCGTATGTCTTTGGATTAATAGGCCGGGTCGTTGCTCCCCCAGATGCGCCTGCGTGTGATGGCATATCTTCAGAGGTGGATTTAGATTTCTGCTTTAGTCTTGCTACTAGGAGGCGTGTACTTTTGTTTTTTCATTGGGGTAGTGATGCCCTTGTCCTGGTCCTAAGTACGTGTGGCGGTGGGGGACCGAGGACAGTTAGAAGAGTTCCGCATCTCAGAGTGGATTCTGGAGTTTAGGAGGTATCTGTACCAGAAGCTCGTTTGCACCTGGTCCTCTTAGGCATCCAACCATATTTAGGCACCTGCTTTAACCTACTTTAACTATACCGGGATTACCCCAGGGTAAACTCGGTAGAAAGGGTGGACATAGCCATCACATGGCAGAGATTTTGCTATTTACGCAGTGGGTTGCGGACGGTGTCCGGCTGCCCTGCCTTAATGTTTTGCGGCGAGCTTTTGCTAGCTGGTAGGCTTACTGTATAGCTGTAGCATGACTGCGCCTACCTATTGGTTTTATTGTTACCTTTGAGATTCCTCTGCAGCCTTCTGGGCAGACTTGCTGCTTGGACACCAGGCTGCTGGACAAAAGGCCGGTG
This sequence comes from Triturus cristatus, assembly GCF_964204655.1. Classification (NCBI taxonomy): domain Eukaryota; kingdom Metazoa; phylum Chordata; class Amphibia; order Caudata; family Salamandridae; genus Triturus; species Triturus cristatus. The sequence continues at coordinate 1,058,117,651 of NC_140593.1, read as the reverse complement.
GAAATGGCCCAAGCCATCTGAGTGGATGTTCCTTGAAATCCCTAAAGTCTGGTCCGGTCCAAAACTGGGCCAACCCGCCCCGGTCTCTCTCTCTCTCTATCTCAGCCCGCCAGTTCTGTTTTGCAGGGTTTGGGTGGAGGGGGGGGGCAACAAGGAGGCTCACGAGGTGTAAACAAGGTGCAGCGTGGAGGTGCAGCGTGGGGTCCTGGAGGTCCCTTAAAGTCTCTGTTTGGGCCCTACTATCAAGCAGGGCAAGGGGAAGCGGGCCACAGAACGAGCAGTTGGGGCAGCAGTTGGGGTAGCAGGCTAGGAGCGGTTGCGCCGACCCGCAAGCCACACTGGCCTAGTGCCGGCCGACTCCGTGAGTTCAGACGGAGCCGTAGCTCTAGCCTTCACTACAGCTGCCACCCCCTACTACTGTCGACTGCACAGCTGTCAAACTGCAGACTGCCAAACGCGTCTCCCGCGCTCGAGGGTAGAAGGAGTCACAGGTGCAGGCTATGGCTGCAGACTCGCCGAACACGGCATTGAAACTTATGTGGACAAATACTTTTTTGAAAGTTTTGTAAAGAGGAAATTCTCAATCAACCCTGTTTAAGAGCCTCAGTCTTCTCTAGCATCATTATTGAGGGTGCCAGACTCTTCCTCTCAACAATATTCTCACTGATACATGAAGGCGGAAATACAAAGGCCAATTTCAGTGAGCTCGAATCTGCTGGATTGAAAGTGGAAGAAAGTTTAACTACTCAAACTCCAAAATTGTTATGAGGTGTTTGAATACATCATTTGTTGGAGTTGGAGGAAAATACAAAAATCACTGATGAGACAACTTCAACACGGTACTACGAGTATATCTCCAGTAGACTATAATGAATTTTACAAACGTCTCAGTACTAAGCACATGTGTCAGTTTTGCATTAAGAAAAAAGCTGAAGTGGGTGATAGCTGATCTTCCACATTTATTTTTAAAGAAATCTTTCTTGCATTGGAAATAATAGGACCTTAAGAAATACATGCAGCAAGTTAATACTATATTAAGGAAAATAACAATGACCAAATCTCGACTGCCACTGCTCCACATTCAGAATTTTTACAGCTGCAAAGGGGGAGCAGATGTTTTTTGTTTTGCTCTGATATTTGTGATGAGAGTTTTTAATGGCTCAGGAACCTTTCCAGAAACAAAGATGAGGTTAGGGCAGCAGGAGAAAATGCACATTTCTTGGAAACTACTAATGTACAAAGTAGTCAAAGCCAATCCCACTCTCAAATGCTTCACTTTTTCTTTTTAAAATGTGTATTTATATCTTCTTTGGCCCTGATTGCAACTTGCGCAGTACTGTCCGGGTTCAAAGTCCACATGCAGAATCAACGTTACTGTGTGATACACCACACCAGTATTGTGCAATTACGAGTTAAAATACATAGAACTGGGGATCATTGGGTGGGTCTGGATTCACCGGTCATAAAACCACACAGAGTATCTAATTCTGGTGGTTTAAGGTTGGCAGTAATATATATATATACTGGTACCTCTATGTGTAGTGAGAGTGCAAAGAGGGGGATGTGGGGAGTAGGGTAGTGAAGCAGAAGTTAAGTGCCTGGTGGTGGGAGCACTGCTTGCTCCCCATGCTAGAAAAAACTAGGAAAGAGCCTGGGCTCTGCTGAAGCCAAAGCCTAATGAGATTTCAACTGACAGAATTACAGTCCAGTTAAATCTGGTACAGTGTTCCAACTTCCAGGAAAACTGGTTGCAGGAACACCAACACATTCAGAATTCCATGCAGTAATTCTGCTCCGCCAGACTCATAAGCAGGGCCTTAGAATAATAAACAATCAATGATATTCCCTATTTCAGAAGATGGTGGATTACTGAAGGAGTAAAGAAATATTTCTGACACAATTCTGAAGCTGGTTTGATAAATGCGCATTATTATGTGGTTCCAACATTTTCTTTTCCTAAAGACAATGGACAGGAGGTTGGCAGTTGTTCATTCTGTTTACTAATGGCGATGCGGCTGAACTGAAATATTAAAAAGTTTCCTTAATTAAAATAAAAGAATACCCCCCATATTTACAACACCCTTACACTGGCATATTTTTCACTGGTGCTGTTACATGTTACAGGTTGTAAGTAAGGAAGTGCGTGGTACAAACAAATGTTACTACTGTATTATCAGAGTAAATTTGAGGAGGTGTGTGTTAATGTGTAAGAAGAATATTTGTGTATATATATTGTGTTTCATTGTGTTGTGGTGGTGATGTGGTTTGTTGTTTCTTTGGGCTGTTTTGTTTTTGTGATCAATTATCTCATTGTGTTATTGTTGTGTTGTACTGTGGTTGTTGGGTTGCATGCTGTTTTGACCGTTTTCTTGGGATGTGCCCTGTTATGTGTTGGTTGTGTTGCCATCTTGCTTTGTGTTATGCTAGTGTTCTGTTGTGCTCTTTAATTACTACTGAGATGTCAGCAAATCCTGCTACATTTCCAACTGAATTCAGAACGCTCCTTGAAACTTCCAAGTCAAACAACCATTTATAAGTGTATACCGTGGTAAAGTATCTCTCCTGTAGCTCTTTTACACTTCAGTTCAAAACTGTGGCAGATATGATACAGACCCCTGGGTTTATGAAATCATAGAAAGGTCTTACACATGAGGCTGCCGATTATGATTTCTAATTACAGTGAGGCGGTGATTGTTTGTTAGACATTTTAAAAGCATTAATGGTTGTTTGTGATGCATATAAGGTGAGAGGAGGTCAAAAAGAGGCTGAGAATAAGGGACTACATAAGGAACAATGGAAAGGTGGGTCATGTGCAAAGAGAGGGAAAATGGTGGAAACGTAGAAAAGAAGGAGAAAAGTGTAGGAATCAGGATAAAGGAGCAGAGAGTGAGAGCGAAGGAGACAGAGAAAGATCAGCAAAGGAGAGAGATCCAACCCTTTCCCTAAAATACTATTTACCCCCTTGAGCAAGGTTACTGTGTCAATGTGCTTCAAAATGCATTATCTGCCACTATTTCTTCAATAAATTCATATTGTCTCCAGCACAACTGCTGTGAGGTAATTCAAAACCTTCATGAACTTTTCCGTGTGTAAAAATGTTGCCCATCATTGCGAGTGACTGGAAAATGTTTCAATTCTTAGGTTACCCAATAAAATCCAAGTTGAAATGTTATCAGTTGCAGTAAATAGCAGCCAATTCCGACTTTCTGGGCAGAACCATCAAGATTCTGGTGCTTGCGAAACCAAAATCTGAATGTTCTGAAAAATTCTGAGCATTTTCCCCCAACACATATCGGAAGGTTTGACCTGACAGGAGTTATCACTCATATTGCAGTTAACTGGGAGGCTTTTAATGTGGTCATTTCTGTTCCTGTCCCAGTCACCCTGCTGCGGTGTCTCTGATTGTAACTTGTTGTCCTAGGAATACACTTTGAGTTATACATACAAGGGGGATTCACAAAGAAATTTTTGAATACATGAGGCAATATTCCTGTTGCATTCATTCCTGTACTTATGACCTCTTTTGAATTGGCCTCAAAACTTCTAAAATGGGACTAAAATAAGAATATTTATATACGAGTAAGAAAAGACGGTGTCCTCTTTGCACTTGTATTAATAGAGAGTTGGGCATTTCAAAGGCATGTAAGAGTACATAACAGAGAACTTCTTGCTGTAAATACTTTTGTAAATTGGTCCCCATATTTTTACGCCCATCTTTATTGTGCAGGTGTTTATATTCTTGAGTACATCCTTAGAAGATGTGAGGTTTTACCCACACACTGTTTGGTAAGCTTTTCTTCTGCCATCTCCAGGTTTACCAACACTAATTGTTTCACCTTGCAGACAACACAATATGTTCCATGTAAAAACAGTGCACAAATAAATACCAGACATCATTAGGACTGAAGTCTAAAAAAGTGAACCTGCAGTGACCATCATAGATTGCAGTCTTTTGGAGATCTTTTAGGATGGCACTATGATGGCGCTGCAGACACATTTCACTTACCACATTTTCTAAGGCAAGTTTTTTCAGTTCATTTGGCTTAGATTAAACACACAATGTGAAAATTACAAGACATTGCCTACACACACTGAATTGAGTCAGGAGAGAAACAGTGTAACCAATTGAATGATTATAGTTAACTGAAGTTATAAAACACAAGGGGCCCTATTACGATGTCGGTTGGTAAGCCTCTGATCGTTCGTCGGAGACTTACCGACCGACATCGTTGGTTTACATTTCAACGGCCAAATCATAATGTAGGCTGTCGGAATGTAAACCCACCTGTCATATCGACTGGCTTCCGACGGGCTCACGGAGCCTGTCGGACAGTTGGAAGCTGCATATAATCCCTAATGGATGGTGTTTCCGCCGTCGGGATTATGATGTCAGCTTCCGACAGGCTTTCCATGTCGGGCTTTCTGACATGGAAAGCCTGTCGGAAAGAGACTTTGGGGGCCCCTAGCAGGGCCCCCTCCCCTCTGCGGCCTACCGTTGTATGCCTGGGGGCACCAATGGTGTATGCCCCATGGTACAGTGATTTACAGAAACTCCCAATTCTCTATGGGAGCTTGTGCTGCGGACGGATTCTGGCCACCGCACAGGGTCCCATAGGGAAGTGGGAGTCTGCGACCACACTATGTGCGGTCAAACTGTAATTGCGGACTTGGGACTGCCGACCAGAGGTCGGTCAATTCTGCAACCGCAGAGATGTTGGTCAGAGGTAACTCCGACCGACATCATAATGAGGCCCAAGGTCTCACAATCTTTTGTAACATATACGTTTGTGCTCAATTAAAACTCAGTTTAGGTCTGCAATGTGTGCTGTAAGAGACCACAATTTTAGTTTAATCTAACTGTGCTAATAAAAGTGTCTTGAAACTCATTCTATCTTAACTTATGCTAGTTTTCTTCTCCACTATGCACTTATTTCTTCAGTAACTTGAATAATTGATAATTAGCCATAAAATTAATGGACCTCCTCGCTTTCACTCTGGGCCCCCTTCTTGCACCCTTCATATGTAAATGATACCTGTCTGGATTGAACTCGTCTGGTTCTGACCAATACTCGGGATCTCGGTGAAGTGGATATAACGGGACCATCACCACCACTCCTTCTGGGATTGTCACACCATTCACCTCCACGGTCTTCTTACAGACTCTTTCAAGTCGTCCTCCAGGAGGGTACATTCTGAGGGTCTCGTTAATTGCCATCTCTAAGTACTCCATCTGCATCAGTGCATCATATGTGGCAGGAGCCTACAGTTGATGGAAAATACCGTAGGTTAGAGGTGAAACACTATACGTGTTATGCAGTTTTCTTATTTTACACAAATGCATCAACCATATAGTGCAAGAGATCTTATTACTCAACCAACTCTTAGATACAGAACTTATGCTTGATGGGCCTACTATCCTGAAGTGGATGGTTACAAATCTGGTGCCTTCCCCCTTCTGGGTCATTCATCTTCCTAAAACATATGAATATTAATTATACCAATTTTAAAAGACGTAAAAAACCTTGTCCAGACATGTCTCCACACACTTCCTATTTCCTAAGCACAGCTTCTAAAACAAGCATTAGCCTACTGTGTCCTAAGGAGTTTGGGTGCTACCACCATTGACCTTTGCGTTGATTGGCTTAAGAAAGATAAAACAGGAGGAGGCGGTCTTGGTATCTCTGGACGCCTCTATGGCACTCGACATGCTCGAATGCCAATACCTATTTGCAGTTCTTGAGAAAATGGGTTTTGGGCCCCAATTCATCTGGTGGGTGCGACTCCTCTACTCGAAACCACTAGCCCAGATTGTGGTAAACAATAAAATATCTGAAGTGTTTGAACTAGGTAGAGGTACGAGCCAGAGATGCCCGCTCTCCCCCCTCCTATTCGCCTTGGCCCTGGAGCCTCTGGCATCTTGGATACGGAAGGATCCGGTGATCCGTGGTTTAGGTGAGCTGAATCCTGGGAGGACCGCATTTCACTATATGCGGACGACATATTGTTGTTCCTAACTTCCCCGAAGGCCTCGCTTACAGCAGTGCTGGATATCTTCGCCATCTTTGGTAGATACTCGGGGTACACCATAAATTGGCTCAAATCAGTATTGTAAGTCCTCAAGGGACCCCTCACAGGCCTTCCCAGGGGCTGCCCGATACAGATCACCACACAGGGTTTCAAATACCTCGGCATCCATATAACTACTAACCCTGCAGACAGATTCGCTCAGAACCTACTCCCACCCTTGCAGAGACTGAAGAGAGACTCAGAGCGCTGGATGAAACTCCTGTTCTCGCTGCTAGGCAGAGCCTCCCTGTTCAAGATGATGTCCCTACCCTGGTTCCTATACGTCCTACAAAATTCATTAGATCTAGTTCCTGCCAGCTATTTCAAAGAGATCGAGACCCTACAACGCTGTTTACTATGGAATGGGAAGCCACACATAGCGATATCCAAACTGAACCTCACCTGGTATGATGGGGGGATTGCCCTCCCTGATCTCAAAAGATATTGTTGGGCAGCTCATCTGATGGCCATTAACCATGGCACCTACAGGCAGGCGGGAGACCCGGGCTATGCGATGGATCGATGGATATTGCCGTCAGGGAACTACAACCGAGCGCTCTATTCGAACTCTGGGAGACGCCATCTGACCGAGCCAACCAAGCAATCGGTGCAGGTCTGGAAGGCAGCCACCAGGAGCATGGGTTGGGAACATAAGATAACTCTGGCTATGCCACTATGGGATTCGGAAGGACTTGGGAACCTCTGGTCCACTAAAGGTTTCGACAAATGGGACCTCATAGGCATATCAAAAATAGGCGACCTATGGGTAAAGGGCGAGGTCAAGTCATTCTCTACCCTACAACAAGAATATGATCTCGCTCCTACAGAGTACTTCAGATACCTACAAGTCCGCCACGCCCCTTATACTCCTGTCTCCAAAAGGGGGAGACCCCCTCTGAAGCTACACCCCTTGAAGACAGACTCCTCAATGGCTATTTACCAGCAAAGGCCATCTCGCTCACATATAAAAAGTTAGTGAACCACTCTGGGGACCCCCTGGTGAGATTGCGAGAGAAGTGGGAAGGGGATGGCATAATAGTAGATGACGAAGACTGGGTGGCAGCGGTATCTTCGCGACGGGAGGTAGCCATTGCAGCGAAGTTGAGGCTAATACAACTCAAAATGTTGCACCAGATCTATATCACGGGACCTGGGATGGAACAAATGGGTAGAGCACCTGATGGCAAATGTAGAAGGGGCTGTGGAAACAAAGGTACTTTCCTTCACATACTATGGGAATGCCCACTTATCCAAAGGTACTGGAAGAAAATACATGAGGTCCTGAGCGAAGTGTTACACCATACACTCCCCCTGGAGGCTAAGAGATGTCTCCTGAATGTGTGGGAGCCCACGGACCTAAACAACACACGCATAACCTGGGTTACATTGGGGCTGATGATAGCGAAATGCAACATAGCTCAGAAATGGGGGGCATCGCAGGCACCAGCAGTGTGTGCGTGGAAGAAAGACATGAATTGGTGCATGTTTCGGGAAAAGTATGTCTATGTAGCTTGGGGATGTCCTAAAAAGTGGTCCCGCATTTGGAATGATTGGAATGAATATAGAGGAAATATTTGCACCCCGCCACTGATACCAGGTCAAGATGAATCATTGTAGACATGGCACAAATCACCAGTAACCAACATATTGTGTATTCTTAACTGTATGTGAACCTTGTCAAGATAAGAAACGAGAATGTATTGCATTATGCCTTGTGATCTTGATTCCTACTGCTAATAAAAAGAATTATTAAAAAAAAAGAAAGATAAAACATTTATTTATCATGCATATGTTTTGTAGACATTGGGTCATTGAGTACATAAAATATTTCAAATGTTAAGAGTTCAAATGAGCAAACTCTATGGCCGATCAATAGTTCACCAGTGACAACTGTAAGGCCACTGCAAGACACTAATATAGCAATAGAAGAACATGAAAATATCCTTGATAATTCATTCCTGCAAGTACAAATAGGTCATTCTTAGCAGCCTCACTTTCTGTCCCACCTTGACAAAACTGCAGACATGTCATAACGACTCTATAGATTCTTTAAGGAGCTGGTGGGATCTCCATACTATCACCCTCTTTGTTCTTCTCACAAAAGATCCTAGATTGAATCCATTTATTGAAATCCCATAAGTAGTATGATGTGAAAAATGTGTCTCCTTCTATAAATATTTGCAAAACCTACTTTCTCAATATGAGTATACCTGCAATGGCACCCTTTGTCGCCACATTCATCAATTAAACCGTCTTTATAATGATGCCCTCTAATAACTGAGGCACGCTAAGGACTCAGATTGTGACAGACAGACTATCGACCTATCTCAAGCATATGGAGTGTGGAAAAAAATGCTTGAAACCAGGCTCATTTGGCAACTCTAAATATTCATCAAATCCTGTGTTTTATTACAAAAATTCACTAGATACCAATAGGGGACGGTTTGAGGAGGAATTGTGGTGAATTGTGTTTTGGGTTCAACCCCCATTAAGCAACTAACAATAATCAATTGAACATTACGGCACAACTAGCCAAGCCATGGACCCAAGATATGCATGCTCTTTGATTCAGTTTGACATCTGTGCTGCCTACAAAACCATTAAGCATATAATATAGCTAAATGTTCTATGATCAGAATCAAGCATTGGAGAAAGGCATTTGCTTTGTACACCCTCACATGGACAATATCACCATAATCTCATGAGAAGTACCAAAGACAGTAATTACCAATTTTTCATAAAAATATCTGTTACTGGCCACTGTAACTGCTTATACAACATTAGGTTCCACAAACATGGCCCAACAGGCCAATAGTGCAACCTGGCAGTGCATGGAGACTGGTATTTGGGCTGGTTGTTTTTTAATTCCCTGAAATTAACACTCAGGGTTGGATACTACTAGTGCTTCAATTCAGCCGGTGGTTGGAGGTGGGGCCCATGGGCACTCATTTTTGGGGACCAATGCTTAATTTTCCCAACAAACTTTGATCTGGCGCACAAAAGAGAAAATCACAAAAGGGTGGAATAAGGAGAAACAGAAATATGTAAAACAGTGATAAAGGGAGAAAGCTGCGATGAAATAGACTGAGATAGAGGTGACATGTGAGTCTTGGGGGGGATTAAAGAAGTATGAGGTGTAATTAAGTCCAAACAACCTTGGTATTCTGCACTGGTGCCTAAGCAAAACTTTGGGACATAGCACTTATTCATTTACAAATTAAGCACTGGATATCACCATTCATAATGTAAGAGTTTTGTAAATTAGACTAACACTCACCTATGTATGCTTGGCTGCTGCAGGTCAGAACACACAAAGGTCAAAGTACAGGAACTTCTTAACATTCAGACTAATTGTTTTAACCTGGTTTCTTTTTCAACAAATTGAACAAGTATCATTCATAAATCCACCTGCCACAGTATTTTATAGTCATACCACTGGCCGAATCCATGACATTGCTTCCTCAAACAATGTGTCTGCTATTTTCTACATACACTACTGAAAGGTGAAACTGTTGGCTGCGTCAGAGCTTGCAAAGATTTGGAATCGTAATTAATCTACATTATTTCTTCATGAAATTGATTTAGGTAGAGATGGCTAGCACCAAAAGAGTATTATCAGGACCGGACATTATCATTGTAGGTATTTCAAGACTTTTAGAACTACTTTGAAATTATTTCATGGGTTATGCTTTTCAATGTGTTACAGTGGGTAAAGGGGCCTTTATTTATACTTTCTTGTTTTGAGGCAAAATGTGGGCGATTTTATGAAAAAAGCTAAACTGAAAGAGTTTCTACAATACTGAACTGCCTTATGGTGCTGTATAGTAAGCCTGCCTTTAATATATGAAAATCGAGGCACACGTATAATGGCAAAACCAATCACTTTTTAGAAGATGAGGTAAAAGACTGCTATTTTAAAAGTGTTAATATTATATAACTTTTATCTTAAAAGTTTGACGCTTCTCTACCTTTATGTTACAAGAAAACGTTGCTTAACAACCAAGAGGAGAGTACAGGCATCTGGAAACATATATTTTAATTAAACTAATAGGATAGTTAATAAATGGATGGTAATTTTATAGATTACATTAGCCATTAGTATTACAAAGATAATAGCTTGTTCATTAGTACACTATGTTGAAGATTGTTATGTAATCATTGTGATAATAGACTTGTTTTGATTAACTTTAATTTAATTAATGTAGTGGTACAATATACTTTTATAGTTTACTTTAAACTGTATTTATGAGAAGAATAGTTACAGAGTTAGCAACTAGTGCCTCAAGTTCTACATATTAGGGTAATCTGGAACAACATAGTATGCATCAATGGAGTCCATCCAGAAATAGTTCTATTGCAACTTTCATAAAAGCTGTAGCTGAAATATTCAAAAAGAGAAAGGAGTATGCAGCAGGGGTTATCTAAAAAGACTCAGTAGAAAGGCTCTCATGAGGATATGGTGTTGCCCTAGGGAATCTCTTTTTGAACCCAAGCCTCAGCCAAATTCTGGAAATCATTTAATATGTGTATCTACCTTCAATTCAGACTTGAACCCAATTGAGAAAAACATTGCGAGGCACTAGCACTTGCTGTTTGCTTTTAAAGGGAATCACAAGTAACCTATAGAACCATGATCCAGAGTGTCAGTCTTATGGCCAAACTGGGCCTCTTGACAGTGACAGGCCCCTACAAATGTGACAACTCTAATGCTTGTTAATTCCCTTTGAATACAAAAACATTGACTCATAGGCAAATGCCCTTCAAATAAACTTTCACTGCACTTACAACACAAACAATATATAGCATTTGTTGCCCTTGGTAATTCATCCTTCTGGTCTAAACACAAAGTGCAAGTTTGCAATTTTCACATCAGAGAAGTATATGCTACAAGACTGAAAATGCTCCGCTAGTAGCACATTTTCCACAATCCAGCTGCCGTGAAAATAAGTTAGCCTTGATGATTGCTGATATGTCAAGAAAGACTAGCCGCAGGAGGTGACATTGCTGCAATACGCAGCAGAAGAGAATGTCGGTGGATTAATAAAATGAACTCTAACACTGAACATGGAAGAAAAGAATAGAATAAGTACTTTGTAACTGGATATTTCCTCTATTTCTGAATTTTTGGTGATACCCTGCCCTTCTTTACTTTATTGGTAGGGTACCTACATAGATGTAGACTACCGTATAACATCTTCCCAGTTAGCTTAATATTGGGAGGGAATCCTCCTAACTCCCTCTGAACTCTTAAACATTTCCCTGGTAGAATTTCCAGCCAACTTTATCAGATTATTGCATTAGATTTTCATTTGCATTGAGTACAACCTGCTAATATTGGCTCCTCATAGATTTAGCTTTTATTTAATCAATTTGATTTTTTACCATTTTTTGGGTGGAGTTCCTTAACTAGCTCTTCATCATTAAATGAGCTCTGTGATGCTTGGATTTATGAACTCAAGCATCCTTAAGCATTTTGTAACTTTGATATGAGTTATCTTGTACAATTGCATGGGCCTTTGTATATTATTATTGATCATACTCTCTTCTACCCATATCTTGCTCTATCAGAGATTCCCTATAATAGCCATTTGTTTTCTCTTTGTGTCACTTGACATGATTTTGCTGGCATTTTAGAACTAATGACAAATATATTGCTTTGTATGTTTCATAAACCGTATTGCATATACATATAGCATTATTGTACATACCATATTTTGACAAAAACATCGAACTGTTGTTGAATTTGGATTCATTCTTGAACAAATTATCTGTTTCCATGAGAATGCCAATGATATCTTCGTAAAGTGTGTCTAATAAATAAGACGTACGGTCTACTGACAAGCATCCATTCAGTGTTGCAAGACTGTCAGTTTGTTTGGGCTGCTTTACTTACTTTTACTTGGTCTATTGCTGTCCAGTACTGTTTTTGGCCAAGAGTAACCATGAACAGATTTTTACATTTAAAAAGTTGCCTAAACGAAACACAGTTTCCCTAATTTGTTTTTAAATGTATGTGCCATTTTGGTAGAGCTGTAATTATTTAATCACCCCGATATTTGGGCGGTTGTGTTCTCTTTTTCATATACATGAGCACTCATGCACACATGATAGACTCCAAAAAATCCAAAAATACACATTAGACTAACATCCTAGACATCGTTCTTTGCATAATTAAACTACATTTCCTAAATTTTGCACTTGTGTCAAATTTCTGTAAGGAGTGATGGGAGAGAGCTAAATAAATCATTTTCATTTCTGAGGTTACTGTGATGTTATAAATCTGGTTTTTGTTTTCGTCCTTGGGTTTGCTCCATTTTTAGTTTTATTCAGAAATAAAGGGCTAAAAAGATACAATTCTCTAAGTCAATTCTGGAAAAGTTACAACCAGATTGGTGAAGCAGGAAAAACATATGGTAGATGGTCCACAACATATTAGTTTCCCATTTTAAGTTCTATTTGTAAGTTTTAGCTGAGGCTGTAGATAAAGTTTTGGAGAGATCAATACCAGACTTTACATGACAACAGAGGCTGCTACTGTCTGTGCTTTTTGATTTTATTTAAATGAATTCAGATGTTTTGAGAAACTGCATAATTCACTCGGCAGGAAAGAAGCATTATCTATGAACTTCAAAATTAAAATCTGGAATTAAAATCAAGGATGTTTCAAGGACATTTTAAGGTCATTGTTTGTATAGGGTTATTTGGCACAAGCATCTATCAACCCAGCTTTCCCCAAGAGCAAGGAAGACAGTTCTCAATCTTAAAAGATTTGTTTTTTCATTGAGGCAGCTACAAGATGCTCTGCTTTCCACCACCCCTGCCCGACCTTACCAAAGTATCTGGAAAATGGTTTCTGCCCCATCGGTCCTTCTGCCCTACCCAAGAGGTAGAATTTTTTGATTTATTTTTTAACTCAAGCAGAGGTCTGGAAGGATTCTTTTGTACACCCACCTGACCAAGGGCAGTCTCGCACAAAATTAGAAAGGAGTTTGCATCCCCAAACACTGCATCCATCCCACGTCTAGGTCAAGAAGGTTATTTAAGTGACCACCAAAGTTTGAAAGTACATGCAGAGAGGAATTTCCCCATGTATTTATTGGTCCCTGGAGGTATGGTGCAGGAGCTGGGGCAGTTTCATTATGACCCCTCTTTTTGTTTTGCCCACGGGCAGGAAAAGAGTATTTTTTTTAAACCTGCTATGACAGTTAACTGCTGTGCTGAGTCATGTAAACAACTTTGAACAGGGCACCAAGGTGGCTGTTAGTTGTCTTCAACCATATTCCATGAGACTAAAAGAGGACCAAGCACGTGACACCTACTCTACACCCAGAAAGTTACCAACTAGAGGTGCATGGGAATAGAACATCATCCAAAGACCAGCAGATATCATGTTCACCCTTCTCTCATGTCCCTCAAAGTAGTCTCTTTAGCATCCTCCTATGGCAGGTAGCTTTGGCTCACCTTGTTTGGTAGGAGAGTATCTATCTCTTGTTGCAGTTTCCGCTGAATGTCTGGATGGGTTGCCAGGTTGTAGGACAGGAATGCAAGGGCGGTGCTGGTGGTCTCGTAGCCAGCCAATATGAAGATCATGGATTGGGCCATAATTTCACTATCGGTTAGTGCTGTGGAAAGTAGATCAACAGGAAAGTGAGATTTGTTATGTTAGGATGTGTTATGCTATGTTATTCTGTGCTGCGCTGTGCTATGTCATGATATGCTGTATTATATTATGTTATGCTAGGCTATGTTATACTAAAGTGTTATGTTGTGTTATGCTGTGCTATTCTAGTGTGTGTTGGGATATGTTGGGCACAGCCATATTTTGTAATGTTATAATGTGTTGCAATGCTTTTTATGCTATATAAGGACATGTTGAGTTATATCATGAAGTGCTATGCTTTGTTATGTTGGGGTGTGATATGTCATATTATACTGTGCTATGCTGTGTTACATTAGGATGTGTTATGTTACATCATGATATGGTCTGTTAAGGTGTGTTGTGTGCTTTTCTATACTTTATTGTTTTAGGGTGTGTTATGCTGTGTTGTGCTGTTCCATGCTGTTTTGTTATATTGTGACGAGTTATGTTGTGTTATGGTGTACTACATTAAATTAAAGAGTTTTACGTTGGGCTATGCTGTATTGTTCTGTGTTATGGTGTGGTGTGATATGTGGCATGCAGTGATATGCTGTGATATGTTAGGTTTCATTAAAGTTTGGTCATGCTGTGCAATGTGAGGGTGTGTTGTGCTATGTTATCCTGTGTTATGTTAAGGTCTGTTATATTACTTCATGCTGTGCTATGCTTGTTTATGTTATGGTTTGTTGTGATGTTGTTTCAAGCTGTGAAATGCTCTATTATGTTATGGTACGTTGTGTTATGTAGTATCATGCTTTGCTATGCTACGGTATGCTATGCTGTATCAGGACTGTGTTATGCTATGTTATATTAGGTTGTGCTTTGTTATGTCATAATGTGCTCTGCTGTGTTATTTAATGCAGCGCTGTGTTATGTTGTGCTATAATATGTCATGTGAGGTGTATTATGTTATGCTATGTCATGTAGGGGTGCCTTATGCTGTGTTCATCTCTGCTGCCTATTTTATGATGTGGTATGTTTTGTCAAGCACCTTGCTAACCACACATTACATATTCCTTTTGTTGTAATAACATATTTTTCAATAACAAAACAGAGCATTACAGACATGTTTCCTCAATATTTGCAACCGCTTTCAAATTGCTCATTTAAACTTAAATTCACCACATTGGCATGTACTTCACCATTATCATCATCATCATCTACTCTGATGTCACACATTGTCATAGGGGTGAGTATGAGTGGTGAGCACATGCAATAGAAGCTGACATCAGGCCCCCTCTAATTCACTGCTTCTTACAGCACGTCTTGCGTCAGACAGTGTTGTTCTTGGGGAGAAGCACATTAGGAAACTGGGCTCATTCATGGGGGTCTCTCATCTGAGCCTCTAATGCAGGTCTTCGCCTCTAGTCCAGCATGTTGTGCCATTCTCATAGCTACAGAGAGCTTAATCCATCTCCTGTCCGTTCTCCACATCCTGACCAAAGGGACCTCTACTGAATTCCAGTTCATTGTTAGCCTTCATATTCCAGTACCAGTGCACATTAACAAAACCTCTCTTGGACCCCCCCCCATTGCTCCCCCATGCAGAATTACTCCTATGCTTCTGTCACCGGGCTATCTTCACTAACCTCTACGAGTCTCAGTGCATTACTCATGTATGACGGGGCATCCCCATGCGTAGTGGTCTGCATTGCTGCATTGGGCAATGACATTGATTGAATGCTGAAGGATGTGACTCAATCCCTATGCAAGAAACTGGGTTGAACCAGTATGAATCAACTGTGTCTAGAAAAAATAAAATCCACGTACACCACTATTTTGTCCCAATCATCATCACTTACTGGCACATGCATCAACAAAGACTTTTGCGATTCCTTAATAGCGATTTTTAAGGAATCGCAATTAAGGAATTGCAAAAGCCTATGCATGTAGGAATCGCTATAAAAATAGTGATTCCTTAAAATTCCTTAATTGCTAGTCGCAAATTGCGAGTCGCAATTAAGGATTGCCGTCACAATCATTCCTATGGGCCTCCAGGCCCATAGGAATGAATTGGAGATTGCATTAGCAATTTGCGAGTACCAGTAGGTACTCGCAAATTGCTCATGCAATTTCAAGGGTGCAAGGGTGTCAAAATGACACCCTATTGCACCCCTGAAATTGATCTGTGCACATATGTTGCACACACACATGCTCTAAGGGCATGTGTGTGCGCAACATGAAACTTTGAAAAATGCACAAACGTGCATTCTTCAAAGTTTTTGCAAATTACCATGAAGTTCAACTTCATGGTAATTTGCTCCCCCTATTAACGAAATCGCTAATTTTTTAACTTTAATGCATTGCATTTAAGGAATCTCAATTTGGGATTCCTTAAATGCAATCGCAATTTAAGGAATCGCTATTTACAGATTCCTTAAATTCCGATTTTTGCATTTGGGATGATGCATCCCAAATGCAAAAATACCAGTCGCAAAGGGGCAGATTCTGCTAATCTGCCCGTTTGCGACCAGTTTTCTCGTTGATGCATCTGGCCCTCTGTTTCATATTCAAGAATTCTTCCCAGGGTGTCTTTAACCCTGTGGGTGGTTGGCCCAACAACTCCATACTCTGCCCCTATAAATGGAACACTATTGTACATCCAGTTCCCTATGACAGTCTTGCTTGTAAAATTCAACCTGTTGGCTGCTCTGTGTTGCCACTGTGCCATGTGGCCTTGGCAACATGCATCAATGCCCTAAAACAAACATTGAAAGTGGGTAGGAACCCACTGCTTGCATTTAACAGCGCCATTACCAAATAGCGTCTTGGTAGTTGTAGTTCAGCTTTTCACACAAAGTTCATATCATTTTTCAGCTAATGCCGTCTTTCGAAATTGTATCTCTAGACACCAGTGTTTCGGGATTCCTCCCTCATCAGTTGAGAATATTTACAGTTTGCTGGACTTGCTGTCAATTTTCTCAGGTATAATCCCACTCATAGCATGCTGGCATTCCAAAGCTCGTCAGCTTGGGGGCGGCTCCGAAACACTGGTGTCTAGAGATACGATTTTGAAAGACGGCATCAGCTGACAAATTATATGAACTTTGTGTGAAAAACTGAACTACAACTACCAAGACGCTATGGGGTAATGGTGCTGTTACATGCAAGCAGTACGTTCCTATCCACTTTCACTATTAAAAGGCTCTCATGAGCCATCCCCAAGCTGACGATATTTGGAACGCCTGCACGCTATGAGTGGGATTGTACCTGAGAAAATTGGCAGCATATCCAGCAACCCGTAAATATTCTCTACTGATGAGGGAGGAATCCTGAAACACTGGTGTCTAGGGATGCGATTTCAAAATACGGCATTAGCTGAAAAATTATATGAACTTTGTGTGAAAAGCTGAACTACAACTACTAAACTGCTATGGAGTAATGCGCTGTTACATGCAAGCAGTGCGTTCCTACCCACTTTCACTAAAACAAACATTGCCCTGGTGGTATCCTGTGCCCCTCCTAAACCCCTCAAAGATACTAAGCATACCTTCTGAATACATATCGCCTGTTGTTTCAAGCAATGATTTCTCCAATTGGTCCACCTCAAACTCTAAGCGAGTATCAGCCCAGTAGTTAAGATATCAAAAGAGAATTTCAGGGCTGTATATTTGCTTAACTCACTTCAACTTAGTGTATCTGTTCCACCACCATGCTAACACCATTACTAGTTTAGGCATTTGCCTGCTCTCAGTTTGTGCACCATATATCTGGCACTATAGAGTGTCTGATGTAATTTACACCATTAGGTATTCTGCTTTAGGTTCATCGGAGTGGGGAATCCATTTTGCAACAAATAGGAATTGTGCTGCAATACAGTAGCATTTATAATTAGGTGGTTCCAGTCCCCCTTCAGTTATGGGAGTTTTAGTTCATCGAGTGCTACCCTACTACTTTTACATCTCCAAATTTGGCAATTAGGGAGTGCATCCAGGTCTTTAAGTAATGACTAAGATAAAGCCACTGGTAACTTATTAAAGAAAAATAGCAACTTGCATAATATTATTAGTATGCACTGCACAGTTCTGTTGTTGCAAGGTGGAAGGATTATGTGATATAGCTGGGAGGCATTATCACATAATACTAACACAATACACATGAGTGGACGGTAGATTCACTCTTAGCAGCCTTACCTCAGTCATGGTAGTGTGGCTTATGCAGTGAGGCGAACTCAAAGAAACATGTATTTAGCATTTCACAGTACCAACATTGGCAATAAGTGACACGACTCGAAAGAAACCTTGACACCAATTTATAAAAATAGATTGGATTTTTGAGTAAGTAAAAGCACCAAAACAAACTTGATACATTGCGTATAGCCAAAGTAATAGATTTTCCAAGTGTAAATAAATGTAATAAAGCTGTCAAACTTTCACCAATAAAGACAATGGGGAAAAACACACTTAGAATTGTGATACTTGCAGGGCGTGCTCAACTGAGCCCTCTCATGGTTAAGGTTCTGCGGGCCCTTAGACCAAGACTCGACAGTTACTCTTCCGTTACCTTGCCTAGGGAGTCCGGGTGCAGAGGTTACTTGGCTGTCCTTGGTGCTGATGGTATCCGTGGAGGCTGTCAAAATGCAGCACTTAGCAAAACCACACATCTCCATGAAGCTATGGTAGCTCACCTTCAACACGGAAATGAGATGGGGTGAAAAAGCATAGTGTTTCATACCAAACATGACACAATTTGGCCGTTCCATAATGAAGCTAGCTATCTCAAGTTTGCCCGGTAGCCAGCCCATGTTACTTTATGGACCGCCTGGTCACTTACAGTAAAACCTTGCTTGACAGGGTTACTGTAGGGATATATATGTGGGTACATATATGTCCACACAGAAGTGGATGGGAGCACACTGCCTCACCTCCCAGCACAGTTCACCCTTTTGCATCCTGGTAAATGCAGTTCAGTCTAAATACTTACTTGAAATTTTGCTGAAGTGCTTCACCAAGGTTGGTGCAGGTTAGTGCTGTTAATCCCTAGACACATGTGTTTCTGGATATTATCCTTCATCAGTAGTGATAAAAACGAAATTCATCTGGGGTTGCTGAGAAAGCTGCCACTATCCTCTCAGGTCTCTGTACCTCTCTCTGGAGCACAGGTGCACTCCAAGAGCTCGTCAACTCAGTGGCACAAGGGAGTCTTTTTAAACAGAAGGGTGCCGAGACAGGTTGTCAGGCAGAGCATCAGAGGTTCAACATCCTCCCACCCAGGGACACTAAAATAGCTTTTGTGTAACCTCTGGCCTCTACGGAGAACACATCCATTCCTATGCCCAAACTAGCTAAACTCTTGGAAGGTCCACCAGTGGGGGACTTCTTGCTGCATGCTGGAGCACCTCTCATATGCCCTGGCTGATTACAGTCAAAGCATGTCCTAGCCTTCTTGGGATCCCAACTTTTACCCTGGTACCCTTTTCCTTTGGACTGGGATTAGTCTCAGGGCCCACCCTCCAGATAAGGTATTTGGGGGTCTTTTGAGAACTCTTTCTTTTTATCTTTGTCGATGCTCACCTCCTTCCCTTGTTGAAAAGTCTGAGCACCCTTCTTGGGGTCACCCCCACCTTCGGTCTTTTTCTGGGATACCCTGGATCAGACCCATTTGTCTGCTTTCTTCTCCAACTCGACAGGAGACGACTAGTCAGAATCTACCAGATGCTGTCTCATCTGTGGTACAATTAATCAAAATGTGCTCCTTCACAATCAAATTATAAAGCCCAGTATAAGTGTCCACTTGATTATCTACAATCAAGTCCTTCAGTGCTATGATTGAGGAGTCAACAAAGTCGACCCAGGTTTGGTCTGGTCTCTTGTGGGCATCTCTGAATCTTAGCCTGTACTCCTCTGTGGTGATTCCAAACCCCTCAATCAGTATCTCTTTCATGTGTGAATAGGACTCAGCCACACTCTCATCAAGGGTGAGAAGCCTATCTCTGCCCTTCACTGAGAATAAATCCCAAAGTAGAGAGCCTCAGTGTTGGTGATCTAACCTCCTCATCCTGCAAGCTCTCTCAAAAGCTGCAAAACAATTGGTTATGTCATCTCCATTGCTAAACTTTGAGACAAATCCTTGGGGGACGTTGGGGTCAAAAGACTCCTCTTTATCTCTGTTAAAATTGCTGCCAGCATCTTTGGGCACAAGGCCCATCTTAGCTCTCTTAATCTCAAGGGCTAGTCTCCTTTCCTCTACGTCCAATGTTTTTTCCTCTAGGGAGAGTATATCAAGTTGGTCATGGAAGTATCCTACCACCCTACCAGTTGAGGGGATTCTGGAGTTAACTCAGTCACTTTCCACTTGTGAAAGGGGTCTGGGGAAGATATGTAACTCTGGGTCATAAAAGTCTTCACCTTCATCAACTTGGGCTGTGACCATATCCTCTCCTTCTTCTGTGTGTCCCACAGAGTAGTGGTCATCCCTATCTAGTTTTGCAGACTCTTAGGCTTTCTGGGCCTGGTCCAGGTCCTCCCTTTTATAGGTTGCTCTAAAGCTAATGCCTCTAAGCTTGCATAATGCACTCAGATCATTGATCTTCAGGATAGAGAGAATGGGCTGATCGAGGCTCAGACATTCTCCATTATGCACTACTTGTTGTAATAAAGCTATGGGTTCTTAGTAAAAACTCCTAAGAACTTTAAAAAAACTTCTACCTAGCATTGTATTACACCTTTTAACCTTTTAATGCAATTGGAATAGGGATGTAACACAGAGCCGCAGCAATTACTATTAAATCGAGCTTTTAGAAATATCTAAAAAAATATATCTCTACCTTAAATCTAAAGACAATTTTAAGGATTTCTTCATGCACCAAAAAAACTATTTAATGTCAGGTGGTCTAAATGAAACCGGTTCTAGATCCCACCGCGGAAACACCAATGTTGCAAGGTGTAAGTATTATGTGATATTGCTGGGAGGCCTTATCATGTTATACTAACACAATAAACAGGAGTGGACCTCGGAGTCACTCTTAGCAGCCTTAGCAGTCCTGGTAATGTTACCTTGCCCAGGGAGTTGGGGTGCAGAGGTTACTTGGCTGTCCTTGGTGCTGATAGGATCAGTGGTATCTGTCAAAATGCATCACTTAGCAAAATCACACTTCTCTATGCAGCTATGCTAGCTCACCCTCAACACGAGAAATGAGATGGGGTGAAAAAGCACGGTGTTTCATACCAAACATGACACAATCTGGTTGTTACATAATGAAGCTGGCTAGCGCAAGTTTGCCCGGTAGCCAGCCCATGTTACTTTATGGATGCCTGGTCACTTACAGTAAAAACTTTCTTGACAGCGTTACTGTAGGGATATAAATGTAGGTACATATATATCCACACCTTTAACAAAATGCACTCTACCTCCTGAGATTCGGAGGGCACTTAAGAGTGACTTGTCTATGTCAAGGCAGTGGTGTGGCTCTGCAGCACATGGTGTGTGCAGAGTCACTCTCGAGCAGACAGGCTGCTTGGGCAATGTTACAATCATAGCTCTGCAGACATACCTTTACATGGGTTATGGTACTATTTACTAGGGGCTTACAAGGAGTGATACGTACTTGCCAATTGAGTGTATCAATTGACAGTTACAGTTTAAGGGAAATAGCACTGGCACTGGGGCCTGGTTGGCAGGTCCCAGTGTACTTTCAGATCTACCAAGACAGCATCTAGACAAAAAGTGGGGGGGTGACTATGACAAAAAGGGCACTTTCTAACATCTATCATGTCTATCACTGACAGGGGGATCACCATTGAAAACTGCATAGACGTCCTGAACAATTCTGAACTACTGTTTGTACTATGCAGTTTTTTTTTTGCCATCGGTGTGGCAGTAGCGCCTTTTCCTACCTGGCTCCAAAAAACATGGCATGAGCTCTGGCCCAATATTCACCTCAAAACAAACTTTCACCAATTTAGAAAAAGCTGAAAACATGGGTTTTTATTTCTCTTTAAGCTCTCTGTCCCTCTAACGTCTGTTTTTTTATTTTTTGCAGTCTAGCATCTGAACGTCCTTTTCTGGGAAAAGTGTGCTTTAAAAATTATTTTTAACATAACATACCATAATTGCAAGCACAGCTTTGAGGATTTTACCCTCTATTACATATGTATCCATGTGGTAAATCTGTACCTACAGGAATCTGTAAGACATGGGCGCAGGCATTTAAAGGGCTGGAACATCCCATTGCTGTTCGACTGTTTTTGTACTATGCAGTGGGAAAATATGGTTTTATTTAATTTACCCTTTGGCTGGTCATGGAAGTCTCCTACCACCCTACCAGTTGAGGGGATTCTAGAGTTACCTCTGTCAATTTCCACTTGTGAAGGGGGTCTGGGGAAGATCTGTGACTCTGGGTCATAAAAGTCTTTACCTCCATCAACTTGGGCTGTGACCATATCCCCTCCTTCTTCTGTGTGTCCCACGGAGTAGTGGTCATCCCTATCTAGTTTTGCAGACTCATAGTCTTTCAGGGCCTGGTCCAGGTCCTCCCTTTTATAGGTTGCTCTAAAGCTAATGCCTCTAAACTTGCATGATGCCCTCAGATCATTGATCTTCAGAATAGAGAGAATGGGCTGATCGAGGCTCAGAACATTCTCCATTATGCACTACTTGTAATAAAGCTATGGGTTCTATGTAAAACTCCTAAGAACTTAAAGAAACTTCTACCTATCTTTGTAAAACAGCTTTTAACCTTTTAATGCAATTGGAATAGGGGTGTAACACAGAGCCATAGCAATTACTATTAAATCGAACTTATAGAAATATCTAAAAAAATATATCTCTACCTTAAATCTAAAGACAATTTTAAGGATTACTTCATGCACCAAAAAAAACATTTAATGTCAGGTGGTCCAAATGAAACCGGTTCTAGATCCCACAGCGGAAACACCAATTTTGCATGGTGTAAGTATTATGTGATATGGCTGGGAGGCCTTATCATGTTATACTAACAGAATAAACAGGAGTGGACCTCGGAGTCACTCTTAGCAGCCTTAGTTTGGTCCTGGTAGTGTAGCTTGACGTCCTGAAGAATTCTGAACTATTGTTTGTTCTAAGCATTTTTTTTTGCCATTGGTGTGGTAGTAGCGCCTTTTCCTACCTGGCTCTAAAAAACATGGAATGAGCTCTGGCCCAATATTCACCTCAAAACAGACTTTCACCAATTTAGAAAAAGCTGAAAACATGGGTTTTTATTTCTCTTTAAGCTCTCTGTCCCTCTAACATGTCTGTTTTTTTTATTTTTTGAAATCTAGCATCTGAACGTCCTTTTCTGGGAAAAGTGTGCTTTACAAATTATTTTTAACATAACATACCATAATTGCAAGCACAGCTTTGAGGATTTTACCCTCTATTACATATTAGCTATGTGGTAAATCTGTACCTGCAGGCATCTGAAAGACATGGGCGCAGGCATTTAAATGGCTGGAACATTCCATTGCTGTTCAACTGTTTTTGTACTATGCAGTGGGAAAATATGGTTTTATTTAGTTTACCCTTTGGGTGGACAGGTCACTAAATGTATCTAAATGTTGTTTTATTTCCAGCATCTGTGTTACTTGTAACCCTGGGCGTTAAAATCCGCTCAGCTCGCGGAGTTTGCAGATTTTTGGCAACACCGTGTTCCAGGTAGAACGCGGAGTTACCGAAAACTCCGCGATGGCCAGTGGAGCAGAGTTTTTTTCTTCTTCGCGCTTTCAAAATGCGTTTTCGCACATGCGGTAGCGACTTACCGGGATCCCTGCATTCGCCGATGAGATTTCCTATCCGTTTGCGTGCGCCACGGGATTTTGGTAGCCGGCCGCACAATCCTGTGAGAGTGCGATCGCGAAGACGTAATTCAGGCGCGCCATCAGACATCTGGCAGAAGTTCCGTGAAGATCACGATGCCGAACACACATAATTTGCAATCTAGAGAAGAATATCTCTCGCGCAGCGTAAAACCTTCTAAAAAATAATGATTTGGATGAAAAAAACTCCTCAGATTCCCATTTGGCTTTACTTTCTTGTTTTCTTTTTCTTTAAGGGGAAGGAAGTGCCTCCAACTGCCTGTTCCTGTCCAGCAGGCTCCTCCCAGTGCTTTGTACATGTCCTGTTCACTTTTCATTTGGATTTGGAGCTGGAAGGATCACTCTTTGTGCCTGATGCATCATATATCATTGAATTTGAGGACTTTTGGATTTGAGATTTTACAAGTAAGTTGGAGAATTGGTGTTGTTTGTTTGATTGGGGCATTGCCCCACATTATTTTTATACTTTTCATCGTTTTTTTAAAATTTATTATTTTGGGTGGCCTGTAGTTTCAGTAGGGGCGAAGTTGTTTTTCTTTGTATGTAATTTTTCTACTAGTTTTGTTTTATAAAGGAAACATGCTGCAAAGTTCACTACATTTTCTCTAGATTTTGCAATCAATTTGCAATATTATTTAATTCACTAGCCCAGTAGTCTGGCCCAATAAATAGGCCTTTCAGCCAGTAGGCCCAGAGCTACTCATGGGCGCATGAAACAACTGTTGAATGTAAACATCATTTAGGGCATGGATGGCATTTGATTGAATTGCAAAAAGTTTTTTTTTCGGGGGTATTTCACTTTTTTGGCGTGTGTTAAATAAATGCCTTTGTTGGATGTGTGTGTGGTTGTTGTGTAGCTTGCAAACCTTTTTTAGCCCTGTGGATTTTTGTTTTTGCAATTTTGCATTAAAGCTGTGTTGTTTAGCATGCCTCCTTTGTCTGGCCATATAATAGTCCTGCTTGAGTTCATTGTTTTCCAGGCCTCCTGCTTGTTGTGACTGTGAGTGACCATGTGGTTGGTGGCCATTTTGTGGTGGTAGTGTAGTAGTGTGCTGCTTTTGCCATATAGGCCTGCATGTCTTTCCTTTGTTCCTCTTGGCTTATGCGTCTTGTTGTTGTGGCCTGGCCATGTGGCTGGCGGCCATTTTGTGAAGCCAGGCAGTGTGTTTTTGCCATAGGTCTGCATTGTCTGTCTTCCCTTTCTTGTTGTTGTGGTGGCCTGGCCATGTGGCTGGCGGCCATTTTATGAAGCCAGGCAGTGTGCTTTTGCCATAGGCCTGCATTGTCTGTCTTCCCTTTCTTGTTGTTGTTGCGGCTTGGCCATGTGGCTGGCAGCCATTTTGTGAAGCCAGGCAGTGTGCTTTTGCCATAGGCCTGCATTGTCTGCCCTCCCTTTCTTGTTGTTGTGGGTGGCCTGGCCATGTGGCTGGTGGCCATTTTGTGGAGCCAGCCAGTGTGATTTGTGGCCTAGTCTGCCAATAGGCCTTTCAGCAAGTAGGCCTAGTGCTACTCATGGGTGCATGAAACAACTGTTTCTGTGGTGTGCTGTTGAATTTAAACATCATTTAGGGCATGGATGGCATTGGATTGGATTGCAAAATGTGTTTTTCTTGGGGTATTTCACTTTTTTTTATTTGTGTTAAATAAATGCCTTTGTTGAATGTGTGTGTGTGGTGTGGTTGTACTTGTGTTGTATAACTTTCCAACCTTTTTTAGCCCTGTGGATTTTCGTTTTTGCATTTTGCATTAAAGCTGTGTTGTTTAGCAAGCATGCCTCCTTTGTCTAGCCATATAATAGGCCTGCTTGAGTTCATTGATTTCCAGGCCTCCTGCTTGTTGTGACTGTGAGTGACCATGTGGCTGGTGGCCATTTTGTGGTGGTAGTTTAGTAGTGTGCTGCTTTTGCCATATAGACCTGCATGTCTTTCCTTTGTTCCTCTTGGCTTACTGCTTCCATCCCCTTTGCCAGCTGCAGCTCCCTGCATGACGTGATGCGCAAATTAATGCCAAACAGGATCCACTTTCATTACATTTGTATTTTTGTTTTTGTTCTTCTTCTTTCCTATCCTTCCTGAGTGTACACAGTATACCATGAAAGCCCTTGTTGTCAAAGTCTCACAAATGGCAATACTGTTATGTTTTTTTAATAACTGAGTTAATAAAATGTAATAATATAACACTAACAAGTGTGACCACCACACACTAATTTATACATTATATTTGTTTGTTTGTACTAGTAGTAATTGAACCACAACAACAAATGCAACATTTCACTGATGTTATTCTGGCTTCTTTGCTTTTAGGTGCACAAAAGACTGAGGAGGAGGTGTCATTATCACCCGTTGTACTGCCAGACAGAAGTCCTGCTGCACACAACGTCACGTGAGATGTGACCACAGACATCTCTGCAACTTGTGTAACTGCGTCCTGCTGACATCTAAAGAAGATGGCCCCAAAGAAAGGTACCAGGTCCTCCAGTACCAAGAAAGTTGCCAGTGAGAAGAAGGAACAGAAGAAGGAAGAAGTGACACTTACCAAGACTGATTTGCCACCCGGAATGTTTTTGGGGAAACAAAAAATTAATCCTGCAGCAGCGGTGTCCTGGGAGCAAGCTGGGAGCAGCACCTCCACCTCAGTGGGCACACCCCACCAACCTAGGCCCAAGCCCATGAGTTTCACAGAGGCAGCCAGTCTAATTGTGAAAACACCAACGAGCAGTGATGTTGAAATTGACTTATCGTTATCGCAAAGTAGTACCCAATCAACGCAGGAGGAAACTCAGCAGATAAGCGGGCAACAACAGCGGCAACAGCCACAACAACAGCGACAAAAACAGCTGCAACCACCCCCCACAATAGTTGTTGTTCCTTCCGAAGTAGGGGCAGATCCTGAAATCGAAGGAGAAGAGCAAGCCACTCTTTCAGACGATCCTTTGTCTTCCAGATCCCAGCAAAGAAAAGGAGGGAGGGTTAGTCCATCAACTTCTTCATCAAGCCCCCCTTCTGATGATCTAGATGCGTCATAGAAGCCACCAGCTCAGTCTGAGAGTGAGACACGCCACGAGACAAGGCTAGGGAAAAGGAAGGTCCCAGAAAGCCTTAGAGTTATGGAGGTAGCTGTAGAAGAGGAGGATGATGACGAGACAGTCATCATGAACATCACTCCCGCCCCTGTGGAGATGGAGACCGACATTATTACCCCATCCCAAATTGCTGTGAGGGATGTGGCACGGAAACCACCAACAAAGGTAACACCAACACCACCTCCAGCTTCCATATTTGCATTTGCAAAGGCCCGGCAGGGACCTACATCCAGCACAACCACCACCTCAGTAGGTAGTGGTAGGCACACCCTCCAGTTCATCCGGCATTGCAAGTGGCACCTCCAGCAGCGCAAGAAAGTTCACCTCCCCAGTTTGGGACTTCTTTGCTGTTAGCAGTAAGGAGAACGTTGGTATATGCTCAATTTGTCAACAAGGTGTTAGTCGGGGTAAGCTTGGTACAAACTATGGTACCGGAAGCCAAACAACCCATCTGAAAAAACACCACATGATTCAGTGGGAGGTGCACCTTAGCGGCCAAAAAAGCAAAACTGCACCCATTGCTGTTGGTGGGGATGAAGAAGTAGAAGAAGATATGATCACGGTGGAAGGTGAACAAGAGGGAGACATTTTCTCTGGTACACAAAGTAGCCCTGTCCCCAGAAGTGCAGTGGTACCAATACCACCCATTTTCGTCATCATCCTCAGCAACATCTCAGTGGCACCGTAATGAGAGTCAGGCTGAGACACCAAGGCAATGAAAAAAAGTGCGTTGTTGAGCCTAACAACATCTGGGTTCAAGAAGTCACCTGCATCAGCGGCACCAGAAATGAAAAAAATCCAGTCTACCATCGTCAGCATGCTTAGGTTGGAGGGGCAGTATGAACGCAACCACCCAACGGCACGTTTGTACAATGCGAAGCTGGCGAAAATGTTAGCACTGGACCTTCTCACTTTTTCTTTTGTGGAAGGGGTAGGTTTTCTGGAATTTGCGACAGCCATCTGCCCAAAATGGAAAGTTCCCAGCCGGCCCTATTTCGCCAGAGTTGCTGTTCCAGCACTACATCACGACATGCTGGAATTGCTTGGACAAACTTTAAAGAAGAGTGCTGTCCACAATATCCACCTGACAACAGACATGTGGACCAGTTGCCAAGCCACTGATTACATGTGCATCACTGCACACTGGGTCTCTTTTGTGGGGGTTAGAGAAAAGATATCTGCAGCAGGTGTTGTTGACACTGCTGAGATTTTTAATGCCACTCGTAAACATGCAACTGTAGCCATGTTCACCAAGGAAAAATCTCATACTGCTGCAAAAATTTTGGAAGAGTTTAACAGCAAGGTCTTTGAATGGCTGCACCCAAGAGGGCTTAACATTGGTTTTGTTGCCACAGACAATGGCAGTAATATAGTTAAGGCCATGCGCACTGGTGGCTATTTCAGGGTCCTGTGTTTGACGCACTGCAATAACATCATTGTTCAAGACTTTCTTAAAAAAGAAGAATGAGTCAGCAACTTACTGACCACCTGCAGAAGAATATGTACACATTTCAGCCATTCTTTTAAAGCCCGGAAGCAGCTGAGGATCATTCAACGTGAGCATAGAGTGCCAGTCAAAGCACTCATCTAGGAGGCGCCAACACACTGGAACTCAACTTATTACATGCTTGATCATCTGTTTGATCAGTACAGACCAATCAATGACAATGTCATGCAAAGACTAGGGGATGCTACTGTGAAAGGCATGACCGTTGACCAATGGGGCCTAGTTAAATGTCTGACATAGATTCTTCTTTCTTTCGAGCTCTTCACATGTGAAGTCAGCACGGAGGACTGCACTATGGGCCAAGCTATCCAATTGTTGCACATGCTAGAGCAACAGCTGAAGGCGGTATCTGAAACGAACACAGGTGCGGAAGAAAAAAAAGAAGCATATGAGTTGTTGGAGAGCTTAGCCCTTCGCTTAGCTGAAAATACAAGGGTGCAAACTAAGATTGTGTCAGACAAACATTACATTTGTGCCACAATTCTGGATCGACGGTACAAATCCGCACTGAATACTAAGACATTAATTCCTTTTACAGAAGTGGATGTTGCCCAGTACAAAACTTGGATAGCTGAGGTAGCCAGTGACTTGGAAAATGAACGGCTGGTAATTAAAGGCCCGCTACCCCCACCCACAAGTACTGCAGCAGGGCATCCGGGGTCAAGTTCAACTTTAGAGCCTGAGGGCAATGCATTTGGCTCACAGCAGTCACCAACACTATCAACAACAGCAAGAACAGGATCATCAGCCCCAGTAAAATCAGCACAGGATTAGTATCTACAGCAAGGGCTTGTTAGGTCCAGTGCTGATGTAAAGGCAAAAGAGGCCCAGCTAAGCGGAGCACCCCTGAGCACTGGGCGGATGGTCCAGGCCTATCTGGATGACCCAACAGAGGTTTACATTGATCAAAACCCATTGGTGTATTGGTATGGGAAAAGGTGCCAATGGCCAGCCCTCAGCATGCTGGCGATAAACTATCTGGCTTGCCCTGTCACAAGTGTCTCTTTTGAGCGGGTTTTTAGTGCTGCTGGTGCCATTGTAACAGTGAAAAGTACCAGTGTCTTGCCCAAAAACGTGGAGAGGTTAACCATGATCAAAATGAATCAGCACTTTATACCACCGGATTACAAACTATGTGAATCACAGCAGGTAGATGAGGAAAGCGACTTAGGTGACGGAAGTATTGTGTTAGATTACCTACTTTTGGTTAAACATCCAGAGTTTGAGGGCAAGCTATACTTCCCTGACAACTAGGCTTTTGGCTTGTTACTTTCTTTCGTCCTTATTTACTTTTATTATTTGTGTGTGTCTCTGTCTTCCTGGTTCGAATCACAACAAATCCATCACCATCTTTTTCTCTTTTTATTGCCTTATTGGAGTTGTAGCTGTGTGCATTTCAGTCCACTCCTCCGAGTCCTGCTCCATCCTCCTGACTCGTCCTAAATCTATTTCCCTCCAGCCAGACATTGGATGGAGAATAGTACAAGAAATGTTGCCTCGCAGAGTCACTCCAAAAGAAGTGGAACATAATGACTATAGCTATCCTCCTTTCTGAGCCGAGAGGGACTACCCCTTAACTTAAGATGAGAAGGAACAGGTAATGATGGCATGCATTGGACGCTGACTCTGAGTGATTGGTGTTTGTGTTGTTGTGCACATGAAGGCAAAGTGTACTACTATTTAATCTACACACTAAAAGTGACTCAGGTCAATGTTTCCCTTCTTGTTGTTTAATAACAAAATTGTACTTCTACTGCAGGCCGATCCATTGCATTTTTTAATATGGATTCTGGACTCACTCGGTACACTACAGACTGAGTTGGACAACACCATGATGATGACCACATAGTATCTTCGCAGTCAGTCAGTTGGATCGGAGATGATTGATGGAATGACTAAGGGCGTTTCAATTAACAAAACGGCATAAAAGGTAAACAAGTCAACAACAACCACAGCAGACCTACATGTCTGTGTAGTGGTAGAGTCGAGTAGTCACGAGTGTAGTAGTGGTATGACTGACAGCCGTGCATTGATTTAGTTACTTACTTTGGAAAATGCTATGTTGCTGTATATATGTGCTCTGTAAATGTCTTGCTCAGTCAAAATCTAAGCTAAGTGGAGTTTGGGTGAGCGCAGTGGGCCTGCTCTGTACTCCTGTCGCTGTTGTAGGTTAATGCTGGAAACATACAACAGAGTAGACATGATTTAGCCATGCCGCTTCTAAAAGTGTTTGCACTCCTCCGTAATTCATGCTTTTTTATCTCCTTGATTTTTCAATATCATTTTTGCTTTCCATCTACACTTACAGGCTGGCCTTTACCCTGTGCTAAACAGAGAAAAACAACTCACCTACCAATCTGCATCCGCCAGGCAGGTAGTGGCACCCACAGCATCCATGAAAGGGAGGACCAAGAGGAATGCTGAGATGCAACTCACCAATTTGACCAGGATAACATACACTAACTTTAGTATCATTCATCATCTTTTAAATAATTTTATTTATTTTTTCTCTCCAATCATCATGACTGTGTGTTTGTTCTTTGCTTATAATTGTTCCCCACAGATATTTTTTAATTTTCTTTGCTAGCTTGAAAAGGAAGCCCGGTACAACAGAACATAAAATGTATGTAATTTGGGTCTCTCTGAGGCCAGAGAGGCAAGGCAAATAGCATAATAATAATGAATAATATACTGCTGTCCTGTACTGTCTACTGGTCCGGTTAGTAAGTACTGCTTATCATATTAACCATCAAGTCATCATCATGCATGCATTTCCTTTTTTTCCTTAACTGATATATGATGGTCGTCTGCCAAGATTGTATGTGTTCAGTTGTTGCTGCCCATGTGTAGTGTTTGTCTTTGTCAAACCTTCCCCTCAAATACCATTCAGCAAACCCTAACCCTCTTTCCCCGGGCTGTGTGATTTATATTTAGGTGTGACTAAATAAAATTTACACCAATAATTAATCACACACTTGCTAGGGTGGATGTGGTGAAAGCAACACTAATTCAATTTCAAGGCAGGGCGAGGATCTTCTTCTGCTTGCCAATGCCCACCCATGCTCAGTATATTTGCAAGTCAATTTTTTTTCAAAAGGAACATAATCCATCATAATGAATTGCCAGCATTGATTAGATTCATGATCCCCCTCCTTACAGCACTAAAGGTTATGCGTGTTTCGAGTGGCTCAGTCAACTACAGTTTGTAACTTGTTGTACTAGGCTATCCCCGCCACCATTATGTTGTATTTTACTTTAGCATTTCTAATCATCATTATTATAGTTTCTTGTTTGGCATCTTCTTCCACCGCAAGATCGCTGACATCCACGACAGCTTCAACACCACGCCCGCACCGACTATACCAGACCCCACCTCCCCTGCGAACACCAACAGCGCCAACCGCCTGACCTCCTGGGCCAACGTCAACAGAGGACGAGACACGCAAGATCATGAACTCCATCCACTCAGGATCTCCGTCAGACCCATGCCCACACCACGTATTCAACAAAGCAGACACAGCCATCGCACCCCAACTACGGAAGGTCATCAACATCTCCTTTGAAACAGCGACATTTCCTGAAAGCTGGAAGCACGCCGACATCAACGCCCTCCTCAAAAAGCCCAAGGCGGACCCCAAGGACCTCAAGAACTTCCGGCCCATCTCCCTGCTCCCGTTCCCGGCGAAGGTCATCGAGAAAATAGTCAACATGCAACTGGCCCGCCACCTCGAAGACAACAACATCCTGGACCCATCCCAGTCCGGATTTAGGCGAAACCACAGCACCGAGACAGCCCTCATCGCCGCCACAGACGACATCAGGCGCCAACTGGACAACGGCGAAACATCAGCCCTCATACTCCTGGACCTGTCAGCCGCCTTTGACTCGGTCTGCCACCGCACCCTAAAGACACGCCTCCAAGAAGCCGGAATCCAAGAGAAGACCCTTGACTGGACCACGTCCTTCCTCTCCGGCAGAACTCAGATCGTCCGCCTCCCACCCTTCCGGTCAGAAGCCACCGACATCATATGCGGCGTCCCCTAGGGCTCATCCCTCAGCCCGACGCTGTTCAACATCTACATGGCCTCCCTCGCACAAGTGGCCCGCCACCACAACCTCGAAATCATCTCCTATGCCGACGACACCCAGCTCATCCTCTCCCTCACCAAGGACCCGCACACCGCCAAAACCAACATCCATGAGGGAATGAAGGCCATCGCCAACTGGATGAGGAGCAGC
Organism: Triturus cristatus; assembly: GCF_964204655.1. Taxonomy (NCBI): domain Eukaryota; kingdom Metazoa; phylum Chordata; class Amphibia; order Caudata; family Salamandridae; genus Triturus; species Triturus cristatus. The sequence goes on along the minus strand of NC_140593.1, from coordinate 1,058,085,345 downwards.
CGTCTGAAACTGAACTCAGACAAGATGGAGGTCCTCATCCTCGGACCCTCCCCCTCAGCCTGGGACGACTCCTGGTCGCTGACCACACTGGGGACTGCACCGACACCCACCGACCACGCACGCAACCTAGGATTCATCCTCAACTCCTCCCTCTCCATGTCCAAACAGGTCAACGCCGTCTCCTCCTCCTGCTACAACACCCTACGCACGCTCTGCCGAATCTACAAGTGGATCCCGACCAAAACAAGAAGAACAGTGACACAGGCCCTCGTCAGCAGCAGACTGGACTACGGCAACGCACTCTACGCAGGAATCCCAGCCAAACAACTACAGCATCTACAACGCATCCAAAACGCCTCCGCCCGACTGATCGTCAACGCCCCCCGCCGCAGCCACATCACCCCCTCCTGAGAGACCTGCACTGGCTCCCCATCGACAAGAGGATCACCTTCAAGCTCCTCACCCACGCACACAAAGCACTCCACAACAACGGACCAGCCTACCTGAACAGCAGACTCAGCTTCTACACCCCCACCCGCCATCTCCGCTCCGCCAGCGGCGCCCTCGCAGCTGTCCCCCACATCCAACGAACGACCTACGGCGGCAGATCCTTCTCCTACCTCGCTGCCAAGACCTGGAACACCCTCCCAACCCACCTACGGCAGACCCAAGATCTACTCGCCTTCAGAAGACTCCTCAAGACCTGGCTCTTCGAGCAGTATCGGCACCCCCCCTGCGCCTTGAGACCCTCACGGGTAAGTAGCGCACTTTACAAGTACCTTGATTGATTGATTTGGCAGTCTTCTTGTGTACTGTACTGTACTTCGTTCTACTACTCCTTCCAGAGTCTCTCTCAGGTGACTGACTGTCTCTTTTTCTTTTTTTGCAAATGCTTCTGCCAGTGACTACTGTACTATCACCTCAACCATGGCATCTTGGGAATCCAAACCATCATCACCCTACGGCCATCGCTGTGCCTAAGGTTAAACATCAATCACAGGTAAGAGAAGAAGTTTGGGGGAAGCATAATTAATAATGGAAATTAATTCATTAATTCACACACCCACACCCTTGAGTCCAGTTGCAGACTGCATAGACTGGGAGGAGAGACTGATAGTACTAGCAGGACAAGTCACTCAGTGAGGGTACCACATCTATCTGTTCGTGTGTTACAAAATCGGCAGATTATTTCAATCAAAAACTGGCTGCGGCCCTGCAACAGGAAAGGAAGGAAACCGTGTGACGTAAAAGAGTAACGCCCCACAAAACATTTACATCGTATGTAAAGTTTAAGTATAAATATAATTTAATCCCCTAAAAAAATAAACACCTGACCCACCCCTCTCCCTAACCCCAACCAATGTCCAAAAAGATAAAGAGTCCAACCAATGTCCGTTAAATTAAAAAATAAAATCGTCCATAAATATATAAACCCCAACTTTTCCCCAATGTAGCCCAATGCCCACCCAAAAAAAGGAATAAAAAAAGGGGCAATCCAACGGGATCTCTATCAGCTGGCTGGCAGTTGCCTTAATCACCAGGACCTCCTTTACCTGCTCCTCTAGGCGCGCCATTCAGAGGAGCATGCGGTGCTTAAAAGCTTGACAATTGCATCCACAGGGGGGGCAGCAGTGCTGGATGAAGTGCAGAGGGCAGCTGCCAGACCGTGGCGCCGAACCACTCGAGGGGCCTGGCTGGGGCCCAGGCATTGGAGGAGGCTGCAGTTGCTGCCGCCTCCTCCTCCTCCGCCAGAGCCACCAGCCGCCGATATTCCATGCAGATGGCCTCAAGCTTCCGGCGCTGGGCCATGGCTGCCAACTCCTTCCTGTCTGGCTTTGCTTTTTGTTGGGAAGGAGTAGCTATATCAAAAAAGAAAAAAAACTATTGTAACCAATACTGTTAGCAAAACAGTAACACAACATTAATTCTACACATAGTGGCACAGTAGTGTAGTAAGGACTCCCTTAATACGTACATACATTGTTAAGTTAGCATAACCACGTCAGAAGTTTGAAAGCCATCTTGCTGCTTTTGCACACGACACTGCGTTCACATGTTATTGCTTAAACGAACTGCTGACTCGAGTTTTGCCTCACACGAAAGCAATCTGTTGTTACCATCCCGAGCTCTGCGAAGCGACCTTGGTCTGCACACGATGTGACAAACAGTCTGAGTTGTTAGACAATGCATGTTTTCCACTCTAGGTTGATCGACCCACTATTTAGTCATAACACACGAGCAGCTGCACATACCTGAAAGTTGGTGCTTTTAATATCACGGACATCATGTTTATGATTCAGACCGAAGACGAGCCTTCCTGCGAGAAGACTCCTGATGCTCCTGTGATGTGATTTCACTAAGCTGATCTTTGAGGTATGGGGTCCCCTATTCAAGCCTAAGAGACCTTCTGTTAGTCTAATAATAATATTAGCTTCTTAGTAAAGGGAAAGTGGTAGTATCCACTGTCATTATAACATGATCAACCCTTTTATATTCTATGGAATTGTAACTATGTTGATGGTTTTGATTTTAATCATTTGTCTGCTTGTATTAGCCAAAGTACTGCATATTAGGACACGTGGTCTATAAAAATAAACTCTTTTTATTTTCACCGTGTCTCTGTTGATTCTTGTTGTGGACTGATGTGAGAATAATATACGAACAGGTATTTCCGATTCCCACCATTCCTGAGTATGTACTGAGTCGCGTGTTCTGGGTTGTCTTTTCATTGGGATCGCCGAGCTAAATCTCGGATAACGAATGGGACACTTATGCTAGCCGGATACTGGGTTCTGGGTTCTGAGGTGAGTTTCTGGTACACCACAACTCACTGAGGTCCTGGGGTTCTACGCATAGTTCTGTGTATAAGCAGAATCCCTGCAACATGGCGCACCTAACGTTTGGTCTATGAGTTGAAACGCCTTAGTAGTGCTCGCGTTTGTCCACAACACCCTCATTCTTGTTTCCGGATAACAAGTCCGACGGATTTAAAACCTACCTAGGTCTATTGATATAGGTTCTTTCAAGCTTGATAATTAAAAAGGTTATTGAACCATTGTGCTACTGATAGTTTCGAGTGTGTGTTGTCCTAATGTCGGTGGATATTGCGGCACATAGCCGTGCGGCTCTGAAACGTCATTTGACGCAGTACGGGGTGCCGGACACTGGTATGAACGTCATCTTTGTGGTGGGAGCCGATGCGGCTCATCCCTATGAGTTGTTCTACTCTTGGGTGACGATTCCGGCGGTGGGGGATGATGACACCTTTCATTCTTACACTGCCGCTGCAGTGCCGGCGAACTATACGCCGTATAGGACACAGGAAATACCAATATCTGCTTGGCAGCACCATATTTGGTTTAATGGCGCCCTTCCCCATGTGGTTATACCGCCGAGAATGGGCCCTTTATCAATTGCAGGGGCCACTTGGCCGGTACTAGCCGGATTTACGCCTCATCCCCGTTACCTCACGGTGACGGTGGCTGAGTTGCGTGTACTACACACTGCCCTCATTACGGTATATAGGGCGTTAGTGCAGTATGTGTCGCGCAATATGCAGGCGGGGGCACCTGCTGTTGCGGGACAGCCTACTGATCATCACGCGGTGGTCATTAGTCCTGTTATGGTTAATTCTGTTATGGGCAAGCGCCCCCAAACTAGGGATGATTTCCCCTTTTGGCTTGCTGAAAAATTTGACCAAATAGAAGCGGTTTACCCGAATACTACTCCTGTGGAGAAACACAGGATCCTCACCATTAGTTTGCCTAAGGACTTGGTCCCCCACATTGATGATTGTGTAAATTGGGGCAAGGTCTTTGCAGCGACGTACGCGCAGTGCTTTGGCACTCCGTCTATGTTGCAGCTGCCCTCCGTTATCAAAAGAGTTCAAGAGAACCATGGTGCGGAGTCTGCGATAGAGTTAGGGATGCGGCTCCTCGGGCAATTTGACCTGGTGGCTACCATGATAATTGGTAACCTGAAGGGTGATGCTTTGCATTTCCAAGTTCGTAATGAACTGAAACGAGTTGCTGAGGAGGACAAACCGCAGGAATTTGTGAAAATAATCGCAGAGGCATATCGGGATTTGGGTCGTAGCTCTTTAGGGGTTAAGCCTGTAATAAAGAATCCCCATCTAAAACAGCAGGGCAAGGCAGAAACGTCTGGTAAGGATGAACGGCCCTTTTTTCCTAAACAAAAATGGCAGGTTAAACAACAGGGAAAGCAGCAGCAACAGAAACAGGGCTCTCGGCCTGCCTCTCCCGTACAGTCTAGTAGTGAACGCACTTATGATCTGCGCGATCGTGCTGCTATCAAGTCTCCTGATAGATTTCAGGTTTCTGAACAGCGCTCTCCTCGTTCTTCACAGGAAACATCGGCTACACAGTCCGGTGGCGGAGGCGGTGGCAAAGGTCGGGGTGCTCCACAACAGCGTGACCAGCCCCGACAGACTGAGGGTAAAGGCAAGCAGGACGAATTTGCACGACAAAGACCCCCATTTCAGAAGAAGAAAGTGGCGGCTCTGACGGCAAGGTATGCCTCAGATAGTGCGGACACAGCTTCGGAACCGGACATGGGCGCTGACGCTCCTGGACAGCGCAGCGGAAATTACCATAGTCCGTCAAGGTCTGCGTCCATTTCTGGCGGTGACAGCAACTGATATATCGGTTACTGTGGAAACAGCTGACACCAGAGTGGCTCCCCCTGACAGACTTTATGAAATAGTCTTATTAATAGAGGGTGACATACAACGTACAATAAAAGGGATTTTTTGGGATAATCTGACCACCACCTATGATATCCTCCTAGCGGAGGCAGATTGGCCCCCAGCTTTCATTTTAGAGGCTCCTAGAGGGGAGGAAGTGATTCTCCCGTCCGTTGCGCACACAGTGCCTAAGGACCAAGCTGAAGTGTATGCTGGGGAGTGGGCGCTTGCGTTTGCGCCGGCGGTGTATCGTACTCAGGTGGGATGGGACAGATTGTCCCCCTGCCATGAGATTCCATTGCGGTCTATGCCCCAGCCCCAACCTCAATATCCTATGCGTCGTGAAGCGAGACCCCACGTCGCGGCAATCCTTGAACAATTGGAATATCAGGGTGTTATTGAAACATGTGTGTCCCCTATGAATAACCCTTTATTCACTGTAACGAAGCCTGACGGCTCGTACCGTTTAGTTTTGGATTACCGGCACCTAAACTCCCATTGCCGGACCTGCGCGGTACAAAATACACATAGCTCGGCTTTGGTCGACAGTCTCGTGCGTAAGAGATTTAAAACGACACTTGACATTTCCAATGGCTTTTTTAGCCACAACCTGTCCACACTGAGTAGCCAGTGGACAGCGTTTACTTCAGGCGGAAAACAAAAACAGTTTACAAGTTTAGCCATGGGTTACAAAAATAGCCCTGGCGTCTTTTCTGCTCGCGTGGTTTCTCTTTTAGAAAGAATAGACCCCGAAGCATACTCCTATGTTGACGATATCTATCTTACGGATGATGAGCTGATGCCGCATCTGTCTCGGGTTGACAATATTATCGTGAGTTTTGCTGACTATGGCTACAAATTCAATTTTGCGAAGTCACACATCGCAGAATATACGGTGTTGTTTTTGGGCTACGAGCTCAACAATGAAGGTAAGGGGTTAGCCCCCCACTTTCTGGAAAAGTGTGCACGCTTAAGTGCTCCTACGACACTGAAGAAATTACAATCTCTGCTGGGTTTTCTGAATTTCGGCCGTACGTACATTCCTGATTATGCCCAGCGTATCAAGCCGCTTTACGCCTTGGTACAGCCTTCGTTTTCGAAATCTAGCTGGCAGCTGGAACACTCTGCAATTTTACAGTCTTTACAGGCTGACCTTCTTGCTTCACAATACTTGCTGACACGTGATAACCGCACTAACCTGGTAATAAGAATAGTGCCAGGCGCCGTGGGGTTCACGTATTTGACGTTTAATGAGGGCGACACAGTCCCCATTGCGTACAAATCCCATTTGTACACCTCTGCTGAATTACGTTTTTCCACGGTCGAAAAAGTTCTGACTGCTGTGCAGATGGCGATCCTCAAGGAACGCGCACTGTCGCATGGGAAACAGATTCTGGTTGTAACTCCATATCCTGCTTTAGAAGCAGTGACTAAAGCAAGTGTACCAAATTCTAAAGCTTTGCATCCACGGTGGATACAATGGGTCACAACACTGACGTCGCCAGACGTCACTTACATCTTTGATGCCTCATTACAGACTCAAGAGTACTTGCAGTATGAATTCGTTCATCCGGCACCTCTGTCTTTGCGCCCGCTCGAAGAATACCATTGTGTCATATACACTGATGGGTCTGCGCAACCCGCAATTGGATCGAAGCACGCTTATTCTGCGGCTTGCGCAATTGTCGTAGGTACATTCGTAAATGGTGAATTCCAATCTGATGCAGTGCATACGCAGTCATTGGGTGATTGTACTGCGCAATTGGCGGAGCTCCGGGCTCTGGTGCTTGCACTGGAGTTTGCTGATCCCCGAGTCACTACTCTTATAGTGAGTGACTCCTTCTACTGTGTCCAGTCCTACAATGACAATTTACACTTCTGGTCTCAGAATGATTACCGCGACACTAAAGGTAGCACAATTAAGCATAAAACGCTTTGGGTTCGGGTGGCAGACTTTAAAGAACGTCTCCCTCTCGTGAGTGTTATTCACACTCTTGGTCACCAGCGGCTTGGTGTCCATGCTGTCGGCAACAGCTTAGCTGACGAGGCAGCGAAAACAGCAGTGGCTACATACTTAGTGGCAGCAGTTACAAGATCCAAAAGTAAGATTGATGATGACATCTTGGCAGCTATTGCTGCTACAGAGAAGGGAGGAGATTACCCGAAGGGTTTTCCCTCTCGGTATATTTATCATTTAAGTCCTGATAACGTCCCATTAGTGAGGATTAACGACGTTGGTGATAGAATTATTCCCAACGCGGACTGCAGACCAGCACTGATCTTGGCTGCGCACGAGGGGTTGGCGTCAGCCCACGCCGGTGTGTCAGCTACAATATCTCTGCTACAACAACGTTACTGGTGGTTTGGTTTATATAAACAAGCGCGCGCTTATGTTCTTGATTGTGACATTTGCCAACAGATTAAACCTTCTACTGTTGCGCGCCCACCACAGACACAGCTGTACATCTCTAATAAGCCATTTAGTTGTGTTTATTTAGATCACTGCGGTCCTTTTTCTTCTGATACTGCGTACAAGTACATCTTGGTTGCAGTGGATTCGTGCACACGTTTTCTATGGGTATGGCCACAAAGGAGTGCTGACTCGCGGACTGTCATCAGGGATTTGCGTGTCTTTGTGGGAACTTTTGCGTGTGGTACCTTCCATTCTGATCAAGGCCCTGCGTTCGCCTCTAAGGCTTACAAGGAGGCTATGAAAAATTTGGGGGTCCTTGTCAAATTTTCGTCTCCCTACCGACCTGAGGGTAATAGTGTGGTGGAGCGAATGAACCGTGACTTAAAGCAATCATTGACAGCACGTGTTTTAGGCACAGGCCGGAACTGGCTTGCCCATTTGTATAACGTCCAACGTGCACTAAATAATCTCCCTAGAAGGTCTCTGGGTGGGCGGACCCCGTACATGATGCTCTTCGGAATCAGAATGTTTGTTCCAGACCTTGATGGTCTAGACATTGCGGCGTCGACCGCACCCTTTGACGTAGATGATCACTGTGCTGTTTTGCAGACTCTACAAGAAGCCAGAGACTCTCTTTCGAAAGAACATTTGCCCTCCACGTCTGAAGCTGAGGTTCAGATTCCGGTAGTCGGCTGGCTACCCCGAGTTGGTGATCTGGTCCGTGAGAAGGTGGAGAACAAGAAGGAGTTCGGCCCCTCTTATCGTGCACCCGTTCCAGTGCTTGGAGCGCAGGGTACAAGAACAGTCATTTTACCTCCACTTCCTGGTCGCAAAGAAAACAGGTACATCTCTATTGACAATGTCAAACTTCAGCGAGTGGCCGATACTTCTTAGTATGACTCCGGCAGTTTCATGCCAGACAATGCAAAGAAATTCAATGATGGTTCCTGCTTCTACCACCTTGTCTGATGTTGCAATCGAGATGCATTCAGTTACTGATCCCTTGCTGATACCACCGGCTGGTGGTTTGCCCGAAGAGACTGAGTATGCTTATCCTACACGTGGAGCTTCACCTGTTTTACAATCTACAGCACTTGGCCAGTCCCGTTTTTCCTTTGACACTAACTCTTTGCCCTCAACACCCCCATCAAACATTGCTGTTTTTGTAGGCTGGTTTAAGAAACATTTTTTGATAGCCCCTTGGACATACATCTGGTTGATGCTTTTTAGTATTTTTTTGTTCATGTCCATTGGATTTGTTGTAGTTTTCTTCCGTTTGGTGGATGGCCATTATCTCAAAGAGAGATCGACAATTAGACTTATCAATGGAACTTTGGCCCCCCACTCCTCATCCCACATCATGAAAAGGGACCAGACTTTTGTGAATATTACTGCCTGGCCCGTCATGGATGGAATCGCATGGGATGCAGTTAAATTTCGAATTCATGGGCCTACAGAGGTCATTAATGTGCCTAATGTATTTCGTGTTTCTATGGGTGATGTGGTTAAACAGAACATACGTTCTGATGATTGGGATGTACACGCCATTGAAGCACTGTTTTCAGATTTAAAATATTATGCCGCCTTTGATGCTGAGGATTTGTATGAAAATGCGGCTAATTATGCGGAACAGTATTGTTTTCAACATTATGGCAATCACTTCCTGCATAAATCGAATTCGTTTAGAAATTTTGTAAATTTTACCCAATGGGAACATTGTCCAACCCCCTCGTTTGGCAGTTCACATACGTTAGTTGATAAGTTTACTTATTTTACTGATTTCGGTGTTTCGGCCCCGGCATCCTTTTATTTTAAAGTTAAGCCTGAGTCTGCCTCCAAGGTTAGACTGACACACACCAAATTGCTATATTCTAAGTCCTTTATGGATGAGTTGTCAATCAAAGGTTATGATCTATGGAAGGCTACTATTGATCTTAAGTCGGTTTGGGGTTCCAAACCGTGGCAGGTTCAGGGAACTGAAGCTTTACACCGTGCCTGTCTAGTACCAAATCATATGTTGTTTTTAAATGCAACCATCTTCCAAACCACCTGTTTCGGATTGGCCACTTCTAAAAAACTAAATTCGCCTTCTGTGCCGGATCTGGGTGCTTACCCAAATTGGTATAATCACACAGATCTGTCCCTTCCTGCTTTGCAGTTATTGGTTTCCAATTCGTCTTTCAATATTTCGAAAGTTCTGATACCTGTCAACGTCGTTTTCTAGGACTGAAACCGGGGTATACTCAAGATCGCGTGGACCCCCGGTTTGAGTCGTCACATACAGTAACTACATACTCTGTGGGGAAATTATGTCAGTCCTGGCTGCGACATTCCACCTTGGCATCTGTCAAAGTTCATTTATCAAAGTTACATGACAAAATAGATTTGAATGATTTTGTTAAAGGTCCTGTGGGTGGCAGATCCAAGAGATGGGCGTATGCTATTTACAACGAAGTTTGGAAACTGTCGCAAATTGAGGCAGCTTCAAGATTGAGAGCTATTGATCAGGCTAATATGGAAAAAGTATTAGCAGTTATTGATAACAGCATTAACACTCTTTCTTCTCGCATTTATACATTAGATAATATTGTATCTTCAATTGTGGATATTGTGCAGGATGATATGTCTGTGTTGTAACATGGTCAAAACCAGTTGCGTTCTGTTATGCAGTTTGCATGGACATTACAAACATTGAAGGCAGGGAAGGTCCCTTGGGACTATCTGAATACAACATCGTTATTTCTTCCCTTTAACCTTACTGACAAACAGCAGTTCATGTCCATGAAGGATGCTACATATTCCTTGCTCCATATTGAGAAATTGGAGCCGTTACCTTTTTCTGTTGCGGAAGTCGACTCCGCTGTGTGGCTCTTACACGGATTGATAAGTCTACCGTTTGCGCTTTTTAAGTTTACCTCTTGTATGCAACACTATGCTCTGGGTAGATATGAACAGCTGGGTACCGCTTTCATACATGAAGTCTGGTCCCTCCCCTTTACGTATAGATGTACAAGGGATGGTACTGAGGTTTATCTGAAGGGTGAAGAATGTACAACGTCACCTGATCATTCTGTTGTGTGTAGGCACATTCAATTGCACGGTGCTTGTAATGTACACGCTCCGAATTTGGCCTGCGTCCTCAAAGGTCTCCCGGTACCAGTGATTACGCCATCTTTCACGCTGCTTGCAAACGGTAGTTATTTAATTTTAAACAATGAAGCTTGCTGCGGGATGTTAGTAGGGATCCCGTATATAGTAACTGTAACACAGAGGGTTGTCTGCTGCAATAACGTCCTGTTTCCACCCCCGCATGGGAGGCTGGATGCTTCTATCTGGCCTTCAATTCCAACCTTGAAAGCAGAGTTCGACAAGATGAGCAGAATAAGAGCGCTATTGTCCCAAAAGGAGGTGCCATTGACTTCCTCCCGGGAAACATTTGTCCTTCACGTAGCAAATACGCGCACCGAGGTACAGGCGCTTTTGAATACCGACCTCCCCCTGCATTTTGGAGCTTTGATCCAAACAATTTTCAATGCCTCGTCCACGACTGGCCTGGCTCATTTTTTTAAGCTTGTGGGCTCGGGCCTCGTGACCTCTTTCCAAACTATTTTTGGTGTGATTCCGGCATTTTTTCATTCTATTTTCTCCAGCGTCTTTGGAGGTGTCCCGTTAATTCTGGCTCTAGTGGCAGGTGTGCTACTTTTACTTTTCATCTTGCGGAATGGCTGCTCTTTCTGTGCCACACGTCAGCCTGTCCCGTCTGCAGCTTCTTCGTGACAGGATGCTTGATTACTATGGTGTCCTGCCGTTGGCGACTTTGAGCCTGGCATATGGATTATCCTTCCGGTATTCCTACTTCACCTGCGTGCAACCTGTCTTCCACTGCCTAGAGTGTCCCTTTGAATGGCCTATGGATTTGTGCTTGACCAACATGGTGTCTCCGGACCCGGATTTTGATCGACTGATGAGGCCCTTAGTGTCTCACGAGTCTGCCTGTTCTGGTGTTCGGATTATGGCCTGCGGTGCGGCGCATGGTATCCTGGGTAATTGGGACATCGTGAGAGCGGCATATGACTTCTTGGATATGAGTTACTTGGAAGTACACGCTGGTTGCCCTCTGATGGTGCTAGAGGCTCCGCTGATAGAAGAACACGTATGTTCCTTTTCTTTACTTAACTGGATGGCTGAAACCTTCAGTGGCCGTGCCAATGATTTTCTGCTGGAAGCAGTGGCCACATATGCTGCATATACTTTCATGGATTGAGTGATCTTTCGTCCACTGTGTTTTCCTCACGTGTCTTGAACTGTCCCTGTACGTCTGCACTTCTGCCCGGTGAGGCGTTTTTTCATTTTTCACCTCCCACGGCACGTTTGAGGTTTTTTGGTTTTTCTATCCATTTTTTGGTTTTATCCTGTTCGAACTTTGCCTGAACTGACCAGTTCTTTTTTAAATTGGATACGCCTTGTTCTGCTCTGTCGCGCTTGAACTCTGCGTTCTCTCTTTTCTTGCATACTAAGTAGTGCTTCGATCAAGGGGGCATGTAGTAAGGACTCCCTTAATACGTACATACATTGTTAAGTTAGCATAACCACGTCAGAAGTTAGAAAGCCATCTTGCTGCTTTTGCACACGACACTGCGTTCACATGTTATTGCTTAAACGAACTGCTGACTCGAGTTTTGCCTCACACGAAAGTCATCTGTTGTTACCATCCCGAGCTCTGCGAAGCGACCTTGGTCTGCACACGATGTGACAAACAGTCTGAGTTGTTAGACAATGCATGTTTTCCACTCTAGGTTGATCGACCCACTATTTAGTCATAACACACGAGCAGCTGCACATACCTGAAAGTTGGTGCTTTTAATATCACGGACATCATGTTTATGATTCAGACCGAAGACGAGCCTTCCTGCGAGAAGACTCCTGATGCTCCTGTGATGTGATTTCACTAAGCTGATCTTTGAGGTATGGGGTCCCCTATTCAAGCCTAAGAGACCTTCTGTTAGTCTAATAATAATATTAGCTTCTTAGTAAAGGGAAAGTGGTAGTATCCACTGTCATTATAACATGATCAACCCTTTTATATTCTATGGAATTGTAACTATGTTGATGGTTTTGATTTTAATCATTTGTCTGCTTGTATTAGCCAAAGTACTGCATATTAGGACACGTGGTCTATAAAAATAAACTCTTTTTATTTTCACCGTGTCTCTGTTGATTCTTGTTGTGGACTGATGTGAGAATAATATACGAACAGGTATTTCCGATTCCCACCATTCCTGAGTATGTACTGAGTCGCGTGTTCTGGGTTGTCTTTTCATTGGGATCGCCGAGCTAAATCTCGGATAACGAATGGGACACTTATGCTAGCCGGATACTGGGTTCTGGGTTCTGAGGTGAGTTTCTGGTACACCACAACTCACTGAGGTCCTGGGGTTCTACGCATAGTTCTGTGTATAAGCAGAATCCCTGCAACAGTAGCACTAGCAAGCACAGTACATAACATTTTTCGTATCTATGGACTCGAGTACACCAGTTTTCTTCCTCTGTCTTGTTAAGTTAAATTAAGTAGCCTTGTTGTAGCCGGCATGCCAGCTCAGTCAGCTTGCTCCCCAGACAAACATACTTGTGATGCAGACTCACGTTATTTTTATTTACTACTGTCTGCAGGTGGGGAAGCTGTCTACACAATCATCTTATTTTTTCTATTATGGGGTGCACTGGCCAGTGGCCATACTCTGTTACATCAAGGGCAACTGCTCAATTTCACTTTCACCCTGCCCTGACTACTACAACAAGGCAGATGATATCTGATCCAAATGATCATTGCTTATATATGGGACGACATGAGGTACTTTGTTTTGATTGATTGTGTAACCATGCAGCCGATAGGCCACCCATGGCAGGCTGACACAGTCGAAAATAAATTAATATTGGTAGTGAGTGGGCCTTGGCATCGGAGGGAGGCAGTTGATAACAACATACATACACAATATATATGCTGTGCTTGCAAACTACTATGAGTCAAGGGTCTATTCTGAAAATATAATTTCTATTCTCCTTGGCTTTGCAACTCTGGCGCGGTTTATTTTCTTTTACATTCTCTTCAAAGACTCTTCATCCAGTGACGGTCTCCACCTATGCTACGATGAATACCATCCAGGTATCCATCCATTCAAAGTAAACATGTCTATCATTCTTCTTAACCTCTCAACAAACCTTAGTTTGTTTCAGCAAAAACAACCATTTATTATTTTTTTTTAAACTACCACCCATGCGTCCTTCCTTCCTTGCTTGCCTTGGAGTTTGACCCATTAAACACCTCGGAGGATTCTTGCTATCAACCATACAGTTTCACCCACCCAGGCAGGCATGTATTCTTTTACCTTCCACCCATCCTTCAACCACCCATGCATCTGATTCCTATCAGCCACCTATGCATGCATCCCACGTATCCTTCTCTGCCAGTCATATATATTACATCTTTCTTTCAATTTTCGTTCCGCACATCCATCAAGGTCAGTTGACTCTCAAGGGGATATTCTCAAAAACGTGTGATAATCATCGCAAAAGTAGCTTAACGCAACTTTGCACATCGCAGTCTATCGCGGGAAAATAACACCGTGGTAACGTGACATTCTCAAGCTGGCGGTACCATGCGATAGGCTCACGATAACGTGCCAAATGTCCGCGATAAAGGCAACGCGACGCCGCAAAAATGCGAAACACGAACCAAAAAAAGCTGCGATGAGGCCAACAGCGATACAAAAACCAGTGAAAACCAGCGACAGGCCTGTAATTCCCACGCCTATAGGGAAAATGCACTACAAAAGCAGAGGTCAAAAACAGAGAGATTACAATGTACGAGCACAACCCCACATCCGTGAAGTAGAACAAATTACCATTGTCCCGCATTACATAGGCATCTTCACAGAGACACACTGTACATTGACATGCAGTCTGCATGTAAACTGTGCCAGTGCAGACACATGCATGGAACACACAGTGAAACCGCAACTCCCCTTCACATTGCAGAGGGACAAGCAACCCCTCCTGCACACAGACGTGTCATGCTCATGATCAATCAATTATGAAAGCGTGGACAAATGTAGGGGCAGTGAATCCCACTTACGTACATGTTGCCCATGTTGTGGGTCTTGAGTCATAGGGGGCATCCCTGCATCATGGTGGTACATAACTGACCACAAAAGGAGCCCTGTTGTCACCTGTAGGTCACATATGGCATCCAAAATGGAATGATCTTGGACACCTGTCAATCACCGAAGAGTGGGATGCCCTACTAACCGTGACACACAGAACTGGTGGTTCGAATACGGGACACCCCAAACAGCCACTCTGCACAGACACCATCCATGAACACATCATAATATCGTAATCAACACATGTCGCACTCACACTTGTCTGAGTGATGTGCCTGTACAGATGAGTGACATGCTATTAGGGAATGTCATTTTGGATTCCATTTATTTGCACATGCTGTGCCTGTGGTTATACTGTACTGTCCCATGATTGCCAAGGACAGTCACAATGTGACATGCTCATTAGAAGAAATTTGCCATGATGGTGTCCCTTCAGGCTATTCCTGCTGCGGCTGCAGTGGGGTGTGGTCCACCTGCCTCATCGTCATCATCATCGTCTGATGCCTCTGGAACTAGTATCCATGGTGCCTTGCTGCGTACACATATGTTGTGCAACACACAACATGCAACGATCATCTTGCACACAATGTCTGGGCTGTACAGGAGCCTTCCACTTGTGATGTCCAGGCACCTGAAACATGACTTCAACACGCCAAATGTGTGTTCCACGATGCCGCTGGTACGTTTGTGGGCCGCATTGTACTGCCTCTGGGGCTGTGTGTTCAGGGCTCGGAGGGGTGTTATCATCCAAGCACAGAGTGCATATCTGTGAGGCGGCACATGTGGGGAACAGCGGGGTACCTGTTCATCGGGGGCACCCTCGTGGAAACCTTCCGCGGTCCCTACCAAACCCGGAGGAATGTCGTCCGACAGCGGCAACTATAACCCCGCCCCCATGTCATGTGTTCTTGCTGGAACTAACCCCGAGGCGAGAGGTGGCAGAAGGGGTCACGGCTGACCCCGGAACCAGAAGCCCCGGACCGGTTAAAGAACCCAGAACTCCCCAGGAACAGCGTGCAACTGCCAGAGATCAGGATTAAGAGCAGACGAGCCAGAGAGAAGAAGAATCGGAGGAGAAGACGAGTCGGGTAGATGAAGCAGACGGGCCCGAAGCCGAGGACGAATGGAGCGAGGATTGGTGGAGCCCATTGGAGGACGCTGGAGAGTGGCCGCAACGGTGGAGCCGGTGAGTCCATGAATACAGGAGATAGCGATAGCGGGAGAAGGGGTGGTGGGTGGTGACCCAGTACCATGGGTGGGATAGGGAGGGACGGGTTGTACAGCACTGCGAGAAAGAAAGAGCACACATCCCGATAGCCCTGAACCTCACGCCCCGCCTTGATACAAGAACACCCCTTTACCAAAGCTGCCTCTACCCGTACCTTCTAAAAAAATCCAGCCTCACGCTTCTTTTCCCCTCCCCCACTGTTTTGTTTCCACCTTTGTGCGCTTCTCCATTTCACCAACCGGGTGTGGTGACAGGTATCACTAAACGCTAAAGTTACATAAGAAACAACAGCTGACGGCTCATTTTCTTGCCTCTCCCCTCTGTATGAGCCTCCGCAAGCCCACCTTGATGCCAAGAGCCACCTTGGAAGAAGACCAACACCCCAAAGAGATCCCAGAAGGCAAAGAAGGAAGAGTGAAACCATCCAAAGAAGAAAAGAACTCCTCTTCGTCTAAACCCATCCAACCAACCTGTTGGTATTAATAAAAACCCCTGAAAATTGCACACTACATCCAGCCTCCGCGTCTGTGTATCCGGCCCGCACTCCCCCCACGCTTACAGGTGGTGTCAGAAGTGGGATTTGCCGGAGACATGGAGGCTGCAATCAAAAGGATGGCGGACAGTCAAGAGAACCGGGGAAGGGCCATGGAGAGATTCCTAACTGTCGTGGAAGAGGATTGGGATAGACTACAACAAACAATCACCGGGCAGAGCCAGACCCAGGAAACCGCCCTAGGAAAACTCGCCGAAGCTATCAGCCAACAGAGAGGGACCGCCATACTCCCCTCCCTTGTCCTCCAGAAGAATGTGAGCGGAGAAGACCCCAACTACTTCTTTAGCAACTTTGAAAGGATGGCCCTGGCAGCCGGATGTATGATTGAACAACTACTGCCTTAACCACGAATTCCTAAACCACGAAGGCTAAACAACGAGCAATGCCTAACAATTACATTTTTAACAACGATTTCCTAAACCACGAAAAAAAACACCTCGTGACTGGCCAATAGATGGCACTATTGATTTTATTTTCCCTTCTGAAATGTCCTTGTCAAGAGTGGAAGTACTCCTATAAAAATGTATTCATAACCTGCACTCGTAGTTCATATTTTGCAATCTGTGTTGCAGCTGTAAAGTGGAATGCATCAGTCAGCCCAGTTTGTGCAGAGTAAGCACACAGATATTTATCCTTTACAAATTATAAATGTATTGAAGCATTCTGCGCTTTGCAAATGAGCCGCTTCTGGGCCCCGTGCGCTGTGAGCGTGAGCACGCGGCCAGCCGGTAGGCGCCCTGTCCGTCCTGAGGTAGGATAGAACTGCACGCGAGCAGATAACACATTTACATACGTATCATTTGTATCCACATAACATACCAGAACTGCTTTTATCTGTGTGTGGGCGGTTGGGGCAGTTGAATAAATACACGGTGCAGATATTTATTATTTCACAGGTGCCATTGGTCGGGAAATGGTCTGCTGTCTGATGGTTTCATGGAGGCTGATGGGGCCACATGTTCCACGTTTCACTAGTACAAATCAAACTTAATTTGTGGACCCCTCACTCCCATGGGCACCGGTGCTCCTTCACCTGCTACGCTAATGGGAGCGGAGCCCCTTCCTCGCCACCATTATATTATACCCACTGCTATTTCAGATATGAACGGTTGACTGGGTCCCTCCTTAGCCTTTTTTGCTTATAAATGTAATGTCCACGGGAGGCTTGAAAGTTGTGTTTGGAGAGTCTAGGCTGAGTTTTATTTCCTATACATATGTTTTTAAAACTAAAGAGAACAGCAGCCTTAGCCTGGTACATTTGAATTAGTAGCATGGTATGGACAAATTAATTTAAAGGCCCTGGCAAATGGGGCCGGGATTAGACAGTAAAGGGGTCTGAAAGCAAAGTTATTTTTTTTATTTATTTTTTTACAGAAAAAATCATTCATTTATCTTTGAAAATTCAGACAGCAAAGAAAATGTAAAATGCTCGGGATCTTGTAGTATAATAATTTTTATCGTTATCAGCATGAGCCTTAACAATTCATACAGTCAAAATATTAATATCATGCTGTTATAAAATACTTCATTTTACGGTAGGAAGGATACAAAGAATAAATAAGACAGTTCACTTCTTAGTTGATGATATATCCAGTAATTAACCAATTACTCCCGTAACCGAATAGAGAAGGGACCTGCAACACCCAAGAGACTTGAGTAAGAAAGGCTTGTCATTGTAATTACAATAGTGCCATCTACTGGCCAGTCACAAGGTCTTGTTTTTCGTGGTTTAGGGAAGTCGTTGTTCGAGTAAGTCGTAGTTAAGGATGTCGTGGTTAAGGATGCCGTCGTTGTTCAGGATTCGTTGTTCAAGTCAGTCGTTTTTAAAACTTCGTTATAAAGGCTGTTTCCCCTCGCATGGCCCGCCGATAAGTGGGGACAGTACCTTGGACCCCTACTCTCAGGGGACCTACAAGCTGCCTATCAGTCCGCCAATATACAAGGCCTCATCCCTTATGCGGATATAAAACAGTGTATTCTCGAACGATTAGGGGTAGACGAAGAAACCTACCGCATAAGGTTACGACAGTTAAAAGATGGACCCCAAGAAACTCCAAGAGCACTGTACTTTCGCGTAAAAGACTTGACCGACCGTTGGCTAAAACCCTCCACCTCCACAAAAGAGGAAATCATGTCCAAGGTCTACCTGGAACAGTATTTTTCCTCCCTTCATCCCCCCATTCAGAGGTGGGTGCATCAACATGCCCACCTTACACTGGAAACAGTCGCCTTTAGTCGCGCACATGAGCTCCAGAAGGGGCGTGAAGAGGCTTCCTGGAGACCCGGAACCAGCGGAACACACCGACCAAGCCGACCCCCAACCCCAGTACCCCGGAAACCAGACCCTATTACCATAGTACCCGGACCTCCCCTCCTTAGAGCACCGATATCCGGTCCCCAATGTTACAACTGCGGAGGACTAGGACACATAGCGCGCTTCTGTCCTCAGAAAGATTAACCCATGGAGGTTGGACTTACCCGAAATTATTACTGTTCCAAACATGAAAAGGCCCTACCACCGTATCACTGTAAGGTGGTGGTAAACGGACAACCCTTAACCGCCCTAGCAGATACTGGGTGTCTTCAGAGTGTTCTAAGACCACAAGACCTTAACCAAATATCAGGAACCATTGATGGGTCAGTGGCTATACAGTGCGTTCATGGCAATACCAAACACTACCCTACAACACAGGTCCGCATCCAACATCCAACCGACCCGGGGTCCTTCCTGAAAGTAGGTCTCATCTCACGACTACCAGAACAGATCATCCTTGGGAATGATTATTCGCAATTGAGCGAACTGATAAAAGCGTCAACCCCTAAATCAAAAGACTGGTGGACGGAAGCCCCCTTTTCCCAAGAGGAGAACCACGAATGGCCCCCGTCCAAGGAGAGGAAGAGTCGCAGTCAGAGGAGAAAAGAAAAGGGGAAAACTCAGGCAGTCTACCCGGTCCAGATAGAAGAACACCCCTGGGAGACCAACAGGGACTTCCACGCCACACAAAGAGAGGATCCCGTCCTACAAGAAGCGTGGAACAAGGCTCTAGAAAATGAGGACTCTCTTCAAGTAGGTCCCTTCTTCTTTAAGAAAAACGGGCTCTTGTATAGAAAAGGTAGTCCTACCCAACCCGCACAAATATTGGTTCCCGGCCGCTTCCGCGAGAAGGTATTATACCTTGCCCACAGTCACCTCTTGGGGGGTCATTTCAGTGTCAAGAAAAACGAACAGGCCATTCTGGAGAAATTCTATTGGCCAGGCATCTATCAACAAGTCCGTACATATTGTCGGAGTTGTCCCATATGTCAGAAGAATAGTAGATATAAACCCTCCCGTGTTACTCTACAACCTCTTCCCATTATTGATGAACCCTTTCACAGGATAGGAATGGACATCATAGGACCACTGTTACTGCCTAGAAGCGGGTGTCGATATGTGCTTGTCCTCGTGGACTACGCCACCCGTTTTCCAGAGGCGATACCCCTAAGACATCCCGATGCCCCTAACATAGCCAAAGCCATGATCACTGTGTTTTCCCGGGTAGGGTTCCCCAAGGAGATCCTCACGGATCAGGGGACCCCCTTTATCTTGAAGCTCATGAAACAGATGTGTAACCAGTTGGGCGTGAAACAAATACGCACTGCGGCATACCATCCGCAAACCGACGGATTAGTTGAGCGTTACAACGCCACACTAAAGACGACACTAAAAAAACTCCTGTCCCTAGAAACACGAAGGTGGGAAGACATGTTGCCCCTCGCTCTATTCGCCATCAGGTGTAAGGTCCAACAGAGCACGGGTTATTCACCGTTTGAGCTCTTATATGGACATCAACCCGGTTCCTGTTTAGAAATGGCCAAAGAATCCTGGGAAGCCCAGCAACACCAAGCTAAACCCCTACTTGAATACGTAGACAAGCTCCAAACCCACTTGGGTCAGGTCCGCGCTATAGTCTGCCAGAATATGGACGAAGCCCAGACGGCCCAGAAAAAAACACTATGACAGGGGAACAAAAGAGAGAACCTTCACAGCAGGAGATCCCGTACTTCTAATGATGCCCTCATCAGATCACAAAATGTTGGGCCAATGGTAGGGTCCATACATCATACTTGACAAAGTGACCCCGGTGACCTACAGAGTGTAATTAGATCCAACCCGGGGTACCTCACAAATTTACCATGTAAATCTCTTAAAAAGATGGGTAGGGCCTCTCCCTGTCTTGAGCAGTCGAGAGGTTGAGGGAAACTCCCTGATGGAACAATGTATCGATAGGGACTTACCCGTTGATCTAAAAGAGGCCCTCCTAGACACTCTCTGGCCCCAAAAGAGATCTTCTCCCTGACCCCGGGGAAAACAACAGTGGTAGAACACTCCATCAACACCCAACCCGGTAAGAAAATACGACTCCAACCTTACCGTATATCTGAGGCACGCAGGGCCACGATTAGGGAAGAGATTAAACAACTGTTGCACATGGGGATAATTAAAACGTCCAAGAGCGACTGGAACTCCCCTATAGTTTTAGTCCCAAAACCCGACGGCTCAGTCCGTTTTTGTATAGATTTTCGCGAAGTCAACAAAATCTCGGACTTCGACGCCTATCCTCTCCCAAGGGTCGACGAAATGATCGAGCGCATAGGAAACGCCGAGTACATCAGTACCCTTGACCTCTGTAAAGGGTACTGGCAGATCCCTTTACGGGAACAAGACAGAGAGAAAACAGCTTTCTCTACCCCTGACGGGTTATACCACTTTACTGTGTTGCCTTTTGGGCTACACGGCGCCCACGCGAAACATGGGAACAACACCTCATTCACCTCTTTAACGCGGTTCACGCCTTAGGCTGCTATAACCTTAAAATTAACCCGGCTAAGAGCCACTTGGCAGCCCAGACGGTTAAATATTTAGGGTTCCAGAGTAGCAAAATAGAGGCCATCACCCAGGTACCCCAGACAAAAAAAGATCTCCGGGCTTTTTTAGGCCTGTTAGGCTACTACAGAAGATTTATTCCAAACTTCTCCCAAATCGCAGCTCCCATCGCCGACTTATTGCAGAAAAACATAAAAACCGAAGCCCTTTTACACCAACCCACCCCTAGGTTGACAAAAGCCTTTGAGACCCTGAAAGCAGCCTTAACGACAGACACTGTACTTACCAGCCCAGATTATTCCCTTCCCTTTCTCTTGCAAACAGATGCGTCAGACCAAGGTTTGGGAGCTGTCCTTTCGCAACGTACCGCACAGGGTGAAGAGAAACCGATCCTATACATCAGTAGAAAACTATACCCACGAGAAAAGAAATACGCAGTAATCGAAAAAGAGGCCCTCGCAATAAAGTGGGCTATTGAGTCCCTACGTTACTACCTAGAGGGACGGGAGTTTACTCTTTTTACCGATCATGCCCCGTTAGAATGGCTAGCACACAACAAGGGCCACAATGAAAGGGTACTACGGTGGTTCTTATCATTGCAGGTTCAGTACAAAACACCGAAAGGGCACAGAACAAACAAACGTGGACTTCCTGTCATGATACCCTATGGACGCACCCACTACAAGAAGGACAGTTAGGGAAAGGGGATGTGAGGCGGCGCATGTGGGGAACAGCGGGGTACCTGTTCATCGGGGGCACCCTCGTGGTAACCTTCCGCGGTCCCTACCAAACCTGGGGGAATGTCGTCCGACAGCGGCAACGATAACCCCGCCCCCGTGTCATGTGTTCTTGCAGGAACCAACCCCGAGGCGAGAGGCGGCGGAAGGGATCACGGCTGACCCCGGAACCAGAAGCCCCGGACCGGTTAAAGAACCCAGAGCTCCCCAGGAACAGCGGGCAACTGCCAGAGATCAGGAGGAAGAGCAGGCGAGCCAGAGAGAAGAAGAATTTGAGGAGAAGCCGAGTCGGGTAGACGAAGCAGACGGGTCCGAAGCCGAGGACGAGTGGAGCGAGGATTGGTGGAGCCCATTGGAGGACGCTGGGAGCGGCCGCAACAAGCCGGTGAGTCCACGAATACGGGAGATAGCGATAGCGGGAGAAGGGGTGGTGGGTGGTGACCCAGTACCAGGGGTGGGATAGGGAGGGTCGGGTTGTACAGCACTGCGAGAAAGAAAAAGCACACATCCCGATAGCCCTGAACCTCACGCCCCGCCTTAATACAAGAACATCCCTTTACCAAAGCTGCCTATACCCATACCTCCTAAAAAAATCCGGCCTCACATTTCTTTTCCCCTCCCCCACCATTTTGTTTACACCTTTGCACGCTTCTCCATTTCACGAACCGGGTGTGGTGACAGCTTTAACTAAACACTAAAGTTACATAAGAAACAACAGCTGACGGCTCATTTTCTTGTCTCTCCCCTCTGTATGAGCCTCCGCAAGTCCACCTTGTTGCCAAGAGCCACCTTGGAAGAAGTCCAACACCCCAAAGAGATCCCAGAAGGCAAAGAAGGAAGAGTGAAACCATCCAAAGAAGAAAAGAACTCCTCTTCGTCTAAACACGTCCAACCAACCTGTTGTTATTAATAAAAACCCTGAAAATTGCACACTACATCCAGCCTCCGCGTCTGTGTATCTGGCCCGCACTCCCCCCCCCCCCACGCTTACAATATCCTTGGTCACCTGTGACAGTGCAGAGAGACATGAGTCAATAGTTGGTTCTGCATGATGTATTGGCAGCCTCACTGGTTCATTGGTGTGTGATATGTGTGACATTGTGAGTCCTGTATGACATGTACTGCTTGTTGCAAATAAGTGGCCTCAATGTGTATTACGTAGCCTCACTGCTGCTCTGCCCTCCCCCGAGCCTATTCACTAGCGTGTGCAGCGCGATTGCATCACTTGCACACCTACGGCACACCATAGTCATGCCCGTCAGAGCATGTCCACAGGTGTGACAACGACACAGTGATGTTGTGTGTTGTGTGCTAAAGGTGTGCAGCCACGTGTATTTAGGCCTATGATAAGGGCAGTGCGGACACAGATGTAGAGTTCATGCCTGGCTGAATTCGCCATGCGTTTGAGGGTTGACCTTTGGCTTATGATGCGGAAATAGCGACACACACATCAGTTGGCATGTATGATCCCAGACCCTGGCTGGGCTTGCTCACCCTCATGTACCCCTCGGCCATGGTTGTTGTCATGCTACATAGCAAAATTGCACATTGCGTGACGGGTAGCGCAGACACTACACCAGAGATACAATCATCAGTTACCTCTTTGTCAAGGCCTAAACTCAGACACGCCCAGAGCCATGTGTCGAATGACCACACCCCTATGCCGTACTGCCGTACTCACGCTCACAGGGCGTCCGACACAGCCACATGTCCCATGTCTACCCCACTGCCTGAGGTGACAAGGTTGCGCACGCTGTACACAGCACAATGAGATGTGGTATGCCCGGGGCCCTCATGCATACATAATGATCACACGGACACACTGAGATAATTTGTGGAACTGGCTAAGGGCACGTGCGTCCGGCACCATTTATTGCCATAGTCACACGTTCAGTGATGCCTGTGCTGGATGGGTGTTGGCTAGTGTAAGCAACCCATCAAGGGTTGATTGGTGCTGGCAACAACTACAACAGTGATCAGACAATCAGAAGTTCAATGTACAAACAGCAAGGGTCCATGACTTGAGCTGCACAGAGTTAGTGGCCCCGGATGCACCACGGCCGGCACAGGCACACCCGCAAGGTAGGGCCACGTGAGCTGAGCGGGTCCTCGTTGATGTCCAAGGAGAATGTCGCGGAGTGTTACGGGGGACAGTGGAAGGTGTCCATCCAGGGCATGATGCAGAGGGCAGAAGCATGCAGAAACAGGCATTATGGAGGTGGTGAATGCTACTGTCTCCTTTTTGCCACCATGTCAGTATCAGTTACATGATCAAGACAACCCCCAGGCCATGGACTCAGACTAAAACAAAGTTCAACGGGAGAGTGCCCATGACTCCCGTGGCACAGAGTCAGTGGCACCAGAGCTGGAAGGGGATGCAATCTGCAATGGGGCTTGTACAATGATATAAACTCTGCAATGAACAAATCAAGACTCAGTTCCAATTGTGTGTCCTACTCGCCGCAGTGTGTGCTGGAGGCAGCGGTCAGCGTGGGGCACCCACAGTGCAGCCATCTCCTCCAGGATCTCTAACACACGGTGTTGAAATGGCATGTGGAGAAGATTTCTGGTTGACGGAGGTTGAGGCACCTGAGCTGAGCTGGTGTGTACCCTGCGATGATGTCGTGTCCTGCCTGGGACGGACTGGATTGGCTTTGTCTGAAGCCTGGCGGACCGGTGTGTAGGCCTAAGGCGAAAGTCCACAAGGGCCCACAGACACGTGTGGTCGGACTACCATGCACAGAGTTGGTGTCACCACATTGAAGGGAGTACAGTGATTTAAACGATGTCATAAATATATTTGCTGCCACTGTGTAATCAAGACTCAATTGCTAATTTACAACTTACTTGTCCGTTGTGTATGCCGTGGAGTGCGTCAACGGGAAAGGAGTACTGCGGGCCTTGCTCGCTGAGGCCGTGATGGTCGGAGAAGGCTGCCAGGGTCGCGGGCCTCCGGCTTGGAGCTAGCACAGGCACGTGGTGGGCACTCTTGGAGACATGCCGGTGTCGGCAGGTGAGCAGTGAGGTCTGGATGCGCAGGGGCGGATGAGACTGGTTCGGAGAGCAGCGTCCCGGGCTGCAGGCACCACCGCACACGGCATCGGCCTCATGGTGGGGTGAGAGGCGCCACCCTGGCAGACACGTAGGCCATTCCGGAAAAGAACCACACCCAGAGCTACGTGCTTTTTATTCACACCCCTACACTAGCCTGGCATACGCCGGGTAAGCCCAATCCGCACACGCTTACAGGAGGACGTAAGAAGCTACATTTCCGTGATCTCCCCCACTGGCTGGGGTGACATGGTTGCGTCCACTGTCCACAATGATACCGACACCAGCATCATATGTCAACATGGATATGTCTGTGGTCTGCATACTGCAGTCTGTCCAGCACATCCATGCCACACTTGACAATGTGTGTATTCTCATTCATGGGTCACTTGTCTCCTTCGCACATGCCTGCTTACCACCCACCTCCACATTCCGCTGGTGTGTGGCCGATGTGCCATGACATTGGTGTCTCATGTACATGGCTAGCCCAGGTTGCCACAGTAAGTTGTGCTGTCATGTCTGGTGGGTGGGCCTGTTGTTTGACATGTTGTATGAGGATTTGTAACATGTGCATTGCCAGAGTTGTGAGTTGCATGATTGTGGATTGGAGGTGTGTGGTGTGTTCATTTGGTACTTACCAATGAGCACTGCATTTCCGTAGGTGCCATCCTGGAAGCGCCGGTTAATGATGGACTGTCGGAAGATGTATGAGTCATGCACACTGCCTGGGTAGTTGGCGACGACATTGGTGAAAAGTCCCCAGTGGTCCACTATTGCCTTCACATTGATGGAATGCGTGTGCTTTCTGTTGCGGTAATTATGTGCAGTGTTGGCAGGGTACAAAAAACAATATTCACAAGGAACTCATTTCTAAACATTGATCTCTCATATGCAACATCTGTCGTTGCTTTTGAATTAATCAATAAGCCCACACAAATAACCTTTTTCCCTTCGGAATCTACCAAACCTCAGCCGAGGTGGTTTTTATTGTTTTTATATCACAAATATATTATCCATATGCAAAAAAGTTTCTTAACATTAACTGGGTCTCTTCAGGACTGTATTTTCTGGGGACTGTTTACGTCATACAATCGTCCATGTAGAATCCCGCTATCATAGCGGGATTAGGTTTGATACTGGAATACGGAAGCAATTGAATTGCAGACCAGGCGACTGATACTAACGGGTCAGCGCCTCGTAGAAGGTTACTATTGAAGTAACAACTAAAGTTAAAAGATTCTGCTTTCTTTACCATAAGGGGAGACAAGATTCTATATTTCGTCAGTTTCCTTCTTAATAAGAAGATGTATATTCCACACTGATACGATTGGACTAAGAGAAACGATAGTCTGGTCAGGTTTATTCATCTACCATATCATACTGGATCCTACATGGACGATTGTATGACGTAAACTGTCCCCAGAAAACACAGTCCTGAAGAGACCCAGTATCTAGAACGGGTCGAAACGCCGCCGACAATACATATAGAGACAGCTTGGATTGAATTATTGTAAAAATTGTAAAAATTGTATAAAGTCTGTCCTTATAATTTTCCAATAACCTTCTAAGTCTTTTACTTTGTCACAGATTAAGTGTTTATGGTTCTTTCACTTGGGGTCACTAATCACTGTTAATGTTAAGAAACTTTTTTGCATATGGATAATATATTTGTGATATAAAAACAATAAAAGCCACCTCGGCTTAGGTTTGGTAGATTCCGAAGGGAAAAAGGTTATTTGTGTGGGCTTATTGATTAATTCAAAAGCAACGACAGATGTTGCATATGAGAGATCAATGTTTAGAAATGAGTTCCTTGTGAATATTGTTTTTTGTACTGTGTACTTACCCGGTTCACAAGGACATAAGGGTTGCTCTTGTTACTTTAAATAATAAACAGTGTTGGCAGGGGGCACATGTGTGCAGTCAATTGCCTCCAACACATGCGGGAAGCCAGCTATGGCATAGAAGCCTTGCTTGGTCTCCAGTTGTTCCTGCGCAGTGTGTGGGAAGTATAGGTAGTGGGGTACCAAGCTGATGATGGCATCCAGGACAGGTGTGAGGAACTTGGATAGGGCTGGCTGTGACACTCCTCTGACTCTGGCGATAGTTGGTTGGAATGTCCCAGAGGCCAACAAGTGCAGCACAGCCAGCAGCTTTGTCTGCGGAGGGATGTTGGTTGTCCGCGGTGTTGGTACCGTCAGCCTGTGGGCAATGATGTTCAGGATGCGGAGGATGGTTGTCCTTTTGAGCCTGTAGTGGGCAATGACATGCTCTGGTGTTAGGTCTATGAGGCAGGTGCGTTTCCTGAAGGTCCGCTGTCTTTGTCTGCACTGCCTCTGTGGTGGTCCGGGGGGCAGGGGGGTCCAGGAGGTCCGGGGGGGTGGTGGCCCTGGGGGTGGTGGTGGTGGGTGTTGTGGCCCTGATGGGTCTCCGAGCTGCATGATGAGTAGCTCCATGGCATCTGTTGTTCTTCATGTGTGGCTGTGGGCTGGGCTCCCTTTATGCTGCAGGTTGTCATCTGACTTTGCACCAGGTCAGATCAGGTGTTAATTTCCTGCTGCTAACGCGCCTTATCGCATGTTTTGAGTGCTTATCGCCGATCTGGCTGGCTGTTGTGAATGTTGCGAAGTGGTGTTGTCACAGCTTTTTGCTTGGGAACGCCTACTCTGCATCTCATTAGCGTTAGTTGCCGGTGTCATCCGTGGCTATGTCTTTTGAGGCTGCTATCGCAGGTAAACTGATGTTATCGGCTGTTAGCGCCAGCTTGTGAACGGGGCAGAAAGTTTATCGCAACTTTGGATGCGCTAAAGTGCCGATAACTCGGCGATGGGTCCTTGAGAATATACCCCTTAGTCTTCGCCATAAAACTTTCCCAGCTGAGTTGAAGTCAGATAGAAGAGGCCATTCGTTACTCAACTACTACTCCCACCGCTATTGCTATTGCTCTAATGCTAATTAAAGAGTGTCTTCTTTAACCATTGTTCACAACAACTTAGTCTCTTTCAACATACAGTGTACTGTACACCCTTGCAGCGAGTGTGTAACTACTGTCAATAAGTAAGGAATATAAGTATAACTTACCACAGCCCGCCACTGCTGCTGGTTCACCCACCCCTGTGGCAGCTGCCGCATCCACTGCTCTCACCTGGCTGGCGTCGTCTGCCCCGCCACTGGCCCCGGTACTGGTGGTCAGTACACCTAGAATAAACCTTACACATTTTTTACATGCCAAATACACCTCCCCCTATTTATTCTTTTTCACTAGCAAGAATGAAAAAAAGTTAAAATACATATATATTACCTACTGGCGGTCGCTAGTAGGTAGTTATAGTTAGGACCACGTTTCCATAGGAAATCCGCAACATTCTATTTTGAATAACTTTTGCGCCGGTCGACGAATCCTTGCAAATGTTTCACAATAGGTGGGGCGCTACGCTCCGCTCCTACCCTGAAAGTCTCGGGGGGATTCGTCAAGCGGGGGCTGAGATAAAAGGGGGGTCCCAAAACGCGTTTTTCCCATGCATTTTTCCATAGGACCTTTAGACACAGCTACAGCCCGAACGGCTGAACAGAATTACTTGAAATTTGGCAGAGAGGTAGTCCTCAGGTCAAGGAAGTGCCTTTTGTAGGTTTGGTGTAAATCTGTTCAGTAGATTCTGAGAAAATAGCCTTTAAATCAATATATATATCTGAGCCAGCTTACGGTGCGCTTACGGTGCGCTTACCGTACGTGTACGGTGGCGTGTGCGAGCGCGATTCTGATTGGCCCTTAGATCTTAGTAAACATTCGAATCGGTCGAAACCAGGAAGCGGCGGCCGCCATTTTCTCTCTCGCACTCTGAGGGGGGAGCTGATAAACAAATGCCAAAAACATATAAAGGGGCTGTTTAGACAGTGCCCATGCACATAACCATGTTAGTTGAGTCTTCAAAGATCCCCCAAGGCAAAAAACGGTAATTTTTTTTTTTTCGAAAATTTCGCCGATTACGCTTACCGTACGCTTACGGTAAATAATTAATAAAAAAAAAAAACCCCACTCTCTCCACCCCGTGTGCAAATGGTGGCCGAAGGCCACCATTTGTGCATGGCATATAAGAGCACAGCATTTCCCAAAAAAATTTCAACAGATTACCTATCACAAGGAAGCGCATAATATGTCCTCCATGTGCGCACGGTGCGCGAAGCGCATCGTGCGTACATGGCCCATCTAGCGTAACGTGGGCACCCGTTATAGTTAGTGCAGGAAACTATAACTCACGCGACCGCAATCTTCTGCTGATGACATATGTGTCTTTATGAAAAAAAAATATTTGTAATATATGTATAGCTAAAAATTTATGGAAGAAGACATGGGCAAATAAGTGTCTAAATACAGTATTAGCATCAGCAGAGGATTGCGGTCGCGTGAGTTATAGTTTCCTGCACTAACTATAACGGGGGAATTTCATTGGTTTTTTATCAGTAAAATTTCCGCTAACTATAACATGTGTGAAACCTATGGTTTTTTCAGTGAATATATATATATATAGATATACCACATACATCATTATTACAAATCGGGTACTAGAGTAGAGTAGACACTAATAGGAATATGTCCTATCCTATCAAAAATAGTAAAATATCTGGTTGGGCATTTTGTGGGTGGGAATTGTCGTAAAGCCTCTCAGATTAAGAAGACTAGAAGAGGACAACCCAAAGAACTGGGCTTAGCTACAGACAGACTGATATAGTACTAGTACAGAGAGTCAGAGCAGAGGCAGTTAGAGGCAGGGATAACAAGAATTTAGAAACAGATAGTCTAGATCGAAGAAGATTTGGTAAAAAATAGAAATAGGAAACAGAAATAATAGTTCGGAAAAATAAGGTGCAATAAAAGTTAGGGAAATGTAATTATTAATATTAACAACTGGAGGACTTACTGGGTCCAGTAGCATAGCCCTCAGTAGAGAAGCGGTCCTGGCCCTGGGATTGGGAGGCATCTTGTTGTTGTCCAACTGCTCCCACCGACTCTGACCACGTCTTCTTGCCCCTGGGTGCTGATCATGTAAGATATAATAAAGAAAGAGACAATCATTGATGATTGGTGTGAAACAAATAAAATATTTTAAAAAATCCTAAAAAAGCATTTTTGGAAACAACAATTGCAATAAAATTGGCCTATCTAATCTGATCGACTAGTAGTATTGCGGTATTCGCTGACCTTCTAGTTATTATTTATGAACACTAATCCAGTATTCCATTCTGATTCCAGAATCCTAAGCCTAAGTACCACCTGACCTAGCCCACCTATTCCAGACGGGCCAATTGTTCACTAAGTCTGCATTTCCATTTATTTTAGTCCTCAAAATGCATGGATGGAGGCATACACCAAATTGTTGGTTGGTTGCTGCTGATGTTCTGCTAAGCCTATTATTACTCACTCACTAACAAACTACAAAAGGTTCTACTAAGGACTGGAGTAAGCAGCAATCAGCAGCACGTGACATGCCAGAGGATGCGCCACGCAGACCGCTTAAAAATTACTAACTAATACTAAGTAACTAAACTACCTATCAATCCACCTCTATCTTAGAGACAGGAGAACAAAGGAAGGACTAGAGTCTTTCTAGCATTACCTAACTTAAGTTCTCTAAAGTAAACTCTTACGTAATCAGCCCAAGCGAGCGCAAAGTTGCAAACAAGTAAGATTAGTAGCGCCGAGCACCTGTGTCTAGAAGAAAAACAATCACAGAAGATTTTTAAACGTAATTTACCTGCAATGTAAGCAGCAGCATTTTTGCTATTCGGAAAAAAATTATATTCGCAATAACAGTAACACAGTCTAGAGAACACACAATACTACTAGTATTAGCTACTCACCAAGCCCCACGACCTCAACACCTAGCAGGTCCAGCAGGTCCTGCTCCCGGTCCAAGATGTCTGACCACTGGTGGGTCAGCTGGTTATGGGTGCGCCGGACCCCAGAGCAGCGAAATACTGCCTGGCGAACCCTCTCCCACCAGCGGTGATGATCCTGGGTAACATACCCAGAGCCAGGCCTGCCGCCTGCTGCCAAGGTCAAGGGGAGGTGGCGCTGCACAAAAAAAACAAGGGCGGTCACCTCCGCCTCGCTAAAAAGGGATCAGGCCTGCATCCCTTCCGGGTGCAGTCTGCAGCCAGGAAGGCGGCTCTTCTTGGGCGCAGGCGCCTTGCCCTTGGAGCCGGTACCCTTAGCCATGGTTCTGGGGTGGGCGGGGGCAGAAAAGAAAATGTAGCAGTAAAAAATAAAGTCAGGAGAAGAAAAAGGAAGTAATATAAAACAGTAGAAAAGTAAAAAAAATGCAGTAAAAGTAGAAATAAAACGCAAAATATACACTTAGGGACCGAGTGGGATAGATAATAAATAAAAAAAGATCAGAAAAACAGTGTAAAAAAAAAGGATTGAAAAGATTGGAGAGGGATTGAAAAACAGGCCCGGAACCATGCAAAGAATAGGAAAACAAGATGGCTGCGCCCATTGGCGACCGCGTGGTGAAGTTTGCGCGATATATTGCCCCCGAATACACATCATCCGCGTTGTCGAACGTCAAAAACATCTTGCGAGCATACGCAAGCACACGCGAGCATGCAGAAACAAGCAACTCCGCATGCTCGCGTATCTATGCGTAGCGTTGCAGAGTTTTTGTGCTACTTCGCGTAGCCTCGCAGAGCGCGGCTACGCGAACTTCGCCCAGGGTTAGTTTCTTGGGTCTTAAGATATAGCAGAATATCATACTCATATAAAGATATCATATGCTGGCATTCAGCTATATCTATTCCATTCACTTTTCCATATCGCAGGAAGTGTTGTGCTAGGGGCTCTATGGCCAAAACCAAAGGGGATGATGGACGGAGTGTTGAACAATGCAAGCACTCACCCCCAGTCAACTGGTCTGGGTTTAAACCATCATCATTCTTTAGCTCACTCCGCCACCCCAGTTCAGACATGGCCATATGCAAATCAGTCTGACCTTGTGCCTCATGGGAACAGTCCAGCCCGAACTGCCAAGTCATGTCTACCCTGGACCGGAAACAAGCATCCTGGGACCGGTTTCTGGCTAATCAGCTGTCATCAGCCAGGCTAGCTTGAATCCAGTGGCAAAGTGAGCAAAGGACCCACGTCTGGGCATACCCTTCCAAATTAGGGCGAACAAAGCAAAACCAAAGGGGATGATGGACGGAGTGTTGAACAATGCAAGCACTCACCCCCAGTCAACTGATCTGGGTTTAATCTATCATCATTCTTTAGCTCACTCCGCCACCCCAGTTCAGACATGGCCATATGCAAATCAGTCTGACCCTGTACCTCATGGGAACAGTCCAGCCCGAACTGCCAAGCCATGTCTTCCCTGGACCAGAAACAAGCATCCTGGGACCGGTTTCTGCCTAACCAGCCGTCATCAGCCAGGCTAACTTGAATCCAGTGGCAAAGTGAGCAAGGGACCCACATCTGGGCATACCCTGCCAACTTAGGTCGAACAAAGCAAAACCAAAGAGGATGATGGACGGAGTGTTGAACAATGCAAGCACTCACCCCAAGTCAACTGATCTGGGTTTAATCCATCATCATTCTTTAGCTCACTCCGCCAGCATAAGCCGGGTGGGTGAAGGGGGCATACCTTTCTCATGCACCTCTTTACCATCTATTATCCCAGATATACTGTCCACTTTCATAGTCTGGCCACAGGGTCTGTATACAGCATCTAGATCCAACTGTGTATGAATTGTAGGACCAAGTCCCCTTTTTCTTCAAGGCTTTATATAGGTAAGGGGAAACAAATACAACTCAGGCATTACATCGTAATGCCTTTACAACAAAACAATTACAATGCATATACCATTACAACGCATGCTAATACAACACAATCCTTTACAACGCATATGCAATTACAACGTATGCTATTACAAAGCAATATTAGGTAAGTGGGTTAGGTAAGTTTTGTTCTTTATTTTTTCTGAGGTTTATGTATTTATTGATTTATTAACAATTGAGGGATTTATTTATATTGATTTATTAATATGTATTTAATTAATTTACATTTTTCTAAAAAGTGGGAAAAGGGGGTTTAGGTTGGGGAGTGTATTAATACCCAGGTATTGATGTCAATACCTGGGCATTATTTAGTTTTGATTTTAATATAAATGTTAGGAATTTCAAAATAATTAAGATTAATACTTATGAGGGTGCAACCGCCACCCTCTAGCACAGGGTGTAAAGGAATTAGGTGTTTTGGGTGTCAGGTGGATTAATACAGAGATATTAATTTTAATGGCTGGGTATTAATCTGTTTTAATTTTACTATTAATTTAAATAATTTTTAAATAAATACATTTTATATTTATGGCGGGGTGCAAGGAAATTAGGGGTTTTGGGTGGGGGAGTGTATTAATACCCAGGTATTATTTTTACATCCTGGCTATTAATCGGTTTTCAAATTAATATTAATTTTTGTAATTTTAATAATTCAAAATAATACTTCTGACTGTGTAACACCTATCCTCTGGCACAGGATGCAAGGCAATTATGGGTTTTGGGTAGGGGAGTGTATCAATGCCCAGGTATTAATTTTAAAATGTGGGTATTAATCAGATTTGATTTTAATAATAATTTAAGTAATACAACAAAAAACATTAATCCTAATGAGGGTGTAACACTCACCCTCTGGCACAGGATGCAAGGGAATGAGGTCTTGTGGGTGGGGGGCTGTATTAATACCCGAGTATTAATTTGAATACTTGGGTATTAATCCGTTTTGCCATTAATATTCATTTTAGTAATTTTAAAATAAATAAATGTAATATTTATGGGGGAGTGTATGAATGCCCAGGTATTACTTTTAATATTTGGGTATTAACCAGTTTTGATTTTAATATTAAAAAGAAAAAAATACTTATGAGGGTGTAACACCCACCCTCTGGCACTGGATGCAAGGGAATTAGAGCTTTTGGATGGGGGGCATATTTTTACCCAGGTATACATTTCAATACTTGGGTATTCATCAGTTTTGATTGCAATAATCATGTTAGTAATTTTTTTAAATAAAACAGCGTAATGTTTATGAGGGTGTAACACCCATCCTCTGGCATGGGATGCAAAGAAATTAGGGGTTTTGCGTGGGGTAATGTATTAATACCCAGGTATTTATTTTAACATTTGGGTATTTATCCGTTTTGATTCTAATATTAATATTTGTAAGTTAAAACTTTTTTTAATTCACACTCATCAGGGTGTACCACCCACCTTCTGGCATGGGATGCAAAGGAATTAGGGTTTTTTGGTGTGGGAGTGTATTAATACTCAGGCATTAATTTTAATACCTGTTTTGTAATTTATTTTATTGATAGTAATAATTGTATAATTTTACAAATTATTAAAAACAATAGTTATGAGAGTTTAACACTTATAATGTGGCATAGATTTTTGGGAGAAATTGAGGTTTTGTGTACTGTTTTAAAAACTGTATTTGTTAATTTTAGTACATATAAAATAAATTGATAACACAGATATATTAGGTAAACATGGACATATCTACCCTCATACAAATGTACAAATATATAGTAAATATTAAAATTATAATAACAGATTTATCAATTTTTATTGAAATAATTAAATAGGCCGCATATAATTTAATAATAAACAGATACTTTTATTTGAAAAAGGATATAACACTGAATTAAAGGAGGAAAAAATCATTAAAATAAGCTTCAACATATATATATTTTTTTTTAATACATTTTTTTTCAAAATATTACATTTACTTCTTTTAAACATTTATTTTCTGTACTTTCCAACGCTTTTCCTTTAAAGTCAATGCAAGAAATTGTCCTTTTTTCCTTTTTCCTTTCAGAGTTGACGTTCGTGCTTGTGCGTCTGTTTTTACAGTCTGTGGAGCGTCTTGGTCAAGATCGGAAGCAAGGAAGAGCTGCGGTCAGGTAAGACATATTTTACTAATTAAAGAGTGATTGTGGGTGGCATAGTTTATTGTAAGGAGAGAGGAGGGAGGTATTTAGATATATGTAAGTATTTTGATGTATGTTTTACCAACCATTTTAATTGCTATGCAGGAAGCGGTTGTAGGCCCAGGTCAGGATCTTTGCTTTTTTCAACACTCTGATTACAATGTTGGGCAGATTTGCATCTGCCCAACACCGTTACGGGCAAGGAACCTCCCGACCAGAGTTCGGCGGTTTCAACAACCCAATTGGAATGCTACCGTACATAGGGCCTGATTACGATGTCGGTTGGAAACTAAACCGCCCGACTCCTTGTCGGATTCAGTTCCGACCAACTCGCTTATGATGCTTCTGAACACCGTTCGGAAGGACTCCCATTGACTTCAATAGGAGCCTGTGTTCTGACCGACAACACAGGGAAAATGGGTGTATGAGAAAAACCTTACACCCTGTCACGGGCACCCCATGGTGCCTGCCACACTGTGCATGGTTTTACAGGGGGGTCCTTTGGGTACCCCCTCAACCCCAAACTGGACGACTCAGAATGAAGGGGGGCCTGCTAGGGACCCCCAAAGTCAGTTTCGGACAGCCTTTTTGATTCAGACAGACCGAGTCGGAAAGGCTGTTGGAATCCGACATTATAATCGGTCAGTCAAAAACGCTGTCTGTTGAGCTGTATGAATCGGCTCTGACTGACTCAGATTCTCGGAATGCCGGTCGGAACTGATTCGGAATGACCGAAGAGTTTCCCTTCTGACCATGAGCATCGTAAACAGTCGGAAATGTTTCCGACCGAGTCGGGCGGATGGGTTCCTACACGGTCTAGGAGAATCCAGCTGTCGGTCGGAGGCTTTCTGACCAACATCGTAATCAGGCCCTTAGTGCAGATGGAAAGATCCATTTTCCAATGGGAGCTTGTGTGACAGTCTGAAAACACCCGCAGCACAAGCTCCCATTGGAAAATGGATGTTTTCAAACATTCATGCACCATGTGGCAGGCCACGGTGCCTGCCACACGGTGCAGGGATGTGCCCCCCAGGCTGGGAGGGCCAGGAGGAAGGGGGCCCTGCGAGGGGCCCCCAGTGTCACTTCCGACAGCTTTTCCATGTCAGAAAGGCCAACATGGAATGACTGTCGGAAACCGATATAGCAATCCTGACGGCAGAGTCGTCGTCATTAAAGAATTATGCAGCCTTTCCAACAGACCGATGGGCTCCACGTCAGAACCCCCCCACAGGTTTAACTCTGACTGCCGTCATCCTAATACTGCGGTCGGATTTTAAACCTACCATATCGGGCAGAAAGCCTCCGGCCACTGGTCGGAGGTGTCCGCCTAACATTGTAATCAGGCCCAAAAACTTAAAGAAAGATTATGATTTCTTTTAAGCCAAAGTGTAAAGAAAGCAAACTATTTTTTTTCATGCTTTTTGCGTCGCATTTTTAAAGCAAAGTATACCTTATTCACAGCAGTTCATCCACATGGAAGTTTGGAGAGCACGGATGGCTTGGTTGGCTGAATTAATGGTGTGAACTATTTGTTTTTTTAATGGTTTTTTACTTTAAGCAGGATTTTTACTCCATGATAACGTTTGAACTTTTGGATTTCGAGATTCTCTTGCCAGATTATGGTTGTATTTAAAACATATGGACAGTGGATTGCAACAATGGTTTTTTTTGTTGCGTTTTTTGTCAAAAACACTTAATTTTTCTTGATTTTTTGGAGTGGTTAATTTTTTTTCTTTACACAGTATATTTTGCAGCAGTGGTTTGGCTGGAAAATATGACTTTGCCATTCTGGTGCCGATCACGATCCGGTAAAAACCGGGTACGAACCGTCGGACGGAGCATAATCTCCGTCCGACGCGTACCCGGTCGTCAATTTTTACAAACAAGGAATCACGATTCGCACGGGTACACCATTACCGTACGAATCGTAAAAAAGCCCGACCGAACAAAAAAACACCTACCAATGCGATCCGGGAAAGCGCCGACCTGACGTCGGGACGCTCGCAGCCAGCCATTCACGACCCAGGAATCACGATTCGCACCGACGTCACCCCGCACGGTGAATATTTTGCGGCAGCCAAAAACTGCCGGGAAATCAGGACGACGCGAACAAGGACCACCAGTACGCGACGGACAGACGACGACGCGAACAAGGAGGACCAGTACGTGACGGACACACAGGACGACGCCACCAAGGAGGACCCGTACGCGACAGGACGACGCGATCAAGGAGGACCCATACGCGACAGGACGACGCGAGCAAGGAGTACCAGTACGCGACGGACAGACATGGACCCGAACCTACGAGTCATCCCTGCCCTCATAGCAGTCCACCTCCTCTACAGGTTACGACGCAGACGCCGCAGAAGGTCAGAATAACTAAGGGAGGGGGGAAAGTGGGGTGGGGTGGGGGTGGCAGGACCAGGGCAGGCCACAAAACAACCACATAAGTCACACACCACACATGGCCTGGACATACCTGACTCCCATGCCCTGGTCACCACGAGGGGGTGGGGGCGTGTCCTGATAAGCCAGCGACCGCCACAACGGAAGTCCGTCACCACGCGAACCGGCAACACAACCAGACAGGTACGTCCCGTACCCACGCCTGAAGAGCGTGGGTACGAGTCGGACCACGCCCACACACGTCACCCCAACAATGGCGGGACGGATCGCACCCACGTGGCAAAGGCCTGGGTACGGGCCGCACAAACATCACATAGCGTGGGGACGGATATGTACGGACCCAACCCCCACCCCGTATGCAAGGAGCGTACCCCCCACCCCAACAGTGAAAGTACGACCCGTACCCCCACCCGCGTATGCATGGAGCGCACCCCCAGCCCAACAGTGTAAGTACGACCCGTACCCCCACCCGCGTATGCAAGGAGCGTACCCCCCGGCCCAACAGTGTAAGTACGACCCGTACCCCCACCCGCGTATGCATGGAGCGTACCCCCCACCCCAACAGTGTAAGTACGACCCGTACCCCCACCCGCGTATGCAAGGAGCGTACCCCCCAGCCCAACAGTGTAAGTACGACCCGTACCCCCACCCGCGTATGCATGGAGCGTACCCCCCACCCCAACAGTGTAAGTACGACCCGTACCCCCACCCGCGTATGCAAGGAGCGTACCCCCCAGCCCAACAGTGTAAGTACGACCCGTACCCCCACCCGCGTATGCAAGGAGCGTACCCCCCGGCCCAACAGTGTAAGTACGACCCGTACCCCCACCCGCGTATGCATGGAGCGTACCCCCCACCCCAACAGTGTAAGTACGACCCGTACCCCCACCCGCGTATGCAAGGAGCGTACCCCCCAGCCCAACAGTGTAAGTACGACCCGTACCCCCACCCGCGTATGCATGGAGCGTACCCCCCAGCCCAACAGTGTAAGTACAACCCGTACCCCCACCCGCGTATGCATGGAGCGTACCCCCCAGCCCAACAGTGTAAGTACGACCCGTACCCCCACCCGCGTATGCAAGGAGCGTACCCCCCAGCCCAACAGTGTAAGTACGACCCGTACCCCCACCCGCGTATGCAAGGAGCGTACCCCCGGCCCAACAGTGTAAGTTCGACCCGTACCCTCACCCGCGTATGCATGGAGCGTACCCCCACCACACCAGTGTAAGTAGACTCGTACCCTCACCTCGAATGCATTGAGCGTACCCCCACCGTGTATGTTCCAAGCGTACATATCCTGAAATTGGAGGTGTGTGTGCAGAGTCCACCCAGCAGTGCCCTGAGACAGGAGGGGTGGGTGCCTATCACTCCCAGCATTGCCCTGAGACAGGAGGGGTGTGTGCAGAGTCCTCCCAGCAGTGCCCTGAGACAGGAGGGGTGGGTGCCTATCACTCCCAGCAGTGCCCTGAGACAGGAGGGGTGTGTGCAGAGTCCTCCCAGCAGTGCCCTGAGACAGGAGGGGTGGGTGCAGAGTCCTCCCAGCAGTGCCCTGAGACAGGAGGGGTGGGGGCCTATCACTCACAGCAGGGCCCTGAGACAGGAGGGGTGGGTGTGGAGTCCTCCCAGCAGTGCCCTGAGACAGGAGGGGTGGGTGCAGAGTCCTCCCAGCAGTGCCCTGAGACAGGAGGGGTGGGGGCCTATCACTCACAGCAGTGCCCTGAGACAGGAGGGGTGGGTGTGGAGTCCTCCCAGCAGTGCCCTGAGACAGGAGGGGTGGGGGCCTATCACTCACAGCAGTGCCCTGAGACAGGAGGGGTGGGTGTGGAGTCCTCCCAGCAGTGCCCTGAGACAGGAGGGGTGTAACACATGTGTGTGAGGCCAGAATTATCCACATGCATACTGGCTACAAGGGAACATGTCCCCATGAACTCATGTCAACAGACTCCACACACAAGTACAGTGATCACCAAGGATGCCACGATTGTTGCAGGTGGAGACATGGCCCTGCATGCATGGCCAAAGTAGAAGGGCTCCGTCACACACACAGCTCATGTAGACACAGCTCTGCGCTAAACATTGGGAACACCCTGCAGGGAAGAAAGCTGGGTACACAGAGGAAGGAATACACCCTGGGACAAGTGCACCATGCAGTAACTGCTTACATGAACAAAGAAAGTTAGCCAACACCTTGTGATGGCACACAGATCACAGGGTCCCACCAATGAGCAGTACACTACTACATATCCCACACACCCAAACCCTTACACACCACCCAAAACCATGTAGCAGCCCCACCAACACCAATACCAGCATAGCAGTAGTGTGATAATGAAAACAAAATTAAGCTTTATTCAGCATGAGCACAATGTCCGTGGATCGCAGGCAGTACAATCTTCACAAAGCCCATAGGGCAGTCAATGATTCTCAGCTGGATGGGGGACACAGTGGGATGCGTGTCCCCTACCTTGCCTGCACAGTCAAATGGCATCGTCTTCCACACTGGTGAGGGCATCAGGGGGGTGGGAAGCAACAGGCACCGCAGGGACATCAGGGCAAAGGGGCGGCGTTGTGGGTGCAGGGATGGAGGACTCCACCACAGGGGGTGGGTCAGTGCCAAAGGCGGAGGCCAGGATGGCACTACACACCTTTGCAAGGTCCTCCAGGGAGTCCCCTGCACCCGAAGGGACCTCAGGCCCCAAGGAGGGGGGGGGGTCAGAGGGATGGGTCGCAGCGCCACCGGGGGAGGGTGGAGACAGGGGGGGGAGACTCAACCACCCTGACCGGGGACCTCCTTGACCGCTTGCGTGGTGGTGTAACTGTGGGGCTCAGGGACAGAGCGGCCATGAAGGAGTCCTTGGGGGAGATGTGGCCAGGAGAGCTGAGGGGAGGGGATTTGGAGGGAGTGGACTGGGTGGAATGCGGACTCCCACTATGGCTGCGTGTCACACGTTTGCCCCCCGACCCAGTGGGTGTGCCTACCTCACCCTGTGTGTGCGTGTCAGGAGGAGTGCGGTGGACCTTCCCTGCTGGTGTGGTGCCCGTGTCCGTTGATGTGGGTGCATGCCGACGTCTGGGTGTACGTGGGACAGGCTTGGGAGTGGGAAGTGTGGATGGGGCAGGGGTAGGTGGGGGGAGGTCGCGCTGCAGGAGACCCACTGCTGCAGTCAGTGTGGAGTCTATGGACCTCAGCAAGTTGCGTTGGTCAGCCTGCGATGAATGAATGCCCTCCAAGAAAGCCTCGATGTTGGTGAGGGTTTTGCCGTGGGCATGGAGGACATTAAGGATCGCAGCCTGACCAACCTGCAGTTGCCGCTGGATGTCCACAGACTCTGCATTGGCGGCAGCAGTGGAGACAGGGGCAGGGGGTGCGGTTCCTGGCAGGAAGGAGACATGCTGTGACCGGGCACGCTGGGAAGGGACACGAGCAAGTGGGAGGCGGCTGGTGGAAACTGAGGGGGCGGTGCGAGGTGTTGTTCCGCTGTCAGCTGCTGGTGCAGCCTCCGCCCACTCGGAGACATCCTCCTCGGACCTGTCAGCTTTGTAGTCTGATGTGCCAGTCGACAGGTCCTCGGCCACACTCTCCTCCGCCTCTGTCCCACTCGATGTGCCAGACCCGATGTCACGGCTGGCACTGGTGCTCGGTCCCTCCGCCTGGTCTGTGTCCATGTCTCCCTCTGTGTCCCCCGACGATGCTGTGGGCAGGGTGGAGAGACAGAAATTAATCAGACACCTGTACACATCTGTCACATGAGTCCAATCTACATAGGTAACATTGCATGGCCTGAAAAGGAAGATCCCTAACATCTACTGAACAGGGTACCGATGTAGGGCATGAAACACACAGTTGGTTGAGCCACCATGCCACTGAAATACCATGGAGAGCATGAGACAATAGCTAAACACAGGAAACGGAGTCTGACATAGCACCCAGGCCCTGGGGACAATCCAGCACTGCATCTGCACCACACAGCGTTGGCGAAAATACCGATGACCAGGGAGCATATCCATGAACTTGAGACACATGCTGCATAGGTAATGCTGAAAACATGCACAACATGACTCGGTCACTGCACCTTGCGTGTGTGTCCAGACACATCACACACTGCCCAGACCCAGCAAGTGGAAATCAGGAGTTAACACATAGGCATTGCCCGCCCCAACAAGACCCTACACGAGGCAAATTGTTGAGACACAGGTGGCACCAACATCTCATAGTCTGGGTGATACACACAGGGGCAGGCAAAAAGCAAGATTGGACACCAAACAGCCAAGGTGCGCCTGTACAAATAATGAGGTACCAGTGCCCATCCTCAGATGAGTAGAAAGAGACACACAGGCACTGGCAACTGTGAGTATGAAGAAGGACAATCAGGTCAGGCTGCACAGTGGACACCTGTACAAAATAGCACGTCTATATACATGGTGACAGGGGACAATGGCACAGAGCACAACCTACGCTGTAGACACTGAGATTGGCCACGTTTATGATGACACATACACCACTGAGGAAAAGGTGCCCCAGGGGACAGTAGTGGGCACGCAACTACATGCTACTGAATGGTAATGACTGCAACACACGTCACCATCCCTGCACTATGTGTATCGCACACTCATGCACATCATGTCACAGGCCACTACATAGGACATGCGCGCTGTAAGGCATGACACATGAGAGACCAACTCCCATGTCTGGAGTCAGCATCAGTGGCAACTGACATGGAACCCACATGCAGTGAACTTGACAGTGCACAGGCAAGGTCCCACAACCTGTTACACACCACCCCCACACATGATGCTACAGTCATTGTTCTCATGGACAAAGCGCCAGCCTACATTACCTTGTGAAGGAGTGACTACACACAGACCAGGGAACACATTGCAAGGAGGGGAAGGGTGGCAGGGGCACAGCGCTATACTGGGGCAAACAGGATCTGCACAGCACCTTTAAACCCTGCCAGTGAATTCATGCTACTGTGCCCTTACAAATGCCGGTGACACACAACAAACACACATGTACCTACCCCCTTCCGGCTGCTGCATCGCCTGTAAGCGCCTCTCCAGGTCTGGAAAGACCACCGGCAGCACACGCCTGTGGAGGTGGCTCAGACGGCGGCGGCCGCGGTTCTTGTGGCTCTCAGGTGAGTCCCCCAGCAGGAGCCGTGCAATCCTCCGCGTCCAGCACCGGATATCCTGCCAGCGTTTCCTCACCTGGGGCAGGCTCCGCCTCCGACCATCCACACCCCTCACGGCACTGACGGCGGTCAGCCAGATCTGCTCCTTGGCAGTGGCGCCTACCTGTGAGGAGGAACAAGTGACACCACATCAATACACCAGCCACATGTCACAGAGAGACATATGGGTACAAATTAGCTGGTTACAACAAGGCATGTCATGCAGCCAACGCATTGCACCTTTGTCATAGGGACATCATCCCCTGGTGAGGGCAAAAGCAGTACGTGCCACAGTGGGTACACAGGTGGAATGATGGCAATGTCACAATCAATGATCAAGGCTCACACTGTGCATCACACCCACCCCTCCTGTCTTAGGGCACTGCTGTGAGTGATAGGCCCCCACCCCTCCTGTCTCAGGGCACTGCTGTGAGTGATAGGCCCCCACCCCTCCTGTCTCAGGGCACTGCTGTGAGTGATAGGCCCCCACCCCTCCTGTCTCAGGGCACTGCTGTGAGTGATAGGCCCCCACCCCTCCTGTCTCAGGGCACTGCTGTGAGTGATAGGCCCCCACCCCTCCTGTCTCAGGGCACTGCTGGGAGGACTCTGCACACACCCCTCCTGTCTCAGGGCACTGCTGGGAGACATCAGGCACCCCCCCCTGGGACGCCCCCGACAGTACATGGCATGTGTGTTACACCTGGACGCAATGGCAGAAGTCACAGTCACAACATAGGGACAGTCTGTGGCAGTGGCCTATGCACTCACCTGATACCCTGGTCGCCCATACAGCATGGAGTACTGTGGGAGGATCACATCCAGCAGAGCCATGTTCTCCTCCAGGGTGAATGGCTGTGTCCTCTCCACAGCCCTTGACATGGTTCCAGGGAATCAGTAGCAGCAGCTGGGTCGACGAATGCAAAGATGTGCAGGCAAGTGCTCCCTCATGGGACCTGGCTGCCTTATATGTGCCCTTCTGCCCAGTCTCATGCACAGGAGTACAGAGTGATTGGTCACTCACATTTGCATCCTATGTTTCCACCAATCCCTTCAAACCTAGCAGTCTGTGGGTTCTCTATCGGTTTCATTCTCCTGCATGATGTCAGCCCCACAAACACATTGCAACAAAGTAGAAGAATTCCAACTGACTTCTGCTGTGCACCTTCCAGAACAATTTCGAAATTTGAACTTGGTCTCCATGACAACCAGCATGCATGTAGGCCTTAATACTTGTCCCCTATGTAATTTGGAGCATCACACACAGGTACGGTGCGTTTCGGGGCCCTAGGGCACCCCAAATGCATGGCAACGGCCCGTACATGCATGCCTACGTTCACTATCACTATGGGTCTGCACGCGTATGCGTACTCGTAGTGGTACGGACCGTACACACGCATGTACGCTCACTATCACTATGGGTCTGCACGCGTATGCGTACCCGTAGTGGTACGGACCGTACACACGCATGTACGCTCACTATCACTATGGGTCTGCACGCGTATGCATACTCGTAGTGGTACGGACCGTACACACGCATCTACGCTCACTATCACTATGGGTCTGCACGCGTATGCGTACCTGTAGTGGTACGGACCGTACACACGCATCTACGCTCACTATCACTACGAGTACGCATACGCGTGCCGACCCATAGTGATAGTGAGCGTAGATGCGTGTGTACGGTCCGTACCACTACGGGTACGCATACGCGTGCAGACCCATAGTGATAGTGAGCGTACATGCGAGTGTACGGTCCGTACCACTACGGGTACGCATACGCGTGCAGACCCATAGTGATAGTGAGCGTACATGCGAGCGTACGGTCCGTACCACTACGGGTACGCATACGCGTGCAGACCCATAGTGATAGTGAGCGTACATGCGTGTGTACGGCCCTATCACTATGGGTCTGCACGCGTATGCGTACTCGTAGTGCTACGGACCGTACAAATGCCTGTACGCTCGCCATCACGATGGGTACACATACGGCAGCACTCCCACAGTGATTTGGGAACATGCACAGGCCCTCTCAGCAGCAGTACGGCGGTTTTTACACATCACTGTGGTGATAGGCGACACACAGGTAGGAATAGGGCGGA
Source organism: Triturus cristatus (assembly GCF_964204655.1). NCBI lineage: Eukaryota > Metazoa > Chordata > Amphibia > Caudata > Salamandridae > Triturus > Triturus cristatus. Next base: position 1,058,040,980 of record NC_140593.1, on the reverse strand, counting down.
CATACTTGTCCATGGATGGACATACTTGTCCATGGATGGACATACTTGTCCAGGAATGGACATCAAGGCATCGTCTGTGCATTACTACATGTGTGGGGCACAGGTGTCACAGGCTGTGATGTGGAACATGCCTCCTGAGTGGAGAAGGCACCAGATGTATGATGAGATGTGTACAGGTGTACTGTGTGAGGGTGCAATGTGTGCCAGGCATGCCCTTGACTCCTTTGACATGTGTGCATGTGGGACTGTGCACTTGGGGTGAGCGTCACTGGCATGGCACGGACACCAACACACGGAAGTGTCCCATGATGCCCGGTACAGGGGTCATGACACATGACTTGTCACTACCCACAGTGCACAATGTGACTATGTCATATATGTGTCCGGGATTTACATCAGGTTGATGTTGTAGCACCCTCAAAAGCTGCAGCCGTTGCAGCAACCAACATGTGGCTGTGTGTAGATTGTCATTGCACACTGTTCCGCACACCATGCCACATGTGTTATCAGATGTGAGGTGCACATGTATGCATGGGACACGGAGTAGCGTGACAAGGCCATGTCAGCATCCTCACAAGGAATGTGTGGTGAGTCATGACATGTGCACCTTCATGGCAAGGTGTGTGGGCTGGACTAGTGTAATGTCATGTGACCTGTGGCTCCAGTGTTCCGCTACCAGTCTCTGCAATCGGCATCCCACTTCTGCTGATGTGTGGGTGTATGTCACTCCTGTCTTGCGTCGGGCTGTGCACTTGCACTGGGACACAGCTATTTCCATGGCGTGGCATGGGGAGGTTCTCAATCACCGTGTGTAGCTGGGTCTTGGAAGGAGTGTCACCTTGCATCCATACGTGTCCTGGGCATGTAGCACATACCTGACTCCCTATGTAGCATGTGTGTATTGCCAGATTTACATGTGCTCAGTAGACATGAGTTGTTCTCGTAGTGCACTCACTCTTCGTTGTCACTTCCAAATTACTGCAGAGCGCCGCCTCTTGCCCGAAGAATTCCAGACTTGGCTACCATGCAGGAGAATGACAGGATCCGGCTCTACCGCTTCACCCAACCGTTGATTCTTGAGCTGACGGCGAGACTGGCACCACACCTGCAACCGCAGCACAGGTATCCTACGGCACTGACACCCCAGCTGAAGGTAATGGCTGCCCTACATTTTCTTGCCACGGGTACCTTCCAAAATACCATAGCTCATGTTGGTGGCATGTCCCAGAGCATGTTCAGCGGTGTGCTGCATGATTTCTTGGAGGGCATGTTGATTCACCTGGATGACTTCATCAAGTTCCCAACCCCTGAACAGATGACTGAGGTCAAGCGTGGATTCTATGCCCTGGGAGGGATGCCCCATGTCATTGGGTCCATAGATGGGACACATGTAGGTTTGGTACCACCACACGCACGGGAGGTGGCGTACCGCAATCGGAAGCACTACCACTCCATCAATGCCCTTGTGGTGTGTCTGTCCAATATGGTGATTTCACATGTCTGTGCTCGTTTCCCAGGGTCAGCACACGATGCCTACATCATGAGGCGTAGCGGGATGCCTGATATGATGATGCAGCTGCGCAACGAACGGGCATGTGTTGTTGGTGGGTACAGTCTGTCTGTCCTGTATTCTGTATAGCCGACCAGCACGACCGCTTCACCAGTTCTAACGATGTCCATGTGCTTCCCATGTAGGGGACGCTGGCTATCCCAACATGCCTTGGCTGCTGACACCTCTCCGCAACCCCATCACGCCGGCCCAGCTCCGCTATAACACCGCCCATGGCCGGACAAGGCGAGTGATAGAGAGGACGTTTGGCATGCTGAAGAGCCGATTCCGGTGCCTCCACAAGACCGGTGGTGCACTCCCTTATGCCCCGGCGAAGGTCTGCAAGATCTTCATGGTCTGCTGCATGCTGCACAACATGGCAGTTGAAAGAGCTGTGCCACTCATCCTGAATCAACATGACGAGGACCATCCACCCGTGGAGGACGAAGGGCTTGGCAATGGGGCTAGTGATGTGGAGGATGTGGAGCCGCAAGAGGACATCCGGACTCGGCTCATACGCGACTTCTTTGCTTAGTGGTGAGTACCAGTGTCTGAGTGTGCACGCATTGGTCCCCGTGTGGCATGCGTTGTGATGTGTGTCTCCACCTGCATGTATGGCACGTGGGTCAGAGGTGTGTGTGGGTGTGTCACTGGAGTGATGGTGGCAGTGATGGTAGTATTTCCCCAGTCATAATTGTGACCTAGCATGTTGTCATCCATACATTTGTCGAGTAAATGCACATGCAAGTGGCTGTGCTTTTTGTGGCTGACTTCTTGTGTGTCTCTCTTCCCCAGGTACCTGCGCATGCCGTTTGCTGGTTGCATTGTTGTGGCACTGCTATTCCTCATGGACATGACATCGTGGGCTGACTCAGCGTTACAGGCACGGACACGTTTGGAAGTCTCCATGGGGTAAGGGATGCATCTGGGGTGTATTGGGTGTGGCAGTTGTTCACGATGTGTGCACACTGCCCCGGTCGGGGTTTGGTTCCTCTGCAGTCATGTGGCATCCCCATGGGACACGACATGCAGCTGGGTACACCTGAATAGATGGGCTGCCTGGTTGTCAGTCATCAGTGATGGGATAGTGGATTGTGATGATGGCATCAATGTGTGTGACACTGCCCTCGGACACATACGGTTGACATTGTCTTGACATGGCGTGGGACTTCCACATCAGCGGATCTATGGTGTATGTCAGGCTCTCCGTGTGCAGCTGTGGGTTTTAGCTGTTAGCCGACACTTGTGTGCCAGTTCCATGGCTATCACGCATTTGTGCTGCAGAAGGGGGGTGCCAGTGTTGGACCCACATGTTACTCCACATGATGTGTTCATGTGTACTTCAAGTTGCCTCTGCAATCCCAAAAACATGACTAATAAAGGTGTCCCTATGCCTCCAAGGTGCCTCTTCTCAGTCAATGCTGGTGTGTTGGCACGGTGCATCCTGCATGTCTGGCATGGTATTCCCTGATTGTGGCTATGTGTCAATGTGTCGAGTGGCAAGATGCAAGCTGTGTGTGTGTGCTGAGACTGTGTATTGGGCATGATGTCCATGACTGTGTGGGTATTGTGACATGTGCCATCCCCATGCATCCAACGTTGTCCATGACCCCATTCTCTGCATCCACCGGACTCAAGCTTGCAGGACATGGTTCTGCCACCTGTCTACACATACCTGGGTGCCCCCCAGGACACTGGCCAGGATCCCTGACCTCTGCGCATGACTGTTGCTGTACTCAATGTGTCTGTCAGCACGGTTGTTCGGCCACCCCCTCAGCTGGTTCTGCCCATCACGGGTGTGTATGGTGCTCCATGTCTGTCTTGCCTAATAAACTGTGACCCATGTGTCCTGTGCCAGACTCAGGCCCCAGGGTGTGGATGGTTGAAGTGAACAGATGACTCAGGCATGTTCAGACTGTACAAGACACATGTTAGGTAATAATGCTACCAGCAGGCATCTACTCTTAATAGTGTGATTTATTATTGGGGGGGGGGGGGGGACAAAGTGAGGGGCTTTCCGGGATTAGGGAATCCAAAGTTCAGTAGGGGAGTTGGTGTCCTTGCCATTGCAAATCCTCAGAGTCCATGCCACAGTCTTTGTCAACATTGGTCAGCCAGTGACCAGCAGGGCCATGTGGCAGAGAATGTCTCTTGATGCTGTGATGCTGTTGCTCCAGTGGGCCAGGTGCCAGGCCAGGTGTCCTGGGAGATGGTGATGTAGCAGCCACCCTCACGGTCCTTTCCGTGGACGACCCGGCTTCCTGCGGGGAACCTCAGCAGCAGGCCGTGACGACGTCTGGGATGCTCCGTCGGATGTTTCCTCCTCCTCCTCCTGATCCCTCCCTGTGGGTGGTGATGTTCTCCGCCTTCTGGCACAGGGAGGGTCGGCCATGGTGTCGGCCATCCGACGGAGTGTAGCGTGAATCCCCTAGAACGCCGTCACTTGCTCAGCCTGTCTGTCCTCCATCCTCCGTTGGTGTACCTGTAGACAGGCTATTAGCTCCGCATGTTGCTGGGCCTGCTGGACCTTGATCCCCTCGAGGACGGACACAACCTGGGCCATGCCCGTGGTGTCCTGCCGGTATGAGTCCAGGATGTTACGGACATGGGAAAATACCGGATCCCCAGCCAACTGGTCAGGCTCGCGCCTCCGCCGTCCTCCACTCCCACCACCCCTGCCCACTTGCGTCTGGCCTGCACTTGTGGGCACATCGGGTCTCCGGGACCCCTGAGGGGTGGCATTGGCGTTGTCGCCTGCCTCCTCCTGGGTGCCCGGGACACCGTGTCCCTCCTGGCGAGCCTGGCTGCATTGTGGTGTTGGGGCAGGGATCCTGGGTGTCTCCTGGGATGTGGCAGGAGTGGGGGTGGTGGTTGGCACGGTTGTACCTGACGCAGGTGCTGCAGGTGATTGGACACCAGAGGGGCCAGGTCGGTCGGGGTCGTCCGCAGAGTGGTGAGAGTGGTCGCTGCCGGTGGGATCGGTCTCCTGCAGATCCGGGTCCTGTGAGTGTTCCCCCCCAGTGTTGGGGGGTGCAGCACGACGTTGACCTGTGTGTGAGAGAGAAAATGTTAATTTTGGTCCATGCAACATCCATGTTTCATCCGTTTCAAAGTTGGCACATTTCCTCTTGGAATTAGGATCTGTCTTGCATTCCACTCACAGTGCACTTGTGCATGGGTGTGTCCCTTGGGCACCAATTTGGCCCCTTTAACTATGTGTGGCACAGTCTTACTTGCTGCGTCAAGTGTGACTGCAGTCAGCAGTGGAGTGTGCAGGTGTGGCGAGCCATGCATTTGCGCCTTCCTTGTAGCACTGTACATGTGCACATGGAGTGGATCCACACACTTATATGATGCAGGTGGCTGTCCTTGTGCTCGTGTACAGGTTGTGACATGGCCCTGCGTTTTGCCATGATGAAGAGGGGGGGTTCTGGCACTGGCCACCCTTGTCTACATGCACGCAGTCCACCTGCTGACGAGCAGACATTCCCACACACCAAAGGACTGATTTGCTATCCCTGTGTCTCCCTCCTTCTCTGTCCCCCTCTCCCTCCCTCTCTGTCCCCCTCTCCCTCCCTCTCTGTCCCCCTCTCCCTCCCTCTGTGTGTCAGCCTCCTCCCTCTGTCCGTCTTCCTGTGTCTCCCTCCCTCTCTGTCCCCCTCTCCCTCCCTCTCTGTCCCCCTCTCCCTCCCTCTGTGTGTCAGCCTCCTCCCTCCCTCCGTGTGTCAGCCTCCTCCCTCTGTCCGTCTCCCTCCCTCTCAGTCCCCCTCTCCCTCCCTCTGTGTCCCCCTCTCCCTCCCTCCGTGTGTCACCCTCTGTCACCTTGGCCCAGCTTCCTGGGCACACACTGTTAGCAGATCTTTGAGTGGCCCATGGCCTGTTGATGTGAGTTTGTTTCTGATCTCCAGGCACCCATTTTGTCTGCTGTGTGTCTGTGCGCTGCTGCTGTGGTGGTGTGTGCTGCCACTCTTTCACAATGTTGGCTGTTCATTAGCTGCTGTCATGTGCAAAACAGTGCCTTCACCCCCATGTGTTGATGCAAGGCGTCCGCCATTTGCTGGCAAGTCATTCCTGTGTTGGGACACAGTGTTTGTCTGGCTGTGACCTAGGCCATATGGGCAGAGGGCATTGTTGTCTGCTTTGGAGTCGCACTATGTGATTTTTGGTGCCCAGCCTCCCGCCATCCGGGTTACCGTGTCATGTGTTGTTGTCTTCTGTGGCTTGTGACTTGACATTGTCCAGCTGGGTGCATGGGGCATGGTGGCAGCAGTGGCATGTGCCTGCTCATGGAGTGTGGTTGAGTCATGCGATGGCTTGTGGTGGTTGCGTGCCTGTTAGTAATTTTGGTTGTGGTTGCAGTTCCCCCCATGTGAGGTGCGTTGTTTGTGTACTCACCCGGGTCTCCGAGTCCTTCTACTCCTTCAACTGCCTCCACCGGCAGTATGGCCATCACCCTCTCCTCCCAGGGATGGTACTGTACGGCTCTGCGGGAGGGCCCTCCTCCGGTGGCGTTGGCCTGGTCGTGTTCCTCCTGCCTCTTGGCTCTGACCCTCCTCCGCAGATCGTACCACCTGTTCTGGCAATCCTGCTTGGTCCTCCTGGTGTCCGCAACAGCATTCACAGCATCGACGATGGTCTGCCACATGGCTGTTTTGGCTGCCTGGCTGGTGCTTCTGACCAATGTTCCAAAGATCTGTGGCTCGACTCTGAGGATTTGATCAACAAGGACCTCCAACTCTCGGTGACTGAACTTTGGATTCTTGGTAGTGGGCATGGTGAGGGGTGTGGGTGGGGATGGTGTGGGTGTGGGGGGTGTGTGGATGTTGGGGGGGGGGTGTGGATGGTTGTGTGTGTGTGTGAAGGTGATGAGAGGGTGTTTGTGAGGGTGGTCGTGTGAAGGTGTGCAAGTGTAAGGTGTGGTGTAGCTTGTAGTCTGGTTCTGTGGTGTCTGGCAGCAGTGAGTCTGTTGCAAAGGCTCATGGTTTGTGTGTGTGGGCCCTTTTTATTGGTCCATGGGTGGGTGTGGCAGTTTTTGAATTTTGGGTGGGTGTGTTATAAGGAGTGGTGGTTTATTGGGCCTCTGTTTGTTTTTGGCAGTTGCAGGTCAGTGATTGTGTTATTTTAGTGGTTGTTGGCCATGTTTAGTGGCTGTGTGCCTTTCGAATGGTGTATTCTTGTGTTGTTTTATTTTGTCCTGGTTGTGTACGTGCGTTTTGAGCGTGTGTACGGTGTGTACATGGGCCATTTGGTTGTACGATTATGTCCTTGTGTGTGGCTTTGTACGACTCGTACATGCGGTTGTGATGTTGGGGCATGGGGTGCGCTCCGTACTTAGGAGGTTGTGTTGGGGGTGCGCCAGGAACTACTGGGGTGTAGGTTCACGGTGGTACGACACGTACTGGGGTGGGGGTACGACTGGAACGTACTGGGGTGTAGGTACACGGGGGGTATGACACGTACTGGGGTGGGGGTGGGGCTCGAACGTACTGGGGTGTACATAGACGGTGGTACGACACGTACTGGGGTGGGGGTACGACTGGAACGTACTGGGGTGTAGGTACATGGGGGGTATGACACGTACTGGGGTGGGGGTGGGGCTCGAACGTACTGGGGTGTACATAGACGGTGGTACGACACGTACAGGGGTGGGGGGGTGTACATTGACGTTGGTACGACACGTACTGGGGTGGGGGTACGACTGGAACGTACTGGGGTGTAGGTACACGGGGGGTATGACACGTACTGGGGTGGGGGTGGGGCTCGAACGTACTGGGGTGTACATAGACGGTGGTACGACACGTACAGGGGTGGGGGGGTGTACATTGACGTTGGTACGACACGTACTGGGGTGGGGGTACGACTGGAACGTACTGGGGTGTAGGTACACGGGGGGTATGACACGTACTGGGGTGGGGGTGGGGCTCGAACGTACTGGGGTGTACATAGATGGTGGTACGACACGTACAGGGGTGGGGGGGTGTACATTGACGGTGGTACGACACGTACAGGGGTGGGGGGGTGTACATTGACGGTGGTACGACACGTACAGGGGGGGGTGTACATTGACGGTGGTACGACACGTACTGGGGTGGGGGTACGACTGGAACGTACTGGGGTGTACATTGACGGTGGTACGACACGTACAGGGGTGGGGGGGTGTACATTGACGGTGGTACGACACGTACAGGGGGGGGGTGTACATTGACGGTGGTACGACACGTACTGGGGTGGGGGTACGACTGGAACGTACTGGGGTGTAGGTTCACGGTGGTACGACACGTACTGGGGTGGGGGTACGACTGGAACGTACTGGGGTGTAGGTACACGGGGGGTATGACACGTACTGGGGTGGGGGTGGGGCTCGAACGTACTGGGGTGTACATAGACGGTGGTACGACACGTACAGGGGTGGGGGGGGTGTACATTGACGGTGGTACGACACGTACAGGGGTGGGGGGGTGTACATTGACGGTGGTACGACACGTACAGGGGGGGGGTGTACATTGACGGTGGTACGACACGTACTGGGGTGGGGGTACGACTGGAACGTACTGGGGTGTAGGTTCACGGTGGTACGACACGTACTGGGGTGGGGGTACGACTGGAACGTACTGGGGTGTAGGTACACGGGGGGTATGACACGTACTGGGGTGGGGGTGGGGCTCGAACGTACTGGGGTGTACATAGACGGTGGTACGACACGTACAGGGGTGGGGGGGGTGTACATTGACGGTGGTACGACACGTACAGGGGTGGGGGGGTGTACATTGACGGTGGTACGACACGTACAGGGGGGGTGTACATTGACGGTGGTACGACACGTACTGGGGTGGGGGTACGACTGGAACGTACTGGGGTGTAGGTACACGGGGGTATGACACGTACTGGGGTGGGGGTACGACTGGAACGTACTGGGGTGTAGGTACACGGGGGTATGACACGTACTGGGGTGGGGGTGGGGCTCGAACGTACTGGGGTGTACATAGACGGTGGTACGACACGTACAGGGGTGGGGGGGTGTACATTGACGGTGGTACGACACGTACAGGGGTGGGGGGGTGTACATTGACGGTGGTACGACACGTACAGGGGGGGTGTACATTGACGGTGGTACGACACGTACTGGGGTGGGGGCACGACTGGAACGTACTGGGGTGTAGGTACACGGGGGTATGACACGTACTGGGGTGGGGGTACGACTGGAACGTACTGGGGTGTAGGTACACGGGGGGTATGACACGTACTGGGGTGGGGGTGGGGCTCGGACGTACTGGGGTGTACATAGACGTGGTACGACACGTACAGGGGTGGGGGGGTGTACATTGACGGTGGTACGACACGTACAGGGGTGGGGGGGTGTACATTGACGGTGGTACGACACGTACAGGGGGGGGGTGTACATTGACGGTGGTACGACACGTACTGGGGTGGGGGTACGACTGGAACGTACTGGGGTGTAGGTACACGGGGGTATGACACGTACTGGGGTGGGGGTACGACTGGAATGTACTGGGGTGTAGGTACACGGGGGTATGACACGTACTGGGGTGGGGGTGGGGCTCGGACGTACTGGGGTGTACATAGACGGTGGTACGACACGTACAGGGGTGGGGGGGTGTACATTGACGGTGGTACGACACGTACAGGGGTGGAGGGGTGTACATTGACGGTGGTACGACACGTACAGGGGGGGGTGTACAATGACGGTGGTACGACACGTACTGGGGTGGGGGTACGACTGGAACGTACTGGGGTGTAGGTACACGGGGGTATGACACGTACTGGGGTGGGGGTACGACTGGAACGTACTGGGGTGTACATAGACGGTGGTACGACACGTACTGGGGTGGGGGTACGACTGGAACGTACTGGGGTGTAGGTACACGGGGGTATGACACGTACTGTGGTGGGGGTACGACTGGAACGTACTGGGGTGTACATTGACGGTGGTACGACACGTACTGGGGTGGGGGTACGACTGGAACGTACTGGGGTGTACCTAGACGGGTGGGGGTATACATATACGGGGGGTACGTGTCGGACGTACGGGGGCTGGGGGGAGTGTTGGGCGCGTATGCGGGCACATGTCTCCATGGTTGCTATAGGTGTTCGGTGCGGACGGTGTTTTTTCCATATGGTTGTAGGCTCGGACGCACGGGATGGATCGTGATTCCTCGGTCGGACTTGGATTTTTACGTTTGTAAGGTAAATCGTCCGAGGACGTGTCGGACACATTTTCCGACCCGAGGACGTGTGGGGAATGATTCCCAGTGCGGTTCGTATGGACTTTTTACCATGCGAATCGTGATTGCCAGTTCGTACGGCACTTGTACGATTCGTACGGTAAAAAGACCCGATACGAGTCGTACGGGGACATTTTTTACCGGATCGTGATCGGCACCCTCTCTTGATAGTTTTGCTCGAGATTTGAATTGCATCTTTAAAACTTTGAATTTTTGGAGTGCTCAAGACTCTTGGTGAACTTTGGAACTTTACAAATCACTTAGGAGCTGATTCTGATCTCACTGGGAGAAGGCTCGGTCCGACTCGGATCCGGAGGGCTTCCCGACCAACTCGTGCACCGGGGCTCAGAGCGCCCAAGCATGATGCGAACAAGCGCTGACGGACACGGGTCGCTCGGAGCCCCATTGAATTCAATGGGAGCCTTTTGTACGAGGCATACATAGGCTCCCATTGACGCGAAAGGTACATTGCACACAAGGGCGCCCCCTGTAGTGGGGACGCATCTGTGCCACCTGCACCGTACATGCATATGTAGGGGGACCCATGGGTCCCCCCTGTGATCGACTCGTAAGGTTACGGGTGAAGGGGGTCTGGCGCGGACCCCCGAAGTCCGCTTCCCGGAGCTGTCCGAATCGTATGTTGTTTGCTTACTGACGAGACGTACGGAGCGGTTCGGACCCGGAAACAATTCGGTCGGTGATTTCGCGTTTCTCGTATCGTACATGCTTGCTCGTACAGCTGTACAAGTCGGTCGGAAAACACGAGTATGGCTCGTACTTTTTCCGGCCGGATCGCATTAGGAGCCCTTCTGAGCGAGATCGGAATCGGCCCCTAAGAGTTGAAGAAAGAAGACAACTCCAGGTAAGAAACCTGACATTTCTTTAATTTGGAAAAATGTTTTGTAAAATGGCAATTTAATTTTTTTTAATGAATTGCATCACAGGCAATTAAGATAGAATAGATGTTAGTGTCAGTTAGAAGTGTAGTATGTGTGCAATATTGTCTATGTAGCAGGATAACACCATCAACAAATGTGTGGGTTCAAACTCCCAGTCAATGATTTTGCTATTCTCATTTCTTGGAAACTTTGCTCCTTCCTCAAAATTTCCAAGAAATTATAAAAGTTTGGGTGAGATTTTCCGATTGATTTGTTGAAGAAGTTGTGCCATCCCTCTATGGCATTATTAGTCTTTGCTCCTCTCTCTAAGCAGGTCATGTAACAGTTCCACTATTTCACAGAAAACATTGGATTCCTTCTGCGGCCTGACCTGCTTAGATGGCCAATCCATGTGTCCTCAAAGTAATTTAGTAAGGCGCCATATTTGTCTTCATTTGCAGTAAAATACTCAGATTCAGTAATTGATGTGTAGTATTTATCCACACTGCAAACACAAGGAGATGATGGACGGACCGCTGAAACTTTTCAGACACTCATCCCCAGTCACAGATCTGGGCTGAATCCATCATCATTCTTTAGCTCACTTCGCCACCTCTGTTCAGACCCAGCTATATGCAAATCAGTCTGACACTGTGCCTCATTGGTACAGTCCAACCCAAACTCCAAAGCCAGGACTTCCCTAGACCGGAAACAAGCATCCTGGGACCAGTTTTGGGGTAATACCCCTCATCAGTCAGGCTATTTTGAATCCAGTGGCAAAGTGAGCAAGGGACCCACGTCTGGGCATACCTTGCCAACTTAGGGCAAACAAAGCAAACACAAGGAGATGATGGATGGAGCGCTGACACTTTTTAGACACTCACCCCCAGTCACAAATCTGGACTGAATCGATCATCATTCTTTAGCTCACTTCGCCACCCCAGTTCAGACCCAGCTATATGAAAATCAGTCTTGACCTTGTGCCTCATGGGTATAGTCCAGCCCCAACTGTCAAGCCAGGACTTCCCTGGACTGGAAACAACCATCCTGGGACTGGTTTCAGGGTAACACCCCTCATCAGCCATGCTAGCTTGAATCCAGTTGCAAAGTGAGCAAGGGACCCACGTGCACTGGTGCCTGCCACACTGTGCAAGGATGGTACCCCACAGGCCAGGGGACAAGGGGGCCCTGCTAGGGGCCCCCAAATTCACTTTCCAACAGGCAATCCATGCTGTCAAAAACCGACATCATAATCCCGATGGCGTAAATGCCGTCCTTAAGGGATTATGGTGCCTTTCTGATTGACTGGCGGGCTCTTTGAGTCCTTCTAAGCTGTTTCGGATTTCCCCACCAGTTTAAACTCCGACTGCCATCATCCTAATGCGGCGGTCGTACTTTAAACCTACCATGTCGGGCGGCAAGCCTGCGACCAGCGGTCGGAGGCTTTCTTCCCGACATTGTAATTAGGGCCAGTATGTTTAGCTTTTTATTGACTACATTTCATAAAGCAACAACTGACCAGCACCTTTCCTGAGGCAACCACCCGGCAAAGTTAGAATAGTAATTTTGGCCCCCACCACTGACAATCACCTTCCCTTAGGTAAGCACCCTGCGGAGTTAGAGTAGTAATTTTGGCTTCCACCACTGACCAGCAACTTCCCTGAGGTACGCACCCTGGGGATTTCAAATAGTACTTTTGGTACCCACCACTGACCAGCAACTTCCCTGAGGAAACCACCCAGCGGAGTTAGAGTTGTAATTTTGGGCCCCATCACTGACAAGCACCTTCCCGGAGGCACCTACCCTGCGGAGATAGAATTGTAATTTTGGGCCCCACCACTGGCCAGCACCTTGCCGGAGGTAAGCACCCAGCAGAGTTAGAATAGTAATTTTGCCCCCACCACTGATCAGCACCTTCCCTGAGGCAAACTTCCTGCAGAGTTAGAATAGTAATTTTGTCCCCCACCATTGACCAGCACCTTCCCTGAGGTAAGCACCCTGCGGAGTTAGAATAGTAATTTTGTCCTCCACCATTGAACAGCAACTTCCCTGAGGAAAGCACCATGCGGAGTTAGAAAAGTAATTTTGCCCCCCACCATTGACCAGCAACTTCCACAAGATAAATTACTTTTTGTTAAATGCCATTATATATTTTTCATGTAATAGAAATAATGTACAGTAAACTAACAGAAACATTTCTTCAGAGATTTTAATCAAGTTTGATAGTTGTATTTGTATGTTCAAAGTCTGTAACTTTACTACTCGTAAATGCCCTTTGTGAATACCGAAAGTCATAAAGCTATACTTTCTTCTCAGTTTACCGTTGTGAATCGGGCCCTATTAGGTTTTTTCACCCTTCTAGGTTGGTGCACCTGGGGGGCCCACAATTCCTTAATGCCACCTGGGCACCTCCCACTGCATTGGATCCGGACATTGGGGCTGCTATACCATCTCTCTCTCTCCTTCATGTGGATGCGGGGAGGCACTCAGCCCTCAACCTATAGCAGCACCGGTGTGGGTCTTCCTCCATTGCTCCGGATCTACTGCATGCCATGTTGCCTGCTGCTTCATTATATGGCCCTGTGCGACTCACTCTGTGACTGTTGCATGGGCACCATCTTGTTCTGCAGGCTAACAAAAGAACTACCTGATGTCCCCTCTGCAAACCAAATGGCAACACAAATAAGATAATGTAACCTTCCTCAAAATGACTGGGCTTCATGGATAGCCTGACCAAGCAATACAAGGCATGAAAGCCACAGGAAGGAAAGTGGCTGTAGGGAACTGATTCAAAGCCCACTCACATTCTCTGTGTGAATTGATGTAATGCGTCCATCGAGGCAACATATGCTGTCCAGACAAAAACATGGGGGCACATGCATCAAGCATTTTTGCCTTCGCAAATGGCCGATTCGCAAAATCGGCCCATTTGCGAACGCATAAAATTCTTTACAGATGGAGCAAACCCCAATTTGCGATTCGGTAACCTTTTACCAAATCGCAAAATGGGTTTGCGATTCGATATTTGGAAGGGGCGTTTTTAGGGCATCCCTTCCAATTATCGAAACCTAACAGTATGTATGAATGTTTTGTGACCGTGAATGCAGTTACAAAACATTTGCATATTACCAGCTACTTCAAGTAGGATGTAAACCATTCGCAAACGGCAAAGGGTCCCCAAGGGACTCCTTCCCCTTTGTGAATGGTTGTAAAAGCATTTTTAAGAGCAGGCAGTGGTCCCACAGATAACAGAAAAGATAACTTCTTATTTTACTTTTTGTAAAGCATCTCGTTTTCCTTTAAGGAAAACCAGCTGCTCTACAAAAAAAAAGATTGCTTTATTTCAAAACAATCACGGACATGGTGGTCTGCTGACCTCAGCAGGCCACCATCCCTGTGAATTTTGCGATTCCTAGGGGTCGCAAATTGCGATCTACCTCATTAATATTAATGCGGTGGATCGATTTGCGACCCCCTAGGAATCGCAATCTGAAACTCTTAGAGTTTCATGCATTATAAATTGCAATGACCTAATTGCGTTTTTCAGGAATTCACAATTAGGTATTTGAAATTTACAATGTTGATTTGACCAGAGCCCACATTGCACCCTGGATTCGAAAATGCCATCAACAAGAGATTTTACATCTCATCTAGAATACATATACTATAAGGTGACCAGAGTAAAGCTGTGTAACTCAAGGTCTAAAGAATTTAAGGATGAAACCACCATCGGTGCCGTCAAGTCTCAGATGAAGGTCCACTTGCACTAATGCAACAAATGTTCAACTTTTGACATTTCCATTAATTGCATGCCTTTCTGTTGTATGGATGGTTGTTTTGTTTTCACAGTTCACTTGCACGTTTTGTAATTTTTCTTCAACCCTTTATTGTCCTTATTTAGGTTTTGATAATCGAAAATATGCTTTGTATGGCGTTATCATGTATGTTATACATATTTAAAAACAAATAACTCACTTACTCTACGTGTCAGACCTGCTGATCTTCATCACTATCTTAGACATTAAAGCCCACTTAATAATTGGATACATTTTAGGGTATTACCTTTGTACCCATGATTTATGCCATTGGATGCTGGAATGTCTTCTGTCTGAGAATCAACCATCAATTGCAAAAAATCCACTCGATTCTGAGAATAGAAGGAAAGACACACAGTATACTGTCTGTTAAAAATATCCGATAAAAATATGTATTGTCTCTAACAATTCAGTTAGCTTGTTACGGACATTATTAATTGCGGAGGAATACTAGGGGCATCAAGGTATGGCACCTACCCAAGTGACAGTGAACTTGGGAGTCTTAGTTTATCACAAGTTATCATGCTGCAATATTTCACTTTAGGCAGTCAATAACGAAAAATCAAGTCCTGTTTATTATAACTGCCCTATTTTTATATCCACTTACAAACCTTTGTTGTCTGTGGTTTCTTTATTGTCACCCATTAATGCCTCTGGTTGGAAAAAGTGTTCGTCAATGTATTTGACTAGGACAGCAATATCTGAAAATTTGGGCTAGAAGGTGTTGTGTCATGACGGTGCAGGGAATAACCACGGCCCACTGGTGTACATTTGATTCTTTTATTTGAACATCGCTAGGAGAGCCTGTCACTCGCATGCCCTCTCTAGCCTCCTGTTCCCATAACTGCTCCTCCCTTTCCGGTATCCCTTTAGACTTCCACTGCCAGTGTCCCCTTTTCCCTTGGGTCCTACTGCCCTGAAGCCAACGTCCAGTTGCACCATTAGATCTCCCCCCACTCACAGAAATGTTGACTGTTCTTATTAATATAGATCTTTAGAATTCTTCAATAAGTCGGGCAGTTTTTCAAAGTGTTCGCTGTGATGGGCATAGTGGGCTTGGTTCCGTTGATGCTGCAGCTTCAAGAGTGAATACAGGGTCATCTCTTCTGGCTTGTTCCTGATTAGCTCCAGAGACATCACCCTTTAGGATGGCTGCAGGTTTATTGACTCCCAACTGGCATTTCTTGAAATTAAATATGTCTCTGGTTATCCTCTTGTCATCAGAGACTGCTATAATCATAGTTCCATTTATATTTGTCACTTGTAATGGATGTCCATGATAGAGGCTATCCGTCTTTTTTCTCTGTTCTTGCCTGACCAGGACCCAAACCTTTTTCTGGATAGTTGATGTTTTTGCTTTCTGGTGAATGCCACATGTTCTTTCAGCTTGGTCTTTTTGTTGCGGTCCCACTCCGCCGTTGCTTTCTGGTTTGGAGCATGAGAAGCATTACCAGCTGGATTCTTCCAGGTGGGGATTGTGGTGCGCACTGCTTGGCCTGGTGCCACATGGCACCATACGCTTTATGACAGATCTGACATCTGTGCTTCTTTTTTGTTGAGCTGCAAAGAGGTCAGTTCTTTGGTGTCTATCTTTTGATCGGGCCTGCCTCCTTCCAGGTATCTCCACATGTCCTTTGGGAGATGATGCACTACATCTTGAAGGGTGGCATCCTCTGCAGTGGCTTTGTTGATAGCTTCAAGTGAAACTGCAGTTGGTCCTGCTTGGTCCTTGACAAAGTGAATGTAGTCTTCAACAAGTCAGGCTCTTGTTTTTGTGGATAACCTGGGATGTCTTGATATGTAGTTTAAAGGGTTTTCTGGATTTCCTGGTATGTGGGCTCTCTATAGTATTTCCAAGAGTTTCAGCCGCTCACCCTGGGCAGGCTAAGTAAGCAGTCTGCTGCTTCAAGTCCAACAACTATGTGGATTTGAGCTTCTACCATTCTCCTCTTATGTGTGAGAGTAGTATGGACTGTCCTAGGCATAGCAGTGGCTCTTTGGACGTCCAGGAGTACCCTTGCACTGCAGCTTGTTGTAGCTCGGGCTTCAGGCTCATCTTGTTGTATTCCATGACACCGATGTAGTCAAAAGAAGCCCCACTGTCTAGTGCAAATTAGGCCAGATGTTTCCCCATTCATATGTGTAGTCTCAGGTAGGTCTTTAACCTATCTTGATCAGTAACCATGCAAACATATTCATTGCTGTCCTGAGATGTAGATGTGAGGGATCTCGAGTCATGGAACATGGAGCATTGAGATACGTAGGTATTGTGCAACTGTAGAATTGATTGTGAAGAACTAATGGAGTGCTCTGTCCAACAGCATACTGCCTTTGCGCGATGTTGAAGTCTGGATTCTTTGGAGGATTCCTATAGCTCCTATGGAGTATCTCTACACACTTTTTCAAAGTGATTATCCTTTCCATAACATCTACATATTTGACCTATGACAAGGCAGGACCCTACATGTGGGTATTCTTGTCCACAGTGATAACATTTTTTTGTTGTTGCTCTCTTCTATTTCCACTTTGTTTAGGGCTGTGACGAAGATCTGTAGGTCTGGGACCCTGCTCACGGTCAGACAGGCGTTGTTCTTTCTGGCACAACTGGAGTCGAAGTGCCTATTCACGTTGTTCTGCCTTTCCTGCCTCCATTTTCTTTGTGTGCTCTTCTGCCTGATCATTGCCTGTTCAATTCTTAAATGTCATCCAACAAGTATCTACTCTTCAGGAGGCGTCAATGTAGTGATTCAGATTTGCATCCTTCTATAATGTGCAGGCAGAGGGCATCCTCAGTATTAAAGTTATCAAGCTCACAGTAACATGGTAGGCGTTTAAGACACATAATGGATTCCCCCCATGGATTTGTCCTTTTCCTGGGAGGCTCGATTAAAAGTGTAACATTCAAAGTCAATGTTCCTTTTCTGGAGAGTCCTCCTGTTAAGTGCGTCTCGCACATCTTGGTAAGAAGTTTCAGTTGCAGATTTGTCCAACGTCTTTGCCTATAAAGTTGGGCAGGGCAATGAGTTGTTGATTCGAGTCACTGCCCTGCGAACCCTTCATGAAGTCTTCAAAGTCATCAAGCCATTCTTGCTAGCAGGTACCCCTGCCACGGTACCCATGCCACTGCCAGGCGTGAGAGTCAGCGTTTCCAGAGGGTTGTAGGAATGAGATACCGAGGGTAGACGGTCTTGGCAGGGCATTTTGTGCTTAGTCCAATGAGGGTGACATTATGCTAATCGAAGCAAAAGGCCACTGCTGTGGTGGTTTAGTGCCAAATTTGTGAGTTGCTGACGAAGTAAAGAAGTAGGCATGACCCTTTATGCCCAGTGACGTATGCAACAGAGATGGTTAATAACGTCCATTACACTAACATGCAGCTAGTGTGCAAAGCAGTTGCAGCAGGATTGTGTCTCAATTTGTTTAATAATTGTCCTTTCTCATCTTCATTGTCTTTTTAGTTTGGCTTTAGTTTGTGAGGGTCAAACGGGGTTGGTGCACCAGTTTATTGATAGTTGCCAAAGGCTGGGTATGTGGCTCAAATGTACTTTTGTTTGTATTTTAGTTGTTGAGCCCTCAATTCAGGTACAGGCTAAAGTTTGCAGGGGCACCTGACTTCAAGATGGCCACTGCGAGAGCAGCAAAGCCCAATGGACAAACCGCCTGACCTAAAAATGGCCGTGAGAAGAGTGGAAAACTCGCGGGAACTCTGCCTCAGTTGACGGTTGGCTCGAGACAATGCATCGAGTGTGTAAGTAGCAGGCTTCCAGCTTGTTGCAGGTAAGAATTGTTTTATTCCTCACCACAGCATGGTCAGGGTAGGCTACTGGCACCATGCTTTCATCGATTATAACTGCATCATGATGGTGTATATTTGATTCTTTTATTTGAACATTGCTGGGAGAGCCTGTCTCTCGCATCCCCTCTCAAACCTCCTATTCCAATGACTGCGCCTCCCTTTCTGGTTCCCCTTTAGACTTCACCTGCCAGTGTTCCCTTTTTCCTTGGGCCCTACTGCCCTGACGCTAATGTCTAGTTACAACATTACAGAAGGTGAACCTCAATCTTTACCTCAAATGCATTATTATTTTATGACTAATAACTCTTTCTTTCTTATTTCCTTTTCTCTTTCTTTGTTCCCCCATACTTTATTAGCCATCCTACTTTATTTTTCCTTTTTCTCCCTTTAGTTTACTTTATTTTTCCTTTCCTTCCTCCTTCCTTGCTCCTTTTCTTTTTACCTCCTTTTCTTTCTAAGTTCATTTCTTCTCACCTTTTTCATTCCCTTTTCCCTTGCCACCCCTTTGTCTTTCTTCCTTCCTGCTTATATTTCCTTCTATCTTTTGACAACCTTTTAATTTTTTCTTTAATTCCCCATTCTTCATTCCCTCATGTCTTCAGTCTATTTTCATTGTTAGTGTTTTCTGTCTTCCCTTTCATCCTTTCTCCCTTCCTTCCTCTTCTCTTTATTTTCTATCCATTCTTTCCTTTTTCTTTCTTCCATCCTTCCATTAACCTCTCTCTCTTTCTTACTACCTTTTAATAACTTGACGTAAAACCAGATTACGAGTGGGTCAGTGTTTTCCGACTCCTACGTAAACCCTTGTTTGAGTCAGAATTATGGATTAGGTGATATTTACCACATCCGATAATTACCAGGGGCATTAAATATATCCTTTCTTTAATTTGCAGCAGGTCAGACCTAAAGGAAATTAAAAAGGGAAATGTGTACAGTATTTACAGTGGGTTTGGTGCTGTGCAAACTAAAATGTATAATTTAGAACAAGCGTTCACATAGAACTCATTTTCTAAGAACAACATATGATAGTACCGGAAGTCCTGGATAGATTTCCTCTTATAAATGACAGTAATATTGTTTCACAGAAAAGAAATTCTGTTCCCATTTGATCTTAAAGAAACACCAGCCAGTGTTACAAAATTAATCAATTGGATTCAGCCGAATCAAAGTTTATTCTTTCATAAATGAATAAATCATGAGTCATAAAATCCACAGTCAGGTGAGTAGTGAGTAAGAACCCCAAATGCTAAGAATCAAAACCATCAAAGAAAGGGAAAAAGTGACAATGTGAATAAACATATATGGTCTAGTGGTTATTGCTTCATAAGACAGCAAATTACATGTACATATATTTTTCAAACACAGCATGTAAAATCCGAGTGTTAGTTAACACACTGGTCTGTGTTTTTTAAGTGTCGATGGTGTTTCGACCCTTTCTCAGATATCAGGGTCTCATCAGGGCAGGGGTGAACCTGGGGAAAGGTGGTGAGAAGGTCTCCCGCTTACGATAAAACAACTGGAAGACCAATGCTGAATTAAGGCAGGGGCATGGAAGGTTGACCTCCATACAGGTGTCCTCTCATCGTTAGCTCGCAGCTACAAGCCTAGAATTTATCCCTCAACACTGGGATCAGCACGCAAGGCTGATACTACTATCCAGCACATGCTCCCGCACCGGGACTTTCTCCAGCGTGACCCCTTCCAACCTCATATGAATGGGGCCAGCGTGACAGGTTGCCATCAATGCCCCTCCCTTAATTCAGCAGTGGTCATCCAATTGTTTTATCGAAGCTTGGGGTTCGTACTCACCGGACTGTTGATTTTGTGACTCATGATTTATTAATTTATGAAAGAATAAACTTCGATTCGGCTGAATCCAATTTATTAATTTTGGAATACTGGCTGGTGTTTCTTTAAGATCAAATCAGAACAGAATTCTTTTCTGCAAAGAAATATTACTGTCATTTATAAGATTAAATCTATCCTGGATTTCCTGTACTTTCATATTTTGTTCTTGGAAAATGAGTTCCATGTGAACTCTTGTTCCAAGTTATACACTTGATACCCATGAAATTTGGGTGGTGCTCTTGTTAATTTGTACGTGAGAACTAAAATGGCACATTATTCCCCAGAAACTCATAACAGGTGCTATTCATCACATCTGATAAATAATGTACCCAAGAGTATCATTACCTATCAGGTGCAATAAACAGCACTTATTCCTCCAACAAACAGAATCAGGGCCTCAAATTTTAATTTGCAGAGACAGGAAACGCCTATCACGTCATGTCATAAATAAACAAAAAATTGTCACTGTCTCTCACTTACGTTTTTCCCTGACTTCGTTCCTTCCTTTCCACCTTTCTTTACTTCTTCATACCATTTTCCCTTTTTTCCTCCCCATTTCTTTCATGCTTTCTTTCTCCGTCTTTCATTTTCCCTTGGTTCCATTTTGCTTATTTACTGCCCCTCCCTCATTTCACCCATTAATTTCCCTTTCTCTGTCTTCTCCTACCTCTTCTATTCTTTCCTTCTTCTTCCTTTAGTTCTTCCTTTATTTCCCTTTTTCCGTCTTTTATTTTCCCTTTCTTACACTCTTTCCTCTCGCTTTCCCATATTTCTTTCCTATTTCTTCATTTCTACCACTTCTTGATTTCCACCCTCTCTTCACCCCTTCCTTCTTTTATTATCCTTTGCATCCTTCTCTCCTTCCCAAATCCATTCAGACATTCCTTTCTTTCTCCCTTTTTCTTCTTTCCTTTCTTTCTTAATTTCTCTTTTTTCTTTTCTTTCTCTCTTCTCCTTATATAGCCCACTTTCACTTTTTTCCCTTTTCTAAATTTCGTTTTTCTATCCTTCTTTCATTTGTTTTATTTGCTACTTATTCCACATGTTTTTTGTTTGTTTCTCTTCAAACTGTCATCATTTACCTTTCTTTCTCCCTGTCACTTAATGTCTTTCCTTTAACACCCATACTCCCATCCCTCAACCTTGTTGAAGGGCCTCATAAAAACATTCTGAAGATTTAGCGTAACCCAGATCTGTGAGGCCGAGCTGCATTCAAGTAGAGTGTAGTGAAGCACCTACAACACCACCCTCTTAACTTTGATCTGTGACTCACAGGTCGCAAGATCGAAGCTGAAGCTAATAAGTGACACAACAAGAAAGAAAGAATATACCATGACAGTTCCACGAGTGATGAAGCAGCCAAACATATTCAGAGACCAAAACATGATAAACATTGCAAAAAGTAAATAATAATAAGTGAGAGGCAAATGGAAAGACAGTGTGGAAGGAAGGAAAGAAGAATGCAAAGAAGGAACGAAAATGAAAATGAGGAAAAAGGAAAGAAAACAACAACGAATGAAGGAAACGCTGTGTGGAGGATCATCAGACCTTCCTAGAAAGGGTTGGGATGTCATGCTTCCCTCACTTTGTTTGTACATTTTTTAGAAGATATTTTACGCAAACTTTTTTTTGTTATGAGCAACTTTTTTGTGGTCATTTTTATGGGGATTTATTTTATTGCACGCCCTACACTGAGCATCAATAAGTTGGGCTTGGGAGGCCATTTGCCGTGATGGAGACTTTAAAGGGCCCCTTTTAAACAAATGATTTCCTTTTATGACAGCTATTCCTTTTTAGGTCAAGCTTCTATCGACCTGTTTTATTTCTTCTTTCGGGTTTGGCAAACCCACCGATTGCCATTTGTTACTATCTGTGGCATTCAGAAATGCTTGCTTGTTATTGGTGCATTTGTGTAAATGACCTTCCTTTGCCTGCTTAGTTCCGTCCCTGGCGATTTCACTTAGAGAACATTTTGTTTGGCCATCACACTGTACAGCGTGTGATGGTCCCTCCTCATTGTTTTCATTCCTTGGCTAGTTTAATTTGGTAGCGGCTCCAGACAGCATTTGGTTTCACATCCGCTTGGCTGTAACTTGTTTTATTTGTACAAGTGTTTTCCCAAGGCTTAGCACTGTGCTGGCTTCACGGACGCCAGGTCTCTTCCCCCTGCTCTTGTAGGCTCCCCTGGTACTGCAGCTCGATCCCTCTCCTTAGGCTGAGGCTGCCTGCTCCTCCCCCTTGCTTGCTTTATTAACTATGGTGTGTAGACTTCATACTACACTTTTGACTTCTTTATTTTATTTTATTTATTTATTTATTTATGGTATTTGTAAAGCGCAACACTCATCCCAAGGGATATCACGGCGCTGAGACCAGATGAGAACAGCGGACGGCTAGAAAGGAATTTTTAATGATGAAGGGGAAAAAGGTAGGTCTTAAGCTTTTTTCGAAACAGCAGATAGTTGGTTGTGTGTCTGAGATCGTCGGGAAGCTCGTTCCATCTCTTGGCCGCTATATAAGAGAAAGAGCGGCCGCCAGTTCTCGCTTTATATATGCGTTTAGTCCTTGCCAATGCTGAGTGAGTGGAGCGTAGGTTCCTGGTGGAAACATAGAATTCCATTCTGTCCTGGAGCATGGTAGGACCCGTCCTGTGCAGGGCTCTATGGGCGTGGCAGAGAAGCTTGAAGGCAGCCCTCTGACGCACAGGGAGCCAGTGAAGGGTCCTCAGGCATTTCGATGCCGAGTCTAGCTTGCCCTTATCGCAGATCAATTTGGCGGCTGCATTTTGCAGTACTTGTAGGCGAGAAAAAAGGTGTTCGTTCATCCCCACAAATAATGCATTCCCGTAGTCGAGACGGCTGACCAATAGGGCTTGGGTAACTGAACGTCTACAGTTCAACGGTATCCATGGGAATAGTCTCGCTAGGAGCTTCAAGATGGCGAAGCCCTTGCCACAGAGAGATTGTACATGGTCTTTCATGGATAGCTCATCATCCATAGTAATTCCCAGATTCCTGGCATGTTGTTTGGGGGTGGGAGCCTGACCCAAAGCTGGGGGCCACCATGAGGCATCCCAGATTCGTTTGGCTCCCCCAAATAGGAGGATCTCCGATTTCCCAGCATTTAGTTTCAGGCAATGGGCGTGCATCCATTGAGCCATTTCAGCCAAACAACCTTGTAATTTGGTTTTGGTGATTGCAGGTTTTTCATTTAAGGCCACCACTAGCTGTGTGTCATCCGCATATGAGCACATGCCGATGCCCCATTTCCTTCCAATGTCGGCCAGAGAAGACATATAAACATTGAAAAGGGTAGGGCTCAGCGATGCGCCCTGGGGGACCCCGCAGTCAATGGAGGTGGTGTTAGACTGAAATTGTCCCATGTGTACAGTCTGGGAGCGAGCACTCAGAAAGGAGTGTAACCAGTTCAAGGCATTGGACTGTACTCCTTTATGTTGAAGTATATTCAACAAACATTGATGGGAGACCGTATCAAATGCCGCTGACAGGTCGAGCAGTATTAGTGCCACCGATCCTCCTTGGTCAGTGTGGGACCTAATACTGTCCGAGACTGCCAGCAGCGTGGCCTCAGTGCTGTTATTGGCTCTGAAGCCTGTCTGGGTGGGGTCCAAAAGGGAGTTGGTTTCCAGATATTTGGTCAGTTGGACATTGACCAATTTCTCCAGGACTTTGGAGAGATATGGAAGTTGAGAAATAGGTCTGTAATTCTCCGGATTGGCGATATCGGAGCCTGCCTTCTTCAGAAGAGGAATGACGGCTGCGTTTTTCCAGGCATTAGGGAATGTGGCAGTTTTAAGAGATTTATTAAAAATTTGAGTGACTAAAGGGCAGAGTGTAGGTGCAATCTTGGAAAACACAAAGTGGGGACAGGGGTCCAAGGGGGAGCCTGATTTAACTGATTGCATTGCTGTTAGGACATCAGCTGCTAATAGGGGTTCAAAATCCATTAGACAAGGGATGTCTGAGGTAAGTAGATCTGGTTTAATGGATTTTTTAGCATTTGTATCATCAGTTTGGGGAGAGAAATCAGAGTAGATTTTCTTGATTTTTCTGAAAAAAAGGTGCTGATGCGGTTACAGGCCTCAGTCGAGGGTTTAAGTGTTTGGGAGATAATGGCTGGTTTACTCAGTTCTTTCACTATTTTGTATAGCTCTTTCGTGGAGTTACTATTCTCCTCTATACGCTGAGTGAGGTAGTCTTTCTTAGCCTGCTTGATGGCTAGGGTGTACTTTTTATGATTGTGGATGTAATTAAGTTTGAGTTTGGGTTTAGCTATTTTATCCTCGGATTGCCTCCATAGATGTTCGAGCTTTTGGCATTCTCTTTTTAGATTTTTGAGGTAGAGTGTATACCATTTTTCTGTAGGAGCCTTTTTCTTAATTGTCCGTATGGGGGCTACTTTATCTAAGGTTTGTAGAATGCCAGCATCAAGGGATGCAACGTCCTTGCATACGGAAGCGTTGGTGGAGAATTCGAGGTCAGCCACCTGGAAATATGTGTTGAAATTTAAATCCTCGACTAGTCTCCAAGCTCGTTTGGCGATTTTTTGATCATTTTGGGGTTTCTGGGGTTTGCAAGGAACATTAAGTGAGAAGGATATGAGAAAGTGGTCGGACCAGGATAATGGCTGAATTTCCTTTACATAAGTGGATGCAATATTTGTGAATAGTAGATCCAGTGTATGACCAGCAGTATGAGTAGGGCCTATGATCCATTGCTTTAAATTAAGTATCTCCATGTCCTGTTTTAGTTGTGAGGTGCCCGAGGCCTCTGCTATTTCATAGTGGGTGTTGAAATCTCCCACAATGATGTAATTCTGGAATTTTAGGCAAAGTGGTAAGAGTTGATTGAGTAATTTGGCTCCAAGGTTGATTTGTTGACCTGGGGATTGTATATTACAGCTCCAGCCAGTATGTTAATGCCCTCGTGGAGGATTCTGAAGGATAGGGTCTGATGTTCGCCGTGAGGGATAATTGGTTCCACTAAACATGTTAGCTGCTCTTTAAATATCACTGCCACTCCTCCGCCTCTTTTCCCGGATCTATCTTTTGTTATGATTTTGTAATTGGCGGGGAGAGCATTAGCTAAGTCCGGAGCGTTATGGTCGGACAGCCAAGTTTCCGTGATAAAGAGTAGATCTGGGGTTTTTGAAATAAGCAAATCCCAGATGTCTAGAGCGTGTTTGGGTAAGGATCTGGCGTTAAGATATAGGCAGCTTAGCGTCATGTTGCTCTTAGCGTGGGTTGAATGGTTACTCAATTGAGAGATACCCATGCTAGACCAATGGCAGGCAAGGCAGGAGAATGGCCCGTGTACTAGGCCTGGTTCCGCTCTACAGCAAGGCTCATTAGTATTGCCCCCTTTGCCTGCAAGTGCCAATAAGTCCTGACTTGAGTAATAGATAGGTTGGGAGAGGATTTGCTTAACTCCTGTGCGCAGACGGGCTTGCCTTTGGCGCGCCTTCGGCGCGCCGCCGGCGCGCCCGCTGCGCGCGTCCGCTGCGCGCTCGCCCAAACATTGCTTTTAACCCCAATGCCCCGGAAGTGGTGGGGGGAGGGGGAGGAGTCGAGCCCAAGGTCCACCCTCCGTGTAATCGGCACTTGCCGCAACGGACCGGGGTGCAGGGCAGCTCCTACAGCAGCAAGTAAGGTTTCAGGAGTAATTTCAATAATCACAACGTTAAAACCAGCGTTACAACTAGTTAAAATAGTTAAAAGGAATCATGTGCAAAGGTGCAAATTAAACAGTATTTTTAAGGCGCGATTCACACCGCTAGCAGCATCACCTGCGTCCGCTGCGCGCTCGCCCAAACATTGCTTTTAACCCCAATGCCCCGGAAGTGGTGGGGGGAGGGGGAGGAGTCGAGCCCAAGGTCCACCCTCCGTGTAATCGGCACTTGCCGCAACGGACCGGGGTGCAGCGCAGCTCCTACAGCAGCAAGTAAGGTTTCAGGAGTAATTTCAATAATCACAACGTTAAAACCAGCGTTACAACTAGTTAAAATAGTTAAAAGGAATCATGTGCAAAGGTGCAAATTAAACAGTATTTTTAAGGCGCGATTCACACCGCTAGCAGCATCACCTGCGTCCGCTGCGCGCTCGCCCAAACATTGCTTTTAACCCCAATGCCCCGGAAGTGGTGGGGGGAGGGGGAGGAGTCGAGCCCAAGGTCCTCCCTCCGTGTAATCGGCACTTGCCGCAACGGACCGGGGTGCAGGGCAGCTCCTACAGCAGCAAGTAAGGTTTCAGGAGTAATTTCAATAATCACAACGTTAAAACCAGCGTTACAACTAGTTAAAATAGTTAAAAGGAATCATGTGCAAAGGTGCAAATTAAACAGTATTTTTAAGGCGCGATTCACACCGCTAGCAGCATCACCTGCGTCCGCTGCGCGCTCGCCCAAACATTGCTTTTAACCCCAATGCCCCGGAAGTGGTGGGGGGAGGGGGAGGAGTCGAGCCCAAGGTCCACCCTCCGTGTAATCGGCACTTGCCGCAACGGACCGGGGTGCAGGGCAGCTCCTACAGCAGCAAGTAAGGTTTCAGGAGTAATTTCAATAATCACAACGTTAAAACCAGCGTTACAACTAGTTAAAATAGTTAAAAGGAATCATGTGCAAAGGTGCAAATTAAACAGTATTTTTAAGGCGCGATTCACACCGCTAGCAGCATCACCTGCGTCCGCTGCGCGCTCGCCCAAACATTGCTTTTAACCCCAATGCTCCGGAAGTGGTGGGGGGAGGGGGAGGAGTCGAGCCCAAGGTCCACCCTCCGTGTAATCGGCACTTGCCGCAACGGACCGGGGTGCAGGGCAGCTCCTACAGCAGCAAGTAAGGTGTCAGGAGTAATTTCAATATTCACAACGTTAAAACCAGCGTTACAACTAGTTAAAATAGTTAAAAGGAATCATGTGCAAAGGTGCAAATTAAACAGTATTTTTAAGGCGCGATTCACACCGCTAGCAGCATCACCTTAAACTTTGTCGATAGTAGTGTCCTATTTCACCAACCCATTCTCACTGAAAGGGGGCATAGTTTGGTGTGTGTACTGGCAGCCCAGCTTGTTGTATACTTCATTTTGTAATCCTAAGTGTTTAAAATACATTGCCTGAGTTGAAAACGGCGCCCGCTCGGGACAAATGTCCGGCCATAGTGATGAGGAGCCTGACCAAGATGCTCTTTGTAGTCCGTCGTCTTTCATGGAGCACCTTTTACCTGCTGCTTCATGTCTGCCCTGGAGAAGCAGCTGCAGAGCTGGTAGCTGCTGTGCCCGCTCAGGAGCAGAGCCTACAGGACGTAGGTGTTCTCCGGCCACAGGAGTTACAATGAGTTGAAGCTGCGGGCATGCAAGAGCGTGCCGTGGACCCGCACCATGGGGTAGTGCTGGTCCAAGTTCTAGCCAGCTGGCGTAACTTTGTGACCTAATGGGCGGCCAACAACTGTTGAACCGGCTGCCAAGCCCCCCACCACGCTGGTTTTTCGTTGCATTCGGCCTGTCGCTGTTTTTAGGTATCGCTGAGCCCAGCGCATGGGCTGGCTCGGAGAGACATTTTGTATGTGAGTTTTTTAAGTGCTGCTGGCTGGCATTGCGCTTGCGTGCACGTGAGCGCGCGCGCGCACAGCGGCCATGCGCTGGCCAGCCAGCAGCACTCAGGAACGCCTTCAGCGCGTCATCGCGATCACTTTCGCTTTCACAGCGATCGTGATCGCGATCACTTTCGTGGCCAATGCTTGTTTCAAGCTTACATCCTTCTTTTTTTGGAAAGCATTGGCCGTGCGCGCACACAACTCCCGCTTCTCCCGCTGCATGCGCGGCCAATGCTTGTTAGGTCTCGCTGAGCCCAGCGCATGCGCTGGCTAGGAGAGACATTTTGGAGGTGAATTTTCAAAGTGCTGCTGGCTGGACTAGCGCTTGTGTTCACGCGAGCGTGCACACGCGAACCGCTAGCCTTCAGCAGCACTTTGAAAACTTGTGCTCTTTAGCGCATCAACGCGATCGCGATGACTTTCGCTTTCAGAGCGATCGCGATGACTTTCGCTTTTACGGCTGCGCGGCGTTACTTTTACTGCCGCGCAGCCAATGCTTGTTCATGTTTCTGTGGCACCTTTCGAATTCGCCTCCCATTCAGACGTTGCTAATTGCATACTTTCTTTTGTTATGATTCTGCCTTTGCTTACTTCGCATTTTCAGTAGTTAATGGACGTTGAGAAGTGTTAGTATACCGATTCGCTGTGTGATTCCTGTGATGATACATTTTGTCACAAACGAATATTGGTTCCGCGTTTCTTCTCCCAGAACAATCCGCACCTTCATCCTTGCCGGCACGGTTCGCACCGTCTCCAAGAACAATCCGCACCTTCATCCTTGCCGGCACGGTTCGCACTGTGTATCGGAAAGTATACATTCTAGCTAGAAGAGCTTGTTATAACTTTGGTGCACTTTTATCAGGCCGTCTGTCCACAGAGAGGATTTCAAGGTAGGAAACAAACTGGGGAATCCGCGATTATAAAGCTGCAAATCTGTCTAAAATGAAAAGGCTGTCGAAGATAATTATTTCCTAAAAAACATACACTACGAACGAACACACCGCAACATCCCAAGGTCCAGTTAATTGTGCTGAAAATTGTTCATCAACAGAAACATAATACATTACATTACGACTGCAAACTATCAAGGTATGGATTCACGTTTCCTGGTTAAAAAAACATGCATTTGAAAAGGACATTTATGGAACACGCTTTTTTTGATTGAATAGTAGAGTCTGAAAGTACCAACTGCAACAAGAGGCACTACTCGAAAAAGGAAGTCACAATGAGTAGTCCCGTTAATACTATCATCCCTCCATACATATGTTTGTTTAAATCCCCAAACATAAAAGACTGCACTGCATACTTTCAAAATGCTGGGAACTGCAGAAGAGGATTGGCGGCTGCCACAGAGAATAACACCAGTTCTCTAACTGATCATATCGCCTTTCATATTCAGCTGATGCGCCTTAACGATTCAGTGGTGGAAGCTGCAAACTAAGATAATGTTTTACAGAAAAAACCACAATCCGGGTTTTGTTCCTTATCAGAGGGCTGTCATAAGGATCTAATTTAGACTTTTTTTGCACTTTTATACAGCGCGAAAATGGCCCAAGAACTTCACAGCGCTTTCCACGAGATCAGGATAACGGAACTCAATTTGTTAGGCACAGGGGAACTACAAACAACGCGGAACAATCAGTCAAAGAGACGGCGCGCCCGAGGACAGTGCTATAGGACACCACCTCTCGTTCACTTACGGAACAGTCTATTATATCTCAGCTGGCTTACTATGTGTGCATGCACGCGCGTGGATGTCACTGTCGAGCGATAAGTTCCGAGCTGTAAGCACTTCCGAGCCCTTGTCCTCCAGGCGCTCGTTGTAAAGACAGATCTTTACACCTGCACTTGGGCAGCCGTGAGGTTATCTGATGGGCCATGAGTGGCATTGACAGGAGCCGAATGCCCCCAGTTGTCTTCCATTAGAAGCAGAGCGTGGACAGTTGGTGCAGGGGCGAAAGATGTCCCTGTGCAGGAGATGAGCATACCTAGAACAAGCCAGCAGATACAGCTAGGCGTTAAAAAGAAATCAGCCCTTTTCCATCCCAGTGTTGCAGACGTTACACGAGAGAGCTCACGGTGCCAGCTTTCGCCTACCCAATTGCTTATCCCATAGTACACGAGAGAGCTCACGCAGTGCCAACTCTTTCCTACCAAGTGTTGCACCTGTATTACATGAGAGAGCTCATATAGTGCAATCTCTCCTACCCAAGCGCTGCTCTCATATTACACAATGGAGAGATCACACAGTGCCAACCTTCTCCTACCCAAGCGCTGCTCTCATATTACAAAGGAGATCACATAGTGCCAGCTCTCTCTTGCCCAAGTATTTTACTCATATTACACAGGAAAGATCCCAGAGTGCTAGCTCTCTCCTACCCAAGCACTGCTCTCATATTACACATGAGAGCTCACACAGTGGCCGCTCTCCTCTACCCAAGCGCTGCTCTCATATTATACGAGAGCTCACACAGTGCCAACTCTCTCCCACCCAAGTGTTGTACCAATATTACACGAGAGAGCTCGCTTAATGCCATCTCTCCTACCTAAGTACCACTCTCATATTACACGAGAGCTCACACAGTGGCAGCTCTCTTCTCCCCAAGTGTTGCACCCATATTATACGCAAAAGCTCATATAGTGGCAACTCTCTTCTACCCAAGCGCTGCTGTCATATTACACATGAGAGCTCACACAGTGGCCGCTCTCCTCTACCCAAGCGCTGCTCTCATATTATACGAGAGCTCACACAGTGCCAACTCTCTCCCACCCAAGTGTTGTACCAATATTACACGAGAGAGCTCGCTTAATGCCATCTCTCCTACCTAAGTACCACTCTCATATTACACGAGAGCTCACACAGTGGCAGCTCTCTTCTCCCCAAGTGTTGCACCCATATTATACGCAAAAGCTCATATAGTGGCAACTCTCTTCTACCCAAGCGCTGCTGTCATATTACACAGGAAATTACATAGTGCCAGCTCTTTCTTAATGTTGTACTCATATTACATAGGAGAGATCACATAGTGCCAACTCTTGCCTACCTAAGCACTGCTCTCATATTACACAAGAGTTCACATAGTGTCAACTCTCTCCTACCCATGTTCCACCTACGTTACACGAGAGGGCTCACAGTCCTACCAAGTTTTGCACCCATATTATACAAGAGAGCTCACACAGTGCCAACTCTCTCACAGCCAAGTGTTGTACCCATATTACACGATAGAGCTCACTTAATGCCATCCCTCCTACCCAAGTGCCACTCTCATATTACACGAGAGCTCACACAGTGGCAGTTCTTCTACCCAAGTGTTGCACCGATGTTAAACGAGAGAGCTCACATAGTGTCAACTCTCTCCTACCCAAGCGCTGCTCTCATATTACAGAGGAGATATCACATAGTGTCAACTCTTTCCTACTCGAGTGCTGCTTTCATATTACACAGGAAAGATCACATAGTGCCAACCCTCTCCTATTTAGGTTCCTGTTTTTAGTTTCAGGATTTCAGAGTTGGATGAATATGAATACATTTTGAGGACCCCTCCCCCAATGTAAGAAACAATAACATGAACATTGCATGCACCGATAACGACGATCTCCAGATATCACAAGAAAGGGTCGCCACGGCTGTGTCAAAAGCTAGATCAGATGGAGCTCCGGGTCCAAATTGTCTCCCACAGAACTTGTTTGAATCTGACGTGGCCCTCTGGTCAGGCCCATTGTCAAAACTCTTTAACTTTGCTCTGAGAACTGCAACAATCCCAGACTCATGGCGGGGTGCAATAATTCAACCTATCTATAAATCTGGTTCCCGTGCCTCCCCCAAAAATTATAGACTTATTGCACTCCTGGACATTGAGGCGAAACATTATGCGGGTCTCCTACTGGAGGAGTTGAGGGCATGGGCAAAGGCACACAAATTGATACCAATTAACCAAACAGGTTTCACTGCAAATTCCGGGACAATGACCAATCTATTAGCACTGTCAACTATCGTCGATAAAGCACTCTCTACATCCAGATCGGTGTTTTGTTGCTTTGTTGACTTCAAAGCAGCGTTTGATAGGGTTCCGAGGGCCGCTCTATGGGAAAAGCTGATGAAATGGGGGATCCCTGACAAACTTTTGGAGGCAATTGTACAACTCTACTCCAGAACTTGGGTTAGGGTGAAGTTGGGGTCCGGCACGCATCTCTCCCGGAAAATTTCGACATCAAGAGGTGTGAAGCAGGGATGCGTGCTGGCCCCCATGCTTTTCAATCTGTTTATAGCGGATTTGTCAACCTCATTGGACGATACTAATAGTCACGCCCCAAAGGTAGGAGGAATGGCTTTAAGCAACCTCTTATATGCCGACGACCTGGTTCTTTTTAGCCTCACTAGGGTCGGGCCGCAAAGGCTTCTTGATAAACTGTACACCTACACGTCCATGAACCAACTAGAGGTTAATTTAAAGAAAACACAAGTAGTCCCATTTGGTCGGAAACGGCGCATTGTTGGAGGTTGGTCATATAATAACACAAGCCTCGTTGTAGGTCACTCGTACAAGTACCTAGGTGTCCATTTGGACTCTAGAGGTAACCTTACTAAACATCGTAACGAGCTCACAGTCAAAGCCATAACCCTTGCTGTATCACTAGCTAAAGTCTCGAAAAATATCTCTGGCCCAACTCTTTTACCACTCTTAGAAGTTCTGAGAGCAAAAATCGGCCCTTCTTCTCTATCATATGGTATAGAGATATTCAGGGGCAAGCTGAATACTGCCTTAAACCAACATACAAGCAAAATCTATAAAAAGGTACTCCACTTGCCAAACTCCGCATCTCCAGCTCAGGTAAGACTTGAGCTGGGGATATTGAATTATGATGCTTCTAACATTGGTACATATCTGAATCTCTGCCACAAACTGCGACAAGCAGACTTCGGCACACTAGAATCTTTGGTCTGGTTGGAAATTACCCAGAAAAACCCTGGCGGTACGTTTGGTTGTCTTTTCAAGGATTACATTTGTCAAATGTCGGCGAGCGAGCTATGGGTCCTCAACCCCAGCCGGGCAGCATTCAAAACTGCCATCAAAAAATGTGTGAGAATGAGTTCTCTCATAATGGATAAGGCCCTCTTCACCAAACGCAGTCATGCTTGGGCTCTTGTAAATTCTTACAGATGGCTAGCCCCTGCATCTTATCTGTCTTGCACATATTCACTGTACTTAAAACGCAGCTTTATGGCAATCAGGATGGGTGACTGGCGCTTTTTGCAAGATCTGACCCCCTGGCGACGTATGGCGGGAAATGTTATCTGCAGAGGGTGCGGCAAGACAGCCGAAACCCTGCTACATGTAGTTTGTCTCTGCCCAGCTTTTAACTCGCAACGCAGGTGTAAACTTAAAGTAGAGTGGAATAGGATGGGTGTTCGGACATGCAGGCAAGCCATTATTGTGGCTCTGAACCCTGAAAACAAAGACTTAAACCTGGCTTTAATAACTTTTATTCAAAAAGTATATCGTAACTTTACGCAATACAGGATTTGTTAACAAAAATTTTAGAGAAGAAGAAATGAAACGTTTATCATGCTCTGCAAAGTGATAGATCAATACATCTAATCCTATTCCACAGAACACTGCCTTGTTTTAATACTTATGTTGTATTTTTATAGCCAGTGTAACATATAACAGTGTATTGTATTTTAAAACAGTTGGTTTCTTTTTAACTGTGAATCTTGTAAACTCTTTTAAAGATATGTGTTATATCTAAATAAAGATTATTATTATGACATTGCATGTGCCCTGTGAACTTTCGATTCTGATGGGTCCTTTATTTCTCGGGGCTGGGTCAAAGACCACATCAGTACCCGAGCCGGCCGTGCGACTGGCACCTGTAAGAAGAATCCATTTCTTTACATTGAACAGTGGCACGGCAGAGCGCTGCTGTGGAACACTGAAAGGACGAAGCTCAGAAGCAGAAACCTTCTGAGGTTCAAGAGGGAGGCGCGGATCTGGTTTTTCTTGTCTCTTCAAGAAAAGCTCAAGAAAGGCAAACATGAACAAAATAGGGCCCTGGAAGCCTATCGGTTCCAGGCCGGGGCCCACACCTGTCCTTTTGCTGGGCGAAACCATTTAGTCATTATCAGCTGTGTGCAAGCCTCGCAGGGCGGGGCTGCACCCTTATTGTTCATGGGAAAACCCCAGAGCATTTTACACTGGCAACTTATGAGTAAATGTCAAATATATACATTTAGCTGCTCCTCATATGCTCTGAAGTAATCGTACATTATTATGACTGGGACTCGTATCTGAGGCATGCAAAAGGACAAATGGCTGTATCTCTGATTCAGGAGGCCAAAACATTAATAATCTGGCCCACGGGTGCCTGTATATAATAGAACGCAGTAAATCCTGCGGCCCTTCACCTTTCTCTCCAGTCACTCTAAAGGGCACGTTATCATGGTTGCTGCTTCCGGTACAGGAAGCGGACTGCAGATTGTCCCACACTTGTCGCTGTAAGAATATTTTTCTTCATTGCTGCATCTATCATAGAATGCGAGTTGGGTGGGCGTGACCTGCCCGATAATATCGCGTTTTCTGTGCATTACCTGTAATATTGTTCCACCGTAAGGGTCTGCTGATTCTTCAGGCATTTTTTTCTTAGTTGACTAGATGTCATGTTTATTAGAAAGAAGGGATTGGCTAGTGCTTTCCTATTTATATACTGGTGTAGGTGTCTCCTGTCCCAGTATGTGTCTTCTTGGTCCATCATCTGTCTGCTCCGATCAGAGTGTTTGTTCGTTCCAGTGTCAATGTAATCCCTGCCCCAGCGTTTCCTGTGTACGTGTCTCCTGCCAATTGGAAGTTTTCTCTGTTATGGTGTGTTTCCCTATTCGAGTGTCAGCATCTCCCCAGTTATAATGCCCCAGAGTTGTTTTCTCCTGTCTGTGTCCGTTCCTTTGTTCCAGTTTGTGTGGTCTTGCTGGATTGCTCAGAGCATCCTGTCACAGTGTCCGTATTATTCTTCAGCTACGAGAACGGAGGTCGTGAGACTGCTGCCCGCATACAAACAAGATTCATATTATCAGAGGATTATTGCAAGAAGTCCATTGATCCCTACTTTGTCCATTATAAAAGGAAAATAAAATTATATGAACAACTATTTACTTATATTTGAGGACATCATATACAGATTTTTTAATGCTATGAATGCGAAGACTATAGTCTCTGCCTTTGACAGGATCATTTGAACTGTCTAATCCTAGACTTTATATTTTCCGCTTTGGGTACATCCTTTAGGCAGTCTTTGACCAGAGAGTGCTGATAATAGGAGGTATTGCCCCTGAAGCCCACACACATTAATAATTTGCTGCTCAGGATATATTTATATCCCCCCCAAAACTCTATGACAAAAGAGGTGAATTTTATTGTTCCTGTTTTTATCAATTTTCAAGAGTCATAATACGTTTGTCTTGAAAAAGGTGATATTATAATTTCTCCACCGAAACGCGTCGACGCCTGATTTACTAGGACCACAATCTGTATTTTCTTTGAAACTTGAGTGCCAACAGAACATAGCACCCAGTCTCAGTATTTAAGAAATAAGTGCCACGGATGTGATCAATCTAAGACAAAGTTTTTTGTCTGTTTTTTGTACTCTCGTGCATATTTTAAAATCTATGTCGCATGATATGTTTGTAATTTTTAAATGAAATGTTATGAATTTGAATTGTTTCTCTTATCTCATGACACAGTGTAATTTTTTGTGTAGCATTGTGTGCTTTGGATTGAATAAAATCTTTTTAATTTTTTGCCATTAGTCTTGCATTTACTAGTAGCTTTAGGTATACAGATTTATTCTCCTATCTTGACTGAAATGAATTGGATTGAGTGATATGGTGGAAGACTCTTTCTGGACATAATATATATGGTTGGCTGTATAGTGGAGTCCAAAGGAAACCTTTGTGATTATAACAGTGTCCGTGTCTACATATATAATTCAAGGTCCCAGTTACAAGCAGACATTGAATGGGTATAGCAATCAAGATAAGTATGCTGTTGTTAGGCTGAGAAATAAAACAGGCATTGGCATAGCCAATAGGTCTCGCATTTGGGACCTTATAAGTGTTTAGCCATGCAACAGTTGGTGTTATTGCACCAAGGATATTCTGCTGCATAACTAAATAATTATAAGGTCCCAAAAGCGAGACCTATTGTCTATGCCAATGCTTGTTAGGTCTCGCCTGACCCAGCGCATGCGCTGGTCTGGCGAGACTTTTTGAGAGGGCTCCAAAAAGTGCTACCAGGCCAGCCTAGAGCTCCAGTGCATGTGCGCGGGCACGCACGCTTGACCGCGATTACTTTCACTTTCCCAGCCGCACGGCCGCTTTGATGTTTGATCGCGATCGCAATCACTTTCGCGGCCGCACTGCTGCTTGGCATAGCCAACAGGTCTCACTTTTGGGACCTTATATGTATTTAGTTATGCAAATGTTGCATGGCTAAACACTTATAAGGTCCCAAAGGCGAGACCTATTGGCTATGCCAATGCTTGTGAGTATTATTGCATCGTTGCTGATACGGGTTCTGTTATCACTGTAGCGTTTTCAAATCCAGTCTTTTGTTTTAGTTTCGTTAATTCCTTTATATTAGGATCATTTTAAGGATTTTGGGGTGCTCGGACAAGAACTATGCTGAGGGAGTGGGGGCTGTTCATATCAACTTTTTATTACTACCTGTTTTATTCTACTTCAAGTAGCATGATACTAAACAATATTGAATTTTATGCAAAAGGTTGTGACGCAGTTATCTATTCACGGGAACTATAAACGTCACTTTCCCAGAGGTGGGGTGAGGGGTTTAAGGCTTGGAACATGTGCCCTCTGGGCAATTGCCCATGTCTTTAAAAGCCTCTGCTCTAACCTAAACAAATAATATACTTCACGCACCCTCGTCCCCATGTTTTACCCAGAAGTACATAGGGGCTTATTTACAAGCCCCTTGCTCAGCCGGTGCGTCACTTTTAACGTGGGGGAAAAAGTGACGCGGCGCAAGGGGCTTGTAAATAAGCCCCGTAGATTATATATTTAAAAAACATATATATTCTACGATTTGTAGGATGCAAACCCACGTAGTCCTGATGAACCATAACCACTTAAGGTGTAGACGAAAACCTTGACTAAATACCTACATTAAATGTAGTTTCCATATTCCATGGCTTGCAATAGAAAGATTTGTCGCACTTTTCTGTATTTTTATCTGTTTGACCCGGCGTGCCCGCTGTCGCACTTCCTTTTACATGGAATAGGGTAAAATATCTTGCATCCCTACCCCACACCGATGTGACCGGTGTGTGGGGTAGGGAGAGTGAACCACCCATGCATGTTACTAAGTCTCTCTAGGCGGCAGCAGGCGTGGGTGTGTACTGTGTATCAGGAAAAGGAAGATCTGGTCGAGCCACTGAAAGTTCGAGCCGGAACCCTGGCTCTTGCTCAGCTAGATCCTCTCGAAACCTCGAGCCCATAAAGAGCCGAGCCTCAAAGTGGCTTCTGCCTCACCACTCTCCCTCTACCCGAGACGTGGCGTTATGGCCAGAGCTGCAGACTTTGTAACGAGGTTCCAGTCTCGGCGTCGCGTTAGTGTCCTGTGATTTTGGGCAAATCACTTAACTTTTGCATATAAAAGAACATGAATGTGACTTTACATAGGTGGTGCTCATGTAAAGAAAGCCTCCTTCCTGTTCAGGCCGAGTTTCACTATATAAAGTGCACAAAGAGATGAAAACAAGCATTAACAACACCAAAAAGAAGAGACAAATTGCCATTTAATGGCTGATTTCTACAAAGTGAAACCACAAAACGTGGATAAATGGCGGCTACCCTGTTTAAACTGTGATTTTAGGGAAATATTTGAATTATCGAAAACGCCTTTATCATCGCGAAAGAAAGCGCTTTCAAACGTGTGAGTACGGAAAACCAGTTGTACCAAATCCCACTGTGATAGATTGAACAATAGACTATAATATCGCTCTGTAACATTGTGGGCCACGTGCAGGGTTTACAGGAAAACTATCTTAGTATTATTAATTAGAACACACGGTTTCATAGGTCAGCGCAGTGGTTACAATGGCTTTATACTCTCTCACTGACCATGCAGTTGACCTAAAATGTAAACATGGCCCCTGCTGGACATACATATCCCTTTTGATGTGTACTTGTTATGAGGAGGTTGCATGGCACTTTCCGAGTACAATGCAACATCAGTGGTGTAACGTGTTACCTTTAAAACGCGACGTTTCTTGCAGGCTGGCCGCCACAGTCCTTAAGTTGTGACTTGTTGTGTAAAACACCCCAGCTGTGCTCTGCGGCCATGTTTGATTAACTATGTCTATTTAAGTACCTTTAATTCCTCGTTTTCCACGAAACTGCTCCACGTCGTGGTAAACTTTGATGGTGGCTGACACTGCTGCTGCTTTTGTTACAGGGGGCTGATCTAGCAGCATTGCTGAAAATCCACCCCTAGTAACAAAACCGGCCCCCACTGCTCCAAAACCAGTCCCCACCCTTCTGGCCCACAGGGACAATGCCAGGGCCCCCTACAGCCAGACCAGTCCTGTTTTGCACAAGCCGAATCAGACAAAAATGTAGGCTAAATACTCACTTCAGTGGTCGAAGTTGGCGGGACCTGTAGGGCATGGCCTGTCCCTACTTTTTTAATTTAAAAGAATCCGTTGCACTACTATTTTATTTCAAAAATTGCTTCCCAGGGCGACAGAAACTATAGATAATTCACAACCGTTTGTGGGGGCATTGGGAAGGGCGGTGTGGGCAGAGAAGTAAAAAGGACTGTGTCTATTCCTTCTTGCCCAGAGAATACAAGGACAGTGCCCACTTCTCCTGCTCTGCCAGCTGCCCCATCTCTCTTTTTCTTCCTTCTTCCTCCTATTCCCTCTCTCTCGCTCCTCCTCACTTGCTAAAAACCGTGACTTAAAGAAACGTCTCTTACCCTCTCTTTCCTCTCCCTCTCTTTCCTCTCCTTTCCTTCATTCGTTCCCCTGTGAAATGACTCCAAAAGAGAAAGAAACACTTTTGCTGGAAATGCCATCTTTTTCTGACATTTTTCTATTCTAAAGTTCAGCCTCGAGGCGGAGAGAAATAAAGGTTCAAAATGCAAAAAAGAACTAAATAAAGCAAGACTGACAGGTCACAAAGTGGCGAGATTGGTTTTATTCACACTTAAACACATTAGTGCCACTTTACAGAGTTTGCCAGTTAAGCGCTAATTTCTTTTTCTCGTCTTTCTTCAAACAGCCCCCTGGGTGGGGAAGTGCACCATTCCTGGAGGTACCGCAATTCCTGGTTGATGGTGGAGTGGAGAACGTTTAATGTTATCCTTATCAGCTGTTTTCCTTATTTTAGTTTATAAAATGTGTACCATGGCTCTGAGTTCAGTGATGTGGTCTTTTTAAACCATACTGCTTACGTTTTTTAATGCTAATGTGCTGCATAGCTAAATACATATAAGGTCCCAAAGGCGAGACCGATTGCATTGCAAATGCTTGTTTTTAGGTCGAGGACCGTCCGGTCTGCCGAAGGCAGATCCGGAAGTCGGAGATTTAATGTTTTGGAGAAGAGGGGCTTGAACCCGCCCCTCTTCTCCCCTCTTCTCCATTGGCTGGCCTCTTGAATGCTGGCCAGCCATTGGAGAAGAGGCTTTGTCACTCCGATCAGGCCCCGTCCTTTTCGGATTCGGGGCGTGTTTTTTTCTACTTTTCTGATTATCTCCTCCAGCCAATGGCAAGAGGAGAACACGCCCCCGAATCCGAAATCGCCGCTGCCTTACTCCGAGGCATTTCTGCTTCACCTCGGAGAAAGGCAGTGGTGTGCTTGTTATTTTCTTGGCTTGCCTTCACTTAGACTGCAGGGACTCTGAAAATTCGAAGTGCCCGTTGGTCGTTAGGGATGCCGAACTCTGTACCACAAGTTGAATAAAAAGCTCGGTTACCGCGCATCTTTTTATTTTCCACTTTCCATGAGCTCCCGGCAGATCGATTCTCACTCGGTATGTATGGCTCCTCGGAGAGCAAGGGGTGCTGCAGAACTAATAAAAAGCTCCGGTTACCGCGCATCTTTTTATTTTCCACTTTCCATGAGCTCCCGGCAGATCGATTCTCACTCGGTATGTATG
Organism: Triturus cristatus; assembly: GCF_964204655.1. Classification (NCBI taxonomy): domain Eukaryota; kingdom Metazoa; phylum Chordata; class Amphibia; order Caudata; family Salamandridae; genus Triturus; species Triturus cristatus. The sequence goes on along the minus strand of NC_140593.1, from coordinate 1,058,001,080 downwards.
GCTCCTCGGAGAGCAAGGGGTGCTGCAGAATAATGCGAGCTCTGACATCTCGCCGCCCTGGCCTGCGCCAGCTTAATGGAAAACTTCCTGTGCGCAGGAAGCTGAAATATTTATAGAGATGCAGAAAAGATCCAGTGAGCGGCATTCCGGAGTCCGGGGCAGCAGCCGGGCGGGCAGGGACGGGCATGCAACCCTGTCCTGATCTTCACCACAGCCTCAGAGACCGGGCGGCGCGCGCTCATAACTAATATGGTCACATCCCGCGCCTGGCCGGCCGAAATATGCACATACTTTCAACATACCGTCAGAGCCTCCGAGCGCAAAATACACCGATATTTAAACCGCGCGCACTCACAGCGCCAAAACGGTCGCAACTGCCTCAGAGGGGCCTGAAATATTCACACGAGTTTGCGAGCACCGCCTCAGCCAACGTCGCAGCCTGTGAGAGCCGAAACAGGCACACATTGACAAAACACCCACACAGACCCAGAGAGCCGTCCAAAATATGCTCGAGCCGTGTTTACAAACACCGTCAAATAGCAGGCCGACGTATGTCCATAATTATCCCAGACACCAGCCGACATATCTTCCCATTCACAGAAAGCACGTCACAGCACCAGAGAGCAGCAGACATATTATCTACACATGCACTGGTACCTCCTCGGAGGGGCTGAAATGTATTATTTACACACAATGACGCTAACAGAGCGCCCAGAAATATTCACACATCTCCTGTCATTGCACACAACCTACCCTCTTTTGAACCATTCTCACGCAGTTTAGCAAACATGACCTCCTCTCGTCCATCTGTTAAGTCCACCATCCGCTTCTAAGAACCCACACGGGCCCCGGAGATTAATGAGGACACAACAGACATTGTGGTCTGCTGTACTTTGTCTGACATTCTGTCTGTCCAAGCTCTCAAGATCCGCGGATTTACCATGGCGTACCCTATGCCTAAACCTAAGACACTTTGATTGTCCTTGTATGTTTTTTGATGTTGCAGTTATATAGTGCGCGAACTCCACCATAAGGCACTGGAGCGCTTTACATGCAGTAGGTCACATGCGTTTGTTGGCCGAGATGAAGTGATTTGTCCACAATCACAGGATGGTGAGTCGACGCCGAGACTCGAACCTGGTTATCCAGTTCAAAAGTCGGGAGCTCTGTCCGTTAGCCACGCCCTCTCTCCTAATAGCGCTTCAAGCGTTTATTTTCTTGGGGGGGAAGGGGGGGTGCTGGATGATAGGTCACGCAGGATCCACCCTATGATAAACAGCTGAGACCAGCAGAGGAACAGCTGATCTCAGACTGGGTGGAGGGGTAATCGTGTGTTTACAGTGCGCGACCTTTGACCCCCTGCATGTGGGCCTGAACTATGGAGTCACGAGCAGGATTTGCCGCGCTGGAGCACCGGGTGAAGCCATCTGTCTGCACAGGGTGGTGTCAGATGACCTGGATAGACAGGGTGGGTCTGGGGCAGAGCGGCTTTCTAGGACCCGGGATAGCGCTGTTATCTGGGAAGGCGCTAGTTCTCGGAGCACTGCTGGCACCTGGGGCCCTGGTGGTACCTATGGCTCCTGGGGCACTGCTGGTAGTACCCAGGTCCGTGTCAGTTCCCGGCATTCTTTGCTGTGCTCCGTGGGGGGAGGCCGAAAGGTTACCACGGATCACCCCGCCGAGGCCTAAGGAGCTCGGACAGTAGCCCCCGCAGAGTTGGCTCTCTCGCACCCGTCAAGGCCGCAGAGGCGGGGCTGGGGGCCGCCCTGCCTCCTCGATAGAATCAAACCAGGAATGCGTCCTAGTGCTGGTGGCACCCTGTGCGACAGTGTTTGTTGGTGCCCCCCAATGACCACCTCCGCCCCCTCGCTCCGGATCTGCAGACCGGCTGCAACTTCGGGATCCACGGCCTGCCAGTCAGGGAACGGCGGGCGCGGCCCTCCTTTTCCTGTGGCCGCTGGTTCCTGTGGTACGTCAGCGCTCTTCCCCGATCCCCAGCACAGATCCTCCTCCGGCCATGGCTCTGTGAGACAGCACATGGCGGCCGCAGCAGCCATGAGCACCCCTCCTACACTGCCCCCCATGACATAACGACGGAGCCGCCCCACGGGATCAGTCCCCCAACAACTGATGGCAGGGAACATGATGACACGCACCTTTAGAGGTAAAAGTGAATTCTCTATTTTGTTACTCATGTATGCAATATGTGAACAAGTTAATGTCTGTTGCCTGTGTATGGAGCCTTTAGAAGCATTACGCCGATTTAATATAATCTTTAATATTAATTCGTTAATATTGGTAGATAACGATGTAGAGGTAATATTTCCGCGTTCTTTAGGCCTCGGCTAGAACAAAGCGCCGGCAGCATTACCTGCCACACTATTGTTTGTCTTAAAACAGCTTATATTGTGGACTCCGAACAGCATACTGATACATGTGCCCGAACCCCAAATGCTGATTTGCTCCCCTTCTCATGTCAAGTTGGTGATGATTTGTAAAACAGTTTAGCAGGTTAGTGCACATAAACAAAAATAATGTCATGAGCAATGCCAATAGCTCTAACTTTAACAATGCCGAGACCGTTGCATTGTACATGCTTGTTAAAATTGTTGCCGTACTCTTTCCTTCCACCTCTTTGTCAGGCTCACTCCTCCAATACCGCCACCTCGAGCCGTGCGTCTAAACTCTCCCCAGCTCAGCCAGTCTCAGCTGCACCGCGTATTGCTCTCACCATGAGTCCGCGGTAGTACAGTCCTTATTGGCTCTTTTCTCCCGGCCGGGCTCCAGATCTTCCATATGCGCCCGCAGGGATTGCCTCGCCTCCCCGCCCAGCCGGGGCCTACTTCGTACCTGCCCAGCTCTGTTGCTATCCAGGCCGCTGCACCGGCCCGTTTCGCGGTCATGATTTCCCAGTCGCACTCGGGCTCACTTCCAGTGTTTTGGAGCCTTGTCCCACCAGCTATTCTGGATTTATGGGGGAATGTCGGGACCGGTCCGGCAGAGCTTGACACAAGTATGGTACGTGCACATGCGGCTTAAAGCAGTGAAGTGAAAAATTATGGTAAATTTTGGGATCTTGCTTCTCGCCCAGGCTTTGACCCCCGCTGCCTGATGCACAAAGAGGCAACCTCTGCTTTAGGTGAAACTCTCGGGAACAATTTTTTGCATATTTATATAGCGCGAACTCGACCCGAAGGTATCGGAGCGCTTTACATAGCACCGTATTTACATTTCACATTCAGGCACGGGGAGATTAAGTGATTTGCCCAGAATCACAGGATGTGGACGCGACCTCGAGGCTCGAACTCTGGTTTCCAGCACCAAAGTTGGCAGCGTAGCCGACGGACCACATCCTGAGAAGATAAATCTCTACGTAAAACAGAGACAAATGTATATCTATTGGTGCAAAACATTACCGAAATGTAACATTAATCTACTGAACCTCATCTGAATTATGAAAAACCTCAGAAAGGCAGCCATCTACAAATACCCTATACCCAACTTATAGAGTCACAGCCAAGCTGCACGTCTCTTTCGGTCTCTTTTGCTATCTCGCACTCTTTCTATCCATATATTTTTTTCACTCACTCCCTCTCATACTGCTCTCAGTATTTTCCTTAAATATTACTTTAATATTCAATGCTTACATTTTTGAGGGAATTCATAGCAGGTAATGATCTATTACATAGGAAGAAATAAATTGCTTCGTTTACATTTATATTCGAACACCTTCCCTAATTTACCTTGCTCTTCTGTGACAGAGGTCAGCCCCAACTCACATAATATTATCTGTTTCTTCTTGAAATTAACAGTTATTTAACAGTTCCAAGTCTTCTTCATAGCTCATACAGAGTGGGCAATGGCTCAGCCCCCTTCAGCCATTGACTATGTATGTATGTATGTATGTGTGTTCTTATATAGCGCTCGACTTACCCTTGGGCATCTCAGTGCTTGCATTGGGAACCCGTCCTGGCTTTTTCCCTGTGAGATAACCCGTACTGGGCATGCCCAAGGTGAAAGCCAGGCATCCCGCCGCGGGGGGGCCGTAGTGGAGATTAAGCAAGCTATTGCCCAGAGTTGCAGAGTGTGAACCCATGATTCGAGTAGGCACCGAAGTGAGAATTATCGAGTCCGTTGACACTTGGGCTCAGACCCTGTCGCGTCGGGAATTGAACCCTGGTCCCGGGTCTGACCTCTACTTCAGGGTATGCCTGCTCTAACCAGTGAGCCACACTTCTCCACAATGTTCATCTTAGTGTGCGTATACCGGGACAGTGCTCTGGTTAGTTACATTTTAAGGTTGCAGAGGTGAAGGCATAATGCCATACAGCCAATGACCCATTTACAGTCGACTCCAGTGATGCGTGTTTCTGATTTCAAGTTGAACAGACAACTCATACTTGTTAAAAATCTAGCTCAAACTGACATTGATGCCACACATAGGGCCATGGGCAAGGCTCCAGTGCATCCACTTTTTGGATAAGTTCACAAGACAAACATTAGCCGTTTGGAGTGTGAATGAAAGCATTTTGGCTTTTATGGAACAATTCTTTTTATTGAATTCCGCCAGCCTGAAGACAGCTAGCTGCCTACATCCTTTGACCGGCAGCACATAACATAATGCACAGCTTTTCACCTACAACTCAGAGGCCGGCTACTTTGTGAAGATTGGATACCAACTTAATAAATGAGAAACAAGAGTATGAAAGAAGGAAAACGGGAATATAATGGGAGAAGCAAAACTACTGAAAGATCCCCCCACCTCCTCTCACCCCACCCTTCCTCGTTTTCTCCGCACCAGGAGTCCCGGTAAGCAGTTCCCATAAACAGGTTAAGTGAAATCTCGAGGTGGTTATGTTATGTTAAATAGTTTGTAGAGCGCACAAATCACCCCCACAGGGGTCTCTCAGCGCTAGCAGAACTGTGCGGAGGGAATGGGGCAGTGTCATTCTGAGAAAAGGTTGGTCTTTAAAATCTTTCTGAACCCTAGGTAGTCTGAGCACTGTCTGAGCAGAAGGGGCAGCTGGTTCCAAACCAATGGGGCTTGGTAGGAGAAAGATCTACCACCCAACCGTGTTCTGTTAATCCTAGGAATACGTAACAGTGATTTAGAGCCCGATCTCAAGTCGCGGTTGGGGATGTATTGGTGGAGCCTTTCGGTCAGATAAGAGGGGCCAGGGCCCCACAGTGCTTTGTGAGTCAGGCAACATTGTTTAAACTTAACTCGTTTCCTTACTGGAAGCCAGTGCAGTTGCCGGAGCATCGGGATGGAAGCAGATCTGCCAGGAGCTTTAGTGACCAGTCGTGCTGCGGTGTTTTGCACCACTTGTAAACGATTAAAAGCGGATTTGTTAGCAGCGACCATTAATGCATTGCAGTAATCAAGTTTATTTAATACCAATGCCTGGACAATAGTCTTACGGAAGGAGTCCGGGAGGTAGGGAAGAGCTTTCTTCAGAAGGCGTAGTGTAAAGAAGCAAGCACTCACGGTATGGGAGACATGGTCCTTCATAGACAGAGCCTGATCGAAGCGTACGCCAAGATTTTTTACAGTAAGCTTTGGCAACGGGATAAGCCCCAACTCAGTTGGCCACCAGGTTGGTGACCACATGATAGGGGCATCTCCAAAGAGGATAATCTCTGTTATGCTGGCGTTCAGCTGCAGGAAATTTTTTCTCATCCACTCTGAGATGGCCCGCATGCCTTGGGAAAAGCACGTTTGAGCGGTCTGTGAGGATTTATCAAATGGGAAGATAAGTTGGGTATCATCCGCATAAGATATGGGGATGAACCCAAGAGATCTTAAGAGAGAAGCAAGGGGGGCCACGTAGATGTTAAACAACGTGGGGCTCAAACAAGAGCCCTGTGGCACACCCTTGGTCAGACGCTCAGTGGTAGAGCGAAAAGGGCCAAGGTTGAGGGTTTGTGTGCGATCAGTGAGAAAGCTGGTAACCCAGCTGAGCGCCATACCCCCTAATCCTGCCCCTCTTAATCTTTTGAGCAAGGTCAGATGGTCAACCGTATCGAACGCGGCGGAGAGGTCCAGAAGGACCAGGACGGCGGACTGGCCCTGATCGAGCGTCCGTCTAATGCAATCAGTGACAGCCACCAAGGCAGTCTCGGTGCTGTAGTTTGCACGGAATCCTGATTGTGACGGATCAAGGTAGCCAGCCGCTTTGATATGGTTCGAGATACGTTTATTCACATATTTCTCGAGGACCTTGCTCAAATAGGGGAGGAGGGAGATAGGGCGAAGGTTGGCAAGGTCGTCCATAGGGAGCTTGTTATTTTTCCGCAATGGGATGACCTTTGCGGCTTTCCAAGAGAGGGGAACCATCCCCTCACTTAAAGAAGAGTTGAATAGCATAGTAGCAGAGTCCGCAAGTGTGTGGGCAATAGACGCTCCTAATCTAGCAGGCAAGACATCTGCGGGCGAGCCCGATGTAACCTTACGTAATAGGGAAGTGGTCTCATCCGCTACAAGGGGGGGAAAGGTCAACAAGGGTGTGAAATTCACAGTGAGGGGTACAGTGTCATCAGGCTGTGAGGTGTGACAGTTATTAGAAAATTTGTTGTAGATGGAATCAATTTTTTGAGTGAAAAAAGAGCTGATTTTATTACAGAGCAACTGAGAATGTATGTTATCCAGGTTGCAAGCTTTCGGGCATGTGAAGTCTTGCAAAATTTGGTGAAGAGTTTTCGGCGCATTGCCTGCTAGCCTTAATTGCTCAGCTATGTATGTTCGGCGGGCTTGTTTGATTCCTTTATGGTAGAGTGTTAGCACAGTTCTAAAATTTGCTTTGTCGGTGTCCAAATGAGTGCGCCGCCACTTTCTTTCAAGATTCTTGCATTGGCTTTTCATTATACGCAAATCTGGGGTGAACCACACCGCCAGATTGTTCCTAGGGGCTTTAGAACATATTTTTACAGGGGCAATTGAATCTATGGCCGTTAACACAGTGGAATTAAAAAGGGTAAGAATATCTTCGGTGTTATTGGTTGGGGGGAACCTTGGAGGAGAGAAGACTAATGAAAAAGACTCCGGATTAATTTTTGACCATTGTCTGTAGGAGAATTGAGTATGTGCTGTCATAGTAGGAGACGTACGGGGATACTGCACTTGGAAGTTGATAAGAGCATGATCAGTCCAGCACAGCGGGCGAGGAGTTTTACAAACAAGCCGGTCAGAGTAAGCCTCGTCGGGAACAACTTAGGATCGCATTGTGACCCCCTCCAGGAGTAGCTGTAAAATTTGTAAGTATTTCGGACATCTTAGTTCCCGGAATGCAGTTGCTAAGATTTTAATAAACGGGGACCACAGCTCCAGGTATTGTGATGCCCTATTATCCGCTGTCATAGACAAGCGTTCTATTGCCAGGACGACCCATAATCTATGCAGTTACGAGACTCGGTCTGGAATCTGCTCCGTTCCCCACCAAGCAAGATTTGCTTGCCAGGTGGTATTTAGAGCAAGCGACATTTGTCTACCTCTGAGTGAACGCAGGGGAAATGTCAGGTGGTTGGGCAGGCCCAGGATCGTGTATGCAGGAAAGCGGGGAATGGGCATGTTGAATGTGCAGTCAATTTCAGACAGGACCACGTCCCAATATTGAGTCAATTTGGGACAGTGCCACATCAGATGGAGGAGTGAACCTGTTTGCTCACAGCACCACCAGTACTTTTCAGTGCGCCCTCTTTGCCAGCTATAGAGTCTCGCTGTGGTTAGGTACCAATAGGAAGTGAGTTTAAATGCAGCTTCAGTGCCTGACGTTTCGTGTGCTGTGTGGTGTGCTCTATAAAATATGTCCTGTCATTCTTTGTAACGGGGCGTCCAATTTCTTCTTCCCATCGGAGCTGGCCCTTAGTTTTAGAGGTGCTTGCCTCGTCAGCGAGGAGAGCATAGATGTCTGAGATAAAAGGTTTGTCCCCGTCTTTGGATATTAGCTATTTCTCAAATCGAATTAGGGGGCGGGAGGCACCATGCTCAAAGCCCGGGAAGGATCTCCAATGCCTAACCTGAGCATAATAAAACAGATCAGTCTCTATTAAGTCATAGTCCTGCTGTATCTGATCAAAAGGGATAATCCCCTGTGGGTCAAACAGTGAGCCAATGCGTTTACATTTTGCCTTTTAATATCTGGAAGGGACGAGTATCAAAAGGCAAAGAATTCAGTCCCCCACCATGCTGGAGACAGCACCGTAGTCTACAAACATAGAGGGTAATGGTGTCTGTCAATATTTCAGTACGGCACCTGGAGACCGAAATAGATCAGTGGGTTTAAGCCCCACTTAAAAAAAGCTGCCCCGATTTCACCTCAACTCTTGCCCGACTTTAGGGCCATCTCGTAAAGCTGGCATGCCCAACATCAAACTTCCAGCCTCTTCGTCCTTCTGCATTATTGTATTTCACAAATTAGACTAACCAGTAAATGTAGTCAATTGTTTGCATACAGAAGCTGGTATCTTCATTTAGACAACTACATTATTTGTGTCCCAGCAAGATTTTGAAGGTCAAAAAGAGCTGGCCTGGCAGTTCAGGCTACACTGTTCTCATGAGGAGCAGGGTCATGACTGATGTGCATATGGCTGGGTCCAAACTGAGGCGGCGTAGTGAGCAAAATAACCCAGATCTGTGACTGGGGGTGAGTGGTTGAAAAGTTTCAGCACTCAGTCCATCATCTTGTTGTGTTTGCTATGATTTTGTGGGTGGCATATTATACAAGGAAGTTCACTTTCTAGTTGTTTATCTGTAATAATTGAGAGTATGTAAGAAAGATGGCTGTCACATTTATCTCAGTTAGTTGACAGGCATTAGGAAATGCTATGGAAAACGCACACACAATAAGGTATGCGTATGTAGGGTGGAACCATTCGTAACTTACGATTTTCACCCAACTTCTATATGAATTTTAGTTGCTACCAATTAGGGCAGCATGGATCCGGAGGGAGATGGTGCCTAAGGTCACACTTTCATCAAGGCGGACAGCCCCCCACTGTACTGACTACCGTCCTGCTCGGGATGTGTTCACTGATTAGGGTTTTTTCTATCATTTCGGTCCTGAAGAACGCCACTGTGACTCAAACAGCACTAATATTTGGCTGAAACATGTCGGCCTAACACTAGGATGTGAGAGATCACTAATTTCTCACCACATAGACCCTATCAATGCTTTTAACCCTACCCAACTAATCCACAATTAAAATATTTTCCATAAGGGTGGATATCCTGGAGGTAGTTTTATAAATCACTCAAAAATTCACCATGTCACACACATAAACTAGCTCCTCTGTAATTGGGCGTTGCAGCACACCTAAAATGCATTCAGCATCTTAGGTGGGAACCCAATGATGAAGCATGCCACCAACTAGGTTGGTGGGTGAGGGTTCTTTTAAAAAACCTAATGGTTTGTCTGAGATGTGAGTGAAAGACATTCGTGACAGTAAATTGGGATGGCAGCGAGCTCATTCTCATTTCTTTGACATATGTATGTATGCTATATTTCTCTCTACCACATTTGACCTCATTTGATATTATTTATTTTATTTTGAATACACCAAAGAAAGCATTAATATTCTTCTCAATCCTCCTTCATGTAGACATCTGTTCCCCTTGCTTTACATTAATCCCCCTGTATCTGAAAGGTACTAACTATATTGGATACCGAGCACCACCCTAGACTGTATCATGGTTGACTACTTTGAAAACAATGATATCAGGGGTATTTATAAAGTTACCTTTTGATAGAGCCTGCTGGAGACAAGCCCAGTCCTTAAGTAAAAGCCAAATGCATTAAAATGCTGCACGCATGAATGCTATCATTTTTTCTTATAATTGTAGAAAGTAACTTATGTGGACATAGAAATAGTATATCCATAGGATTGGATCCCTTTCTTCATAGAGAAGGTGGTGCAGTAATGACCTCAGTGTGTAAATGCTTAGATTTACTATTTTAAAATAGGTTTCTTTCTGAAGATGACCTTACATAAAACACTCGTGGATATCTCAGTTAGCAAGAAAAGGAAGTAATAAAATGTGACTGTTTCCTTTCTTTAGTCTGTTGTATCAAAAAATGTTTTGCTATGTAGCGTTTTGGATATAATGTTTGTGCGCATTTTGTTTTAAATTACACAGGGTGTTCTGCCAGTTAACCCCACCACTGTGTCTGAATTTCTTGGGTTTGACTCATTTTCCAAATGGTCAAAACATTAAACATTGATAAACAGTGCATTTGTCAAATGAAACAATTGTGCTTAAATTCAGTGCCTATGTGAATCATACTGACATTTGTGGAATTACATCAGTATATAGTTTGTACATCTATTCAATTAAGGAGCACTCTCATTAAACCCAATCGGTTTCCTCTTTTGGAGAGTTGCTCTCCTTGAGGAGAATATTCGGTATCTGTGGGGATAAATTAATGTTCATGGTCTCTCTACAGATTCTGCCATTCATTTAATCAGTCTCCATCAAGGTGAAAGAAAAAAGAAAGTGCCAACGCGTTTAAAATCCCTGTTTTACTCAAGAGATTATCTTCAGGGCAATAACACGGTGTAATCTGGAATTAATAAAGAGAAAATAAAAATATTCAGTATTTTGTGTCCCTTCTCTCTATCACTGTTTTTAAGGAGTTATATTGGTAAACTGTCTTCCTGACTGAAAGATGAGTTTCTTTTTTGTGTTCTGGTTTTTAGGTCTCGCCTGACCCAGTGCATGCGCTGGTCTGGCGAGACTTTTTGAGAGGGCTCCAAAAAGTGCTACCATGGCCAGCCTAGAGCTACAGTGCATGTGCGCGGGCACGCTCGCCACGCTTGATCGTGATTACTTTAACTTTTGCTTTGATGTTGGATCGCGATCACTTTCACGGCCGCACGGCTGTTTGGCATAGCCAGTAGGTTTCGCTTTTGGGACCTTATAAGTATTTAGTTATGCAACTGTTGCATGGCTAAACACTTATAAGGTCCCAAAGGCGGGACCTATTGGCTATGCCAATGCTTGTTTTACTTGCTTTCCGTCCGTTGCTTCTTGATTTACATTGTAGTTTTCAGTGGTGTGGCCCTATTATTTTGGAACATGATAAGGCATGGCAGTATTATCCCAGCACGTCCTCACAGTGTTGTGTAGCGGGTGTGTGAGGGCTCTGCAAGGGGACAGAGCTGTGTTTTTATGCACCAAACGCTCTTTAGCAGCCATAACCGTGGAGCTTTTTAAGAAAATGGCATGACTGAGAGAAATGGTATTAATTCCGTTTTATTGAGTTTGCTGTATGCACACACTCTTTGGAGCAGCATGTGTTCGGCTGGCAACTCACATGTACATCTCGCCCTGCCTTTCCTTATCTCCATTTTAGGATGAAAAGGTTAATGCCACTGCTCAAATGTTTCCAAAAAGCAGTTTTTCAGGCCCGCCGTCCACATTGTGGAATTTCTTTTCGAAGTTGGACGTCAATATTCCATCTGTCCTCCTTGTTAAACATTTTGCCCAAATAGGTGAATCCGAGTAATGAATCTGATTATGAAGGTTGCAGGGAGAAAGTCAATGCCTTCAGCCCCCATTTTGTATGATAATTGAAAGCTTTGTGCTTGCTCTGTCCCACTGTTCTCTTACCAGTTGAATTGTTATGCCTTTCATCTGCTGGCTCTAAATGCTGCTGTATAATACCCTCCAGAAATCTCCCTAGCTAGTGCTGAGAAGCCCGTATTCTCTCACAGCGATGCAGTCAATAGGCATTTAAAGAGGCAATTAGAATCCCTGCTGACTGTGGTAAAACAGGGTCCTTTGTTCAACGTTGCATAAGTACCCGGGTTTAAAAATAATCATGAAAACTGAGTCCCTATCTGGGCACGCATCGAACAAACACAATGTATTTATTAATAAAAAAAGTGTAACATTTCTGAAAAAATGGCTGTGCAGTCCTGCTCTGGGCTTGATTGAACATTAAAGGGTCATCTGACCGAGCTCTGTGCTTTTGGAAAGTTGTTCATCATGTCTTACTCGCCAGGTAATGTCCAATGACAAGGTGTTCTCTGGTTAGTCATGAGCAGGTCAGTCAGCTGGTTTTGGTGGGATTGTATTTTAGTTGTGTTTGATTTTCAGCTGAAATTGCAGGTACTGCAACTCTTGCTGCCAGTGTGTGATTCAATGGCCAGTTATGAAAACCTCTGGTCACTGTATAACTTATACATATGCCAACACTGTCAAAGAACTTTAATTAAAGCCTGCTTTTAATTCCTTTTTCTTTTGGTGGCATTTATTTTCCACCTCCCTTCCCTCGTAACCTATTTCCCATTTAATGGTTCTCCAGCTTCGCGAAGGTATATGAATGGCAATAGCGCTATGCAAATATGATCACTCCACTGCAAACAAAAGTAAAAAAACACTGATTTACAACGCCAATAGCTCTAACTTTCACAAATGTGAGACTGATTGCATTGCAAATGCGTTTTTACTTCCCTGGTGGCTGTAGCGGGTCAGCATTGCCTCCTGGGCTGCAATTGCTTGCACGGCACTTCACAGTGGTGGTGTAAGCAGTCAACTAAATCTTTATTTCTGAGTGTCAAGTCTGAACACTTCTAACTGTTGCTGCTCGCATTATTCTGGAAAGGAAGCCCACAGTAGGTTTTCTAAGTCATGTTAATGTAGATGATTACATCTGAAAGGCGCCTCTGCCATCTCCCCCACTGGGCTGTTTAACCCTTCATTGCCCACAAAATAAAAAAACATAAGAAAGCCAGGAACTCACATTTATTTAGCATTTTACAACTCCATTCTTTGATAGGAGGATAGAGGATACAACCATGTACTCGCTGCATTGTGAGCCTTGTAGTTTGGCCTTTAACAGTTTCATTATGGCTCCAAAAAATATTTAGCTTTCTTACGTTTCTTAGCACTCATGATAATATGCTGCATAGGTAAAAACATATAAGGTCCCAAAGGTGAGACCGGTTGCATTGCAAATGCTTGTTCTGATATTGAGATTCACTCACCTCGTGATTGCCTTTTTGCCTCTTCTCCTTAAGGCTCTTGACAGCACTTGTAAAAAACTGCAACATGTCGCTGGGAAGCGTGGTGACATTCATTTTTTTAAGAACAGGAATGAGGAATGGAAATAAGACTGGAAAGAAAAAAAAAGATATTGACGACAACTTTCCAAAGGAATCACATGGGCCAAACAAGAGTGCACTATATAATATTAATTCGATACATCTTACCATCTCTTGTGGTACCTAGTGCTCAAACTAGTAGATATGCTGTTATTCCTAAATAGCAAAATCATTAACTGTTGTGGGAAGGGAAGCAAATCCCATGATAAAACATGTTGGATGAAGCCTGTGAGGATGAATGATGATTGACTGGGTGTCAAATGTAGTCTACTTTAGTGTGAGAAGCAAATCTACATTACTTCTCAAACCATCTCTTTGGAATAATGTTTACTATAACAACAATAATGCATTAGTAATATTTTCATTTGTTGTTGGTAAGACCTTCTTTTGTGTTATGAAAATTCAATAATGAAATTTGAACACAAAAAAGAATATTGTTCACCTTCAAACATGACCTCTCAGAGAATGCTCCTCGGATCTGGAAAGGCCTTGCTCTCCCCCCATTTAGTACTTACACTTATACTTCTGATCTTCAAATCCATAGTGAAGGATCATTTAATTTACCTTTCATAACAATGCTGAATGTTATGAAGATAACTATACCATGCTGAAGGCAGGGTTAAATTACCGTCCTGTTGTACATTATAAGGATATTGCAACTCACTGAGGAGTTTTGTGAGCATATAGAAGAACAAGGCAGATTTCTTTTTAGGGTTGGGAAACTTTTATGTGTGAGTGAATATTTAATTAAATTAGGGCATTGTTTGCTTGTCTAATCCAAACACTAACACATTGTGGTCTGGTCTCAGATATCAGATTCTCTACTGGAGCCTAGGGGAGCCCCCAAGCTCTTTAAACCTGCACAGTAATCTGGATGGTCCGGTATTGTGGTAACAAAATGCCACACAAAGTGTCATCCCTAGTGACCCCTAACCTGAGTATTGTTAAAACAAGTGAAGGCCAGATGACCTGTTGCGGCAACAGAGGTGGATTATAGTTGTGTTTGCTCCCCTCTGGCAGGGAGTTGGCTTTACATATGGTAATAAAATATAAGCCCGGACGGAGTTTGCAGAGGTTTCTGCACTCCGTGGAGCATGCGAAGTTCTGAAAAACTGATCCGCTGAGTTTTTTTCCTTGCTCGCGCTCCCCAATGTCAAGTTGGCGAGCAAGAGCGAGAAAAATCCACCTCCTGGTGAGTTTTTTCCTCTCTCATGCTCCCCAACATACAGTTGGCGAGCGCAAGAGTGAAAAATCCACCTTCCAGCTAGATTTTTCAACACCGGCGTTCAGATTTCTCAATGCGGGCAGTCGCAAGTGTTTGCGACTGCCTGCATTGAGAAACCTTCTGTTCGCATTGAAAATGTTACTGCTTGAGTAGACAAGCTACTCGAGGGGCAGAAAAGAAGCTGCGCCCCCTTGTGCTGCAAATGGTACCATTTGCCTTGATTTTCAAGCGCAGGACAAACACCCGGCGCTAAAAATCTAATGCGAACAGGCATGACCAAGCACACTCTGCCACTTGCGGAACTTTATGAACTCCGCCCAGGCTTAATAAAATGTTACTTTATGTTGAAAAAAAATTCCCCTAGAAATGTACTAAAAAAAACAAAAGGTTAAAGGAACATTATAGTTAGGTCTGATACAAAGATCAGTTTTTTTGAAAGAAAAAAACCTTAAAAATTCACTGAAAAAACAAAGGTTAAAGTGACATTATAGTTAGGTGAATATCTCTGTGACAACATTAACATTTTGAACTCAGAAAACCCAAAGAAATTCTATAGCCTTACACTGCTTAAGACCTCATATATTACATCTCTCATAACATGTTCTGTGTCATCAGTTATGATATCACTGCTGCCATCTCAAATGACATCATTGATGACATCACTGATGACATCATCAAAGCTTCTTTTGCACACATTGTTCTATAAATGAGTATGGCATTAGAGGACAGAAAGTAAGTACAAAATAGATCATAATAGCATGAAGCATCATTAATGCCATCATATATAGAACCACCTTAGGTGAAACAAGCTTCTGTTATGTGCGACACTTACCCTAAATTATACACTTCATGGGTACCTGAGTTCATGTTATCAGCCACAGATAGAAGGGTAACTCCTACTGAACACAGTGTTCAATCTGTATACAACTGTTTAGAGAAAACCACGTTTCTCCAGATACTCAACTTCTGTTACATAACCAATACCCTACTACTTGCAGCCTTTATTGTATCAAACCCCTCACAGTCACTAAACCTGCATTTGAAAATGAAGTTGATGTGACCAGAAAAGCAGATACAGAAAAAAGTGTTTAGTCTATGCAGCAAGTTTAATCTGTATCACACTGTTTGCAAATAGTGCTACTCTAGAGAAATACACTACAGAGTATTAAAAAGTATCTACTAAGAACAGTGTACTCTCTATGCAACACTTGGCAAAAAGACACTATCACTTAAAATACCTAAGTTCTGAACAGATTGTATGTCAGAACAATGCATGCCTTTACAATGCTTGCCATTACTTCGCAGTTTTTACAATGAATGCGTCTTTACCATGCATTCCTTTAACATGCATACCGTTACAACGACATGCCTTAGGGAAAGCACTGGACTTCAGAGCCGTATAAATTACTATTCCAAATCCAGTCTGCGCAACAGTAAGGAAATGCGTTGAATTTTAAAGTCCAACACTGCTTTCCCTAAGGCATGTCATTGTAATGCATGGTAAAGACTCATTTGTTGTAATGGCTGGATTGTAACTGCAGCACGTGATTCGGCCATCGTGGTAAAGGCGGTTTCCTCACTCAAGGTGCAAAAGATCACATTACCTTTAGCCTTCATAGTGTGGTGAAACTTTTACAGATAGCTCATCTTCTGAAGCAAATCAAGCACATGTACATAAGTTAGTACCTGGTGCCCACAGTCTTCTGTGTTATGTAGAAACTTTCATGCTGAGATGATTTTGACTAAAAACTGATTACTTAGTATTTGGTACATAGAATCTTTGCCCTGTAGGAAACCTTTTTTTCTGCAGAATCAAAAAACTTGTTGCGCACATGTTGGACACAAGTTGTCAACTGTAACCCGCACTGTTAGACCTGGCACCTTGGCGTGAGTTTCCCTTCCACTTTTTGATGGTGTGCCTCGATTGTTTTGCTGGTGTTGTCCGCTCAGGGCACTGCGCCACGGCTAATCCGTGCCGCAGTGCAAGTGCTCCCTAAGTAAAGTGTACCTGTAATCGATGTCCATGATTGGGTTATTGGATTCACTGTCAGTCCCCAGTAAAGTGCACCAGGGGTGCCAGGGCTTGTGAATGCCAATGCTGCTGGTGGGCTTGCAGCGCTGGTTGCGCCACCCACGGAAGCGGCTTTGTAAAATGTGTCTAGGGTCTGCCACCGCAGACCCTGTGCGCGGTCCGGGACCGTCGCGCTGACTGCGCAAGTGCCCCCACTTGCCAGTCCCTAAACCTTCCCTTACCTACATATTAGCCACCCCTCTGGTAGGCCCACGGGCAGGGTGCATTGTAGGCATAAGGTAGGACATGCCCTGATGTGTGTGGCATGTCTTAGTAGTGAATTACAGCCCTTTTCGTTCTTCACTATTGAAGGCTACCTGCTCTCCGTAGGCCAGAATGGGCTGCCGGGATCGCGCCAACGCTGCGACCCCGGTGGACTCAGAGAGCATGGTAGAGTGTCGAGTTTAGTATGCCTGAACTCAGGATGATAAAATATTTCTTGTAGTCAAGTTTATTTTAATATCCTGGGTTTGTAAATACTACTTTTAGAAAGTTAGTATTTACTGACCTGACCATCTCAGTCCGCCTCTGCTGTGTGTGTGTGTGTTCTGCCCAGCAACAGTAAGGAGCAGGGTGGGGGGATCCCCAGAGACAGGTTGATTGCCAGGTGGTGGGTAGAGAGATCACACCAGGATGGGTGGGAGGAGTACACCTTGACTCTTGAATAGACCTGTGCTCTGCCACCACAAAGCCGGCGCCGCCCCCTGTGGGGCGGCTGATGTCTCTGCCCTGCTGCTGAAAGGAAAGAGCAGAGTCACCATAACAAAGTGCTCCAGAACTGGACTGAGCCAGGCCTAGGCCCCCTGGCGCTAAAGAACAAAAGAATCATGGTATAAAAGTAGGAGCCTGGCTCCTAAGAAATCAGAATCCTGTTTACCACAAAGAACCTCTGCCCGACTAGAAGGAGAAGAAGACGCCGGAGGAGCTGGCCTGCTGCTTGCCTTGCTGAGAAAGGAGAGGAAGAGACTTACTGAAAAGACTTTGCTACTTTGTGCTTGAACATTCTCCAAGGGCTTGATCTGAGCTTGCCCCCTGAACTGAACCCCAGGAACAGTGGGTTCTCTGTGCTTCTTGCTCGTCCTCCAATTCGAGCCGTGTGTGCATCCCGCTGGAAAAGAGACTGCGCCCCTCATCGCCCCTCCTAGGGCCGTGACACTCAGAAGCTCGCCTGCCTCCAACCCGTGAGAGCCCCGCTCCGTCCGGAGCCGCTCTCTGTTCCCGGGCCAGGCCGCCTGCATCCCTGTCACCGCCTGCCATTGGAGTGCGCTGAACGCGCTATCACCCCTCCTGCCGGAAGCCGTCCGACGACTGTGATCTACGCCGGGTCATCCAGCTGCACTGACTGTGCCCTGTGGCCCCGCTTCGCTATCCCCGGATATCTCAGGCCGCGCCGCCCCCGCTGTGGAGACCCTCCTGCACCGCCGTGCCAAAGGGTCGCGGGCCGCGCCTGCCTACTTGCCCACACCTGCTGATTGAGGACCCAAGAACACTTCCCGAAGTTGAGAGTCGCACCGACCTGTGCCGACTCTCCTAATCACGAAAGAAGTCCAGTATCGGGCTCGGGGCCCGCAACGCCTTATTTCCCCGTTCGCAGGAACCGATCTCTGGGAGTACTGGAACTACAAGTAAAGAGACTACGAACCAAGAACATTTGCCTGCTGTACAACCTGGTGGCATAGCGAAAACGTTATTGGTCTTGTGATAAGTCTGCTGAGATATATATACCTTATTTTTACATAAAGAATCGTATTTTTATATATATCCAAGTCTGGTGTCCGTTTCTGGGGGGATTGATGTATTTACTGTGTGTACGATTGTAAGTGCTTAACCAACAACGCCTGAGGAATCGCCTTGGCTGCTCACGCCACGCACCTAGAGGGTGAGCAAGGGTCATTCGCGAGGGGTTATCCTGCGCCCTGACGTGGAGGAGAGGGTTCCTGCTTGACACAAGGGCAACCTTGCGCCAACCAGAGATCCCCGACTCTAACATTGGTGGCAGCGGTTGGGATTTCGGATTTGCACTTGTAGTTTGCATACAGTGAATTATTAATCACCAGATAGTGAGAGCAGACCAAATAACGTAGCCACAGGTTTTCATTTGTTGAACTTTGTTGAGACATCTGCCATTACTGCAACCATGCCTGGCTCGCACTCCGCTGGAAGAGCACTCTCTGTGATTTCTGGAATAGATGAGGTGGATTGGGAGAGACTGGGAGGCTACACGATGGAGCAATTGAAAGGCTACAGTGTAAAATTCCGAGTCCCCCATGCTGGATTCAAGAGGAAGACCCAGTACACCAAGGCGTTGAGAGCCTGGAAGGAGTCACGAGACCCACGGAATGCGGGGGACATCGTTCCACCCGACAACCTTGAGGAGCCCAGCAGAGTCCGGTCGCCAGAGGAGCTGGCAGACCGGGCAGCAGACAGGGCGCATGCAATGGAGATGGCAAAGTTGGCAGGACAAATGGAAATGGAGAAGCAGAAGTTGGCCCTGGAGGCACAACAACGCCAAATGGATCATGATATCAGATTGAAGGAGTTGGAGCTGAAGGCGAAAAGTTTGGACGCCGCTCCTTCTGGTGGCAGCACTCCACCAGCGCAGGTAGAGTCCAAGGTGTACATCCCCAAAGATGTAGTAAAGGAGTATTTTAGAAAGGATGACATAGGGCAGTGGTTTAGAGCCTACGAGGTGGCCATGTCTTCACACCGAGTCCCTGAGAAAGACTGGGGAGCGGGGTTGTGGGGAAGGTTCCTTGCTGAAGGGCGTGACACACTGTTAGATTTACCCTTAGAAGTCCAGACCTCATACCCCCATATGAAGGAAGCTTTAATGACCAGGTATGGGTTAACTCCGGAGCTATATAGACAGCGGTTCAGGGAGACGAAGAAGATCCCTGAGAGTACGTATGTGGAGTATGTGACCTTTTTCTGCAGAGCGCTGGATGGTTGGGTGAAGGGTAGCAAAGTGGATGATTATCAAGGGCTGCTTGATTTAATTGCATGGGAGCACTTGTCCAGTCAATGTTTTCCTGAGCTACGCCAGCACCTGATAGATAGCAAGCTGTCCAACCCGAGGAAGCTTGCTGAGGAGGCGGACCGCTGGCTCAGCACCAGGGTCCACAAGGGTCCAGTGGGAGACTCCGCCAAAGGTGGGCAGGGTCCCCAGCAGAAGAGTGGGGGGGACAAGGGTAAACAGAAGGGGTTCCAAAAAGGCCCCCAAAGTAATTCCCAAGGGAACCAGCAGAAGGGTTCTCAGCCTCCCCCACCCCCGCAGCAGAACGGGGCCCCGACAGGTAGACCTGTTCCAAAGGGGCCCTTCAATTGTTATAAGTGTGGTGACCCGGGTCACATTGCCTCTGATCCTAAGTGTCGCCTGTTTGGTAAGACCGCACCCACTGGTGCTCCACCCCGGCAAGTAGCTAGTGTTAACTTTGGGGAGGAGGTAGCAGTCCAGGAGGGTGGGGGTCCCGGGCAGATGACCCTAGTCTCGCTAGGAGACAGTGAGATGGTCCCTGTAACCTACCTGCCCTCTAACACTAAGAAATATGGGCAGGTGGTAACCATCAATGGAAAGAAGGTTGAGGCTCTTAGAGATACAGGAGCCAGCGTGACCTCGGTGAGGCAACACCTGGTGTCTCAAGAGCAGATTGTACCCAATGCCTACTGTAGGGTTGTCAATGCTGACAACGTAGAGAGTCGTTGTCCAATGGCTCAAGTTCCCTTTGAGTGGGGGGAGGTTTCTGGTACTCTACAAGTCGCTGTGAGAACTGACATGCCTGTAGACTGTCTGCTAGGAAACGACCTGGAGAGCTCCCCCTGGGAAAAGGTGGAGAAGACCACGCATCTGAGGATGGTGGGTCTACCCGACTGGGCGTGCGTGACCACCCGGTCCATGGCAGCCAGTAGGGGTGTTGAGAGGGTCCTGGAGCCTGAGGGAGAGGTCCAGGAACCGGCCTTAGGGAGAAGGCGCAGGAGGCGCGGGAAACCGGCCCCCGAAGTTCCCACGGCCCAGGAGGAAGTAGACCCTGAGGGGGATACTCTGGAGCCTACCGGGGAACAGATTGCCGAACTGGGAGATCTGCCTGAGCTGACCCATTGGCAGCAAGAAGGAGGTCCCTCCAGGGAGGAATTCTGCAGGGAGCAGAAAGAATGCCCTTCTCTCGTGGGTATGCGGCAACAGGCTGCAGACCAGGCCAATGGTGTTCAGGCCAAAACACACTACGTGTACTGGGAGAGTGACCTCCTGTATTCCGAGCCTAAGGCTGCTGAACCTGGGTCAGCCCGTGTGCTGGTGGTACCCCAGAAGTTCAGAACCTTCCTACTGGGGCTGGCTCATGATGTGCCGTTAGCAGGACATTTGGGGATGGACAAGACCTATGACAGGCTTGTCACCCACTTTTACTGGCCCCAAATGCACAAGAATTCCGATTCCTACTGCAGAACCTGTCAGACTTGCCAGGCAAGTGGTAAGAGCGGAGGGAAGCACAAGGCTCCTCTGCAACCTTTCCCTGTGGTCGGTACGCCATTCCAACGAGTGGGTATTGATATTGTGGGGCCTCTGGATCCCAAGACAGCCCTGGGCAACAGGTTCATCCTGGTCTTGGTGGACCATGCCACCCGGTACCCTGAAGCCATCCCTCTGAGGACAGTGACGGCCCCCGTGGTGGGACGGGCACTGATGGGAATTTTCTCCCGAGTGGGATTCCCTCTAGAGGTGGTGAGCGACAGGGGGACCAATTTCATATCCACGTATATGAAATCCCTGTGGAAGGAGTGTGGGGTAACTTACAAGTTCACCACTCCTTACCATCCCCAAGGAAATGGGTTGGTTGAGAGATTCAACCGAACCCTCAAAGGCATGATCATGGGCCTGGACGGTCCAATGAGGCGTAAGTGGGACGTCCTCTTGCCATGCCTGCTCTTCGCTTACCGAGAGGTGCCACAGAAGTCTCTAGGATTCAGCCCCTTTGAGCTTCTGTATGGTCACCCGGTAAGAGGACCTCTGAGTTTGGTGAAGGAAGGCTGGGAGCAATCTCCCAGGAAACCTCCCCAGAATGTATATAGTTACATGCTGGCCTTCCGAAACCAGACTCGGCGTTTCAGGCAACTTGCTGAGGCAAATCTGGAAGCCAGCCAGGAGGAGATGAAGCGGTGGTACGACCGGAATGCCACTCTGGTAGAGCTTCAACCTGGACAAAAGGTGTGGGTCTTGGCCCCAGTGGAGCCGTGTGCACTTCAGGATAAGTGGACAGGTCCATTTGAGGTTGTGGAGCGCAAAAGTCCTATCACCTACTTGGTGGACATGCAGACTCCCAGGAACCCTTTGAGGGTCCTACATGTTAACCGCCTTAAGCCCCACTTAGAGAGGACCGAAGTGGGCATGCTGCTGGCCACTGATGATGGAATGGAAGAGGAGACCGAGCCTCTTCCTGACCTCTTAGTGGCCTCTGAGAAAGATGGGTCAGTGGATGGAGTTAACCTCTCACCCACCCTGACGCCCGAACAACAGGAAGACTGCCGCCACTTGCTGGGACAGTTTTCCGACCGATTCTCCCTGGTTCCTGGTGTCACAGATTGGTGCGTCCATGATGTGGACACAGGAGACAGCTTACCTGTAAAGCACAAGGCTTACAGGGTAACTGACAGGGTCAGAGCTTGCATTAAGGAGGAGGTCTCCAAAATGCTTGCGCTAGGGGTGGTTGAGTCCTCCAGCAGTCCTTGGTCCAGCCCCGTGGTCTTGGTCCCAAAGGCTGCTGCGCCGGGAGCCACACCTGAACTCCGGTTCTGTGTGGACTACAGAGGACTCAATTCAGTAACGAAGACTGACGCGCACCCCATCCCCAGAGCTGATGAGCTCATTGATCGGCTGGGGGCTGCCCGGTTCCTCAGTACGTTTGATTTAACGTCTGGGTACTGGCAGATCGCCTTGACCGATGGGGCCAAAGAGAGGTCAGCATTCTCTACACCAGATGGGCACTTCCAGTTCCGAGTCATGCCATTTGGGATGAAGAATGCCCCGGCCACCTTTCAGAGGTTGGTCAACCAGGTACTGGTTGGGCTGGATGCGTTCAGTGCCGCCTACCTGGATGACATCGCAGTGTTCAGTGCCACCTGGCCTGAACACCTGCGCCACCTCTGGGAAGTGTTGATGGCGCTGCGCCGAGCAGGCCTCACGATCAAGGCAAGCAAGTGCCAGATCGGGCAGGGTTCCGTGGTGTACTTGGGACACCAAGTGGGGAGTGGCAAGGTGGCACCCTTGCAACCCAAAATCGAGACCATCCTGGCTTGGGAACCCCCCAAGACGCAGACCGCAGTGAGGGCCTTCCTGGGGCTCACTGGGTACTACAGGAGGTTTGTCAAGGGCTATGGAACGATCGTTGCCCCCTTGACAGAGCTGACTTCGAAGAAGCAGCCCAGGAACGTGATTTGGACTGACACCTGTCAGAAAGCTTTCGACACCCTGAAGACGGCCATGTGCACGGCGCCCGTGCTCTTGGCCCCTGACTTCTCCAAGGAATTCCTAGTCCAGACAGACGCTTCAGAGCATGGTGTAGGGGCTGTTCTTTCACAGATGACTGAGGAGGGCTGGGACCAACCCGTAGCCTTCATCAGTAGGAGGTTACTTCCACGGGAAAGTAGGTGGAGTGCAATTGAGCGAGAAGCATTTGCTGTGGTCTGGGCGCTGAAGAAGCTAAGACCCTACTTGTTTGGGTCTCACTTCCGGGTTCAGACGGACCACAGGCCCCTCAGATGGTTGATGCAAATGAGGGGTGAAAACCCGAAGCTGTTGAGGTGGTCCATCTCCCTACAGGGTATGGACTTTACGGTGGAACACCGTCCTGGTACAGATCACGCCAACGCTGACGGTCTGTCCAGGTATTTCCGCCTTAGTGACGAGGAACCCCCTGGGCAAGGGTAGTTCTCCCCACATTTCAGCTGGAGGGGACACGTGTTAGACCTGGCACCTTGGCGTGAGTTTCCCTTCCACTTTTTGATGGTGTGCCTCGATTGTTTTGCTGGTGTTGTCCGCTCAGGGCACTGCGCCACGGCTAATCCGTGCCGCAGTGCAAGTGCTCCCTAAGTAAAGTGTACCTGTAATCGATGTCCATGATTGGGTTATTGGATTCACTGTCAGTCCCCAGTAAAGTGCACCAGGGGTGCCAGGGCTTGTGAATGCCAATGCTGCTGGTGGGCTTGCAGCGCTGGTTGCGCCACCCACGGAAGCGGCTTTGTAAAATGTGTCTAGGGTCTGCCACCGCAGACCCTGTGCGCGGTCCGGGACCGTCGCGCTGACTGCGCAAGTGCCCCCACTTGCCAGTCCCTAAACCTTCCCTTACCTACATATTAGCCACCCCTCTGGTAGGCCCACGGGCAGGGTGCATTGTAGGCATAAGGTAGGACATGCCCTGATGTGTGTGGCATGTCTTAGTAGTGAATTACAGCCCTTTTCGTTCTTCACTATTGAAGGCTACCTGCTCTCCGTAGGCCAGAATGGGCTGCCGGGATCGCGCCAACGCTGCGACCCCGGTGGACTCAGAGAGCATGGTAGAGTGTCGAGTTTAGTATGCCTGAACTCAGGATGATAAAATATTTCTTGTAGTCAAGTTTATTTTAATATCCTGGGTTTGTAAATACTACTTTTAGAAAGTTAGTATTTACTGACCTGACCATCTCAGTCCGCCTCTGCTGTGTGTGTGTGTGTTCTGCCCAGCAACAGTAAGGAGCAGGGTGGGGGGATCCCCAGAGACAGGTTGATTGCCAGGTGGTGGGTAGAGAGATCACACCAGGATGGGTGGGAGGAGTACACCTTGACTCTTGAATAGACCTGTGCTCTGCCACCACAAAGCCGGCGCCGCCCCCTGTGGGGCGGCTGATGTCTCTGCCCTGCTGCTGAAAGGAAAGAGCAGAGTCACCATAACAAAGTGCTCCAGAACTGGACTGAGCCAGGCCTAGGCCCCCTGGCGCTAAAGAACAAAAGAATCATGGTATAAAAGTAGGAGCCTGGCTCCTAAGAAATCAGAATCCTGTTTACCACAAAGAACCTCTGCCCGACTAGAAGGAGAAGAAGACGCCGGAGGAGCTGGCCTGCTGCTTGCCTTGCTGAGAAAGGAGAGGAAGAGACTTACTGAAAAGACTTTGCTACTTTGTGCTTGAACATTCTCCAAGGGCTTGATCTGAGCTTGCCCCCTGAACTGAACCCCAGGAACAGTGGGTTCTCTGTGCTTCTTGCTCGTCCTCCAATTCGAGCCGTGTGTGCATCCCGCTGGAAAAGAGACTGCGCCCCTCATCGCCCCTCCTAGGGCCGTGACACTCAGAAGCTCGCCTGCCTCCAACCCGTGAGAGCCCCGCTCCGTCCGGAGCCGCTCTCTGTTCCCGGGCCAGGCCGCCTGCATCCCTGTCACCGCCTGCCATTGGAGTGCGCTGAACGCGCTATCACCCCTCCTGCCGGAAGCCGTCCGACGACTGTGATCTACGCCGGGTCATCCAGCTGCACTGACTGTGCCCTGTGGCCCCGCTTCGCTATCCCCGGATATCTCAGGCCGCGCCGCCCCCGCTGTGGAGACCCTCCTGCACCGCCGTGCCAAAGGGTCGCGGGCCGCGCCTGCCTACTTGCCCACACCTGCTGATTGAGGACCCAAGAACACTTCCCGAAGTTGAGAGTCGCACCGACCTGTGCCGACTCTCCTAATCACGAAAGAAGTCCAGTATCGGGCTCGGGGCCCGCAACGCCTTATTTCCCCGTTCGCAGGAACCGATCTCTGGGAGTACTGGAACTACAAGTAAAGAGACTACGAACCAAGAACATTTGCCTGCTGTACAACCTGGTGGCATAGCGAAAACGTTATTGGTCTTGTGATAAGTCTGCTGAGATATATATACCTTATTTTTACATAAAGAATCGTATTTTTATATATATCCAAGTCTGGTGTCCGTTTCTGGGGGGATTGATGTATTTACTGTGTGTACGATTGTAAGTGCTTAACCAACAACGCCTGAGGAATCGCCTTGGCTGCTCACGCCACGCACCTAGAGGGTGAGCAAGGGTCATTCGCGAGGGGTTATCCTGCGCCCTGACGTGGAGGAGAGGGTTCCTGCTTGACACAAGGGCAACCTTGCGCCAACCAGAGATCCCCGACTCTAACACGCACAAATAGTTATTGTTCAATAAAAAGATTTATAATGTGTTCAGTACCTCTACGCACCCATGGTGCATTAGCAGCAGATGCATTTTGTAAACAATTACACCCATTAGCTGGACACAGCCTGAATTAGGTAGAGAAGTAATACGGTAGTTACCTGCCACTATGTAAACTATATAAACAAACTAACACACTCATTTGATAATGTCATCAGTGACGTCATTTTTCACTGCCACTTGCAAATGGGTGTTTTGTGTATGGCGGGTGATGTGAGTTATGCCATGCATAGAGGGCTTTGCATACCAAAACTGTTGAATTTCTGCGGTTTTGCATGCTTGAGCGAGAACCATATTTAGTTTTTAACTGAGGTTAGGTGACAATGGTGAAACTTTGTTCGGAAATTTGATTTTTGGAACAATAATTCAAACCACTAGTGTTTGAGCCTGTGTATTCCGAACTGCACCATTGTGTCCAAGAATAATTAGGAATGCAAGTCAGCAGTTAATCCTCAAAATAATTGTGCATTCTTGATTTCCTGGACGAAAGCACCCAGAAAAATCTCTGTGACTCAGAAGTGATAATTTACAGTCTTGGATATCTAGTGGCAAGAAAACACTCCTATGTTGTACCAATTTAAGGCTGAGCCTTGTGAAATGCCACAAATGTTATAGTAGGCGGTGATTAAATTAGTAGGATCAGCTGAGACTCTTTTATGCATGCCAAACCCAGACCGAGGTCTTCACTCTATCCTTTCTCTCAAAGTATCCTGTTAGCCTCGCTCTTGTTTTCCATCCGTTTTGCTCTCCAGTGTTGCCCATGTCTGAGATTCTAAAGAGCTTTTTTTTTAACGTTTTTTCATGTTGGGGCATCTGGGTTCTCTGCTGTTTTCCTAAAATGCCTGGTGTAATGGCTGCAGGCTCAAACCTTTACAACACACAGTTTATAGAAACCACAAGAACGCTGCAACTGCTGCAATCTTCTCTCCTCTCTTTACAAGAAAGTTTGCTAAGTTTAGTAAACTCTTAATTTGACAAAGAAATCATGGCAAGGATCAAGTAAAATCAAATAAGGAGGGGACAATCCAAATTGTGTATGCAGATCTCCATAAGAAACTTACTCTTGTGTCTGATGCTAGAAAGCTAGGTAGGTTAGCTCAATCATAAGATAGAAGATTGATACAAATGTATGCAACATATGCTAAAGTCTGTGCAGGGACAGACATCTGAAGGCCTAGGTTCGAGGGCACCAGA
This sequence comes from Triturus cristatus, assembly GCF_964204655.1. NCBI lineage: Eukaryota > Metazoa > Chordata > Amphibia > Caudata > Salamandridae > Triturus > Triturus cristatus. The sequence goes on along the minus strand of NC_140593.1, from coordinate 1,057,974,293 downwards.
AATTACCAGATGATTTCAGAGCTGTCTAGATTAGAACCTTAGGAATTAAGATATTTCTGTAAAGTAGGTAGATTAGAGAGTTTATGGACAAATGGTAGTGACTACAGTTCAAGTACGTACAATACTTGTGCCACTCTAAGATTGAGCAAAAAATCTTATTATTGAAGAAGAAAATTCAATGTTGATAACGGGTGTTTTGCAACCAAAGCCATAATAGGAAGTTAGGGAGCAATAAGAAACGCATTTAAGATGCCCACATCTTTCATCTTTTTTGCTCTTATGTGTAGCAACACCTGGAAAATGGAGACTAAAGTGCCCAGTCGTTTACTCTAGATTTATCTAGAACAATTATTTGTCTACCTATCAAACTATTGACATGTTTATTTAAAAGTAGGCCTGGGCGACAATTTCGTTCCGCTCGCGGAATTTGCGATATTTTGACATTTTCACGTTCCGCAGAGAGTGCGAAAATGTCAAAACTTTCGCAATCTACCACGAAACTGAAGGATTTTTCTTGTTTGTGCTTTAAAAATGCGTTCTCGCGCGCACGGTTTGCGACTTACCAGGTCCCTGCGTTCGCCGACGAGTTTTCCTATCCGTTCGCGTGCGCCACGAGATGTTGGATTGTTGGAAGCCGGTCACGCTATCCCGCGAGAGTTTGCGATTGCGAACACGTCATTCGACCCGGAACAGGAAATATGCATCGCGAGCAAGATGGCTGCGCCCATTAACGATCACATGGGCAAGTTAGAGATAAATTTCCCTGCGGGCATGCAAAAACACATCGCGTACGGGCAGGAAAAGCAATCTCTGCATCTTTGTGAAAGTTCTGCATGCTCGCGGAGATTTTGAGCAATTTCGCGATAGTTTGCGAAAGTCAATTTTGCAAATTCCGCCCACCCCTATTTAAAAGGCCTTCCTGTCACAGACAACACTCTTACCCACCCCAAGGCTTAACTCTGTCTCCAATAAGCTTTTGTACTTTCAGAAAGGACATAGAGTAAATTATTATGCAAGAGAAGCTAGACCGGAATGAAGAGTCATATTAGAAGCCATCTGGAGGTCTTGGATAGAAGATATCTAGTTTTGGTGCTGGTCAGGTATCAGTGCCTGGTATAATCATCTTCAGGAATATCAGTTTTGTAGTCAAAAGCACCTCAATGCTTTGACGTTATATAAACCTGGTCCTGACTGCAACATCCATGGCTAAAAATGCTTGAATCATCTAATTTAAAGGCAGTACTGTGTGACCAGTTACAACTTCAGAGAAATAAGAAATGAAAAGGAATATTGTTAGACCTGGTACCATTGGTGTGAGTCTCCCTTCCATTTTTTTCTGATTGCCCCCTCTGTTTTTGATCTGTTTGCAGGTTTTAGATGCTTTGGGCACTGTGCCACTGCTATTCAGTGCCACAGTGCAAGTGCTCCCTTTGTTAAATTGATGCATTGATTAGTGACTCCATGATTGGGTTATTTGATTTGCTTGTCAGACCCTAGCAGAGTGCACCATGTGTGCCTAGGGCTTGTAAATCAAATGCTGCTGGTGGGCGTGCAGCACTGGTTGTGCCACCCACAGAAGCAGCTTGTAAAAGTGTGTCTCAGGCCTGCCTTTGCAGAGCCTGTGTGCCGTCTGGTACTGCCATGTTGACTGGGCAAGTGCACCCACTTGCCAGTCCCTAAACCTCCCCTTTTCTGCATATTAGTCACCCCTATGGTAGGCCCAAGGGCAGGGTGCATTTTAAGTATAAGGTGGGACATGCCCTGGTGTGTGTGGCATGTCCTAATAGTGAATTACAGCCATTTTCGTTTTTCACTATTGCACGGCTACCTGTTCCCCATGGGCCAGAATGGGCAGTTTGATTATAACATCTTATAATCCTAACTGACTCAGGGAACTAGGTAGAAATTCGAGTTTAGTATGCCTGAACTCAGAATGATAAAATACATCTTTTAGCTCAGTTGGTTTTAACATTCTGGTGCCGATCACGATCCGGTAAAAAATTCCCCCGTGCGACTCGTATCGGGTCTTTTTACCGTACGAATCGTACAAGTGCCGTACGAACTGGCAATCACGATTCGCATGGTAAAAAGTCCATACGAACTGCACTGGGAATCATTCCCCACACGTCCTCGGGTCGGAAAATGTGTCCGACACGTCCTCGGACGATTTACCTTACAAACGTGAAAATCCAAGTCCGACCGAGGAATCACGATCCATCCCGTGCGTCCGAGGTTACAACCGTATGGAAAAAACACCGTCCGCACCGAACTCCTACAACAACCATGGAGACATGTGCCCGCATACGCGCCCAACACTCCCCCCAGCCCCCGTACGTCCGACACGTACCCCCCGTATATGTATACCCCCACCCGTCTAGGTACACCCCAGTACGTTCCAGTCGAACCCCCACCCCAGTACGTGTCATAGCCCCGTCTACCTACACCCCAGTACGTTCCAGTCGTACCCCCACCCCAGTACGTGTCGTACCCCCCGTGTACCTACACCCCAGTACGTTCGAGCCACACCCCCACCCCAGTACGTGTCATAGCCCCGTCTACCCACACCCCAGTACGTTCCAGTCGTACCCCCACCCCAGTACGTGTCGTACCCCCCGTGTACCTACACCCCAGTACGTTCGAGCCACACCCCCACCCCAGTACGTGTCATAGCCCCGTCTACCCACACCCCAGTACGTTCCAGTCGTACCCCCACCCCAGTACGTGTCGTACCCCCCGTGTACCTACACCCCAGTACGTTCGAGCCACACCCCCACCCCAGTACGTGTCATAGCCCCGTCTACCCACACCCCAGTATGTTCCAGTCGTACCCCCACCCCAGTACGTGTCGTACCCCCCGTGTACCTACACCCCAGTACGTTCGAGCCACACCCCCACCCCAGTACGTGTCATAGCCCCGTCTACCCACACCCCAGTACGTTCCAGTCGTACCCCCACCCCAGTACGTGTCGCACCCCCCGTGTACCTACACCCCAGTACGTTCGAGCCACACCCCCACCCCAGTACGTGTCATAGCCCCGTCTACCCACACCCCAGTACGTTCCAGTCGTACCCCCACCCCAGTACGTGTCGTACCCCCCGTGTACCTACACCCCAGTACGTGCGAGCCACACCCCCACCCCAGTACGTGTCATAGCCCCGTCTACCCACACCCCAGTACGTTCCAGTCGTACCCCCACCCCAGTACGTGTCGTACCACCGTCAATGTACACCCCCCCACCCCAGTACGTGTCGTACCACCGTCCATGTACACCCCAGTACGTTCCAGTCGTACCCCCACCCCAGTACGTGTCATACCACCGTCAATGTACACCCCCCCACCCCAGTACGTGTCGTACCACCGTCCATGTACACCCCCCCACCCCTGTACGTGTCGTACCACCGTCCATGTACACCCCAGTACGTTCCAGTCGTACCCCCACCCCAGTACGTGGCGTACCACCGTCAATGTACACCCCCCCACCCCAGGACGTGTCGTACCACCGTCCATGTACACCCCAGTACGTTCCAGTCGTACCCCCACCCCAGTACGTGGCGTACCACCGTCAATGTACACCCCCCCACCCCAGGACGTGTCGTACCACCGTCCATGTACACCCCAGTACGTTCCAGTCGTACCCCCACCCCAGTACGTGGCGTACCACCGTCAATGTACACCCCCCCACCCCAGGACGTGTCGTACCACCGTCCATGTACACCCCAGTACGTTCCAGTCGTACCCCCACCCCAGTACGTGTCGTACCACCGTCAATGTACACCCCCCCACCCCAGTACGTGTCGTACCACCGTCCATGTACACCCCAGTACGTTCCAGTCATACCCCCACCCCAGTACGTGTCGTACCACCGTCAATGTACACCCCCCCACCCCAGTACGTGTCGTACCACCGTCCATGTACACCCCCCCACCCCTGTACGTGTCGTACCACCGTCAATGTACACCCCCCCACCCCAGGACGTGTCGTACCACCGTCAATGTACACCCCCCCACCCCTGTACGTGTCGTACCACCGTCAATGTACACCCCCCCACCCCTGTACGTGTCGTACCACCGTCCATGTACACCCCCCCACCCCAGTACGTGTCGTACCACCGACCATGTACACCCCCCCACCCCTGTACGTGTCGTACCACCGTCCATGTACACCCCAGTACGTTCCAGTCGTACCCCCACCCCAGTACGTTCCTGGCGCACCCCCAACACAACCTCCTAAGTACGGAGCGCACCCCATGCCCCAACATCACAACCGCATGTACGAGTCGTACAAAGCCACACACAAGGACATAATCGTACAACCAAATGGCCCATGTACACACCGTACACACGCTCAAAACGCACGTACACAACAAGGACAAAACAAAACAACACAAGAATACACCATTCGAAAGGCACACAGCCACTAAACATGGCCAACAACCACTAAAATAACACAATCACTGACCTGCAACTGTCAAAAACAAACAGAGGCCCAATACACCACCACTCCTTATAACACACCCACCCAAAATTCAAACACTGCCACACCCACCCATGGACCAATGAAAAGGGCCCACACACACAAACCATGAGCCTTTGCAACAGACTCACTGCTGCCAGACACCACAGAACCAGACTACAAGCTACACCACATCTTACACTTGCACACCTTCACACGACCACCCTCACAAACACCCTCTCATCACATTCACACACACACACAACCATCCACACCCCCCCCAACATCCACACACCCCCCACACCCACACCATCCCCACCCACACCCCTCACCATGCCCACTACCAAGAATCCAAAGTTCAGTCACCGAGAGTTGGAGGTCCTTGTTGATCAAATCCTCAGAGTCGAGCCACGGGTCTTTGGAACATTGGTCAGAAGCACCAGCCAGGCAGCCAAAACAGCCATGTGGCAGACCATCGTCGATGCTGTGAATGCTGTTGCGGACACCAGGAGGACCAAGCAGGATTGCCAGAACAGGTGGTACGATCTGCGGAGGAGGGTCAGAGCCAAGAGGCAGGAGGAACACGACCAGGCCAACGCCACCGGAGGAGGGCCCTCCCGCAGAGCCGTACAGTACCATCCCTGGGAGGAGAGGGTGATGGCCATACTGCCGGTGGAGGCAGTTGAAGGAGTAGAAGGACTCCGAGACCCGGGTGAGTACACAAACAACGCACCTCACATGGGGGGAACTGCAACCACAACCAAAATTAATAACAGGCACGCAACCACCACAAGCCATCGCATTACTCAACCACACTCCATGAGCAGGCACATGCCACTGCTGCCACCATGCCCCATGCACCCAGCTGGACAATGTCAAGTCACAGGCCACAGAAGACAACAACACATGACACGGTAACCCGGATGGCGGGAGGCTGGGCACCAAGAATCACATAGTGCGACTCCAAAGCAGACAACAATGCCCTCTGCCCATATGGCCTAGGTCACAGCCAGACAAACACTGTGTCCCAACACAGGAATGACTTGCCAGCAAATGGCGGACGCCTTGCATCAACACATGGGGGTGAAGGCACTGTTTTGCACATGACAGCAGCTAATGAACAGCCAACATTGTGAAAGAGTGGCAGCACACACCACCACAGCAGCTGTGCACAGACACACAGCAGACAAAATGGGTGCCTGGAGATCAGAAACAAACTCACATCAACAGGCCAAGGGCCACTCAAAGATCTGCTAACAGTGTGTGCCCAGGAAGCTGGGCCAAGGTGACAGAGGGTGACACACGGAGGGAGGGAGAGGGGGACTCAGAGGGAGGGAGAGGGGGACTGAGAGGGAGGGAGACGGACAGAGGGAGGAGGCTGACACACAGAGGGAGGGAGAGGGGGACAGAGAGGGAGGGAGAGGGGGACAGAGAGGGAGGGAGACACAGGAAGATGGACACAGGGAGGAGGCTGACACACAGAGGGAGGGAGAGGGGGACAGAGAGGGAGGGAGAGGGGGACAGAGAAGGAGGGAGACACAGGGAGAGCAAATCAGTCCTTTGGTGTGTGGGAATGTCTGCTCGTCAGCAGGTGGACTGTGTGCATGTAGACAAGGGTGGCCAGTGCCAGAACCCCCCCTCTTCATCATGGCAAAACGCAGGGCCATGTCACAACCTGTACACAAGCACAAGGACAGCCACCTGCATCATATAAGTGTGTGGATCCACTCCATGTGCACATGTACAGTGCTACAAGGAAGGCGCAAATGCATGGCTCGCCACACATGCACACTCCACTGCTGACTGCAGTCACACTTGACGCAGCAAGTAAGACTGTGCCACACATAGTTAAAGGGGCCAAATTGGTGCCCAAGGGACACACACATGCATAAGTGCACTGTGAGTGGAATGCAAGACAGATCCTAATTCCAAGAGGAAATGTGCCAACTTTGTAACGGATGAAACATGGATGTTGCATGGATCAAAATTAACATTTTCTCTCTCACACACAGGTCAACGTCGTGCTGCACCCCCCAACACTGGGGGGGAACACTCACAGGACCCGGATCTGCAGGAGACCGATCCCACCGGCAGCGACCACTCTCACCACTCTGCGGACGACCCCGACCGACCTGGCCCCTCTGGTGTCCAACCACCTGCAGCACCTGCGTCAGGTACAACCGTGCCAACCACCACCCCCACTCCTGCCACATCCCAGGAGACACCCAGGATCCCTGCCCCAACACCACAATGCAGCCAGGCTCGCCAGGAGGGATACGGTGTCCCGGGCACCCAGGAGGAGGCAGGCGACAACGCCAATGCCACCCCTCAGGGGTCCCGGAGACCCGATGTGCCCACAAGTGCAGGCCAGACGCAAGTGGGCAGGGGTGGTGGGAGTGGAGGACGGCGGAGGCGCGAGCCTGACCAGTTGGCTGGGGATCCGGTATTTTCCCATGTCCGTAACATCCTGGACTCATACCGGCAGGACACCACGGGCATGGCCCAGGTTGTGTCCGTCCTCGAGGGGATCAAGGTCCAGCAGGCCCAGCAACATGCGGAGCTAATAGCCTGTCTACAGGTACACCAACGGAGGATGGAGGACAGACAGGCTGAGCAAGTGACGGCGTCCCAGGGGATTCACGCTGAACTCCGTCGGATGGCCGACACCATGGCCGACCCTCCCTGTGCCAGAAGGCGGAGAACATCACCACCCACAGGGAGGGATCATGAGGAGGAGGAGGAAACATCCGACGGAGCATCCCAGACGTCGTCACGGCCTGCTGCTGAGGTTCCCCGCAGGAAGCCGGGTCGTCCACGGAAAGGACCGTGAGGGTGGCTGCTACATCACCATCTCCCAGGACACCTGGCCTGGCACCTGGCCCACTGGAGCAACAGCATCACAGCATCAAGAGACATTCTCTGCCACATGGCCCTGCTGGTCACTGGCTGACCAATGTTGACAAAGACTGTGGCATGGACTCTGAGGATTTCCAATGGCAAGGACACCAACTCCCCTACTGAACTTTGGATTCCCTAATCCCGGAAAGCCCCTCACTTTGTCCCCCCCCCCCCCAATAATAAATCACACTATTAAGAGTAGATGCCTGCTGGTAGCATTATTACCTAACATGTGTCTTGTACAGTCTAAACATGCCTGAGTCATCTGTTCACTTCAACCATCCACACCCTGGGGCCTGAGTCTGGCACAGGACACATGGGTCACAGTTTATTAGGCAAGACAGACATGGAGCACCATACACACCCGTGATGGTCAGAACCAGCTGAGGGGGTGGCCGAACAACCGTGCTGACAGACACATTGAGTACAGCAACAGTCATGCGCAGAGGTCAGGGATCCTGGCCCGTGTCCTGGGGGGCACCCAGGTATGTGTAGACAGGTGGCAGAACCATGTCCTGCAAGCTTGAGTCCGGTGGATGCAGAGAATGGGGTCATGGACAACGTTGGATGCATGGGGATGGCACATGTCACAATACCCACACAGTCATGGACATCATGCACAATACACAGTCTCAGCACACACACACAGCTTGCATCTTGCCACTCGACACATTGACACATAGCCACAATCAGGGAATACCATGCCAGACATGCAGGATGCACCGTGCCAACACACCAGCATTGACTGAGAAGAGGCACCTTGGAGGCATAGGGACACCTTTAATAGTCATGTTTTTGGGATTGCAGAGGCAACTTGAAGTACACATGAACACATCATGTGGAGTAACATGTGGCTCCAACACTGGCACCCCCCTTCTGCAGCACAAATGCGTGATAGCCATGGAACTGGCACACAAGTGTCGGCTAACAGCTAAATACCCACAGCTGCTCACGGAGAGCCTGCCATACACCATACATCCGCTGATGTGGAAGTCCCACGCCATGTCAAGACAATGTTAACCGTATGTGTCCGAGGGCAGTGTCACACACATTGATGCCATCATCACAATCCACTATCCCATCACTGATGACTGACAACCAGGCAGCCCATCTATTCAGGTGTACCCAGCTGCATGTCGTGTCCCATGGGGATGCCACATGTCTGCAGAGGAACCAAACCCCGACCGGGGCAGTGTGCACACATCGTGAACAACTGCCACACCCAATACACCCCAGATGCATCCCTTACCCCATGGAGACTTCCAAACGTGTCCGTGCCTGTAACGCTGAGTCAGCCCACGATGTCATGTCCATGAGGAATAGCAGTGCCACAACAATGCAACCAGCAAACGGCATGCGCAGGTACCTGGGGAAGAGAGACACACAAGAAGTCAGCCACAAAAAGCACAGCCACTTGCATGTGCAGTTACTCGACACATGTATGGATGACAACATGCTAGGTCACAATTATGACTGGGGAAATACTACCATCACTGCCACCATCACTCCAGTGACACACCCACACACACCTCTGACCCACGTGCCATACATGCAGGTGGAGACACACATCACAACGCATGCCACACGGGGACCAATGCGTGCACACTCAGACCCTGGTACTCACCACTAAGCAAAGAAGTCGCGTATGAGCCGAGTCCGGATGTCCTCTTGCGGCTCCACATCCTCCACATCACTAGCCCCATTGCCAAGCCCTTCGTCCTCCACGGGTGGATGGTCCTCGTCATGTTGATTCAGGATGAGTGGCACAGCTCTTTCAACTGCCATGTTGTGCAGCATGCAGCAGACCATGAAGATCTTGCAGACCTTCGCCGGGGCATAAGGGAGTGCACCGCCGGTCTTGTGGAGGCACCGGAATCGGTTCTTCAGCATGCCAAACGTCCTCTCTATCACTCGCCTTGTCCGGCCATGGGCGGTGTTATAGCGGAGCTGGGCCGGCGTGATGGGGTTGCGGAGAGGTGTCAGCAGCCAAGGCATGTTGGGATAGCCAGCGTCCCCTACATGGGAAGCACATGGACATCGTTAGAACTGGTGTAGCGGTCGTGCTGGTCGGCTATACAGAATACAGGACAGACAGACTGTACCCACCAACAACACATGCCCGTTCGTTGCGCAGCTGCATCATCATATCAGGCATCCCGCTACGCCTCATGATGTAGGCATCGTGTGCTGATCCTGGGAAACGAGCACAGACATGTGAAATCACCATATTGGACAGACACACCACAAGGGCATTGATGGAGTGGTAGTGCTTCCGATTGCGGTACGCCACCTCCCGTGCGTGTGGTGGTACCAAACCTACATGTGTCCCATCTATGGACCCAATGACATGGGGCATCCCTCCCAGGGCATAGAATCCACGCTTGACCTCAGTCATCTGTTCAGGGGTTGGGAACTTTATGAAGTCATCCAGGTGAATCAACATGGCCTCCAAGAAATCATGCAGCACACCGCTGAACATGCTCTGGGACATGCCACCAACATGAGCTATGGTATTTTGGAAGGTACCCGTGGCAAGAAAATGTAGGGCAGCCATTACCTTCAGCTGGGGTGTCAGTGCCGTAGGATACCTGTGCTGCGGTTGCAGGTGTGGTGCCAGTCTCGCCGTCAGCTCCAGAATCAACGGTTGGATGAAGCGGTAGAGCCGGATCCTGTCATTCTCCTGCATGGTAGCCAAGTCTGGAATTCTTCGGGCAACAGGAGGCGCTCTGCAGTAATTTGGAAGTGACAAGGAAGAGTGAGTGCACTACGAGAACAACTCATGTCTACTGAGCACATGTAAATCTGGCAATACATACATGCCACATAGGGAGTCAGGCATGTGCTACATGCCCAGGACACGTATGGATGCAAGGTGACACTCCTTCCAAAACCCAGCTACACACGGTGATTGAGAACCTCCCCATGCCACGCCATGGAAATAGCTGTGTCCCAGTGCAAGTGCACTGCCCGACGCAAGACAGGAGTGACATACACCCACACATCAGCAGAAGTGTGATGCCGATTGCAGAGACTGGTAGCGGAACACTTGAGCCACAGGTCACATGACATTACACTAGTCCAGCCCACACACCTTGCCATGAAGGTGCACATGTCATGACTCACCACACATTCCTTGTGAGTTTGCTGACATGGCCTTGTCACGCTACTCCGTGTCCCATGCATACATGTGCACCTCACATCCGATAACACATGTGGCATGGTGTTGGGAACAGTGTGCAATGACAATCTACACACAGCCACATGTTGGTTGCTGCAACGGCTGCAGCTTTTGAGGGTGCTACAACATCAACCTGATGTAAATCCCGGACACATATATGGCATAGTCACATTGTGCACTGTGGGTAGTGACAAGTCATGTGTCATGACCCCTGTACCGGGCATCATGGGACACTTCCGTGTGTTGGTGTCCGTGCCATGCCAGTGACGCTCACCCCAAGTGCGCAGTCCCACATGCACACATGTCAAAGGAGTCAAGGGCATGCCTGGCACACATTGCACCCTCACACAGTACACATGTACACATCTCATCATACATCTGGTGCCTTCTCCACTCAGGAGGCATGTTCCACATCACAGCCTGTGACACCTGTGCCCCACACATGTAGTAATGCACAGATGATGCCTTGATGTCCATTCCTGGACAAGTATGTCCATCCATGGACAAGTATGTCCGCCCTATTCCTACATGTGTGTCGCCTATCACCACAGTGATGTGTAAAAACCGCCGTACTGCTGCTGAGAGGGCCTGTGCATGTTCCCAAATCACTGTGGGAGTGCTGCCGTATGTGTACCCATCGTGATGGCGAGCGTACAGGCATTAGTACGGTCCGTACCACTACGGGTACGCATACGCGTGCAGACCCATAGTGATAGTGAGCGTAGATGCGAGTGTACGGTCCGTACCACTACGGGTACGCATACGCGTGCAGACCCATAGTGATAGAGAGCGTAGATGCGAGTGTACGGTCCGTACCACTACGGGTACGCATACGCGTGCAGACCCATAGTGATAGTGAGCGTAGATGCGAGTGTACGGTCCGTACCACTACGGGTACGCATACGCGTGCAGACCCATAGTGATAGAGAGCGTACATGCGAGTGTACGGTCCGTACCACTACGGGTACGCATACGCGTGCAGACCCATAGTGATAGAGAGCGTACATGCGAGTGTACGGTCCGTACCACTACGGGTACGCATACGCGTGCAGACCCATAGTGATAGAGAGCGTACATGCGTGTGTACGGTCCGTACCACTACGGGTACGCATACGCGTGCAGACCCATAGTGATAGAGAGCGTAGATGCGAGTGTACGGTCCGTACCACTACGGGTACGCATACGCGTGCAGACCCATAGTGATAGTGAGCGTAGATGCGAGTGTACGGTCCGTACCACTACGGGTACGCATACGCGTGCAGACCCATAGTGATAGAGAGCGTACATGCGAGTGTACGGTCCGTACCACTACGGGTACGCATACGCGTGCAGACCCATAGTGATAGAGAGCGTACATGTGTGTGTACGGTCCGTAACACTACGGGTACGCATACGCGTGCAGACCCATAGTGATGGAGAGCGTAGGCATGCATGTACGGGCCGTTGCCATGCATTTGGGGTGCCCTAGGGCCCCGAAACGCACCGTACCTGTGTGTGATGCTCCAAATTACATAGGGGACAAGTATTAAGGCCTACATGCATGCTGGTTGTCATGGAGACCAAGTTCAAAATTCGAAATTGTTCTGGAAGGTGCACAGCAGAAGTCAGTTGGAATTCTTCTACTTTGTTGCAATGTGTTTGTGGGGCTGACATCATGCAGGAGAATGAAACCGATAGAGAACCCACAGACTGCTAGCTTTGAAGGGATTGGTGGAAACATAGGATGCAAATGTGAGTGACCAATCACTCTGTACTCCTGTGCATGAGACTGGGCAGAAGGGCACATATAAGGCAGCCAGGTCCCATGCACATCTTTGCATTCGTCGACCCAGCTGCTGCTACTGATTCCCTGGAACCATGTCAAGGGCTGTGGAGAGGACACAGCCATTCACCCTGGAGGAGAACATGGCTCTGCTGGATGTGATCCTCCCACAGTACTCCATGCTGTATGGGCGACCAGGGTATCAGGTGAGTGCATAGGCCACTGCCACAGACTGTCCCTATGTTGTGACTGTGACTTCTGCCATTGCGTCCAGGTGTCACACACATGCCATGTACTGTCGGGGGGGTCCCAGGGGGGGGTGCCTGATGTCTCCCAGCAGTGCCCTGAGACAGGAGGGGTGGGGGCCTATCACTCCCAGCAGTGCCCTGAGACAGGAGGGGTGGGTATGGAGTCCTCCCAGCAGTGCCCTGAGACAGGAGGGGTGTGTGCAGAGTCCTCCCAGCAGTGCCCTGAGACAGGAGGGGTGGGTGTGGAGTCCTCCCAGCAGTGCCCTGAGACAGGAGGGGTGGGGGCCTATCACTCCCAGCAGTGCCCTGAGACAGGAGGGGTGTGTGCAGAGTCCTCCCAGCAGTGCCCTGAGACAGGAGGGGTGTGTGCAGAGTCCTCCCAGCAGTGCCCTGAGACAGGAGGGGTGGGTGTGGAGTCCTCCCAGCAGTGCCCTGAGACAGGAGGGGTGGGGGCCTATCACTCCCAGCAGTGCCCTGAGACAGGAGGGGTGGGGGCCTATCACTCCCAGCAGTGCCCTGAGACAGGAGGGGTGGGGGCCTATCACTCCCAGCAGTGCCCTGAGACAGGAGGGGTGGGTGTGGAGTCCTCCCAGCAGTGCCCTGAGACAGGAGGGGTGGGGGCCTATCACTCCCAGCAGTGCCCTGAGACAGGAGGGGTGTGTGCAGAGTCCTCCCAGCAGTGCCCTGAGACAGGAGGGGTGTGTGCAGAGTCCTCCCAGCAGTGCCCTGAGACAGGAGGGGTGGGTGTGGAGTCCTCCCAGCAGTGCCCTGAGACAGGAGGGGTGGGGGCCTATCACTCCCAGCAGTGCCCTGAGACAGGAGGGGTGGGGGCCTATCACTCCCAGCAGTGCCCTGAGACAGGAGGGGTGGGGGCCTATCACTCCCAGCAGTGCCCTGAGACAGGAGGGGTGGGGGCCTATCACTCCCAGCAGTGCCCTGAGACAGGAGGGGTGGGTGTGATGCACAGTGTGAGCCTTGATCATTGATTGTGACATTGCCATCATTCCACCTGTGTACCCACTGTGGCACGTACTGCTTTTTCCCTCACCAGGGGATGATGTCCCTATGACAAAGGTGCAATGCGTTGGCTGCATGACATGCCTTGTGGTAACCAGCTGATTTGTACCCATATGTCTCTCTGTGACATGTGGCTGGTGTATTGATGTGGTGTCACTTGTTCCTCCTCACAGGTAGGCGCCACTGCCAAGGAGCAGATCTGGCTGACCGCCGTCAGTGCCGTGAGGGGTGTGGATGGTCGGAGGCGGAGCCTGCCCCAGGTGAGAAAACGCTGGCAGGATATCCGGTGCTGGACGCGGAGGATTGCACGGCTCCTGCTGGGGGACTCACCTGAGAGCCACAAGAACCGCGGCCGCCGCCGTCTGAGCCACCTCCACAGGCGTGTGCTGCCGGTGGTCTTTCCAGACCTGGAGAGGCGCTTACAGGCGATGCAGCAGCCGGAAGGGGGTAGGTACATGTGTGTTCGTTGTGTGTCACCGGCATTTGTAAGGGCACAGTAGCATGAATTAACTGGCAGGGTTTAAAGGTGCTGTGCAGATCCTGTTTGCCCCAGTATAGCGCTGTGCCCCTGCCACCCTTCCCCTCCTTGCAATGTGTTCCCTGGTCTGTGTGTAGTCACTCCTTCACAAGGTGATGTAGGCTGGCGCTTTGTCCACGAGAACAATGACTGTAGCATCATGTGTGGGGGTGGTGTGTAACAGGTTGTGGGACCTTGCCTGTGCACTGTCAAGTTCACTGCATGTGGGTTACATGTCAGTTGGCACTGATGCTGACTCCAGACATGGGAGTTGGTCTCTCATGTGTCATGCCTTACAGCGCGCATGTCCTATGTGGTGGCCTGTGACATGATGTGCATGAGTGTGCGATACACATAGTGCAGGGATGGTGACGTGTGTTGCAGTCATTACCATTCAGTAGCATGTAGTTGCGTGCCCACTGCTGTCCCCTGGGGCACCTTTTCCTCAGTGGTGTATGTGTCATCATAAACGTGGACAATCTCAGTGTCTACAGCGTAGGTTGTGCTCTGTGCCATTGTCCCCTGTCACCATGTATATAGACGTGCTATTTTGTACAGGTGTCCACTGTGCAGCCTGACCTGATTGTCCTTCTTCATACTCACAGTTGCCAGTGCCTGTGTGTCTTTTTATACTCATCTGAGGATGGGCACTGGTACCTCATTATTTGTACAGGCGCACCTTGGCTGTTTGGCGTCCAATCTTGCTTTTTGCCTGCCCCTGTGTGTATCACCCAGACTATGAGATGTTGGTGCCACCTGTGTCTCAACAATTTGCCTCGTGTAGGGTCTTGTTGGGGCGGGCAATGCCTATGTGTTAACTCCTGATTTCCACTTGCTGGGTCTGGGCAGTGTGTGATGTGTCTGGACACACACGCAAGGTGCAGTGACCGAGTCATGTTGTGCATGTTTTCAGCATTACCTATGCAGCATGTGTCTCAAGTTCATGGATATGCTCCCTGGTCATCGGTATTTTCGCCAACGCTGTGTGGTGCAGATGCAGTGCTGGATTGTCCCCAGGGCCTGGGTGCTATGTCAGACTCCGTTTCCTGTGTTTAGCTATTGTCTCATGCTCTCCATGGTATTTCAGTGGCATGGTGGCTCAACCAACTGTGTGTTTCATGCCCTACATCGGTACCCTGTTCAGTAGATGTTAGGGATCTTCCTTTTCAGGCCATGCAATGTTACCAATGTAGATTGGACTCATGTGACAGATGTGTACAGGTGTCTGATTAATTTCTGTCTCTCCACCCTGCCCACAGCATCGTCGGGGGACACAGAGGGAGACATGGACACAGACCAGGCGGAGGGACCGAGCACCAGTGCCAGCCGTGACATCGGGTCTGGCACATCGAGTGGGACAGAGGCGGAGGAGAGTGTGGCCGAGGACCTGTCGACTGGCACATCAGACTACGAAGCTGACAGGTCCGAGGAGGATGTCTCCGAGTGGGCGGAGGCTGCACCAGCAGCTGACAGCGGAACAACACCTCGCACCGCCCCCTCAGTTTCCACCAGCCGCCTCCCACTTGCTCGTGTCCCTTCCCAGCGTGCCCGGTCACAGCATGTCTCCTTCCTGCCAGGCACCGCACCCCCTGCCCCTGTCTCCACTGCTGCCGCCAATGCAGAGTCTGTGGACATCCAGCGGCAACTGCAGGTTGGTCAGGCTGCGATCCTTAATGTCCTCCATGCCCTCGGCAAAACCCTCACCAACATCGAGGCTTTCTTGGAGGGCATTCATTCATCGCAGGCTGACCAACGCAACTTGCTGAGGTCCATAGACTCCACACTGACTGCAGCAGTGGGTCTCCTGCAGCGCGACCTCCCCCCACCTACCCCTGCCCCATCCACACTTCCCACTCCCAAGCCTGTCCCACGTACACCCAGACGTCGGCATGCACCCACATCAACGGACACGGGCACCACACCAGCAGGGAAGGTCCACCGCACTCCTCCTGACACGCACACACAGGGTGAGGTAGGCACACCCACTGGGTCGGGGGGCAAACGTGTGACACGCAGCCATAGTGGGAGTCCGCATTCCACCCAGTCCACTCCCTCCAAATCCCCTCCCCTCAGCTCTCCTGGCCACATCTCCCCCAAGGACTCCTTCATGGCCGCTCTGTCCCTGAGCCCCACAGTTACACCACCACGCAAGCGGTCAAGGAGGTCCCCGGTCAGGGTGGTTGAGTCTCCCCCCCTGTCTCCACCCTCCCCCGGTGGCGCTGCGACCCATCCCTCTGACCCCCCCCCCTCCTTGGGGCCTGAGGTCCCTTCGGGTGCAGGGGACTCCCTGGAGGACCTTGCAAAGGTGTGTAGTGCCATCCTGGCCTCCGCATTTGGCACTGACCCACCCCCTGTGGTGGAGTCCTCCATCCCTGCACCCACAACGCCGCCCCTTTGCCCTGATGTCCCTGCGGTGCCTGTTGCTTCCCCCCCCCCTGATGCCCTCACCAGTGTGGAAGACGATGCCATTTGACTGTGCAGGCAAGGTAGGGGACACGCATCCCACTGTGTCCCCCATCCAGCTGAGAATCATTGACTGCCCTATGGGCTTTGTGAAGATTGTACTGCCTGCGATCCACGGACATTGTGCTCATGCTGAATAAAGCTTAATTTTGTTTTCATTATCACACTACTGCTATGCTGGTATTGGTGTTGGTGGGGCTGCTACATGGTTTTGGGTGGTGTGTAAGGGTTTAGGTGTGTGGGATATGTAGTAGTGTACTGCTCATTGGTGGGACCCTGTGATCTGTGTGCCATCACAAGGTGTTGGCTAACTTTCTTTGTTCATGTAAGCAGTTGCTGCATGGTGCACTTGTCCCAGGGTGTATTCCTTCCTCTGTGGACCCAGCTTTCTTCCCTGCAGGGTGTTCCCAATGTTTAGCGCAGAGCTGTGTCTACATGAGCTGTGTGTGTGACGGAGCCCTTCTACTTTGGCCATGCATGCAGGGCCATGTCTCCACCTGCAACAATCGTGGCATCCTTGGTGATCACTGTACTTGTGTGTGGAGTCTGTTGACATGAGTTCATGGGGACATGTTCCCTTGTAGCCAGTATGCATGTGGATAATTCTGGCCTCACACACATGTGTTACACCCCTCCTGTCTCAAGGCACTGCTGGGAGGACTCTGCACCCACCCCTCCTGTCTCAGGGCACTGCTGGGAGGACTCTGCACACACCCCTCCTGTCTCAGGGCACTGCTGGGAGTGATAGGCCCCCACCCCTCCTGTCTCAGGGCACTGCTGGGAGGACTCTGCACCCACCCCTCCTGTCTCAGGGCACTGCTGGGAGGACTCCACACCCACCCCTCCTGTCTCAGGGCACTGCTGGGAGTGATAGGCACCCACCCCTCCTGTCTCAGGGCACTGCTGGGAGGACTCTGCACCCACCCCTCCTGTCTCAGGGCACTGCTGGGAGGACTCTGCACCCACCCCTCCTGTCTCAGGGCACTGCTGGGAGGACTCTGCACACACCCCTCCTGTCTCAGGGCACTGCTGGGAGTGATGGGCACCCACCCCTCCTGTCTCAGGGCACTGCTGGGAGGACTCCACACCCACCCCTCCTGTCTCAGGGCACTGCTGGGAGTGATAGGCCCCCACCCCTCCTGTCTCAGGGCACTGCTGGGAGGACTCTGCTCCCACCCCTCCTGTCTCAGGGCACTGCTGGTAGGACTCTGCACACACCCCTCCTGTCTCAGGGCACTGCTGGGAGGACTCTGCACACACACCTCCGATTTCAGGATATGTACGCTTGGAACATACACGGTGGGGGTACGCTCAATGCATTCGAGGTGAGGGTACGAGTCTACTTACACTGGTGTGGTGGGGGTACGCTCCATGCATACGCGGGTGAGGGTACGGGGCGAACTTACACTGTTGGGCCGGGGGGTACGCTCCTTGCATACGCGGGTGGGGGTACGGGTCGTACTTACACTGTTGGGCTGGGGGGTACGCTCCTTGCATACGCGGGTGGGGGTACGGGTCGTACTTACACTGTTGGGCTGGGGGGTACGCTCCATGCATACGCGGGTGGGGGTACGGGTCGTACTTACACTGTTGGGCTGGGGGGTACGCTCCTTGCATACGTGGGTGGGGGTACGGGTCGTACTTACACTGTTGGGGTGGGGGGTACGCTCCATGCATACGCGGGTGGGGGTACGGGTTGTACTTCCACTGTTGGCATGGGGGGTACGCTCCATGCATACGCGGGTGGGGGTACGGGTCGTACTTACACTGTTGGGGTGGGGGGTACGCTCCATGCATACGCGGGTGGGGGTACGGGTCGTACTTACACTGTTGGGCCGAGGGGTACGCTCCTTGCATACGCGGGTGGGGGTACGGGTCGTACTTACACTGTTGGGCTGGGGGGTACGCTCCTTGCATACGCGGGTGGGGGTACGGGTCGTACTTACACTGTTGGGGTGGGGGGTACGCTCCATGCATACGCGGGTGGGGGTACGGGTCGTACTTACACTGTTGGGCTGGGGGGTACGCTCCTTGCATACACGGGTGAGGGTTCGAGTCGTACTTACACTGTTGGGGTGGGGGGTACGCTCCATGCATACGTGGGTGGGGGTACGGGTCGTACTTACACTGTTGGGCTGGGGGGTACGCTCCTTGCATACGCGGGTGAGGGTTCGAGTCGTACTTACACTGTTGGCATGGGGTGTGCGCTCCATGCATACGCGGGTGGGGGTACGGGTCGTACTTTCACTGTTGGGGTGGGGGGTACGCTCCTTGCATACGCGGGTGAGGGTTCGAGTCGTACTTACACTGTTGGCATGGGGGGTGCGCTCCATGCATACGCGGGTGGGGGTACGGGTCGTACTTTCACTGTTGGGGTGGGGGGTACGCTCCTTGCATACGGGGTGGGGGTAGGGTCCGTACATATTCGTCCCCACGCTATGTGATGTTTGTGCGGCCCGTACCCAGGCCTTTGCCACGTGGGTGCGATCCGTCCCGCCATTGTTGGGGTGACGTGTGTGGGCGTGGTCCGACTCGTACCCACGCTCTTCAGGCGTGGGTACGGGACGTACCTGTCTGGTTGTGTTGCCGGTTCGCGTGGTGACGGACTTCCGTTGTGGCGGTCGCTGGCTTATCAGGACACGCCCACACCCCCTCGTGGTGACCAGGGCATGGGAGTCAGGTATGTCCAGGCCATGTGTGGTGTGTGACTTATGTGGTTGTTTTGTGGCCTGCCCTGGTCCTGCCACCCCCACCCCACCCCACTTTCCACCCTCCCTTAGTTATTCTGACCTTCTGCGGCGTCTGCGTCGTAACCTGTAGAGGAGGTGGACTGCTATGAGGGCAGGGATGACTCGTAGGTTCGGGTCCATGTCTGTCCGTCGCGTACTGGTACTCCTTGCTCGCGTCGTCCTGTCGCGTACGGGTCCTCCTTGATCGCGTCGTCCTGTCGCGTACGGGTCCTCCTTGGTGGCGTCGTCCTGTGTGTCCGTCACGTACTGGTCCTCCTTGTTCGCGTCGTCGTCTGTCCGTCGCGTACTGGTGGTCCTTGTTCGCGTCGTCCTGATTTCCCGGCAGTTTTTGGCTGCCGCAAAATATTCACCGTGCGGGGTGACGTCGGTGCGAATCGTGATTCCTGGGTCGTGAATGGCTGGCTGCGAGCGTCCCGACGTCAGGTCGGCGCTTTCCCGGATCGCATTGGTAGGTGTTTTTTTGTTCGGTCGGGCTTTTTTACGATTCGTACGGTAATGGTGTACCCGTGCGAATCGTAATTCCTTGTTTGTGAAAATTGACGACCGGGTACGCGTCGGGCGGAGATTGTGCTCCGTCCGACGGTTCGTACCGGGTTTTTGCAGGTTCGTGATCGGCACCTCTGTGTTTGACAATACCACTTTTAGAAAGTAGGTATTTTCTTGCCTAACTATCCAAGCCTGCCTCTGCTAGGTTGTGTATTCCTTGTCTGGAGTTTGAGGGACAGGGGCTGGGGGATTCCAGGAGACAGGGTGAGTCAGCACAGGGCTAAATAGAGAGATCTGCATGCAGATGGGTGGGAGGAGTTGCACCTGGGACCTGAATAGGGCTGTGCCTTCGCTCCACAATGCTGGCTCCACCTCCTGTGGTGCGTCTGATGTCCCTGGCCTACACTGTGAAAGGAAAGAAGAAGTCTTGTCAACAAAGTGCTCCAGGACTGACCAGAACTGGTTTGGACTAGGTAATGGCCTCTCTGCCTTCAGAGAACAAAGAGAAAATGAGTATAAAAGGGGGGACCAAGACCCCAGAATTTTAGATCACTTCTGGAACAACAAGATGAACCTCTGCCACGGAGAAGAACCAAAGGAAGCTGTAGGAGCTGGACTGCCAGCGTGCTGTGTTGTTGGGTTGCCCTGCAGTGGTGTCTTCATTGCCAAGGAGAGGAGAAAGAACTTTTACAGAAATGTCATCATCTTGCAGAATATTACTCCAAGGGCTTAAACTTGTGCTTGCCTCCTGCTGAAGTCTCAGGGACAAAATACTTCACCACCAGCACCCCTCTGAATTTCCTTGCTGGGAATTCTGTCTGCAGATGCCTGCGTGTCGCTGGAAGCGCGACGCAACTAGAAGAAGCGTGTCGCCGCCGCAGCTGTTGCCGTCGCATTGCTGGAGAAGCGTGCCGCGCCACACCAGAGAAGCGTTTCTTTGTCGCAGCTGTTTGCCATCGCATCACCGGAGAAGCGTGACGCAGGGCCTGTCGCGGCTCCAAAGTACAGAGTTCGCCGCACGGCTGGCAGGCGTGCACGCATCGTCTACACATCATCGCATCAAGGGCCTCATCTTATCGCATTGCACCGGATTGTCGCATCGCATCGTGGCGGTCATCTTGCCGCATCGCAACTGGGCCGCAGTACGAGAATCTACGCATCACCTCCACTCCGGTAAGGATTAAGAGGCATCCCCTACTCTACGCAAGCATTGAGGCACGATGCATCGTCTCCCCCAAAGCAAGGAACTGACACATCTCCAAAGCTGCGAGCATTTTGTTTATTTTGCGTTACGCATCCAGGTACTTTTGTGAGAACCTTGTCGCATTTACCATCAACTTGAACTAAGTTACTTCTACCATCTTTAAGTCGATTTTGAGTACAGTATTGTGGATTTTTGTCGTTTGTGGTCTTGTGTTAAGTCTATATAAAGAATACTTATTTTTATAAAACCTGTGTGGTGTCCATCTGTAGTGTTTTCACTGTATTACTGTACGTATTCACAAATGCTTAACACACTGCCTCTTAGATAAGCATGTCTGCTCGTGCCAAGCTACCAAGGGGGTTAGCAGGGGTTATCCAGTAGTGTAATCCCCCTTCCCTGACTTAGAAGCAAGGGTCCCTATTTGGTCAATGGTACCTACCCCAGTTCTAAAAAATATCATGCAAGAATAACCACACATGCTGGAATCAAATAGAAATTAAGCTATGTTATGTCTGAGGTACTCTTTAACATTACAAAGTGGCTCAGGATTCTTACCTATGAGAATTAACAATGGGCTCATGAATCTGAACTTAAAAAGTCTCCTTCCATTGGTAACAAATGGATCTTTTGGGTTGTTCATAGAGTCTATGTTCACACCAAAGGAGGTGCTAATGACCACATCAATACTGTATGAGCCAAACATCCTGGGCAGAAAGAAAATATAAATGGAGTTATTCATTATGTAGCTCAAATCCAAATCCTAGAGCAAAACCATCAATAACATCTTCCGAAGCATTACTTTTAAGTGATATGTATGTGTGGATTCCAAATACCAGCACTATGCAAAACTATCCCACCCTCGTATCTATAAGCTGCAACAGAATTCTATACAATTGTATAGAGTCTAAACCTGGGTATCAGGAATCAGGTAAACGGAGACTTACTAGTACATTGGATTTATAAGGCTTACATCATTACCAAGTGAATATATTTTCAAGTTTTTTTATGTGGCGATTCAAATACTGTGCAGCATGAGTCAAGCAAACAGTCAACATACATACAAATTTAAAGAGATTTGTCTAATGATAGAAAAAAAAATGTTCTCTATAGGTTTCTGAACTTTCCTTTATTAGAAATGTTTCCTTGAAATTGTGGTTTAATCTGTTCACACCACACCAATCTGTTCATGCCACGCCTCCAACTCACATCTTTCTGCAAGGATGGTCAAAACAGAAATACCTTTGCTAAAAGGATGAAGTTGAAGTTGAAGGATGAAGTTGAAGTTGACTTAAGCCCCGATTCTGAGTGGGTCAGAATACAAGTGGTATTTTCAGCACCTGGTAATGCTTTACACCGGTGTGTAGTATTTACCAGCTGTGGTAAATATCTACTATTCTGAGTTTTTTTGGTGAAAATTAGTTATAAAATGCAGGGTCAGTGTTTACCGTAACAAATTGCTCATGTTCTGCCTTCTTTTTACCACCCTTTTTCTCTGATACATTTTGATAGGAATTAACAACTTAAATGTGTGAGGTCAATATTGTGAAAGGTATGGTGTTTACTGCAACCACCATTCCCTTAGATGTTCACTTATCAGTTTGACCATACCCAGAACCTTCCTTCTTTAAACCTCGCAGCCTAGCCCACACCCATTTTCAACCTTATACAGCACATTCTTTTAAATCCCACATTTTTCAAGTGGTTTCAATAACAAGGACTCACACTCTAAACCCTCTTTGCAAACCCCGCAAAACCAAAGCTTTTCCTTTCCATTTTCAAGTCTTTTAAACCATGTATAAACTAAATCATGCTCCACACACCTTTAAAATCCATCAGTGTTGAAATCCCATTACTCTTTACACTGTCAGTCATTTAGTACCCACCATGTTACATCCAACCCCAACACTGTTAGTATCTAACCTGCTCATCACATCTCACAAACTTTTGACACCAGCTACATCAAACAGAGGCCAATCATTTCTCTTGCCTTTTTAGCTCACAGAAATGTAAATTCTTCAACTTCCCCATATGCTATAACCAGTCCCACATCCCCTTAACATCATTACTCAGTTCCACAATTGTCAGTATTCATTCAACCATAAAGTCACAAAAGAAAGGTAGACTAATCAATGATAGGACTTTTGTAGATGAACAGAACTTGCTTCATAACTTGCAAATAAGGTTTTGACAATCAAGAAGCACTGATCCCAAATCAACAGACATAAATGAAGAATAGGGGTGGGCAGAATTTGCGTAGTCGCGCTACGCAAAGCTCAGCGAAACGGTAAAAAATCTCCGCGAGCACGCAAAAGTTCCGCAAGCATGCGGAATTGCTTGTTCAGCCCATTCACGATGCTTTTTTCTTGTTCGCGAACGCTGTTTGCGTGCTCAGGGAGAAATATCTTGCAAACACGCATTTTTAAAGCAAGCAAGCAAAAAATTCCGCGAGGCCGCGGATCGCAGAATTTTGGGCAATTCCACATTCTCCGCGGAACGCGAAATTACCCAAATTCCGCAAGCGGAACAGAATTTACCACCCAGGCCTAATGAAGAACTTTTCCAGAATGGAGAAAGACAAACCAGAAGAGCTAACATTCCTTCACGTGCCACTAATAATGTGGGCCAAAACATACTTCAATAATCAGTACAATCCATGTAGATGATTTGGCATTATTTCTTACTCTTACTTCAGAAGAAAGTAATATGAAGCTAGTTTTTGAGACCATAAAAAAGGTTTTGTATCAACTCAGGATATAAGATAAATGCTACCAAGAGACAGGTTCTATTGATAAACTTTGAACCCCTAGATCTAACCCTTGAATGCTGAAGTATGGTAACCACCAACCCAATCAGTTTTTATGAGTACTATTTACTGCATCATTAGAAGATATTTTTAGTTTAAATTATGCTTGATTACTTGTTGAAATAAAGCAAGAATTCAATCAGTGTTACCATTTACCTCTCTTGATAATAAGTAGGATTAAAATAATCACAATGATTACCCTACCTCAGTATCTATTCCTTTTATCGGACACAGGAATGTTAATTGAAAATGTTTTTTTAAAGAATCAATGGGATGATTACATCATTCATATGGGGATTCAAACGGCTCAGAGTAGTAAGGAAAAAACTATGTCTACTGCTGGAGAAGAGAGGTGGGCTCTTCCCATTTAGCGGCCATATCATAGTTGCCATAACAACTCGTGATCAAGGTGAATAATTGGCAATATTGTATGATTCTTAAGAAGAAAATGACAGGGAAATATGGTTTTAAAGGTTTTGTTTGTAAATTCTTAAAAGTTAGAAAATTTAAAACGATTTTTTTCAATTTCTCAGACACCTTTGTCCGATGTATGCATTATGGATCAGATGATAAAAGATAGATAGTAAGCAGGAATGTCTACTGTTATGGAACAATCCGGACCTCCCGGAAGAACTTTAGTCGAATATATGATGTTACAACGCAAACAATTACAACGCATGCCTTTAAAACGTGTTTTTTACATCACAACTACCATTACATTGAATGAATTTACAACGCATGCCATTACAACGTATTTTTAAAAACGACCATTACAACGCATACCATTACAATACATAATACTTTTAGGGCAACAGTGGGGTAGGTGTTGGATAGTGTAGGGGTAAAAATTACTAGTCCCACTCCAGTGAGTGCAACAGTAGGGTAAGTGTTGGATAGTGTGGGGGTAAAAATGACTATTCTCACTGCAGTGAGTGCAACAGTAGGGAAAGTTTTGGATAGTGTAGGGTTAAAAATTACTATTCCCATGTACCCCAAAACCCATACCCACCCTAAAACTAAAAATTCTCCATTACTTACCTTATAATGCGTTGTAATGGCATGCATTGTAATGGTATGTGTTGTAATGGCATGCGTTGTAGTGACATGCATTGTAATGGAATGCGTTGTAATAGCATGCAATGTAAAGGCAGTTGCGTTGTAACAGCTGTGTTATAAAGGTAGTGCGTTGTAATGACTGCGTTGTAATGGTTGTTTCCTGTCTAGTCTAATACTTTGAATGGCAGAGGAAGGCTTATGGGAAATTACACAATTGTGGAATCATGAAAGCTTTAGGACACTGAAAGCAGTCAGGCTTAACGTAGAGGCAATGTGTAAAGTATTTGTGCAAAACTTCAAACAGTTAAACAAAGAAACAAAACACACAAAACAGTTCTACACCAGGTAAGATAAATGTTGCTTAATTTGATAATTAAAACAAGACCAAAACAACAAAAATCCAATAAGTAGAACTTGAGTTATGAATCTTTAAAGAAGAAAGTGAAATAGCGCCAAAAAGCACTAAGCACCAACAAGCCACCTCTGGTACCACTGGACTGTTGCAAAGTTAAAAGTACAGGCCGACTACGGAGAAACACAGACTGAACACAGACTGGCTACAGGGAATAGAATGGACCCGACGAGCAAAAGTACCTTGGTCCGGGTTGCATCGACATCGAAGATTCTGTCCAGGATGAAGATGCGGGATGCAGTCGAAGTGATGCATTGATGTCGATGCGGTGGGACAGTAGAGCAGCAGGGTGCATCACAAGCAAGGCAGGAGTCCAGCAAATCAGCACTCTAGCAGATTGGCGGTCTTTCAGCAGCACAGCAGTCCTTCTTCCTGGCAGACTCTTCACAGGTCCAGAAATGTATTGAAGTGGTGGTGTCAGAGGTCCAGTAATTATACCCAGTTGCACCTTTGAAGTAGGGGAGACTTCAGTGGTGGGTCTTTGAAGTGAACAGAGGTCCTCACTTCCTGCCCTGGCTCCAGACTCACTAAAGGGGAGTATGCAGCCCTTTGTGTGTGGGCAAGACAAAGCCTATTTATGTGTAAGTGATGCTGGGTCCAGATGCTCTGTCCCATCCTTTCAGGATGGCCCATCAAGTAACACCTAAGCTCGCATTGTGTGTGGCTGTCTAGGGGGAATACACAAAGCTCAGCTGTCACCCTCCCCAGACTTGTATCAAAGACAGGCAGCAGGTACCAAATGGTAAAGTAAGAAAATACAGACTTTCTAATGGTGTAATTTTCAGAATTGCAATTTAAAATCTGACTACCATAAGTTGGGATTTTAATTAAATTGTGATTCCAGAGACACCAAACTTGAAACGTTTATCTCTTTACAATTGGGAATTAAACTTACAAAATGTAATAAGGTAATGCCAATGGTATCCTATGGGAGAGATAGGCCGTGCAGTAGTGAAAAACTTATTTAGGAGTTTTTCACTACCAGGACTTGTAAAACTTAAAAGTACATGTCCTGCATTTTAAATACATTACACCCTGCTCTGTGGGTTATCCCGCGCCTACCTTAGAGGTGACTTATATGTACAAAAAGGGAAGGTTTAGTTCTGGCAAGAGGTTTATCTTGTCAGGTCGATATGGCAGTGCAAACTGTACATACAGGCACTGCAATGGCAGCCCTGAGCCATGGTTAGAGGGTGGGTTACTTAAGTGGGTGTCACTGCAGACTGGTCATGGTTGCCGGGGGCCTTATCCCGAAACCAGACCGACTGACCCATAGTTAATCACAACCTGACAATATGTTCTTGGAACATTAATGGATTCGGCTCGGAAAAACAATCTCCAGCAATAATTGACTCTCTAAAAGAATACGACGTTATCCTTTTACAGGAAACCTGGGCAGGAGAAAGTATCCCAATAGTGGGCTTCTTGGAGTTTAGGACACCCGCCACCAGGCAGTCCAAGTTCGGCCGCCTTAAGGGTGGTCTCTCGATCTATGTATCAACAAAAATATCAACAAGTGTCAAACAGATCGATTTTGCAGAGGAATGGCTCTCTGGAATAACCCTGGGAACCTCAACTATTGACCCTCAGTTGTTAATTCTTAACGTCTATATCCCCCCCGGCACCACAAAGAAAAAATCCAAAATGGACAGTTTGATCAATTCCATCTGCGATCTCATCAGCAAGTACGGAAGCACACCAAGTATCATCTCGGGTGATTTTAACACCAATCTATTTTGTAACCTCGTAGACGACACATGCTTGGACTCCCCAAGAACCCCCCCACATTTTCTACCTCAGGCAATCCCCGCCGGGAACAAATCATCAAAACTGGGGGAATATGTGGGATCACAGTTTAACAACTTGGGATTTACTCTATTGAACGGGCGATTTTCCTTCGACACTCCGCCTGCATGGACTTGGTCAAATGGCAGTTCCCACTCCTTTCTGGACTTTACCTTGGGGAGCAGAGAAATACTGCCCAGGATCAAGAGCTATCAAATTGCCCAACAGGGAGACAGTGACCATCGGGCCCAAATAATAACACTATCTTCTGGTGACTCACATCATCAGGAACTGGCTCATACCCACTCAGGCAGCCATTCAGAGGATCTTAAGCGGCTAAAGTGGTCAGATTCTATGGCCCCATCTCTGATAGAAAAAAGTAGAGTTTTGTTACATCAATCTCGAGACACAAATCTCCATGTGGTCAGCGGCTGGGCCTCTCTTATAAATCTTCTTCTCAATGAACTTCCCCTAAGGAGGGGCCCGAGAAATCAAACCTCTCAATTCTTCATCTCAAAAGCCATAAGGAAATTAAGAACTGAGAGGAATCGAGCACTCCGTCTTTCAAGAAAGTTCCCCAGCAACAAAATCTACTTTAATAATTACAAGCAAGCGCAAGCCCTATTCAGAACAACCATTCAAAAGGAAAAACTAAAGGTCTCGGACCGATATTGGCTGAAGCTCATCCACGAAAGTAAAAATCCCAATCCGAAGCAATTTTGGTCCCTAGTGAACAGGAGTAACCAAAGTGTAACCGGACACTGTAGCACAAACATCAGCGAAGCAGACTGGAGCAAGTTTCTATCTCTCCATTTTGGAGACGTACACGACAATAAAGTTGGCCTCGATCTTGCCAGTCCAGCAAGCCTTAAGTCCCCCTTCTTGAGTCTAGAGAGCCAGGGGCGAGCATTGCCCGAAAATACATCCTCAGAAGACTCGGCAAAAAAGGACCCTACGGAATGGAATGACACTCAACCAGAGCCCACGGTGTTGCCAGCAGCATTAAAAAATAAGATCTCAAACCACATAAGGAAAGCAAGAGTGGATGGAGCCCCCGGTCCGAATGGTCTCCCCCAAGCAATGTTTAAATCCGACATTAATTTATGGTCAGACTATTTGACCCCGCTGTTCCATTATTGCAGATTAAACAACACGATCCCAGAATCCTGGCGAGGAGCAGTCATTCACCCGATCCACAAAGGTGGAAAGCGAAACGAGCCAAAAAATTACCGAATGATAGCACTTCTCGACGTGGAGTCCAAGTATTTTGCAAACATCTTACTAGAGGAGCTGCAGGCCTGGGTCGAAACAACTGCGCGTCTCCCCTTTAATCAGACAGGCTTCATAGCCAAAACTGGGACAATAACTAATCTGCTAACACTAACAGTTTTGATAGATAAAGCAGCATGTCAACACACACAGCTACATTGCTGCTTTGTAGACTTCAAAGCAGCCTTTGATCGCGTTCCCAGAAGCCTGTTATGGCAGAAACTTAAAATATGGGGATTACCACAGTCTCTCCTACAGGCAATAATTCAGCTCCACACTGAAACTTGGATTAAAATCAAACTGGGCGAAGGCCGCCATGTTTCCAGGAAGATCCAAACAGCGACTGGCGTTAAACAAGGCTGTGTGTTGGCTCCACTCCTGTTTAACCTTTTTATATCGGACCTTTCCCCAGCACTTGATAGAGTAAATTGTCATCCCCCAAAACTCGATGGGACCCGCATTACCAACTTACTTTACGCCGACGATCTGGTGCTATTAAGCCACACAAAAGTGGGTCTACAGAGGTTATTGGACGAATTGTTACCATACTCGACAAAAAATCATTTAGAACTTAACCTGTCAAAAACCAAAACTATCTCCTTTGGGAAAAAAAAAAGGACAATAGAAAGGTGGTTCTTCAATAAAACAAAGCTGGACTCAACCTCCAGTTATAAATATTTGGGCATCTTCCTGGAGGCAAGTGGCTCCTTTGGCAAGCACAAGGAAGCATTACAAATAAAAGCACTCTCATTAGAGGTGGCCGCTGCAAAACTATCAAACCAGCTATTAGGTCCCAGTCTTACACCTATGCTGAAAGTAATGAAAGCCAAAGTAATCAACGCACTAACATATGGTCACGAGATCACCAAGGGCTCAACCAGTAAATTAATAAACAAATTAATTACAAAAATCTTCAAACGAGCATTCCGGCTGCCAAAATCTGCATCGCCAGCCCAGGTGAGATTAGAACTGGGACTCCAAGATCACCTCGGTGTGGAGGCAGGCGCCTTTGTTAAACTGTGCCATAGACTGCGTCAGGCCCGGGAGGGTTCTTTGGAGGCGCGACTCTGGCAGGAAATACAGAAAAAGCCCACTAGTCAAAAGTACCGACAATACCTGGATCACAGCCTACAGCTTTTAGGCGCAAAAGACCTATGGGACTTAAATCTTTCCCCATCAGTGTTAAAATCTGCCATAAAGAAATCTGTTAGGTTGTGGTCCTTCCATTCAGATAGGACAACACTATCAAAGAGGGGACATGCCTGGGCAGTGATTACCAACTACGAAGTGGGTGTCCAGCTGCCTCATTTGTCTAGCACATATGCACTTTATTGGAAGCGTAAGTTCTTAGCCTTGAGGATGGGAGAATGGCCCTTTTTGAAGAATCTCCCGGCATGGCGCCGGTCGGGCTGTAGCACTGCATGCAGGTTGTGCGGTTACCACACCGAATCAATGGAACATATTGTTTGTGCATGCCCAGTACTACTTCAAGCCAGACGGCAGTTATTGAGAGGCCAATGTATTAAATTGGGTGTACGTTCCTGCCGTCAAGCAATACTGGCTGCCCTTAACCCTGCGAACACCAAGTTAAATATTGGGCTTGCGAAATTCGTTCATAAAGCGTCAAGATTTCTTGAAGCCAAACCCCCACTTCAGTAAGAGTCGAGATCCTGAACTAAAAGATGTTTTATCTCAAACTACATGAAACCTAGGGCGACGTATTGCACCAGAATATTACTAAGACATTCACGACCACTGAACTCTATTTTACTGATCAACTGTTTTAAATTTTTTTTACTAGAGTCAAACCAGATTATTTAATTATTAGCATGTACTGTTTTAAATTCTTTATTATAGTTAAATCAGATCATTTAATTATTAGCATGTACAGTTGTAAATGGTTTTTAAAATCAAACAATAAAGAGCTATATAAGTGGGTGTCACAATAAGTGCTGCAGCCCGACTAGTAGCATTTAATTTACATGCCCTGGGCATGTCTTGTGCACTCTACTAGGAATGTATAATTAACTTAAATATGCCAATTCTGGATAAGCCAATATCACCATGGTGATCAGTGGTAAAGTGGACATAGTCATAAAGCCAGCAAAACTGAGGTCAGAAAAATGGACGAGGCACCCCTTGGGAGTTCTCTTCACTAAGGTGGAAAAACCTGGAGAGACCATCAGCACTGGCATGGTCTGACCCCGGACCATGTTCCACCATAAATTCCATTCCCTGTAGGGAGATGGACCTCAACAGTTTGGGATTTTTACCCCTAATCTGCACAAGCCATCTGAGGGGCATTCTACTAATGATGACTACTGGTTGGTCTAGGCCTTCTTCATTCAGCTGTGGTATGACTGCCCCTATGCCATGCTCTGAAGGGTCCGTCTTCATGATGAATTCCTTGGAGAAATTAAGTACCTTGAGTATAGGTGCTGTACATATGGCTTCTTTGAGGGAATCAAAGGCTTTCTGACAAGTCTATGTCCAGATCACCAAGCAGGACTGCTTCTTAGAAGTCAGCTGATTTAAGGGGGCAACAATGGTGCCATAACCTTTAACAAATCTTCTGTAGTAGTCTGTGAGGCCTAGGAAGGCTCTGACTTCTGTCTACGTTTTAGGTGGTTGCCAGGCCATGATGGGTTCAATCTTGGCCTTGGGTTGCTGCATCTTGCCCCCAGCCATCAAGTGGCCCAGGTACACCACAGAACCCTTCCTAATATGGCACTTACTGGCCTTGATGGTCAGGTCAACCTGTTGCAGGTCCTGGAGCACCTAGTGGAGATGATGCAGGTATTCCTCCCAGCTGGAACCGTAGACAGCAATGTCTTCTAAGTAGGGGGTACAAAAGGCCTCTTACCAGCCAGGACCCTGTTAACCAAAGTTTGGAAGGTAGCAGGGGCCTTTTTCAAGCCAAAGGGCATCGCCTGGAATTGGAAGTGGCCCTCTGGGGTTGAAAATGCTAATCTCTCTTTGCCCCCTCAGTCAAAGCTATCTGCCAGTACTCTGATGTCAAATCAAATGTACTGAGGAATTTGACAGCACCTAGCCTGTTAATGAACTCATCAGTTTGGGGGATGGGCTAAGCGTCAATCCTGCTGACTAAGATGAGTGCTCGGTAGTCCACACAGAACCACAGTTATGGTGTGGTGCCCGCTGGAGCAGCGGTGCCCGTAGGAGCACCCTATGGAACAAGCACCACAGGGCTGGACAAGTGACTATTAGAGGGCTCAATCACCCCTAATGCTAGCATCTTGGAGACTTCCTCCTTGATGCTGGTTCTCACCCTGTCTGACAAGCTATACATGTTTTTCTTCAGATGTGGACTGTCTTCAGTGTCAAAATCATGAAAGCACAGATGGTGTATGGGTCAGGGGTGAGTGAGAACAGTGAGACACACTGTCTTAGTAACTGATAACAGTCACTCTGCTATTCTGTTCTGGATTCAGGGTGGAAGAGAGATTGACACCCTCCATTGACCCATTGTGTTATTGTGCAGAGAGGAGGTCAGGGAGAGGTTCACTCTCCTTTTTCACCCCTTCATCTGTTATGAGGAGCAAGCTCACTTTGGTCCTCTCGAAGTCACGCTTGATTTGATTTACATAGAGCACCCTTACGAGGTTCCTAGGGGTCTGGAAATCCACCAAGTAGGTGGCCTCCACCTTTTGTACCTTGATTTTGTATTGGCCCGCCCAGTGGTACTGGAGAGCCCCGGGATCTACTGGTTCCATGGCAGGGGAGAAGTGGTTTGCCCACTCCTAAGTGAGCAATGACTGTTTGGTTGGCCCGATCAGGCCGCCCAAAACAGTCATGCGCACTTTCCCTGTTCTCCATGCCAGCTGCATTACAGCCTGTGTGAAGAACATGCCCAGGCCCCAATTCCCTGGATGAGCGTCCAACCAGGACACTCAGACCAACCAGGAAACTCAGAACAATCACAACGCTGCACTGCAACGTTGTGATTGATCAGGGGAGCCAGGGTGCTTACCAATCACAACGCTGCATTGCACCGTTGTGATGGGTCAGTGGGGCCTTCTTCCTGTTCCTCGAGTTCCAGGAGGACAGCAGGAGCAGAGACACGGGACCCGGCGGCAAGGTAAGTTTTTAAAAATATTTTTTTTATATGCGTAACCCTCCACCTGGTGCGTGACCCCCCACACTGTGCGCAAACCCCACACAGACCTGACCCCCATGCCAGCCCTACCACCCGTGATCCATGCCAGCCGCCACTGCTACCAAGACCAGGACAAACCTGCTCTGTTAGGGTACAAGGATCCAATGATATTGATGCCCACCCTTTCAAAGGCGGTGACAACGACAGGTAATGGGACCAGGGGAGCTTTTTGGTTTTTCCCTGATTTCCCACTGGCGTAGCAGATGGGACAGGACCTGCAGAATGCATTAAAGGTTGACCTTATTTTGAGCTAATAAAAGAGGGAGGCAAGCATGGCTAAGGTCTTGTCTTGCTCTGTTTGTCCTGCTAGGGGAATGTTGCGATCCAAACTCAGTAGGAAGGCCGTGTCACATTAAAGGACCACCAGCACATGGGTGAGGCACTCTTTCTGTGCTCTGTAGAATTCCTCCCTGATGTGCCCACCTTCAACTTGCCAGTCCGTATGCTCAGGTTGGAGGGTCACCTAGGGCAGCAATGTCTTCCAATGTTGGCCCAGGGCTTTCTCCTCAGGGACCCCATCAATCTCCACTGCGGGAACTTCAGGAGCTGATTTCCCACACTCCTTGCCCCTCTCCTTGACAGCTGTCTGAGCCATTGTTCCAGGCTCCAGACGCCCTTGACTCTCTTCACAGACAGCCATTGACCATGTGGTCTTACACACCCACTCAAGAAAAGCCAATATCTCCAAGTGAGACCTCAGCTCGACCTCCCTCCATCCAATTTGCTTCAGGTTGTTGCCTAGCAAACAATCAACAGGCATGGCAGGGCTCACAGCAACTTTCAAAGAACCTGAGAGTGCCCACCCTCCTACACTAAGAGAACTAGAGCCACCAGTAGATGACTCTCTCATTTGGCAGCGACTACGTCTTGGTGAAATGTATTCAGTAGGACCTGCTCTGCAATCACCAGCTGACACTTGATAGAAGACATGCAGGCTCCTGTGGCTCACAGAGCCTCCACCTGTTTCCCAATAATGGTGACCCACTGCCTATACCTTGAAGTATTTGCAGGCATGTGGGCTTTAGGCACCATCTCTTTATCCCCCAGGGAAGCTAGGGTCACCTCTGTCTGCCCTCGAAAGATAACTGAAATGACCTCCCCCTCAAGTACTACACTTGCCGACTCAAGTGTCAGCCCACCTGTAGGGGTTGTGTCCTCTTGGAACATTTGGAGTTGTCCTTGGAGTACCCATACTTGTAGCACTCCATTCATTTGGGTACAAACCTCCCTGCCTTGTGATCATGGAACCACTTCTTCTTAGGATCAGCCTGGAACTGGTTTCCATGACTCTCTCCGGAATGATTTTGGGGGCCTTTTGGAGAACACCTTTTTTTTAGGTTTCTCCCTTCTCTTTTTTCTGCTGGGAACCCTAACCACCTTTGTGGGAGTTCCCCCCAGATACCCTTTTGGACACTCTGGTGCTAGCCCAGTGATTTGCATCCTCAGCAAGCTTCCTGGGGTCAGTCAGCTTACTGTCCACTAGGTGCTGGTGCAACTGTGAAAAACAGGTAATGAGCATGTGCTCGCTCATAATCAAATGGTACAACCCATTAAAATCACTAACGTTGATGCCCTGGACCCAGCTTTTCAGTGCCTTACTGGAATAGTCCAATAAATCTACCCAGGATTAGTTGAGGGGCTTCTGCTGTCCCTGAATCTTTGGCGATACTTCTCAGGGGTCAGCCCAAACTTGGCAATTCAAATGGCCTTAATAGGGGTATACTTGGTTTAGTTCTCAACTTATATCGTTTCCACAGAACGCCCTCCCAGTGCTACTCAGGAACCCTGTGAACCGTTAGTGCAACTTCATGAGCAGAAAACATTTATTCGTGTCATCTCTCACCACATACCTGGGCACCAAATCCTTGGGTATGCGAACCCTTTTTTCTCCATTAGGTACTGCATGTATGCTGCCAAAATCACTGCTGGAATCTGCCTGCCTGGCCTTGATATCCAGCTCTTTTAAGATCTTCTTAGAGCCAACACCAACTTTTTGTATTCTAAGGCCCTCTCACCCTTTCTGTCCTCCAGGACCCTATTCTTCTCCTCTGCCTCCATTTTTAACTTAGCCATCTGCAGCAAGAATTTTCTCTCATCCCTCCTCTCTGCCAGTTCCTGTGGAGACAGGCGGCAGGAAGAGACATTGTTCCCTGCCCTGGAAGAGAGCTTCAATTCAGAGGTCACTCCCTCATCCACTCAGAATGCTTATTCTCCATCTGATCATCCTCTCCAGTGGTTTCACCCAGCACGGAATGAGCTTCTGCCCTGGCCTCATCGCTTTTTAAAACTCCATCTTCCTGGTGGTACTTTTGGAAGGAAGCCCAACTTACTTACAGAAGCCCTTGAGCTTGGCCACTGTATATACTTCCAGGTTGGCCAGCTCAATTCCATTCTTGCAGGTGTAGTTGTAGATCCATCAGCCAGAGATATGATTTTGAGGAAATATTAAAAAATACCAATCAGGGAGAATTTAAAATTCAAAATGGTCTTGGATATGAACACAAGTTCTATCCTCACCGCTGATCACCAATGTTAGAAATTGGGTGGTAGATTGACTAGGGCATGAGCTCAAGTCAGGCAGAAACCACAATTCTTGTCAGGGTAAGAAGCCACCAAAATGAACCTGTGCTTATCCTCTAATAGCTTGGCACAGAGCAGTCAGGCTTAACTTAGAGGGAATGTGTAAGTATCTGTGCAACACTTTAAACAGCAACATAGAGAAAACACCACACAAAAAGACTCCACACCAGATAAGTAAAATAGAGCTTAATTTAATAAATTAAACTAGGTCAAAACAACAAGTAGAACTTGAGTTATGAATTTTTAAAGGATGAAGTGAAAATAGTGGTGAAAAGCCCTAAGCTCCCACAAGGAACATCTGGCTGCGCTGGACCGGGACAAAGTCAAACATTCAGGCCAACTGTTATGGAGCGCGGCTGGCTACTGGGACCAGATGCGGCCCTCTGAGCAAAAGTACCTTGGTCTGGATGGCGTCGACGTTGAAGATCCTGTTGATGATGAGGATGCAGCCGAAGCGATGTATTGGTGTGAAGCGTTCTGTCGGTGTTGATCCTCACAGTGGCGGTGATGCACTGATCTTAATCTGCGCAGCAGCAGCAATGCATCAGCTCCGATGAGCACAGGGGTTTTGATATGGAGTTCTTATCAATGAGGCTGCTGTTGATGGAGATCCGAAGATTTCAAGTACAGCGTCAAGCAGTGCTGGTTCCGAAGGTGATGCGTTGGGTCGATTCATGTAGCAGAGGCGATGAGCTGGTTCTGGTCATCCAACAGGGCCGATGTGTCGGTTCCGAACCACGCAATGGCAATGATGCACAAGTTTGAGAGCAGATGCATGGGATTCACTGGCGCAAGCACCTTAGGCCTCATTTTCAAGGGTCCAGGACTGGGGTGACACCACTTGACAGGGTAGATTCACAGATGGCAGAGACCAGTTCATCAGCAAATGAGTTGGGAGTCTTTTATGTCCCTGAGACCTCATGTCAGGAGGCATGCCTTAGCGTCACTCTGGGTTTAAATGAAGCAGGCCCAGTCCTTTTCACCCAGGCAGGGGAACAGCAGGCAGCAGGACAGCACTGCAAGGCAGCAATCCAGCAAAGAAGCAGTCTTGCGGGTGGCATTCCTTCAGCAGCACAGAAGCTCTTCTTCCT
This sequence comes from Triturus cristatus, assembly GCF_964204655.1. Classification (NCBI taxonomy): domain Eukaryota; kingdom Metazoa; phylum Chordata; class Amphibia; order Caudata; family Salamandridae; genus Triturus; species Triturus cristatus. The sequence goes on along the minus strand of NC_140593.1, from coordinate 1,057,938,144 downwards.
GGCAGAGTCTTCACTCTCTTCACTCCCGTTCCTCAACACCATTTTATTAGGTCGCTTTTCACTTTTCTATATTTCTCCTTTCTTTTCTATTATTCATTACATTTGCAATATCACATGCAAATGTCAGACTTTGTTCTGGCATCCCAATACGCTTCAATAAAGTTTTCAACCTAAGTCGCATTCTTAACATCGCGGTTCCTTTAAATACGTTAAGAGCACACACGCGGCTATACGCACGCTTTCTATCCACGTTGGAATACTGAGAACGCCGAACCTTCTCCGACTCGCCGGTAAGCTTTCTTAAATTTTGGAGGCTTGGCGCCATGTTGAACTTTCAAACACCCCCGGTTCACTCGGGATTCATGTATAAACATTTTTCGCTTTCACTTTTCAGCTTTTTCGACTATCGTGTGGGTTACATTTTGAGACAATCGGGTAAGACTTTACACAGAACACATGGGTGATTACACAAGGGGCGATACTACTAAACTTCCCTTGGGTTATATATTCACACTCCGCTTCTATTTTTATTTTTCCCCGGTCACTCAGGCTTCAGACCTCTTCGGAAAGCTGTTTGACCGCCTCGCTATTCTGAGAATTGCGATAAGCTCCGTAGTGAGTATAACTTTGCCTGATAAACATTGTTCTGTTTCGCTGCCAGTGCTCTGTTCCTTTCTCCAGTTTTCACGCATTTCACCGCTATTCTTCACCCTTTACCGCTGAGCACAGAATAACACTCACGCGTACCAGTTCTTCCGTATCGCCGAGGCAATTTCTCTCCATCACTTTGACTGATCTCTTCACACGCATAACGCTAAGCACACTACTTCATCAGCATGAAACTCACTTCAGTATTCACCTACATTTTGTCCTTTCATTCACTCATTCACTTTATTCAACTTCAGAGTGCAAATCCTAATTAGGATTCTCAAATGTAACAAACATATGAACATAATGCTATTCTTTGTTCTGTTGTAGTTTTCATTACGGTGGACCATTTGGAAATTGAATTCTTCTTGATCATGTTTCTCCCCTGAAGAAGGGTTTAAAAACCCGAAATGCATTGGGACTTTTCTGTGCAATGAAGATTATGTTTCTTTTCTTTACGTTTGTTGCTTGTGCATTAACAGGACTTCCAGAAGAAAATATCTTTGTAAAAATTTAAACTTCTCATTTCTGTTCAACAATTTGTTATGCTGTTATTTACTATGATAATTTCATAGGATACTACTCGATGTATATATATTATTTGTTCAAACAATTTGGGTAAATATTAAAATTTGTTTGAGACTATTTTAGTCTACAGCTGTGTGTCATGCAGGTTTGGGTCATCCCATTCCTCCTCACTTGATTAGAGTCTTCACCGGTCCAGAAGTGTACGGAAGTGGTGGTTAGAGGTTCAGTACTTATAGCTAGTTGTGCCTTTGAAGTGGGAGAACTTCAAAGCCAGGTCTTTGAAGAGCACAGAGGTCCAGCCTTCTTGCCCTGGCTCCAGTCTCATTTCAGTGGATATGTAACCCTTTCTGTGGGGACTGGACACAGTCTATTCAGGTGTAAGCGAGGCTGGGTCCAGCACCTCCCTCCCATTCTCCCAGGATGGCCCATCAAGTCACCAAAGCTCCCATTATGTGTGGCTGTCTAAGGGGACTACACAAAGCCTAGCTGTCACCCTTCCTAGACATGTATCAGAGACAAGCAGAAGGCACTGTGAAAAAGTCATCCTTTTTGCCCTGATTACCCCAATGTTTGACTGATACTGGTGGTTACCGACTCTGATTGTACCCTGGGCTCTACTAACTGGGACCAGGGTCAGTGCTCTGTTTAAATGGTATATGGTAATTAAGTGTAATTACAATTGGTATGACAACCTACCTGTAAGTCCCTAGTATACGGTAGGGCATGTAGGTTCAGAGGCCCAGCAGATTTAATTCATTTAAGTGTGCACTGCTGTATGGCCTACTGCCATTTTAAAATTCAGCTCTTTGCAGGCAGCTTTTACATTTAAATTATATGCAAATTCGACTTTGGAAATAAAGATACTTCCAAAGTCCTAAACTACCTTATTTGTACATATAAGGCACCCCTAAGGTCTCCCGTTGGTTCCCCAGGCATAGGTTTGCCTTGTAATTGTAAGCAGGGACATTATAAAAGATGTTTAACATGCCCTGGTGATGGAAAACTGCCAAATTAGTTTTCCCTTTGCGGTACATTAGGTCCATAGGCTAACAAGGCTTTAATAAACTTTAATAAAGTCTAATTATTGAAAGGAGTGAGCTAAAATGATACTTCTAAATAATAGTTAGCAACTTTGCAAAGTTGGATTTATTATAACTATGGCAGAAACGAAGTTAGAGAACTTGTTTTTTCTGATGTGCCTAAATCCATCTCTAAAGTACTCTCTCCTGAGTGGCCAGCCTTTGACAGGCTGTGCCAAGCTGCTCTGATGATATGTGAAGTGGCCTGAAAGGAAACAAAGAACTATCTGGTGGGATCAGATCTGCAAGCTGCAGATCAAAAGGCGGGAATGAGCTGGGTAGCCAAACTGGCCCTCAAAGAGGGAAAGACACGTAGGACAGCAGCCAGGCCCACCTCCACTTCCTGCACCCCTTACCAGATGGGAGCCCCTGTAATTGAATTAGCAGAGGGGCTGGTAGGGGAGTGCTAGGGATAGTTAGCTACACCCGTAGGTTGGGTTAGCCAGACCTTAAGCTACTGCAGATATTTTCTCCATTTTGATTTTTAAACAACAGTTCTTTCTGGGACAAGAATTTGCCACACTTCAGGAGAAGTCGTCATCATTGAGGGAAGCATCCTGCATCCCATTAGTCATGGGTGCCCCCATGCTTGCCAGCCCAGAAGCCTTGATAAATATGGGAGAGCTGCCCAGCAACTGAGATCCCTGCCTGAAGAAACAAGAAGTCCTGCAGGAACCCTGTCCTGCACCAAGAGGACTGCACTCTGAATTACTGCATCTGCTGCACACTTTGGAACTATAGTAAAATGAGGACTTTGCCTTGAAACAAAAAGTTTAAAGTATGGACTCTATGAAAGCGGCAGGTTAAAGGAGATCCACCCTTATCATCTCCACCAAGAAGAAACCAGAAGACCACCTTCAGCTGGAATTTAAAGGATTTGGCCACGTGCATTGTGGGAACTGTAGTCTCAACTCTCTAAGCAGCAACTCAGAGCTTCTGGAACCCTGGCTGGTGTTTTGGACCCATCAAGAACCCAAAAGAACATTCTGGAGGCATCTTCAGATGTTTGAGATCATTTGGAGCATTTTGACCAGCAAGCTCCATCAGTTGACCGACCTCTCATCGAGAGTCAAGCTGGCGATGTTGAACCGCAACCCGGCCTGAAATTTATGTCACTCTGCTGAAGCTTTGGAGCTTTTAGTCTTAGACAAGACTTCCAGGAATCGACTGAAGCAGTCGCTGAAGCACGCTGCTGTCATCAAACCCAAACCTGGCCTGCCGAGAAGACCCAATCAACGTCAGGAGAAACATCTCCAAAAAAGTGACTAAGTAAGAAGGCAAAAACTTGACCGGGCCCTACTGCATATTGTATCTGACCCATGCTCCATCGCAGTTGGCCTAAAACTTTGACTTTGTCCCAGTCTAGCACGACCAGACGTCCCAAGTTTGCACTTTTGGCTTTTAAGCACTAGAAAGTATTTATTCTTTGCAAATTCATATCTCGGGTTTCCTATATTGGATTTTTGTCGCTTTGGTGTCATTTTAATCATACAAATCTTTTATATTTTAATAAATTGTTGTTGGATTTTTATTGTGTGTTGTGTTCTACTTATTTAATGTATTGTCATTTTTAAATGCTTTACACACCTGTCTCCTAAGTTAAGCATGTCTGCTCACAGACAGCTACCAAGGGTTGAGAAAGGGAATACTTTACTGAGACTTTTACTGGAGCTTATATTGTGATTGTGACCTTATTTATTACCAGTGGTAGGTACCTACCTACACCTACTAATAAGCCATGTTCCATGAGGCACCAAATGGCTAAATTAAGAAAATGCCAACTTTCTAAAAGTGCCATTTTCATTATTGCAATTTAAAATCCGACTTCACCATCAGTTGTGATGTTAAATTGTGATTTCAGAGACACCAAAAATGAAACGTCCATCTCTTCACCATTGGGAATTACACTTAAAAAATGTAATAAGGTAATCCCAATGTTGTCTTATGGGAGAGATAGGCCTTGCAGTAGTTAAAAACAAAGTTTTTCACTACGAGGACATGTAAAACTTAGACATACTTGTCCTGCCTTTTAAATACATTGCACCCTGCCCCCTGGGTTATTCAGGACCTACCTTAGTGGTGCCTTAAATGTACACAGGGAAGTATTAGGTCTGGCAAAAGGTTTATCTTGTCAGGTAGATATGGCAGTGTACACTGCACATAGAGGCTTTGCAATGGTAGGCTTGAGCCTTGGTTAGAGGGCTACTTAAGTGGGTAGCACAAAAAGTGCTGCAGGCCCACTAGTAGCATTTAATTTACAGGCCCTGGGTACATGCAGTGCACTTTACTAGGGACTTATTTAATTTAGATATATGCCAACTGGGGATAAGTCAATTTTACCATGTCTAGGGTAGAGAGCACCTTAGCACTGGATAGCAGTGGTAAAGTGCACAGAGCCCTAAGCCAGCAAAAACAAGGTCTGAAAAATGGAGGAGGTAGGCAAAAAAGTTGACAGGAAGACCACCCTAAGGCTGTCAGGTCTAGCACACTGTATTTCACATCATTGCTTTTTTTAAGTAGTTTTTTTAGTTTTATGTAAGTTGTCATCACAAATAAGGTTGGATATTGAAGAGATACATGTGACATTGTCAGAAATCACAAGAAAAGAAATAGTAACATTACAACACATCAATGGGCCATGCATCTTGCTAGACCTGGCAGCCTCGGTGTAGGTTTCCCCTGCACTTTTTGCCTTTGCCTCCTGTATTTCAAATGTGTGATGGATTTCGTTTTGCTGGTCTAGCTGCTTTGGGCACATTGACACTGCTGATCAGTGCCACAGTGCAAGTGCTTCCTTAGTAAATTGTTATTATGGATTGGTGTTTCCATGATTGGGTTATTTGGTTTACTATTCAGTCTCTAGTACAGTGCACCATGTGTGCCCAGGGCCTGTAAACCTGTAAACCGAATGCTGCTTGTGGGCTTGCAGCACTGATTGTGCCACCCACACAAGCAGCCTTGCAACAAGGTCTCAGGCCTGCCATTGCAGTGCCTGTATTCAGTCTAGTACAGCCATGTTAACCTGGCAAGTGCACCCACTTGTAGATAAAGATTACTTATTTTTCTAAACTGGTGTGGTGTCCATTTGTAGTGTTTTCACTGTATTACTGTATGTGCGCACAAATGCTTTACACACTGCCTCTGAGATAAGCCTGTCTGCTCGTGCCAAGCTACCAAGGGGGGGAGCAGTGGTTATTTTAGAAGTGTATCCCCCTTACCCTGACTAGGAAGAAGGGTCCCTTCTTGGACAAAGGTACCTACCTCTGCCAACTAGAGAGGTCCGAAGTGGGCATGCTCCCAGTGACAGATGATGGGATGGAAGAGGAGACTGAGCATCTCCCTGACCTACTGTCTGCTAAGGAGAGCAAATGGTCAGTGGACAGTGTGAACCTCTCCCCCACCCTGACTCCTGAACAACAGAGTGACTGCCGCCAACTGTTGGGACAGTTTGCTGCTCTGTTCTCCCTGATTCCTGGTGTCACTCAGTGGTGTGTCCATGATGTGGCCACTAGGGACAGTCCTCCTGTAAAGCACAAAATGTACAGGTTGACTGACAGGGTCAAGGCTAGCATCAAAGATGAGGTCTCCAAGATATTAGCGCTAGGGGTAATTGAGCCCTTCACCAGCCCTTGGTCCAGCCAAGTGGTCTTGGTTCCAAAGGTTGCCGCATCCGGTGCCACGCCAGAACTCCGGTCTGTGTGGACTACTGAGGGCTCAATGCCGTCACCAGGACTGATGTACACCCCATCCCCAAAGCTGATGAGCTCATAGATCAGTTGGGAGCTGCCAAGTACCTCTGTACGCTTGACTTAATATCTGGGTACTGGCAGATTGCCTTAACTAATGGGGCAAAGGAGAGGTCAGCATTTTCAACGCCAGAGGGGCACTACCAATTCTGGATGATGCCCTTTGGGTTGAAGAATGCCCCTTCCACCTTTCAAGAGACTGGTCAACCAGGTGTTGGCAGGACTGGTGAATTTCAGTGACGCTTACCTGGATGACATTGCAGTGTTCAATGCCACTTGCGAGGAACATCTGCATTACCTCTGGGAAGTGTTGAAGGCTTTGCAGAGGGCAGGCCGCACCATCAAGGCCAGCAAGTGCCAGGTTGGGCAGGGATCAGTGGTGTACTTGGGACACCAGGTAGGGAGCAGCCAGGTGGTGCCCCTACAACCCAAGATTGATACCATTCTGGCTTGACAACACCCCAAGACCCATACCGAGGTGTGAGCCTTCTTAGGGCTCACCTGGTATTACAGGAGATTTGTCAAGGGTTATGGATCAATTGTTGCCCCCTTGATTTAGTTCACTTCCAGGAAGCAGCCCAGGTAGGTGAACTGGACTGACAACTGTCAGAAAGCTTTTGATGCCCCGAAATCTGCCATGTGCACAGCACCCGTGCTCAAGACACCTAGCTCCACACAGGAATTTGTGGTGCAGACAGATGCTTCAGAGCATGGCGTGGGAGCAGTGCTCTCACAACTAAACAAGGAGCGCCTCGACCAACCCGTAGCCTTCATTAGTAAGAGGTTACTTCCACGGGAACAGAAGTGGAGTGTGATTGAGCGTGAGGCTTTTGCTGTGGTCTGGGCACTGAAGAAGCAGAGGCCCTACTTGTTTTGGACTCACTTCCGGGATCACACTGACCACAGGCCCCTCAGGTGGCTGATGCAGATGAGGGGTGAGAATCCAAAGTTGTTGAGGTAGTCCATTTCCCTACAGGGGATGGACTTCATGGTGGAACGCCACCCTGGTACAGAACACGCCAATGCTTATGGTCTGCCAGATTTTTCCACCTTAGTGAAGAGAACTCCCAAGAGGGTGGGTAGTTCTCCCCACATTTCGGCTAGAGGGGACATGTGTTAGACCTGGCAGCCTAGGCGTGGGTTTCCCCTGCATTTTTTGCCTTTGCCTCCTGTGTTTTTACTGTGTGGTGGGTTTCGTTTTGCTGGTCTAGGTGCTTTGGGCACTTTGCCACTGCTGATCATTGCCACAGTGCAAGTGCTCCCTCAGTAAATTGTTATTATGGATTGGTGTTTTCATGATTGGGTTATTTGGTTTACTATTAAGTCCCTAGTACAATGCACCATATGTGCCCAGGACCTGTAAACTGAATGCTACTAGTGGGCTTGTAGCACTGATTGTGCCACCCACACAAGCAGCCTTGCAACAAGGTCTCAGGCATGCCATTACAGTGTCTGTGTTCAGTCTAGTACTGCCATGTCGACCTGGCAAGTGCAACCACTTGCCAGACCCTAACCATCCTTTTCTTACTTATGCGTCATCCCTAAGGTAGGCCCAAGGTACCCCTGTGGGCAGGGTGCAGTGTATGTGAAAGGTAGAATATGCCTTCATGTGAGTGGCATGCCCTGATAGTGAAATACTGCCAATTTAATTTTTCACTATAATAAGGCCATCTGTCCCATAGGATAGAATGGGGAGTTTGCTCATAATATCTGCATAATATGATGCATCTTTAAGGGAGGGCGATTTTTACATTCTGAGTTTGAAAATAACACTTTTAGAAAGTAGGTATTGTCTTGCCTAACCATCCAGTTTGCCTCTGCTAGGTTGTGTATTGACTGTCTGGCTTCCGAGTGACAGGGACTGGGGATGTGCATTCTGTCCGGACAGCCACTTGGGGGGGGGGGGGTTAGGTGTGTCCTGCCTTTCCAGGGTGAGTCAGGGCTGGGCTGAATAAAGGGGGAGGAGATTTATTTCACACCTGAATGGGCCTGGTCTGCCAAGGACAATGCTGACTCCACCTCCTGCCAGGAAGCTGCACCAGAGAGGACAGAACTGGTTTCGGCTGGGCAAAGAGCTTCTCTGCCACAGAGAACAAAGGATTTTGTATTATAAAAAGAGGGGCCCACCCCCAGACTTTTAGAACACTTCTGGGAATCAAGAGGAACCTTTGCCAAGGAGAAGAACTGGAGGAACTGAGGAAGAATGCTGCCCCTGTACTGTTTGCTGTTTGGGGTTGGCATGCATGGCTGTTTCTGACAAAGAAAGGACAAGGACTTTGCTGTGTGCTGTGTCCCGTGCTTGAGGAAGATCTTCAAGGGCTTGAAGTAGAGCTTGCCTCCTGTTTTTGAAGTCTCAGGGATACAAAGACTTCACCACAAGCTCCCCTGAACTTCATTGCTGGGAGTTCTGACCTGCCAAGAGGTGCCTGCTGCTGTTCTGGGCCTCTGGAGGTTGTTTTGCTACTGGGAGCTGGAAAAGCAACGCAACTACGAGAAGCGTGACGCAGCCACACCTGTTTCCGTCGCATTGCCAAAGAAACCGTTGCAGCTCCTACTCACAGCTCGAGGAATCACCGCACGCCGCATCGAGTGCAGCGACCTTCGAAGTCCAAGGTCACCGCATCGATTTCGACGCAGGCCCTGCTGTGCGGCTCCACGAACCGTCGCATTGTCCTAATCGTCATGCATAGCATCGAGGCACCAGGTCTGTCGCATCACTGGGGGAAGCAGTAAGAAACCGACGCATCACCTCCCCACACAATAGGAAACCGACGCATCACCTCCTTTCCGGTAAGGAACCCACGCTTCACCTTCCCTCAGCAGCAGTAAGGAACCAACGCATCACGTCCGCTTGAGCAAGGAACCGATGCATCACCTTCCCTGTGTGTAAGGAACTGATGCATCACCTTCCTTGTGACCCTTTTTGTGTGTGTGCGTGACATATCCAAGGTACTTTGTGTGAAAAGTGTCACATCTGCAATTGGCTTTGAATAGAACTGTTTCTACCTTTTGAAAGTCATATTTGTATTACTGTATTGTGGATTTTTGTTGTTTTTGGTCTTGTTTGGTTTAGAGAAAGATTACTTATTTTTCTAAACTGGTGTGGTGTCCATTTGTAGTGTTTTCACTGTATTACTGTATGTGTGCACAAAGGCTTTATACACTGCCTCTGAGATAAGCCTGTCTGTTCTTGCCAAGCTACCAAAGGGGTGATCAGGGATTATTTTAGAAGTGTATCCCCTTTACCCTGACTAGGAAGAAGGATCCCTACTTGGACAAAGGTACCTACCTCTGCCAACTAGAGACCCCCATTTCTAACACATCTCAATTAGCAATTAGTGGGTTGGTGGGTACATCGGGTGGGGGAGGGTAGAATTGGGCTACACAAGGAAGTATGGATGACCAAAAGGATTGGCTAAGGAGCCTATTACAAAGCTCCTACTACATTCCATTTCTTTAGACCATTATCTGAGGATGCCCCAAAATTCGAACTAGGGGCCAATTTCCATGGCCTAATGTGCCTTATGTGCATGAATGACGCTCCACCACATCCTCTGGGGTACCTGAAGGGTCTATCAGTCATGTGCGGAGGTTTTCATTCCTTTGTGTCAGTATTTCACGGAAGAAAGTCAGGAGGTCCTCCCATGTTTGTGTATGCTCTTGCTAACCCAGATCTTTGTTGATTTCCCGTTCTTATGACGTCTAATTCATTCCTTGACCAATGAATTGTCCGCTCCAACCAGTTCTGTAGTCTTGGTAACTACTGGGGTTTCCAAACAGTGACAATTGCCCCTTTAGTGAGAGTGTACACGTTTATTTATCATTTTCTCCTTTTTAGGCAGTATGTACAGTCCCAAGAGGTAGAATTTTGGTTTGAGTAATCCTATTGGGTTAGTAACCTGCTCTAATTTTCCCATCTCCTCTTCCCAGTAAGTATTTCACATCATTGGTTGCTAAATCATTTATAGCACAGAAATGGAAAACAACAGATGCCCCCTCATTTGAAGTTTGAAAATCAAGAGGAAGTTCATTTTTGGAGAGTGTACCAAAAAGGGAATGGGTTATGTAACTGATTTGAAAAGCGCTGGGGTAGCCTCAAAGAAAGGCTTACAGAACAAGCTGTTGTGCATTAACAAGTGGATTTTTTTCAGTTTTTTTACATAAATATATTATACCTAAAAAGAATATTTGAAATTAAAAAATGTTTCTAATGAAATGTAATGTAAGAATAATTCCCTTCCCAATAGTTGAAAAAATTAATGACTTCAATACTAGATTAAAATCACCAGTCTAACTCTAAAAAAGATGAGATCCTCCTTCCAAAATGATTTGACCTCTTTCAAACTACCAACTATGTTTCACCAGGCATGGTACTGCAGGCTTTTTCCCATGCTTTTTAACATGGACATGTAGCTTCCCACAAGCTCAATCCAATACCACAATTTACTAGCCCATAGTGATACTAATGAAAGACAAACCAATCTGCCACCATATAGAACCAGAGTTAAAACCCAAAATCAGAGACTGCTTAATTAACATAACTATTACTGAAGAAAAACATCTTTCCTCTCCCTCAACCAACAAAAGCAGGACAACTACTTTGAAGCGAATCCCCAAAGTCAATCCTAGGCAAATCGCCAACGACAGTCCTACTGTTCCCCAGAGCCCAATTGCTAGATCCGACAGGTAGGTTTGTTGAGAAGATTTGAGGTTGCTCACCATATTATACAGAGGTGGATAAATGCAGGATTTCTCCTACACTCATCACAGTTCATCACTGTGCTTAGAAATATTGGAATTTTCTATATCATGGCAGCGTGGAGGTTTCACATGCCCCTCTGAATTGAGGACAGGACTGTTGGTCCTGTCAGGTAAGTGTCCCAAAAAAAAGGCAAGCAAAGAACAGACTTAGCCCAGGGCAGTTTTAGAATGTATAGTACTACCTGCTCCCCTCTCAGTGTTAGTGTAGGAGGGGTCCAAAGCTCCTGGAGTCATCCATACACTGGTAAATTACCACCTAGGAGTAGGGAATCATCTATGTGAAAGATTCATCTCAAGCTTTGTGGTGGGCCCAAAGGTTCCAAACAGATGCCACTGCTTTAGGGCACTCCTGCTGCTGACTGGTGAGTGGCTCTAAGTAGAACAGGTGAATGACTAGTTGAGGTGACTGTGTGAGCACAGGGTGAGTCTAGGTTACCTTAGTTTTAGCACAATTTTGGGAAGTGAGGTTTGCTTATTCAGAAGTGAGATGGATTCTAGTTGCTCCGAAGCTCTGGTCAGGCAGAGGCCTCAAACATCCTCAGAAAACTGTACACCTGCAGGTAGCAGGGTAAGCACCCAGATGGGACACCGCTTTAGTTGAGAGGAGTAGGAGAGAATGTAGACCACCCGAGTCTGTGAGAAGTAATCGGTTTGATTTAATAGGACATGGTGATGGGTGGTTGTTTGGAGATAATGGTCAGTATCAGGTCCCCCTAGGAGTGCTGAGAATGCATTTTCACCCAAACTGTTTAACATGATATGAAACAGGATGCTTAGGTAAGTTTACTGCTATCATGTCCAAACTGGAAGAGAGCTGTTAATGACCCCACTAGGGTAAGAACCCGGAGAGGGTGGATTCTCCACTAAGAGTGGTGTTTACCGTGATCTGTGTGCACAGATCCACTATACCGAAGACCCTGTTTGTGGCCAAGTCTATCTAGGAGTAAACAAATGAGTAATTAATTGAAAGTATTAAGTAGCACTACCCCCTTGCACCAGGAAGAGAGAGTACTTCAAAGGGGCAGGCTGCCAGGACTTTAAGCACGAAAACCAGATTCAGAATGTGAAATGATGAGGTTTTGAGGGAGCCCCTTAGACTGCTGAAGAACAAATCTGGAACTTTATGTGACTAGATTTAATTATGTTTAATGAACAAATGGAATAGTGCACAGCACCTCAAAGTGTGGGCCAATTTTTCAGGGAGAGGATAGAGAATTGTATGTGAAAGGGACAAATTTGCTCTTTCTAACACCAATATGTGTAATTGGAGTCAAGGCATACAAATAGAAATAAACTTAAGATAAATAGTGGTGGGGGCATGGCTACGCGGCGAAACAAGATGGCCGCAGGCTAGGGTCGCTCTGCACAAACCCTTTCTTTCCGCATTAATCCGTCCGACTGATCGATGCCCCGTGGTGGGAATCGGTTGGTGGAGGAGCCGCTGACAAGAAAGAGCCCAAATTCGGACCGCCGGGACCGCAAGACCAGGAGATCGGCCCGCGGCTGGGTGGGGCCTACACTGCCACGTAAAGCCGGGGCCTAGAGTTACAGAGGAGCCCGAAGTGGTGAGGAGACTTGCGGGTGTGCGCCAGTCTCAGATCCGGTGGTCGGACCGGCGCTCTAGTGGTTCCAACGGCGGGGTGCCAGCGAGCACGGCGCTGTTGGCATAGCTCGACGTAGCTGTGACACAGAGACCGACTGTGATACGGCCCAGGTGGAGGGATCCAACGCCGCAGTAGACCCACAGGGAGGTGAGAGCGGCGAAAACGGCAGAGCAGGTGAGCGGTGCTGGCGAACACTGGAGATTTGGGAAGCCCTGAGAAATGAGCTGCACTAGGGGCCGACATCAAGGGTGAGACGCCAGAGAAGCGCATCCCCCCGGGGCGCAAAACCCCTAAATACGAGAGTAAGGCCACTGTAAGTGTGGCATCCGGCGCCTAACTGGAGGAAAGAAAACAATCAATCAGTCTTTATTCGATTTAAAAATACAATCATAAAAGACACAAACATAGTACCTACAAACATACATTTCAATAAATACATTAAAAATACCTTATTAAAAGTACCTTGTTAAAAAAACATTAAACAATTCAATAGACTGACATATAGTAGTAAAAAGATTTTTTGGGTTAAAATTGTCCCTGATGCCACTTAAAAGTGGGGAAAACCCGAACGCTGGATTCATTAGGGACCATCAAGGGAGCGCTTAATTGATTTTCTCCGCAATGCCCATGCCCAGCCCAGGTACTTTGCCAATGCAATGGAGACCAATATCAAAGAGCTAGTGCGCAAAATGCGTAAAGCTACAGTGCTGCTCCTTGTGCCGAGAGATCTACACATTGGTGTAAGCCAAACACGCCTTGGAATAGCAAGTGCCGGGCAGACAAACAGAAAGTGGGGAGATGTTTCCATCGCAGCCCCACATGCAGGACATTGCATTTCCGTGTTCGCGGCCCACCTTCCAGTCAAAGATCTAAGGGGCAAAGAACCAGCTCTAAACTGGAAATAGAGTTTCCTGTCACCCACATTAGTCACCACATCCCAGTATTGTTCCAGATAGGGGGATTCTTTGAACTCCAAAAATTTCCCAGACATCCCGGTTGCTTTATTCAGTACCTGGGAATCTATTCTTTCCCAGTATGCTATTTTAAGAGAACTTTTTGATGGAAACTGGGCAGGAGCTGGGTCGGTCCACAACCCTTCCATACCCATGTCTTTTAAAGACGCATGTAAGTTCTTCAGCCACTCAATTTTGTGAAAAACATCAGATTTTATAATGTCATTCAGGCCCTTGGCATAGTGGGAAAGTTCAGGAGTAGTCCAAAGCCTCCGCCAGTATAAAACCGGACGGAGTCTTGCAATATCCTTAATGGACCTCCTACCCAGATCATACCTAAGTGGAATCAGAGGGGTGCTCTGAGGAAGACCAGTAATTCTACGCAGGAATTTGTGCTCCACATTTATCAAAGTCGCTAGTTGTTCAAAGCCCCAGAGTTCCGCCCCATAGAGGACAGAGTTTAGGGCCTTAGCTTCATAAACTTGCAAAACCGGGCTTATTGGTTTCGTGAATGACCTACTAAATTCTCTGGTCAAAGCACCAGTAATCTGCTTAAATCTTAGGGAGGCCATTTCCAGATGTCTGCGCCAATTATTTTTATTTGAGATTTGCAACCCAAGATACGTAAAACTGGTCACTAATTCTAAGGGTTGCCTATTCATAAATACTCTTTTCCCTTGGAAGCTGCTATGAGGGTTAAAGGCCATAAACTTCGTTTTTGCCACATTAACCTCTAAACCATGATCAAGGCAAAACTCATCAAACAGGCGAAGGGCTTTTTGCAGACCATTAGATGTTCTGGATACGATAAGCGTATCGTCTGCAAACAATAATATGGGGATGGAAACACCAGCCAACCTTGGAGCGTCGGTATTAGCAGAAAGCATAAGTTCAACTATCCCATTAATATAAAGTGAGAAGAGCGTGGGTGCCATAGTGCAACCCTGTCTCACACCACGCTCGACTGGGAACTCAGATGTGTCTTCTCCCGCTCCACCCCACTGAATCCTAGCATAGTTAGACTCGTGCAGACGCATCACCATAGTCAGAATTTCTTTGGGGAGTCCTAGCCTCTCCAGGACTGCCCACAGCCGGTGTCGTGGTACAAGATCAAAGGCAGCCCTTAAGTCAACAAATGCAACATAAAGACTGCCATTCCCCAATGTCACCACCTTCCAGAGGAGCTGGACAAAGTAGAAGACTTGGTCCACCGTGCTGGTTAGTTTCCGAAAGCCAGCTTGGAAGGGTGACAAAATGTTGTTATCATCCATCCATTCTTGAATTTGGTTCAAAACCATCCTCCCTACCACCTTCTGAACGGAATCGATGAGGCTAATGGGCCTATAGTTTCCCGGGAGCGACCTGTCGCCTTTCTTGAATACAGGTATAATAACTGCCCCCCTCCAAGATTTTGGGACTGGCGCGCCTACAGGAAAGAAAACCTGGATGGCTGTTCAATCAGGCGCTTTTTGACTGTCCACCCGAAGCGCGATAGCACAGTCTTGCCCAGGCATCAGCCCCCTCACACCGACTAAAGGAATGCCGCCATCCAGTCGACACTCGCCACTGTGTGTATTTAACAGTGCAATCCATTATTGTAGGTACGGTTTTGTTGATACATACAGCTTGACCATTAGGGGAGCACATATAGAGGGTGGATCTCCAGGTCATAGTATTATCTTTGACCCACGAGATTTATGTGTTTCTTGGCCTTCACACGGAGCCGGTGTTATTAGCACTACCATCACTTTTATTAATTCACCTTCCTTTAGTTTTTCACTCGGTGGTGAACCAGTAGCTGTGTCTTTGGTTGATAGTGGCATTATCCCAGCGCACTGTGTGTAATATATGGGACAGATGTGGATTCTCTATATTTATGTAAATACATTTTTCATGGATATTTTAAATTGGTTTAATTGCCCTTGTCCTGAGAAGAAATTGACAGCTGCAACGCGTCCGCGTCGACAGCTTCATATAGAGGAGTCTCTATGAATTCCAAATATTGTTGTAACAGTGATAGCACACTGAGTTGAAAGGATAGAGAGGTGTTTTTACCTCAGGTGCTGTTAGGACTACCTCTGAATGTATCACCCAGATTTAATGAGTGAACACAGGCTATTAAATAACATTTTCGGGTATTGGCGATATAGAGTGTTGTATATATATATATTTGTATATTTTTTCATTTCGTTATATGTACATGTATTGTTGTATGTTTTGGTATTGATATGTTTTGGAATAATTTGTGGTCTGAGATCGGTCCCATATCATGTATATGTGTTAAATTAATTTTGATAAATGGTCCATGTAGAATTATATAGTCATGGTACGGTAATTAACTGTGCCCTACATTGAAAATAAATTGGATATTAATCCCTCCGTACTCTTTTTCTCTGTCTTTGTATGAAATCCTTAGGCTGCAGCGCAGTTTACGAGAGTAGCTGGCATTGAGGATCGAAGACTGTGGAGGACTCGCTGGGGGTGCCGTGCAGTCACAGGGGTCACTCCCTAGGAACCATTCCATATTTCGGCGACATCAGAGTGCGGCAGACCCTCGCAATGGGGTCAGGTACTGACATACAACAGTTGCGCTGCAGAGCCTCGTGGCCAGTGACGAACCAGCGGCAATAAGGGGCTCGACCGACGGCGACCACAGACCTCCCGGGATGAGACGCGGTGCATACCCCAAGCCTGGGACCCATCGACCTAGCTCTCCTCGACCCCCGGGTTGAGATCAGACTGTACCTGAGCATCACAACACTGTCTGTACAGACGAGAGATTGCAGTGAAACCAATCTCCGCCAACATGTCATCCACCAGAGGCCCTAAGGTTACCCAGCACAACAAGCTAGACAGATACACCTGGCCGAAGGCGGCCCTTCTCGAGCAGCAGTTACCCAAGGATAAACCGACAGGGGGAGCGGAAGGTGACGTCCTAGAACCTACCTTTAAAGATGTCATTGCGTCGATCGGCGGGATCCAAACGTCTTTGGAGCAACAAATTGACACTATCTCCTCTGAGGTGATGCTCATTAGGGTGGACCTTGCTACCAATAGGTAAAAGGTCAGACAACTCGAAATTACCACAACGAGCCTGGTGGATGACACCAATCAGTTGCAAAATGAGGTCCAGGAACTGCAAGCATTCCGGAAATTTGCAGAAGGAAAACTTGACGATTACGAAGGGCGCACTAGATGCATTAACATACGCATCTTAGGTGTATCGGAAAACGCAGAAGGACAGGCTCCCGACCTATTCATAGAGAACTTAATCACTGCTCAACTGCAGCCGAAAGGCCTATACAACATCTTCGTGGTTGAAAGAGCCCACAGGGTCCCAGGGGGCCAACCAAAGCCGGGGGCCCTCCCACGTCCAATACTGGCTAGACTCTTGAACTATCGAGATAGGGAGTTGAGAACTCAGAAATCACCTTCTTTCCGGACTTCACGTAGGTGGTCCAACGACTGCGAAGATCGTTCCTAGCAGTCAAGAAGAGACTTGGAGACAAAGGCCTGAAATATGCGATGCTGTTCCAGGCCCGACTCCAAGTGGAAGCCGGGGGAAATACCAGATTCTTTGAGTTTCCGGAGGCCGCTGCTGAATGGCTGGATGGCTGGAGAGACGCTAAGGAGCACAACTCTCATGGACACTAGAAGGTATAGTCGTGCCTGATGGTACCTGAATTGAACTTGGTGCTCTGGTAACCACCCGCTCCACACTGACTGTTTCCTACCCAAAGTGAGGGGTAGATAAAGTGCAGCTGGGATAGATACTGACCTGTGGGCTCATGCTGAGTGTTCCGCGATAGTAACGGGCCAGCCCTGCCCGGGGTAACTACTTGACTACGCAGCTGGGAAGGGGAGGGACGGGCGTGACGGCATATCCCCCCAGTTTTCTTCTCTTAGTTTAATCTTTGGGCGACAGGCATACTGCATTAAAATAGTTAGGGGCAGTTTTGAGCCTGGAGTGCAGGGGAGCAGGGAGGGGGGTAGTTGGGTGGGGTTTTTGTATTGTTGTTTGTTTTTATCGAATCGACAAGGTATCACTGATCCTTCACTGGGGATGGTTGGTAACACGTAGGTCCCAATGAGTATGCAATGGGATGAGAACTTTAAATTGATGAGCTGGAATGTAAATGGTCTGGGGGATAAATTTAAAAGATGTGTGGTGCTACAACATATCAGGCGTCACGCCCCGGACGTGGTACTGCTCCAGGAAACACATTTGGTGGGGAATACTTGTAAGGCCCTTAATAGGTGGGGATACAAGCTGGTAGCACACTCTGGCTTTACCACGGGCTCGAGAGGAACGGGGATATTGTTGAGAAACTCCTTTCCAATGACAGTGAAATCCACCTGGGTTGATACGTGGGGAAGGTACATTGGCATCACGGGCCAATGGGAAGGAAATATTTTGATGCTTATGTCGGTGTATGTGCCACCCGGCCTTCAGGGGCTTGCTTTCAAAGATCTGGGTTCTATCCTACTGTCGGTCCCAGACGGTCTCTTAATAGTAGGAGGAGACCTCAACTCAGTGGTCTCTGGCACACTAGACAGACACCCTCCCCGAGACCTCTGCCCCTCAAACCGTTGGCTTCCAGACTTCTTGGAGACTCTGGGGTTGATAGATGCCTGGCGAGCTTATCACCCTGATACCATCCAACACACCTATCACTCAGGCGCTCACCATAGTCAGTCGTGGATTGACTACTTGCTGATCCCGCTGGCTCAAATCGCACACATTCAGGAACTCAGGCATATGGCACGGGGAATCTCGGATCATTCCCCGAGGTGGGCCCAATTCGTTACGGACAAGACAGAATAGGAACAATTGCACCCATTAACCCCTAGCACCTCCGTAACCCAGAGGTTTGTAAAGCACTACATGCGGCAATGGAGAACTATTTTAAGGACAACGAAGGATCAGTACACTCACACCCGACACTGTGGGAAGCGTTTAAAACAGTAGTAAGGGGACAAGCACTCTCTCAAATAGCGGGGGTGTGGAAAGAGAAAGTGAAAGAGGAGGTGGCGTTAGAGGAAGATATCTTCCGTCTGGAGGCAGAGAGTGAGTAGGGGTCCACACCTGACAAACTCTATATACTGCAATTGAAGAGAAATAGCTACAAGGCCATAGTGACAGAAAGAGCCAAAGCAATGGGGAGAGAGGCGCAGGGCAGAATATATGACCATGGGGACAAGGCGGGGAAACTAATAGCGTGGTTGGACATGAAAGAACTCATGAGTAGATTGGTACCTGAGTTGACTGATAGGGCGGGACAATCGGTCACTGACCCCCAGGAGATAGCAAACACATTTGCGGCTCATTATCAGGAAATATATCGTTCACAGACGGCATATACGATAAGCGACTCCCAAGGTCTCCTAAAGGACATTGCCCTGCCAACACTTTCGCCCGATGACTGAAAGTACCTAGAGGACGATGACGAGATAGCCCAAGCAATCAGAAGCCTTAGATCTGGTGAGGCCTCAGGCCCCAATGGCCTACCGATTTAGCTCTACAAACTCAGACCTGATAAACTTGCCCTGTACATACGTGCGATGTTTGAGGAAATTAAGGATAAGGGGGAACTGCCACGAGATCAGAGGATTGCGACGCTGGTCACTATACATAAGAAGGGCAAGCCACGGACGGACTGTGCCTCGTACAGGCCAATCTCCTTACTGAATGCTAAGCCTAAGATCTTAGCTAAACTCCTCGCTACTAGGCTAGTTAAGGTGATTGGCGGGTTGGTTCACCCAGATCAATCGGGCTTCATGCCACAGCGCAACACTGCATTAAACCTGTGCAGAGTACACAGAGTAATGGGGAGGGCAGCCACTATTCAAGAGGCGGCGATAATAGTGTCACTGGATTCCACAATGGCATTTGACATGATTGAATGGCCATATCTTTTTGCAGTCCTTGAAAAAATGGGATTCGGTCCCCGATTTATCCAGTGGGTACAACTCCTCTATTTGAAACCTTTAGCCCAATTGGTTGTAAACAATAAACAGTCGGAAGTATTCACGCTTCGTTGATGGACTTGTCAGGGATGCCCACTCTCCCCCCTCCTATTTGAATTGGCTTTGGAGCCCTTGGCATCCTTGGTACGTAAGGATCCAGTGATACGTGGCCTGAAATGGGCGGACACATGGGAAGACCGCATCTCACTAAATGCGGACGATATACTCTTATTTTTGGCCTCTCCAAAGAGGTCCCTCATGTCTGTCCTGGCTATATTTGCAATCTTAGGCAGATACTCAGGGTACTCGACTAACTGGAATAAATCGGTACTATACATCCTTAATGGTCTCCAGCCTGTTCTCCCTAAGGGATGCCTGGTTCAAGTCACCACAATAGGCTTTAAGTATCTAGGTATTTATATCACAGCTGATCCAGCGAGTAGATTTGCACAAAAACTCCTCCCCTACAGAGATTGAAGTGAGATACGGCGCGCTGGAAAGCACTTACACTCTCGATGCTGGGCAGGGCGTCCCTATTTAAAATGATGTCCTTGCCTCGCTTTCTATACGTATTGCAAAATTCCTCTGACTTAGTCCCTGCAAGCTACTTTAGAGAAATCGAAAGCCTGCAGAGAAGCCTGCTGTGGAGTGGGAAACCGCGCATTGTGCTCGCCAAACGTAACCTTAATTGGTATGATGGGGGAATTGGCCTTCTTGACCTTAAAAAGTATTACTGGTCAGCTCATCTAGCCGCCATCAACCATGGAACATATCGACATGCTGATGACCCGGGCTACGCAATGGATAGGTGGCTGTTACCGGGCGATAACTATAATAGGGCTCGATATTCGAAGAATGGGAAACGTCATTTGATGGGACCGACTAAACACTCGGTCCAAGTCTGGCATGCCGCTAATAGAAGCCTGGGTTGGGAGCATAAAGTGACATTGGCAACACCCCAGTGGAACTCAGACCTACTTGGGAATTTGTGGAAATCTAAGGACTTTGACAAGTGGGACCTCATAGGTATCTCTAAGATAGGTGACCTCTGGGTAAAAGGGGAAGTCAAGTCGTTCACCTCCCTACAGCAAGAGTATAACATGGCCGCCACAGAAGACTTTAGATACATGCAAGTCCGACACGCACTACAGACACACCTCCAGAAAGGGGTCTCGAGGACAGGATATTGGATGGCTACCTGCCGACAAAAGCCATTTCGCTTACCTATAAAAAGCTGGTAAATAACTCCAGTGACCCCTTCCAATGCCTAGGAGAGAAATGGGAGAGATTGCATAATCCTGGATGACGAGGATTGGACGGTGGCAGTGGCTCCTCGCGGAAGGTGGCTTTATCCGCTAGATTACGACTGGTACAGCTTAAAATCTTACACCGCATTTACATAACAGGGCCATGCCTAGTGAAAATGGGGAAGGCGGAAGCCGATGACTGCAGGAGGCTCTGTGGGTGTGAGGGAACATTCCTGCATATACTCTGGGAGTGTATACATATACAGCGGTACTAGTGGAAAATACATGACATTCTCAGTGAGGTACTCAAGCTTACTATTCACCCAGAAGCCAAACGATGCCTACTAAATGTGTGGGAGCCCACTGACCTTAACAACAAACGCATTACATGGGTTACGCTGGGATTGATGGTAGCGAAGCGCAATATTTCCCAGCTTTTGAGGGCCGCGCAGGCACCGACCATTGCAGCCTGGAAGAGGGACATAGATTGGTGTATGTTCCAAGAAAAGACAGTGTATGTGGCAAGGGGATGCCCCAGGAAGTGGTCTCAAATATGGAATGATTGGAATGTATTTCGAGGCACTATCTGTACCCCACCCGACCACTCCGACACATGATGACCCACCATCACCTTAATTAAGTTACTAACTAGTAATTATAACCTATGCAACTACCTGATAGTAATTGTACTGCTTCCAGCAAACTTCATACTATGATGTACCTTGTAATGTCGTTTTGTTTAATAAAAATAAGTATTTAAAAAAAAAAGATAAATAGTGGTATGAATCACAAAAATGGCCCCTGATGCATTTGTAAATGCTTGCTCCCATCCCTAGAGGGACATGATAATCCAATGTTGCGAGTAGTGGGTTATGTTTGCACCCTAAGTCAAAAAGATAGGTGCACAAATACTTTTGTGAATCAACCTCAGAGAACACTGAGCAAATCACATCAATTCCCACTCAACTATCAATAGGCTTACATAGCTCTTTTTTTTTTTTATTCCTCATTTACTGCCATGGTTCCAGACTGCTGAGAGCCAACTGCATGGGTAACAAGAGTTGCGAGTGCACCGTTGCGCTGACACAGCCGATGCTCGAAGGGAAGTAGATGAGAAGTCAAATACAAGAGCCCTACAGCTGCCACGGCCACCCTAGCAGCTCAACCCTTGCTAGCCAGCTGACAGAAGTTAACCAACTTTAAGGTTATACATGCCGTTGCCGATGATGTGTGCGACTTGGGCAAGAAGAGAGGAGACCATCGAAAAAGTTAAAGAAACAGCAAGACAGTACTATGGCAGAATAATCATCGGAGCTGGGGAAAAAGAAAAAAAAAACAAAAAAAAAAAAAACCCCAGCTAGTTCAAAAGTTCAAAAAAGCCCGTCCAACAACTTCCAAAAGTTTCTCCTGTCACAGTTAGCGGCCCTAGCTATGTCTAATACAGAGAACTGGAGAAGGGATCTGCGCCACTCATAAAAAGATGGTACAGTGGGTTCTTTCCAGCGTTTGCAGATTTCTCTACGAGCCACCAGCATTGCATAGAATAATAGATTACCAGCCATAGATCGTGTAGAGTCTACCGTTCCAAAAATTACTAGCTTCAGGTCTATTAATATCGGACGACCCAGCCTGGCCGAGAGTTTGCTACTAATTGCGTCCCAAAATGGAGTTAAGTGAGGACACTCGAGAAACATGTGTGAATAAGCAGCCTCCATAAGTCCACATCTCGGGCAAGCCACCGGACCTCCAGCCGCGAATTTCGAAAGTCTTTGTGGGGAATAGTAAGCCCTATGTAGTGTAAACAAGTGATTCCTGCGTAGCCGAGCTGGTTTCACTAATTCCCACAACAGTTTACAGGACATCAACCAGAGATCTACGACGTTGGAGGTCGGTATCAAAGAACTCCACAGCTGTTCTGGGAGAACAAAATCGCCACCCATTTCATCCATTATTAGGGAATACCATAGCGAGACCTCTTTTTTTACAGAAGGCTGGTCAACTAAGAGGGTTTCCAAGTGACTTCCTTCCCCTAGAATGAACTTATTAAGTCGTGTAGGTCGTGTTGTTACTGCTTGGGCCCAACTTACTATTTGTACATATTTAAATCTTGAAAGATTGGGCCCAACTTTACGAACTAAGTCCTCCCAGGGGAGCAAAGTCCCTTCCACAAAGAGATCCCCCCCGACAGCCATCCCAGATTCCCTGAGCGGTGTAGCAAGTGCATCATTTAGCCAGGTTGGCGCCTCTGGAAGGTCCCATAGGGGAGCTCTACTGGAGTAATACCCTAATTTAGTACAGGATTTTATTTTTGCCCAAGTTCTTGCCAGGCCCTGTAAGATCTTCAACTTGACCTTTTTGAAAAATTTGGGGTCTCCGAATTTAAACAGAAAACCAGACTGCCCAGCTCCTTCGCACTTCAACAGGGTGGCAAACAAATTGCCAGTCCCGACGCCAGAAGGTGTTTTTAACAGCATACGTGAATGGGAAAGCTGAATTGCCCAGGCATAAACCTGTAAGTCGGGCCCTGCCAAGCCCCCCTTCTCTCTTCGACGCCTTATCTTTTTCCAAGCTATCCTTGGGTTTTTGTTGCACCAAATAAAGGAACTTATCTCACTCTGGAGTTTAGCCAACAAAGCGGGTTCAAAGTAAAGAGGGATTGTACTAAACAAAAAAGAAACCCTAGGGAGAATAGACATTTTCACGAGGTTAACTCTACCGATTACAGTAAGGGGAAGGTGTACCCAAGCTCTCATCAATTTGCGGCATTCTTTTGCGATCTTTAGCAAAATTAGTAGAGGCGATCAGAGAGATATCTTTAATAATGTTTAAGCCCAGATAACGAAGACTCTTATTTGAGCCATTACTAAAGATGCTGCCGACATCGTTCCATACCAATGTTTCTGTTTTAGCTGCGTTTACCTCATAGCCAGAAACATTTCCAAATTCAACAGCCAACCTAATAACTGCCGGGAAGGCAGAGTCAATGTCAGCGGTCATAACCATAAGGTCATCCGCGTATAACGCAACTTTCTTCTCCCATTCCCTATATACGAAGGGTATGATGGAGTGTTCTTCGCGTATTTTTTGAGCCAAAGGTTCAATGTAGAGATCGAATAGAAGAGGGGAAAGGGGACAACCCTGGCGGGTGAATAGGCTTACATAGCTCAATGTGGCTCCCAGTCTTAGATCCCAATATTTCCTACACACTTTCAATTCTTGTAGGACCATCAGAATTCATCACTTTATTGCAAACCTTTCCATTCACAACACAGTTACAAACTACACCTTTCCTCTGACAACTCCCGGTCAATTTGCAGCACCCTTGCCACGCAACCACGATTTTCCAACATGCTTTCATTTCCTACTTACAGTTTCATATCTAAGGGTTCATCTTGTTCTGTTTTTTTCTGAACATTTTTTACCAAGGTTTCTCCCAAGTTCTTTATAATTGGAAACATCTGAAAATCAAGAAATACAAATTATGCTGGATAGACATATTCGAAATATCAGCAATTTCTGGCAAACATCCCCAGACCTTCCTTTCAGTAACAGATCATCCATCTTGGGCAACCACATATCAGCGCTGGACTAGAAACAGCTGATATAGAAACCCAGGGGCAAAGGCAGAGTGATGCAAAGTAAAACGTGTATGATTTATATTTTATGCAAGACAGTACAGCAACCAGAGCAGCTGCGCTGCTTTGAGTTGAATAGAGGTAGAAAAATGTTCCATATCTACTATGACATGGCACATTTCTCCTCTACACCAGCGCTGGCGCACTTTTGACTGCCATGCACCAAGTACAAGGGTGTGTGCGTTCCTAAGGTATAGGTTTTGAAGAGGAAGGGTATCCTTTCAGAACAAACAATATCTTAAAAAACTTCTCCTGCCCTGTATGTGTATTGCACAATGCAGCACATGTGTACATTTAATACATATCTCCTTGTCTGCCTCAAGGAGACAAAAGGTTTTAGCTCAAATTCCTATCTATGAATGTTAGTAGATCGGGATTTGCGCCAAAAATGCATAGGTGTTTGCGCGATGTAACGCCCCATTGGCTTAAAGTAGCACATGGCTCAATCTTGTGTTACTTTGGGTAACTGTCCAACGTAAATCCTGGTTTGTGTTGGATAGTAAGTCCCACTCAAACTCTTTGCTCCAGGTTTCGTCACTGTTGTGACGCAAGTCCAGCTAAAAGCGTTAGTAAATCTGGAACTAGATATTTAGGAGGGTCAGTGATGGCTCGCCGAGGGAGTGCTGCGGGTGGTGGGGTGGGGGAGGGGCAGGGTGGGGGGGGGGGGTAGTGGAGTCTGACATACGATGAGCAGGAGTAAGGTAAGTAATTAAATAAATAAAACAATTTACCTTGCGCGTGCTGCATAGCTAACTCGGCGATGCAGCGCGTGCAAGAGAAATTGTTTTATTTATTGAATTACTTACCTTACTCCTGTCTGTTGTATTTCTGACTCCACTACCTCGCACCCTGCCCCGCCCCCTCCCCGCAGCACTCCCTCAGCAAGCCGCCACTGAGGAGAGTGTTTGCAGGAAGTCTTGTGAGCAATGACGGAGAATATGAGCTAACAATTTATTCTGTCCGGAGTACTAAGAAGAATTTGAAGGCTTGAAGTAATGCCTTCTTTGACAAATAATTCTCAAAGCAAATATGAGGGGATTTGTTAGTATTTGAAAAGCACCTTCTGAAAATCAGCTTCAGAGTTGTTATTAGAGATTTTGGTGCATGCAGGGAATGTGAGCGTAAGTATGGAGGTCTGCTATCCCTTGCAGGCATACAATCTGCATTCTCAGGCAATTTCGTGAGTACTGGGGTCGCAGAACGCCTCCAGCCTGATTATTATTCATTAGGTAGGCAAGATTTTCCAAATCTATATTTTGTGATCCGACTGATGAGAGCATCAGTCACATCGCAAACTGAAGCCAAGATCACAGTCCAGTCGTAGTGCAGTTTGCACATGTTGGTTTGTGACATGGGCTTTGTACATCCGGACCATCAACACTAAGGCCCAGATGTACTTTGAATTTGTGTTGGGGTCACGCCACTTTTGTGGCACAACCCTGACGCATAATCATTGCTGGCATTTACTAAGCAATGCGAAGACACTTTGAGTGGTGTAGCAAATACCCAAAGCAGCCTTCAGTTACTTTGTGTCAGGTAGGCGTTACATGGGTGGTGCATGCGCATGCCCATGCCCATATATCCACCTATTTATTTTGAAACAAACCCAGGTTTCAAAGGCTTGTAAACCTGGGTTTTCACCAAAATGGTGCGCCTACCTGACAAGGTGTAGTGAGAAATATTTGTATTTCTCCTTGTTACGTCCTCTTTCCATCTGTGCCTGTTAGACATGGGGTTTATAGTTGGCTAGGGTTTGCACAGAAACCAGGCTGAACCCACCACTCTAGTCAGGGTAAGTGAGTTAAACATCAAAGATAGCCTGTGCTCACCACCTGATAGCCTGGCGCAAAGCAGGCAGGCTTACCACCAGAGGCAATGTGTAAAGCGTTTGCACAACACACTCACATCAGTAGCCCAATGAATACACCACAAGAGACTCCACACAAGATATATACAAATATATATATATATAGTATATTGTGCATAGACCAAAATGACATTTTTCCTCAGAATATAGCACGTTACTACCGAGCTATTACCACGCAGTAGGTTACAATACGGTTGTTACAACGACCGTGTTGTTACAACGCGTGGCTTTACATCGCAAGTCGTTTCTACGACTTGCGCTAGGTGGCACACTGGACTTAGGAATAGTATAAATTACTATTCCTACGCCAGTTCGCGCAACAGCAGGGAATGTGTTGGATTTAAAATCCAACACATTCCCTGGCGTTGCATGCCACCTAGCGCAAGTCGTAGACACAACTTGCGATGGAAAGCCAAGCGTGGTAACAACGCAGTCGTTGTAACGACCGCATTGTCACCTACCTGCGTGGTAACAGCAGCGTTGTAAATGCTGTTTCCCTTTTCATCAATGCTGTGCATATTGCTACTGTCATAAAATAGTATTTGTTACCCTGAACCACACACAGTAGAAACTACAGAAATGCACAACATTCTCTTTTAAATCTACATGGGCAAAGATAGCTTTCATCATCTTCACAAATGCAAAACTATGCACAAGTATTTTACAAGTTATCACAGCATATCATTATAACCCTCATTATCAGGCACAAAACAAGGGCACAACGGCATAAATCAAACAAATATTTCACTAGCTATCAGCCTTCAAGGAAAGAAGAACAAGCAGGGCTGGTTAAATTATGAGCGCTTCTTAGATTTTCAAATATGGCACTACACCACCCTTGGAGTCCTCCCCATGTGTACAATGAGGCAGGAGGCTGCCCGCAAACGCATGGTGCAGCCGCTGACCAATGCAGCCTTTTCTCCAGAAACCCAAAAGCCGCTCTGAAGGGCAGAGAGTCTGGGTCCCTCCACCACCTCTAGGACTGCTATGTGGAATTGAAAGCATAGCAACCTGCTCAGGAAGTGGGGGGCGACTGGGTAACTCCTGCTTGGTCCTACTCACCCCTGGTATCTCGGTCCTGAAATTGGCAGGAGTGACGGATTCAAGGGGTCGGGATGTGCGTCCCACGAGGTTTCTCTCAGTGGCACAGGTAATGCGGCGTCTTCTCCCTTCGACTCAATAGCTTCCCCACAGGAGGGGCCTCGCAAGGGAGATTCCCTCGGGCAGTGGCAGTGGCAATGGCAACAGTAGAGGGCCTGGCACTTCACTCCACAAGGTGGCACTTCACAGTCTCCCTGTCTGGGGGCCGCGCTGGGGAGTACACATGCCACCTTTTGAGGAAGTAGAGATTACTCGACCCAGGATCATATGCTTCTGGTAGCGCTATGATTAGCACGGGAGGCGTACACTCCCTCCACTCTCGGTAGCCTGAGAGACTCAGCAAGTATGGAGTATTAGTCCACACTCCTGGTGATAAGGCACCCTTCTAGAAAGCGGAGCGCTGGAATTCACGCAAGGATGCTCTTTAGAAGAGCCAACTGGTGACAGGTACACTCCTGCACAGAGGAGCATTGTGACTGGTGGCAGGGTACAAATGAGCAGCTCATGAGGTCTTTGATGTCCCTGAAACCTCGGGGAGAACAGGGGGCAAGCCAGCAAGCCCTTGGAGATCCCTGGGGGCACATAAGCAGTAATGCAGGCAGCAGGTCAGCACATAGAACCAGGTTGCAGAGTGGCAGTTCCTCCTGCAGCACAGCCCACAGCAAGCAGCAGACCAACAAAGCTAAGCAGTTAGTAAAGTGGCAGTCCCTCCTGGTAGCACAACAATTCTTTCTGGCAAAGTGTAGCATGTAGAGCCAGCAGTGTCTGGTTACAAGTCCCACACAGTGTCTAAAACCATGTGGTCAAAGACCCTGTACTTATACTTGAAATGTTTTTGATGGAGAGGTGACTTCAAAATACCTTAGAAGTGCACAACTCCCTCTTTCAACTCCAGCCCTGGCTCCAGATGATCAGTAAGGGGTAAATCAGCCCTTTGTGTGAGGACAGGACACAGTCTATACAAATGTAAGTGCGCCCCCCTCTCTCCCAGCCCAGGAAGACTATCAATATGCAGATGTAACCCTGTTACACCCAACCTTTACTGTGTGATAGCTGTCTGGAAAGTATACACAAAGTGTATCTGTCAAACAGGCCCAGGCATGGATTGGAATCAGGCTGCAAAACACAAAGAGTCATAAGTACAGAGAAATGCCCACTTTCTAAAAGTGGCATTTTTAAAATAGTAATAAAAAATCTAATAACACCACTAAGCTGAATTTATCATCACTATTCCAAACATACCAAACATGACAACGCTACTCTTTTCAGATCAAGAGTTACCACTCAAACATATATGAGGGAATTCCCAATGCTAGCCTAAGAGAGGAGTAGGCCTCACAGCAGTGAGAAACCAAATAGGCTGTTTGTCACTACTAGGACATGCCCCAAAATAAAGGAACATGTCGTAGCTTTAACCTACAAAGTACTCTGCCTTTAGGGCTACCTAAGGCCTACTTTGGCGATGACCTATACGTAGAAAAAGGGGAGTTTCAGGCTTGGCAAGTAACTTTAGTGCTACGTCAATGTGGCGGTAAACTGCTTTCGAAGTCCCTGCAGTGGCAGGCCTGACCCAGGTTTGAAAGGATACTTCTGTTGTTGGCACAAGCAGTGCTGCAGGTCCACTAGTAGCATTTAATTTACAGGCCACGGGTATATGGGATACCACTGTACAGGGTCTTACAGGTAAATTAAATATGCCAAACAGGTGTAAACCAATCATGTCATGTTTAAAGGAGAGAGCACATGCACTTTAGCACTGATTGGCAGTGGTAAAGTGTCCAGAGTCCTAAAGCCAACAAAAGGAGGGTTAGAAAAAAGGAGGAAGAAGACAAAATGTTTGTGGATAGACCTGCAAAAAGGGCCAGGTCCAACAATACTACATTCTGCAGCACAAGTAGAAAGAGAAATATGCCTATAAAGATTGTTGTTGTGCAGGAAGGAATCCCTTTCTGCACAAAAACAATCCTGCCCATAATGCAGGTACCCATGCACTATGGTACAAGTGTGCCTGCATTGGCGCTAGGCATCCCACAGTGCACCAGGAAGAAAAGAGCAACAATGCATCATATAATTGTAAATACGGAGCATTCCTGCTCTCTCCTTTTCACGCAACTCAGTAAGTGCCCTTGCTTTCAAACATTTCCTGAAAGCCAAAGGATTTGGCATTGATTTGAGATTTAAAGGAAGATTGTTCCAGGCTTTAGCAGCTCACAGCACAAAGCCTCAGCCACCCTATGTTGATCACTTAAACCTGGGTACTGACATCAGTTTAGCAGAGGCAGAACTCAAGGATCTTGCTGGAACATACCATGAAAAACTCGCTTAAAACTGGGTACTACTACTGATCCAGTTTAGCAGAGGCACATCTCAAGGATCTTGCTGGAAGAGTGACACAGATGAGATTCCGTTAGGAGTCTTGGATGCACAAGAAAACTCACATGCATACTGGCAGGCTCACTCACTAATAGCTACATCTTCTGAAAAGGAATGATCAACAGAAAAGATGGTAGTACCAGTAACACTTTGCATGAGTTGACTAGGACAGTTTCTCTTTTGAATGACGTGGCTGCTTGCCGCATCCTTCATGCTATATTCGGCCACCTACAGAAGGCTATGTCCGGGTGTTTGGAATAGAACGAATGCACCTGCATGAAACCTTCAACATCTAGTGAACACTGGAGAATGACCACATGGTGCATCAACAGGAAGGCTTCATCGGCTCCACAATGTTAAAAGACAGCTTTGTTGTCTTATCGATTAGTGAAGATTTTGTCTGCATGAGTTTAATAAGCAGACACATGCACACTTGCACAATCAATCAATCAGTAGTTTGTAAAGTGCTTTTTGTCACTAGTAAGGGACTCCAGGCACTGGTAGGGTCCAGATGATTTGCCAAATAGCCAGGTCTTCAGGGTCTTTCAGAACTCTGAAAGAGATGGGGAAAGTCCATATATGAAAGGGTAGTTCATTCCATGTCTTCGCTACTAGCTAGGAGACAGAGCAACCTCCGCATCTGCTATGTCGGATGCGGGGGTTCAAGGTTAGTGAAAGGGACGCGAAACAGAGGTGTCAGGTAGGTTGATAGAAGTCGAGAGCTTGAACTGGCATTTTTTCTGTGCAGGGAGCCAGTGGAGTTTCTTTTTTTTTTTTTTTTTAAACCGTTTATTACAGGACTCAAAGAAATTGTACAAGTATGGGCCTACAACCTTCCGGCCGGCCGCTAGCAATATAAGGAGCATACGGTATACATTTGTGAAACACATGGTGCCGGTGCCGAGCATTTACAGGAGATAACATCGTTGCGTGTCACATTATGCAGACCCCATCATACGGTTCCATTTTAAATTTAAAGCACAGCAAACACAAACAAACCCACAAGGCAATCCTCAATCGAAATAGCAACACGTGCTCCCCTAAAGGGGAATCTAGTCATCTATAGGAGTCTCAAGAAGGGGGGGAGAGATCAGAACTAGGATTGGGGACACCCGATGCCCAGGTACCGGGGGGGATGAGTTGGCTAAGGGGACGGGGCCGGCGATGGATCAGGCAGTAGGGGTGGAGCACAGATTCCCCCGCGGTAGGCGTTCCAGGGGCCCCACACTTTCACCCATGTCGCAGGCTTACCTCTCGCCACATACACCACCTTTTCCCGAAACATGCACCAGTCCATATGCTCCTTCCAGGCCGAGACTGTCGGGGTGCTCTGGGATCCCCACAGCTGGGCAATATCACGCTTGGCAACCATATATCCCAGAGTCACCCACCACGTCTGCGGCACCGAGTAGTCGGTAGGCTCCCACACATTCAACAGGCATCTGCTCGCTTCGGGCAACAGCGCCACATGCGTGACCACTCGCAGCACCTCATGCACACCTCGCCAGAATCCCTCCACCTGCGGGCACTCCCAAAGGATATGCAAAAAGGTCCCCAGCGCACCACACCCACGCTTACACAAACCGTCCTCAGCATAGCCCATACGCAGGAGCTTTGGCCCCGTCATATAGACCCTGTGGAGTATCTTGAGCTGGACGAAACGAAGGCGAGCCGGTATGGCCACCTCTTTCGGGGAGGCCACCGCGAAGGTCCAGTCCTCGTCGTCCAGCTCCAGCCCATCGGCTACCCAAGCCTCACGAAGGGCAGTCAGCAAGTCTGAGCGAACGTTGATTAGTTTTTTATAGATCAGTGAGATCGTGCTGTCAGGGACGTGTCCGTCCAGCACTCTATCCTCCAGGGGGGAGCACTCCGGGATGGAGGCGACGTCCGGAAAGACGGAGCCCAGCGCATGCCGGACCTGCAAGTACCGAAAGTACTCGCTGCCCTGCAACTGAAATTCCGTCTGCAGCATCTCGAACGTTTTAAATCCTCCCCTCGTCCAGAGGTCCCCCACTCTGCTGATGCCTATTAAATCCCATTTCTCAAAGCCCTTCGAGGTCCACAAGGAGCCCAACCGCTCAGATGCGTATAGTGGTGACGCCCGGGTCAAACGGTCCTTCCACCCCATTGCAGCATTAGCCGTGTGCCACACCTGCACCATGACACGCGTGGGGCCCGTCAGGCGAGCGTCGGGCGCGCTAGAGTAGAGCGCTCGATTATAGTCACCACCCGGAAGTAGCGTCCTATCCATTTCAAACGCAGGGTTGAGGGCTGGCCCATATAGGCCCTGATTAATTGCGGCTAGCTGGGAGGCCCAATAATACCGTTTAATATCCGGGAGGGCAATCCCCCCATCATACCAGGGGAGCGTCAGCTTAGCCAGGGCAATACGTGGCCTCCCGACCCAGAACAGGCGGCGCTGCAAACTCTCCACTTCTCGGAAATAGCGCGCTGGGACAAGGTCCATCGTGTTCTGTAACGCGTATAGGAAACGCGGCAACGACATCATTTTAAACAATGCCGCCCGGCCGAGCGGCGAAAACGGCAAACGCCGCCAGGGCGCGACATCCTCTTTCAGACGCTGGAGGGGGGGAAGCAAGTTCCGATCATACCGAGCCTCCGGGTCCATAGTAACGAAGACACCCAGGTACCTAAATCCCTGCGGGGCGACCTGGATCGGACAGCCCCGCGGGAGGATAGGAGCCTCCCCAGAGAGAACGTACACACACGATTTGGCCCAGTTGATGACCAGACCGGAGTTACGACCGAATGAATGCAGAACATCAACTAGTACTATGAGTGATTTACGTGGGGAAGCTAGGTACAAGAGGATGTCATCAGCGTATAAGGATACACGGTCCTCATACTCGGGGGTCCAGCGGAGACCACGGATGGAAGGCTCCCACCGCAACCACTCCGCCAGGGGCTCCAAGGCAAGTGCAAAAAGGAGCGGCGATAAGGGGCAGCCCTGTCGAGTGCCTCGGCCCAGCTCAAACGGAGCCGATACTCTTCCGTTCACCACCACCTGCACCAATGGGCCCGAATACAGCAATTTGACCCAACTGATGAACCCTGGGCCAAATCCAAACTTCGCAAGCATCGCCCAGATATATGGCCATTCAAGCGTGTCAAAAGCCATGGTGGCGTCTAAGGACGCCAAAATGGCCGGCTCCCGTATAAACGGGGCACGTGCGAGCACACCGTGCAAACGCCGCAGATTAAGGGCCGTGTTGCGATGGGGAATAAAGCCAGACTGGTCCTGATGAACCAAATTGCCCACCACGCCGACCAACCGATTGGCCAGTACCTTAGCGAGAATCTTGGGCTCCGCATTTAACAGCGAGATGGGCCGATAGGATGTAACCCGGTTCCGAGGTCTCCCCTCCTTGTGGATGACCACGATTGAAGCCAGACGCTGGTCCGGCGGGAGGGAGCCCACCGAGTGTGCCGCCAGGAACATAGCCCGGAGGTGGGGTGCCAGCGTATCCGGTCGTAACTTGTACAACTCGATAGGGAGACCATTCGGACCCATGGCCTTGCCGGAAGCGACCGAGCGTATGGCGAGGGCGATCTCGTCGGAGGTGGGAGCGGCGTCCAACGACACCCTGTCCTCCCCAGAAAGGGAGGGCAGCGCGATATCACTGAGCAGGGCGAGGGAATCCTCTTCCGAGCAGGAAGACACCGGGGAATACACCCCATGGAAATAATCCGCAAAGCAGGAGACAATTTCTTCTGGCTCGGTCACACACACACCATCCGTTTTCTCAATCTGCGGGACCACACGATTCGCTCTCTCTTTTTTGTCCAACCACGCTATAAGCTTACCAGCCTTATCACCCACATCATACAGACGCCCCTGTTGCTCTCTACTGAGGCCCCTGGCCGCCTCCGTGACGAGGGCCCTGTAGGCCGCCTGCTTGAGTTGGAGGACATGTAATGCAGCATCCGTCACCCCACCTTCTAGATTCCCCTCCAACTCGGCTATTTCAGCCTCCATCCGGGTCACCTCCTCCCGCTCGCGCCTCCGGGCATGGGAAATGAGGGATAGGGCCTCTCCTCGGAGTACTGTCTTGAAGGCCTCCCATAGCGGTATGGCCGAAGGCACAGACCCCACATTCTCATCAAAATATCGCTGAAGGGATTTAATCAATGCAGCGCGAATGGAGGGGTCGCGCAGGTACCAAGGATTGATTGGGACCACCCTACCCTCACCCCTCGGAAAGACATCAAAGTGCAGTAGGAGCGGGGAGTGGTCCGAAATACCCCGTGGCAAATGGCGTACCTCTCCCACCCTCCCAACATAGGCCGCCGGGACAAGGACATAGTCTAGTCGTGAGAGACTACCATGGGCTCCCGAGTGGAAAGTATACTGTAACTGCGCGGGTGTTTTAAACGCCAGCAGTCCACTAATCCAAATGTATTTAAGAGGCCGGGGAGCCACGCCTGTGCCCGGGGGAGGTCCCTAGGGGGGTGACGATCCAAAGATCCAGATACCACCGCATTGAAATCCCCCCCCACAACCAAAAGCCCCCCCGGAAGGCCAAGGAGAAGGCGCCCAAGGTCCGCAAAGGTGGTCGACTGCAGCCCCGGTGGGATGTATATTGACACAAAGACAACCACTTTGCCCTCCAGTCTTCCCACCAAGACCGTATAGCGTCCCCTATCATCATGGAGCACCTCATCAATCTCCAGCGGGAGCGAGTTCTTCACCATGATGCCCACACCCCGTGAGCCGGACGTGAAGCCCGAGTGAGCCACTAGGCGATATCCACGCCGATTCATGGCGCAGAAGGAGTTACCAATGAGGTGTGTCTCCTGCAAAAAGACTACATCAGGCGAGATTCGCTTAAAAAATTGCAGGACCACACCCCGTTTGATCCTGTCCCCCAGTCCATTCACATTCCAGGATAACAAAGTTAGTTCCCTACCCCCCATCATATACAAGAGCCATCATTCGTACCCCGGAGAGCACTTTAAAACCAACACAATAATACGTTTGCCTTGTGGTAAGAACGAACAACACCCCATCCCAACCCACCCACCCCAACAGAACTCCCCCCTCCCTGCACCCCTGCATGAGCCCAAACAGCCCCCCCAATGTGCAGTGTGCCTGTCGCCCCATATATAGTTAGACTAACTAAGCCCCCTAGAGGAGGAGGGAGAACCCCCAAGAGACCCAACACAACCTCCATAGGAGGGGAACTTACAAAAAACTGACGCAGAATTAAAAGTGGCATCATTTTCGTCCAGAGTGAGGCCCATTATGAGACCCTCAGTCCTGATCCAGCGTGCCGTCACCCCCCGCCGCCCCCCCCCCCCCGCCCCCCCGATCACGATCCCCGGGCAGAGTATCCAGCCAGTCCCCGGCCGCCTCGGGACGATCAAAGAAATGCGTGCGACCATCCACCTCCACACGCAACTTGGCCGGAAAAAGCATGGCATACTTGAGGTTTAGGTCCCGAAGACGGCGTTTGACACCTAGGAAGCTCAGTCTCTGCTTCTGGACCACTGGAGTGAAATCAGGATAGAAATTAACCTCCATATTGTCTAGCTTGACCGGTCCATGCAGTCTGGAGGTTTGCAGGATAGCGTCTCTATCCCGAAAATTGAAAATCCGGGCGATGAGAGGTCTCGGAGGGGCTCCGACATTAGGCCGACCCCCGGGAACCCTGTGAGCCCTCTCCACAGCGAAGAACTTGCTCAGCCCCCGTGGCTGGAGATGGGTAGCAATCAGGTCCTCCACAAAAAGATCCGCCGCCGCCTCCTCGCGTCCCTCGGGCACCCCGATAATGCGGATGTTGTTCCTCCGTGCCCGACTCTCGGAGTCCTCCAGGCGCCGATCCATTAGCGCCGTCGCTCGACTAAGCCGGCGCACCTCCGTTTGCAAGGCCGCCACATCTGTCGTTAGGCCCGATGCGGTGTGGGCCAAAGAATCTACTCGGTCATTGGTTTTGGAAAGATCGGCCCTCACCAGGCCAACATCCACAAGGACCGAGTCAATCTTCTGCGCCAGTGTATCAAACCGCTGGCCCACCGAGGCCTTCATCTCGGCAATGGCGCCCATAACATCTCGCAGAGTCAAATCTGCGGGCAGGTCTGGGGCATCAGGAGGACTCTCAGGGGGCTTGCGCGGTCCATCGGGCGATCCCTTCTGGAGGGTATAGCGGTCCATACTGTTGGCCTGATGGACGGCACCGCGCCGGGTCGATTTGGTCTTCACCCGGTCTCCATCTTGTTTCGTGGCCATGGCCGCCAGTCTCCCAGTCGCACCAGCCACGCCGTGTAGGGCAGGAAAGCAGACACAGGCCCCGGGGGGGCCCCCTCGGGGCAGCGGGGTGGATCACAGCCGGCAGGCAGGCAGGGTCTCCCAGCAAGGCCACACCACACCAACACCAAGGGCTCCGCGACCCAACCCTGCAAAGACAACAAGGTGGTGCGAAAGCGAAAGTGAAAGTGCGGGGTACGCGAGTCGCCAGGCCCTGCCTTCCGCTGTTGTTCACTTTGTCCCTGGATCACCCCACTGCGCAAATCCGGGGTCCGGCGAGGGGAAGGCCGCACACTTCAATCGGTGCTCACTCCGGTGTCCGAGGTCCGATTCGGAAGCGGGAAACGGGTGCCACCTCAGCTCAGGTTCACCAACCTAGTCCCCTCATCCAGGGCAGGATAATGTCAGGATATTCGTAGGAGGTCGCGGAGGTCCTCGGGAGCCTCGCACCTATGCGGCCATCTTGGTTGCGCGCTAGGCTCCTCCTCCAGTGGAGTTTCTTGATGTAGAGGACAATGTGGGTTTGTCTAGGGCGGTCCAGAACAAGTCCGGCTGCGGTGTTCTGTATGGCCTGTAGTCCGCATCTGCGATCCCCTGCATTGAGAGCTTTGCCTTAGTCCAGTCGGCTCGGAGATGAGGGCCTGGGTGATGGTGCATCTTGGCTTTGGGGTAGCCATTTGAATATCTTATGAAGCATGCAGAGGGTGAAGAAGCAGGAGGAGGAGACGGAGTTGACCTGGGTCATCATGGTTTGCTTGTTGTCCAGAATGATGCCTAGGTTTCTAGTGTAGTCAGAGGGGTAGGAGTAGGTCTGAGCTCTATCAGCCACCAGGATGCATCTCATGGAGAGTTTTTGTTTCTGAAAATAAGTATCTCAGGCAGTTGTCCTTCTTAATTGGCGGTCTGTCTTGGTGTTGGTTGTGTTTTCAGAGAAGGAGAGGATTAGTTGTGTGTCATTGGTGAAGGATATGAATGATGTTGAGTTAGTGGGTTTTGGCAATTCTGGGCAGACTTCTCATGTAAGTATTGAAGAGGGTGGGGCTGAGCGAGGATCCATGGGGTACTCCACAGATGATTTACTTGGGCTCAGAGGTGAAGGTGGTTTTTTTGTGTTCTTCCAGTGAACTGTCTGAAATTAAATTCAGGAAAGAAAGAGGTTCTCATCTTTGGCTCCCAGCCATCTTTCTTGGTCCTGCTTGGAAGCCATTCGATTGATTTAGGTCCACTTCCCACCCCTGTGAGTAAAACGAAAAACCTAGGAGTCCTTATTAACGACACCCTGTCCTATCATGACCAGGTGAATGTGGTAACCTCTGCTGCTTATTATACCCTTAGACTAATCAAGAAGTTTCTTCCAATCATTCCAGCTTGTTTGCAGAAAACAGCAGTCACAACATTGGTGCTGTCTAAAATTGATTATGCTAAAGGGCTTTATTTAAATGCCCATAAGCATGTGCTTAATAAACTACAAACTTTACAAAATGCAACAGCCCGTGTGCTCTTGAAATCCCCAAATATCAATCCATCTCTAAACCTATTAGAAAGCTCCACTGGCTCCCTGTGAGGCAGAGGGTTATTTTTAAGGTGCTTTGTGTAGTATACAAAGGACTGCATGGCCAAGGACCGGATTTTCTTAAGAAAGTTTTTCATGGTATGTTCCAGCAAGATCCTTGAGCTGTGCCTCTGCTAAAATGGAGTCAGTACCCAGTTTTAAGCATGTTTTTCATGGTATGTTCCAGCAAGACCCTTGAGCTTTGCCTCCGCTAAACTGATGTCAGTACCCAGTTTTAAGCAATCAACATGGGGTGGCAGAGGCTTTGTGCTGGGAGCTGCTAAAGCCTGGAACAATCTTCCTTTATATCTAAAAATCAAAGCCAAATCTTTTGGCTTTCAGGAAATCTTTTAAAACTTGTTTGTTTTCGGCTAACTAGCCTATTTTAGGGCCCCTTTTATTTCCAGAAAAGCTAACGCCAAGATGCCCGAGGGCATTCGAGAGCTCACTAAAGCTATATAGCATAACATAACATGAAAGTAGCAGCCCATCTGAGATCGGCTCCTTGTATGCCTATGTTGTGCAGCCTTGTGATGAGCCTCTGGTGGTAGACCGTACTGATGGCTGCCGAGTGGTCTGGGAGGATCAGAGCCGCAGTCTCTCCGTAGTTGAGCACGGATCAGATGTCATCGGTAGCCGCAATGAAGGCTGTCTCTGTGCTGTGGTTGCTGTGGAATCTGGATTGGGAGGAATTGAGTAAGAAGTTCTGTTCAAGATGTGAGGAGAGTTGCTGGTTGATGAGTTCTTCTAATGCTTTGGCTGGGAACGGGAGCAGGGAGATTGGTCAGTAGTTGTTGAGTTTGCGGGGCTCTGCCAATGGGTTCCTTAGTAGGGCATTGACTTCTCTATGTTTCCAGTCCGCAGGGAAAGTGGCAGTGGCAATTGAGGTATTCAACAAGGTGGTGAGAGTACATGGCTGATTCTGGCTTCACCTAGGTTGAAGATGTGGTGAGGGCCAGGGTCACCTGGGTCCCCCGAGTGGGCCAAGTTCATGATGGAGGTGGTGTCCTGTGGGGCAAGCTGGCTCCATTCAGTTAGTTGGATGTCTGTGGTGGTAGCCTGGGTGTTATGTGTTGCCTGAAGAAGTCGGAGGCCTTGGACTGGGGTTTGAAGTTTCTATAGATGTTGGTAATCTTGTAATGGAAGAAGTCTGCAAGGTTGTCGCAGTGTTCCTGTGAGGGGGTAATGTTGTTTGTTGCAGCTGAAAATTCTTTGACGATGTTGAAGAGTTCTTTGCTGTTATTGGTGCTTGATTTGGTGCATGAGGCTGAGGTCTTTTTCTTTGATTCTCCTAAAGGCCTGTGGTAGAAATAGAGGGCTGTCTTGAAGGGGGTCTTATCAGTCATGTCCCTGCTGGTGTACCATCACCTTTTCAGTTGTTTACAGTGTCATTTAGCAGTTCTGAGGCCTTCAGTGTATCAGCTAACCTGCTTGGTGGACCTTCTGTGGGTGTTGTTGCTGATGGGAGTGACGCAGTCCGCACAGTTGGTGATCCAATTGGTGACATTTCTGACGTTCTGTTCTAAGTTGTTAGAGGAGATGGGTGGGTGGTTTTGATGGCATTGATCCATGTGTCCTTTGAGACTTTGCTCCAGCTGCTGTGGGGTCATTAGGCAGACTGGGGGCAGAGGTTCATGACCTGGTGATGTTGAAGTGGACGACGGTGTAGTCAGTCCAGGTGTGTTCTGTGGTGTGGCTATACCTCATATGGTCACTGGAGGTGAAGGTGCAGTCTAGTGTGTGACCTTCGGTGTGAGTGGGGTCATGGACGAGTTGTTTGAGTCCGATGTTGTTCAGGCTGTCGAGGAGGTTAGAAGCGTTGATGTCATTGTGGTCATCGAGATAAATGTTGAGGCCACCGAGGAAAATGTAGTTGTTGGATTCCATGGTGAGGGGGGTGAAGAAGTGGGCGATGAAGATGTAGAAGGCTGGACTTGGTCCTGGAGGACGGTAGGCGAGGCCACTTGTGATGGGTTTGCTGTCTGTTTGTAGTCGGAAGTTGAGGTGTTCCATGGCTGGGGCGATGTCATTTGTGGTGGTGCATTGGATGGATTTCTTGTGAATGATGGCGATCCTGCTGCCAGGCTTGTTGATGCGGTCATGATAAGTGATTTTGTATCCTTCGGGTATTGTAGTGGCAATGCACTCGATAATATTCATGTAACCAGAGGCAGCAACAGATGAGCTATTATTAAATTAGTTGTAGCACTGCATCTTACGTTCTTTTTAACTCAATATAGTGAACCCACAGGACACGGAGATGGATTTTCAAGTTTCTTTCATGGATCAAGGCCACTTCAGACAGACCAAACAAACTAAAACCCATGATCCTCCCTGCAGAAAACTACCAGAAGAAATAGACAACCGACCAGGGATACCACATACTCAATGGCCAATCAAGTGGGGAATTGTTTCAAGTGAAATAGCCATTACAATCAGTCATAGTTGCCTTTAATGTGCTTTGTAAATGAGATACACTGATCTGAATGGAAAGAACGCTTGCTTTCCATATTGTTGGGAGGTGGGAGAACAGCAGTGCCGGGACTTCACCATTCATCCATGTGTTGACCTTACATACAAGGAATGCATAGGATACCATGACAAAACAGGAACAGTTGGTTTAATTAAACACTTCTGCCAGGAGCATAGTTACAAAAGTGGGTCTGAGGACTGTATCAAAGTACAATCAATCTGAACAGCATTTTATACAGTTCTTTGGGTTTAGTAAAGTGCTTCAGTTGATCTGTCTTTGGTAAAAGAATGCAGGCCTTGTCTTTGGAGTTGCAAATAGGGCCCCTGGTAACAAATGCAGGTGGGTCTCGACCTTGCGTGAACACAATGGGGGCAACCAGTCCAGATGTCTGGTATGAGTGGCACTTAATCTCTGCGTGTACTAAGTGTGCTGTGTTCTGATAGGCTGTGTGTTCCTAACTTAGTGTGGCATCTGACTTTATAATGTTTTGGGGAATACGTGCACCCCTCCGGCCACGTGTGCTTTATTATGGCCAATCTCCCTGGACCATTGTGGAATCGCTGCACTTATCTGGGGATTGATCTGAGTTTCCTGTTTGCATGTTTGACTGCCGGCTACGTGTCCACCCACCTGTGACCTGTTAATCATCAACCTCAGGGCTAGGTCTCACAGCCTGCCTGACCAGGTATTCCTGCGTCAGGGTTGATGGAGAGCTCACAACGGGCGAATTTGATAATAGTGATGCAATCTCGTTTGTGTACACAAATATATAAATGTGCACATCAACATTAAGTCTGGGCGGTGAACTCCGCTCCGCTTGCAGCCTTTGCAGAGTTTTCTGCACTCCGCGTTACGCGGAGCTTGCGGAGTTCCGAAAAACTCCGCTCTGCGCTCGCCAACTTGACGTTGAGGAACGAAAGTGAGGAAAATCCACCTCCCAGCAAGATTTTTCCTCGTTCGGGATCGTCAACATCAAGTTGCCGACCCCAAACGTGGAAAATCAACCTCCCGGCAAAATTTCTCAAAGTGGCCGGTCAGATTTCTCATTGCGAGTGGTCGCGAATGCTCGCAACCGCTCACTTCGACAAATCTGGCGCTTGAGTAAAAATCTACTCGAGAGGCAGGAAGGAAGCAGCACCCGCTTGCGCTTTGCATAGTGCCATTCACGATGTTTGCACTGTGCCTACAAGCACCTGGTACTGAGAATCACTGCAAACTGCATTTATCTAACCCACTCCACCGCTTGCGGAGCTCTGCATGGCACTTCACAGAGTTCTGCATAGCGGTACTCTGCGAACTCCGCCCAGGCTTAATCAACATCAACTTTTTCAATATTAACAAGTGTAAAGGCATTTACCAGCCTGTCATCAGCCAATCAGCTGAACAGCTTGCCCTGGGCCAGATGCCTGTGCTTGGTGGGCACAGGGTCCAAGTGAATGCTTTCAAATTATGCAAATACTTTTTCTAATCATCAAAGTACGTTCATATACATTTTTCTTACTATATGGAATGTTAAGTAATAGAGAAAGAATGTAGAGTTTTATTGATCACGTCACACTCAGAGAGAAGAGTGCAACAAACATATGGATAGGCTTAGTTTCTCTACAACAGCACTTCGGCCTCTCAGTTAATATTTTCAGAAAGCAGGTCCTTATGGAAGTAACCGCATTTTCAACAGGAAATCAAATTTGGGATTTTAAAAACGTTTCTTTTTACCTCTTTTAGTTTTCCACTGGTGAAAGTTGGGGATAGCACTGTACGAATCCTCTTCCACTGATCATCTTTAGCAACACTCACTCCGTCTTCCAAGGGTCCGATCAAGCCAAAATTCTAAAAAGTAAATATAATATAATGAATCATTATGATAAAAAACAATTAAAGTGAAAATAAAAGTGCCATTAGGCACATTACCTCTACAGGCATGCAAGTAACTATTGCTTAATGCCACAGGGGTTATTAAGTTGCAAAAAGTGGTATCTCACAGAATACTGCATGCAAAATATCACACTAAAATACTTTTGGAGACAAATATCAATTGTTGCAGTATCTTGAAGGTAAATACATGTAGTTAGCAGTAGATTCACTCTACTTAACTTCACATATATGTAATCAGGAACACTCTTAACACTCCTGTCCTTCTCTGTACAATTCTGGGGCTTGGACCCTCCAACCTGACTCTTCAACTAACAGCATAATACCCTACACTGCTACGCCCTAAGATGCCATTCTGATCCCCACTGTTGTGTTATGTGTATTTGTACAGTGCACTAGAACCCGTGACGGTATCCTGGTCCTAGTCTGAACTGAGCCCCAGCTTTGAGTCAGTTCGCTAACAGCATCAGACACATTGGCATTGTTTGTGGGAGTCTGTGGGCTCGGCACCGCTGTTACTTGAGCAGGTACACAGAACTCCTACTCCATGGTGTTCATGGGTGCAGGGTGTGCAGCAGATTGCCACTTGAGTGGTTTCATGGGGGCTGACCTGTGTCCCATAGTCAGGACACAATGGTCATAAGGGCACCTGCTCTCCACAGAAGGCAGTGGGCACATTGTGCCTTAGGTGTTGTTGTAACCGAAGCACAACATAACAATTTGACTGCTCACTTCTGCTCACTTCCTGGACCTCCGAATTTTTACCTGGTAGGTAATTGGAGAAGGCGGAAGCACTGAGAAGGAAAGAGGAGGTGAGTGCAATTTGCTTAACTTCAGAGGGCCTGTTGTTTTATAAACAGTTTCACTACCGCTTGATGGTTTGCACTGGATTCAAGAGGTCTAACATCATAAACACTGTTTATATCATGTTAATGTTCAATTATCAAGTACCTAATTTTAGCCCAAGGATATTCAGTTGCCAGAAACACACAGGTCACAATTCAGCATTTTCAAATAGCTAGCAGCTATAAAATAAGTATTGTTAACGCATCGTAATGGTGTGAGATTGAGAACATGAAATAAGCCTCTTACCCTGAGTTCAACTTCACTCTGATTAAAATCAAAGGGGACCTCATGGATCTACCCAACCATAGTAGAGGTGGTGGTAATCGGCCACTTGAGAAAACATAGCCAGTATCCAATAAACACTATTTTAACAGACCAAAAATCAGTGAAGTGGAGACCCTTTCAAAAGTGACAATTTCTATAATACTAACCGGTGACATGCCTCAATCAGTGTCAAAAACCTAGCATCATTGAAATGATTGCACAAATTCAATATAGTAAACAGGACTTGGATAAAACACCCACGCTAGATCTTTCGATAGACTTACAATAGGGGCCAACATATTTTAAACTGTTCAGAAAGTGTTGCTCTGAGTGAGTCAGATGGCAGAGGTGGACTATTTGCAGCAGGCTGAAAAAGGTGTTGTGGGGGCCACTTCCAGCCCTCCTAAATCACTGTGGCAACATAATAACATCTATTAATTTT
Source organism: Triturus cristatus (assembly GCF_964204655.1). Taxonomy (NCBI): domain Eukaryota; kingdom Metazoa; phylum Chordata; class Amphibia; order Caudata; family Salamandridae; genus Triturus; species Triturus cristatus. The sequence goes on along the minus strand of NC_140593.1, from coordinate 1,057,894,921 downwards.
GTGCTGCAATGAACGCACTAACAAAGCAGTCATACAAACTAAAGCTTCAGGCGGACCAATTACAATCTTTGGCCACCTGCATTAGTAGTTTAGACAACAAATCAATAACTTAGAAATCAATTCATATAAACTAATCCCTACACACCCACATTCTAAACGTGCATGCACACTGATGCTAGACACACTTTGCACATTACCAATCTTACTAACTCTTTAGTGGATAATTTAAAGAAAAGAAAATTGGCCGAATATAGACAGACCCACCAAGGAGATGAAATGGGGGCTGTTCAAAATAACCACTGACCTCAATCCTACAGTTATATGCTTAAACTTCCAACCAAAATGCAGAAGCTTTAGCAACTATCACAGAAAAATGTGGGCCACTTGTTAGAACCACCTAAGGCAGACCACAGAAAATATTTTGGACTGTGTGAGTAATATATTATCAACTCCAGAGCATCTGGATTCAGTATCAGGCTCTAAACCACTACAAGAAGGGAAAAGAAAAGGCTGAAAAAGTAAAAAATGAGCTCAATAGAACTTCAATAACCAAGCCATGTAAGACTTCTATAACTTGAAAATAGTCCATAATAAGCAAACTATTTCCAATATTCAATGGCAGACCAGATGAATGTTTGACAAGGCCTTCTCTTAATGAATATATATAAACTCGAATCAAGATATTTTAGCTGGTCATACCGAATAGAAACTCTAATTGAGCCGTTTCCATTCTAACATGCAGACTAAGCTGCAGATAAAGCCACAAATCATATCAGATTCAATTGATATCAACAAACCTTTAACCTTTGAATCAAAGACTGAAAAAAGGGACTATAGCTACTGCAACCACCAAGTATGTCATTAGGATAAATATCTTGATATCCTATCCTACAAAAATCCGTCAACCAGTACCACCCTATCCGGTCAAAATTACCCATCTGAATTTGCTTTTGTTCCATAATATATCTCTCGAGGCAAAGAGGATATCTTAACAGGAGCTATATTCTATGATAATTTCACCACATTCCGATGTTAATACACAAACGAACAGAGGTCATTACTAGAATTCAATGTGTTACACTCCAGACTCGCTGGTGTCTCATTGAATGAAGTTGTGTTGGAACATTGGAGTAATGGAAATGATCAAAAGGCAGTATTATATTCCTACTTTAGTAGGGAGTGGTACATACTCATTTGTTGGCACAGATGTGTAATATGGTGCTTATTTCGCGCAATGCAGCCCCAGTTTAAACAGGGTGCCAAAGATGGGCCAGGCACTGGAATAAGGAGAGTTAGATCTCATATTTCCCAATCAAGCAAAACTTCCAAGCACGGAAACGTAATGCAGGGCTCCAAGGCACCTTGATTCGGCCTACGATCAATGCATTTCTGTGTGATATGGGAGCCTCAGGAGTACCTCACCACATTCTGCAGGAGGACCCAATGTTTTATGTTATGCCTCAGCGCCCCAGTGCCACTTCCCTTCAAGGCGCTTTTCCAGGTGTCATGTAATATGTTAGTGATAGTGTAATGCACTGCATACCACTCTAGCAACTGCCCAAATACATTCCTAACTAGTATAAAGCTTAGGCACTTTTAAAGCACTTTGAAGATGTTGGGTTTGCAAGTCATCCTTCACCTTTCACCCACTCTCTCACAGCAGAGACATGTGAAACTAGAAGATTAAAACAAAGATTATGACTGCAAATCCAAGAATAAACAGTCCCATCTTTTGAACCCGTGCTTGGTATTTACACCTTTTTAGAAACGCACCCGCCTGTTTGTGAAGTGGGTGTAGCACTCTTTCACGAGGATGGTCTTCACTATTATGGGGTCCATGACAGCGAGTAGCGGGGTCCGCCCATCAAATATCCTGTGGAACAAAAAGAACCATATCTGTAAACTCACTGAAGCCAGAAGCATAGCAGAACAGACGTTGGTGATACAGTGATACTGTAATGGGGACGTGGGTTACAACCCATCCACAGATTCTCAGAACTTTCTCAACTTTTATGTGCTCTCTGCCCTCCAATGTCCCACAAGAACCTACTGAAGAGGGTCAATAGGGAACTTTGATGTCAGAGGCAAACTTAAAGCGGTATTTACAATGTAAGTAGACAGCCCAGCAAGGAGTAATCCGTACTTATGCAGGCACAAATGGTAAACTTAAAGGTTCTGTTGTCAGGTAGGAGTAAGTGCAAACAATGTAGAGAGTGAGGGTTATGCAGGTGTATAGTAGACTCAGAAGTGTCTTATGAATGAAAAAAGAATTTGGTAGACAGATAGAGAGGGAAAATAAATGCATTTATCACCAATGAAATTGCCATTTTAAATATGTTCAAGTATATGTAATTACAGCTATCTTAATATTACTATAGATCATGTTTCCAGCATTTGGTCTTTTCTTTTGCGATCACAATTTTGGAATCCTAGGAACCTGTGGTACAAGGAGCGATTTGAGTTGGATTACATAACTAAGCAGGTGGGGAAAATGGCTAATTCTAGAAGCCAACCCCCATCTTACCAAACCGAGTCTGTTCACAAGAGAAGAGATGGATACACCGTCTATCTTCTAACATTGGGGGCCTCAACGATGATATCCCTTGGGGCTCGATCAAAACCTGAGTTATTCCACACTATACCAGTAGCTTGCCCCTTATGTTAGATGACTCACATCGGATTGGCATACAGTCCTAGACCCTATGTGCACCACCCACATTACCCTCCCTTGGAGGGTCTCTAACAATTATGATAAGTGTTCCCACATTGAACATCCTTACACTGGGTTCACTGGCCTACATGTAGTTTCGGTTGTGTAGCCATTCTTTAGCCCTCTGTTTAAGATGGCCGCCACAGTTATGAACACCTTTGGTCAATTGATCAAATCTCCATCCCAACCCATTATGGCCGCCATTCCCTTCCACTACCCACACAGACGCGTGCTCAGCCCCCGCCCGTAGTCATCTGACTAAGATTTCCGCTTTTTAGTCCTTCCTCACTGACGAACGAGTCACCTTCCGGACTCGGTGGAGAGGGTAGGTGCAAACGGCGTCTATGCATCAGTTCATTCCGAATATCTGTCGCTAAATCCTAACACGGAATTGTTCAGCCTATTTTATCTTTTACGCTGAACCTCCGTGACCTTTTTCGCCGGTTTGCAACGGCTTAGAGACTGCCAAATTGCGACTTTTGGTTTGCGGTACTTGTCTCTGGTAACATTATCTTACATTTCTACCCATTCAATGGTTCCTTTACTTAGGATCCCCGTACAGCCACACGGCTAACACCCCATGCTCCATATACACAAGAGGGTATTCCTATCAACCCCCTCAAGTACAGTTAACCCTTTGACTCCCGAGGTGATAGGCAAATCGCTCCTTGCATACAGCCCACGAGCCTTGTTGATTCATTTCTGTTCATACTGCATATACCTGTTGCATCATTGACTACTGATGTATTGATGTATAGATGTTACTTTAATTTTACTGCCATGTGCTTGCTACTATATTGTGCCAAAATTGTGCTGCTATGCATCATGTCTTTTATTGTTGCTTTACCCACACCATCATTTGGTCCTGTGTACAGTTCTACTTTATGAGGAATTGTAGCTCAATGTACACCCACCGAGTACTGTTGCTGTCTAAACTGATACTAAATAGGGTAAGTCCTTCCTTTAGTATTTCCCACTGCATTTTTATGAAGTCCACATAGGTGAATAGCCACTTCTAGTTCACCGTGGGGATCCACCAACAATGAACTTGCTCTGATGCGTTTGTTAGCATTAGAAGCCACCACTGTTTTTACCTTTAGCACGTTTGAAGAGTCACGTTTTTGGCTGTTTTCCTGTACCAATGTGTCAACAGTATTTTGTTTTAACTGGCATCATTCACCTTTTCCTTTACAGGTAATACCAGACACCGACAGGTATTTTAAATAGGAGTCACTAACTCACGTGACACCATCCAGTCTAGAATACTGTTATAACTACATTCTTTTTAGTTGTAGATAGTGTTTTTTCTGAGGTCCTGAAGAATCGCGAGTGTACAAACTCCTAGCGAGAAACATGTTGACCATTTTTTAGTTCACTCACACATGAGACATTATACTCCTTTGAGTGCTACACCTTCACGTTTTTAATCAGGGAAGGAGGCCCCCAGAAAAAAATTGATTCCTAGCTGGCACTCTTAACCCTGTTTTATACCACTTAGTCACATCTACACCACTTAGGCCCCCTCACCCGCACTTCACCATACGGCAGTTGGATTGAAGATCTCCGACAAAGTGCCCCTTATTAAGGGAGCCCGTTAGGCATTGCACCGCCGGCCCGACGAGGAGCAGCCCATATGATGAAGCATGACACCTGCAAGGGTGTGTGAGGGCATTATTATCCAACAAATGGATTACCAACCTCCAACACACAGTGGATATAGTTGGTTCTAGCCTTCTTCTTGACTCTTCTCCCTTCTTTCGTTTTTGAGGAACAGCGGAAATATCCTTTTTGAAACTGGTATTACCCCACTCGTCTTCTCTATTTATAGTCAGATTTTGGGAGTGATTCATAAACTAAAAATCTAGCCAGTCCTAGGTACATGCTAACGACTTGGGTAGAGGTTTACATTTCTCTTGATCCACAATGCTCTGAAGTGAATTTGAGGTGAAACTACAATATTCATAAAATGGTGTTTGATCTTTTCTGCCAAGTGTCTCCCTCCAACTTCCCCAGCAATGGAGCTTATAAATTTCAAATCTGAACTCACCAGATTTGCTTTGAGCAGGTTACTAAGAGAAGGTCAGCAAGCCAATCTACTCTTTAATGCACTACTTTGTTTCATTCTGTCACCATTCTGTATTCAACCTGTGATTACTTTTCCTCCTCAGGTTCTGTTCAATATCTTAGACTATCTCTGATGGTGCTCTGCTATACGGATAACCATCAGATGCTAGTACTCATTAAGTTTATTCCTCTTTTGTGGAGACCTTTTCTAGTACTGGTAGGATTCAACAGATACAAAGGAAGCACTCAATGCAAATCTATTATGTTTCATGTTATCCTTCCACAGTTGCCAGAGAGGTACAATAATAAGGCTAACATTTTGTTGCACTGTTTCACACTGGGCAGCTACACTGAAAATAAGAGTAGGCTTCTGTCATTTTCTATTAATTTATAACTATAATAGCTCAATAAAAATATCACTATTTCACCTTCACTGGAATGTTCCAGAGAGAATGAGAATTTGACTCTTTGCAAGTGTCGGTCTGATGTAATTTCCTCCCTGACGACCCATCTCATTGCTAAGTATAACTGATCGCTGGATTCTAGCAATCATTCTTTAATTGGAATTTTTCTTTTTATTGTAACAATACTGCAAGTCTCCTTTTCTTACTTCGTAAGTGGACAAATTCCCCTATTATTCAGAGTGTGTTGAAATCTTTCATACACAACAGGACTCTGCTTGATCCTTATGTTTTCAAGCACTTCCTAACATCAGTCAATCCAGTTCAGAGGCTTCAGGTGGCACCTAGTTGCCCTCCCATGGCCTATTGTACCCACTCTAACAAGTCGCATTATGGCCCAAGCCCTATTCCATCAAAGATGATAACATTATAGTTTGAGTTTATTACAATAAATACATTTGCTTTTATCTAGGCTCCCAGCCACCAGAGTGGCAACCTTTGAGACCTTCGGCTGCAGAAATGCATAATCAGCAGGTCTATGTTTTAAATATATGGGGTCAGTGACCGCGTTTCTTGGAACCTGATGATCACAAAATAGTTGACAAAATGTTAGCAATCAGGATCTTACATTCCACATGATACACTGGTGATGTTCCAAGATCTGACTGCTAGGATGTTCTGTGCATTTGCAAATTGACTCATTGCAGCCAGTTTGCTGCAATTAATATGTCATTCTGCTTCTCCTTTCTCTTATGGGATTTTAATGCTCACTCAGCTTGCGGAGGCATTGTATCACCCTACTTCGCACATCAACCATTTTAATGGGAAGATATAATCCCCTTTGTATAATGTTTCCATCCGCATGAGATAGGATGCTCTTAGTTTGGGCAGTTTGTGCATGGATGTGTGCTAGGGATTGAGATTCAGTCCTTCACTAGAGGCCAGTGTGCTATCTGGAGTTCCTATTATCAGCTGAATTGCAGGACTCACTCCAGCCGCGCTTATTATATGGGATCCTCTAAGGGAGTGGCAATACTGTAAATCTCTAATATAATGCAAGAATTAATAATCATATTTGAATACTTACTTACAGAGTACATGTTGGATTTTTTGTTTTATGGCAGCAAATAAATGTATCAGGGTCTATTCTCTATTACGATCTTTTCGTTTATGGTTTATCTCCAATACTTACTACCCTAAATCACTTATTTGCTGATTAAGAAACTTACAAAAGATGAACCATAATTGTGAGTATGCTACATGGGGTTACTTGAAAAAGGGTCAACAACTGGTGTTGACTTATTCTGCAATTTGCTTGGTATGAATTAAGTGGGGAAAAACACCCTTTACAGATCAGTACATTCCAACTTAAGTTCCCCTCGGCTATTAGACCCGGGTGCATAAGATACATGCCCCAAATTAAAAATCTATCAAATGCGTTGTCAGAAGCTGAATGTTCTTAGTTGATGTAAATGTTGACCTTCTCCCTCACAGATGGCCCTTAAACAAGTAGAGACATTTGCTTTGTGCTAGTAAAGGCCATCAATGATAATAATCAAAGTTTTGTCAGCATCCTGGGCAGAGAGAACATGGCCTTAGAATAATGATGTAGGTGGATTCAACAGTAATGTGGAAAAATACTTAACACGCGAATAAAAGAAGGCTTTTGACATTAAAAATGGCCACAGGACTGGAAAGAATTAGTTTACCATAGAGTGATGGGTGGTACAATGTAGAAGTAAGAAAAGAACATCTTGAGGGAGCGAGGCCAAACCATCCGCAAGAAATGCGGCTGCCAGAGTTTAGAGCTTCCGGAGCCACTAACTGAATTCCCAATGTTGTCTCCTTCTCTTTGAATGCAGGAAAGGGCTGATGCGGTGCCAGAACCATTGGGGAGAGGACTGGTTAGTTTTTAGAACTTTTAGTAGTCTATAAGACAAGTTTGATTGGTGCACCGCCACTCCTCAACATGGACTGTTCCAGCTGCCATTTTAGGCCTGGTCGCGCTCCCTGAAGTGTTGGCGCAGAGCCTGTACAATCTTTAGCTTTAAGGAAGCATTCATATTGAGAACTTACTGAGATCAATACACTTCACTCTCAGTTACCTGGAAGTCCTCAAAATGTTACCATATTATTTACTTGTGAGAAATATGGAAACACTCCTCTCTCCTACCTAATTGATTTTTCTATTACAGTCAATCATCCTGAGGTATTTTTGCTTTTAATGTGCCAATCAATACTTGTAATAACACCTAACAGAGAACTTACTATTTTCATTATTACATATATCTACAAGGAATATACCGCTAAAGTTACTATATTTTCATGGAGTGTTCTTGTTATAGTTTCTGCTGAGTAGGATACCATTCTCTGGTATCCGCATATACTGCATTTTTCAGACACTCCACTGGGATGCAATACTCATTATATAGAAGTTTTCACAGCAATACAAGCAGAGTTGACTTGTTCCACTTTATTGAAATTTCAACCAATACAACGCAGTTTACCTTGCCAAAGAGCATTCCATCACCTCAAATCATAAATCCTTCACTTCAACTACAACTTTGCTCCCTTGTAGCAAAGAACCAACTGGTAAAACAAACAAATGGCAACAAAATGAACCAGTATCTATGACAATATCTCCACTTCCGCTAACTTTGGAAGATGTAATGGATGAAATTAACAACCTAAAACCTTTTGTTGTAGAAACAAACACCGCTTTTCAAAGGATTAAGGAAAAATGATCCAATCTCCACTCTAGAGTCTTGGAGATGGAACTATGAATAAGCGATGTTCAAGATGCGGCGAAAAAACCTGAGTCAATGTCTAAAAAGAATTCTCAACTTAATCAAAAAACAGAAGATCTGGAAAATCGCAATTGACGTAACAACCTGAGAATTTATGGTAGTCCAGAGGGTGCAGAGGGCACGGACATGGTCTCCTTCCTCAAAATTAATATTCCCAAGATAGTAGGTCACAAAAAGTGTTTCTATCCTAATTTACAATGAGCTCATAGTGTGGGTCCCAGACTTTCATCAGCAAACTCTTCAGCCTGACCTGGCAGTATTTTAGTCCTCTTTCAGGGAGTCTCGTCAGCAGCTAAACAAAGGAAACAAATGTTATGGGCAGGCCAGTAAGTCTTCTTTACACATGATGTGGCTAGAGCAACAGCTGCTCGTTGAAAGGAGTTTCTTGTGCTACCACCTGCATTGAGATCCATGACCGCATGTTATGGCATTTTTCATCCTTGTTTGTTCAAGATTACTTATACAGGCAAATCTATATCTTTTGATTCTCCAAGTGAAATAATACGGCTCATCCATCCTCACAAAACAGAGAAGATTGACCTTCGGAAAACCTGGAATTTAGTGTTTTATTTATATGGTGTCTACTCCATCATTATGTAGGTTATATTTTTGTTACTATTTTATCTCCATATATTTTTTCATGGTTTTCATTTTCTCATTCTTTCTGGAGTTTTGTGTGTTACCAGCATGGATCCCTGTTGCTGTTTGGCCCATTTTCATATCCCAAATGTCCCTTCGATTAAGATTCTTCCTTGTTCGTAAGTGTTCTCATTTTCCTTAGTGCAATGTGGGCATTGTCTTCAGTATGAGTGTTAGCTTCCTTCTCTATTTTCTATTCTCATATATGGTTTTGGAGGCTCATTATTCGGATCTATGCTGTCTCTCTGTTTCATCACTTCACAATTTCACTGTAGTTTTCCATTTTCTTTCTTCGTATCATGGTCAAAGCTACTTTGCTTTTTAATATCTCATCTGCTTTCATCACAGTAGGTTTTATCTTCCTTTTTTTATCTTTCTTTTCTGTTCTTCTTTCTGACTGTTTTCTATCTTCGTACCTTCTTCTTATTTATACTTTGAGTTACTGTATGATTCCGTCAAAGGTTGTATTTTCTTTCTTTTTTGCTTTTGTTTTGTGCATTAGCGTCTACATTTTATCTCTGTTACATATCCTTTTATATTTATGTAGACATGATAAGTAATCTTCGAGGTTTACGGAACCCTATCAAAAAACAAAGGGTACTTACACACCTCTGTAGGTTGAAATGTCAAATTGCCTTGCTATGGACTACTCATCTTATGAACAAAGACCTTAACTCTCTTAAAAACTTTAGGTGGGGCTTATATTTGTTCTCCAGGACAGAACCCTTAGAATGGGGTTATTATCCTATTGCACAATTTCTCAATTTGACTACTGATAGGGAGGTTAAGGATGAGGAGGGAAAAATGCTTCTCCTCCAACTAACCATTAATTATATATAGTTAGCTATTTTAAATATTTATGGACCCACCAGTGTGAATGTTCATTTGGGAACAGTTCTATACATGCTTATACATTGTTCTGATGCCAATTTATTGATGGAGGAGATTGAAATCAACGTGTGGGCCCCTTTTAAGTCTGAAGTTCCATGGTTAAATATGTTCCTAAACAAATGCAAAAACGTTTCAAAAAATCAATACTTTCTAGAGGGTTAATTGATGTTTGGAGAGCTTTTAATCAATATGAAATGGAATATGCTTTCTACTCTTCTGTTACGCATTCCAAAGCTAGTATGTATTATGTTTTGTTGACCAACAGCGTGCTTAGCTCCGTCATCAAAGCAGATAGAGGGCCCATTTTAATTTCAGACCATGCACCAGTTATTGTTGATCTGGATTTATTACAGGATGTCTCTGGTTCCAACAGAGGGCATTTTAGTAATAGGTTGTTACATGATAAGATTTTTGTGGAAAAGTTTGAACAGTTTCTAAAATACTTTTAGGCACCCCCATTAGTTCAGATAACCATTTCTGCTTTGTGTGGTATGCTTTTGAAGCTACTGCCACTGGATTTATTATTGATTATGTTGAAGTTAAAAAAGAAGGCACACACAGAATCCTCCAACTTGTTGAATTCTTTTAAAAAACTTGAGCATGAATAGTATGCCTCTAAACATGAAACCACTCTTAAACATCTCATTCTGACAAAATTGGATTATAATAACAAAAAGCCTATTGGAAATCCACCTGGCATGTTATTAAAAAGTAAATCAAAATATTATGGAGGTTGCAATAAAGTGGGTAAACTCTTGGCCAACTATTTGAAAGTAAGAAATTGATATTATTGAGGAACACCCGGGTAACTGTCACTATAAAGATTCTGAAATTTTGGAGTGTTGTAAGGAATATTATCAACAGCTATTTACACTGAAGCACTCTCCCTCATAGGAGGAATTGGATATTTTTTTCAATTAGATTCCAAGACGTCTAGATTAACTAGCTGACTTTCCTCCCTAGACACTGACAACGCTATACCTGAGATAAAAGCAGCCATAGCCAAATTACTCAAAGATAAAACTCCTGGTCCAGATTGTTTTCTGATGGAATTTTATTTATGCATTTTAATACCACATTTATTATGTTTCCAATATTTTCTTTCAAAGAAAGAAGCATATAGTTTATTTGTGGAAGCAATGCACTGCCTTATTCCAAAAAAAGATAAATGTTTAACCAAATGTAGCAATTAAAGGCCTATTTCTCTTATTGACTTTGACTAGAGGATTTTTGCAAAGGTATTTAGTGCTACGCAGTATAACTTTATTCTGGATTTGATTGGTATAAAACAGCCAGGTTCTGAAAAAGGCATGGTTATTATCGATAATTGTAGGATATTTCTACATATTATTCATCTTGCTTTGTAAAGTACTTTTCCTATAACAGTCCATAACTCTAGATACGAAAAAGGAGTTTGATCTAGTAAATTTGGAATTTTATGTTGCACCCCTTAATGTGGCATAGTTTTGACCCCGGAATCTTGAAACTTATTGGTTTACTTGATACTTTCCCAAGCACTTTTTTGTTAATGGTTTACAGTCCTCATATTGTAGTCTACATAGGGGCACCCAACAAAGATGTCCTTTGTCTCCTCTACTGTCTATGTTATGCCTCAAACCTTTTTAAGAAACTTTTCCTAGGTCCTCTTCTTTTCTTGGTTATAGACATGGAAAAAAAGAAGTTAAATTTACTGGGCAAGCAGATGATGTTTTACTATATGTTTCGGAGCCACAGACTTCTATTCCAGTTTTCTTTCATTTACTAAAGGAGTATTCCATGGTTTCTGGATATAAATTAAACATTGATAAGTCATACATCATGGCTCTCAATAAGTATTGTTTGATAGACAAGTTCAAGGAGACTAGATTTACATGGAACCCAAAGGGCATCAAATGCTTAGGGATTATTTATTCGAATTCTAAGGAAGATTTAGTAGCAGTTCAGTATAAAATATCTACCTTATCTGGGAAATGGCCACACTTGTTGTTATCCTGTTGAGGTAGATTAGATACTATAAAAATGATGACGATCCAAATTATTGAAGTCTATCTTTCGATGTTGCCCATCCAGCTCCCTCAGCATTTTTTAAAAACTTGATATAGTTTACTTATTAACTTTTTATGGAATAAATAGAAGGCACATATGCCTCTGTTTGCAATTTAGAAGTATGAAGCACACGCTATTCAAATCAATAACAGTATGGTACAAGTACAGTCAGAGTATACAGAACACAAAAGATAAATTAGTTGTCTTCAGGTGTAGTATTTTATTTAATCCTCTTCTTTTCGCCTTAGCCAACACATGTTTCGTTGTTTGGGGGGGAATACCCCTAAGGTTTCCTCAGGGCTGTTGTCTTTAAAATGGTCCTGTGTTTAGACCTCCAAACTGTGCAGTATAGGAGGTCAGTCATTCCAGACTTCATAAAGTATATATGATTGACGTAGAGCAGTCATAAGATAAATTGTGGTCAAAAGAGGATCAAATAAAATACTACACCTGAAGACAACAGATGTATCTTTTGTGTTCTGCATACTCTGACTCTACTTGTACCATACTGTTATTGATTTGAATAGCATGTGCTTCATACTTCTAAATTGTATTCACCAATCTTAGATTGGCATTAGGGGAGTAGGGTGTATCTTCCCAATATTTAATGCACCGTGGAATCTATATCCTGTCCTAATCCTCTTATGTAATTACTATACGAGCGCCTGAAGCCTTACTACACCCAATTCTGAAGCCAATATGCCTCTGTTTGAATTAAGGAAACCCAAGGATTTCGGCAATGTGAACTTTCCAGATTTCAAAAAATATAATTCTGTCTTAGCTTTAAATCAAGTTTGGCCATTGTTATCCACGGAAAATATTACTCCTTCCACAGTTTGGCGTCAACTGAAAGAATCCTCAATAACTACATTCACTATTAGGTAGGCGGTCTTTATATCACATCATCCTAAGTCCTCTTCCTCTCCTATTCTTTGTTACTCAATTAACTTATCAAAAGCTATTATTACCCATTCATTATCACCTCTTCAGGCCTTTTTTTGAATCTCATATTTGGCACAATAAAAATATTCAAATATCTAATCGACCAACTATTTGGAGGGAATGGATCACTAGGGTTATCAATCACATACATCAATTACTTTCCTCCAAAGACAACTTCTCCTTTCCCAAACTTAAAAGTAAATATCATATATCTCCCTTTTACCAGTCAAAATATGCATTGCTAAATTAAATTATCACCCAATACATATCTGTCCTTAATTATTCTAATACTCTTCTTCCTTGTACTTCTCTCCTTGTTTAACTATCCTACCATTAATAATGCATCATATATTTATAAACACCTGGATATTCTCCATAATAATCGATCCAAATCCAAAGTGGAGACACAATAGGAACAAGAATTTAAATGTGCCTTTTCACTTCAGACCTGGAACAATATCTAGCCTGATAAAGATAATACATGATAAATTTTGAACGTGTGGAACTGGAAACACAGATCTCATCCATATGTTTTTTATTGTCCCTTAGTTAATCCTTTTTTGTTACAAGATTGGGCTAAAACTTAATTCATATGTTCCATCTCATTCCAATGTGATTATTTGCATATTTTCCCTGGCAGTTCCTCATGGATATTGAATTGAAATTTTGTGGTTGGAAAATTTGTTGACTTGCTTATTGTCACTGTCTTACCAATAATAAAATCTAGTTGGAAACAATTTATTTTCCGAGTTGGTGGAACATGCTTTGCCATAATCATAGATCCAATAGAGAGAGTGCAATCTCAACCCAGAAATATAATTAAGAAAGACTTACTCTGGTTAACATTCACCACATATTTATCTAGTCACCACATTATATCTTCCAATGCACATTTTATTTCTCAGCCTCGTGATTCTTAAAGTTTACTACTAAAGAACTCCCTACAGTTTTTATTATGTATATCCTGTTGTATAAATCGACTTTATTTCATGATCATTTTCTCTTCTTCTTCTAGTAAGGCTCAGTCTATATATTTCTTATCTGTTATACCTATTTTTATATGATATATATTTTGTATTTCTTATGTCTTCTGTCTTATCCATGTATCTTCTTTTTTTTATTCTTCCTCCTTCCTTTTTCACTTGTCACTTCTGCATTTTCCTTCTTAAAAAAACCCACATATAAATGCTATGTGTTAATGATCACTCATAATATTTCCCTTGGAGCCTTTCTTAAAAGCCTATAAAATATACACCTATAAGTTTAACTATTTAGTTTATTAATCCTATTCTTTGCGCAGTCATTTTTGTTATATCATTCTTATACTGTCAAACTTGTTCTTGCTATTGGAATTTTTCAATAAAATATTTTCAAACTTGAAAAAAGTAAAGAACATTTTGTTAGGTCATGTATACTAGAGTATAGTTAATATTATCACATGCTTGCAGTCTTTGCTGGGAGGGCTGATCTAGTTAGCACAGGTATTTCAGAGATGTATGAAGAGATATACACATACTGGAATACACCCTACTCACAAAGAGTATGGAGCATTTTACTCCATGTGGGAATACTGAATGGCTCAGTGAGAAATGACTCAAATTAAGACCAGTCCAGACCCTCCATATGCAGTCACATTAATGCAACGATACTCCCCCTCCCACCGTATTACGCATAGAATCAACCAATTTAGGGAAGGAAGTGACTATATACTATGGAAAATTAGGCAATGACATTTGGTAAGACTAATCTACTAACTACTGCAAAGGTGGGAACTTCCGGGATCTGGAATCTATTTCTGGGTGAATAGTGGCATACATGTATTCTTGCAGTTCAACAAATGGTAGTTGTATTGATTTTCTGCTCCTGCTTAGTTGTCCACTCGACCCTGTGTTTCTCAACAGTTCTTGTTTTCTGGCTTCTCTGTTTCCTTTTCAGTTTAGTACTTGCCTCCTTATTAAAGGGCTTTCGGTACTTATGTGCTTACTTCCACTGGTCTGCAACTGTTCAGAATTCCCCTGGTCCATGGCACCCTGGGGAACAGTGCTGGTATTCTGGTTGACGTGTGGTTTCGTTACCATATCCCCTGCCCTGATCAAGGTACAGTACTTGTCCCCATTGTGGGTATCACGGCGATGCACCAGATATTTTGTTTCTTTTCATGTCCATTGACCTTTTGGTATTTATCATACTTATCCTGAACTCATTCCTGATATCACAAGAGAACAAGACAGCATTACAATACGCTACCAGACACCAGTCCATTTTGTGAATTCCCACCATCACCTTATCGCAGCAAGTGCTCTTATGTATTCACTTTCACTTCCTGTTCTCCCCTGATGTATATTGTGAGGTATCTCAATTATTGACTTGCCCGGAGAGACTGAAGAACAACTAGGATTCTCAGCATGTCTATGTCTACAGCTGAAGCTTGCCTTAAAGTTGGTAATTTGGGAGATATCAATTGTAATGTGAATGAAGAACTCTAGCTTGTCAGTTAGCGACCTGAACTACAGGGAAAAGCATTCAAGGAGCCCACAAGAGATGATCTGGATTTAAGATGACTAGTCATAATAAGAGTCCGATTGGTCATTGAAAATATGCTTGCAGTCCAGAAACGTGACTAATGATGCAGTGGTTCCTTTGCTTTCTGGGATTAGTCCCAGAATAGAAAAGGGGGAGGGGGGTCAATCGGATTAGTATTTAAAGATTTCCTTGAAAAGAAAGATGAATGCCTTGCAAGGATCAGACGTCAAGTTTAAGAGTTCATCTGCAAAACCTCTGCTCTCTTATAGCTTAATCTTCATGCTTCATGTTTTTAGGTCTGGTCAAACAGCACAGCTGTCTGTTAGACCTATTGTTACCAGTGCTTTAAAATATAAAGTGATGGGGCTCTAGAATCACCCATATATTTTACTAAGGATTCAACATGCAACAATGACCTATTGGCGTGTTTTAACTTGAACCTGTATTAACGGGTTGTGCAGGCTCTGCTTGGTCTGAGGTACTATGTTTGTGTATGTGTGGTGGGGGCTACAATTGGCGCAACGTTCTAATGGTACTTGGAGTCCATGCTCCAGAAAGCAGTACCATTGGACGCAGGACAGCATAGTGTAAATAAACAAGCTGGTGAGCTACGAAATAAAGTCTGTGCATTGATGCATTACCAATGATAAATCTGTGAGCGTGCAAGTCTATGAACCTGGTGCTCCATCTATACACAATGCAGATTTTTTTTTCCTTAGATCAATATTATTCGCTCATCAATTAGGCCTTCATTACAATGTGGCACCTGTCATTCTTTACCAGTAGTCTACCCATTATTCTGGTCTTATACCCTAGCGCTCATGACTTTGAGCAACTTCCATAAAGTCACAAGTAGTTTCTCTTCTACTCCACTATAGACCCCACCTTAGCTGGCTTCAGATGTGTCACTTCGTCTCATCCACACCCCGTCCTCACAGGGCCTCGGCTTCACGCTGACGGTCACGTTGAGGAGGGGCATACACCATCCCTGCCGGCACCCAGAAAAAGCTTTTTAACTGACCCAGTTCGGAACTCCGACCTTTCCGGGAAAGCAGACGCAGGGGTAGGTGACCAGGCCTCACACTGCACTGGCAATATAAGTACATAACTAACTGAGTGGCTCTTTCCATTTCTACCTATCACTCACCATACCATTATGATGACTTTCTCTTACACACTCGCCTTTGCAGACTTTACGCTGCAACAGTGACGTGGGCATCTGCTCTGACCCAAGGGGCACATATTCCGCAACACTTTTCAGTAGGGATGGCTCACTGCATCTTGTATGTGTTAACATTATGTGTAGGTGTGTCTGCTATATATCGGTCCTGATGAAACATCAAGGATCCCTCCTGGACCGATGAGACGTGAAACATGTCGAACCACACTACATGCACTCGTCACTAAATTGTTTCTCCTCACTATGAGGAGCTAGCAATTTATGCATTGCTTTTACACTTACCATGGGGACCCTGGAATAAAAAGTTTTTGGGGTACCCTGTGGTATTTTTAACCCACCATTTCACTTGTGCCACACACCTGCATTCATTATCATGGCTTTTTATATCAAAGATATCAGCCACAGAGCCCTCTTGTGAGGCCCATGCGGTATTGCAGCGCCAACCCCACGAGGAGCAAATGCCTGATGATGAAGCATGACACCTTTACAGGTGTGTGGGGGCACCATTTCCTAATGAGGAAGATCCTCTCCCTAGTACTTATTGTCCACCTGTTCACACACTCCATTAGGGAGAGTTACACTATTGTTATTTACATATTACATTGACATGGGCATTGCATCAGTCTGGATAATACACAGAGCATAATCATTACATCAACCTGACCATTATATCAAGTTAAACAATTAATTAACATTACAATCACTTGGACCACGATCATTAAGTTATTCAGCCCACTATATCGGTCTGACCATTACATCAACCATAACTATTTTCTCAACTAGTAATAACTTGGATTTGCCTCTCCTGTAAAAACTTGCTAGGACTTGAAGGTTAGATTTAGAAATTGTATGAATAGGTAAGATGTATTCCTGGAAATTCTATATTAGGTTGCGGGTAAATCACAAGTAAGTTACATGCACTCAAACAAAAAATATTTGTGTTGGAACTGAAGTTGTGGTTGACCATCAAAGCAATGTCAAGTTGAGGTAATAGATATGTCCAGTATACTGGTCAGGTCGATGATGTGGTCAGTAACTATTGAGGTCAAAATGGTGACACACAATCGTGCAAGGCAAAATACAGTTAAGGAGAAAGCAGTGGTGTAGACAACTTGAGCCCCTGCGGCCTATGTACGAATGCTGGGAATATAATTTAGCTGGAGGGCTGTGGGTTAAATGTGTAGATTGAATGAAATGCTGAAAGTAACATTACTTAAGAGTAACTTAACTGTAAGGGTCAGTTGTACCGTGAGGCTCAGAGAACGCCTGTGTAAGCATAACCGTTCTGTGCCAAGATAAGCTGGCAACGGAAGAACCAATAGAAGAAACACAGGACTGTTCAGAGTACAAGAATAGGAAACTGAGCATGACATTCTTATGGTCACGCAGATATGCAATTATGTAATTCATCTTTTAATTTCCTCCTGATCAACAAAGAGGGGAATATAAATGTGAGCCAATACCTACCATCCTGTGCATTGATCCATCTAGCCTCCACCACACATGGATAGGGCTGGCAGGATCCACAGTATGTACAATCATTATCTGTGTTTCTGTAAGTTACAATTCAGAAAGGTCTGAGAGACCTGTATGTTGAGAACAGAGAGTGTAAGGAAACATAGAAATGATCTAAAGTCTAAGGAACATGCCTATATATGCCAAAAGCATGTTATTTGGCAAAAGAATGCACCTGTCCTTCTCTCAAACACCCTTCAAACTCCATCCAAGAGGAATCCATGACTGCCAGTGATAAACAATGCATCTGAATCAGGTGTGATTCTATCTATTATACTTTCAGTTTGTAAAGGCTTGTCTATGTTGGCTGCAAGAGACCTGGGTAATAGATGAGTTTATGATCAATAAATATTCTCCAATTATAACCTCACCAAATATTCAAAGAGAGGGCTTGCAAGCAGTGATATAGCCAAATTACTCTCAGTGAAATATTTTTCGACTTATGCAGTCTTGCATCATCCTAGTGTTGCCTTTTATTGTCAAAACCTTAAACTTCACTGTCAGGTGACAAAATATTACTATTTAATGTTTATTTTCCACTGAAGTGTATATGTAGCCCTGTGTGGACAACAATTTGTAAATTAATTGCAAGTACAATTGAAAAAGAGCAAGCTCATTGCTCTTTAATTGGGGAGATTGTAATGCTTAAGTGTCCCACAGTTTTGGATGTGAACAGAAATATTGACTTGGAGAATGATAGATAACGGCATAATGAACCCCAGTTTTAGCAACCAAAGCAGGGGTGATGTTTACACTGGAAAGTTGTATTAGTTATTTATGATTCTATTTGGTCTATAACTCTGCAGACAAAAGCTATATAAAACCACAAAGTAAGGGAAAACCATGGAAGAGGGGGCCCAGAAGGAGAAATTATGAGAAAAAGTTGGTGAATGAGAGAAAGAGAGAGGTGGAGGAAGTAAATGTGAAAGGAAGGACATATGTAAAAAGGAAATTATGACAAGAAGGAAGCATCAAAAGGAGAAAGTATTGATGTAAAGGGTGAAAGGATTGATGGATGGATGGGCAAAGTAACCTGTGTATAGGAGGGTGAAAGAAAGAATGGATGGAATGATAAAGGTTGGATGAATATGTTGATGGTTAGGTGGATACCTGGATGGATGGAAGGATGAAATGATTGATGGAAGAAAAAGAATGGCTAGATGGATGAATGGTTGGAAGTGTGAGTGTAAGAATGGAAGAAAGACTAATGAGAAGATGGGTGGAATGATGAAAGGCTGTATGATGGAAATGTAGCAAGATGGATGAATGAAAGGATGGGGAGATAGATGGACAGAAGGAGGTATGATGGAACATCTTCGAGGATGGGTAAGGTTCCCTTACTTTCCTCACCCAATGACATTCAAGAATTGATCAAAATGGAGTGGTAGTAATTTTCTGGCTACTCTCTTGATGGAACATTTTGGTAGCTATGCTCCCACAGCATTGTAAAACTGATAAATGTGGGATAGATTTCCTAGAAAAAATGTGTGAGATGGGTTGCCTGACAATAAATGGTCCTTTAGAAGGGAACCAGCCTACTAAAGCAACCTGAAATTAATATATGATCATCAATTAAAAAAAAGTTTTGGGTCCTTCACCAAGGCCAATCCATTAGAGAATACTTTCAGTGATCACGCATTCTAAGTTAAAGCATTGAATAATAATGAGTGAGATATTATTAATGAATTTGAATTGTGAATGTCCAGGTTTGTAACCATAATTAGGCAACAAAGGTATATCCCCCCAAAAAAGAAAAGGGCAGCACAGGGATACAAAATACTGTTCATTGTCTGCTGAGATTAATGGTTTAAGTAGCAGTTTATGATATATTCATCAAGCTGATTCAGGTGGATACAACTCCAGAGGATGAAACATACCAGACATTATATCTCCCTAAGAAGAAGAAAGAAGAATGGCTGATCTACTTTGTCATGACTTGAATCGTGCTGCAAAGACAATAATTCACAAATTGTTTTTAGAAATATTAGCTTTGCTTGGTGGAGCCAAAGCAAAAAGGTCAGTTGTTTCAATACTCAAGCAGGACTGGATACATTATATTTCAGAATTATAGGCATTAAATAACACATAAGTACAGCCGTGAAATTCTTATGAACCAAATCCCTTATTTGATTATTTATCAATCTCACTCACAACGGCAAACCAGATTGTATTTTTATTCTAGAAGCCAGGTATTCAGGAGTGATTTGCAGGGCTCAAAAGAAATATTGTTTTTCCTGAACATTTATATTCAGAAATAGCTATTATGTTTTGTATCTCTATTACATTGTAATTCTTTCAATAAATATTTTTTAAATGAAAAGGATCCTGATTTAAGGGGCAATTTTAGTTGCTACTCTATTTCATCACTGATATAATGAGGGAGCCAGTCCAGGTTTTGGGACAGGAGTTCTATATTCCCTATTCAATAGAAGACTTTTGAAAGTTACCTATGAATTACAGGGAAATAATGCCTTTAGACACTGTGGAGAAGATGTAAACAGAGAGTATCTTCGTGCATCTTCTGGCCTGAGCCACACCAAAGCTATTGTCACCAGAGAACAGTCAGGCTTCAAACCAAATCTTTTAACCATAGAAAATGTTTGTATTCTAAAAAGATATGTTCAAACTTGGGGTGAACTATTCTATATAGCTTTTACTGATGTTTTTTACAGCATTTGACTGTGTCGATAAATCAATCCTTCGGGAAAACATTTACTGCGTTGAGATGGAGATATCATTAGGCTTCTGATATTAACAATCACCCCCCCCTTCCACTTGGTGTCAGGTGTCAATGGAAGCAGACCAAGTACTGTTCCTGCAGATGGGGTCACAGAAAGGTCTAAAGCAATGCTGTCTTTTATGTCCTCTAATATGCTAGCTATGCTTACATGATCTACCACAAATATTTTTGTACTAACATAGTTTTACTTCCCAGCTCCGAGTGCATTCTCTTCAAATTTTAATGTATGCAGATGACGCAATAGTTTTTTGACCTAACTCCACTAGGTCTCGAGCCTGGTCTGGACGAACTGTATGGAAATTAAGTCTCTGAAAGCAAACTTGTGCCTTTTAGAGGTAGAATGAAATCTGTCCCATTCATTTGGGTCCTGGGCCATTAAACAATTGAATCTGTTAAAATGTATGATTAACTAGCAAGAGTGTTCTCTATGATTTGAGTGGTAAACCTCATCTTAACTAACTGAGTGGAAAGGCTTTGGCCCATGGTCGAAGTTTAAGTTCCTTTAATAAATCATAAGGCAAAAAGCACTTTAAACATTCAATTCTTGTTTGTAAGGCTAAAATCCCTGCAACAATGATTTATACAGGACTGCAAAGAAGATATGCACTATATCATCAACCTTCCTAAAACAAACAGAAGGGGAAATACAGTTGCTCTTTGAGAATCCTCTGTTGAGGGCCAAGCACTAAGCCTGGAATCTGGATTGTTAAGCAACCATGTTTCGGTCTAAGCCACCGTGATTTGCTAAGGTTAGTGTTTGCCCCATTTTATGAAGGGATCACTGAGGTAGTTATGCTTAGGAGATCTTGGTTATTGTCATAAAAAACACAGCTCATTTCTTACGAATTTTAAAGGGTTTGGTAGGAGAGATAGGATTGTGAATGGAAGTGCTTTGCAGCCAGATTCATAAAAAAGTTACACTGAAGGTACAGGGCCTGCTCACTCCATGCTAATGTATCTGTGCAATAGTGCACTGGTTGTGATGACACTCAGCGTTGTTGAATCTAAGGGTTTGATGGTATTTCGGGGAGTTGAGTCAAAGAGCCTCGCAAATAGGGAATTCTATCTAATAGACCAAGCTCACAAAATTAGGTGGGGGAAGATCATCCCGGAGGATTTTTTAAACCAGCTGTATACGGAGGGCAAAGAAGACATTAAGCAGTGCCTTGATACTCACACTGAGCCCGATGCGGTAATAGAAGCATTCGAAAAGCTTTCAAAGCAGATTGCAACAAATCTAACTGGTAAAGGAAGACCAGGAGACATTAAGGGGGATAAATGGTTTAATACAGACTGCTCCAAAACCCATAAAGCCCTTATATAAGCCTAGGGATCAAGAATTAATCAAACCTTGTAGGAAAGCGCATAATCTAGCTTTAAAATCAAGGAACAACAACATACGGGAACAGGCATGGGAGGATCTAAATCAGGTTAGTGTCCTGGCAAATAGCTCAAAAGTTTGGAAGATTGTAAAGAGCCCCTTTTTTAAGAATAGTAATCTGTCGGGAACAGAGTGCGTTATTCCCGCCGATAGATGGGTCAGCCATTTTGAGCAGATTTACACTGAGGTGGTTTTAGAACAAACTGGCAGTCCCTGGGTACCCAGTACGGAGCCGCTCTCGCTATGTTTTAGGGTGGACGAAGTACAGAAAGCCCTTGTGGCTGACTCAGCCCGAAAAGCCCCAGGGCCCGATGGGGTTCCTGCGGATCTCTATAAGTCAGATCCAGGAACATGGGCAAAGATCTTAACGAGGGTTTTTAATGCTGCTACAAGGGTTGGCCCACCTGAGTCTTGGTCCACGGCGGTGATTCTACCTATTTACAAAAAGGGTGCCAGGGACGGTCCAGCATGCTACTGTCCGATCTCGCTATTAGACTCGGCAGCCAAAATAATGGGAAAGGTAATTTTAGATCGCCTAAGCAATTGGTTAGAAGAAATCAATGTGCTATCGGACTTGCAATTTGGTTTTAGAAAAGTAATGGGAACAGTGGACCAAAGCATGAATTTACTTATGATGACCAGCAAATATGCACTTGCCAAAAAAGGTCGTATATTTATGGCATTCATGGACTTAACGTCCGCTTTCGATAGAGGGAAAAGATCCAAACTATTGCCTTAACTGTTAGAAATAGGCATGGATGCTGACTTGGTGTCCTTTCTGCATTGGTCGCACCTTAATTTAACTGTCTCTGCTAGATATAATGAAAATGGCTCCCTAACAAAATCATAGAAGGTCAAGAGGGGAGTGAGGCAGGGATGTATCTTGGCTCCGGTTTTATTAACACTTTATATTAATAACCTAGGGGCTGTGTTATCCGACGCAAGTAAGGATACCCCAAGAGCAGTTTCTAATTCCATCCCTGCCTTCTTATATGCTAACAATGCAGTTTTACTTGCCAGGACACCAATAGGGCTGAAATTCTTATAAATACTATTATTGATTTTATGGTCGCAATCGACCTTTCTATCAATTTTTCAAAATCCCTTATAATGTTATCTGGTAATATAAAGCGTGAGAAGCGATCACTTATATATAAAGACGGGGATTTGACTAATGTTGCAACGTTTCCATACTTGGGTGTTCTATTTGATGAAAAGGGATCCCGGGTGAGTCAGCGAACACTCAAGAAAAATACTCTAGCAAGAGCAGCAGGAGCAACACTATATTTTTCCAGGAGATTAGGAAGCAAACCCTTATTACCATTATTGAAGGTTTACAACGAGAAATGCGTCCCTATGACAATGTATGGTTGTGAGGTCTGGGGCTACAAGGAGGTTAATGATCTGCAAGGAGCCGAAAATAAATATCTATGGAAACTTCTAGCAGTGCCTCCAAGAACCTCTGCCTTTATGGTGCAGGAAGAACTAAGGCAGGGTTACATCACAGATTGTATCGCAGTGGACCCCATAAAATGGTGGCTAAAAATATGGTCTAGACCCATACCCTGCCTAAATCAAATTATTTTAGCTGATTGCATGAAGCTAGACAGGGCCGCAGACATCCCCTGGTTAGGTTTTGTCTCACAACAGCTCACGGAATTAAGGCGCCCTGAGCTTTTAACCAACCTAGACAGCTGTAACTTGGAGAGGTGAAAGACATTAAAAGTCAATCTTTAACCAAGAGAAGGCTGGAAAGGGAAAATAGTGTACTTATCAAACCCACAATTAGCCATTATATGAGCCCTGGGTTTTAGATCAACACTTTTGGTCTATTATTAATAATTTGCACCATCGCTTTCTTTCAATTAGATTTAGGTTTAATTATATTCATTGGTGTCTTTCAGTCCATAAGGGTTTCTCTAAGGCCGGGACCCTCATGCCTTGTTCCTGTGATCATTTTTCGGACCAAGATTTGATGCACTTCTTGTTTTTCTGTGATTTTATAATGATTTACGGTCTAAATATATTTGACCTATTTCAAAAAATTGCCAGTTTGCACAAGTAAGACCTGCCTTGATATATCTGCAAATGCTATCATCACCCATGATATGTTATGGGGTTGCGAGCGTTTAAGCAGGTGCTGTACGCAGAAGAAAAAACTTGGATCAGCCATAGAAATGGGTTAAGTTTTGCAGTCCTGAATGAAGACATGCTTTAAACTTGCATGATGATCTTTTTTAACTTAGCATTGATTATTGCAAAACATTTATTTCTATTAAGGTATTTGCTGATACTATAGGTTTTATCACAATACATTATATATATATATATATATAAGGGCTAAGTAACCGTTTTTTAAAAATAATTATATATGTAAATGTAGCTCTGCTCCTTTTACCATGTATTTGTACTATATTTGTTGGTTACTTTATGTGTTAATGTACTTTTATGGCCATAATGAGGCTGAATCAAGTTTTATTGATGATGATGATGGTGTCGAAGGGGCCTATTTATCAGAGTAACGTTGTACTAAAAATGATGGAAATGGAATAGCTAGGTCCACCGAACAATCAGCCTGGAAAATTCTCACAGGGTCACAGAGAAAAGCTCACTGCTAGCACATGGGCTGACCACAGCATACCCAAACACAACACCAGTTGCTTCTAAGAATCTCCTTCTCGGATCTTAGCTGAGTGGGGTTATGAGAGCAACGGCAACAGGATAAGGTGAGCAGTATGCTATGTCTAATGGTGATGTAGTACAATATCTGGGCATAGAATAGCAGGATTCAGTGGACACAGACATCAGTCATACTTCTGTAAGATGTATAATTCACAGGTATCAAGGGACTTAAGGACAAGTGTGGATGGGGGGTCATAAATAAGGACACAGACAAAGCGTTGCTGGTGATCCCCAGGGGGATACCATGCAGTTACTGGAGGGGAAGGAAGATAGAGGTCAAGTAGCATTTTTCAGAGGCTGAGTGCTGTGGCAAATGAGGAACATAAGCTACATGACCTTGAGGAAACAGCAAAGAGTGAATGCAGTGGAACTTTTTTTTTTATAGTTCTCTGGGTACCATATAGAGGGAAATCTGGGAGACTCAGTTAGTGGCTATAAACAGTTGGGCGACCAAGACAGTGTTGTAATCTTACAGAAACATCTTGCCGTGCTAGATGAAATGTGAGATGCTCAGAGTCAGGAGGATGTTTTTGGCATGTGACGTGATTGAGAGTCAGATATTGGAATATCTCCTTAGAGTGCGCGTCCCCTTAATAATGACAGTGATGACACAAGGAGTGGTCTGTGTGTTAGGGAGAGCACCCTGTCTTCCTCTTTCTTTGTGCTAAGGCTTCTGGATCCTTATGTGCTTCCAGGGAGCAAGCTATTGAGAATGTTGCAACCCTTAGTGAGGAGCCTTATTGGCTTCAAGCATGGCATCATTTCCTAGCCATTTACCACAATGGCAATGGAGTTAGTCAGAGTAATGATTTGCCCACTGCAGTCTATAAAGTTTCACGTTCTTACAGAACACCCTTAGGCACTCTCAGATGTTTATGGGAGGCAGGTGGACCAGGATTTAAATACAGATTTCTGGTTGTTTGATGTAGATCTCAGATTTCCCAGAACTGACAAATTCCATGACCATTGCTCTATTCCCAATGCAGTTTACTGTATGCTGGTGCGGTGCCCAGATTTTCTGATGGAAGAGGGAGGATGCAGATCACCTAATAGAAGCAGAGTTTACTGAGACACCAAGTAGTAAGGATCCTGCTTTGCTACTCACATTAAACACTATTATCCGGCCAGTGAAGGAAAGGATACAAGCCTGGTAGGTTCATAAGAGAGAGTGTAGGTTCAGAACCGTTCAGCTAGAACACTTTTGATTTAGCCTCCTCACTTTTGCTTCCTTCTCTCCATTGGTGGCAAATTGTAGGACAAACAGCACAAGGTTGTAGTCTATCACCACAGGTGCAGGTCCATCCACTCCAAGGGCCTCATGTAGGTAGCCCAATACCGGTCGGTAACGGCCGATTTTCGGTAATTATACCGTTACCGACCGGTATTTAGGCTTTTGCAATGTAGGGGGCACATTACAGGATTCGATAATTTACCGAATCGGTAAAATTACCGAATCGGTAATTTTACCGATTCGGTAAATACCAAATCCTGTAATGATATGTAGGGGGAGTGTGTGGGTGTCGTGTGGAGTCGGTATTTACCACCAACTAATAGTTGGTGGTAAATGAAGAATGGCTGTGAAAAAGCATTTTTTTGCACGTAGAAGTGTGCAATGTGGCAGACATACATGCCCTTAGGGCATGTATGTGTGCCACATGTGCACACATGCAGGAATCAGGGGTGCAACAGGGTGTCAATGTGACACCCTGCCACCCTTGATTGTGTTCCCCCCATTACCGAATCGGTATTTACCGATTCGGTAATGAGGCATACCTTCCCATTGATTCAATCAATGGGAAGGTATGCCTCATTACCGAATCGGTAAATACCGATTCGGTAATTACCGAATTTCTACGAATCGGTAGTTTTTACCGCAGGAATACCTACATAGCATTTACCACTTCATAAATACCGAATCGGTATGATTCGGTATTTATGAAGTGGTAAATGCCAGGCCACCTACATGAGGCCCCTAGTGTTCAATTCTTCTCCAGCTGCAATTAATTTCCTATGTGTTAACATAGCACCCTCTACATCATTCAACAATATTCCTTCTCCCAACTATATTCACGCATCGTGGCAAGTCTAGTGAACCATAATGACTTGCATTTGTGTGATAATTTTTCTGATCTTAAGTTATAGAGAAACATAGGGCCCTGAAGAAAATATCAGTCTCGATAGACACACAGATAAGGAGGGGCCAATGGCTTCTCAAAGTCTTCAAGTTCCAGTAGTCTGGTGGCAGATCAAAGAGGTTGGGGGTAATTTAAATAGACAACACAATTCAATGAAAGAATAAAATTGATGAACATTCATACCTATAAATGGAAAAAAATAATTTATGGGATAAAAGGAAAGGAGTTGCGCCTAGAATCAATGAAGCAGAAAGAAGAGAAAACTGAAAGAAGACTAGATATGAAAACGTTAAATTAGTAACAAACTGGCGAAGTACCACCTTTCAATAATGAAGAATGTTGACTGGAGCCAACCACTCTAGTCAATGCATCCCAAGTAGTATATTAGTGCTGAGGGTGACGGTGTCTCCAAAAGGAACACAATTTCTGGTAAAGATGTAAATCTACCAAATGTTACAGCCTTCTGATGGAGTCCTGCTCTCAAACATCCTAATCAGATACTGATGGCTGGATTTTGACCAGCCATCAGTTGATCGTGGTCCAGTGTATATCTCTAAGTGTAAGTGTAAGATCTACACCCAGGTAAATCAATGTGATCAGTACATCTAGTAGGATATATTGTTGTGTCCTCACCCACAGGTACCACCCGTGGCCTGCTTCATAATCGGACTCCATCCTACTCACCTAGTGTGGGTAGGCGGGCTCGTAGCATTTGGAAGTGGAGCGCTTGATCTAAATGTCAGGGATTGCATTTTAAAATTGCCTGAAGAATCCTATTAAATTCTTTAATGGGTTGCTCCTTTGACAAGGTTAAAACAAAGCTAAGTTATGAGGGTATATTGACCCCCTACATCTGTGGTCTACATGTTTCAGCTGTTTTAAATACCCTCTGGGTCAGTCGTCTTTTTTCAGGACCATTAGTTGGGATTATCCCTGTATCTAAAGTTAGCCTATTGCACCTTATATTGTCAGCTTTCATACAGTAATGTGGTAAGAAACATGCATGCAACTGACACAGACCATGTATTTGGACTCTTTCCTTCGTTATGGTCAAGAATGGCCTATATTTCGTATAGTCTACTAGGATTATTAGGTAGGACCGTCCTTGTAGTCAAACTTTCATCAAAGGACTGCATCCGCGTCCTCACCTAACTTGTGGCCTGTAACCCTGGATGTTCATCTTACACTTAGTAAATATATACACTGGACCATGCAGCAATCTCACGGACAATATTTTTGTTCAGAAAGCAAGTGTAACCCTCCCTAATGGTATATATGAATACAGTTTTGGGAGGCAGAGTGTTCCAACCCAGCTACATGCCTCTCACTCCTCTAAGTGCTGACATGGATTTTGACTGAGTCAGAGATCTACAGATATGGTGTTGGGTTCTGAGTTTAGAATTCTGTATAAAGCCAGCATGACAACTGTGACAAAGCACATTAAAAGGGAAGGCATAATGTTTTGAAAGGGAGAGACAGCTGCTCGCGTTGCCGGCCCTGCAGGTTGAGTAGAGGACTTCTGCAATAAACTTGGCAACTTGTGGTGATTCAAGACTTTTCAGAGGCAACAAGTTGGTCTACAAGGCTTGCATGGCTTTCCTACCGGCCGGGCAGGCGATTTCCAGCCTGTTTGTCCCTGCCAGCTGTAGAGCAGTAGGAGTTAAAGGCCCTGGTCTTCCTGAGTGCTGTGCCATCTGGGATCTATGTCCCTGTGAGGAGCAAGGCTCCACCCTCTGCAGCATTGAAGTTTCACTGATTTTCCTGCCATTAGGGGCTGGGGTGGTGCACCGTGGATGTCAACGCTCCTCGGAGAAGTGTTCCTGACGTGTGGAGTCCCTGCCGGATGGCCTCTGTGAAGGATCTCGCCAGCGGCGTCAGCATGATCCCATAATCACATGCTTAAGATAGCACCCTAAAAGGATTGACTATACAGGTGGCAATAGCGTGATTGCTTGGGAGTATGAGCGATACTAGCACTTGTCAATATGGAGTTGTTTATCAATATAGAACACTCCTGGCATGTTCTGGCTCATTATCGATGCTGATGTCTCAGTGTGTATGATCTTGTGGTACACGCACACCTGTAAGTACTATGTAAATTCATCTGGTTCGCCGACCATCTGTAACGTGCACCCCCTAAGCTTTTTGATAACTCTAGTGTGAGTTACAGCAGTGATACGAACACCATACTTCTAAGACCTGCATTCATTCTCACAATACCCACACCATATTTCTACAACCTGCATTCATTTTGGCAAATCATGACTGCATGCTTTAACGGTGATATGCACACCTTGCTTCTACTATCTGCATGTATCTGAATTGGTGGTAACAACAGTCTGTGTGCACATACATTGCTGACACCCATATTCATAGATAGTGTAATTGCGTCTGTTGTTTCCTAAGTGTGCTTTCCTTGTTGTTCATTTGTATTATCATCAGCACATTGAGAGGCAGCTAACTGTTAGTAATTGTCGCTGTGGTTATTTTACATCATCTGAAGTAATATTCCATTTCTATTCCTGTCTGGTATCTCAAAACAAGATGTAACAAAGGGCCAGGTGTATCAAAGGATTTTACGCATTATCTCTCAATAGGAAAATGTGTTCATACATATGGCCCAAAGTGTAGTACCACCACCTCCTTTCTTGTCATCACCGTGATATCCAGTGTGGATTAGGACCCATGGTTTGAAGGGTTTGAGGCCTATTTAGAGGCTATTGAGGGGGACGTTTTTACACAGAAAAAGAAGTTGTCATTAATAAGTCACTCCGGGGCACAGAAGGGAGGAAGGTACTAAAACCTTTACCTGTTGCTGTTGTTAAGGGCGAGGGTGCTGCTGTGGATAATTATGCCTCCACTATTAAAATGATGGATACTCAATCAAGAAAAAACACAACCTCATAATGGAAAGGCATACACTGTACATGAGAAAACAACCTCCGGGTGAACCGGTGGAGAGTTTTGTGAGTGATCTCACATTGTTGGCGTCAACATGTGATTACAAAACTTTAGAGGACGAGGTGATAAGGGATCAACTGGTAGAAAACATTGATAGTAAGAAAATTCAGGAGAAGTTGTTAACAACTGAGAACTTAACTTTGGAGAAATGGGTGGAAATAGCCAGGAATGTGGATACTACTGCAGTGTATTTGGAACAAATGGCTTTAGAGACACAAGTGCACACTGAAGTCTCTGAGAATGTATTGAAGAGAGGGGGAAGGAAAGTAGATGCAAAACAGAAGTCATTAGAGTGCTGCAGATGTGGCAGCAGAAAGCATTTAGGCAATGGGCCCTCTTGTCTCGCAGTGAACAAAAATTGCGCCAAATGCAAAAGAAAGGGGCATTTTGCCAGAGTGTGCAAATCCAAATCGGCTAGCACTAGACCCCAACCCAAGAAAAGTCTCTCAGCTGAGGGCAACCGTGAAGTGAATGCAAAGTCTGAATCTGATGAGGGGAACGTTGTAATGATGATAGGCGATTCTGTAGAAGAATGCCAGACAAAGGAGATCAAGATGACGGGTGTGAGTAGAAAGTGGACCCAAGTGCCATTAAAAGACTGTTTTCGCTAATTGGAATTTCTGGATTCTGGTTCATTTTTCACCCATATTGGTCCAGATGACTGGAGGAAATTTGACAATGTCACGTTTAGTAAATCTCAGTTCATACCAATAGCATCTGTTGGCAAATAGGCAGAGGTTTTGAGGGTATTTGATGGCACACTGAATTTCAAAGGGGACCTTTCTCCAGCCACTGTTTATGTAGCTAAATATGGATTTGATTGTATGGTTGGTAGGAGAAAAGGAATTTGGGCCTTATTTTAGACCCAAACAAGTCATGTTGAAGGACGAGTGCATTTCTGTATGGAAAGTTGACAAAGGAGGGTGGGAAACCTCTTTTCCTGAAGTGTTTAGTGAGAAAGTTGGAAAAGTGAAGGGTTTTACCCATGGTATAATTTGAAAAGCTGGAGCAAGACCGGTTGTCCATAAACCTATACGGGTGCTCCTTACAATGAGCATGGAATTGGAACAGGAATTGGATTTCTTATGTCAGCAAAGAATTATTGAGCTCATAGAAAGCCCAGAATGGTTGTTGCCAGTGGTGTTGGCCAGGAAAGGCAATGGGTCTTTGAGAATGGGCATAGATCTAAGGGATTTGAACAAGAGAATATGGATAGATAAACAACCTTTGTCCAACATCACAGAAATGTGGAGTTCGTTGAAGGAGGCTAGAGTTTTCAGAACATTAGACATTTCATCTCCGTATAACCACATCACCTTGCAGAAGGAGAGTCTTGGTACCCATGGTGGGGCATATAGATTTAGAAGAATGATTTCGGTTTGGAATCAGCATAGTCAGTTTTCCAGAAAGTGGTGGAGGCTATATTTAAAGGAGTTCCCAATGTGAAGGGCTTCCAAGACGACATTTTGCTGTTTGGGAAAGATTTAGAGACCCATGACAAGATGCTAAGGTGGATTTTGCGTATCTTGAAAGAGAGAAGTGTTACTTTTAAGGCAAATAAATGTAGGCTTTCTGTGGAGTCGTTGGATTATCTTGGCTACAAGTTGTCTGCCCAAGGGGCGAAGCCAAAGGAGAGTCGTATTAGAGCAATCAAAGAGTCTTCTATACCAGAAAATAGAGATCAATTATGGTTGTTTATTCGAATGCTAGAGTTCTATGCGGTTTAATTCCCAACTGCAGTGGGAAGACCCATTTTATGACGTCCCTCATAAAGAAAAATCAAAAGTTTGTTTGGAGTGAAGACTTGAGCATGGAATTTGATGCCATCAAATGTGAACTGGTGAATGCTATTCCTATCAAGCCATTTAATACATGTGATTTGTCAGTTAGTAGTGACCGATGCTAGTCAGCATGTCTTAGGTTCTGTCTTGTTGCAGATAAGGGAAGGTAGAGGAGGGATTTGCCTTGTAGGCTCTCTGAGGTGAAGAATCAATGTATTTGGTGATTGAACATAAAGCATAAAGCTCTAGCTTGCTGGTGGGTTGTGGCATACATTAGTCAGTATGTGTGGGGAACAGAGTGTACCATCCATATGGACCACATGGCATTAGTCAATTTGTTTACTATAAATGGGGCCAGTCACACTAGGCCTCGCATCGCCAAATCGCACTATTGCCTGCAAGAATTTCAGTTCCAGTTAGACTATATACCCAGTGCGAAGAATGCTTTCACTGACTGTCTGTCCAGACTGCCACTCAAAAATGAAGGGGTGGTAAAGGATCTGGATGATGATTTCTGTATTGTTGCAGCATTGGTGGATTTTGATGAGCAGAAGAGGAATGGAAGGCAGCTGTGCATTTGCTTTCAAGCATGTGTTCTTTGAGTTGAGTGTAAAGGAGGGAGTAGTAAGAAGAACATATTTGCTGGTTGTCCCACATGGCTTGCCGAGCAAAGTGCTGGGTGTGGCACATGATGGACATGTGAGGATGAGAGCCGTGAAAAGGTGGATTAGTGAAACATTTGGTGGCTTGGGGTGGACAGATGTGTGAAGCACTATGTGAGAGGATGCGAGGCTTGTGAGGTGAGTGACAAAACACAGGTAACTTTTCCCAGTCCAGTGGAAGCTATACCTGTTCCAGAGGAGCCCTAGTATAAATTGAATTTGGATGTTATAGGGCCAATGTATATGTTTAATGAGCCGTATAGTTACGGTGTGGTGCTGATGGACAATGGGACACGATGGCCCGAAGTGCAGTTTGTGAGATTGGCTAATACTGAGGAGGTGATGTCGTGTTTACAGCCCTTGTTTGTAAGAGAGGTTGCCCCTGTGGAGCTCATCACTGACAACAGGGTGCAATTTGTGTTAAAGAAGTTCCAGAAATGTATGTCACACTGGGTAATAAAACACGTAACAACAGAGTTATCAAGGACAACATTCAGTTGTCTGGGGCTAATGGTCTGGATTGGAGAAGAGAGCTCAAATATTTGATGCAAGCTATTTGCACGACACTAATGCCACCACAAATGTGTCACCATTAGCGATATTAAAGGGTCGGTTGGCTGAGACCAAGCTAGTTAGGCCCTGGATATATTATTTAATGGTGTCTGAAGAGAAATGTAAGCAAGTGAAAGACATGTGTGAGAAGTCTCAAGGGAATATATGAGCAAGGTGGCAGTGAAAGGGAGACAACAGGTGGATTTCAAAGTTGGAGATTGGGTCAACGTGAAACTGCCTGACATAATATATAAGGGGCAGTCAAAGTTTTCCAACCCAAAGGAAATAGTGTATGTAAACGATCAGGAAGTTAAGCTAAGTGATGGAAAGTGGTGGAACAAAGAGAAACTGTCCATACAAAGAGGGGTGGGAGACCCTCTTACCAACCAGAAAAAGTCTTCATCCATGGGTGTGGGTGCCTGCAGTCTGAGATTGGAAGAGGAGAGAAGACCACCTGCAAAGTTCAAGGATTATGTCTAAGCATACGAGTAAATATTTTTAATGACTTCTGAATGGTGAAATTTTCTTTTTAAATAAAGTTTAGCTGTGATTAAGTATTTTGGATTCTAAAGGGTGGTGTACTATATTCAAGTTAGTTTTGTCTCCACCTTACTTGTCATTTAGGCATAAATATTTATTTTATTCTTTTATTTGCTTTTGGGCAGGAATTCCTTTTACTTCTGTTATTTTTTTGGTTTACATGAGAAGAGATGTATTGGACTCTGAGTTTAGAACTCTGTACAATGCCACCATGACAACTGTAACAAAGCACACAGAATGTGAAGGCGTGATGTTTTGAAAGGGAGCGGCAGGTGCTCGCCGTTGCCAGCCCTGCCAGTTGTGTAGAGGACTTCTGCAATAAATGTTAGCAATTTACTCATGTCTTGTGGTGATTCAAGACTTTTCACATAGTCATGTTGATGTGAAAAGTTCTTGGCAGGTTGTAGGAAAGTGGCTCTGTATATACTATTCCCAAATAGGTACAGTGTGTACAGAGTGCACAGTCCCCCAGAGGTTTGGCAGAGACTAAAGTTAGATATAACCTTACTCTCTTAAGTGGTAGCTTGGTCGAGCAGTAAGGCAGTATCAGAGGACAGTGTAATGCATTTGTTGTACACACTCAGTCAGCAAATGGTCTCACGCACTCAAGAACTGAATCTGGGCCAATGGTTTTCGTATAAAAATATGTAGTTGTTTTATTTTAGAACCAACAATAGGCATCAAAATATACTTTCTCAGGTTGAGAGGCTTTAGATAAATACTTTTCAATAGGCAATAGACTGTGGATGCAATAGATCTAGTTGTTGCAATAGGCAACACAATTTCAAACATAATTATACATTGAACTCAATGGGAATTGCAATAGATTACTTTTTGGATTACTTTTTTTTACCACAAGACTGGATCCTAGATTCAGTCCTGGGGCATTTCCTGTAAACCGTTGAGTAAGAGCGTTTTGGGTACAGTAGTGATTTTTAAGGAGCATTATTGTATTTTAAAAGTTGACACTTGGAAACTTTTTCAGCAAAAATCACCAATGTTATCCTATGGGAGGAAATTCACATAGCAGTTAAGTGGGGTTATAGTTACTTTTTCTAACTCAGTGTTGGATCCTGGATCCAGCACTGGGACACCTCCTGTAAACAGTTGAAAGAATGTGTTTTTGTTATACAGGCGATTTTTAACGAATATCTGTAAGTTTGCAAAATCGACACTTAGAAACTTTTTCAGCAAAAATCAGGCAATGTTATCCTATGGAAGGAAATTCAAGTTACAGGTAATGTATGTTCTCGTTACTTTTGTAATCCAGTGCTGGGCTCCTAGGTTCAGCACAGGGACATCTATCTAAAACAGGTAAGTAATTAAGTTTTCACAGATGGTGCGATTTTTAAAGAATATTTGTAGTTTGCAAAAATCGACACAGAAGAAATTTCACAGAAAAACAGTCAATGGTTTCCTATGGAAGAAAATTGGGTTAGCGGTAAGTATGGTTGTAATTACTTTTCAGGGTCAGTGCTGGGAACCAAGATCTAGCAGTGGAATCTCTCCTGATAGCAGGTGAGTATTTTCGTTTTCGTTACTCGGTTGATTTTAGGTGACTATTTTAAAATTTAGAAACTCCACACTTAGAAGTGAAACCAGTCAATGTTACCCTATGGAAGAAAAGAGAGTTATCGGCTTATGGGTAAGTACTCGACTGGCAGAGTTAAGGTTCTGGGCATAGACTCAGGGGTCTCCCAGGGTCAGGTCAGGACAGTTGTTACACCCTCAGCGGCACAGGGGCAGCCGGGT
Organism: Triturus cristatus; assembly: GCF_964204655.1. Lineage (NCBI taxonomy): Eukaryota > Metazoa > Chordata > Amphibia > Caudata > Salamandridae > Triturus > Triturus cristatus. The sequence goes on along the minus strand of NC_140593.1, from coordinate 1,057,860,017 downwards.
CAGAGTGAGTTAGGCCCAATGTTATCCTATGGGAGGCAGGGGGCCCTTGGTTGGTGGCTGCTGGCTAGCAGGCCACGCGGCTGTGGGAGCTGGGCTCCTGGTCACTTGCTCAGGACAAATGGGGAAGTAGAGTAGAGTAGAGATTGCACTGCCAGGGGCACTCGGGCGGCTGGGTGCAGGGTGCTTTTGAGCCCGTCGGGCGCTCAATGGATTGCAATGGAGAAGCTCAAAAACGAACAAAGGCTGCAAGCTCGGGGACGAAGATTCTTCAGGTGTGACCACCACTTCGAGAGGTAAGTTGGGTAGCTGGAGGATAGGTAGGCACCCACGAGCTGGGCTCAGGGGACCGCAGGGCGCCGGGTGCAGGGGTGCCTTTTGGTGTCGGAAAATCTTACCCTCGGCTGGTCGCGGTTGGAGAGGTCCCTGGTTCTGAGGTTGCAGGAGTCGTCAGGAGCATCAAGGTGGGTCCTTGGGTGCTGGATTTGGGGTCACAGTCACCGGGTGAACGTCCTCGGGGTCTTTGTTCACTCCAGCACAGACCAGGCTTGGCGGGTGCAGAGTGCGCAAGGTTCGCGGTTCCTGGCTGATGCCAGGGGTCAGTTATTTGGTTTGAGCAGTGCCACTGCTTGTGGGAGTCCCAGTTGCTTAGAGTCACAAGGTAGCCAGGTCCTTCAGGGTTTGTGAGGTTGCTGGCCACTGGAGATGCTGGAGTTTAGCAGGAGCAGGTTCGAGGGTCGACAGGCCGGTAGGGCTGGGGCCAAAGCAGTTGGTGTCTTCCTCTTGTGAGCAGCTGCACGGCAGGTCTTCTTGTCTCTTGATCTTCTTTGCTGTTTTGGAATCTGGATCTAAGGAAGGAAGGTTCAGGGTGCCCCTAAATACTGAAGTTACAGGTGGGTAAAGGGCAGGGACCAATGGGTCCCTGCCCTGGGGTGGGTACACCCCCTATCCTGCCACTCTCCTGTTGGAGGGGGGCAGTATCCTAGTCCTGATTAGGCAGGGCTTCCCATCTGCAAGATGGCGAGAGCCCGGAGATGTGCTTCACCTCGCCTCCCCCACCTGAGGGGTGGGGTTGGCAGAGGCTGGCACACCCCCTTTCCTTCCTTGGGGTTTCCGGCCAGTCTTCCCGCCAGAGTGGGGGTCAGAACCGGTAGGGGCCAGTTGCTGAGTACAGCAAGTGGCCTGGAGAAGCTCACAAAGGCGACATGCCTTTGAAGCTTCCCCTGCCCATCCTGGGGGAGGAGACCTAGCTCCTCCCCCAGGATGTGCATTGTTGCAGGCCCAGGAGAGCGGATGGCTCTCTACCCAGGGGTCCAGCAACTTGTCTGCTGTGTGGCAGCCTAGGCAGCCCCTCAGACAAGACATGGATTGTAGGTTAGGTTCAGGGAGCATCTCTAAGATGCCCTCTGTCGTGCATTGTACATTAAATCCCACACTGGCATCAGTGCGGGTTTAACATGCTGAGAAGTTTGATACCAAACTTCTCAGTCTTCAGTGGAGCCATCATAGAGCTGTGGAGTTCGTGTTGATGATCTCCCAGCACCATATACTCTTAAATGGCAGCACTGCACTTACAGTGCCCAGGAATTGACCTGGGTACTGTAGGGGCACAGGGCTCATGCACCTGTACCCACACCACTGGCATAGGGCACCCAGCTAGAGGGGTGGCTGATGTATGCCAGGGCAGTGTGTGTTGTGGGCATGGCACACAGGGAGGTGTGACATGTCGACTCTCTGTTTAGTTCTGCACCCAGACACTCAGCCTGCAAAGGCAGTGTGTGTGTGTGTGTAAGGGTACAGGGTCTCTAAGGGTGGCACAATAAGTGCTGCAGCCCTTAGGGGCCTTCTCTGGTCACAGTGCCCTGGGTACCTATGGTGCCATTTACCAGGGGCTGACCTGTGGCCAGAGATGCCAATTGGGTTTAGGCTGTCATGCAGTTTTAGGGAAGGAACACAGGCCCTCGTTACCTGATTAGCAGGAGCCCAGGGGAAACTCAGTCAAAGTACATCAGCAATTCAGCAAAAATAAAGTGGGGGCATACCATGCAAGAAAGATGGCACTTTCTCACACAGGTGGCCAAAGACTGATTGTCCATTCTTTAGAAGTAAACACTGCCAAGCTTTTAGAGTTGGAGATCCCAGATAAAGAGAGCTTGGGCGTAGAAGTATTTTCACAATGTGCTGTCTCTGCAGAGCACTTAAATGGTCAAGATCCCAATAGAGCAGCATAAACCTGAGGAAGCACAGTGCAGTGAAACAACTGTTTATGTACATCCATGTTTAGAGGCTCATATTAACTTCTGATGCCCTGGTAAACAAGCACTGCCAATGAAAATCTTTTTGGCATTTATATCCTTATAGAAATTTACATAAGCTGCACATAAAACACAAAACAGGTGGCAAATGATATGCAGCAGCAGATGCTTATTGCTGCTGCCTTTGATCTACTTGTGAATTTGTGTGTTTGTTTGTGTGTGTGTGTGTGTGCATGTGTGTGTGTGTGAGAGAGAGAGAGAGAGACAGACAGAGAGACAGAGAGAGAGAGGGGAGAAAGACAGAGAGAGAGAGAGAGAGAGAGAGTGGGGAGAAAGAGAGAGAGATAGAGAAAGAGAGAGTAAACAGACAGAGAGAGAGACAGAGAGAGAGAGGGAATAACCACACACTGCTGCCACCCGTGCTGTAACCATCCTTTCTGTTGGGATGCTTGCACTGTTGCTGCACATGCTGTGAATTTATTTTGTTGGTGAATTTAGGTGAACATTATTGTACTGGGTGCAAGGGAGAGCCCCACGGGGCTCAATGGGGAGCTTGACGCGATGAGGGAGGGAGAGGTGCTGTATGCAAGTGCAGCACAGGATGCAGGCTTCACTTGTACATAAAGAACATGTACAGCACATGAAGCAGCAGTGCAGAACACACACACACACAAAACAGGTATCATAAGGCATTAGTTTTGTGTGCTTCTCTCAAATACATGCAACAGTAGTTCATTCGGAAGCATAAGATTCTATCAAACAGAATCATTTCAGCAAAGTCAACCATGCACAGTATGGATGTGAGGCACAGAATACAAGGGGGTGTGCAGCGTGAAATGTGAAACACATGAAACACGTGGGCACAGAGTATAATGGGCTCACAAGAGGTGATGGGCTTGTGACATACATACAAACCAGGTGACTCTGGCAGAGGATTTTGCCACAGAATTTGCTGTGTAGTAGAATCATGTTAGGCTGAGCTCAGCTTGGGGAATATTCTACTCACCAACACTGAATCCACTTGACAGGACTAGGCAGCTCTTCCATCTGCTATCAGGTATAGTTGATGGGCTCACTGAGATGGACAAGCACAGGCAGCCAGACTCTCTATGCTAATGTCATCAAAGTGGGCTCAGAACAAATTATCAATGGACAAAAGCTTACTTAGACAAACCATGACAAGAGTACCACCCAATAAATCGGGGCAAGTACAGGCAGTCAGCATCTATGTGCTGATATCACTGAAAAGGGTCCAATAGTCAAAAAACAACTGAAAATAGCTTCTCTAGCTATGGCTCTGCTAACTGGGCCAAGTCCAACCCTTGACTCTCAGGGTAGCGAGGGCGAGACATCATGGGTTCCTAAGTTAGGAAGTGGGCCGGGGTAGAGCTCAGAACTCAACAATTAAGCAACACACATAATAAAGTATTATCCAGTCCAGTGCTAGTATTTTAAGTAAGCAAAGGTAATTTTGTCACATAGCATTACTTAATACTACACAGCGCAATTAGGGGTTTGCAATACAGTGTTAAAATTCTGTTCCAATCTAGGTGTTACAACCGTCTGCACTCACTCTGCAGATGTACTTCCCCCTTGTATGTGATCTCTGGCATCTAATGTGAGACACGGTGCTGGCTAGGCTCAAGTGCAGTCACTCCTTCCCCCCAATGCATACATCGGCCATCACCTCAGTACACTTCATTTAGTGCAATTTTATCATTGAAAGCGTCTTAGCTTGTGTTGAAGCTTCAGCCCACTTCAGAGTCTCTACTCCACATGCATTTCTTAAGCCTCTCAGTTACCTGCTTTCAGCAGTTGGAGACATAGAGGGTGCTGGACAGACACATACAGTGGTCCCACTCTGCCACCAGCTTTGAAGCTGTCAGGACCACTGGGTCACCTTCATTGGGAAAGTGGAGACTTTGGGGTTCTTGGTGTGGCTGCATTCTCCAGCAGCTTCATATCTTCACCAGTTGCAGCCTCCCTAAGTAGAGGACTGGAGGGAAGCTGTCTCGGCAGGGGTTGCCTCCAAGCTGATCTTAGTTCTGCAGATAATAAAAATGGTTTGGATTCATTCTATTTTAAATTCCATGTTCAGATGGATCTCTGAACACATTCTTTGTGCAATGTGATGGTCCTCACAAGATATTGCAAAGGGACTGGCTCTAAGCAGAAAACCCCAAACCATGGGCATAAGGAAGTGTGAGTTCTCTGTACATGGCTGCCTTCAACTTCATGAAGCAATATTCAGGAAAGTGTGTGCCCTGCCTAGTAACATCCTCATCTTGAACAACAGAAAGTGCAGTCCCATCTTTCATCCCTACCATCGGCTGGATGGCAGTGAACTATGAACTAATGAGCAATCCTTTGCTAATAAGGCCCTCATGAATATATAGAAGTAGCCCTGTCTCCATCCTACTCACTTTAGTGTCTGGTGTTCCACCCTCCAGGCACAGAAATACAGGCAGTACATTTCCACTCTCTGGGGAAGCTATCCTCCCCCTCCATCTAGTGCCACGCTACAAATTCACTGTACAAATAAACACACAACATACACACAGAATGTCAATACAATTTTCTGAATTTCTCATGAAAGAGGAACAGAGGACAGAGAGGTCAGTAGATGGCCATCTCACTGTCACAGAAAATTAATCTGACCACACTACAAATTCACAAAACATGGTATGAAGTCACCAATGTTCGAAGCTATATATAATCAGGGCAAGGACAGTTGTCCTTTGCCTGATCTGAGGGCTTGTTTGGTGTGTCTCGCTTTAGGTCACACAACAGATCCTTGATCTCACATTGTCAGGGACAGACCTTGGCCTCAGCCTCTGTGCACACACTAGATAAGTGTGACACAATCAGCAAAAGAAAAGGCAGGGTACCAGTTTCCTATGCGAGTATGCACTCAGAGCAGGTGTACTTGCCTATTTACCATGTAAGAAACATTTCCGTTCTACAGTTCCCCTCCCAAAATCAATCCAATATCACCAAACATTGTCAACGCTAGTAATGTTACAAAACCAATAAAGGTATCCCTCTGCCTAGTCAAAAAAGCTAGGGGGCGCTTCACATATAGACACCACCTCTGCATGAGATGGAAAAAGGAAAAAATATCCCTGACCCACTCTAATAGTGGCATGCTTTATCATCAGGTTCATCATGACCCCTAAAAGCCAGGATGGGCTTAACGGTATTCCAGGGAATTCTTTGAATATTATTGTGTGCAGGAGAAGCTACATGTAAATAAAAGTCTGATCCACACCCTAGCTACCCCTTTATCAGTGGGGTGGATGGACACAGTATAAAAGAATTAATAATAGGGGTCGATGAAGAATGTAATGTTCCTATGACCCTCGTAGCACCAACATGTTTCTGCCCTACTCTAATGGACAAAAAATGGTTCAGGGCATTCGTCAGGCGAGCTTGTTTTGCTATCCCTGCCCCAATGACATCCTGTGAATGTCTTTTCACTGTGGCATAGACATAAAAATATGGCTTGCAAAGTGAGTATTGTACTCGCCTGATCAATGGTGTACAAGTATTTTTCAGGTGCCGTGGGGGGTGGAGGCAGGTTTGGCCCTGTAGTCAGACTATCTTTTAGGGTCCCTAACCATCCGTGCACGTACTTGGTTCCGCTCATGCCCGACTTACAGTACCACGGGTACCATTGATCAGGCGAGTGCAATACTCCCTTTGTGTGCCATATATTTATGTACATAGGTGTGCAGAGGTGGTGTCTTTCTGTGAAGCACACCTGAGCTTTTTTGACTAGGCAGAAGGATACCCTTGTTGGTTTTGTAACTTTAGTTTTGGGGGAAAGTTTCCCTTTTCTTTGTTTGTGTAACAGAATGATCTCCCTTCCTTCTTGTAGGTTGGTGCCCTGACATCCCATACCATTGTCTTGAAGGCAATGCTAGCAATGTCACATGTTTTCACCTACCAAATTGGTAGTGAGCACCTTGATGCCAAATGTCTGGCCTAAGTTGCTGTTCCTAAGGGACAAAATATGTTTAATTTTGGAAGTTATCTCATCCTAATGCGTGATTCAAGATTTTCCAACACTTTACGACTTTGTTAATAAATATTCAACCTTCTATGAGAGTATTACATAGACATTTATGACAAGCAACATTACAGGTATCTTTATAAAAAATGCTGTGATTTTCACAACTGAAGAAATTATTGATTGCCTGACACTTTGCTTTCAAGAGTGTTCCACTTTTCATATATGTGGATTGCTGTTCATGTAGTCCTATAAAAGACCATTTCAAGATAGTTATTTAATTCTGAGAATTAAACCAGTCTGTCTACGGTTCATTAATCTCTATTCAAGAATATCAGCCACTGGCAAAGCAGATGACATACTCATTGAATGAAGGGACCAAATATGAGACTTCTATTACATATATTACCCCTGACTCAGTATATACCATGACAATACATTTTAACCCTGTGGTGTTGCCACACCGCCAAAATATTAAAAGGGACTGAGAAAAACAGATTTCATAGACCAATATCTAGGACGCTATATCAAATAACGGTGAATAAAAATTGTAATGCCCGAAGAATAAACAAGCAGCTTAAACTTACCCCCAGACTTTTCCATATTTTTTAAAACACTCCATGTCAAACTCCAATATACCCTAAAAAGGAAGACACGTCAGGTGGTTAATGACAAAAGTGTTAGAGAAATAAATACACAATAGTTACTTACGATTTAAATAATGTTGATCTAAAAAATGCAGTACACACATTTCCAGCATTCCCCTTTCAATTACGACTTACGTTTTTATTAATTTGCAGTAAACCAAGCCATCAACCAAAAATCTAATTAACAAATGGTCAAATGCAGCTTTGTGGTCGGTAATTGGGAAAAGGAGCGTATTTGCATGGTGATAATTAAACTCAAGTACAAACTCAAGTACAAACAGTGGAAAGTCTAAAAGCAACTAATCAGAGGAGTGACAATAGCTTTCGATCACAACCCCCTTCTGCGGCCAAGAATATCATTAATAGGGCTGCCTATTAACAAATATGGGCAACTATGTTTTTCCAAAGGCAAGAAATCAAATAATTCTCATAAAGGTGGTAGGTCCTCCAAATTAGCACTGTCCATTGACCTAGATGTTAAGTTGTTCCACTCACATTGATCATCTACAAATTTTAACTGAAAGAAAAAAGCCTTTGTGGTAAGTTATGTAAATTAAAATGTATTTCTCTTTTTCAGTACGAAGACATTTTGATAGCTGTAACAGGGCAAATATATATTAAAATTGTTAAATATGATACAGACCAAACCATTATTAACGCCAGTCATTGCGAAAGGGTATAATTCCTGGAGGCCAAATTCGGCCCACAGGAAAAATGCTCTAGGGGTAGTCTCTCCAAAACAAGAATACCCTTTGTATCTTACACCTTTCTTCGCATTTCCACGATGTGGGCATATAAATATAACCTGAATATAATGTACCCTATCCAGCTTATTTACAACCACCTTAAATTAATGCTCTTTCTCCACATCTAACTACATGCATGATTCAGCACCTTTGCTGGTTCAAGTCTGAATAATGCTTCTATAGAGAACCACTTAACAAATGTGTCCTTGTGTAACGAAACTGGTGCTCATGTAAAACACTCTGATACCTGATACTTTCGGATCAAGTTTGCACCATATAAAACTCCCCCCCCAAAAAATACTTAAACACATCAATTATATCTCAGAGGTAATTGATACATTATGATGACAGAACGAGTGATTAGGCTGGTGACACCTGGACCAGCTTGAATTGTACTGGTAAGGTTCTTGAATAAACAATTTACCCCCATACACAAGAATGATTATGAAATAAGAGACCATACTCATGTATGTCTTTCAAATCAAATATGTGCACATTAAATATTGCAGACTTGTATAGACATATAGCAAACTGAGAAGATGACATCTCCCTTAAGCTCCTTCAGAATAATGATTTTGTGTGTCTGCAGGAATACAGGCACATCTCTGATTTGACATTTAAAGGTTACACTGTCTTCGGCATTAGAGCTGTACCCTCAACCCATGAACGCCCTAAAGGTGGACTCATTACAGTGTGAAGACCACTAGTGGTGCACTGGTCCTAGTTTAGTTCCCTTTTATAACAATGTTCTCATTTCGAGAGCAAACAACATCAAGATGTTATTTTTTATCATTTCTTTTATTAAATGTAGGTCTCACTCCCACCAAAGGAACATGCGATCCCCTTGCATGTAAGCTTATTATCTTCATAATATGTACACCTTCCTACTGTGTTCACAGGTGATTTCAACTGGTTTTTATTTGAGACTGAAAACTATGATGTTAGTTTCTATGTCTGCAGCATTCTATTTGGCTTCGCACCTCTGTGTTTCATTATTCCAGAAGTAATCCCAATGGCAAAGAGCTCTACTTTGAGCTTATGAGTGTGGAAATGAGATCACTGAAAGACAGATTCCCGCTGGATCCACCTCTGGACTTCACCCATATATCTCTCTGTGGTCCCTGAGCATTCTTTGACTGTACTTGTGTCTATGGCTGGTTCTCTGACCAAGTCTATGATTGTACATTCATTCATAGCTTTGATAGCAAGCATTTTCTTATAGCACCTTGTTTTCTCTTGGATGAAAGGGCCTGTAATAGTTAAAAACAAACCCTGTTCTATTTGTGGCATCCGAACCAATGGTGCCATAAAGAGGACTCAAGCTTATTTGGATAACATTCTAATCTGGTCAAACAGTATAGATAACACCTTTACAAGATCAATGTTGTTGACAAGCTTTTAGTTTGGGGATGTTTGTAATAATGTCCCTGCAGTTGCTTGTATAGTGACAAGCCCACTTTTCCCAGAGTAGTTCTACATTTTATCCCTCTCCTAAATCCTGGTTTAAAGGTGACAGCATTTAAAGTAAAAAGGTCTTCTATTTGCACTTTGTGTATTAAACACACTTGCCAACACACAAGATACCATAATGATTGCTAAAAAGATGTATAAGAGTATTGTCAAATACACCAAAATAGGACGAACAAGAACGGGAATATTTTTCTTGACATATCTTCCAAGATGACTCAGCGAAAGTCATTCACCCTAATTGTGACATAGGTGAAAAAGACTAGCACACCTCAGTCAATGACATCCACCCAATGTTAAATTAAGTTCCTTGTGACCTGCTTGAATGGTGGACTACCTTGTTTTCAGAGATTCAACTGGTTATCAGGTTTCTTTTTTTGTAATCTTTATTTACATTAATGTAATCACAAGTTACAATCATGTCCATCTCAACGGCTAAAGATTTTATTCGGCCATGTGCTGATCAGGTAGTACAAATTAATAAAGTTACAGTCTATTGTTGTTTCATTCTAACAGGGATGACAGAGGAGACTTTAGACTAAGATGAAAGCCCAGAACATTAGCCCCATGCTATTTTAATTTATGTAAAAGCTGTGTGAATCGACGTGAGTACAGAAACTAATCGGATGCAAACCAGCACTGTTGTCAAGCAGGACTGCATCTTGCCCCCCACTCTACACTGTATGTCTGACCAATCTATTTTCCTAGTTGCCTTGCTTAAATGTCATTACCCTATTTTGATTAAACAAAAACTGGGTTTAGGCTTATCTCAGTAAGGCCAAGCCTATAAACATAAATACCACCAAAATTACCAATACTGAACCAAGATTTTCTAACCGCAATTATTTAACGGGGGAATATATTGAATGAAAACAACATAAACCACTAGACCACTTTTTCCGTCTATTTAATAAATTTTGTTTCATCAAATGTTTAATAAAGCACTTTACTTTTTGTCAAATATGGTTCTATGGCCTTGTTGAAAATATTTCCTATCTTTGATTGAATTGATTTTTCAATGTTATTTTGTGTGTGACAGCATGTTTGTGTTGAACTGCGCAGTATGGTATGCGAATGAATGTAAGATATGAAAGATTGGTAATGAATAGAGTGTGTCAAGAATGAAAAAGTTTTTTGTGTTCACAGCTACATTTTTGTGATATTTGGTTGAAATTCGCTTTTTGAAGTCACTAAAAAGTAAAGTGCTTTATTAAACAATTGATGAAACAAAATTTATTAAATAGACGGAAAAAGTGGTCTAGTGGTTTATGTTGTTTTCATTCAATATATTCCCCCGTTAAATAATTACCCTATTTTGGGCAGCAAATATTATGGCATATGCCAATGAACTCACATCAATGGATAAGACCCCAATTGAGCTTTTATGGATCTTGGATTTTATGTCCCAGTATTGTAAAGAAAATGGCCTTAGGATGAACATGACTAAAACTAAAATTATGACATTTGGTAGATCTGAGAGGATTACTTAGCCACATAAAGGTACACGCCTGGAGACCGATTCACACGTATGATTATTTGGCCATTACCATGTCCTTTAGTCTATCTTGGTCTAATCAACTGGCTTCATTAAATATATAATCAAACACATGAATCTGATTTTGGGGTGAATTTTTTTTCAAAATACAACAGATTCTTCCTACATGTTTTTAAAGGTTTTTTTTGCTATCATTGCCCCATTCTTCATTATTGTTCTAGTTTATTTAAAAGGTAAACATAATGCTGAATTTAGAATATCTTGAAGTATCTTATCGTAGGAGTATTTTAGGGTTAGACACAGGACTCCATGTGAAATTGTGTGACTTGAATAGAGTTTAAGTCATAGATAAAATATGTGATAAGATGACTCTTCTTTATTCAATTTATGGAGAGCTGGGCTCATTTGCTCTATCTCTCTGTCCGATCCCTTCTTTGGGAGACGCCTGAAAGAAATAAAACAATTAGCCATCTTTATTTACAATGAACTTACTCTGTAACTAAGAGTTAAATCTGACATGGTCATGTCAGAATATTTTCTTAAAAGATGTTAAACTTAAAATGAAGAAAATATCAAAGTTCAGAATTTCAATTGAATTCTACTCTCTGCCCTTAGCATTATACTAGGGCCTCTACAGGCAGCTACTTATTCCTCCCTGACCCCAGAGAGATATTTAACGTACCAACCTCCTTGAAAATGTGAAACCAGTAGTTACATTTTACCTTTCATTATTCTGAGTTCAGGCTGCCAGAGCCTTGAGTATAGTAACATTAAAGACTGTTCTTCAAGTGATTTATGTATCTGCTCTCAACAGAAAATATTTAAAACTCCTGTTAATGAATATATCTCTAAGGTCAAATGGTTATATGAGACACCATCCGCACAGGTGAATTGTGGTGGTTTCCTTTCAAAATCTTTTTTAGTGCAAAGAGGTACCTGCCAGGGTTGCCCTTTATCGCCCCTTTTGTTCCTTCTTGCACTTGAACCGCTGGTTGCGGCAATAAGACAGTGTTCACAAATAGCAGGCATTCCTACACCAGCAGGAATCTCAAAAATACTTCTTTATGCAGATGACATATTGCTCACACTTACTGATCTGCCTACTTCACTCCCTAGACTCATGTTTACCATTTCTCGCTTCTCAATCATTTCTGGCTACAAAGTCAATTGGAATAAGAGTGAAGCTCTACCATTGTCTAGTGGTGCAACAAAAGCAGGTATTTTGGGCTATAATTTTCAATGGGAAGTGGACCGCCTGAAGTATTTAGGTATTTACATCAACAGAGGTTTAGAACATATGATTCAAGATAACTTAGATCCACTTATTGCCAAAACGAAGTCAGAGTATGAAAAATGGTCCATCTTAACTTGTCTTTTTGGGGTAGAGTACGGGCAGAGAAAATGATTATAGTGCCCCGTTTCACTTATGTTTTAGGTATGTTGCCTTTAACAGTTAAAATATCAATATTGCGAGATATTGACAAAGGTATTAAAACCTTTATTTGGGGATCCCTAAGACCTAGACTTAAAATCTCAATATTGATTGCTCACAGGCGATATGGGGATGTTAGTTTACCGTGCATTGAGCATTACTATACAGCCCTCCATTTATCTCAATTGGTTTATCTTTGTCCCAGATAGGATGATCCCCCACTATGGGTTCTCATTGAAAGTCAAACTGTACAGGCAACTTCAGGTTTGCACATGTTTTACACTCATAAATCACCTGCTTTACAAACTTCCAAGCCTATTATTCAATCTATGCTTAAGATGTGGATACATGCCCACAAACTCCACAAAAGTAACCCAAGACTGCATGGAAAGGCCCCCATATGTCATAACACTGATATTAGAATAGGTAAACAGACTATATCCTGGGATATATGGGAGAGAGCAGGTATTCTAACGTTGGATCACTTACTCACTTTAGAAGGTGAGCTTAAAACCATTGAAATGCTTCAGATAGAATTTCAACTCCCTGCCTCCCAAGAGGGGAAATACTTACAACTAAAACCAGCCCTATTTCATAGACTAGGACCATTTCCTTGGATAGTTGAGGATTCCCCAGTGTTACAATACTTAAAAATTTGGGGGAAATTCAAAGGCGCAGTCTCTGGATTTTATAATCTCATAGTGCATAAATTACACTCATACCCATTACTTTCACAGCTTCATGTCAAATGGCAAGGGTTGATTACTTTAGCTTATTCCAATGAGGAATGGGAGGATGTTATTATGAACATGGATAAGGGAATCAGAGAGGCCAGAATGAAATTTACTCTTTTCACAATTCTTCATAACTGGTACTGGTCACCACAAAAACTCAAGTCAGCTGGTTTACTACACCGATCTACCTGTTGGAGGTGCCCACAGGAGGACTGCGATATACTACACATTTTATTCTGATGCCCAATTTTGAAGGAATATTAGGCTTCCATAACTGCCTCTCTACACAGAGCTATACAAGTGCCCATTCCTTTAATGGAAAAATTAGTTCTATTACATGATGTTACTGATCTCCCAAATCTCACAAACCATACAAGACAAATGATAGCTATTGCACTCACTGTAGGAAACATTTGTATATTAAGACATTGGAGAACACCACAATGCTCTACACATGATGAATGGCTTATTGAAATGTATAAAATAGCATCATATGAAAAACTCATTTATAGATTGCAGGACAATGTTGGAACTTTCATCCAAATTTGGAACCCATTTCTAGCTAATAAATATTCTATTTCTGGTAATATTTCAGATTTTTCTTCTAATTAGGAACTACAATAAGAGAATTACTTATTTTTTCATTTCCTTATTAATTCATTACCATCATTATTTATCTCCATGCTTTTGATGTTATCATTAGGACTGTTGATGCTTTAGCCAGTAACACTGTTGTGTGAATGAAGACTTGCTTTTCATCTATTTGAAATTGTTGAGTTAGTGGGAATATCTTCACTTGAAATATTATATTTTATGATATTATTGCGACTATCTTCCAACTATCTATAATACATGGTTTACTACATATTGTATACTATCTTTATCATCTCCTTCATAGTCCACCTTTCCTATTTCTTCCTTTCCAGCTTTTATGAGTACCTCAATTATTGTATCTTTTGATATCTGTATTATCTTTTTTATATTTAGAAATCTGAGAAGGTAACATTTCATAGTAATTTATTGTGTGGCCATAATTTGATTTGTTTATACTCCTTTTTTTTAATCTATTGTTTATAAACTGACATGTACTTCTCAATAAACATATACCAAAAAAAAATAACTCCTGTTAAACTTTTACCCAATCCAAACAATACATCCTGCATCTTTTATTATCCCTCCAAGGTCATACTAGCCAGGAATGCATTTGTGTCATGATATTTATAAGCTGAATGTTTAGAACTTAGCAGTCCTGGAACAAGGACAGTAAATGACCGGACTTGCGACATCCCATTTGATTTTGGTTACTTCCCAACACACTCATTTTCTTAGAATCGTTTGTTGATTAAATGTGTTGCTTGTTGTATTACTGACTGTGGTTTTATAATCTTGCATTTTATTACATGCGTTTTAATGTTATTTATTAAAATACGGTGCTATGCAGTATGATCATTTGTTTTTTGAATATGCAATAAATGTAGAAATAATGTAAGTAAAACTGGCCACCTTCAGTTGCTGATTGCTGCATTTAGGTGCTAAACTGGTGCTAATGTGTGACACTCTTGAGAGGCAGCATTAACGTCTCCATTTCATGGACTGGGAAAGGGAGGTTGTCAAAATCTTTACATATTTAAATGTAGAAACAATGATTCCTTCATTTTCACAACAAAATATTGTTCTATTATGCGTGAAAACTCGTGCTATGTCAGAGACACAGCTGTTAGAGCAGCAGTTCTTTCTTTACTTTATTTCGGTCATGAACCATAAAAGCAATATCCATGATAATACAGTATGAATAAATCACTTCAATCTTGTCTAAAAACAATGCATAAAAGAAGAAAAAACACAGCATAGTAATATAAAACACTGGTCTAATCTATGAAATCATACAGCATCATTCTAAAGATACAGTTAGATGTCCTCTGCTGATGTGTTGGATTTTAGTGTGGGGTTAAAAGATGTGAAAACTTTGACCCAAATAGGCCAGATGCTCTCTAAAAATTTAGCAACTGAAAAAACATAGGACCAGATGTATGAAACTATTTTGCATTCACAAAATGTGCGATTCTCAAAAATGTGTCAGTTTGCGAATGCAAATGGCCTTTCCCAATGTAAGAAAGGGTACACATTCACAAAATTGCTAATCGCATAAAAGGCGGATCCTTATTTTGCGAATACCAGTTGTGCGAATCTCAAATTGCCAACTCGCAAATTTAGTAAGCACATACTAATGTATGAACCATTCGCAAATTGTGAATGATCCAAAATTCGCAATTTTCACGTGCAAATTACCACCGATTCCAATCAGGTGGTAACCAGGTGCAAACTATTTAGACAGACCCAGAGGGCCTCAGAATGTTTCACAATGGCAGCGCTGTACATCATAGCGAGGAGGATGAGGATTCTTGCAGCAGCACAGAGAAGGAGGTAGAGGCAAGAATGCATTTTTAGAGCGCACCTAACACTGTTTCAGCAGACAGAGGATGAAATCCATGACAAATATAGATTAGACTCTGCTACAATCCTAAACCTGATAGCTGAACTTCATACACTACCACAGCATCATACTTGTAGGACGAATGCCATTCCCACACATGTGCAGGTCCTATGTTTGCTGCAACTTCAGCTTCAGGGAGTTACCAGGGGGGTGATAGTATTAGAATAGAAAAATATGTTTTTGCATTGTTTTATGTAAGTTAGCATTCGTGGCACCATTTTGCTTATGGGCGCCATTTTAAATCATGATCGAAACTAATCCTTTGCCATTTCTGAGACAAGGCTCCTCTTGAGTTTCTTTTCTTTCATGCTAAGTTCTGCTTTTCTAATTAATACACTGTTCTTATTAGCGCATACCTTTCTTGTTAGATATAGGCCTTCTCCCACTTGTCTAGTGATGGGCACAGGCAGAGTGACCTTGAATAGTAGATAATGTGTCCCCGGCTTCAGAATCGAAACTTACTCCTTTGTAATTTAATATCCAGCTGCATCTTCTTGGAAAATTCCATGGTGGGTGTGCTCTTTTTGGTTTAGAAGTGTACATAATGTATCGTTATGCTTGCTGATGTTAGTCCCTCTGCAGCACTCCTAAGCGACTGCGCAGACGGGCTCCACTCTGAGTGCACCTGAATAAATAGATATTGGTTTGTATTCTATATTGTCTGACCGACTCTTCATTTAGTATGGAAGGCTGAGAGGTGGTCGTAAGTGACCCGCGTGACCCTATTTGGGCCATTTCCTTCAGTTGGAACGGAGACTCCTTTGGGTGAGTGACCCATCCCCTTCCGAGGACGGGGGAAGGTTGAGGCCATCGTCAGGTCGGACGGACGAATCAGGGATCCCTGCACGAAGAGTTCCTGGTACGCGCAGCTGCCCCTTCTGTCCTGCCAGATGTTGCCTCGCCCAGTGGTCATTCCAACTGGAGTCCTGAACGGCGAAACCCTTGGATCTGACCATTTGGTCTGAAGAGTCGGCAGTGGAGAATTAATTTGTTTGACCTGCATATATCAGGTCTGTTTGTTTTAGTTCTTTGTGGCTATGGTACCATTTTGGTTTGTATTTGGTACGGTCTGACAACCGTCTTTTGGATAAAAGCAATTGCAATTGCTCTGCCAGGCATAAAGTAGTGAACTTGTTTTATTTTGAAAAATGCCTGGGGTTAGCAAATTGTTTTCTTTGTGATGTCGCTGTTGTTTTGCTGATGCTCGATTGAATGAAGCTTAGCTGGCGCCTCCAGAAGGCACTCAGAATGTTGATATGTATGTGAAGCATGGTCTTGGCCCTATTTTGTTTAGTACATTATGGCACACATATATGTGGGACAATGCTGAGTTGCAGTGGCCGTTGATAGGCACTTTCGATGAACAAAAGATTGAGTATTTACAGGAACAGTTGTTTAAGAGACGAAGTAGGCAGTCTATGTTTGATTCTCAGAATATGGCGGAAAGTAGCTAGACAGAGATGATTGAAGGCAGAGAAAGAAGCCCAGAAAGGGAAAATGCAGACGTTGACTCAATCAGAAAGCTGTTGCTTATGACAGGGAAAAACAGGAAAAGGGTGTTGAATGTGAAGATAGGAAGTTTTGATTACACATCAACAAATCGTATTTGGTGCAGGAAGAAAATGACACTTTTGTGGAAGAATTGTTAGGCACCAGACCCCCGCCTCCATATGCCCCGCAACAAATATATCCTGCTGTTCCGGCATCCTCGCAGCCGCCCGTTACAGTTGCTTCCACTGTCTCTGTGCCTGTATCTTCCGCTGACATTTCAACGGCTGTGGCTTCAGCTCCTCCTCCTCCTCCTTCTGTGTCTTTGCCGTCTCTGGCAACTGTGACTGTTAGTACCCCTGCCACACCTATTGTCTCAGAATCCCTCTCGCCAGCTCTTTCTCCTGCGAAACAACTATCAGCAGCGATAGTGCCTGTTACTTCTGTTGCTTCTCCCACTATGTTTTTTCATCCTCTGACATTAGTAAACAGTAGGACCCCGGAACGTAGATTTGAGGATAGAGATTGGCCAAAATTTAAGGAGTGCATGGGCCCATTAGTGCGGTCTAATGTGGGAGATGATGAGAAAAAGGTAATAGCTAATCATGCTGCACAGTGGGCTCGTAATCCTATTCATAGTGAAGAAGATGTCTGGGCCTATATGCAAGATTTTGAGCCCTTTTTACAGCAGCATGCCCTTAAACACATGTCAGTTACTTTAATTGGTCTTTGGCAACAGTATTTTGAAGCGGAAGCGCCTCAAATTTTATATGATATTAGAGATAGGGAGTATATTAGTGAATTAGGACCAGAACAAGTTTTTGCTAATGTTATGACAATAATAGCTTATAGGGGAAGACTACATGAGAAAAGTCCCAGGCCAGTGTCTCACTTTCCGACACGGGCGGTTCACCTTATATATCATCCAGAATTATCCGAATTGACGGATGGCCGTGGTAACATTACTAGGCCGAGGGAGGTGGCCCATTTTCAGGAACAATGGGTGTATACTCCGTGGAAAAGAAGTGAAGTGTTATCTCTTAAGGCTCACTTGCCTGATCCAAAGAAAAATCCTACTGCATATTATAAAGAATTGACTGCAGCTGCCTCTTCCACTGTAATGACTCTTGCAGGTATTGAAATATTTTTTGGTTTGCTGATTCGGGTTGATATTTGGAGGCAGGTGCACACACAAGATCATGTTGCGGAGTTGGGAGGTACATGGGATGTGATTAAAGGATGGGATCAGGAAATGAAGCCAGGTGATAAACCCCGAGCCGAGATACATGCTTTGCCTTGTCGCGTTATTACATATATGCAGTCTCTTATTCTAACGAGAAAAGTAGATTGGGATAAATTGTCGGCTTGTCGACAGAAGAAAGATGAGAGTGTGTCTGATTTTTTCATCTGGTTTGAAGACACGTTTTTGGATTATAGTGGGCAGGATTTGTCTATTGAAGGAGGTGTTCGGTTGTTTGTTAATAGATTCGTTTCTAATTTGCTTCCTGAAATTGCGACTCGATTGCAGGCTTCTGAAAGTACTTGGTCCCCTCTGTTATTTTGAATATGGCATAGTATTATGATCATAGGGATAATGAGGAAAAGGAGAGGACAGAGAAAAAGCATAGGGATTTGAAGACAAAGGTGTTGTTACAGCAGGCTTTTAGAGGGAATAGCAGAAGACGTTGTGGTCTTGCCCGACAGCTTCCACGCACTAGTAGGCAGCCAAATACTATGCCTTTGGGTCCTAATCAGTGTGCATACTGTAAGGAGGAGGGACACTGGCATAGTGAGTCTCCCTTGCTTTTGAGGAAGGTAGCGGTCCCTAGAGCACCTGGTTCTCATGGACAGGGTCGTGGAGTTGGTGGGGCTGATAAAACTCAGAACGCTGCAGCCTCACAGGGTCGTTCTGATAACAATTACTTTGAAGACCCTCGGGATGGACAGCACTACCATGATGATTATGATATGGAGGAAGTGACAGGAATGTCTTACAGCTAGGACAGCCAGGGACAGAGTGAGGGACCAGTTCCGATACCGGTAGACCAGCGTGATCCTTATGTAATAGCCGAACTGCAAGGTTCGACTAAGAAATTTTTGATGGACACAGCTGCGAGGAAAAGTTCTGTTTCTCGAAATATGGTCCCTGAGGCGGCTCTGTCTGGCCATAATAATGTTTTGGTAGGTTTTTCTGGTGTACCGGTTGTAAGCCCCATTTCAAGACCCCTTGGATTGACCATTGGTCCTTTCACTGTGGATTCGCCATTCTTGCTGACCTCTAATTGTGGTGAAAATTTGATGGGTTTGGACTTGTTGAAGAAATTGCATGCTACGATCTATTGCTCCCCGGCAGGTGTTTATATCATGATGGGTCTCAGTGTAGGTACGAAAGAGTGCTTGTCTCTCCCTCTTTCCGCTGAATTTGCTGGTGTGCCATCCACTTTATGGGCGATATGTGACACGGATGCTGGCTTGCTTTCTATACCTCCGGTTTCTGTAAAGGTTAAGGATGGTGCTATTTTGCCTCGTATCCCTCAGTATAAAATACCACAAGGAGGAGAGCGAGCTTATTACAAATTATTCAGGACTTGACCAAGAAGGGACTGGTTGAAGAAACAACTGCCAATATTTGTAATAGCCCTATACTTATTCTTAAAAGAACACCCACAGGGTACCCTGATGATCATGAAGATGTTTACCATTTTGTGATTGATTTGCGCAATGTTAATAAAATGGTTGTTCCCCAGTTTCCAGTGTTCTCTGACATTACTACTCTTTTGATAATGATTCCTTCCACGGATAAATTATTTTCTGTTATTGACTTGAAAAATGCATTCTTCAGTATTGCTATTCATCCAGATAGTAGGTACTTGTTTAGGTTTACGCTAGCTGGCAGAAGCTTTAGGTTCTGTCGAGGTCCTTAGGGCTATACTGAGAATCCTGGTATTTACAGCCAGGCTTTAAAGTCTCAATTGGATTCCCTTTCGCTTCCCACAGGGAATGTATTGGTGCAGTATGTTGGCGACCTCCTTATCGCTTCTGACACTAAGCAGGGTTGTAGAGATAGTACAGTTAAATTGTTGCTGCATTTGGCCCAACATGGACATAAAGTGTCTCTTTATAAATGTCAGTATTGTCAACAGGAGGTTACCTATTTAGGTCACCTACTGTTGAAGGAGGGGAGGAGACGGACTCCGGAGCGCATCCTTATCATTGTTAAAATGCCCATCCCACAGACTCAGAAAGATGCGCGCGCTTTCATAGGTATCACTTCCCATTGTTGCCAGTGGATACCTAACTATTCCTTACTAATCAAACCCTTGCTTGCACTAACCACTAAAGAAGTGCATGAGCCCTTGCCTTGGACGCCCGAATGTCAGTAGTCTTTGGAGCAATTGAAAACTGCGCTTTGTTCAGCCCCAGTACTTGGCACCCCTAATTATAACAAACCGTTTGTGTTTTTTGTCCATGAGATGGCTGGTTGCGCGCTTTTTGTTTTTTAACACAAAAGTTTGGAGATAAGTAATGGCTGTGTGCTTATTTCTCTGCTGTTCTAGACCCTATCGCAAGAGCCCTCCCGAGTTGTCTAAGAGCGGTTGCGGCTGTGGCCGCCTCAATAAGACAATTGGCTGGACTCATACTTGATATTGATGTCACAGTCATTGTACCCCATGCTGAGGATACCCTTTTGAATAAGACAAAGACACAGCACCTCACCAGTGCATGTCTGACTGGATATGACTTAACCTTGTTTGCTAAACATATTATAATCAAAAGATGTGCCACTCTGAATCCAGCCACGTTCCTACCCCTCCCTTCTGAGAGTGATGAGATTGATAAACATGACTGTATCTTCCGGATGGAAGAAGAGACGAAAGGACGGGCAGACTTGACTGATGTTCCCTTATCTGCCCCACAAGGGGAACTATATGTCGCTGGCTCTTGTTTTAAATTACCAGATGGCACTACAACTGCTGCGTATGCGAGCTTGCAAATTGAGTGAGGGACTGGTTGTCAATATTTATACTGACAGTCAGTACGACTTCGGAGTTGCGCCCAACTTTGGGTGACTCTGGGCTGAGAGAGGGTTTCATCCTTCGCATGGCACTAAGATTCAGCATGGGCACCTTATATTGAGGCATTTGTCTGCTTCGACACTCCCTAAGAAATTGGCCATAGTAAAGTGCAGTGCCCATCGGAAAGTTACTGATGATGTGGGTAGGGGTAATGCGTTTGCAGATCAGACAGCTAAGGAAACAGCCCGGACTAAAATGAAAAAATGTTTGTAGCAGGTCCCACTGGGTGGGTGCCTGAAATTACCATGTTAGAGGATACACTTGAGAATGCGAAAGAGATGCAAAGTGAGGCCACAATAAAGGAGTTAGCAGTATGGCAAGAAATTACAGCTCAATTGAATGATGAAGGATGTTGGATTGATAAGTCAGGGAAGCAGAGATGGATGTTGCCAGACTCATATGTTCTTTCTGTAGTCACAATGGCAGATGGCCTAACCCATATTAGTGCTAAGGGGAGTTGCAAGTTGTTAGACCCCGTATAGAAGAATGATAATATACCGAAAACTGCTGCACATCTAGTGAAGTATTACATGGTGTGCATGATGCACAATCCTGGAAAAGGTACTCGTACACCACCCGGTAATTTTGCACCACCCACTTTCCCTTTTGAGGTCCTTCAAATGGATTACATAGAATTGGACAGATGCAATAATTTGAAGTATGTCTCGGGTGGTTGTTTGTGCATTCAGTAAATGGGTTGAGGCTTATCCTACCAAAGACAATAAAGCCATTACAACTGCAAAGGTACTCCTGAAGGAGTTCTTTCCTTATTTTGGCTTGTCCCGTTTGATCTGGAGTGATAAAGGAAGTCATTTAAATGCCAAAGTGATTCAATTGATTTGTGATGGTTTGAGTATTAAGCAGAAGTTCAGAGTTCAGAGTTCAGAAACAGCTTTATTCGATTTTAAAAAACAAAACCATAAAAGCACACATATATGACATTTCATTCATAATAGGTAAAACAATTAGACTTTTAAAAGTAAAAACAGGTTTTTTCCATATAAAAAAGACCTAATTCATAGAGATCCTGAATCTTATAATAGTTTTAAGAAACGTTGACATTGAGGAAATAAGAAATTCATCATCTAACATTTGCAATCTGACCAAAGCCACTCTGCATTGTCTCAGGCCTAATTTTTTTAAAATAGGTCGAAGAATACTTTTCCTGGGTTCTGAGTAATATTTGCAAAAAAGAATACAATGAAGGGAAGATTGGACAGAAACCAAATCGCAAGGGCAGGGAATTAATTCCTTTAGCCAACAATTCGGCTCAGGGAAGGTAACCAATCTAAAAAAGATATCTGCCCTGAAACGAGACAATAGCATTCGGGAGTAACAACTAGGGACTAAATTCAAATATGGCTGAATTCCTTGATTTTGAATGAGTAGGTGGTTGGCCATGACAGTACTCTTGCATTTCTCTATCTGCCAGCGTTTTTTCGCTAAGAAATGCAGGCACGTTTGCTTGAGCTTTTTTCTTGACAGACCCGCCATGCTATCTGGAGTGTCAAAGAATTCCTGATGGCCCATATCCACAAAGAAATTTTTTAAGTATATTTAACCATGAGATTTTTGTCGCCCCATCAACACCTAAGCAGTCCCTTATTATATCCCTATTTAGGCCTGTCTCATTGCCAAACCAAACTTTATGCCACAATAAGATAGGCTCCAGTTTAATAAGATCCGAAATATATCGTACGCCCAGCTCTTGGTGACATACATAAGAGGAAGTAGACCCAGGCACAGCCAATAGGTAACGGAGGAAAGCATTCTGACAAGTCTGAATGCTTGGGGTATTAACTATCCCCCAGATTCCTGCACCGTATAGCGCTATAGACACACATTTAGATTTATAAATATCTATTAAGACAGGTACTGGGCGACCTCCTACCTTATAGGAAAAATGTTTGACAGCCCCTATTGCTCGTGAAAATGCTAATTTTCGTGTCTCGCCTGCAGCTGTCCAAGTGCCCTTCTTGTCAAAATGAATACCTAGATAAGAAAAAGTATTTACAGTCGCAATTTTTATGTTAGATAAAAAAGAATTACAATTAAGATTCTTCTTTTTAGTGCAGCACATGTTAAAGGTTTTACTTATATTAATCTTTAGACCCCTGTTACCCATATATTCTGAAAAATTATTAATCGATCTCTGAAGACCCATTTGGGTCCGGGCCATAATTACAGCATCATCTGCGTATAAAAGAATGGGGATGTAGGAATTGCCAATTTTAGGATAATCTTGCATGTGTTCCAGGAGATGAGATGCTACCGAATTGATATATAAATTAAACAAAAAAGGAGCTAAAATGCAGCCTTGTCTCACACCCTTTCCTATAGGGAATTTGGAAGTACAATCCCCCTTGTCCCCATAGCGAACCCTAGCACCTGCCTCTCGGTATAATTCTCTAATGAATATTAGAAGGTTTAGGTCCACTCCCATGTCCTGCATTGTTTGCCAGAGTTTATTGTGGTTAATACAGTCGAAGGCCGAACTTAAGTCCACAAATGTAAGGAATACATTTTCATTTTTGGCCTCGACGTATTTAGCTACTAGGAGTGCTAGGTTCAATCCTTGCTCAGTTGTTCCCATACCTTCCCTAAAACCATATTGGAACTGAGAGAGAATACCTCTTTCATCGACCCATATTTGTAATTTGTTGAGTATAACTCTCCCAGCGATCTTCATGAGCGAATCAAGTAAGGAGATCGGTCTATAACATTTCTGTATATTACGATCTCCTTTCTTGAAAATGGGCACCACGATGGCTTCCTGCCAAGTCAGTGGGAAGCCCACTATGGTGAAGCTGTTAAAGACATTAGTTAAAAGTGGGGCCATAGCTTAGTATTAGCCTTAAAAATGTCCGCGGGAATTCCATCCGGGCCCGGAGCTTTTCCCGCTGGACTCTTGTCGATAGCAGTCAAGACTTCCTCCAAGGAGAAGTCGACATTTATTGGGTAAGATACTGTAGCCTGAAATCTAGGATTTAGCCCCGTTTCTACTACTGCCGCAGAGTCTTCTTGGTAGAGCTCCCGAAAATAGGTCACCCATGACTCTTCAGTGATAGCTACTTCAATAGAATCTGTTGTATTATCGTTGAAAAAAGGGGCATTCACCGCTTTCCAAAAAGCAGTACTATCTTTTAGAAGGCAAGCTTCCCGTAGGGTGTGCCAGGCTTCCTGTTTAATTTGTTTTTTCCTGTTTTTTACTGCCTGTTGATAAGCAGATCTGGCAGATCTAACTTCGACCATGACCCTAGGGTCTCGTTTTAACTGGGTCATTAGATGAGCATGAGTTTTGCTACATTCTCTATCGAACCATCTCTTCATCCCACTCACCCCAGGATTCCGAGGTTTCAGGAGTAACTTTCTAATTTCCTCAGAAATACTAAGGAAAGCATCATGAATTTTAGAGGGTTCCTCGTTCTCAGAGAGACAGATATTAATTTCCACTTCTTTAGAACAAATTAATTTTCTAAGGAAGGCCACTGGTTCCAATTTGTCCCATTTTAGGGTACAACCATTCTTCCTAGCAAGTTCCAGTCTAAAGTTATATAGATTCTGGACTGTTGTATCTGACTTGCTTTTTTCCCTCGCGATGGTAAAGGACATACTAAGGGGCAAATGATCACTCATTGCTAACTCACATGTTTTAAACCAGCGAATATAACAACGAAATCGTTTGGAAATTAACATAAAGTCAATAACTGATTTGCAGCCCCTTCCTATGAATGTAGGGTTAAAAGGGACTGGTGGAGAACAAAGTTCATTTACGAAACCCAAATCCAAAGAAAAAAGTATATCATTTAAGGAATTACCCAAAGGTGTGTGGGAGAAGTGTGCCGAAGGGACATCATCAACCTCTCCCAATCCGCAGATATTTTGGTTACTAGATGGGCATATAAAATGATTGAAATCGCCAGTCCAGATCACACAGGGGTCAGGGCCTTGTTTTTCATCTAAATTTTTAAGGGTCTCGTGTAGTTCTTTGAAAGTCGAGGCCCATGCTTCCTTCGGAATGTTATTATAGAAGTTTATCAAAATTATATTTTGTTTGCCCCCAAACGTTAAAGACAGTATATGATAGAAGACAGAAACTGGGAGAAAAGAAATTTTAGTTTCTTTTAGACAGTTTGATACATAGGTGCATAAGCCCCCTTTATTTCTCCCTCTTAATGTAAGGATTGCCGGCGTGTGAAAAGTACGGTAACCATTCATATGAATAGGGTCAACCGTCCAGCATTCCTGTAGGCAGATAATCGAATACTGTTTTAAAAACGAGATACAACTTGAATCCCCTAATCTAGCAGACAGCCCTGCAACGTTCCAAGACAAAAGTGTAAAATCAGAACCTGTATCTCCCTCTAGCAATGATCTCACATTGATAGTTTCGCAGGAAACCCCACATTCAGAAATTCCTCTTTCAGGCAGTGCATGATAGTTAACTTCCTCCTCACCCTCAATGATAATAGGAATGTTTTCAAGTTTATGCTGTTGGGAAATTAGCAATTGAACAGGGCGTGAGTCAGGAGGCAAAATTAACACGTCCTCAATTGCGACCTCCCGTGTGAGTTCAGAAGCGGTAGGATTTAGGGGTAGTCAGTCACCATATCCAGGCAGCTAAATCTATTTGTTGTTGAAAAGGCCTCCAGCCAACCCTGTTCAACTGGGGCCGGCCTGCCTCTTTGGAAATTAGTGTTTGTTCCCACATGCTATTATTTGCTTGGTGAGGGTAAAAATAGGCAAGGGGAAGTGGAATGATACTTGAGTAAGGCAGAAATGGTCGTGCCTGCTGGATGTATTTTGCAGCCTGTGTATCCTTAAAATTAACGACAATACAATCCCCCGATATGTCTTTGTTCCTTCTGCCCACCCAACTGACACTCCGGGCAAACAAGATTTTAGTGTGTGTGTGAGGAGGGAGTGGTCGGTTAGTATTGAGCCAATGCATTATTTTATTCTTCAGCTCATAGTATGTTTCGATGGTGTTTTCTTTCAAACCAGGTACCCCTGTCAGTACGATAACGTACGGCGAGGATTCTGGCGGCAAGTCTAAACTAGGTAGCTTGTGAGCACCATCATAATTAGAATCAGATCTATTTACCGTTTCATTTATGTTTTGTACCATACCACTTTTAACTTTTGCGTTGACATCAGAGGATTTCTGCGGGGACATTACTCTTGTGGATAGATTTTTGGGACCACAGAGGTTTATGGTATTTTTGTTACAGGCTGTGTCCTCTCCTTTATCCCGGGATAATCCCATTTGCCGGTCTAAAGGGAACGTAACCGAGGGGACAAGAGTTTTCTCCTTGGAGTTACTCACTAAATTGCCAAGAGAGAGATGTTCACAGAGTTCTCTAGATGAATTTGTCTTCAACGATTGATTGAATTCAAAGTTAGATGAAGCAATCTGTTCAAGCTTCTTAAGGCGCTCTTCAATCAGATTGAGTCTATCCAGGATCGGGCGAGTTGAAAGTGCTAAAACTTCCCCTATTTTTAAATAAAAACCATCATCAAGTTGTCTGGTTAAATCTACAGTTACTTCAGTCGGGGGTTGATCGACGGCATCCGAAGAATAATTAGATGCAAGTTTGGTATTTTTAGATTTCGTCGATCTTAATTCATT
Organism: Triturus cristatus; assembly: GCF_964204655.1. Classification (NCBI taxonomy): domain Eukaryota; kingdom Metazoa; phylum Chordata; class Amphibia; order Caudata; family Salamandridae; genus Triturus; species Triturus cristatus. The sequence goes on along the minus strand of NC_140593.1, from coordinate 1,057,833,548 downwards.
CCCCTTTTTTCCTCGCGGGGCAGGTTTCTGTTTTGGTTTGGCTCCTAGAGTTAAGGCAGAAGAGGAAGGAATAACCTCAGAAACGGCGTGTATTTGTGCTCGGGTAGATACGCCTTCTGATTGGCTATTCATAAGCTCAGCCGTAGTAATTGCAGGCCTAGTTGTACTTCTAGCTGCTTTACTGACCTTTCTTTCCATCATTAAGTCCATACAAGCGTCATTACTTTCATCCTCACTAACCATGAGGTCAGTTCGAATAGGATTTGTGGTATTTGCCTTGGGTGTAACAGACAAAGCAATTTTACCTAAAGATGAACGTTTGTTAGAAGTAGGATCCAAAGAAAGACGACGCTCTGTAAGATCAATTTCTCGTTCTAGGAGATTAGCAGCTCTTACAATAAAATTGTCCAAAGTACCTGCCATAGTAGTACCAACTACGGCACTTTTACCCCTAGGCATGCCTCCCACCAATGACGAGAAGGTTACTTTTATCCAGCTGTGCTACGGGAATACACAGGGGGTAGTCCAGTCCAGTCTCTACAGGCTCAAACGGTCCCACCCTTGGCCCGGGCTTCGCCCCGGTCTACGCCCCGCTCGCGTCCCGCTCGCGCTGGAAAAGGCGTACCGTATGTAGTCAGGGGAGGAGGAGGAGTCAGGAAGAGGTCCCCAGGTGCTGCCGATGATCTTGGCGCTAGGCGCCCTGGTCCTCGCAGTCCTGGCGGTGATCCCAAATTACGTTGCAAGGGATTAGTGTGTTTAACACCCAGCAGCTCCACCGCTTGCCTCACAGGAGTCGGAAGAACAGCAGGAGAGAACCAAGCCTACGAGAGGAGTTCAGGAAGCACAGAACTCAAAGGCTAACATGTCCCGAAAACAAGCAGATCCAAAAGTAAAGAGAGAACCAAAAAGTGCTCATAGGAAATGTTACTGGGATAACAGAATGTCACGTAACAGCTAAGAAGCTCAGCACACAACACGCTCCCAATACTTATCTGCCACAGAAGAGAAGGAGCTCCTGTTACTTCACAGTAGCGGTACGTGGAATGCGGGCGGCTATTGTCAGCATAGCATAGCAGGAGGCGGAAGCCGCAACTTAAAGAAACAAAAGAAATGCCTCCAGGCAGGTATAGTGGCAAGGACAACCGCCGGGAAGACAGAACGCCTCCAAGCAAGTATTGCGTCAAGGAAAGCCGCCACCGAAGACAAAACGCCTCCAGGCAGGTTTCGCGGCGAGAAAAGCCGCCGGGAAGAACGCTGGCATGGCAGCGCCGTCAGACCGCTAACAAGAGCAGGATCCAGGAATCGAAGCAATGAGGCAGGTCGCGAAGGTCCAAAGAAGGCAGGAACGACTAGCGCCGAGTTCAAATGCGCATGAGGAAACAGGGGAAGAGGCAGTGACAACCGCAACAGAAACTAATGCGCTGAAGGAGAGCAGCGCTCAACCCCCGCTCGAGCAAGCCCAGGTAATCCAACCAGGTAGTAAACAGGAAACAGATTTGTGATGGTTTGAGTATTAAGCAGAAGTTCCATGCTGCCAATGATCCACAGTCAGCAGGTTTAGTTGAGAAGTACAATGGTACTCTCAAACTTAAATTGGCTAAAATTCAGGAGACCACAGGGTTACAGTGGCCAGATGCTTTACCGTTAGCTCTTTTGTCGACAAGAACAACAGCACATTCTAGGGCGATTATCACCGTATGAGGTCGTGTTTGGACGCCCGGCAAATGTCTGAGACTTCCCACACCCGCAATGGTTTTCTGATATTGAGTACCCGTTGTTGATTGACTATCTTGCTCAGTGAACTGAAAGTTTGTGTTCTATTCACCAACAGGTCCGGGAAGCCCTGCCAGCTACACCAGAGGGGCCTGGACATGATATCCAGCCTGATGACTTTATCTTCATCAAGAGTTTTGAGCGGAAGAACAGTTTTGAGCCATGGTTTGAAGGGACCAGAGCAGGTCCTTCCATCAACGCGCACAGCAGTCAAGGTCGCCGGCCCTAAGAACTGTGTGCACGCGACTCACTGTCGCAGGATACCTCTACCTTTGCCCTATGATCAATGGGTGAAGGATGGACTAGGGGACTCCGAGTGTGAGACGGTGCCTCGGTTTGTCCCCTTCAGCAACGCCAGGCTGACCTGGACAAGAACGGATGAGGAAAATGATGAAGTGCTGAATGCAGCAGTTCCTCCAGAAATACGAGCTAAACAGGAGCCCCTTTTCACTGACACTTCTGTGCCTGGAGTCACTAGGTACAATTTGTGCCCTCGGCTGGGGAACAGTGCACCAAAGGTGAAGAAAGATTAGTTAGGGATGGACTGGTGTACTTTGCTATGGTACCAACGGAGTCAGTTTAGGGTGATGTGAGATATGTGCACTATTTTGAACATTGGACAGGATAGATCAAAGTATTCACTTGGGAGTACATTTTCCTGGTCGACGTGGGAACATGAGCTTAGGACAGAACAAGCTCCATCGCCGGTGCTCAAGAGCGCCAACGTTTTTGATGGACAATAGGAGCCTGTACCAGTGAGGCTCTAACGGACACTGGGAACTTGTATATTCTTCTTGCTGGCATTTCTCCCCCTTGTTTCATTATTTGCTATACATCCCTTTGGCAGAATGGTTGCAGACAAAGAGCGGGCAGTGATTTCCCCTGTTCATACACGTACATTGTGATTTTGCTGCTATTGGTTCTGGGTGGGGTGTCCTGGGTTTTGGAACTTGATCAGGATGCACCGTCATGTACTAAGAATAAGGTTGCTCCTCAAGTCCGCACAAAAAGGACAGCCCCGAGTAATGTATTTCTAGACCCACATAAAAGGTTTTTTGAAGAAGGTACTGCTTGCTACCCTACTGAGTCTGTTACTAGCTTATGGACAGCATAGCCATTGTCAACTGTTAATTACACTTATACTCGACCCCTTAATTTCGTAGAAGTGCAAGGAGTGTTTGAATTTGGTTATCCCGGTCCTTGCCTATACCACAGAAATACATGAAGCGTAGGTTATCCAGGGTGTAACAACAACACTTATTGTGACAATTTCTATATGGAAAAACAGAATATTACCTTGGGAGGTTACCATTATAAAGAATTGACAGTTCCCCGAGAAGCTGGGTATTACGCTGCATGTTGTCCAATTGTCAATTTTACTGATCTAATTTTGTACGTTAACTTCTCAGGAATAATTCTGCATAAAGGCACATAGTCTATGGTAAATCCAAAGGACCCCAGTACTGTTGGGTGGAATTCCAGGTATTCTATTGTAGATTATGATAGGTCTATTTATACACACTTATACACAACAAAGAAACTGTTCACACGGTGATATCAATACTCGAAATCCTAAAACAGTTGTTGTCATACGTTTAGACAATCTGTTAAGCCAGCGGTTACACCATCTGTGCTACTAAGGAGCGAATCACCAAAATGTAGAGAGAGTTAAAATCTGTCTGTAAAGAGAGTGACCTGTGTCTCCAATTACCCTTTGTGTAGTGAAACAAAACAGAGGAATAGAAAAAATGTGAAAAGGGATTGGTGGTGCCTCACGGTAGTAACACCAAGGAGGGTAAAGCAGGAAGGTACTCGCCTGCTACCTCAAGGTCTCATCATCAGCTACCACCACTCCAAAGCAAAAAAGTGTATAGAAAAGTAAGAAAAACCCATAAAGACAAGGTGCTAGGGTGTGAAACAAAGATTATCTGTGCACCGACTCATGCAACAGGTTCAACCCCACAGTTGAGATTGAGGAGTCAGAATATTGCTCCCCTAGTCCCAATCTAAAACTGAGCTAGATCACACTTGTAACAATCTTTATTCAGTGCTGTGTGTCTGCTCATTAAAAAGCCGACATGTTTCATTGCCACAGGAGAAAAACTCACGGCAATTTCTTCAGGACGTGGGTCAGTCACTCCACCCTGCACCAAAACTTGTCTATTTTAAAATTTCCGGGACGTTGCCCACCATGGGCATACCTTTACCCTCAAGCACTTGTGTGTGTGTATTCAATCACTCTTTCACTGGCTTTCCCAGTCACTTCCACTCGTGTATCGTGACCGTAACAGTGTCCGGTATCAACTCAGCACCGCATCGCACTTTATACACACCCTGGGGTTTTCTTCATGTCTCATGGAACATATTCAAATGTCAATAATGGTATACACATGATGTGGCCCTTGGGATGGTATTGCCCAAAGGTGTGCCATGTAAACATGCGAAGCCTAAGGTAAGATGGGTTAAAAGAATGCTGACAAAGGACTTCTGTAAGGGAGTGACAGACCTTGAAGCCAATTATTTTATAGTAATGGTATCACTTGTGGGGAAATTCTTTCCTCCATTATTACCTTTGGTGGCACTGCTATGGCCAGGGGCGAAAGATCTAGAGAATATTTGGGATGTAAGCTGCAGATACTGTCTAATTCTACAGTAGTGGCTCTGCGTGACTTCACCACTAGGGGTGGGTGGAATTTGCGTAGTAGTGCTACGCAAAGCTCCGCAAAACGGTACAAAAATCTCCGCGAACACGCAGAGTTCTGCGAACACGCGAAATTTCTTGTTCCGCCCGTTCGCGATGCTTTTTTCCTGTTTGCGAACGCTGTTTATGTGCTCGGGGGGAAATATCTCGCGAACATTCATTTTGAATGCACGAACAAGCAAATACTTCCGCAAAGCCGCGGATCGCGGAATATTTGGCAATTCCGCGTTCTCCGCTGAACGCGAAATTGCTAAAATTCCGCAAATTCCGCGAGCGGAACGCAATTTACCGCCCAGGCCTAATCACCACCCAATTGGAAAGTATGCTAATATATTCTGAGCAGACTAGATATGCAGATAATTTTATCTTGGCTAAGAGCGGTGTGTGCGCAGTAGTAGGAGACCAGTGTGTGGTCGGGATCACCAATATGGAAAGGAACATTACCCAACACATTTTAGACATTCTAGAGAATGCTAAAGGAATGGAGAGTGGGATCTGGAGTTGGTCACTTTTTGGTGGTTGGGTTGGATCCTTGAAAAGGTGATTTATTTTATTGTGATTTTGATCTCTTGCTGTGTTTTAGTCCAGTGTCTCCCCTTTTGTTGCTCTTATTGTACCACCTTTCTCACTCCTAAGAAGATGTAGATTCATGATACTGATGCAACAATTATGATTCAGAAAGAAGTAGCAGGTCTCATGCAAATTAATGAGGGGATTTTTGAGACTTCTTCCCTCCTTACTGTTTCCCTTCCTGATGCTGAAGACATGGAGTGCTCCTAAAGCAGTTCACTTGTGATGTATAGAATTATATGTATTTTGCTTTTTTACAAAAATGTTTAAAGGTGGGTCTGTTAGAATAGAAAAATATGCTTTTGCATTGTTTTATGTTAGTTAGCATTCGCAGCACCATTTTGTGTATGGGTGTCATTTTAAATCATGATCGAAACTAATCCTTTGCCATTTCCGAGAAAAGGCTCCTCTTGAGTTTCTTTTCTTTAGAGGCTAAGTTCTGCTTTTCTAATGACTACATTGTTCTTATGAGCGCATACCTTTCTTGTTAGATATAGGCCTTCTCCCACTTGTCTAGTTTTAGGCACAAACAGAGTGACCTTGAATAGTGGCTAATGTGTGCCCGGCATCAGAAGCGAAACTTACTCCTTTGTAATTTACTGTCCAGCTGCATCTGCTTGGAAAATTCCATGGTGGGCGTGCTCTTATTGGTTTCGAAGTGTACATAATGTATCGTTATGCTTGTTGATGTCAGTCCCTCTGCAGCACTCCTAAGCAACTGGGCAGACTGGGCTCCACTCTGAGTGTACCTGAATAAATAGATATTAGTTTGTATTCTCTACTGTCGGAGCGACTCTTCATTTAGTATGGAAGGCTGAGAGGTGGTCATGAGTGACCCGGGTGACCCTATTTGGGCCATTTCCTTGAATAGCAGCAGCAGCAGGAGGGGTCTCCCAAAGTGCGCTTTTGCACTTTTTGAAAGCCTTCTTGGATGCAATGGTCCAGAGGATGCACCATTACATAAGATTCCCCACTACACCACAGGATTTGCAGCAGACCAAATTAGACTTCTACCAGATATCCCAATTCTCACATGTAATTGGGTGCATTGATGGTACACATGTAGCCATTTGTCTCCCCTCAGGTAATGAGTACGTGTTCAGGAACAGGAAATCCTTTCATTCAATGAATATAAAGGTCATATGTAATGCCTCACACATAATAACTGACATAGTGGCAAAATTCCATGGCCGTACACACAATTTTTTCATATTCAGACCCAGCGGTATATACACACGTCTCTTTGTGGGTGAATTTGGCGAAGGATACCTGCTAGGCAAACAAATGTAACACAGTTTGGTAGACTCTCTGGATATGGTGAAACAGTACAGTGACTAATCTATTGCCTTTTACCCTGTAGATGACAGCACATATGCTGTGCGCTCCTTCATACTCACCCCATACCTGAATCCTGCAACTCAAAGTGAAAGGAAATACAATGCTGTGCATAAGTCTACATGCAACGTGATTAAGAGGACCTTCAGATTACTGAAGAGTAGGTTCTGCAGCCTACATAAGAGTGGAGGTGCACTGCAGTACAGGCCTGAGATATTCTGTACAATTTTGGCCACTTGTGCCATGTTTGCACAACATTGCGACTTCCAAATGAATACCAATATGAATACCAATAGACATATCTGATCCAGACACAGATTATGAAGATGGGCAATGTAGGGTACGGCAAGCTGGAGACGGATCAAGGGCAGCAGAGGGCCGACAACGTCGTGCAGAAATCACAAGGAATTATTTTTAGGGTGAGTAATGATGAGAAAATGCACTTCATGGCTTATTTGCTACTGTGTTTTATTCCCCCTAATCTCAGGTAAATTGTATGCACCCAGATGTCATCATGTTATGTGTGTACATTTTTATGACAAAATAGGATTTCAAATAAACATGCACAACATTTCTGCACTGAGCATCACATGCAACAGGTTACCTCACCCATTGGCATGCCTTGATCACATCACTATGAACTTTTTACGGGCACGCACAGCACTGGAATGGTAGTGTGTACACTGGCCTCCCTTGATGAGGCCTTGGATACTGTACCTTGCCTCACACTCCCCTGTCTGGTCTCAGTCACTGGGGCAGTGATGCTGCTGAAGTTAGAGGCCTCCTCACTATCCCCTGCACCCAGTACACTTGTCCCACCTATAGTAGCTGCCTGTAACTGTTCTACAGCAGTCGTGACCTGCACCAATCCCCTGGCTACATCAGAACTGCAGTGGGCCATTACACATGCATGGCCACTGTGCGTCTGGACAGGACACCTCTAGCATTGCTCAGACGGTTTATTGCCTTGGTGTAACCATCCAAATGGCCTAATAGGTGGTGAATTTGTCTGTGTTTGGAGGTATGCTCACTCTGCATGGTGTTACACAGGTCTCTAATGGCTTCTGTCATGTCCCAAAGGCTGCCAGTATAGCATTAAAACTGTAGGTGAGATATGGAACCCAGATGACTTGTTCTGAAATAAAGAGATCCACTGGAATTCGGTCCAAACTTGGGGCCATCCCTGGATTCTGGGAAAATAAGGCAGATTTGACCTCTGTGTTACTAAAGAAAATCTCGGCCTCATAGAAAGAATCTGTTTTAGGAGGGGGTGGGCAAACACTAGTGGCTTGAGGTTGGCCAGATCTGTTTAGGGACTCACAGTTTGTAGATGGGAGAGGGCAACTATATAAGGTTTTAAAATGGCCACCTAATCATGTGTTAGGATGTGAGATACTGGTTTCATCTTGGCGAACTTTGCGACGTGAGAAACTACATGCCAAAAGACCCTTTGATTTCCCTTTCGCACAGCAACTAATGGGTCACTCCAGATAGCTGTGTCCCAATCAGGTCTAACAATTTTATGGGCCGGCTTGTAATCTGATCTGGCAATCTTAACCTCACGGTAACCCCCCCGCCCTGAGGACACCTAGGAGATGGGTTTTTGCCACTCTACAGTTCTTGTTATACCATCACCCAAAGGAATTTCTTATGGTTAAGGGCTTGGTAGAAAACTGCATTTTTAGCTCCTCAAACCATTTGGTATGGACTTCCATAATCTCTTCAGGGGTTAACTCTGGATCTGCTACAAATGTAATTGTGAGGCTCAAACTATGATAAATATGGGCGTGAAGGCCCTCATTGCCCACAATACTCCTCCACTTAACCTTTCTACGGTTGTTATTCACTGTCAGGTTACCACACAGTATACTCAGTTTCCTTTCAAACCTACTTGCTATGCCACTGAGGGTTAGAGGCTGGGGAAATTATCGCTCTCTGTCCTAGGAAGATTTTGAGACCAAGGATATCTAGGGAGGCAATAGATAACTGTTTAACCTGACACCCCAAAGAGACTCTGAGTTCACCTGATGGTCTACCTGATTTAGGCTTGCAGGTTGGCACATGGTAGGTAGTAAAGCCCTGCCTTTAGGTGGGGATGATTTCCCATGTTTTCTGGAACATGACTATGTCTGCCTTGTCAATGAAAGTCCCCTTTCCCTCCGGGTTAGCTTACTCCCCAAGGCAGCGATGTTCCAAGAAACCTATATGGAAGAATTTGACAAGTTGAAAGTGAGTGGAGTTTGGACATCCTGGTGGCTTGAGTACATGTCACAGTGTTGTGCCATGGTTGAGGGACTACTGGGGGGTGGAGGGTGTGTTGAAAGATTGTTCAATGGCAAGATGACAAGTGTCACTAGAATGCATCAATAGTAGGTCTAGGACTTGAGAATGGGGAGAAGGGAAGGGCAGCGTTGGTGATGGTTTGCTACAGATACTCATAGTCATTGAACTTTCCAGTCAGTCTATGCAAGAAAGGCGAGGAGATTGCGGATGCTCACCTCCATGAGGAGGAGGAATCCCACTTTTGAGTTGGATCTGAGAGGTTGTGGGGTTATAAGCTTGGGCTTGCATGGAGAACATCCCATTAAGAAAGGAATGGTGAGTGAACTGCAATTTAATACAGTCCAGATGTTCAGAGAAGGGTTCGCTAGAGGCCCTTATATCTGCATTAATTACACTCGTGCACTTCTTCAACCTGCGGATCCAATGGATTGCTTTATTGATCAGGAAAGCCTCATCATCTCTGACTTGCGGAGAAAGCTTTGGGACCCCATTGATCAATATCGTCTTATTGGGTGGATGGAAATTTTTACATTTGGGTGTGACATGGGATATATGGGAATTAATGGCTCAGCTGTAGGTGCGTGTGTTGGAGCAACGAAGGGGGAATAGAGGGCAAGAAATGTGAATATACTGATTTGGTTACTAACCCCCTTCACAGCCTTGATCCCCTCTCATTGGTGTACTGTTTGCAAGGGGATTGGGCGAAGTCATGGATCAGAGCCTGATTTGCAGCCTGGGGTGGGAAGGAATTGTTAATTTACTCCCCAGTATTATTCAGATTGCCCAAGGGCCTAATAGCTGGAATAGCTAAACCACCTGTCCTGGACAACAATGCTTTAGGCTGAGATTCATAATGGGCGTCAGTCCCCTGTTTGCAAATGACCTTATGGCCCCCAGACCCACTCTACTGGGAGTGCCCACATAATTTAGCGTTTGGCAGGGTGTGGAGCTCTTCTCTGAGGAACTTGACTTCTGACCTCAGTGTTTTAATGGCAGCCCAGATCCTTGATCTGGGCGCCATAATTCTCCGCTTTTATAATCTGTTGGGATGAGGTGGCAAATATCTCAATATTTTGTGGCGCCACTTCCCTGGCGGCAAGTACACCCTCTCCCACTGCATCCTAATCACGAGACACCACTACTCTGGCATCCACGACAAGGCCTTGGACTGGATCCACTCGAACACAGCGAGTCAGACTACCTCCGTTCCTCTCAAAACCCAAAGAGATGAGCTGCGGAGGGCCCTAGTGCTCCTCCCTGAGCCCCATCCTCATCAACATCTACATGGCCCCACTCGCAGCCATCATCAGGAACCAAGGACTCAACATCGCCTCCTATGCTGACGACACCCAGCTGATCCTCTCCCTCACCAATGAACCCACAACCACAAGACACAACTTCCACAGCAGTATGGTGGCCATTGCCACCTGATAAAAGACCGTTACCTCAAACCCAACTTGGACAAGACCAAAGTCCTCATCCTGGGTCCCACCCCATCAGCATGGGACGACTCCTGGTGGCCCGCTACATTGGGAACCCCCACACAAGGACAAACCTCAGCATCATACTGGACTCCTCACTTACAATGAACCTCCAGATCAACGCCATATCCTCATCATGCTTCCACACGCTTCACCTGCTTCAAAAGACGTTCAGATGGATCCCCACCAAATACAGAAAGTCAGTCACCCACGCACTCATCAGCAGCAGACTCGATTAAGGCAATGCACTCCATGCCCGCGTCACCAAGAAACTCCTCAGGAAACTACAGAACATTCAAAATGCCACAGCCAGACTGATCCTCAACATCCCCCGCCACAGCCAAATCACTGAACACCTTTGAGAAATCCACTGACTCCCACTCAACAAAAGAATAACATTTTTAAGCTCTTCACACACTCCTAAAAAGCCCTCCACGATGCAGGACCAGAGTATCTGAACCATCACCTCTCATTTCACATACACAGACACCTCTACTCCGCCCAACTGGCCCTAGCCACCGTCCCACAGATACACAAGACAAAAACCGGAGGAAGATCCTTCTTCTACCTCGCGGCCAAGACCTGGAACACCCTGCCTCTCCACCTCAGGTAACCCAGTCGCTGACCCAATTCAAGAAGGATCTCAAGAACTGGCTCTTTGACTGAACCCCAGTGTCCAGATGGATCGGCAGCCCCCCTGCCACCTCCCAGCGCCTTGGGACCCTCACAGGTGTGTAGCCATGCTATAAAAATCCCTGATTGATTGATTTATTGAAGTACAGAGAATCAAATTGCACATGTGACCACGGATCCTAGGGGAAAATGGAATAGATTGAAGTGTAGGGGATCTAAACACGAGGGGACTGACTTCAACGTTCTCTCCCCACTGATTCTCAAGGATCTAGTGGTTCTTGTGGTTCTTGGAGCCAGGGCTGCAGGTGGCAAAGTTGTACGTCTACCAGATTTTTTCTTAAATATAGGGGACACTTGCATCTTTTTTTGTGTTGTCCCATTGGAGCAAGAATTCTCCAGCTGTAAAATTTCTTCCACCTCCTCTATGAGGTTGTCTGTGTCACAAAGTGTGGCAATGTGGGAACAGTGGATTTCCTTCCCATTGGCTCCCCAGGAGGTTTGCTATTACTCTTCCTTTTACCCATAATTCATTAAAAGATCATTAGACTGTCAGGCACATGCAAATCAGAAAGATAACCCTTTAACAAGCTTTTTTTGCAAGATGCAGATGTCGGAAGAGTATAATTGTATATATAATTGGCAAGGTACCCAAAGATGGCACTGTACCATGGGCAGTTCTAAGAAGTGAGGACAGACAAGCAAGATTTTTCCAAGGGGGTTGATACCTTGCTTGCACTGACGATTGCTAGGGTCGTTTTCCTGGTGCTGTGGATCTGTGTGACTTATTTTGAGAGACTCAGGGCTGAGCAATAGTACAGGCGGGGGAGTTGCGGGTACTAGACCCCAGCAGCGAATCTTCGCAGTGGCTTAACACCCCCAGAGTCTTAAAAAAGAACATGGTGTGCTGGGAAAAGTTTCCAATTGTGGCCTCCTTTGATGGCAAACAGAGGCTGTCTCACCACGAAGAGGGCTCAGCATTGACATAGTTATTCATGCCAGTCCCCACACGGATGGTGTTGGGGTCAAGTGGAGCACCACAGGGATTTAACAGGGCTTCAACAAGGCTCTAGCAGAAGCACTCGGGACGCTCAAGTCAATCCACTGTGGTTATACCAACATTGATGAAACCCCAGAACAGTAGCAGCGGTGCACTCCCCTCTCCCCCTGCTCATGGAGGCCCTGTCTCCACCCGCGATGAACTGTGAGGGATGAGGGGATGATGGATGATGATTGAAGCTAGAGTTGGGTGACACTGCTTGCCGACTGCCCTGCTGCCCTGCCGCACACCTGCGACCACGAACGATCCAGTCACAGTGGCTGCGGACAGCCCAGCAGTAACGGCGTCTGACACACCAGAATATGTTCAGAACTCTAGCCTCTAACTTTCGGGCAGGGCAGAGCAGGTTGGCCACAAGGTGATGGCGCCGTCAAGGGACTTTAGGACGACCTCACAGGATTTCTTCAGCAATATCCCTCGATCTCAGATTTCCTGCTCTACTCTTGGCTCTCCTCCCGACCTCCTCACTGCTCCTCTGCCTCCTAACTCAGTTGTCTGTCTCTTTCCTGGCTCTTCCCGTGACAAACGCGTGCCGTGGGCACGAGCGCGGCGTCATGGTGAGGGTAGCAGAGAGCAGCATATTTCAAGAGGGCACCCAGAGTACATAAAAACACTAATATATTTCTCTTTTAAGGTCTTATGTCTTAAATCTCACAGTTCCTTATAGCGGGCCACTCACATTATATATATGCAACATATGCTGCCAGGGCCTTACTGGGTAATCAAAACAAGCAGTTACAAAAATGTTGAAAAGATTCCTGTTTCCTTGTTCTGCTCGGCCTCTCTCTCTCTCTCTCTCTCTCTCTCTCTCTCTCTCACCATCCATCCTTCCTCTCACTTCTCTCCCCTCTCTCATCACCCGGTCTCTCCAACTCTCTCTTCCTTTCTCCCTCCCTTACTGTCTCTCTCTTGAAGCCCCTTCGGATAGCCGTGGAAAGAGCAGAGGCACCAGGAGGGGCTGTGGGCTTTCTAAAAAGGGTGTGTAAAGGCCCCAATCCACCAGGGAAATGCCTGGTGGAATAAAAGGTCAGTCCAGCCTGTATGCTACGGTTCTACAGGGCTCTTTCTTATAGGCAAGATGTGCTTGAAAAGCCTAAGTGTGTATTCAGAATAAAATAAAAACCAAAGACCATTTCTAAAAATAGACCTTTGTTAGGCAGAATAACAGAGGCGCACCTTTTTTACATTTCTCCTTCTGATTGCAATAGTACAAAAGAGTGTGCATTACCATAAGCATATACATGGAAGATTGTTTTCTGCTAAATGCAGCAAAAGTGTTGCACCGCCATAAAAACAAGTCTACTTGTGCACACTTATGTAACACACATTATTTTGCTCTTGGAATTACGAGAGACGCTTTAATAAAATAATGTTCATGAGCTTCCATGCAAAACAAAATCATTACTTGTTGGCGAGTAACATTTTCAATAGCTTCTGGTGAGTATGTATAATTTGCTATTTTAAAAAAAACCTATGTATTTTGCAAGGTATATGGGGTACTTTTTTTATCAAGTTGGTTTAAAATTAATGATTGTGAGATAATAAGCCTATAAAACGTGCCACATAATGGTACATATTTTACCCTTTCTTGCTGCATTTAGTCCATTCTGCTACAAAATTTAGACTCATCTGTCACAATAATTCCAGTGGCACTACCTTTAGCTAGCTCACTGATTTGTCCACAAATGAAGAGTCAGTAAGGACGGAATGGTTGCCACTCCAGTAATAGGGCAAAAACATCTGACATCCACACATGAGACCAAATGTGTAAGTGTTTTGCACTCTATCACTCATTATCTCTTTCATAATACATTGGCCATTTTAGATGTTTCTCATGAAGACTAACCAAGAAAGCCCAGGTTTAAGACTACTGGGTGTAAGGCAAGAAAGGTGAAATCCTGTAGATACAAGGAAAGGAAAGAAGAACAGAAGTCTGGATTAAAAACCATTTCTCTTGCTTAATGTGAAATTGCTATTTTCACTCTCTCTTACAAATATCACATGTTATGCCCCACTTTTCACACCACAAATAACCACCTCCTGTTCACAGAGACCATCTGTGACATTTGCACACCCTAAATCACATCTGGGATCACTTTCTCAACAAGCATTGACAAAGCCAAAAGGTCTCGACTATGGGGGAGCTATTGGCTTTGCCAACATGTTTTTGCTATGTTGTACACCAGTGTGGCTGCTGTTTAGCGTGGCTAAATGTTAGTGGCGTGCTGTGGGGTGGGGTAGATTGGGGTAGAGTGGAATGGGTACATTGGGGTAGCATGGAGCGTGGTAGGCTGGGTTAGAGTAGTGTGGAGGGAGTAGATTGGGGTGGCGTGGAGTGGTGAAGATTAGTTTACAGTAGCGTGAGGTAGATTGGAGTGAAGTAAATTGGAGTGGTGTGGCGTAGATTTGGGTAGATAGGAGCAAAATTGGGTGGACTGCAGTAGAAAGGAGTTCAGTAGATCGTAGTAAATTGGGGTGAGTGGAGTGAGGTTTATTTGGGAAGATTGAAGTGGGGGAGATTAAGGTTAGATTGGGGTGGGGTGGAGTGGGGCAGATTGGGGGTGGAGTAGTGTTTTTGGAGTAGGGTCAAAAGAAGCAGTTACGGACGTCACCAGAGAAGATGCTTTTAGCACTGTCTGTAGGACTTACAATGGTGAAGTTACTGATGAGACCAGAAAAGCAGCTACAGCACTGGATCCAGATTGACTCAATTTAAATGTCTGCCCTCTGCCTGTTTTACATAGAATAGATGTGGAACAATGACTCGAGCAAGAACGATATGTGTTTGAGTAGACAGACTAATCCGAAGTTGTACAACCCTCTCATTGGATACCAGTGAAGGAGCTGTACAACCCTACACTCTCATTGGATACCAGAGAGACGGAGAGAGGGACTGAGGAGGAAGTAGGAAACTGCTTCTACAAAGAATTCTGCAGGCAGCCAGGTGCTCCCTCTCAGTGTTCACATCTGGAGATGCCAGTGGCCCGGCTGCGACTGCCTCACTGCACTGCTTAACATGTAGGCTGTTGTCAGTGCTATGGAATATTATATTTTAGCCATGTACGTTCCCCTTTACATGCATGGTGAAGGTGCCGTGCTGGCAACAGAGTGTGACTGCAAACCCAAGAGAAGATAAGCACAAAGTATGTTGTTGTTCAACCAGCTGGCAAGCCACAAAAAAGGAATAGTGCTAACAGATTATCATAAATACCTGTAAAAGGAAGAGCACACCTAACAAGGGGAATCCCTATAGGAGGATACTAAAGCCAAAAAGGAGGGACTAGTAAGCTAATTAACCAATCACAAGTCGGTATTTACTGAGGACAGAAAGAGGAACCAATTGTGGTGTTACAGGCCCATATTCTAGATACAGCATGCCTCGCATAGCAGTATATGTGCTGCCTAGGCTCGACCAAAAAAATAGGTCCCAAAAGTGAGAGCAGTTTAAGGACACAAGTGCTTGTGTCATTAAAAAAGACCATTTTGCGAACCTGAATTGTGCATTTCATCTATGTATCGCAGTGGCAGAAATGGGGCAATTTAGATTAGTAAATATTTCCTCACAGAGTTCTTCACATTGGGCCAGATGTATGAAACAATTTTGCGTTCGCAAACGGTGCAAATCGCAAAATTCGTCCGTTTACAAATGCAAAATGACCTCTCCTTAAGTATGAAAGATTTTGGGATTCGCAATTTAGGGAATCGCAATTTTTAGCGATTACCTAAATTGTGATCGCAAATAGAGAATCGCAATTTGCAGATCCCTAGTGCACATGTAAGAAGCCTTTTCTAAATGCGAACTGTGCATTTAGAGAAACGCTTTTACCATCAACTTCAAGTTGATGGAAAAGATGTGCAAACTTTTTAAAAAATGCACAAAACAGCATTTTTCAAAGTGCCATGTAGCACACACATGCCCTCAGGGCATGTGTGCTTTACATGTGCACATTTTCTTATTTTTGAGTGCTTCAGGAGGGCCTTAGGCCCCTGGGCACACTTGGCTTTGCATTCGCTAATTTGTGCTTAGCAATTAGGTAATTGCAAATTAGCTAATGCAAAACCATTCACACCTATGGGCCTTTTGGACCATAAGAACAAATGGAGTAATATTACCTAATAGCGATTCGCTATTTACCAAATCGCTATTAGGTAATATTAAGGAATCGCTAAATATTTGCGATTCCTACATACACAGCATTTCGCGATTACCAAATAGCATTTCAGTAAAAATCGCTATTTGAGAATCACAAAATGCTTTTTTCATACATCTGACCCATTGTTTATTCACGGAAGACAGTTGTGAACTACAATACTCACAGAACTTTGTAAGCTGCATCCTATCAGAGATTGAGATTTTACACACCAAGGACACAAAGCGTGATGAACTCCTTGGGGAAGCATTTACTAATCTAAATTGCCCCGATTTTGTCACTGCGATAAATAGATGAAATACGCTAGTCAGGCTCATAAAAGGGCCTCTTTCGATTAACAACCATCTCCACATGCACTGGGATGCTTGGAAGAATTTAGAGCATTTTAAGATCTGAGTCTTTATGCACTGCCAGCTCAGGAAAGATTTTTGAGACTTCTCTATTGTGCTCCATGCGGGGAAGGCCCACTAGGACATCATGCCAACCAGAGGATAACACTAATCTAAGCCCTGAAGAAGTCCTTTTGGGTGAAACATGTTGGCTATGATAAAATAAAAAAGAAGGGTTTAAAAATGAGAAGAACATGAATAAAGGAATTAACTTTTAAAGAAAAAAGCTCCATTGACTGTGCGTTTTTGTGATTTAGTTGTGATCCAATTCTTCAACATTGAACGGTTTGGTATATATTACTAGAAACAATAATAACTAGTGAGTGCTAAGTCATTCTTTATGGTAAATTCTGCTAGAGTTTCTCCTGTGTGGAAGACTAAGATGACCGGTCTTCCAGATTTGTGCACCACTGTGTTTTGATCATTACTATGACCCACTGTAGTGATTAGCCCGGTATCCGTTTGCCTCAGTCTCTCTTTGTAAATCACCTGACATGATTTATTTTCCTCAATACTTGTCTGTCTAGTAGACATAGAAGACATGCCCCTTGATCGAGGTGCCAAACCACACAAGTTCCTTTGCTAAACCACGCAAGTTCCTTTGCCCCCACAAGCTGGGACCGACCCTGTCCTTCATAACTATGCTCACAAAGCTGACTTCATCTGGTGAGAACATTTTCCCTGAATTCCTGACAGCTGTAGTGTTGACGGATGCGTGATCGAGGAAACAAGTCAATGGCACAGAGAAATCTTAAAGTTTCTGCACTTACATTCCTATAGCCATGGAATGTTCCAATGAATGGAAGGGGCCTCGGTCCAGGGATCCCCAGTTTCCGAAAAATTCCATGTGTCCAGGTTCCATAGCTGTGGAGGAAAAAAATCTGAATCAAAAAGTGACAGCAATTTACATTTCAACCTGAAAAAATGCCTTCATTTTGAGAAAGCCAGAGTGGAAAATCATGTTAACATTGTGTAGCACTATCGTTATTTTACAATTCAAAGTCCTTTAGTAGTATGCATCACAAATATGTTCATACGATATCACAGCATGAAGGATTGTGCCTGCTAGGACAAGGGTTAGGTGAAGTTGGTTAGTTATTTTCTTCCTTAGTACACGAATTTCGCACGAGAATTGCTGCTTTTACGTGTCTGAGTGAACCTTGGGGCTTTGCAGTGCTTTTTATCAAAAGATTCCCATTTTCACCTTCTGTCTGTGAGTATAAATGATCTCACATCCCTTTCACATTTAAGTCTGTTTAGTTAATCGCAAGAAAAACATGTTCAGCAGTGTGCACTTGTGTACAAAAGGGTCGCCGGGAACCCTTGCCAATATATACCCATCCAGTTTCTGTACAGCATTGTGCATGACGTAGCATTCTGTACAGAATGGGAAATGTTGCTAGCACTGAACACAATGCACACGCCCAGTTTCTGTACAGCTTGGTGAATGTTGCTAGCACAGAACACAAAGCACACATCCGGTTTCTGTGAAACATTGTGAATGTTGCTAGCATTCTGTACAGAACAGTGAATGTTGGTACCATTCTGTACATCATGGTGAAATTTGCTAGCTTTCTGTACAGCACAGTGAATGTTGGTACCATTCTGTACATCATGGTGAATGTTGCTAGCATTCTGTACAGAACAGTGAATGTTGGTACCATTCTGTACATCATGGTGAATGTTGCTAGCATTCTGTACAGCACAGTGAATGTTGGTACCATTCTGTACATCATGGTGAATGTTGCTAGCATTCTGTACAGAACAGTGAATGTTGGTACCATTCTGTACATCATGGTGAAATTTGCTAGCTTTCTGTACAGCACAGTGAATGTTGGTACCATTCTGTACATCATGGTGAATGTTGCTAGCATTCTGTACAGAACAGTGAATGTTGGTACCATTCTGTACATCATGGTGAATGTTGCTAGCACAGAGCACGAAGCACGCACTATGTTTCTGTACAGAACAGTGAATGTTGGTACCATTCTGTACATCATGGTGAATGTTGCTAGAATTCTGTATAGAACAATGAATGTTGGTACCATTCTGTACATCATGGTGAATGTTGCTAGCACAGAGCACGAAGCACGCACTACGTTTCTGTACAGCACAGTGAATGTTGGTACCATTCTGTACATCATGGTGAATGTTCCCAGTACAGAACACAGTGCACACGCCCAGTTTCTGTACAGCCTGGTGAATGTTGCTAGCATAGAACACAAAGCACACATCCAGTTTCTGTGAAACATGGTAAATGTTGCTAGCATTCTGTACAGCACAGTGAATGTTGGTACCATTCTGTACATCATGGTGAATGTTGCTAGCACAGAGCACGAAGCATGCACTATGTTTCTGTACAGAACAGTGAATGTTGGTACCATTCTGTACATCATGGTGAATGTTGCAAGCATTCTGTACAGAACAGTGAATGTTGGTACCATTCTGTACATCATGGTGAATGTTGCTAGCACAGAGCACGAAGCACGCACTACGTTTCTGTACAGCACAGTGAATGTTGGTACCACTCTGTACATCATGGTAAATGTTGCTAGCACAGAGCACGAAGCACACCCTACGTTTCTGTACAGCGAATGTTGTTACCATTCTGTACATCATGGTGAATGTTCCCAGTACAGAACACAATGCACACGCCCAGTTTCTGTACAGCCTGGTGAATGTTGCTAGCATGCTAGCATAGAATACAAAGCACACATCCAGTTTCTGTGAAACATGGTAAATGGTGCTAGCATTCTGTACATCACAGTGAATGTTGGTACCATTCTGTACATCATGGTGAATGTTGCTAGCACAGAGCACGAAGCACGCACTATGTTTCTGTACAGCACAGTGAATGTTGGTACCACTCTGTACATCATGGTAAATGTTGCTAGCACAGAGCACGAAGCACGCACTATGTTTCTGTACAGAACAGTGAATGTTGGTACCATTCTGTACATCATGGTGAATGTTGCTAGCATTCTGTACAGAACAGTGAATGTTGGTACCATTCTGTACATCATGGTGAATGTTGCTAGCACAGAGCACGAAGCACGCACTACGTTTCTGTACAGCACAGTGAATGTTGGTACCACTCTGTAATCATGGTAAATGTTGCTAGCACAGAGCACGAAGCACACCCTACGTTTCTGTACAGCACAGTGAATGTTGTTACCATTCTGTACATCATGGTGAATGTTCCCAGTACAGAACACAATGCACACGCCCAGTTTCTGTACAGCCTGGTGAATGTTGCTAGCATAGAACACAAATCACACATCCAGTTTCTGTGAAACATGGTAAATGTTGCTAGCATTCTGCACAGAACAGTGAATGTTGGTTCCATTCTGTACATCATGGTGAATGTTGCTAGCACAGAGCACGAAGCACGCACTATGTTTCTGTACAGAACAGTGAATGTTGGTACCATTCTGTACATCATGGTGAATGTTGCTAGCATTCTGTACAGAACAGTGAATGTTGGTACCATTCTGTACATCATGGTGAATGTTGCTAGCATTCTGTACAGAACAGTGAATGTTGGTACCATTCTGTACATCATGGTCAATGATGCTAGCATTCTGTACAGAACAGTGAAAGTTGGTACCATTCTGTACATCATGGTGAACGTTGCTAGCATTCTGTACAGAACAGTGAATGTTGGTACCACTCTGTACATCATGGTCAATATTGCTAGCTTTCTGTACAGCACAGTGAATGTTGGTACCATTCTGTACATCATGGTGAATGTTGCTAGCACAGAGCACGAAGCACGCACTATGTTTCTGTACAGAACAGTGAATGTTGGTACCATTCTGTACATCATGGTGAATGTTGCTAGCATTCTGTACAGAACAGTGAATGTTGGTACCATTCTGTACATCATGGTGAATGTTGCTAGCACAGAGCACGAAGCATGCACTACGTTTCTGTACAGCACAGTGAATGTTGGTACCATTCTGTACATCATGGTGAATGTTCCCAGTACAGAACACAATGCACACGCCCAGTTTCTGTACAGCCTGGTGAATGTTGCTAGCATAGAACACAAAGCACACATCCAGTTTCTGTGAAACATGGTAAATGTTGCTAGCATTCTGTACAGAACAGTGAATGTTGGTACCATTCTGTACATCATGGTGAATGTTGCTAGCACAGAGCACGAAGCACGCACTATGTTTCTGTACAGAACAGTGAATGTTGGTACCATTCTGTACATCATGGTGAATGTTGCAAGCATTCTGTACAGAACAGTGAATGTTGGTCCCATTCTGTACATCATGGTGAATGTTGCTAGCACAGAGCACGAAGCATGCACTACGTTTCTGTACAGCACAGTGAATGTTGGTACCACTCTGTACATCATGGTAAATGTTTCTAGCACAGAGCACGAAGCACACCCTACGTTTCTGTACAGCACAGTGAATGTTGTTACCATTCTGTACATCATGGTGAATGTTCCCAGTACAGAACACAGTGCACACGCCCAGTTTCTGTACAGCCTGGTGAATGTTGCTAGCATAGAACACAAAGCACACATTCAGTTTCTGTGAAACATGGTAAATGTTGCTAGCATTCTGTACAGCACAGTGAATGTTGGTACCATTCTGTACATCATGGTGAATGTTGCTAGCACAGAGCACGAAGCACGCACTATGTTTCTGTACAGCACAGTGAATGTTGGTACCACTCTGTACATCATGGTAAATGTTGCTAGCACAGAGCACGAAGCACGCACTATGTTTCTGTACAGAACAGTGAATGTTGGTACCATTCTGTACATCATGGTGAATGTTGCTAGCATTCTGTACAGAACAGTGAATGTTGGTACCATTCTGTACATCATGGTGAATGTTGCTAGCACAGAGCACGAAGCACGCACTATGTTTCTGTACAGCACAGTGAATGTTGGTACCACTCTGTACATCATGGTAAATGTTGCTAGCACAGAGCACGAAGCACACCCTACGTGTCTGTACAGCACAGTGAATGTTGTTACCATTCTGTACATCATGGTGAATGTTCCCAGTACAGAACACAATGCACACGCCCAGTTTCTGTACAGCCTGGTGAATGTTGCTAGCATAGAACACAAAGCACACATCCAGTTTCTGTGAAACATGGTAAATGTTGCTAGCATTCTGTACAGCACAGTGAATGTTGGTACCATTCTGTACATCATGGTGAATGTTGCTAGCACAGAGCACGAAGCACGCACTATGTTTCTGTACAGAACAGTGAATGTTGGTACCATTCTGTACATCATGGTGAATATTGCTAGCATTCTGTACAGAACAGTGAATGTTGGTACCATTCTGTACATCATGGTGAATGTTGCTAGCACAGAGCACGAAGCACGCACTACGTTTCTGTACAGCACAGTGAATGTTGGTACCACTCTGTACATCATGGTAAATGTTGCTAGCACAGAGCACGAAGCACACCCTACGTTTCTGTACAGCACAGTGAATGTTGTTACCATTCTGTACATCATGGTGAATGTTCCCAGTACAGAACACAATGCACACGCCCAGTTTCTGTACAGCCTGGTGAATGTTGCTAGCATAGAACACAAAGCACACATCCAGTTTCTGTGAAACATGGTAAATGTTGCTAGCATTCTGCACAGAACAGTGAATGTTGGTACCATTCTGTACATTATGGTGAATGTTGCTAGCACAGAGCACGAAGCACGCACTATGTTTCTGTACAGAACAGTGAATTTTGGTACCATTCTGTACATCATGGTGAATGTTGCTAGCATTCTGTACAGAACAGTGAATGTTGGTACCATTCTGTACATCATGGTGAATGTTGCTAGCATTCTGTACAGAACAGTGAATGTTGGTACCATTCTGTACATCATGGTCAATGATGCTAGCATTCTGTACAGAACAGTGAATGTTGGTACCATTCTGTACATCATGGTGAATGTTCCCAGTACAGAACACAATGCACACGCCCAGTTTCTGTACAGCCTGGTGAATGTTGCTAGCATAGAACACAAAGCACACATCCAGTTTCTGTGAAACATGGTAAATGTTGCTAGCATTCTGTACAGCACAGTGAATGTTGGTACCATTCTGTACATCATGGTGAATGTTGCTAGCACAAAGCACGAAGCACGCACTATGTTTCTGTACAGAACAGTGAATGTTGGTATCATTCTGTACATCATGGTGAATGTTGCTAGCATTCTGTACAGAACAGTGAATGTTGGTACCATTCTGTACATCATGGTGAATGTTGCTAGCACAGAGCACGAAGCACGCACTACGTTTCTGTACAGCACAGTGAATGTTGGTACCACTCTGTACATCATGGTAAATGTTGCTAGCACAGAGCACAAAGCACACCCTACGTTTCTGTACAGCACAGTGAATGTTGTTACCATTCTGTACATCATGGTGAATGTTCCCAGTACAGAACACAATGCACACGCCCAGTTTCTGTACAGCCTGGTGAATGTTGCTAGCATAGAACACAAATCACACATCCAGTTTCTGTGAAACATGGTAAATGTTGCTAGCATTCTGCACAGAACAGTGAATGTTGGTACCATTCTGTACATCATGGTGAATGTTGCTAGCACAGAGCACGAAGCACGCACTATGTTTCTGTACAGAACAGTGAATGTTGGTACCATTCTGTACATCATGGTGAATGTTGCTAGCATTCTGTACAGAACAGTGAATGTTGGTACCATTCTGTACATCATGGTGAATGTTGCTAGCATTCTGTACAGAACAGTGAATGTTGGTACCATTCTGTACATCATGGTCAATGATGCTAGCATTCTGTACAGAACAGTGAAAGTTGGTACCATTCTGTACATCATGGTGAATGTTGCTAGTATTCTGTACAGAACAGTGAATGTTGGTACCACTCTGTACATCATGGTCAATATTGCTAGCTTTCTGTACAGCACAGTGAATGTTGGTACCATTCTGTACATCATGGTGAATGTTGCTAGCACAGATCACGAAGCACGCACTATGTTTCTGTACAGAACAGTGAATGTTGGTACCATTCTGTACATCATGGTGAATGTTGCTAGCATTCTGTACAGAACAGTGAATGTTGGTACCATTCTGTACATCATGGTGAATGTTGCTAGCACAGAGCACGAAGCATGCACTACGTTTCTGTACAGCACAGTGAATGAATGAATGAATGAATATAAACTTTATTCGGATTGTTTACGATCCATAAAAGCATTACAATTACAATTTAAAAAGTCTTTCAAGGAGATCTAGTTTTAAAAGTTAAAAAAGCAGAAAATAAATTACGGTACTGTTTAAAGGTTTTTCCGATGTCTATAAATACATTTCAGAAAATTAAGGACATGATAACATGTGGCTTCGGTGTCCAAAAGCTGCAAACTTAACATGGCTGCTCTGCATTGTCTGAGACCCCAGGATTTTAAAAGGGTCAGTAGCCAGAGTTTACGGTGTTCCTGATAAAATTTACAAAATAGGACTGTGTGAATAGAAGATTGATTTGATGTCCCATCACATGGGCATGGGGGTGGATTTAAATCCCACACATTTGGCGTTGGAAAGGCCACCAGTTTATGAAATATGTTCAATCTAAATCTTATCAGGAGAAAACGTTCAAAGGTGCCAATGTCAAGTTTTAAATACGGCTGCATTGAAAGAGTAGCTTGGACCAGCGTAGCATGCTGCACCGACTGTTTTCCAGCTTCTGCCTGAAGTCTCATATTTGTCAGATGGTCCAACGCTCGCTTCTTTAAATTGTCGTTTGTGATTTCCCCGAGTTTTTCGGGATTACAATAATATTTTTCCAGTCCGAGATCGCCAAGAAAGGTCCGGATATAGGCCAGCCATTTGATTTTAAAAGCATAGTGCAGAGACATTGCATCCGCCAGTATTGTTTTTGTGACGTCGTTTGTGTCTGCCACCCAAATTCGTCGCCAGAGTAGAAGAGGTTGGATTTTGGCAAGATCTTCAATATATGATGCCCCTAATTCTAAGTGGCAGGCGTAAACGGAAGATGTTTTGGGGGCAGACAGGATAAATCTGAAGAACTTATTTTCTGCAGTTTGCAGAGAAGTAACGTCCGTGTATCCCCATAGTCCTGCTCCATATAGGGCTGTAGATTGGCACTTGGCTCTATATATGGTTAGCAGTTCTCTGGGTGGACGTTTTCCTAATTTTTGAGAAAACGACATCAAAGCTGCTAGAGCTCTTTTAAAACAATGCTTTCTAGCTTCTATTGCTGGTTTCCAGGAAAGTTTATTGTCTATCGTGACCCCCAGATAACAATAATCGTTTGTTGAGGCAATTTTTTGGCTGTCGAGGTAGATGGATGTTTGCTGTTTTTTCCCGACCCCAGCCTTCATTACGAAAGTTTTTTTCACATTTATGTGGAGGTCAAGAGTTTTCATATACCGGGAATATCTGTTTAGGGACCTTTGGAGTTCACGGGGAGTTTGTGCAAGGAGGACGGCGTCATCCGCATACAGCAGGGCGGGGATCGGGCGATGATTGGCCCTTGGGAGGTCACAGGCACCCTTTAGTAACTCAACCTCCAAGTTGTTGGTGTAGAGGGAGAAAAGAAAGGGTGCCAGGACGCATCCCTGTCTGACCCCCCGCTCTACTGTGAAAGTCTCCGTCAGTTCTCCCTTTGTCCCGAAGCGAACTCTTGCGGATGGATTGGAGTAGAGTTCCCTTAAAAAGTTCAAAAGTGGTTGGTCTACCCCGATCTGAGCTAGAAGGGACCACAATTTTGTGTGGGAGACGCAGTCAAAGGCCGCGGACAGATCTACGTAAGTCATATAAAGTTTTGCCTTCTTTGCGTGCACATATTTTCCGACAATTATTGATAGATTTAAGGCTTGCTCGACCGTGCCTAATCCTTTTCTGAATCCGAATTGGAGATCGGATAGGATACCTTTTTCTTCCGCCCAGTCCTGTAATCTTTCTAGTATCACTCTTCCTGCTATTTTCCCCAGTGAGTCCAACAGGGAGATTGGGCGATAGCAGGCGGGGTCCATACGATTACCTTTTTTAAAAATCGGGACCATTATAGATTTGGTCCAGGACTCTAAAATTCCTACTTTTGCCGTGGCGCTACAAACCCTTGTTAAAATTGGTGCCCAGAGGTCTATCTGGTATTTAAAAAAGTCTGCTGGGACGCCGTCCGGCCCTGGAGCCTTGCCTTTTTTGGTGGAGTTCAATGCCGCAAGAATTTCAGAAATTTCGAATTTAATATCTATTGGGTAAGGTGGGAGTATTTTTTCTCCTACTTCTAGCTCTAGATCGTAAGTTGGTTTTTGGAAGATGCTAGTGAAGTGTGATACCCAGGTTGCAGCATCTATGGCGACTTCGATTTTTGGGCCCGATTCGGCCGCCAGGAAAGGGGTTCTGATGATTCTCCAGAAGGCTGTTGAATTTTTTTCTTGAGCACTAGTATGGAGTTCGTGCCACAGCGCTTGCTTCAGTTCCTCTTTCCTCTTTTTCCTTATTTTTAGGTATTCGCTCCTGAGAATGGCTATTGCACTGAAGTCCCTATCATTTTTATTTAAGGCTAATTTTAGTCTTGTATGTGCCTTGGTGCACTCTTGATTGAACCATCCTGTGGTCCGCGATGAGTCAGTTTTTTGTTTTCTTGTAAGTAACAATTTTATTTTATCCATGATTTTGGCGAAGTTAGTTAAAAGCTCCATGTCGTTAGTATCTGGGTCCAAACAGGTTTCAATTTGTGGGTGAACTGACCTTATTAATTCTTTAGTGAGTTCTTCAGGGTTGATCCTCACCCACTTTATAGTATACCCATTTAGTTTGTCCACGTTGATGTTTTCCTGGGTCAGGGCATTTGCTATTATTGCTGGGGAGCATTTTTGATGAATTAATAAGACTTTCAGAGTTAGTATTGCGTGGTCACTCTGCGAATTCGGTAGCACTTCGAAGTTCTTTACTCTTGTTTGCAGAGAGGCTGATATGATTATAAAGTCTACCGTGGTTTGATGACCTCGTCCTATGTAGGTAGGTGCAAGTGAGTTTTCCCCATGTTCCGAGGTGTTTACTATCTGGAGATCCAGATCGGATAGGAGATCATTCATTTGCCTTCCCATTTTGGTGTGCGAAAAATGTGTGAGTAAGAGGCCATCTTCTGTTACCATGCCTGGGCATTTACTTCTTGGTTGGGTACAGGCGTGAAGATTAAAATCGCCTGCCCATACTATTGATGCCGGGCCTCCTACTCCTTGCTGCATTATAAGGGTGGTTAATGTTCCGTGGAGATTGGCCAAAACTCTCTCTAAGTCCAGTTCCCCCAGATTATTATAAAAGTTAATAATGATCATCGTCTCTCTTTTCTGAAAATAAAGACCTAGGATCTGCAGGTTTGGTGTCAATTCAATAACCTTTATTCTAACATTTTGAATAGTGTTAGCTAGGTAAATACACAGACCTCCCTTTGGTCTACCTAGGTGTCCCGACTGCGCGAGGGATGAGTACGTCTTGAACCCCTGCAGGTGATATTCTTGTAGTGACCATGTCTCCTGTATACATAGTGCTTGGTGATTGAGCGTATGATGCAGGATTGTCCCATCCTCTATTTTTGTCCTTAAACCAGCAATGTTCCATGAAATCAGGCTCAGGTTTGCTGAGCTGTCATCTGAGCTTTGTGTTCTTTTTAGTTTCACGGGGGCAGGTGGAATCTCTCGGTCTGGAGAGACTGATGGGAGATCAATGGTTTCCGTGCGGTCTGTATGGTTTTGGGAATATGCCTGTAATTGTGGTGGTCAATCGACGCCGTCCAGGGGACTATATCTGTTTGTTAAGTGGAGGCCGTTCCAACTGTCCCAGCGGGTAGGGTCGTTGTTCTTTAACCGATGGTCCTGTCCACTCCATTCATTCATGTCTCTATCTTGGCGATTTGGACCTAGTGATTTGAATGGGGGAAGCCATCCTTGCCGCGGCTGTTGCCATAAGTGGTTGTTATAGTGCGTAGATTGCTGAGGTTGCCACCATTGTTGGGTATTATGATGTGACCATGGAGGTGGGTTTACCGGGGGTGGGGTAACAAAAGGAGTGGTTTGGGGAAATGCAGCAGGTGGATGCCACTGAAAGGCTGGATACTGTAAGTTATGCAGGGGTCTAAACCTCTCTGAGTGGTGTTGGGGGTGGTAGATATTGTGGTCAGAGGGGTTTATAAAGTTGGGGTTTATTGGGTGTGCGAACGAGGAGAAATTTTGCCTTGTGGATGGAGGTAGGAAGTAAGAGAGAGGAAAGGGGTTTATTTGTGTGGCAGGTCCTCTATTGGACGAGTTACAAATGTAGTTTGCTGCCCCTATCTCCCTGAATTTGATACTGATGACATCCCCCGTGATTGTCTTCGTGCTTCTACCAACCCAATCTCCTCTACGTGCAGAGAAGATGTCGCCCCTGATGTGGGCGGGTAGTGGTCTGTGGATGTGGAGCCATTGGGCACATTTATTCCTCAGCTCTGCGAAGGTTTCTTTTACGCCCTCCTTCAGTGGGGGAACTGCTGTTAACACCACCACGAAGGGAGAAGCTTCCGGGGGTAAGTTGATTATTTTGGGCCGAGGTTGCTTGGTCTTCAGATCTGGTGGATTTTCTTGGGAGGGGGTCTCTGCTGTGATGGTGAGATTTCCTTTCGTTTGCCTGTTATTTGTTTTTGATTTTGCTTGAGCTTCTGGGCCTGTTTGGGTAGTGGTCGAAAGATCTACCGCGCCCAGGGTGTTTTTGGGGACATCCAGATTGGTCGCTTTTTTGTCTAGTGGATGAGGTACTGCCGCTTTTTTGGTTAGTGATAAGTTAGTCTTGTTTATTGTGCTGGTTACTTGTTTAGTGTTGGATGGTTTTTTTTGGGGTATTTCCTGTATGCCCTGCGTTGGGGCGAAACCATTCCTGCTTGATTTACAACTACATTTGGTGTTGATTAATGACGTGAGTCTGTCCAATTTTGAAATGAGTGGTTTAATCTGCGCTGTAATTTTTGCCTCAAGGTCGGATTTTAAGTCCATAACCATATTTTCCACCCAGCAGGGTATACCTGCCGAGGTATTAGGGGTTGGTGTAGTCAAATTATGGTTCTTTCCTTTTGTCTTTGGTTTTTCCTTGCTGGTTGGCATTGCCATGAGATTGGTGGAGACGATTTCCCTTATTTTTGTTGTATCTCGGATCGTTTCTGGGTCAGGTGGTACAGGATTATTAGCGTCACTCTGGTCTAATTTCTCGACCGATGATTGGCAGGCTTCTAGGTCTGGGGTTGCATCGAGATCGACGTATGATAAATCAGAGTCCGATTGGGTTACGGACAAATCGACAGAATTTGGAACAGTCAGCGTTGGAGCGGTATTTGTTGGTAGTGGCAATGAGCAATTGTTGGCTACCGGGTGAACGGGGGAATTTGCAGTTGCAAGTGAACCGAGCGATGATCGTTTTGCCTGCATGAGGTCCAAGGAGACTCTTTTCTCCAGTAAGATGATGCTTTTGTCAATGGTATCATTGACCCTGGATATAAAGAGATCTATTGGGCCGGTTACTTGTGTGACCAGAGCCACTTTCTTAGTAGCGCTTCTTGTTTTGGGACGCATCTTAAGTCCCAAAAATGTGCGTTTGGCTTCAAGAGGGGCTAGGGGGATCGTCGTAGGGCTCAGGGTGACAGGGCCGTGGCCGTCCTCTAACGGCCCTGTCTTTGCCCTGTCTTTGCCCTGTCTTCGCCCAAGCTGCGTCCCGCGCTGCGGGAGAGGGGTGTTGTTATGTGGGAGGCGTAAAGGGCGGGAGGCGGGCCCAGCAGGGAGAGCGGACCGGAAGCTCTTCCGTGGTCTTGCAGGGACTTCTGGGAAATGAAGTCCCCGCACGCTCGCAGCCCCGCTGGTCCCTCGCGCCCCTAACCGCCTTGCTGTCTTTGTGCTGGATTCCTCGCCTCTGGTCCTCTGGATGGTGCCTCTACCGACACCCACCGACGAAGCGGCACCCGCGGAGCGGGTGCGGCGAGAGGTGGGCTGGGAGGCTGGGAGGCTGGGAGGCTGGGAGGCTGGTACGCTGGGAGGCTGGTACGCTGTTTGTTCCGTTAAAGTGGAGTCCTTGCCGCTGGGTTGGGCTGCAGCGCTGTCCGGGTCCGAGGGAGGGGGCTGTAGGGGGCCCGGCCGCGGTTAGAGGGGTCACCGGCCTGTATCCCTCCTTTGTGGCTCTGACTGCAGCCTGCCTGCTCCGGTCACTTCCTGCCTTCCAAGATCTCAGACATATAGCTACGTGCTCACTGTAAACCAGGAGGCTACAGTAGTCCTGCCAGCAGCAGCGCAGCGGCTGCGATGCTCCTCTTGGCCCCCATGGCCTCCGGGTCCCTCCTCAGTGCTGTGGCCGCTCACAGCTCCCTCTACCGCACACGGAGGCTCCAAGGCGATGGTGAATGTTGCTAGCATTCTGTACAGAACAGTGAATGTTGGTACCATTCTGTACATCATGGTCAATGATGCTAGCATTCTGTACAGAACAGTGAATGTTGGTACCACTCTGTACATCATGGTCAATATTGCTCGCTTTCTGTACAGCACAGTGAATGTTGGTACCATTCTGCACATCATGGTAAATGTTGCTAGCACAGAGCACGAAGCACACCCTACGTTTCTGTACAGCACAGTGAATGTTGTTACCATTCTGTACATCATGGTGAATGTTCCCAGTACAGAACACAATGCACACGCCCAGTTTCTGTACAGCCTGGTGAATGTTGCTAGCATAGAACACAAAGCACACATCCAGTTTCTGTGAAACATGGTAAATGTTGCTAGCATTCTGCACAGAACAGTGAATGTTGGTACCATTCTGTACATCATGGTGAATGTTGCTAGCACAGAGCACGAAGCACGCACTATGTTTCTGTACAGAACAGTGAATGTTGGTATCATTCTGTACATCATGGTGAATGTTGCTAGCATTCTGTACAGAACAGTGAATGTTGGTACCATTCTGTACATCATGGTGAATGTTGCTAGCATTCTGTACAGAACAGTGAATGTTGGTACCATTCTGTACATCATGGTCAATGATGCTAGCATTCTGTACAGAACAGTGAATGTTGGTACCACTCTGTACATCATGGTCAATATTGCTCGCTTTCTGTACAGCACAGTGAATGTTGGTACCATTCTGCACATCATGGTGAATGTTGCTACCATAGAGTACGAAGCACGCCCTACGTTTCTGTACAGCACAGTGAATGTTGGTACCATTCTGTACATCATGGTGAATGTTCCCAGTACAGAACACAATGCACACGCCCAGTTTCTGTACAGCCTGGTGACTGTTGCTAGCATAGAACATAAAGCACACATCCGGTTTCACAGTTCCCAGAATAGATTTTAAGATCTATAATCAGAGTAGGCGTAAAGAAAACAGAAAATTACGCTAGCCATGGGTAACCCAACACTCAGGCTCCTAGGGAGATTATGGGTGTGTAATAAACTTTATGTGCAGGCCTTTTTATTACCTACAAAAAAAGGGTGCTTTGTTTAACCTCTGATTGTGGAAAAATGTGGAAACATATAATCTGCATTTAATGTTACATTTGCAGTTTTATCATGATTTGTGGTTGAAGTAACACAACTACCAATTAGTAGTATTACCACACAGGATTCGGGAAGCTCCATATAAGCAGAGTCAATAAAACATTTTTCTCATTGAGCCAAGTTGGTTAAACTCAACTCTCTGTAATTGTAAACTGCGCAAAATCACCCAAATGTTGCGGTTAAAAAAGCTCGCAGGTGCTTGCTGTCTAGGAGATATGCTGGCAAACATGTAACTTGGCTCAAGTTTGCACATTGGCCCGATTTTTGGGCTTATGTGGGTGTAGTTTGGCCTAGATGGGTTTCATTTCAACAAGCACTGGCAAAGCCAATAAACATGGCATTAATGTGCTATTGCTGCAAACTGAATGTTTACAGGTGTGTACATGTTACCAAATGAAGGGGAGGCCTATTGTCCTTCCCAGTGCATGTTCAGCTAGATTGTCCTGTGATACTGTGAGGCTTATTTACAAGCCCCTTGCACCGCCAGCACGTCACTTTTTACCATTTTAAAAGTGATGCACCAGCGGTACAAGAAGGCTTGTAAATAAGCCCCTGTGTTCATGTATTAAAGTCCGAGTTGTCACCTCACATTAACATCATCACAAGTAGCAGAGAGGGCGGGTACATTGCTCTCTCTCTTCTATAGCTTCCCACTTTCTGAGTATAGGGTCAGGAGAGGACTCTATGCATCATATCTCTAACATTGCATTAATTTATGTGAGTGTGTGTTGGTGCGGCCATGTGTTGATTCTATTGTGGCAGTCTGTACCACAGACCGTAGCATGGATGTGTGTTTTCTGGGCCAGTTTGTATGTCTTCTGATTACATGATTTTATTTTGCCATTTTCATATAGTGCAAACTCCACCCGAAGGTATTGGAGCCATTTACATGACCACCAGTTACATTAGACAAGGTCACATTCATGTTTTTTAGGCAAGCCCGGCAAGATCAAGTGATTTGTGCGGATGCCAGGACTCGAACCTGGTTCCCCAGTTTCAAAGTAGGCAACTCTGGTCATAACGCCACATCCTCTGCTGAATTCAAACACTACAGACAAGTGCAAGTATGTGATTGTACTTCATGGGTAATCTAATTGTCATGTACCTGAGCTGAACGTGCCTTTTCCACAGGAGCCGATGCTTGATCTCCACTCCTCCACTCCGCTACCGCGAGCTAGAGAGCTCGCGAGCAGCAGAGAGGGGGAAAGGGGAATTGGACAGAAAAGAGAGACTGCACTGCGTCTTCTTCCTGGACTGGACTCGGGACTTCTTCTTCCGATTCCTGCAACAAGAGTTACTTAGCAACAATACTTCTACTGTCTAAACTCAAAAAGGCATTAGCTTTTATCAACTATACCTGTCCTGACACAGTGGGTAGCTGCTCTCTGCTCTTGCTTAGTGGATACCTTCTAGTGGATTAGGAGTGGAACTGTTGAGTGGTAACGACTCCTGCAAATAGAAGCACATGTAATCCTTGTTTGCCTGAAATCCCTCAACCAACCCAAGAGGTCCTTCATTACCTGTCTACAAACTAGTAGGTTATTATCTTTTCATTTAAAGTTCTCACGTAAGTATTGCTGACAATTCTTTCTTCAGATTCAAAAGCGTTGCAAAAGAATGAAGCTTGAAAGTTCGTATTCATATATGTATATATATATATATTATATATGCACCGCTGCATCTACATTGGATCTCTCATGAAGTTCTTCACTAGTTCCTCTGAGTCTTCTTTCTTTGGTGTACTGCTCCTGCTACGAACTGTACTTAGATAGAAGTCTCGTTATAAGGATTCTCTCTCTCTCAGACGCTATAACTTCACCAGCAGGGAGATTGACTGGATTCTTTCTCAATATTAATAAAAGTCACAATTGCTTACAGTGGACGCTGGCTTCACGAGATTACAGGAAAGAAAGCACTTACTTCTGAGTTGAGTAAGTTCTAGTATTGCCTCTACCTCTTCCTTGACCGCAGAGGCGCCGAGGAACACGAAGAGGTCACGACCTCTTCACTCTCTTGCAGTCCCTTGCACTCGAACCTGCACCACATGAGGTGAGAAAGAAAATGCTAAGGACCCCAAGAACTGGAAACGGAACTTAGGGGAATTAGGTTATCTCCTAAGTGACTGGTGATTCTATGACTGTAAAACTGCGAAAAATTACGGAGCACTAGGAGACTCTGTCTCGTCACTGAAAATTTGACGGTTGAAGTGCGCCGTGCTCAGGACGCGTGCGCGCACTTCAAACCAGGGGAAAAACTACACCGCTGCACAACAGAGTAGAAAGGAAAGTAGATGACTAGCCAGCGGCCATCTTGAGGGGAGGGAACTAAGGACCTAAACGCTAAAGGATCGCAGAAAGGCAGTGAGCGATCTAACAGAAACACTTCTTCGCCTACCTACCCATCGCCAAGCCTGACTCCTGGGGTGTATATTGAACATCGGGAATCTAGTATCGCCCACTTCAGTCCTGACACTAATCTGTGTTCGTAAGCGGAAATCCAGGAATGAAAAGCACCTAAAGTTGGCTTCTACCTCATTTATGGTCATGAGGGCGCATTCCATTTAATCAATCAATCAATCAGGGGGTTTACAAAGCGCGCTACTCACCCGTGAGGGTCTCAAGATGCTGGGGTGGGGGGTGGGGAGAGGGGTGCAGCTCCGAGTCAGTTGAAGAGCCAGGTCTTGACGTTCTTCCTGAAGGTGTGCAGAGATGGGGAGCGTCTGATGCTGACTGGGAGCTTGTTCCAGGTCTTTGCTGTGATGTAGGAGAAAGCTCCCACGCCTGCTCTGGTTCTGCAGATGTGTGGAGTCTCTGCTAGGGCGAGGTCGGCGGAGCGGAGGTTCCTTTTGGTTACATGGAAGGAGACTCTATTGTTGAGGTATTTGGGTCTGATGTTGTGGAGGGATTTGTAGGCGTGGGTGAGTAGTTTGAAAGTTACTCTCTTCTTGATGGTGAGCCAGTGAAGGTCTCGTAGGTGCGGGGTCATGTGCTCGTGTCGTGGGGTTCCGTGGACAAGTCTGGCTGCTGTGTTCTGGATGTTTTGGAGCTTGTGTAGCAGGGTTTCGTTGATTCCGGCGTAGAGGGCCTTACCGTAGTCCAGTCTGCTAGTTACGAGTGCATGGGTGACGGTCTTTCTGCATCCGTGGGGGGTCCACTTGAAGGTCTTGCGGAGGATGCAGAGGGGGTTGAAGCAGGTCGAGGCGACGGCGTTGATCTGGCGGGTCATGGTGAGGGAGGTGTCTAGGATGACGCTGAAGTTCCGAGCGTGGCCCAGAGCAGGCTTTGTGACTGCCTATTAATGGATGGCTTGATTGTTAATCTCTCTTCCCTGTTCTTCATTGGATGTCTTTCCTCCCTGCCCAGTGTTTGTGAGGAGCTTGTTTACTCTTGCTTTTGATTGGCTAGGGTTTATCTTATCCCTTCACTGTTGATGTTTACTTATTTATAGTTTGGTTGTTCTTTATATAATACAATTGACTTCACCACCTGCTTAACTGGGAGTGTTTGGCACTAAAAAGTGTCTCTGCCCCTGGGTCCAGGGGGCCTGGTGACAAAAGTCATGAATGAGCTTACAAGATGACTCCATGTCATCACTGAGGTGGCATGCCGGTCCAGGGTTTTAGTTTAATAAACTATAGCTTTATGTGGGGGTGTCCTATTTCTCTTCACTTTATCCACTTGAACTAACACATCAGAAAACTGATTTCCAAAAGAAAATCCCACGACTGCAGCATTTGGAACTTAATGAAATTAGTTTTTCTGGTAACCCAAGTCATGAAGGAACTACACTTACCAGACTGTATGAAAAGATTCTTCATTGATTGTCTGCAAGAGCAGTACAATGAGATGTAAAAAGTTTTTTAAGGAGGGATAATGTTTGCAAGATTTTTGATTGTGTGTCTCAGAAGGCTGTGGCAGGTGTGCCTAAGTGCAAGTGTCATTATCCAGCAGGCCTGCCCTTCATTTAATCAACCACAGGAGGATAAAAGGCTTACAGGCACATGCATCAAACCTTTTTGCGATCGCAAACGGTGCGAATCGCAAAAATTGGCCGTTTGCGATCGCAAAATACCGTGTAGAAATGCATCAACTGGATATTTGCGAATACCCAACTTTTCGCAAAAATAAGGAATCGCAAAAAAATCTGCGATTAAAATTGCGAGTCGGTAGTAGCGTCTTCCAAATTGCGATTCGCAAACAAAGAATCGCAAAATGAATGCATGAAAAATCACAAATTGCGATTTCCATGAAAATCGCAATTTTGCGAGAGCAAAATAAGAAGGATTCCAACCAGGTGGTAATCATGAGTGCTAATCAGAGACAGCTGAAAACCCATTTAAACACAGCCAGAATGAGCTAGCACTTTTCACAATGGCAGGGATTTACCTGATGGCGAGGAGGATGAGGCTGCAGGCTGCCGGACAGAGACGGAGGCGAATAAATGAGCGCATTTTCAGAGTCCGCATAACTTTGCTAGGACAGCAAGAGGATGAGATATACGATAAGTATAGGCTCAATACAGCAATGATCCATGGTCTAATCAATGAATTGGACCCCATTCTGCAACGACAGACACGTAGGACCAATGCTATCCCAACGCATGTGCAGGTCCTATGTTGCCTACACCTACTGGCATCAGGCAGTTTTCAGGGGGTCATTGCTGTAGCGGGAGGTGTGTCACAAAGCGCACTTTCAAGAATATTCAAAGCATTCCTTGATGCCATGATGGCCTTCATCGGGTCTCACATCAAGTTCCCTACCACCGCGCTTGACCTTGCAAAAACAAAACAGGAGTTCTACCAGATAGCTCGCTTCCCACATGTTTTGGGTTGTATTGATTGCACCCACGTGGCAATATGTCCCCCTGCAGCACAGGAATATTTATATAGAAATAGGAAATGTTACCATTCCCTCAATATTCAGGTTGTTTGCAATGCCAAAAACATCATCACTGACATAGTTGCGCAATTTCCCGGGAGTGCACATGATTCTTATATTTTCAGGCAAAGTGGCATACACACCCGTCTTGTCAGGGGAGAATTTGGAGAGGGACATCTGCTTGGTAAATATGTGTAATTGTTTCTCACTGTCATTGTACGTATGTCAATGTCAAACTGCCACTGACCCTTTCCTTCCTTACATGTAGGTGACAGCGCATACGCCTTGCGTAATTACCTCATGACTCCTTACCTCAATCCCACAACTGCCAATCAACAGAGGTACAATGCAGCACATATTTCAACAAGGAACATCATAGAGCGCACATTTGACCTGCTGAAGAGCCGATTCAGATGTCTACATAAGACCGGTGGAGCACTGCAGTACAACCCTGAACAATGCTGCAAGATAGTAGCAGCATGTGCTATGCTGCACAATATTGCGACAAAGGGAGGAATGGAAATCGAGGTGTCTGACAGCGATTCGGAGGATGGGAACCAGCAAGTGCCACACCACCATGCAGCACAAGGGGCAAACGCAGCAGAAGGGCGTAGGAGAAGATTGGACATCACACAAAATTATTTCTGAGGTGAGTACTGATGACACAGAAACGTTATCTTGCAATCAAAGTAATCTTTAATTAAATAAAAATGTCATGAGTGTTGAAGCACACTTTTAATCTGACCAGTGTAATGGACATAAGTGGTTTGCAAATGAAAATGTACTTGTAAGTCAGTAAAAAGTCAGATCCCAACAATGGTTACGTCACCATGGTGGAATGTACTTGTACATGCCAGTCTAGCGCTTTCTACCACGAACACCCAGACGCCTGTCAGAGCCAGCATGGTCATCCCCAATGTTGGAAGCGGCTGTGGTACTGCTGCGTGTGTTGCGTCTTCCTGCAGTGCCGACTGGAATTGCCAAACTACTTAGGCTTGAGGCACCCTCACTACCCTCTTCCGGCGTGGAAATGTTTGACGCAATTGTGGAAGCATTAAGCAATTCTACTGCATTGGTCACCTGGTCCAGTGCTTTAGCCACATCCCCGCTCCAATGGCACATTTCAGTTTGCATGGTCACATGGTCGTGCCAGCAGTGCAGTTGTCGTGGCCAGCCTATTGTTTGATTTCGCAAACAGTTTGAGGTGCTGCATTAGTTCACAATGCTGTCTCTTCTGGGATACATTTTCCTCCTGCATCACCTTGCTCAGTTGCTGCACACTTTCAGTTAGTACTGCTATGTTGCTTGCCATCTTGCCTATTTGGAATTGCACTGCACGTGTGTTTTTTGTCTGTAGGCGCTGCATACGGAGCATCTGTCCCTCAAGACCACCCCAGACATCAATTGGTTGCTCCTCCTGCTGTGTCCTGAGTGCTCTCCCTCTTCTACGCCGGACTCTGATATTGGTTCTGGGGACCTGTGGTTGTGGTTGTTGGATGGAAGTGGGCTGTCCATGGCTGGCACCTGGTGTTGCATCAGGCTCATCATCACACTCCATGGTGACTAGGGATGGGACAGTTGCCCTGCGTGAGTTTGTGGCACGTGATGGATTTATTTGCACCACGGGTGTGTCCATATGTTAACCTGTGCTGGTGTCCTGCATGTCTGGGGAATCGCTATCCACAGCTTCTACACGTTGAGCATCTGTGAGGTGAAACAGTGCAAAACTGCATTATTTAATGTCTGTGATCAAAATGTCACAGTAATACATTTTTGACTTTGTTAATGAATTTATAATCTATTAACCCCTTGTGTGCCACGCCCTTTCCCCGCCCTGTGCCGGCCGTTACATTAGCGGGCGGGGTTTATGACGAGCTGGACTCGTCATGGGCACAGCGCAACCGCGGCCCATGACGAGTCCAGCTCGTCATGGGCACACAAGGGGTTAAACTATTTTGGGTTGTTCCTCTGAGATTTGTCATTGTAACTGCTTGACCTGACTACATCTCCCATAATGCACCTCCCCTAATGAATATATTGTGTACTGGATGTTCAAAGTGTGCACTTGGGCTGTACTGTGGTCATGTTCTACCTTTAAATTTTGGAATAATGGTAACATGCATTCATCTTACCTTCAGATGTGTTTGCTGCTCCGGACGTGTCAAGCTGGGTCACACCTACAACAGCTTCTGGCTGGATGGTGGATTCCACCAAGTCCTCCATGGGAGTGTTCCCAGTGTCTGTTGGTGTTCCCCCTCCTGTCTTTTTAGCCTCCTTGAGCCGGTCAGCAATGCGCACCTTAGCCCGACTGCGCAAGTCGTACCATCGTTTTTTCAGCTCTTCAATGGTGCGGTGTGTCACCCCAATGGCATTGACCCTGTTTTGGATCCGGAGCCAGATTTTCCTTTTCTCCTGCTCTGCCACTTTTAATGATGCCTTTCCAAACAGCTTATCATGGCTGTGGACTACTCCCTCAATGAGGGTGTCAATTTCTTTTTCTGCAAACTTTATTTTGCGCTTCCTGCCTGTTTGGCTCTCCTCTGCTGTTTGTGAGGCTTCCATTTGGTTGAGGAAGTTTTTCTAATGTCTCTGTCCCACTCCTGTTCAGCTCTCAGAGCCAGCTCCCTCCTCTCCCTGAGACTGTACACTGGAAATGAGGCTGGAGCTGCTCACTTCCTGGTTGTGATGTCATCAGGATGCATCAAAATGCGACTTCGGTAATTGCGATTTCGCAAATAGCGAAATCGCTATTAGCGAGTTCGCAATTACCGGACTCGCTATTATATTTGCGATTTTTAGCGATTCTTTATTTTCTCGCAATTTTTTAGGTGCATCGCGTTTTGCGAGTCTTTATTTGCGATTCCTTAAAAATCGCAATTAGGAACTCGCAATTTTTCTATTTGATGCATGTGCCTGTAAGTCTTTCACTAGGATACGAGCCAGGGAAAGTCGTTTTACAGAAAGATCACTGTAGCTGACGTATTACTCTACTCAGCTATCATAAGATACCAAAAAGGAATTAAATGCAAGGAGTAATATCTGTTGAGAATTCAAAGTAATTTACCAAGAAACTTCGGAAGAACATGTACAAAAGTGAGTAATGTAGGATTCAAGTGCTGGTGCACAGTGGTGGATCAAGGAGGGAGGGGTGTGTAGAAGGTGGAAAACAAAGTTCCTACTTCTTAAAGGCCCAAATAAATGAGTAAAAAAAAACTGAACGATTATCTAGTTTTTCTTTTCTCCAAATCTGTTTATTAAACTTTGGCACACATTCAGCAGATGTTAAATATAACCAGAGTTATGCCAGTAATCCGGATAAGATTTACATTACATTTTCAATGCAAACCATCAGTGGCCCATAGCAATTCTTTGCCATTTTCCTCCATATTGTTCCCTTCGCAGCGGATTTCTCCCATTCGACTGGAGGGCGGAACGCATATACTGCTCCTGTGGGCATTCTGTTTGCCCCACACCTGATCCCACCTCCGTGGGCAGCGCCTGCTTTAGTAGACAACCCTTTCTGCTAACATGCACCAGTCCATGTCTCGTTCCCATTCCCCTATCGTTGGCGTCTCCATCGCCCCCCATCTCATGGCAATGTTTTGTTTCGGAATTGTCAGTCGCAAGGAGCCCCAGAGCTGCTCAGGTGTGTTGCTTCCCACTCTTTGAGGTGACATAGTTTAGGCATAGTGTTAGAAATGGGGGTGTCTAGTTTGCAATGGTTTGCACATTTGTCCAAGTAGAGACCCTTGATTCGAGTCAGGGTAAGGGAGTTATGCCCTTAGACAACCCCTGCTGACCCCCTTGGTAGCTTGGCACGAGCTGACAGGCTTATCTCAGAGGCAGTGTGTAAAGCAGTTGTGCACCCATACAGTAATACATTGAAAACTCTACAAATGGACCCCACACCTGTTTAGAAAAATAGGCAATCTTTATCTAAACAAAACAACACCAAAAGGATAAAAATGCATCATACATATATCAAGATATCATCAAAAATAGGTTATTCACCAAAATAAAGCTTGTAGCAAAAAATAGCTCCACCTAGGGCTATTATGACAATGTGACAGATGAAAATCCCAAATTACAGCGCCGACCGCAAGGTGCACGGCATCGGGCCCGAAGTCACACGACCCCCAAAGTACAGTACCTTGGTAAACGATGAAAACAAAGATGGTGCACTTTGTTGGGGAGGTGATGCTTCATTGGCGCCGGATGGCATAGATTCCTTACGACCACATGCCGATGCTGGGGAGGTGAGGCGTCAGTTCGTTACTATTGCCGGGGAGGTGAAGTCATGGTGGAATTGAGGCGTTCCAAACAACGATGCAGGGTCGATGGATTTGGGAGGTCACCCACATCAGGTATCGGCTCTGCGATGATGAAGCATGGGCATCAGTGAGGTTGGGGCTGTGGTGCGAGTCGGTGAGGTGCGTCGTGAGCATCACAAGTGGTGCCCTCGGCTCAGGTGCAGGCAGCAGCCTCGGTGACAGCATCAGAGTTGGTATGGTGTGGTGTCGGTAAGTGTTGGGGCTGCGGTGTACATTCAGGGCAGTGCATCATCCACTTCACGAGCAGTGCCCAAGGCTTTGTTGCAGGTCGCGGCATGGCTCACTGGCGTTGGTGTTGCTATTTCTCTCTGTGGCAGCTGAAGCAGCAGTTCCAGGTGCAGGAGGACAGAGGTAATGAAGTCTGTGTGTCCCTGAGACTTCAGAAACAGAGGCAGGCTCTACACCAAGCCCTGGGAGATCTTCTTCAAGCAGGATACACAGCACACAGTAAAGTCTTTATTCTCTCCTTGGCAGAAACAGCTACTGCAGGCCAACCCCACACAGCAAAGGGGCAGCACTTCTCCTTCAGTTTGCTCAGCGCTTCTCCTTGGCAGAGGTTCCTCTTGAGCCCAGAAGCAATCTAAATTCCAGGGGTCTGGGCCCCAATATTTATACTCTTTGTTCTCTTGTGGCAGAGGCTCTGTGCTCAGTACATACCAGTTCTGTCCTCTCTGGTCCAGCTTCCTGGCAGGAGGTGGAGACAGCATTGTCCAAGGCAGACCAGGCCTATTCAGGTGCAGGAAAGCCTCCTCCCACCACCCAAGCGGGAGCTCACGTCTATTCAGCCCAACCCTGACTCATCCAGGAAAGGCAGGACACACCTCAACCCCCCAGTGGTTGTCTGAAGAGAATGCACATCTCCAGCCCCTGTCACTTCAAAGCCAGACAGTCAATCCACAAACCAGCAGAGGCACACAGGATGGCTAAGCAAGAAAATACCCACTTTCCAAAAGTGGTATTTTCAAACACACAATAAAAAATAATCTTTACTAAAAGATGCATTTTTATATTACGATTTCAGGCATACTAAACTCTATCTTTCTACCTTGTCCCAATAGGAAGTTATACTTATAAGATGTTATAACTTCCATTCCATCCTATGGGACAGATAGCCTTTCCATAGTGAAAAACTAAATACACTGTATTTCACTATCAGGACATGTCACACACACTAGTACATGTCCTACCTTTCACATACACTGCACCCTGCCCACAAGGGTACCATGGGCCTACGTTAGGGGTGACTCACATGTAATAAAGGGGGAGGTTATGGCCTGGTAAGTGGGTGCACTTGCCAGGTCGACATGGCAGTAGAGACTGTGTGCAGACACTGCAGTGGCCGGTCTGAGACCGCTTTGAAAGGCTGATTGAGTGGTTGGCACAATCAGTGCTGCAGGCCCACTAGCAGCATTTGGCTTACAGGCTCTGGGCACACACTGTACTAGGGAATTAGTCGTAAGTCAAACAAGCCAATCATGGAAACACCAATCCATATGCAAAATTTACATAGGGAGCACTAAAAGACAGGGGAAACCACGGCAAGGATGCCAAGTCTAACACCTGGATCTTTGGGATCCCAGCAATTCTACGTGCTCTAGGCACTGTGTCTAGTTAAGTCATGGTTGTTATGCTACTTTCTTAGTATATGGTTCGGTCTCCCCCTGGAGCCCATTATGTATTGTGCTATTTACTGGCGTTATAGTGATTTAATATTGTGTGCTTTGTGCTCTAATCTCATAAAGAGATTAGTAGAGAGTGTTTAGTAATACATACAGATTTTTTATAATAACACTGGTGTGGTTCTCCTTTCATTTGGTCATTCAGGAGGTTATGATCTGGTAAAACAAGCTGCTTTACATTCCTTCGAGACTTAGCCTGAAGGCTGCTCTCCATAGCTACTACTAGGATAGCTTTCAATAAAAGTTGTCTTTAACCTAATCATCAATAAGGGTCGTTTGGACTAGTGCAAGGTGCCCACTTTAATTAGCGGACAGCATATACCAGGCCAACTTCTCA
Organism: Triturus cristatus; assembly: GCF_964204655.1. Taxonomy (NCBI): domain Eukaryota; kingdom Metazoa; phylum Chordata; class Amphibia; order Caudata; family Salamandridae; genus Triturus; species Triturus cristatus. Next base: position 1,057,791,388 of record NC_140593.1, on the reverse strand, counting down.
CAGAGAGTTCTTGTTTTTTTAGTTTTTCCAGTTGAATAAATATGCTCTTTAAGCCCTCAGAGTGATGATTATTTCTCTGTACATGTGTCTGGGTGTTGGTATCAGATGTATTGCTGAAACATACCTTAGCCAGCTCTTCCCTCTCATCATCAAAATGTGACATGTTCTAATTACTGTCCACCTGTATAGAGGAAACAGGTGCTGGAAAAAACACTGTTTGCACTCTGTATAGTTTCTAAAAGATCAAATGGGTGCTCAGACCCTGGGCCAACCGTCTTAAAAAGACCCACACAAGCATAAATATTTCATTTTAAATTGAGTCACTAAAAGGGTAATATAAGTTCATACGTTCATACCAAACAGAACAAGAAACAACATTGTTGTATTTTACAAGACAAGACAACACAGTTTAAAAAGTCCCCTTTTTAAAGATGTATTGTTTATTTTTCTTGTTTCATGTGAAGCAAGCACCACAGTCAACACATTTCATCCTGCAAACACAGAGACTTCTTGAGGGCTGATATAAAACATGACAGACAATGCTTGAAATTAACAGTCAACGTAGGACAATATAAAAGTTAAAAACACAAAGCACTAAATGATATAGGTAACCTAAAATTATGTTTTTCAATTCTAAAAACAATCTTACAAAAAAACTCACAAGAAACACCATTTAGCTGAGACAAATATTCCTAAAATGCAAGATAGCACTTGTGTCTCAAAGCTACTAATGATAGTGAACAATTGCCGTGTTTCATTTATTCTACATTCTATTATAATAATCCCAAAACAACTTAAAGACAAGAATAATCATTTATGAGTTTATCTATGGTGTTTTTTTTGCCAGATTGGTTTTAGAATTGTGAAACATAATTTTAGGGTTATCTATATCACTTAGTGTTTTGTGTTTTTAACTGTTATATTGTCCTATGTTGAGTGTTAATTTTATTGCCTGTCATGTTTTATAACAGCCCTTAAGATGTCCCTGTGTTTGTGGGACAAAACACGGTGGCTGTGGTTGTTGCTTCACATGAAACAAGAAACACAAAGAATACGTTTTTAAAAATATGACAATTTAAATTGTGTTGCCTTGTACAATACAACAATGTTGTTTGTTTTTCTCATATTTGGTATGAACATATGAGCTTATATTACCCTGTTCGTGATTCAATTAAAATTAATAATTTGTGCTTTAGGTGTGATTCTTGCACCAATAATTTATAATAATACGGCACCTGACAAGACACATCAAGCACTGACAAAGTTAATCAGTCTCGGCTATGCGAGAGCTATTGGCTTAGTCATTGTGTTTCAGCATTGCATGGTCAGATGGTCAGTGTTCCCCAGGTAGATGCAGCATCCAAAGGCCCGCAGCTGATGCGCAGTTACTCCTTTGGGTATCCATGGACATGCATGAAAAAGGTATCCCAAATCAAATTTACCATTTGATAGAGTGGAAAACACAATATAAAATGTGTCCATTCCCCTTAACAAGTGCTGCCAAATTTACCTAGTAAAATCATGATACTTATTTTGTTCACCTTTCAAGAACAGAAGGTACTCTCTGCGTTAGTGCAATTCATTCTTGTGACTTGCATGTTACACATACAAGCCTGCTGCAGGCACTCAACCCACTGAGCTATCCGACTGCCTAGACGTATCACAGCCAACAATCATCAAAATGCAGAGATCACTGAATGCGTAGATTCAAATTCTGGAGTCCTTTATTAAATCTATTCCCTCTTCTTACTACATGGTGGTTTGTGGGTCACTGTTGTATTTATCTGGTTTGACATAAACATGGTATAGTCTGACCATACCTCCCTTCCAGTCAGTGAATTGGATTGACAACGACCACCTAGATGTCCAAGCCATTGCAAGAATGCTGTGACCCAGCTCATTAGGCCACTGTACTGTTATCACTGGGTCATGTGGCCGGATCCTGGCAGGGCCAACTCGGCCTATGAACATTCTGAGGTTGATAAAATGAATCCTGTTAATTTGTGTAACAGTAACAAAGGCTCTCAGTAGTTAGATATGTCACCCTTAAAGTGTTATGTAAAAGTATTGTATTATTTTTTACTACTATTGTTATTATGGTTCGCATGGGGCTTCCAGACTATGCACATGCAAAGTGACCCTTTGGTGCCCCTGGTAGGTTGCAGTTTCAAAACCTGAGTAATTTCAATTTACTTCAGTGCTGGCATCAACATGTACCAAACCTACATCTCAAAGACGGGTTGCTGTCTGTTGAAAACACCTTTGTTTATTTTATCTTGCAATAAGCCTTTTACTGATCATTTGCATTTAACCAGTAATTCTGCAACATAACAAACTTTGTGCTTGCATATGTACTGTGCGCTGTATTCTAAACCACAAAACTCTTACTATGTATATGCACTCCAGCACCTAAGAGTGCAGTTGGTCGCTTGTGGCGCTTTACAATGACCATCCAGTGAATAGAAACAAGCCCTTACCGCAGCCCTTTTTATTGGTAACCAGCAAACCCATAATTTTTGTGTTCCTGTTTTTTGTATGTAACTACCTCAGGGGTGGGGAGGGGGTTGAAAATGATTGAGTGATGGGCAGCAGAAACAAAGCAGTCACATGACCTTGCAAGGCAATGGAGACCATGGAAGGGATTGCTGATGTACTGTGAGCTGTATTCTAAAATACAAAACGCTTACTACACAAATGTACTCCAACACCTAGGGAGTGCAGTTGGTGGCATGTGGCTCTTTACGTTGACCATCCAGCGAATTGAAACAAGCCCTTCTTGCAGCCAATTTTATTAGTAACAAGCGAGCCGGTTATGACATGTTCCTGTTTTTTGTAACGACCTCATGAGTAGGGAGGGGGGTGAGAATGAGTGAGTGAAGGGCAGCTGAAACAAAGCGGTCATGTGACCTTGCATGGCAGTGGAGACCATGGAGGGGATTGTTGATTTTTTCATTCTCCCCATGGAGGATCTGCTGGTAATGAAGATGATTTACAGGCCTGCTTACAGAAATGGTGCGGCGCTTGGAGCACATGAAAACATAAACACTCCTGAGGTAGGCTCTTGAACAAAGAAAAAAGAAGTTAGCAAAATGGTCATTAAATGGGAGAAGTGGATAGATAGTAGTGACTGGTCCATGCCCTCTGAGAGGGCGAAACATAGTAAGAAGCATGATGTATGCATGTAATAGACAAAAAGGAAAGTGGGCTGAAGACCAAAAAGTATATACAATATGTCTCTTTCAAGACAGCAGATGCGCTGTCTGGAGCCAAGACCTGAAGTCAGCCAGTGACCTTTATGCCCCCCTAACCAAATTCCCCCCCACTAGACATCACAATTCCCACAGGTGGTTTTCTGTTGACCTCAAGCAACAGAAAACAAAAACCCGCCAGCTGGAACGTATCTGGAGACGTGATTATTCCAACGTAGCCAGGCAGTCCTACATGACTGCACGTAGGGAATATAAATCGGCCATCATTGCAGCAAAAACAGAACACTTCTCTATCAGGATTTCGTCCGCAGCAAATAAATCAAAAGAGGTGTTCAAAGTAATGAACGAACTCACTACCAATGACAGAATTCTCCCAGCCCAAACCCCTACGCAAGAAGCTTGTGACACCCTTAATCTCTATTTTTTGGAAAAGATTGAAAAAATTAAAAACTCTATACCTTCCCTACCCCAGTCACTCACACCGAACTTTCCCTTTGACAACTCCCTCACGTTTTCTACCTTCCCTACCTTGGACGCACTCTCATTGGCGGAACTCGCCATCCGTGTGAAATCTGGCTCTCCCAACGACAGCTGTCCACCCTCTGTATTGCGGAGTATCTGTCTCAGCTTACCTGACTGTGTTTTACCCCTGCTAAATGGCTCGCTCAACAGAGGCATTGTCCCCAGCCCTTTTAAGGAGGCTACCCTCCTGCCCCTCCTTAAGAAACCCGGTGCTGATTCTGCACAACCGTCGAACTATCGTCCCATTTCCCTTCTCCCCTATTTTTCAAAACTTTTGGAGGCTCATGTTACTTGCTGCCTTTCCAACTTTATTGAATCTTCTGGTTATCTTGAGCCTAACCAGGCCGGCTTCAGGCCTGCCCACTCTACTGAGGCTGTCATCTTGGCAGTCTTGGAGACACTTAGGAGGAACGCAGATGCAGGAGTCTCTCAAGCCCTTGTACTTCTGGATTTGTCCGCCGCATTCGACACGGTGGACCATGACATCCTTCTCCACCGTGTCAGGCATGCGGGCATCCAGGGCTCCGCACTTAAGTGGGTTGAGTCCTTTCTGACTGGCAGAACTCAGGCCGTCCGCTTAGGCCCTTACACTGCAACCAAAACGCCCGTGGTCTGCGGAGTCCCTCAGGGCTCCTCCCTCTCACCGCTCTTGTTTAATTTATACCTCAGGCCCTTGATTCAATCCCTCCAGAAATGGGACGCAGTTGTCTACAACTACGCCGATGATCTTCCGATCATCTTCTCCCTTAATTCCCCTCACGACATCAAAACATTTCATTCCGTGATGATTCATATTCAATCCTGGATGAACCAGAATCAATTGAAGCTAAATCCCGGAAAAACTGAGCTTCTCCTCCCTGGACTCAGTCACATCCACTGGGGCCCACAGTTCTGGCCCTCGGAGCTTGGTCTCCCTCCAGCCCCGGTCAAATCAGTGAAGAGCCTGGGAGTGATTATTGACTCCGAATTATCCCTTAAAAATCAAGTGGGTGCGGTCATTTCATCATGCATGTATCAGCTTCGGAAGATTCGTAAAGTTCGTCATCTACTTCCACCTGCCGCACTCACCCAAGTCGTCATTTCACTTGTGCTTTCCCGGCTGGACTTCTCGAACTCCCTCTATTATGGCCTCCCACAATCTCTGTTATATCGCCTTCAGATAGTTCAGAATCAAGCGGCCCGACTCATTCACAAAACCCCCAGATGGCAATCGGCCAAACCTTTACTTCATAAATTACACTGGCTACCAATAGGCCAGAGAGCAGCCTTTAAGGTGGCCTGCCTCACATTTAAAGCTCTCCATTGCCCCGGCCCCGCGTTCCTCAAATCCTTAATCATCCCTCATCACCCAATACGCAACCTTCGATCTGCTTATCGCCACCTACTTGTCACCTCCAAAACTAAAACAAAGAAATTCGGTGGTCGCCGCTTCTCTCACTTGGCTCCCAGTCTCTGGAACCCTCTTCCTCTTCTCATCAAATCCACTCCCTCCCTCTTGAACTTTAGGAAGTTATTAAAAACTCACCTTTTCCCTCTTTGAGTCTAACCTATGCGACTCTCGCCTTTTTCGTCCCTCACTCTCTCTGTCTTAACAGCCCCAGGAAGCCTTTGGTGTCAGCGCGCTTTACAAGTCACACTTAAGATAAGATAAGATAAGATAAGACCTAAAAAGGAGCACCTTCCAACACAATAAACATGATGCTAGTATACGAGACCTTGAAATGTGAAGATGTATTAATGAATGATTGAAATATTTACACAGAAGGGCATCCTAGTGCTAAGATGAAAAGCAAAGACAGCCATGAGTTAAGGCGAGAATATCCTATCCAGTTATTCACCTTTTTCTGAAAAAGCTAAGATTTGGATTATAGTGGAGCTACTAAGAGGGGTTCCAGATTGTGGCCGCCAGATAGGAGATATAGGACCCAATCACAAAACATTTTTGAGTGGCGCTATTTCATGACTTGTTGGTAAGTTAAGGCACAGCTTGGTGCAAATTACTTTTACCACCATAGTATGAATCAGGTTTCTGAAGTTGGTAATCTGCGGTAAAGAGTGTTTGTACAAATTGTTCTGTTGCCTTCTGTTTGGACTGTTTTGCTATGTTGTGCCCTATTAGGATTTAATTGTGCTGTCTTGTTGTGTATGTTATTGTGTATTGTTCTGTTGCTTACTTCAGATATCAACAAATGCCATTACGTTTTCTGCCAAGTAAACACAACAAGATGATGGACAGAGTGCTGACATTTTTCAACCTCTGACCAGTCAAGAAATCTAGGTTTAATCCATATTTCTTTTGCTCACTATGCCACTCTAGTTTGGACCCAGCCATATGCAGATCAGTCTTGACCCTGCTCCTCATTGGAACAGTCCAGCCCTAACTGTCACGCCACCTCCTCCCTTGAGCGGAACCAAGCATTCTGTGACCGGTTTCGGGGTATCACCCCTCATCAGAAAGGCAAGCTTGAATCCAGTGACACAGTGAGCAAGGGACCCACATCTGGGCTTACCCATAGCCACATAGGGTGAACATAGCAAACACAACAAGAAGATGGATGGGGTGCTGAAACTTTTCAACCACTCACCCCCAATCAAGAGATCTGGGTTTAATTAATTGCTCTTTTGCTCACTATGCCACCCCTGTTTGGACCCAGCCATATGAAAATCAGTCTTGACCCTGCTCCTCATGGGAACAGTGCAGCCCAAGCTGCCAGGCCAGGTCCTCCCTGAAAGGAAACAAGCATCTTGGGGCCGGTTTCAAGGTATCAGCCTTCTTCAGCCAGGCTAGCTTGAATAAAGTGGCACAGCAAGCAAGGGACCCACGTCTGGGCTTACCCTTGGCCACTTAGGGAAAACATCGCAAACACAAGATGATGGACGGAGTGTTGAACCTTTTCAACCACTCACCCTCAGTCAAGAGATCTGGGTTTAATCCATCCCTCTTTTGTTCACTCTATCATTGCAGCTTGGAGCCAGCCATATCAAATTCAGCCTTGACCCTGCTCCTCATTTGTTGCCCAAGTGGGAAGGGCATGCCACGACATGGGTCCCCTGCTTGCTTTGCCACCAGATTGAAGCTAGCCTGGTTGATGATTGGTGATACCTAGAAACCGATCTCAGGATGCTTGTTTCTGGTCCAGGAGGACCTGGCCTGGCCGTTAGGGCTGGACTGTTCCTATGGGGAGCAGGGTCAAAACTGATTTGCGTATGGCTGGGTCTCAACTGAAATGGCATGGCAAGCTAAAGAAGCGATGGATTAAACCCAGATCAGTGACTGGGGATGAATGTTTAATTTTTTCAGCATTCTGTCCATCATCTGTTGTTTTTTCATTTGTCGCCCTAAGTGGTAAGGGTACTCCTAGACGTGGGTCCCGTACTCGCTAGGCCACTAGTTTCATGCTAGCCTGGCGGATGAGGGGTGATACCACGAAACTGGTCCCAGGATGCTTGTTTCTGGTCCAAGGAGAAACTGGCCAAGCAGTTCAGGCTGAACTGTTCCCATGGAGAGCAGGGTCAGGACTGATTTGCATATAGCTGGGTCTAAACTGGAATGGCGGGGTGAGCAAAAGAACAATGGATTTAACCCAGATCTGTGACAGGGGGGTGAAAGTTTGATTTGTTCATCATTCTGTCCATCATCTTTTCTTTTTTCATTTGTCTCCATAAGTGGGAAATATATTCCCAGACTTGGGTCCCATGCTCACTATGCCAACAGTTCAAGATAGCCTGGCTGATGAGGGATGATATTCTGAAACTGGTCCCAGGATGCTTGTTTCTGGTCCAGGGAGGACCTGGCCTGGCAGTTCAGCATTCCATCCATCATCTGTTCTTTTTTCATTTGTCACCCTAAGTGGGAAGGGTACGCCCGGACATGGGTCCCGGTCTCCCAGGATGCTTGTTTTTGGTCCAAGGAGAACCTGGCCAGGCAGTTCAGGCTGGACTGTTCCCATGGGGAGCAGGGTCAAGACTGATTTGCATATGGTGGGGTCTACACTGGAATGGCGTTGTGAGCAAAAAGCACAATGGATTTAACCCAGATCTATGAGTGGGGATGAATGGTTAATTTGCTCAAGATTCTGTCCAACATCTGTTGTTTTGACATTTTCAGCCACCATCAGCACAGGACTTTAAAGTTCCTTGGACAACAAAAATGTACCACTATCAAAGGTGGAGAGATAGCAATGCTCCAGCACGGCAATTATTTTAGACACCACTTAGCCCAAACCTATGTCAGACACCTGCCTTAAATTAACATTTAAAGCACTCACAATATGGTACAAGGCCAAAGCGTAACAGATGCCAAAGATTGGGTTTTTGAAACTAATGCAGGAGAAAAGCCTATGTTGGCTCAAGAAAGGACCAGCTTTGTAAAAGGCGTGGGGCAGATACAAAGATCCATGAACAGACAACCCTTGGCTACTGGGAGCCAGTTAAATGCAACAAGATGCCACCTGTGACACACCGAGTACCATGCAGCCACTTCAATCCATTATTTTGGTTTACAGCATCCCTTTACTGTTCCAATAGTCTTTATCTACATAAATACTTGATATACAAGCATCTGGCATGTCATATTTTCACAGCCATAAAATGCTTATTTCTTTGCCTCCTAAGGAGCAGGTGGGGACATTTAGTTTGGTCCCACTTACATGGCGTTTAATTTATGATAATTGTTTACCATCACAGTGCCCCTTGTGTAACATTTATCTGACCCCGTGCGTGGGTTACAGGATTGCCTTACTTGTTCCCGTCATGTGTGTAATCTGTTACCTGCAGATCACGCAATAATTTTGCAACACACTTTTTAATTTCCCCACCGAAGCAATTTTATAACGATTCAGGTCTATGATTAGAGATTGCACACAGTTCTCTGAAGCAAGTACATTCACCACATACTTCCAAGTATTATACAGTGAGATGTGCTAGGTAGTCCTAAACAACTACAATAGGTGCCTTACCACCCTAAACGCTCTCAAAATGCATTCTATTTGTGACCAATTATATAACTGCACAACAGCTTCTCTAATCTTTTACGTGTGCTCAGTTTCTTCACCATGGTCAGAGTTTGTCCAAGTAATGCATGTCTGCTGGCAGCCCATAGGCTCACTTTTATTGGCTTTGTTCCTTTTATATTGCCCTAAATGACTCTGGTCCACCTCATGAGAGTGCCATCCATTTCTTTGGTCCTCCTCAAGATACTGCCCTTCATGACTCTGGTCTTCCTCAAGATACTTCCTTACATAACTCTGGTCCTCCTTACGACACTGCCCTACATTGCTGTGGCCCTCCTCATGATTCTGTCCAACATATCTCTGGCCCTCTTCCCAGTTGTCCTTCGAGTGAATCACAGATTCCCTACTAGTAATAGCTGCTACATTTCCTATGTCACATGTTCAGCTACTTTTCCAAGAGAGTAAATCAGCCATTTTGTATACAGTCTATTAATATGTTTTCACTGCACTTCTTTTGCATTGCAATTGAAGCAGTTCTGGTCTTTGGCATTGCAAGAATATCTGACATATTGTCGGGAAATGACAATAAATTCACAGTTAGGCTATACTCCAATTAGTAGTTTAACTTTGACTTTTACATAGGCTGAGGACCTTGTACCCAAAAAGGCCTTCAAAAGTTGTTACTAACTTAAGGTATTATCTGACAAAGTGACAAGTGGATTACAAAATGTAACTGTTTATCTTGAGCAGGGATATAAATGAATCCTTCATTTATTTAAAGGTAATATTGAAACCATTCAAAAGTATGGAACATGCATTTTCCAAGCATATTAGGAACTATTGTTGAGCCAATCAGATTCAACGTGTCTACTAATTAATAGCTGTACGAAATGTGGTTGTTGGCTGACTGGGGTGTGAGTCTTGGTCAAGCAACAACCACAATACTTGTCAGTGTGAGGCATAAGCCAGCCCTAAACTAACGTGTGCTCAATCCTCTGGTAGCTTGTCACAGAGCACTCAGGCTTAACTTAGAGGCAATGTGCAAAGTATTTATTCAACACTTCAAACAGTAATAAAGTAAAAAACACCACAGGATCGCACACAAAAGTAGAAAAATAGAAGTTTTTAAATAAAAAAATCAAGACCATAACTACCAAAATCCAATCAGTAATACCTGAGATATGTAATTTTAAAGAATTTAGAGAAAATAGCACCAAAGAGAGCCAACTGTGGATATCTGATCGTGCAAGACCGGGACAAAGTCACAAATTCAGGCTGAACACAATAGAGCATAGTTCAGCTTAAGGGACCCAGTTAGGCCTGCTGAACACAGTACATTAAACCCTGGTATGTGGAGCATGAAGGGGATCCAATTCGAAGATGCGTCGTGCAGTCAAAGAGATGTGTCAGTTGAAAGATGTGGTGAGGCTATGGTACGAGGTCCTGCGTCACTGTCAAGAATCCAGTTGACAAGTGCTTGAGATGTGAAGGCCAGCATCGAGGATGCGTCATGAAGTCGAGGTAATGTGTCGGTTTCCGATGAGCTTAGAGGCTCTGTTGTGACAGGTCCAATCCATGCAGAAATGCATCAGTTCTGCTCGGGGTTGCGACGTGCAGCAGAGGAGATGCGTTGGTTGGACTGGATCCACAGATGCTGACAAAGCACCTTTGAGACCAATTCAAAGGGTCCAGGACGGCAATGGCACCACTTGGAAGGGATGACTCACAGATGTTGGAGTCCAGGTGCAAGGTTGTTGGAAGCTTGTTGTGTCCCTGAGGCTTCAGATTAAGGAGGCCATCCAACAAGACCCTTCTCACCCAGGCATGAGGGCAGCAGGTAAGCACAGCAGGGCAGCAGTCCTTCAGAGCAGCAGTCCAACAGAGTAGTCAGTAGCACAGCAGTACTTCCTGACAGAGCATTCACAGGTCCAGAAGCGCACTGAAGAGTTGGTGTCTGAGGTCCAGCATTTATACCCAGTTGTGCCTTTGAAATGGTGGGAAGCTTCTAGAGGCGTGCTTTTGAAGTCCACAGTTGCCCTGCCTATTGCTTTATACTAACAACAGGGGGTATGGAGCCCTTTGCGTGGGGCCAGGCAAAAGCCTATTCAGTATAAGTGGGGTCAGGCCCAGCTCCTCCCTCCTGTCCTGCCAGTGATGGCCCATCTAGTCATGTTGCAGGGATTCTGCTCATGCACAGAACTATGCGCAGGAAACCAGGACCTCAGTGAATTGTAGTGTACCAAAAACTCACCTCAGTACCCAGAACCCCTATCCGACTAGCATCAGTGTCTCATTCGTTCTCTGTATCATCTCGAAGCTACCAATGATTAGACAACCCAGAACAAGGGACTTAGAGTACTCTCAGGAATGGTGGGAATCAGAAACACCTTTTCATTATTATTCTCATATCAGTCCACAACAAGAGTAATCAGAGACACGGTAAAGTTTAAAATGTTTATTTTTAACTATGTGCCCTAAGGTGCAGTACTTTGGCTAACATAAGCAGAAAAATGATTAAAAACAAAACCATCAGCATTGTTACAATACCATAGAAAATGAAGGGAGAAATCATATTACAAATGATAGTGGAATACAACCACCTCCCTTCGCTAGTAAGCTAGTTTTATGAAACTAATAGAAGGTCTCTAGGCTAGAATGGGGTATCCCATACCGTAAATATCAGCTTAGGTGAATCACATCACAGGATCAGCTCTGCTCTGTGTCTGGAAAAGGTTTTCTCCAAGTGTCTGAATCATGCATGCAAATGCAATATTAAAGGCACCCGAGTTTCAGATATTTGCAGTTGTGTGCATGTTATGGCTAGAGCGTGGGCCGATCAACCTGAATTCAAAAGCATACATTGTTATTTGACCTTGACGGCTTCTGCACACAGTGGTTCAGACTAAGGTCGTGGTGCACGTCTAGGGATGTGAACAACAGACCGTTCTCATGTGAAGAAAAAGCAAGCAAGCAGTTTTTCTTGTAATAACAGCTACCTGCAGTGTCGTGTGCAAAAGGAGCAAAGTGGCAAGATGGCGTTTAACATCTAAAGCGCTTATGCTAATATAGCAATGTGTGCACATGGAACTCCGTCTCCACTACACCCTCCCTTGATCGGACCACAAACAAAATAGGGAAGCAAAGTAGGAACGCAGAGTTCAAGTTCGATTGAGACAGAACCAAGTTCTTATATTGCCAATCCATAGAATTGGTAGTGACAGTTCAAAACTCGTTCGTAAAAGCAAAAAAATTAAAACATCTCACAGAGGTGTGACAGAGCCTAATGTGAAGTAAAAAGAAAAAAAATTAAAAATCTGGGTTTGGACCTGCGGAAGAAGAACAACTTCCAAGTTGATCCATCAGCGTGTAGGCACAATAAGAAGCAACTGCCTCCAAGAGGAAGTCAAAGTCAAAGTCAAAGTCAAAAATAGCTTTATTCGATTTTATATCGTAAAATCATAAAAGCACAATATAAAAACACATTAATCACAAATAAAATACTCCAGATTCGAATATGATCATCACAATAATACAAGATACCGTTAATATAAAAACCAGAATGCATGATAAATTCCATAAATATACACAAAGAGTTATAGGAGCGCCAGGTGGTCACAAATGTTTTTTCTCTTTTCACATGGTGTTCCGAAGCCTTAATATGGTTTTTAAAAAGGAAGAAATAGCCACAATAATAAGTTCATTTTCTAGCATCTGAAGTCTTAGGAAGGCTATTCTACATTGTTTTAGCTTCCAGCTTCTAAGTATGGGCAATAAATATATTTTCCTTGGTACAACATAATATTTACAAAATAAAGTGCAGTGCATTGTAGTCAAGATGGAAGTGTCGTCACAGGGGCATAGAGGATGGTGTTTAGACCAGTCGTTAATATCAGGGAAGGTGACCAACCTGAAAAAAGACCCACTACGAAAACCGGCCAGGAGCTTGCAAGAGAAGCTACTTTGTACCACTATTAGGTAGGGTTGTAGGCCTATGCGGGTGCACATCAAATGATTAGCCATGACCGATTTCTTCTTTCTCTCCAAGAGCCAACGCTTGTTCTCTAGATATTTCAGGGCATGTGTCTTGAGGGATTTCATGGGGACGGATTCCAGGCTACTAGGATTATAGAAATATTCAGGGTGGCCTATAGCCTGTGTCATGTTCTTTATGTAGCTAATCCACGGTAAGTTTGCCACCCCGTCCAGCTTGAGACAATCCATTATCACATCCCTGTTAAAGCCCGTCTCCACCGTTGCCCATATCTTGTGCCATAAGAGAAGAGGGGTAATCTTTATAATATCGGAGATGTATGTTAGGCCGAGTTCCCTATGACACGAGTAAGTGCCTGTTGAACTAGGGACCACCAATAAATAGCGCAGGAAAGAATTTTCACAACGTTGTATATGGTCCACATTTTCAATGCCCCATATGCCTGCCCCATATGTGCCTATTGAAATGCATTTAGATTTATAAATGACCATCAACTCTGGGACAGGTCTCCCGCCGTTTTTTTGCAAAGTTACTGATGGCTCCAATGGCTCTCATCATGGCCAGCTTTCTGTTGTTTGTAGCTGCTACCCAGGAGCCCCTCCTGTCCACAGTTAAACCTAAATATGAGAATTTATCTGTACTTAGAAGTTTTTTACCATCGATGAAGACATCACATGTCTTGCTCGATTTTGTCCCGCAGCTCATGGTGAATGTCTTGGTGATGTTGACTTTTAAACCCCGCTTGGCCATATAAGTTGCAAAGTTTGAGACTGATTTTTGCAAGCCCAGCTGAGTCTGTGACATAATAACCGCATCATCTGCGTATAATAGGATGGGAACGGGAGCACTCTTGATAGTTGGATGATCGTGCTGGGATTCACTCAAATACTGACCCAGATTGTTTATGTACAGGGAGAAGAGTAGGGGGGCAAGAATGCACCCCTGTCTTACCCCTCTTTTTATAGGAAACCTATTTGAACATTCTCCCTGGTGCCCAAATCGCACCCTTGCGCCTGCCCCCCTATATAATTCCCTTATGAACGCCAGCAAGGAGGGGTCTAACTCTAGATCTTTAAGAGTGTCCCACAGCATAGCATGTTTAACGCAATCAAAAGCGGAGCTTAAGTCCACAAAAGTGAGAAAAAGATTACCCTTCTTTGCTTTGGTGTATTTGTCGATTATCAGGGACAGATTAAGTCCTTGTTCAATGGTCCCAAGACCTGGACGAAAGCCATATTGAAATACTGATAAAACACCTGACTCTTGGGCCCAAATCTCCAGCTTGTTTAAGATGACCCTGCCTGCTATCTTCATAAAGGCATCCAATAGGGATATCGGGCGGTAACACTTCGGCTCATTTCTGTTTCCTTTCTTAAATATGGGTATCACAATGGCGTCTGCACATGTGGGAATTAGCCCATGGCGGGTACAGCTAATTAATACGTTTGTTAAAAGTGGAGCCCACAAGCATATGTTAGATTTGTAGGAATCTACCGGGATACCATCCGGTCCTGGTGCTTTCCTCGGGGCGCTATCAGTTATGGCCTTAGTGACTTACTCCAGGGTAATATTGATCTTTAAAGGGAATGGCCAAAGATCAGTATTTTCATCCACTCTTGGTGGGGTTGTGTCTATCATATTATCAGCTGTAAGCTCATCCCTGTAGAGCCCAGAGAAGAAGTCTACCCACATGTCAGCACTGATTGCCATATCTATAATGTCCGTTTCTCTATTATTAAAAAAAGGGGCATTAACCGCTGTCCAAAAGCCAATGTTATCTTTATTTATACAGGCCTCGTGTAAGGCTTCCCATGCTTCCTTTTTTAAAGTTGCCCTGCGCTTTTTTTGCGCCAGCTGATATAAGGATCTTGCCTGCCTTATTTCATCCCTGCATCTCGGAGTTTTATGTAAGGCCTTTTTTAAATGGGTATAAGCCTTCGTGCATTGTTTATCAAACCAGCCCTGTGGAGTTAGCTGACATGTCGCTTTTTCCTTATTAGCAGCTTCCTGGCCTCATCTGAAATTTTGAGGAAGGCATTGATTATTTCTTTATCCTCCCTGTCCTGTGACAGGCATATCGCTATATCCCCACTACTGTTATTAATCAGACCTTGGAGAAATGCCCCGGAATCCACTTTTGTCCAGTTTAACGTGTATCCATTCTTACTGGAAAGATATATTTCGCTGTTATATTGTGGATTCCTATCATATATTTTCGCCTGCGCATTTAGTGCAAGGTCTAGGCAGATGGGATAATGGTCACTCATGAGGAGGTCAAGAGTTTTGCAGGAAAGTACATTACAGGAGTACCGGTTGGATATTAGAACAAAATCGATAATTGAGTTGCATCCCCTTCCATTATAGGTTGGTTGAAACTGAGTAGGAGACAAACATGATTCATTTGCATATCCCAGATCGAATTGGAAAGCAATATCATTCAGCAAGTCTCCCAAGAAAGTGTGAGAAAAGTGTGAGGGTGTATCTTTGTTGTCATTACCCAGCCCACAGATACCCTGTTCACTGAAGTGACACAACGAACAGTTAAAATCACCCAACCAAATGGTGTACATGTCTCCCTTTAGGTTTTCTTCAAGGTTTCTTAGGGATGCAGCTAGATTCGAAAAAACATTTGTCTGTTGCACTTTAGGAATATTATTATATAGGTTTATTAGTACTACGTCCCTTTGCCCACATAACTTTAACGACAAGATCTGATAATACACGCTAGCGTCTCTAATTTTCACGTGGGAGATGCCAGCCGAGTTGGAGACATAAGTACATAATCCTCCTTTGTTACGCCCTTGATTACTAGTGCACGCTGGTGTATTAAAAGTTTGATAACCAGTGATATGCATCTCCTCTATCGCCCATGTCTCCTGTGGGGAGACAATGGCATAATCATTAATGTGGGTTAGCCACTGGGGGTATTTCACTTTAGTTGCTATGCCCGCGATGTTCCAAGTTAATATTTTGCAAGTTTTTCCAGGTTTTTGGCTACGCACTTCTTTTCCCATTAACCTTTGAGTAGGAATAGTAGTGAGATCAATTTGGCCATTTATGCTTGGGTTTTTTAGAGGAGCTATACCTCTATCCTCCACATTAATTATGTTTTTAATCTGAGAATGATCCACTATGTTCATACAATTGGTTATTGGTCCCTTGTTAGATGCACATCTCCCCCTAGTCGCGGTCTTGGCCATTGTCCCTTGAATCTCCTCCCTCTCCAACATAACAAGGGGTCAATCTAGTTCTTCCATTCCTGTTAGGGGTTCGAAACGATTATAGAGTGGGATGCCCGCACCTCCCAAGTGTCCCTTATGGGGGTCCCCTATGCATCTTCTGGGGCCCGTGTCTGAGTATTTTCCAATTAAGCTATGTGGACCCAGAGATGGTGGATAGAAGGCTCCCAATGGGTACGCCTTGATGGCACTATTAATTGAGGGGACATTTTCTAGCCTATTTAATATTGCATGTACTAGTCTCGGGTCACTAAACGTCAGAACAACACAATCACCTTGTAAGTCTTTTCTTTCTTTGCCCACCCACGCTACCCGTCTTGCCATTTTGAAATTCTTAAATAGCACATCCGTAAGGCCAGTATGCCTTCCTAGCCAATGGAGGGATTTATTGCGGAGTTCTAGCCAAGATTCTTGTTCCAGTGAGCTTAGTACTGGAACAATGGCAAGAATTAAGGCAATTCAAGGCAATTATGTGCTTGGGGTTCCTGCGTAGGTCTCAAATCCCTGGCTCTGATCCCTAGTCTGTTTTTTAGGTCTCGTGAGCCAAAGGCTCGAAGAGACATTTTATATGTGGGATTTTCAAAGTGCTACCCACACTTTTGGCTGGCCTAAACCTTGAGTGCACGAGATCACATGCACGTGCACAGCTGCTCCTCTGCTAATTGCATTCCCCCCTCCCTTCTCACCCAGTCCTTTGATGGTCTGCTCGATTACTTTCACTTTCGCCGCTTTGACCCTTGCATTCCCCCCTCCCTTCTCACCCAGCCCTTTGATGCTCTGCTCACATCTCCCTCCTCCCTGGGCGTGAAGGGAGACAGAGACATCCTCCTTAATTGCTGTTTCCCCTCTGAGCCAACGGGTCCTGTGGACACGTTATTGATCAGCTCCAAACTCTGATACATTGCTCTCAAGTGACCATCTGTCAGAGGAAACAAGCAGCAGGCACTTAAATGACCTCTATACATAATTATGCTTTATTATATGCCACATAATTTTACACCACTCAATGCAACACAATTCCACGCCATGCTACACAATTCTATGTCACATAATTCTACTCCACATCACATAATGCCACTCCACATCATGCCACATAATTTGACAGAACACCACATAATTCAACAAAGTGTAACATAATTCCACTCCTCCCTACATGACTCCACTCCACACAATGGCATTCCACATCACACAATTGCACTCCAAGTTACACATCTGCCCTTCATGCCACACAATTGCTCTCCATGCTGCACAATTCCATGTCTCACAATTCGACTCCACACCACAGAATCCCACGCAACCAAGTTCCATGCAACGTAATTCAACTCCACACCACATAATTTCATGCCATATATTACCCCTCCAAGTCACATAATTCCACTCCACCTATTTTCAATCCACTCCATACCACATAATTTCACCCCATGCCACATAATTCCACACCACTCAAGGCCTCGCAGTTCCATGCAACACAATTCCACATCTCATAATTCCACTCATGCCACAAATTTCCACTCACACAATTCCATGCCACATAATTCTACTCCATACCACATAATTCCACTTCAGTGCACAACATATAATTCCACATCATGCCACATACTATGCCACATAATTTCACTCCCTACTACATAATTCCACTCTGTGTCACATAATGCCTCTTCCCTTTCGTGCCACATAATTCAGATCAACATATTTCCACTCAACTCAATTCCTTGCCATGCGACACAATTGCACATCACATAAATCCATGCCACATAATTCTACTATATGCCACACACTTTCACTCCACACCACATAATTCCACACCACTTCACATAATTCCACTCCACATCACTTAATCCCACTCCACACAATTGCACTCCATGTCACACAGTGGCACTCCTCACAATTCCATGTCTCAAAATTTCACTCCATGGCACACAATTGCACGCCATACAATTTCACACCACACAATTCCATGCCAAAAAATTCTGCGCCACTTAAAGCCGATCCATGGCATGTAATGCCATGCCACACAATTCAAATCAACATAATTCGGCTCCATGCCACATAATTCCACGGCACGCAATTCCACTCAACACCACACAATTCATTACCATGTCACATAATTCCACTCCATGCTATATGATTTCCACTCCACTCAGTGACACTCCATGTCACCCAATTGCACTCCACATCACACAATTGCATTTCACGCCACACAATTCCACGTTGCACAATTCCACTCCAGTCAACACAATTACACTCCATGCAACACAATTCTGAACCACACAATTCAACTCCATGCCACCTAAGTGCAATCCACCCTCATATTTCCAATCCAAGCCACTTAATTCCACTCCATGTCGCATAATTCCAATCCTCTCAATGCCGCACAATACCATGCCAAACAACTCCATGCAACACAATTCTTCTCCACATAATTTCACGCCACCTAATTCTACTCTACACCACATAATTCCACTAGTCAACACCCCACAATTCCATGCCACACAATTCAACTCCATCCCACATAATTTCACTCCATGCAACATCACGACTCCACATCATGCTACATAATTCCACTCCATGAGACATAATTCCACTTCATACCACATAATTCCACATTGTACCACACTGTACCACCTAAATTTAATCTCCCCAAACCAACATAATTTCACACCACACAATTCCACACCAGACAATTCCATGCCAGACCATTCCATATCACATCTCATAATTCTACTCCACGGACCAAAATTCCACTCCTTGCCACCTAATTCTATGCCACACCACTTGATTTCACACCATGTCACATAATTCCACTTTACGGCACTGAATTCCTCTCCACACAATTGCACACCACGTCACATAATTGTAGTTCACGCCACACAGTAACATGTCTATCTCAGTGAATGCAAAATAATTCCACTCCACATAATTCCATGCCACATAAAGTGCTCTCCACTTCTCATAAATCCACACCACATAATTCCATTCCATGGCACACAATTGCATGCCACATAGTTCCATACCACACCCCATAATTCCACACCACATCACATAATTCCACTCCACCCCCATACTTCCTCTCCGCAGAATTGCACTCCATGTCACACAATTGCATACCACGCCACACAATTCCATGTCTCACAATTTCCCTCAACACCCCACAATTCTAGGCCACACCACACAAATCCACACCAATTAATTCCATGCCATACCACATAATTCCACTCCATGGAACGTAATTCCATGCCACATAATTCCACTCCACTATTAATTAATCCACTCAATAACATAATTCCACTTAGCGGCACATAATTCAAGTCCACCACATATTTTCATTACATGCCACATATTTCCACTCCATGACATATACTTCCATTCCTCTCAACACAATTCCATGCCACACAATTCCATGCCACACAATTCCACTCCACACAATTCCACTCCACACCATATAATCCTACTCCACGCCATGCCAACTAATTCCACACCACATCCCTTAATTCCACACCATGCCACATAATTTAACTCCAGGTAACACAATTCATTTCCATACAATTGCAGTCTATGCCACACCACGCCAAAGAATTCCACATCTCACAATTCAGCTCCATGCCACACAGTTCCAAGCCACTCAACATACTTTCATGCCACATAATTTCACCCCACACATCATAATTTCACTCTGCATATTTCCACTCTACTTGACAACACGTAATTCTACTCCCCTCTACATTTGCAGAACAAGCATTTGCAATGCAATAGGTCTCGCATTTACGCAAGTTTGAGCTACTCACATTACAAATAACAATGCCTTTTATTTTTGTTTTCTTTTTTAAAACTTAAATAAAAGGCAGTGTCATTTACAATGCCAATAGCTTAAACTCGCGTGAATGCGAGACCTATTGCATTGCAAATGCTTGTGTATCTTTTCTCCTCTCCTTCCAAGTTCGTTAATTCAGGAGATGCATTTTGGGCGCCCATGACGACGTTTTTTTCAGAAGTGAGGGAACCTGCGGTGCTACCCCTAGGCGCTATATTAGAAATGGCCATGTTGGTCGTACTTGACAGCCCAGATTGAGTCGTATTTTCCTGGGCATGAATTAGATTCCCCTGGGAGTTTGAAGGGTACTTGCCCATTAAAATGCCCTCCAAATTTGCCACTCTCTCAGTTAATTTGCCCAAAGCATTCTCCATGTACTTGTGTAAGTCGTCTATAATTTTTGCTATTTTTTCTAGTGCCAAGGATTGGCTCGTTAGCTGTGCGAGCGTAGTGGGATTCCTTAAACCCCCTCTATTGTTACCGATGAGTGGTGTTTGAGAGGGTGCTTTGATTTGAGGTGTCCTTTTCTTGCCTTGTGAGCTCTTTTTGCACCTCCCTGCACCTTGCCCTTTTAGTTTTTGAATGGTTGTAATCTCTGGGCTACCCGGATTTTTGCAACGTTTCAAGGGTGGTTGAATGTCCTCTGCCACCTCGCTCAAATCACTCTGGATTGATATGTTCTGTAATGGGGCATTTTGATGACCCAGAACGAGGTCATTTTCACATTGTACTTTGGGGATGTCAGGGTTAATACCTCCCTCCCCTCTTGGTGCACCCCTCAGTTCCTTACACAATGTTTCCTCCACCGTGCTGATCTGCTCCTCGATTGTCCCCATGGCCCCTGTAAGGTAAGACAACAGAGATGACTGTCCCACTATCTTGGCCTCGAGATTTGCAGTAGTTACTATGTGCTTCATCTTCCTTTTCGGCATGGTTAAAACGTTTTACGAGGGTACAACAGCCAAACAAATATAATAAAAGAATAAAAAAATAAAATAAAACGCGCCCTTTACACAGGCTTACTTCTTCAAATGGGGGTCCTAGTCCATAGTCCAATCACCACAGAGTCCACTTTTTCACCTATGCTGGGCGAGTTAGAGAGCAGGCCCAGCCCGGCTCCTGACGGGCCCGCCCTTGGCCCGGGCTTCGCCCAGGCGCGCCCGCGTGCGTCACGCGCTGCGGGAGCCGCTCGTTGATTTTAAGGGCCTCTGCCGCCCTCTGATGGCGCCTGGTGCGACCTCCGCGCACTGCCCCCTGGGATAGGTAGTCCGGTCACGTAGCCGTTCCCCGCTCGGCGGTGACCACGTCACGGGCAACGGAGTAATGCTGAGTGGCAGGCAGAGGGTGAATATCGGCCTTTCCCCTCACGGCGTGTGGTGAAGAAAGATTAGCGCGTCCCACGCTGCGGGAGGCGCTCGTTGATTTTAAGGGCCTCTGTCACCCTTTGATGGCGCCTGGTGCGACCTCCGCACACTGCTCCCTGGGATAGGTAGTCCGGTCACGTAGCCGCTCCCCTCACGGGCAACGGAGTAATGCTGAGTGGCAGGCAGAGGGTGAATATCGGCCGTTCCCCTCACGGCGTGTGGTGAAGAAAGATTAGCGTGAGGAAGTCATTATAATGTTCTGTAAAAGATTCTGCCATCCAGTCAATTAAAGTAAATGAACATACATGTTCTTCGATAACTGGAGTCTCTAGCACAATCAGAGGACAACTTGCGTGTTCTTCAAGATAACTTCTCGCCAAGAAGTCATATGCTGCTGCATATATATCCCAATTCCCTAGGACTCCATGTGCCGCCCCACAGGCCATAATCCTGATGCCAGAACAGTCCAACTCATGAGCCACCAAGGGACGCATCAGTCGATCATAATCCGGGGCAGGAGACACCGTGTTCGAGAGGCACAAATCCAGAGCCCATTCGAATGGACAATCTAGGCAATGGAAAACAGGTTGCACGCAAGTAAAGTAAGAGAACTGGAAGGATAATCCATAGGCCACGCTTAGAGTGGCCAGTGGTAATGTTCCATAGTATTCAAGCATCCGGTTACAGAGTTGAAGCAGCCGGGTCAGGCTGTCGTGTGATACATATCGTGCAGCCATTGCGCAGCAAGCAGACCAACAGGAGCACACCAGCAGCGAGGGCGAGAATCAAAGGTAGCCCTCCGAAGACGCTGGAAACAATAGAAGGAAAAAATGCCAGTATCACACCAAATATTGTTTGGAAGGAGGTCACGAGGTCGGAGCACACAACTGTACCAAGCCAGTTGTTGACGAGGCATTGAATATAGTATGAATCAGAGCACCAAAATGAAGGGGGAGATCAGTATTTAAAAGTGCATGCACCTCGGTGCGAGTGTTTGCCACGTGAAGGACAAATGTTTCATGGGAGGAAGTCAGAGCGACTTCGTTTTGAGACAATAGAGCCCTTATTCTGCTCATCTTGTTGAACTCTGCTTTCAAGGTTGGGATGGAACGCCAGATGGATACATTCGGCCTCCCATGCGGAGACGGGAAAAGGAAATTTTTACAGCAGACTACACGTTGTACAACAGTTACAATGTACAGAATTTCTACTAGCATCCCGCAGCATGCCTCATTATTTAAAAGCAAATAGCTACTGTTAGCTAACAATGTAAAGGTGGGTGTAATCGCTGGGACAGGATTTCCCTCCAGAATGCAAGCTAAATTCGGTGTCTGATCGTTGCAGGCGCTGGATGTTCCTACAGACTACTTAGTGATCAGGTGTGGAAGTGCATTCCTCTCCTTTTAAATAAACTTCTTTACCCTCTCTCATGCACCTGTATGTAAATGGAAGCGACCAAACTTCATGCAGGAAAGCAGTACCCATTGGTTCATATCTGCCTAGGTCATAATGTTTCATACATGAACTGAACTTAAACAATGGACATGGCAAGGTGATTAAACTGTAGATAAGCCACACAGCTGAGTTTGATTCGGCCACAGAGAAAGGTAAAGGTTCCAACTTTTCAATATGCAATAATGAGTATGTTGCATCTTTCATGGACATGAACTGTTGCTTTGTAGTCAGATTAAACGGCAGGAATAAAGACGATGTATTCATATAGTCCCAAGGAACTTTCCCAGCCCTCAATGTTTGTAAAGTCCATGCAAACTGCATTATAGAACGCAATTGATTCTGACCATGGTATAAAACAGACATATCATCCTGTACAATATCCACAACAGAGGAAACAATGTTATTTAATGTATAAATTCTGGAAGATAGGGTGTTAATGCTATTATCGATGACCGCTAGCACCTTTTCTAAATTGGCTTGATCAATAGCTCTTAATCTCGAAGCAACTTCAATTTGAGATAATTTCCAAACTTCGTTATAAACAGCATACACCCATCTTTGGACCTGCCACGCACAGGACCCCTAACAAAATCATTCAAATCCACTTTGTCATTCAATTTTGATAAATGGAGTTTAACAGATGTTAAGGTGGAATGTTGCAGCCAGTTCTGACATAACTTCCGGACAGAATAGGTAGTAACAGAATGAGAAGATTCAAATCGGGGGTCTACTCTAGCCTGTGTATAGCCATGGTATAAACCCAGAAAACGATGTTGACAGGAATCTGAGCTCTTCTGCCATATCAACCATCCCTCAGGATCTAAGTTGGAAATGTTGAAGGATGTAATAGTAATAAATGACTGCAACGCATCAAGGGACAGATCTGTGTGATTGTCCCATCTTGGATAAGCGCCCAGATCAGGAATAGAGGGGGAATTCATCTTTTTAGAAATAGCCAATCCAAAGCAGGTGGTTTGAAATATGGTAGAATTCAAAAACAACATGTGGTTTGGGATAAGGCAAGCACGATGCAGAGCTTCTGTACCTTGTACCTGCCATGCTTTAGAACCCCAAACAGATTTAAGATCAATGGTATCTTTCCACAGCTCATAGCCCCCTATAGCCAATTCACCCATAAAGGACTTGGAATACAATAATTTAGTGTGGGTCAGTCTAACTTTGGAAGCCGGCTTAGCAGCCACTTTAAAATAAAAGGCTTCAGGTTCAGATACACTGAAATCAGTAAAATATGTAAATTTGTTCACTAGAGTTTTGGAGCTACCGTCAATGGGTGCCGGGCAGTGTTCACATTGCGTATAATTAATAACATTTCTAAATGTATTTTCTTTATGCAGGAAATGATTGCCATAGTGTTGGTAGCAAAACAGCTATGTGCTCTTAAAGCCTTATATAAACAACCTAAGGCTGTAATTCGCATAGCCTCTGAGACATCTACTATACTATCAATAACAAGGGGGACTAGGCAAGGGTGCCCATGTTCACCTCTTTTATTTGCACTTTATATTGAGTCTTATTTGCAAAAACTAATACATCAGGAAAATATCCCCCCGGTTATAATTCATCAAGTAGAGTATAAAATCTTCGCATATGCAGATGACGTCGCGATTGCTACTTCAGATATCAATCAAGCATTTCCGAAAATTGGAGAGGCAGCTCGAGAATTTGGTTTATATTCTGGATACAAATTAAATATAGCCAAAACACAAATAATTCACTCTAATGCTAGTTTATCAACTGACTTGACATATGCTAAAACGGCCTTATATTTAGGCGTAACACTTTCTGCTAAGGTCGAGGACATTGTTAATCTTAATCTCGATCCACTACTCGTCTCAACTACTAGATCTCTTGAAAGGTTAAATAATCTCCATCTCTCCCTTTATGGTCGTACTAATGTAATTAAGATGCTCTTTTTCCCCAAATTTCTTTATTTTTTCCGTACCATACCTTTATTATTTCCCTCTACTTTATTTACAAAAATAGATAGAATATTTTCAAGATTTTTCTGGGGATATAAGAGAGCTAGTCGATCTCTTAAATGGTGTTCACTCCCTACTTATAGAGGAGGTTGGGGATACCAGATTTCCGTTTATACTACTTGGCGATATCACTTAAATTTATGAGAGTTCTAATTTTTCAAGAATTACCACCTAAGGACCTTAACTATTTATGAAATGATCTTAGGTGCGCAAGCACGTCAATGTCTTGTACGTTTTTCAGAACCAAGCTACTACAAAAAAACAAGATTTAAAGTTATATTGACCATTTATCAGGTATGGAGACAATGTAAGAAAAGATTTTGCTTCAATAACATTACCTATTATACACCATTATATAATAATCCGATTCTGCCACCAATATTTTCAGACCAGATTCTTGGTGCAAATGCTGCACATATGTTTTTTTTCTGTCCAAATTTAACTCAATTTATTTCCGAAATCCAAATGTTTCTGAATAATATTATGAATTCATCCTTTATTCTTTCTGCTGAATTTGTTATTTGTGGTGTTCAATCAAATCCTGTTAAACTGTGGACAATTGCTGAAGAAGGCTTTTTATTTATATCTATGTCCATTTTTCGATACTGCATCACTTCCCATTGGCTAGATTCTGACTCTCCTTCATTTATACAATGGCAATCGAAATTGTTGAATATTTATCAGCTAGAGCAAGCTGTGTATCGGCTAAAAGGGAGGAAAAAGAAAGCTTTAGGCTTAAATATCTGGGCCCCTATTAGTAACTGGATTCAGTCTTAGAAGACTAACTTTTCTTATTCAATTATGTTAACTTTCTTTTTCTTGTTTTATGTATATATGCTTTGTCAAGCTCGATCAATTATCCATGCTGTTGTGAAAATTTAATAAATAAATTTAAAAAAAAAAAAAAAAGGTAGCAAAACAGCTCCCCATAATTCGCAGTGACTAAATATAAATCTTCAGCATCAAAAGCAGCATAATATTTCAAATCAGAAAATAGAGCCTCTACGGCTTGGACATCCCAACCATCAGAGTGAATGTTTTGTTTCACAACATCCCCCATAGAAACACGAAGTACATTGGGGACATTAATCACCTCTGTGGGACCATGAATTTGAAATTTAACAGCATCCCATACAATCCCATCTAACACAGGCCAGGCAGTAATATTCACAAAAGTCTGGTCCCTCTTCATGATGTGTGATGAGGAGTGGGGTGCCAAAGTTCCATCAATTAAGCTAATTGTAGATCTTTCGGTGAGATAGTGTCAATTTACTAGACGGAAAAATACGACCACTAATCCTATTGACATAAATAAAAAAATAGTTAAGAGCACCAGCCAAATGTAAGTCCAAGGGGGAATTAAAAAATGTCTTTTAAACCAAGCAGCAAAAATAGAAATGTTCGATGGGGCATTGGAAGTCATAGAGTTAGTGTCAAATGAAAAATTAGACTGGTCAACTGCACTTGACTGTAAACCAGGCAACGACACATCTGTGGGATAACTATACTCAGTATCTTCAGTAGGACCACCAGCCGGTGGAGTCAATAAAGGATTAGTTACTGTATGCATCTCGATGGCAAGGTCAGGCCTGTTGGTAGTTGCCGGAGCCAAAACAGAATTTCTTAGCATTGCTGGACAAGAGACCGCTGGAGTCATACTAAGAAGAATCGGCCACTCGCTGTAGTTTGACATTGTCAATGGAGATGTACCTGTTATTCTTGCGACCAGGAAGTGGAGGTAAAATGACTGTTCTTGTACCCTGCACGCCAAGCACTCGTACTGGAGCACGATAAGAGGGGCCAAACTCCTTCTTGTTCTCCACCTTCTCATGGACCAGGTCACCAACTCGAGGTAGCCAGCCAACTACCGGAATCTGAAGCGCAGCATCAGTTGTGGAGGGCAAGGGTTCCTTTGCAAGACTGTCTCTGGTCTTTTGTAGATTCTGTAATACAGCACAGTGATCATCTACGTCAAAGGGTGCAGCTGACGCCGCCATGTCTAGACCATCAATGTCCGGGACAAAGATCTTTATGCCAAAGAGCATTTCCTATGGGGTCCGCCCACCCAGAAACCTTCTAGGGAGATTATTAAGTGCACGTTGAATGCTATACAAATGGGCCAACCAGTCTCCTGCCAGTACCTAAAACCCTAGCTGTCAGGGATTGCTTTAAGTCACAGTTCATCCGCTCCACAACACTATTGCCTTCAGGCCAGTATGGAGACGAAAATTTGACTTGGACCCCCAAAGATCTCATGGCTTCTTTGTACGCCTTAGAGGCGAACGCAGGACCTTGGTCAAAATGAAGGGTACCACATGCGAAAATTCCCACAAAGACACGCAAATCCCTGATGACAGTTCGAGCATCAGCACTCCATTGTAGCCAGACCCAAGAAAACATGTGCACGAATCCACTGCAACTAAGATGTACTTATACGCAGTATCAGAGGAGAAAGGACCGCAGTGATCTAATAAAACGCACCCAAGTGGTTTATTAGATATGTACAACTGTGTTTGAGGTGGGTGCGCAGCAGTTGAAGGTTTATCTGCTGGCAGATGTCACAATTAAGAACATAAGCACGAGTCTGTTTATACAATCCGCGCGAAACCAGTAACGTTGTTGTAAGCGAGTAACAGTCGCTGAAATGCCGGCATGGGCAGAAGCCATACCTTCGTGAGCGGCTGTTATCAAGGAAAGTCTGCAGTCCGCGTTGGGAATCAATCTGTCACCAACGTCGTTAATTCTCACATAGGGAACTTTATCAGGACTTAAATGATAAGGGTATTTAGAAGGGAAACCTCTAGGGTATTCACTTCCCTTCTCTGTTGCAGCAATAGCTGTCAAGATGTCATCATCAATCTTACTTTTGGATCTTGTAACTGCTGCTACTAGATATGTTGCCAATGCTGCTTTCGCTGCTTCATCAGCTAAGATGTTCCCGACAGCGTGGACAACCACTCGCTGGTGCCCAGGAGTATGAATTACATTCACGAGTGGCAGACGTTGTTTAAGGTCTGCGACTCAAACCCAAAGCATTTTATGCTTGATTGTGCTACCTTTGGAATCACGGTATTGAGACCTAAAGAATAAATTGTTGTTGAAAGATTGAACACAGTAAAAAGAGTCACTCACAATAAGAGTGGTAACTCGAGGATCAGCAAACTCCAGTGCAAGCACCAGAGCACGTAACTCTGCCAACTGGGTGGTACAATCACCCAATGTCTGCGTGAGCACGACATAAGATTTGAATTCACCATTCACGAAAGTACCAGCCACTACTGCGCAGGCAGCTGAATAAGCATGCTTAGATCCGGTCGCCGGTTGCGCCGAACCGTCAGTGTATATGACACAATGGTAATCCTCAAGCGGGCGCAAGGACAGAGGAGCTGGATGAACAAACTCATACTGCAAGTACTCCTGAGTCTGCAATGAGGCATCAAAGATGTAAGTGACATCCGGCGATGTCAAAGAAGTGACCCATTGTATCCAACGTGGATGCAAAGCTTTAGAATTAGGTACACTGGCTTTCGTTACTGCCTCTAGGGTGGGATATGGTGTAACAACCAACATGTGTTTCCCCTGCGACAGCGCTCTCTCTTTCAGAATCGCCATCTGCACTGCAGTCAAAATGTTCTCGACAGTGGAAAAGCGCATTTCAGCCGAAGTGTACAAGTGTGATTTGTAAGCAATGGGGACTGTAGCCCTCATTGAACGTTAAGTACATGAAACCCACTGCGCCGGGCACAATTCTTATTACCAGGTTAGTGTGGTTATCATTAGTCAGTGAGTATTTCGATGCAAGAAGAGCAGCCTGCAAAGATTGCAGGATAGCTGAGTGTTCTGGCAGCCAGCTCGATTTGGAAAAAGTAGGTTATACCAAGGCATATAGCGGCTTGATACGTTGGGCATAATCGGGAATGTAAGTACGCCTGAAATTAAAAAAACCCAGCAAAGAATGTAGTTTCTTCAGTGTTGTCAAAGCACGCAAACATGCGCACTTCTCCAGGAAGTGAGGGGCCAATCCTCGACCTTCATTGTTGAGTTCATAGCCCAAAAACAACACTGTATACTCTGCAATGTGTGACTTTGCAAAGTTGAATTTGTAACCGAAGTCCGCAAACATGACAATGATGCGGTCAACGCGACACTTATGCGGCCATAATTCGGCGTATGTGAGATAGATATCATCAACATACGTGTACGCATCAGGGTCAATGCTCTCTAACAGAGAGACAACACGAGCGGCAAAGCCCATGGCTAATCTTTTAAACTGGTATTGCTTGCCGCCGGAAGTAAAGGCTGTCCATTGACTACTAATCGAGGACAGATTATGGCTATAAAAACCATTGGTGATGTCAAGTGTGGTCTTAAACCTTTTTCTCACGAGACTATCAACGAGGGCAGAACTGTGGGTATTCTGTACGGCACAGGTTCGACAATGAGAGTTCAAATACCGGTAATCCAAAACTAGGCGGTACGACCCAACAGGTTTGGTTACAGTGAATAGAGGATTATTCATGGATGACACACATGTTTCAATAACACCTTGATATTCCAATTGTTCAAGGATTTCTGCGACGTGAGATCTAGCTTCGCGGCGCATTGGATATTGGGGTTGTGGCTGGGGCATAGACCGTAATGGAATTTCATGGCTTGGCAAAAACTTATCTCCTTGGTAACTGCCGGGGTTTATCGACATCGGCGACGAGGCACAGCTCATTCGACACTTGATAGTTAACTGCATCTCCCGTGACATTAGCAAGGATGAGCGTGACAACTATGTCGAACACGCCGACAAGCCTCATACCTAACACGACCGCCGCCTCCGGACCATGTTTATCCTGAACACGTTTGATCACGGAGGGCAGTACAGCAATAGACGTGGTGACGAAGCACTTCGAGTAGACTGCTGAAAACACTTTACCCCAGTTATCACAATCAGATACCTCTGGGACCAAGTCTTTCTGCAAACTAATGGTGAGAATCCTGTGTTTTTCCACAGGAGTAGAGTTTGGAAAAACTGCTTCCAGCTGGTCAAATTTCTCAGCAAGCCAATAAGGCATATCGTCCTTATTTTGGGGGCACTTGCCCATTACCGAATTAACCATGACGGGACTAATAGTAATCCCAGCCATCTGGACATTGCATGAAACGTATTGCACTAAGCCCTATGTACTGTAATTAGGATGGTATGGAGTTGACGTAACATCCACTTGGGGCTTGCAAATAACGTGGATGTAGTGTAAACCTGGCCAAGACTCACCAAGTGGCCCCTGGAATGGACAAGGGGCCCAAACGAACCAGTGTAACCGTGTGGGGGAGGGTGCCATTGAACCAAATACGATGCTGCTAAGCAGAAATTGGAATTTCCTGCATCCTATATGGCGTGTAATTAGCTAGGACTGCCGTAGGAGTGTTTGAGTGAAACATATTATCATCCGCATTCACCTCTGGCAAAGTAACCCAAGAGTAAAATAGCTCATAGGGATGCGATGCATCGGCACTCACTACAAAGATAATAGACATCCCATCGTCAGGCACCCCGAACTGCGTCAAGTGACGCCGGAGAGGTGCGCGACTATGCGCTGCAATAGCGACTTCAGCCATAAGGACACAGAAAAGAAAAACAATCTATATAAACGGTAACACAAAAAGGGTATGAGATCAAACGAAACCTTTTTAATTGTCAAGCTTGACAGAACCTATATATTAACTAAGTAGGTAGATTTAAACCGTCACTCCCGTAAACCGGAAACAAGAGTGAGGGTTTTGTGGACTAAGAGAAGCACTACTAAGGTGTCTCACTAAAACTTTAGGTGCACCATGTTGCAGGGATTCTGCTCATGCTCAGAATTATGCGCAGGAAACCAGGACCTCAGTGAATTGTGGTGTACCAAAAACTCACCTCAGTACCCAGAACCCCTATTCGACTAGCATCAGTGTCTCATTCGTTCTCCGTATCATCTCGAAGGTACCAATGATTAGACAACCCAGAACATGCGACTTAGAGTACTCTCAGGAATGGTGGGAATCAGAAACACCTTTTCGTTATTATTCTCATATCAATCCACAACATGAGTAATCAGAGACACAGTAAAGTTTAAAATGTTTATTTTTAACTACGTGCCCTAAGGTGCAGTACTTTGGCTAACATAAGCAGACAAATGATTAAAAACAAAACCATCAGCATTGTTACAATACCATAGAAAATGAAAGGAGAAATCATATTACAAATGATAGTGGAATACAACCACCCTCCCTTCGCTAGTAAGCTAGTTGTATGAAACTAATAGAAGGTCTCTAGGCTTGAATGGCGAACCCCATACCGTAAATATCAGCTTAGGTGAATCACATCACAGGATCAGCTGTGCTCTGTGTCTGGAAAAGGTTTTCTCCAAGTGTCTGAATCATGCATGCAAATGCAATAATAAAGACACCCGAGTTTCAGATATTTGCAGCTGTGTGCATGTTATGGCTAGAGCGTGAGCTGATCAACCTGAATTCAAAAGCACACATTGTTATTTGACCTTGACGGCTTCTGCACCCAGTGTTCAAACTAAGGTCATGGTGCACGTCTAGAGACGTGAACAACAGACCGTTCTCATGTGAAGAAAAAGCAAGCACACAGTTTTTCTTGTAATAACAGCTACCTGCAGTGTCTTGTGCAAAAGCAGCAAAGTGGCAAGATGGCTCCCCATTGTGTGTGGCTGTCTAGGAGGAATACAGAAAGCCTAACTATCCACTACAACCAGTCATGTGACCCTGGCCAGGCTGCATACACAAAAAATGGAGAAGGCTTGAAAATTCCAACTTTCTAAATGAGGCATTTTTAAAATTGTAATTTAAAATACGACTTCACCATAATTTAGGGCCTTTCATTATAATTCCAAAGACACCAAACATTAAATGGTCAACTGCACCCATTTGAAAATTACAGCTTATCAAATGTAACTCCAATACTATCCTACAGAAGAGGCAACCTTGCAGTAGTGAAAAACAAATGTGAGAGATTTTCACTACCATGACATGTAAAACTTAAAAGTACATGTCCTGCTTTTTAAATACATTGCACCCAGCCCTCTTGGCAGTCCAAGGCCTTCTCTAGGGATGACTTATATATATTAACAAGCATTTGCAATGCAAATTGTCTCGCATTTATGAAAGTTAGAGGTATTGGCGTTGTAAATGACAATGTCTTTTACCTACCAAATAAATGAAAGAGGAAAGAATATGGAAACAAAGGATGGTAGAGAAAGGAGGAAAATGAAACAGAGATGGAACGAATATGTGGAAAGAGAACAACTGGAGTGAAAAGAAAATAAAGGTAAAATGAAAATGGCACAATAAAGACAGAATGATGAAAAAGAGAGTTAAAGAAAGCAAAAATGCCCAAAGATTAACACGCAGCCAGAGCTCACTGTTTGTCTATTGGAAAGAGATGGTAACAGACATGCCAGTCCTAAAAACAGTCTTCCCTGCTGGAGGCAGCACGCTGCGCATAACAGACCTACTTCTCACATTATAATGGTCTCTCAAACCATGTAGGGACCTTTTAATTTCTCTAGGGACCTTTGTCTCACTACAAAAGGTAAAACTATCAATATGAGCTTGTAATTGTTATGTACAAACAAGACAAAAAAATCCAAAAGTATATTTTAATTTGTAATTAACCAAAGTATTACTGATGTTTATAACCTTAAACTAATAATATAATTTGTGTCCTATAAGTCGCATTATGATTTACATGTAAAACCCATCATTATCTGTGAATGATTTTAAATCAGATGTAAGGTTTCTTGTTAAAAAATACTCTAAAACCCAGGACTGGGTGAACTTTGTTTTAGATATTTATATAATGGGTCACTCCCAGTTGAGAAGCTTTGAATGAGAAGGGCATCCACTTATGATGGAAGGCCAAATTGTCATGGTTTAGTGGGATGAGCTCTAAAAAGAAAGGCTATTTTATAAAAATGTATAGTGCTGGCTCTGAACGACATTGCATCTGTTACGAAAATAATTTGAAGTTATTGACGTCGATTCACCAAAATGCTTCAGATAGTGGAAGTGCCATCACATGCCCTTTGACCCTCCCCCAATGACATCGCAGGAAGTGACGTCACATAACCTTTGACCTTAGAGACATCAAAATAAGAGATGTCGTGCTCTTTGAACCTGTTGGTGTTGCAGGAAAATAGATCACTAAAGTTAAAAAAATGCACAATAACTGATAATCGAAATCAGAAAATTAGCTAAAATGCATTTTAGATATCATCCATATACAGACTGTCATGAAAGGGCAGCGGCGGAACCACAAAAAGTGAGGACCACAGTCATCATGCGCCAGGGGAAAAGACATCACAGGTCAACTACAGTCATCATATTCCGAAACATAGCTTCAAAATCCTAAATACTGCCTCAAAATCAAAGACAGAATGCCCACATGCCAAGACAAATCTAAAATATGTCCAGGCATCCCCAGGCTAAATGATGACTCAGAACAGCCTTATCAATAAACAGAAGTTACCTTTGGATAGAACACGTTTAGGGTCACCTTATCACAGCCAGTCTGCTCCCAGGCTCCACACACCCAGACCCAGGTTAAAATGGCCTAACAAAATATGCATATACTCATCTCGCACACAATTATGAATTATTTCCCTTTCTCCTGTCATCGCTACCTGTGCACACAGAAAACCTAAATGCCAATTCCGGGAGGAGAATGTATAGTTTATTAATTGATTTGTGTGGCATATGTTTAGCCTGTCAATGGTAATAATTCATACTGCTTTATTTTATATATATCAGGAATAGCCATCATAGCTCCATGAGGCCTTGATTTATGCCGGATCTTCAGATTAATCACTGACTGAGTAAATAAGTTGCCTTTAGGTTAATTTTAATTGAATGTGTTTTATTTGGCTACCATAAAAATCTACAGTATGGTTCCAGCGTTACTGAACTTTTGTTGGACGCGGTACACTAATTATTTTAGTCATATACTAACACGTGCCACACACTGAATTGTCTAATGGTTCATTTTCAATTAGAGTGCACCTAGTCACATCTCGCTTGTGTGAACTATGTGCACACTGAACTTTCTCTCATGTGTGCACACGGACACCCCTCGCTTATGAACACCTGGCCTGCTGGTACCTACGTTCACAAAGCAACTTTTCATCGCTGTACATTTACTGCCCCCATTTTAAGTGACCGGCTGTAGGTCATTCTCTCACCTTTGTGTTCCTAGACACATCTCATATTCTTGAAAGCAAGACCACAGTTCTCTGAAGCATGAGCGATATAGTTGAAATGCAAGTTGCTTGCAATCCTAAAGTCATGCCTGAGTTAAAGATAACAGCAGGAGGATTGTGCAGATAAAAACCAGGAAAAAGACAGGATATGCCAGCAAAAAAGGGACATGTGGGTGTTTTCTGCAATACCAAATAGCAGGTCGTTATGAGACGAAATTGACCCCCTTATCAACATGTGCATGCTTTCTTTGCCCTGTGAAACTAGCACAAGGAGAATAGCTGTCCTCGACCATAAGCTTGTGAATACACTCAAAGCCAGTTTAAAAGGTTTTTTTGAAGTGTATGTCGAGCCTCAGCGGCATCCTGTCACAGCATAAAATTACATGTACCATTTTATCAGGACTAAATGGTGGAGAACAAATGACCTTTGTGTTGCTTGCTGAAACAGGAAAGACTTCTAAACACAGGGTATTCCATGCTTTAAGAGACAGAAAGGGCCTATTCTCTCTTGTGCTGCTTACAAAAATGAATACGTTTATACTCCCTTGTGCAGATCAAGGAGGACAAGTTGTTAGATACATATGACATGTTTCCTTTTAAAAAATAATTGACACGGTATAACTAGCTGCACAGAATACATAGAGAGTAAGGGCAGAGATCACTATTCGATGTAGGATGAAGATATGATGTCTAGGTGAAACTCCTGAACCCAGATAATTATCCAACGAGATGAGAAATGTGTCCTTATTCCTCCCACAAACCGGACTTGGTACAGACCTCTCAATAGACCACTACATGCCGGATATCCGTTTAGAGATGTGATCTGCAACACATTGATAAAACAGTAGCATTACTATGTTTATAGGAATTAAATATCGTAATGCATTCCTTTGTCTCCGGGTACAACGTTGGCTGTGTCTGGTGGATTAATCCGTTCACGGTAGTGGCTGGCCTGTGTTCAACCCTATTGTCACAGGTTCAAATCCCGGCGGGTACATTAATCCTTCTGAGGTCGATAAAATGGGTACCGTTGGGTAACAAACATCTGTTATTCAGCACTAAGGTTGGGTGAACATGTGCTTTACAAATAGACATTATGCTATGTAACTTTAGTAGGCACCGTTTACATAGCAGGTCTGGCTCCTTCTGCTCCTCCAATACATTTCTGAACAAGTCTGAATTATAAAACTTTAAATTATCAAACTGACAATAATATCCGACATAAAATTAACTCTGACTCCCACACAAGATGGTCTTTATGAACTCAAAGCATACCGTACAATAGCGC
Source organism: Triturus cristatus (assembly GCF_964204655.1). NCBI lineage: Eukaryota > Metazoa > Chordata > Amphibia > Caudata > Salamandridae > Triturus > Triturus cristatus. The sequence continues at coordinate 1,057,756,306 of NC_140593.1, read as the reverse complement.
CATTACATTTCGTCTGGTATTGAAAACAATGGTATAACGAGGGTAACAGAAATTGCGAAAGCAGTTCACCGGGAACATGCAGTCATGTAGGATAAGGCGTTACTTTTTAGGAAAGCCATTTTTTGGAGCAAAAGTCCAACCCGATACGCATTCATTAGTTAGATATGCAATCTAAAGGGTTATGTATATAAAACATTAAGGTAAGCTGTTTTACGTCGCACCGGTGGGTATCTTTACTGCACTATGCTTTGTTTGGTTGGACTTGTATATAGCGCGAACTCGACCATAAAGTATCAGAGCTCTTTACATGAGCATAAGTTGCATTACGGATGGACACATTCATTTTGTTAGGTAAAGGGGATATTAAGTGATTTGCCCAGAATCACAGGGTGCTTGAGCTGACGCCGAGACTCGAACCTGGGGAGGGGATGTGGTCCGTCGGCTGCGCTGCCGACTTTGGTGCAGGAAACCAGGGTTCGAGCCTCGAGGTCGCGTCCACATCCTGTGATTTTGGGCAAATCACTTAATCTCCCCGTGCCTGGATATGTAATGTAAATACGGTGCTTTGTACAGCACTCCAATACCTTCGGGTCGAGTTCGCACTATATAAAAGATGCAAAAAAAACAAACAAAAAAAAACCTGGTTGGTTCCCCAACTTCAAAGTCGGCCGCTCTAGCCACATCCTCTCCTTGACCTACAATGTAATTTTACCATTGCCAGCGACAATTATTAAGCTCGGAGCCTACAGTAGTCCTCTCTGTGCTACCCCCTACGAGGTAGGGGAGCCCGCTTCTCAACATCCTGCACAGCCTTTCGTGCCGGTGGTATATTCTGCAACACGCAAGCAGCACATCACCCAGCCCCGCCCCTCTTACACCTGCACTTCCGTGTTTACAGCTAGAACAGAACGTCTTCTCTCCAATTCCATCCGCGTTGTCATCGGCGCCACCTTCCAATCACAGTGTTCTGTAGACGCCCTCGCCCCGCCCATTTGAGGAACCCGCTGCCTTTAATAGGCAATATCAATCAGAAAAAATATATTAAAATAATTAATTAATAAAAGCGGTACCCTGTAGACCCATTTGAATATGATCTGAGAGATACAAAATAGTGAGACAACGGCGCCCGCTCTTTCACAGTTCGTTTTTCAGAGGCTTTTGAAGCGCCGTTAGAAGGATCACAGCCTTGAAAGAGTGAACGCCCCACTTTACCACCTCGGTCCGCTACAGTTTAGTTTTGCATTTAAATAAACACATGGTACAGTATCACACAAGAGCGGGCTAAACAACACAAGCACTTGATTAGGCACTTCAACTGGTTGACGCGGGTCCCAACATTCAACTAAAGTATCCAAGGCTACTGATACTGCGAGGGGGAGGGACCGAAGCTGCGTGTGACGCGTGGGTGTCATTGCGAGCCTCGCATTTTAAGCAGAAGACACGAGGGTGCCATGATGGTTGTCCCGTGCTGGGAAGAAGAAAAAAAAGCAAGACACATTAAAAAAAAAGATCCCCCAAAAACAAGAGATGGACTAACACCAGTAAAGGGGCCAATAGCCATAGGCGTGCGCAAAAGGGAAAATAGAGGGACATAAAGCACGCTTAGCCAATAGCAAGTAGTATACTTTGGAAGACATACTCAATAACAAATAGGAAAACGGAGGCGGGGACTCACCTAGTAAAGCATATACTGCATGTCTCAACGAGACAGCGCATGCGCTGCCTAGGCGAGACCTAAATAAGGAAGGTTTTGGCCTGGGAAAAGGTTTATTTTGCCAGGTCGAAATTGCAGTTTTAAACTGCACACACATAGGCAGCAATGCCATGCCTGAGTCATGTTTACAGTGCAGACCCACTAGTAGCATTTAATTTACAGACACTTTACTAAGGACTTACAAGTAAATTAAGTATGCCAGTTCGGTATAAGCCAATCTAAAATGTTATAAGGAGAGAGCACAATCACTTTAGCCCTGGTTAGCAGTGATAAAGTGTGCAGAGTTCTAAGGGCAGCAAAAATGAAGTCTGAAAAACAGGTCTGAACGCAAATGTTTAGGGGGAAAGCCATGCCAAGTATACCAGGTCTAACACTATATCTTCTACCTCACAATCAAAGATTCTTTAGAACTTAGGTTTTGTGACTCCTTTATTTTTAACGAACCAGTCAGAATTACTGTTACTATACTGAGTAACCTGCCTTACTCTTCAGCTGGGATCTTAAAAGAACTATAACTATACAAGGTCATAAGGATGAAAAAAAAATTCACTCTTTTTAGATTCATATCAATATCTACTAGGCCCAGTTTCAAGCTTAATGAGCAGTTAAAAAGACTTTAGGAAAAAAAACTTGAGAAATTAATTTTTGCATCATTTAAGAACAGCAGAAAATGTGCTGGTTCATTGCAAAGTTGGGAAATATTAATTCTCATTGCACTACCTTATATTGAATCTAACTTAGAATCAACTGTTAAATTCAACTTTCTTTTGTTCCGTCATTTATACTCCACTATACTCCCAGTTTTAGCAAGTGTAGTTTCCTAGAAAGTGTAATAAATAGACCTGGGCGGAAAACTACGCTACGCTGGCGGAGTGTGGGTAGTTTGCGCAACTACGGTCTACGCGAATCGCACGTAGCACAGTGCAAAAAAACTCGTAGCATAGCAGACATTTTTTGCTCGCTCGCGGTCCTCAACATCAAGTAGGCGACCGCGAGTGAGCAAAATCAACATCCCAGCGAGACTTTTTCCTTGTTCGCGGTCGGCAAGATCAAGTTGCCGATCGCGAGCGTGGAAAATAAACGTCCCGGCGAGATTCTCAACGTGGGGAGGGCAGGTTTCTCATTGCGAGTGGTCGCGTATGCTCGCGACTGCTCGCCATGAGAAACTACCAGTCCGCGTTAAGAAAGCTGCGGCTCGGGTACAAATCTACTCGAGCAGCAGAAAACGACCGCTTGCACTGTGCATGATGCCGTTTGCAATGATTGCACAGTGCGGACAAGCATCCGGCACTATGCAATCATTGCGAACATCATTTCCCTCCCGCACTACGCAGTTCACGTAGCTACGCGTAGCGTGCGTAGTGTGAAGTGCACTTTGCGTAGCTACGCGTAGCACTACTCCGTGAACTACGCCCAGGGTTAGTAATAAACAAGTTGCCGAATTTGCACAATGTATAACAAAACTATCGTAAATAGATCACATTTTTGTCCCAGATTACGGAAAGGCTAAGATTACTTCTAAATATTTTTAAATAAAGCAACCGGGAACATGTCAACACTAGCCACTATGGTTCACAATTTGGTGGGTCACCTTTGATTCTGGAATTATTTTTTCCCATATGTCAACAATGTAACGAAAAAAGTGTGTTCCTCCATCATCGCCAATGCTTTGTAATCATTCCTTCTCTGATGACACATCATCGCTTGTTCTGGCACTGTGAGCTTATCCAGGATTGGCTATTGCAAGAGTCTTTATAGATTCCTCCATTTCAAAACATTGGAAAATCTATATTGGGCTGCAAAAAAATACAGCATTCCTCATTCTTCTGTTTCAAAGAGCAGACTGTATATCATCTACCCTAAACCCCTCCATTTGCAGGGGTCTAGGGGGTTACGTTTAAAACCTGTACAGTCCACTCTGCGTGGCCTATTCACAAACTGCATTTCATAATATGTACAGTAGTACTACACACATACTACAAAATGCTATCTACAGCCAGAGGCCTCAATCTCCACTGTGTTTTTTCTGTATGGAGAACTCTGCCACCCTGATGGATAACTACATATGCAGGTATATGTTTTAGTAGTAAAGGTGGGAGGGCCAAGGGGGAAAGTGGGTGGAGAATAGGGAGTACTTAATGGGAGGAGTTTATGATGGGACATGCTAATACAACAAAACATTAAGACTTCCACTATTCACAGATTGCACTTCTAAAGTTACTACAACCCTAAGGGTGTGAAAATTAGGCTCAAATGTACTCCAGTCCAGTCTTTCATTAAGTCAAATACCACACATGGCCAATCACCGGTACTAGAACCAACACTGGAGGTAGGCCAAAGGCAGTAGAGCTGAGCCTCTAATCATATATAACAACAAAACTGCTAATACTGCGCCAAGTCTTAAATCTCAACTTCTTTTATGAGGACACATCTTGAAATAAAACAAAAAGTGTCAAAGACCTTTGTTCATCTTGAATAAATCAATAGATTTATTTATTTTAGATTTTAAAATTTTTAACCTTCCATTTACCGGAACAATTCTAAGGGTAAACAAACCATTAATGACAAATTTTAGGAAGTTTCTCCACACCATTCATTGATTCACATCATACACACTACTCTAACCTACCATACATTCCCATAAGTTGATCATACTCTTACATTCACAAACACACTCATCCTGAATATTTAGTTAGAAAACGAACGTTAAAGTCTTTCTATTTGGACCACAGAAAGAGATGTTAGACGAAATAGTCTCTATATTTGTTTCTTTTTCTTAAAAAAATTCAGAAATTCTTGTGGTCTCTTCACAAGGTCTACGCGTTTCGAGACCCCTTCTTTCCTGGGGCTCTCATCAGGACCTGTAGATTAAAGACAACAAAACCTATTTCAGTAAAAAATGGAACCCCTGAAGCCTCTTGTAAGCAATAGAGCACCTTGTTTATAAGTTAATTTACCTCAAGTGGAACACTGTTAGAATCAGCCGATTTAACAAGAGATGAAACCTGAGTAAAGAGAAATGAAAGAAGGGGTGTAGCAACAATCGAAGAATGTAATGGACGTAGCAAGCACTCATCCAACAATGTTGACTTACTTTAAAAGTTCAGTTCTTAGAAGTTTGAGAGCGACTTGATTTAGATGTGATTGAAAATCATTGGAATACCACGGTTTTGGCAAAGAAGTCGCAACATGGTGTGTTGTCAACTACAAAAGAGCATAAGGAACCCTTTAAATGTTTTGTTAGAGCGAACAATAATATAAAGAAGCTGTTTTGAAATTGTCGTCATACCTCAATTATAGGCGAAAGAGTAATCGTTTTTCTCTTTTTCTTTTTTACGTCGTCCGGACTTCGAGTTCTTTTTGGGAACTAAAGGAAGTTAGAATGGCGTTAGCATGCTGACTTACATTTGGATGAAAACCGCGTAGCGGTAGTTTAAACCATTCTATCGTGGGCGTACCTGAATCTTCACTTTGTCTATGAAAAGTTTCCAATACGGTGGAGATGACGTAGATCACGTGTTAGTACGTGATCCGATGTTTATGTTTCTTGAAACTGACATGGAAGACAGACTTCTTGAAATTGTGCAGTTTTTTTTCTTTTTTTAATATTTTATTCAAAGCCAACCCATATATAAGGTTGATGGTAAATATAATTAGAAAGGAATTAGTATGCTCCTCATGTTTGGAATATGAATAAACGTTATTAATACTTGTGTGGCCGACGAATTTGCAGCATGCTGGTCAATCACATTTAAACGTAGTTTCACGAGCTGAAACTGATATTTAGAGGAAGACCTGACCACCGTTGGAGTAGACTACATACGTCCTTATGTATTCTATCTAAGTTAACTTTTGATATTTCTGAGATGTTCTGGGCTAGGTGGATTCCAAGGTATCTCATGCGTAGTTTTACTTCTGGGGCAACCACCACCTGATTCCATTGCATAATCTCTGTCTTTTCCTTATTGATCTTATCTCCAGAGATCCTCCCAAAGGCCTCTGCCTGACTAAATAGCCTGGGGATGGCTTCTTCCGGGTTGGAGGTGAACAGTAATAGATCGTCGGCATATAAGGCGAGTTTTAAAGTGAGATCTGCTATATTGAAGGGTTTAATTACCAGGTCGGCTCTCAGCTGACAAATGAAGGGCTCAATATACAAGTTAAACAACAGGGGAGAGAGAGGACACCCCTGTTTTGTTCCACGCGATATATAGACCCAGTCAGTAAGTAGCCCATTTATTAGGATTTTTGCTTTGGGAGATAAATAAAGTGATCTGACTGCTGTTATAAATTTTTCTGGAAACCCAAACCTGGCCAGAGCCAACCATAAGTATGCCCAGTTGACCTGGTCAAAGGCCTTGGCTGCATCAATAGCTGCAATAGTCAAAGGAAGTTTTTTGTCAGTGGCAACATCTATGGCGGCAATAGCCTGAAAAAGTTAATTCATTTAGCTGCCTGCCTGGGATAAAGCCTCTCTGATCTCCATGAACTATAGATTTTATAACTTTAGCCAATCTCCCCGCCAAAACCATTGGAAGACTAAAAATCATCAAATCAAAGACCTCAAATGGACAGTTATTTCTAAAGTTGAACGTGACGAAAGAGGTGGCGATTGGGAACTGAAATTATCTAGAAAAGAAGCGATGCTAATATTGAAGTTCAACACTGCTACCAATGGAATAAACGAACTGTCTGAACTTTATAAATTGAGCTAAACATCTGATTGACTGCCCTCCAACTATAGTCCTCAGACCACATCTGGTCAAGTACGCAAATTAGCAATAAAGTTTCCTCCGTTTAAAATGCGAACAGCATCTTCAATTGATGTCCATCGACATCATACTCAGTTAAGGCATGTCAGGACCAATAAAGTTCATCTCAATCATGAACTCACGTTCAATTTACGCTTCATTCTACATATCATAAGAAACTGATCAAATATAATGAAGAACACTATTATTGTCATCTCTCCATTACTGAAGTTACTATGACCAATATATCACGTATCCGATCAATGATCAGTTTCAGCTCGTGAAACTACGTTTAAATGTGATTGACCAGCATGCTGCAAATTCGTCGGCCACACAAGTATTAATAAAGTTTATTCATATTCCAAACATGAGGAGCATACTAATTCCTTTCTAATTATATTTTCCATCAACCTTATATATCGGTTGGCTTTGAATAAAATATTAAAAAAAGAAAAAAAACTGCACAATTTCAAGAAGTCTGTCTTCCATGTCAGTTTCAAGAAACATAAACATCGGATCACGTACTAACACGTGATCTACGTCATCTCCACCGTATTGGAAACTTTTCATAGACAAAGTGAAGATTCAGGTACGCCCACGATAGAATGGTTTAAACTACCGCTACGCGGTTTTCATCCAAATGTAAGTCAGCATGCTAATGCCATTCTAACTTCCTTTAGTTCCCAAAAAGAACTCGAAGTCCGGACGACGTAAAAAAAAAAAAAAGAGAAAAACGATTGCTGTTTCGCCTATAATTGAGGTATGACGACAATTTCAAAACAGCTTTTTTATATATTGTTCGCTCTAACAAAACATTTAAAGGGTTCCTTATGCTCTTTTGTAGTTGACAACACACCATGTTGCGACTCCTTTGCCAAAACCGTGGTATTCCAATGATTTTCAATCACATCTAAATCAAGTCGCTCTCAAACTTCTAAGAACGGAACTTTTAAAGTAAGTCAACATTGTTGGATGAGTGCTTGCTACGTCCATTACATTCTTCGATTGTTGCTACACCCATTCTTTCATTTCTCTTTACTCAGGTTTCATCTCTTGTTAAATCGGCTGATTCTAACAGTGTTCCACTTGAGGTAATTTAACTTATAAACGAGGTGCTCTATTGCTTACAAGAGGCTTCAGGGGTTCCATTTTTTACTGAAATAGGTTTTGTTGTCTTTAATCTACAGGTCCTGATGAGAGCCCCAGGAAAGAAGGGGTCTCGAAACGCGTAGACCTTGTGAAGAGACCACAAGAATTTTTGAATTTTTTTAAGAAAAAGAAACAAATATAGAGACTATTTCGTCTAACATCTCTTTCTGTGGCCCAAATAGAAAGACTTTAACGTTCGTTTTCTAACTAAATATTCAGGATCAGTGTGTTTGTGAATGTAAGAGTATGATCAACTTATGGGAATGAATGGTATGTTAGAGTAGTGTGTATGATGTGAATCAATGAATGGTGTGGAGAAACTTCCTAAAATTTGTCATTAATGGTTTGTTTACCCTTAGAATTGTTCCGGTAAATGGAAGGTTAAAAATTAAAAAATCTAAAATAAATAAATCCATTGATTAATTCAAGATGAACAAAGGTCTTTGACACTTTTTGTTTTATTTCAAGATGTGTCCTCATAAAAGAAGTTGAGATTTAAGACTTGGCACAGTATTAGCAGTTTTGTTGTTATATACAATCACCGGTACAGCAACACACTCCTATAGAAAACAGTGGAAGCTCGACTCGTGCAGCTGTACGAGCGAGCAAGTACGATGCGAGCTACATGAAATTCACCTACCGACTAGTTTCCGGGTCCAAACCGCTCCGTAAGTCTCGGTCGTAAGCTAACCGTGGCCTTCAATGGATGCGATTCATGACTGAGCCAGTACGATGCACGCGTTGGACAGCCTGTGCGAGCCGGAGTGTCCGGCTCGCAAAATGTCCAGGTGGTTGGCTTTGGGGGTCAGCATCGGACCCCCTGACACCCGCAGCCCTACGGACACAGGGGGAGACCCATGGGTCTCCCCAACACAGGCATGTACGGTGCGGATGGCACTGACGTGTACTCACTGTTGGGGGCACACTTGTCTGCGACGTACCCATTCAGTCAATGGGAGCCCATGTACGCGTCGTACGACCGGCTCCCATTGACTTCTATGGGAGTCCGACCGAACCGAGTCCGACAGCATATGGCCGCATCGTACTCGCTCGGTCGGACTGCAGGACTCCGGCTCAGTCCGAAAACACTCCGGATCCGGCTCGGTTGGAGTGCTTTCCAAACCGGATCGGAATCGGCCCCTTATTAGTAATACAATAGTACTACAAAATGTACCAGAAAATGCTATTCACAAACCTACATTTGGAGGTGTCTACCTCTGCATCTCTTATTTTTTTATTTGCAATCTTTGATCCTACTGTTGAAACCTCCGCACACATAGGCCCTCGTTTTTGTAGTAAATGTGGGTAAAATAGGGGGAAGTGGCTGAAAAGTGAAGAATACTCAATACTGAAAGGGAGGTTAGTGAGGATCAAGGAGGAGTTAAGAGAGGGGTTAAGAGGAATTTGGGGAGGGATAGTAAGCCCATTCCCTTTCACCCACTGCACTTCTAATGTTATTACAGCCAAAAAGGACATAAAACTGTTGTAAATGTACTCTGGCTCAGATCTGAAGTAAAACCAGCACCTCACATGGCCAACCACTGGTACTGCAACACCCTTCCTTAGCAAATAGTGGAGGCAGCACTTAAAATAGAATCTTACAGCAAATAACATTAAAATAAATTAATTTGACTACAGCCACTAGTTTTAGGGTAGGGACATGCAATTCTATACTTCGTTGTAAATTTACATTAGGAAATAGTGAATAGCCAAAAGTAGTAAAACTACTACAAAGTGTATCTATAAATTTATATGCATAGATTTACTTAATTGTAAATTTACCTTTTGAAGAGGCACGGTAAATCCTATTGTAGGAAGCTCCACCCTTTACTTGAGAGGATGCAGACATGTAACTCTACACCTTTATGTAAATTTACACTGAAAAAACGTGAATAGCAAGAGTCTAGTTACATCTTGGTGTAGAAAGTGGAGTTTTGCATCTAGGTGTAGTAGTAAATATACACATTAGTAAATATATACATGTCTATTTATTTTGCACTGGGCTACCTCTAAAAGCTGGTACACCAACACCTCTGCACCAGAAACCCAAGACAGCATTCAACAACCGTCTCATGCCATTTCCATTAAGAAACACATGATGTGGGAAAGATCCCTGGATCCACAAGCCATCAATCCATAAAACTCCCTCTGCTGTCATTCACAGAGTCGAATTTCAGAAAATTCCATAAAGACCTTCCCTTCTGGAATGAATATGGAACAGACTGTTATTGATTTATTGCTTTTTGTTGGCTATTTCATGAACATTGCTCATAACCCTCCACAACACATACAACAAAATACTCTGAAATGTACTTGGTCATAGTTCCAGTACTATTCAAAGATGCCATTTCAAATAAAATGGTCATTAGGCCAAAATACATATGGGGCAAGTTCCATTTTTAATTCATTACTTATGTCAATATAAACTCTTTTTGTGAATTTACAGGCAATAAATCACATTGATTACATGTTTAATACCTTTTTCTGTTCCTTTGTAGGGAGGGAGAAATGTTAGCAGCATCAGTTTGCAGCCGCACACAAATCCTGGAAATGGTATAAGTCAGTGGTTCTTAACTTTTGTGACTTCTGTGTACCCCCACTTAATCATTACTGCAGTCTGGGGAACCCCACAGTCATTACTAGAATTGGAGAACACCCATTGAGTAATTGTTGGAATCTGGGTGCCCAGGCCTATGGAATTTTGATGATTTGAACCAGCAAAACAGTACATGGAAACAAGCATTCATAAAACAAATACACATTTGGTACTTTATTAATCTCGTAATTATAGATTTTTTTATCTTCTAAGCATTTGTTGAATTCCTGAGTTGGTGTCGCGAACTCCCATGGATCCACACACCACAGATTAAGAACAACTATTAAGAGTTACTGGTATTGCTGCTTTTGGTGGTAGTAATGAGGGGGACATGTTTTACTTTATCATGATATTCCATGTATGAGGAGCATCTACAAAGCCCGTAGAGCTAGCCTTACCTTGGCCCCATTATTTGTATTGCTGTAATTATTTTAATAACACTGAAAACCTTCATTTGAACTCCTGTAAATGATTTTCTTATTGCAGTTCCACCTGAACTTGCAGTGATAAGAAACTCACGTAGGCTGTTGCCTAATATAACATACTCCATGCCAACTGTGACATCATAATGCCACCAGCACACTGACCTATGGCACAGCTTTTAATCCAGGTGGGTGGACGATATGCGAAGGCAGGCATTTGAGAACGCTTCAGGGAAGAGTCCCTCTTTTCAGCAGTACACACATAGTGGCTTTGAAGGCCTGTGCTCTGTGCCTTGCTACTCAGAAGGGAGCGTGTGCTTTCAGACCTATTTCAATGCTAAATTGTGATGGTAAGATCTCTACTAAGGTGCTACCAGCTTGTTGGAAAACTATCTTCCTGGGTTGATAGAGGCGGACCAATCCAGATTCATTAAGGGCACAAAAACTAATGATAACATCAGACAGGTAACCCACCTAACAGAAAAGTCACTAGGAAACTGTCTCCAGCAAGCTTACTCACATTAGATGCAGAAAGAGATTTCAATCGGGTTAGCTGCCACTTCTGAGGTAACAACTTGCAAAAGCTAGGCTTAAGGACCCAAATGATTAATTTGAGTCAAGCATATTATAAAGCACCCACAGCATGCAGTATAATAATCAGAATAAACCTAACATAGTAGAACTGCTGAGATGGACCAGGCAGAGATGTCCCCTGCCCCTCCTCCTTTTTTGCACCAAGTAACAGTATCCCACGCTCACAAACCTATAAAACCCTGCACCCCCTGCACCAATCCCTGCACCTGTCAAACTCAGACTCTACCCCAAGCTCACAAATTCCGGCTGGGTAGGGCCCTTCTGTCCAGCCTCCCAAAACCATCATCAGGCAGGATCTTGTCTCCAAGAACGAATGACTATATGATAGTGTATAAAAGCCACTTTATTGAAACAGGTGCACAGAATGACAATACCAAAAACCTTGCTCTACGCCATACAGTCTAATCATGAACATGGGCCTCACTATGCATTTAACTAACTATCCAAAAACTCTTCCCCCTCCCCTAAGCAACCCTTCACAAACCATCCAACCAAACTCCAATCACACACTCATCACTCAAATCTCCGCATCCATCCGTCGTGCATACCATACTGTTGTCCTCTCATTCCATTCATAAACTCCCCTCCCCCAAACTCAACTGGGTCTCAACATGACCAATATTTCTTTAATAAACCTTTAAACCTATCTAGGAAACGGGCACCAGAAAAACCTTTGAGTTTTTCTGTTCCCCCTACCTAGGGCCCTTTACATCCCCACTGGCAAATGCATCATTTCCGCTAATAAGCTCCTTACTTGCATGAGGTACAATTCCATCCCATAAATGGATAAATGGACTCCATCATCTTGGAAAAATACCACTGCCTCATACTTAATACCACTGTGCTCCAGGAAAACAAACCCATTTGATTTGCAAAACCCTTGAATTTCTCTAATTCCTTTTCGCCGCGTCCTGTCAATGGACCATGGTTTATTGCCCACCTCCATACTCTCCTTGGCATAAACTCAGTAAATATCATTATCGTGCTTGACCAGACTGCCTTAATCTCCAGCAAGTCCTGCTTGACAGCTTTTACTGGCTCCAGTCCCTTCAACTGTACTAAGTCATTTTCTCCTAGCTGCAACAGTAATACGTCCAGGCAAAGAGAACCTTTAATCAATGCATTCAATTTTGGAGACAGTTCCTGCCATCGCATTCCTCCTTTTCCAAACGATCTTAACTGCACTACTGTATCAGGCAGCCCCACCTGTCTTGCTCCTCGCCTCGACTCTGCTAAGCATGGTCAGAGAACTCTGCTCCACCAGCAGAGTTTGCAGAGTTTTGCATACTCTGCGCTCTGCTGAGAAGGCGGAGTAGAGGCAAAACTCAGACTCCGCAGTGGAGCGGAGTTAGCCATTAACCCCTCTGCAAATGAAAGAAGAAAAAAACACTTGCCTATGCTATGGCGTCTCCGGGCTGCCCTTCTCCTCCTTGACTTAGTCTCTCTTGCCATCTCCTCCTCCATCCACGCAAACCCCTACGTCGGACGTACGTCTTGGTAGGACTGTGCATGCGTGTGCGTGCACGCATGTGCAGTTCTCGCAAGGCGTATGTGGATGAGGAGATGCAGAGCATCAACCCACGATGGCCGGACAGGCTCGCTGTTCCTAAATCCACTGCCCCTCAAGTACCCACCTCTCATTAACTTGCAAGGGAGTGACGCGAATACTATAGCGGCCGTTGCCACACCTACAGCTAACCTATTCTTTGGGTGCTCCTGACCCACCAAACCTGCCTCCATCAACGCACTCTCTGACAGCAGATTGATTCTGTCTGCCTTTTGGAGCACTAGCAGGGAGTGTCTTAAGCCATCCAACACATCTATGTTCAGTGATATCCTACAGAAAAAGCGAACTCTATAATGGAAAAATTGTCACTGTCCCTATGTCAACCGGGGTGTACCCAACTAAAATTGCAGCCAGTAACGGTATCCCACACTCAAAAACCTATAAAACACCACCCCGTACCTACTGGGCCAATCACTGGGGCCCTCAGACCCTAACACCCGCCTGAAAATTCTGTGAGGGTTTGGCCGTCTGCACATCCTCCCAAAACGAATGTATGACGTTACAACGCATACATTTACAATGCATGCCTTTACAACAAAGTTTTTACATCGCAACATCCTTTACAACGCATTCTTTTACATCGCATGTCCTTACATCGCATTTTCAGAAACTACCTTTACAACGCATTCCATTACATCGCATTATACCTTTACAACGCATACCATTACAATGCATACCATTACATCGCATTTAAGGTAAGTGTTGGATAGAAAAGGGGTAATAATTACAATTCTAACTCCAGTGAGTGCAACAGTAGGGTAAGTGTTGGATAGTGTAAGGGTACTATGCGTTGTAATGGTATGCATTGTAATGACTTGCGATGTAATGCCTGTGTTGTAGTCACATGCGTTGTAATGACAAGAGTTGTAGTGACATGCGATGTAATGGCTGCATTGTAATGACATACTATGTAAAGGTAGTGCGATGTAATGGCTGCATTGTAAAGGTTGTTTCCCTCCCAAAACCATCAATCTCACAGCATTTTAAAAATACATAAAGACCTGCCCTGAAACCATTGGAGCAAATTCAACATCTACAAAATACTGGAAAACTGAGAAAAACAAAACTGTTGGGGCTTCCAACAGATTAGAGATATCTCTGACTGTGAGTGGGCAAAGCTTTGTGAGGATATAACTAATGGACACAAAAATTTCACACTGAGAAGAAATATATAAATTGATGTACCACTGGGGTCTAACCCCAGAACAACTAAAACAGGCCTACCCGAATATGCAGGGGAAGTGTTGGATATGTACTAAAAAGGAAGAAACTGCCCTCCACATGTGATGGTACTATGATAAACTGCATCACTTTTGGAAAGAGGTTCTTGCCCATACCAAATGGATAACAGGTGCATCCATCATTGAAGACCCAAAGAGCTTGGACGAGGGCCTGAGAACACATACTAAAACAGCTTATGGAGGCTGACTGGAAAAGATCAGAGGCTTCCAATGTTAATAGCTAGTACCCAAAACTCTGGAATGTACAGTTGTATAACAGAGGCACACATGGTTAAACCCCATGTGCCTCTACCATAAAGCCAGAACCATGAACGCGCCATAACCACGCATTCCTTTATCACGCAATTTTGTTGTAAAGGCATGATTGGTAAGGGTGTGTGCGTGGTTAACATCACCACTACCCCAACCCCCCTCCCTGCCCTAAGCCCTGAAATTCTATCCCCCACCTCGCCCTCCACCCTGAGGCCTAAAACCAGCCCTGCCCTTAAAACTACCTCGTCACCCCCTGCCCTGAGGCCTAAAACCCATGCCCTTACCCCAGTACCCCCTGCCTTGAGCCCTAAAACTTACCACCATGCTGTCCATAAAACTACCCCAAATCCTTCCACTGCCCTGAGGCCTAAAACCCTGCCCCAAAATCAAAAATCTACCCTGACTCCCTGCCGCCCTGAGCCCTAAAACCTCCCCCACTCGTAAAAACTCCCCCAAACCCAGCCCCAGCCCTTAAAAAGACCCCACACCCTCCCCCCACCCTGAGCCTTAAAACCCTGCCTTCCTTCCAAAAAGTACGCCGTCCCCCCTACCCTGTGCCCTAAAAGTGATCCCACCGCTAAAAACGTCCTCCCCAAACCTGGCCCAAGCCCCACCTGCCTGTCTGTGTACAGTGCTTCCTGTTCTGACACTTCCTCTTCTTTTCCCTGCGCATCCGGAACACTAGACTAGGCCTGCATGGTGAACTCCGTTCGCGGAGTTTTCTGCACTCCGCAGAGCACACGGAGTTCCGTTCGCGCTCACCTACATCAAGTTGGCGAGTGTGAGCAACGAAAATCCACATCCCGGTGGGATTTTTCAACACAGGTGGTCAAATTTCTCAACGTGAGCAGTCACAGACAGTAATGACCACTTGCATTGAGAAACTTTCTGTTTGCGTTTAAAAAGCTTGCAGCTCGGGTGGAAAATCTACTTGAGCGGCAAGAAAAGAAGCAGCACCCTTTTGTACGTCGCATGGTGCCGTTCACACTGATTTTACAGTGCTCAAAATCAATGCGAATGGCATGACCAAGCACACTCCGCCTCTTGTGGAACTCCACATAGCACAGTGGATTTTTTTGGTCACTTCGCTGAGTTCCGCATGGCCTACACTAAACTACTATATGCCTTAACCACGCATATGTGTACTTTTATCAACCATGATTGATTCTCAATAAAAAACTGGCAAGTTAAAAAAAAAGAAAAAAAGATTGTGTGCCGGAGGTCTCATCGCCACCACTCAGCAGAGTTCATTCTTTGCTGCTACTTACTATAGCAGTGAATGCCAATGAGTCAGAAGATCTGGAGGTGGTCAGCAACTTGCTTTTACTTTCAAGGAGCAGATACCCTTTACCCAGTGGCATCTCTAGATTAGATTTTTTGGGAGGGCTAAAATTGAGCCACAGATAAAACTATAGGGGCCACCTACATATGAATTTTATGTACACATTTGCTTATAATGTTTAAATCTGACTTTCAATGTACATGTGTGACAAATTGAGCGTGGCAAGGTGCAGTGTCTCTGTTTTTCAACATCGCTTCCCAGAAAATTCAACACCTGTATTGGTGGGACCCAAGAGGGAACCAGGACAAATGGAGCTGCAGCACAAGCCCTCATCTGCAGCCGATGCTGCAATTACTTCTCACAGTGAAAGGCTTTGTAATAAAACACAATACGCCCAAATCACAAATAAAGGAAAAATATGGGCACAGATTTACATCTACACCTTTTCATGTGTTTTTTTCCTAATTACAATCATTCCGAGTAGTACCTTGAAAAGCAGGTGCAGTTGTGCTGATGGAAACCTGACGTGACAATTTGCACAAGCTCCTATTTCACCAGTGCGGTGTTCTACATAGCATTCAATTCTCATGGGGTGTGTGCAGAATTAGATTCCGTTTACAGGTTTCCCGATTTATGCCCTTATATAGTTACAATTCCCATTGCCCTTATTTGGACATAGAAATCCGGCCCTTATTTAGACATTGTCTGTACAAACCAAATACATGCATGGCCACCTACATCCGTCCATCCACGTCACAACGATTTCTTGGAAAACCAGACCCTTAAGGCTTTAGGAATTTCCCTCAGCTTAAATATTGATTTCTCCAAGAGCTCATTAAGTATGCATGAACATCTATTCCTTAGGGGTTCATTCATGACGTTCCTCTGCCCGACTTTTACGTCAATACTGGCATTCCTAGACACCTTTAAGGTATAAATATACCAGCACTTGTCCTGGCAAATTGCAGTTCCCGGAGGATTCGATCCGACCCAGACTACGTGGTTCGCCACGGCAAGTTCAGAAGAAGATCGAGTTCCAGCCTGATGCACTGACCTGACGCTGCCATCCTCCTCGTGGAGAATCCAGCTCCAGTGCTTTCTGACTTCCCTTGCGGGGGGTTAGACTATCGAGTCCAGAAAAGAGATTCCAACCTCTCTCATTCTAAGGTATGGAGCTGACTAGAACTTAGAGAAACTTTTGGCAACTCTTGGCTAAACTAAAATATAGCTAGCTATACTTTAGAAACGGCACCTACTTCAAACCTTGTACTGCACTTAGGTTAGGTACACTGGGGTAGAACAATTTAGAAGCATCAGATGAGTATCACATTTTAGCTTATGTTATTTATGTATGTATTTTGATTAACATATGTCATAGCTACAAACCATGCTATTGCAGTATTATTTTATCTTAATGCTAACCTCGTACACATTGTACTTCACAGTCTGTCTTACAATTGTAGCAATTCATATCTCTTGCATGAGAAATAAGACTGTTCAATAAACCCTTTTATTGAAACGCCCGTCTCTCTATTTCTGTGCAACTCTGTTAGAAACAAAGCATGCACGATTGACTGAGTGAAACTGTTATCTATTGTTTCCACAATTCTGAGACTGTTCCGATTCTAAAGGGAAATAAAATTGTCATGTTTATGCAGTTGTCAGAGACTAATCCCTTCTTGTATATTCGAGAAGTTTCTAGTGACCTCTGAGTTAGCTGGCACACACAAGTAATTAAGTTTAATATACTCGATAGAGACATACTAGCCTTAGTCCTATGTTAAATCTATAGTGTATGTTATTCCAATGCGCAGAGCCTATCAGGGATATAGGAACTACACTACATGGCGCCCAACTGTTTGGTAAGGCACTAATTTAACGCTAGTTACTGAAGTAACTCAGTCGTGCTTTTCTCAGAGACCCTCTACTCATAAAACTCCATAAGACGTCTGGAGTGGGTAGGGATAAAATCCGCCATAGCTGAGTAGGACGAAAGTCCTATGTATTAGCTGTTTGGTTTTGTTCAACGTTGAAGGATACAGTGTTCCAAAATATTGTGCACCTTATCTTTGTTTCCTTGAAACTTGCTCTGCAACTTTCATTACACAATGTCGGAGAACGGGGATCCAATCGTCAACAAGGGTCAAGCTGCGACCTTTCAGGTCTTAATGAAGACGAAGTGGGTGTTATACACATCCCACCAAATGTAAGGAGAGCCATCACTCTAAAACTTATAAAACATGGTCTAACACCAAGAGGTGGTAGAGCAGTTTTCGTGATAGAGGCACATGAATCTCACCAGAGAGAGGTATTCTATTCATGGATAGTATTCCCAGAATCAAATCCAGTAACACATGTGTTTCACTTCTACAAAGAAGATGAACCACCTGAGGAATATATTCCTTTCGAGGATATTGAAATTCCACTCACATACCAGGAGCATAAGCTCTGGTTTAAAGGCGCCCTAAAACATTACAATCACATTACCAGGCTCGGTCCACTAGGTAGACCTGGAGCAACATGGCCGATTTTAGCCGGCCACACACCTCATCCTGACATTGAAACTATGTCAGACGTAGATTTACTTGCTCAACTCAAGGAGTTAATCATGATTTATAGACTATTGGTTCAATATGTCATGCAGACTTAGTCCAACCACCATTATCAATTCAAAATCCAGCCCCTCATCAGGGGAATATGTCAAAAATGACTCCACAGACTTTACACTCAGTCATGGGTAAATTACCTGCAAAACGCGAACAAATTCCATTCTGGTTAGCCCAAAAAATTACTCAAATCGAAGCAGTATTTGCTAATACTACCCCTTTTGAAAAACACAGAATTTTAACAATTTGTTTATCAATGGGGATCACACCACATCTGGAAGGCTGCACCTCTTGGGGCACAGTTTTTGCTGCTATCTACACAAAAACACATGGTGTTCTGTCAATGGCGGTAATACCTGATGTCCTGAAACAGATTCAAAACTAATACGGGGCAGAGCCTGCACTGAATTTAGGTATGAAATTACTTAAAAATTTCGACCAGGTGTCAGCAATAATATTATCTAATATTAAAGGAGAAGTAGCATCAGTGGCGATCAGCCAGAAACTAAGGGAATTTATATAACAGAACAACCTCAAGAACTAGCCCGAATAATTGAAAAATCCTATGAGGAATTAGGCAGAGACAGTCTGGGAGGGAAACCAGTAAAACCACAACTATCTGAAAGTCCTGATAAGGTATTTTCTAAAAACACTCCTACCACTTCTAAAAAGAAGTGGGAAAATAGCAAACAGAATTCCAAAGAGAAGCGTTCTCATTCCCGAAGCAGGTCTCCTCCACAGAAGGAGCCCTCTAAAAGGAGGTACAACCTCAGGAATAGGGATAATTTGAGAAAACCTGACAGATATCAAGATAATGATACACGTTCCTCTTGTACCTTTCAGATATTGTCACAGACATCCGAAAGAAGAGGACGGTCAGAAAACAAGGAAGAACGTGTGAAGTCCAAAGACGATCAACACGTTCAGAAAAATAAAGCAAAACCTCAATTCTCCAAGCAAAAGGTTGCAGGTCTGAAGATCAGACATGCCGAGAATACTGAGAACCCAACTCAAGAACAGAGAATGGGCCCAGACCATGCTGGACAGTGCAGCAGAAGTTACAATAGCTCCCCAGAACCTGAAGGGACTTCTGGAGACAGTGGACTTGAATGAAGACATACATGTTGAGACTGTAGACACCAGGGTTCGTTATCCACATAGGTTATATGAAATAACACTCCGGATGGAGGGAGACATACCAAGGAAAGTGAAAGCACTCTTTTGGGAGCATCTTTCAAAGGGTTATGATATACTTCTAGCAGAACAGGACTGGCCACCAGAATTTGTTAGGGAGTGCCCACATGGCGAGGACATCATTATGCCTGCCTTCTCCAACCATGTTCCAGTTCATTTAAAATATACATTAGCCAGGAAATGGGCAGTAGCCCAAGCCGCAGCACTATATAAAAATCATGAAGGATGGGATGAGGACACACCTCACCATAAAATCCAGTTAAAAAAATCAACCAACTGCACTAAGGCAGTACCCAGTTAAGCAAGAAGCTAAAAAAACGGTCAGGGAGATTTTTAGATCAACTTGAATATCAGGGGGTGATTGAAACATGCACCTCATCAATGAACAATCCTTTGTTTTCAGTCTCTAAACCAGACAAGACATTTCGTCTAGTTTTGGATTACAGACACTTAAATTCTTGTTGCAAAACATTTGCAGTGCAAAATGCACATGGTACAGCATTAATGAATAACATTGTGCGTAAAAAATACAAAACCACATTAGACATTTCAAATGGTTTCTTGTGTCAAAATATTGCACCAGAAAGCAGATATTTGACCGCTTTCTCAATAATGGGGACCCAGGGTCAATTTTTTGCTGCCCCAGGGATTCAAAAAACAGCCCGGGGTTATTCTCAGCAAGGGTAACTGAGTTCCTACAAACTTATGATGACAAAGCATTGTCATATGTCGATGATATATATCTGACAGACGATGACCTAGATAGGCACTTGAACAGGGTGAGCACCATAATATTGGGCTTCGCCTCAGAGGGTTACAAATTCAACTTTAAAAAGTCAAGAATTGCCAACCTCAACGTCCTTTTCCTAGGATATGAACTATCAAGTGAAGGCAAAAGCCTGGCAGACAACTTTTTAGAAAAGTGTGCGCTGCTCCAACCGCCAAAAACGCTGAAAAATTTACAGTTAATTCTAGGTTTCCTGAATTTTGGAAGAACCTACATTTTTAAATTACGCAGAAAGGGTTAAACCCTACTACGAATTAATCAAACCTGATTTTAAAATCACACATTGGACACAAAAACACACAGAAATTTTGCGTTCACTCCAAACATACATGGTAGCAACGAAATACTTGCAAACATGCCTAAACGTGCGCAACTTAGTGATCCGAATAATTCCAGGTCAATGCGGATTCACCTACTTAACGTTTAACAAAGGTGAAAAAGTATCAATTGCATACAAATCCCACTTGTATACACAAGCAGAAATGAAATTCACTTCTACAGAAAAGATTCTGACAGCAGTTCAAACCGCTGTAGCAAAAGAAAGAGCCCTAGCACAGGGGAAACGCATTATGGTTGTGACTCCTGTACCAGCCCTAGAAGCAGTAACAAAGGCTAGCATTCAAAATACATAAGCTTTACATCCGAGATGGATACAATGGGTTAATTCTCTTGCTGCAACAGATGTTGAATACGTTTTTGATCCATATTTAAAAACACAAGCATTCCTGCAATATGAACAGGAATGTGCTCTGCCTACTGAAATTTTCCCTCTTGACCAGTACAAATTTAAAATTTATACTGAGGGATCTGCACTGCCCGCTACGGGGAATAAACAAGCTTACAGTGCAGCGTGTGCTATCGTTAAAGGTCACATGCAAGATGGCAAATTCAGACCAATGGACACAAAAACGCAATCTCTAGGAGATTGTACAGCTCAGCGATCTGAACTACAAGCATTTAAGATGGCACTTGAAAATAGAGATTGCGAATTCCTCACACTGATGGTGTGCGATTCTTTTTACTGTGTTCAATCTTATAATGAATATTTACAGAATTGGATTCAAAATGGTTTCAAAGATGCAAAAGCTGGCACAATCAATCACAAATTGCTTTGGGAACAAGTAGTTCAGTTGCGAAACGGACTACAGAACATTCATGTGATACACACGCTGAGTCACCAACCTGATGGCGTTCACGTTGAAGGGAATTCATTGGCTGATGAAGCCACGAAAGGGGCTGTGCAAACGGCTTCCGTAGCTACAATCACTCGTTCAAAAACAAAAATAGACAGTGAAATAATGCTGGCTGTCAATGCATCAAGCAATGGCAGTGGTGCGGCATTACCTATAAAGTTTCCACGCAAATACTCATATATAATTGATGCGAATGGCGTTCAGTTTGCTCGAATCCCTGGAGTGGGGACCAGACTAATTCCAAACAGGGAACGTAGAGCAGCTTTGATTTATGAAGCGCATCTGGGAGAGGGTCTGATACATCAGGGGATCTCAAAAACAATTTTAGAGTTAAAAGAGATCTACTCGTGGCCAGGGATGAATACTCTCATTCACATCTTCATTAATAACTGCATAGCATGCAATAGAGATCACAGTACAGAACGCCACCAGACACCTGACTACAATGTAGCCAGCCCAGTTCAGACACAATTGTTAGATAGCATCAGACTAACGATATACATGCGTCCTCGTGGACGAATGCAATCCCAGAAACACTAAGTCTAGGTTCCTATGGATGTGGCCTCAGCGCTCGGCTGACGCTCAAACTGTTATAAAAGATTTGCGAGTCTTTATCGGCACATACGCAATAGGCACACTACATTCTGACTAGGGTCCTGCGTTTAGCTCTAGGGTTCACAAAGAAGCCATGGCCAGTCTGGGCGCAGCATTGCGGTATTTTTCTCCATTTCATCCTGAGGGAAATTCTGTTGTGGAAAGAAAAAACCGGGACATAAAGTAGTCTATAACAGCTAGGGTATTAGGTTCGGGTGATGGGTGAGTCAAACATTTATATGGGGTCCAGTGCGCAATAAATAACTTGCCAAGAAGTTCTCTAGGGGGTGTCACTCCATATGAGGTGCTGTTTGGGACTAGAATGTTGGTTCCAGACTTAGATATGAAAGGCACAGTGGTGGAAAACATACAATTTGATGTCAAAGATCGTTTGGCTGAGACATACTGACCTTAGTCCTATGTTAAATCTATAGTGTATGTTATTCCAATGCGCAGAGCCTATCAGGGATATAGGAACTACACTACAGGGGGTATGCTCTTCCTCCACACCCAGCTAATTGGATGGCTATCTGTTCCACCTTAAGAAATCATTTTGAGGGTGGAAAGAGGGTAGATTGGAGTTTGGGAATGCACAGGAACAAACATGATGTGTTTTCAGACCTAAGGGCCTGATTTAGACTTTGGCAGATGGATTTAGTAATGCCGCCATGGAGGAGTACTTTCCTCCTGTCATGGCAATGGAAGTCAACCTGCCGCATTTGGAGATGTCCACCGGTCCAGTGGGCATCCCCTGCATTTCCAGGAACTGCTGTCATGGCGGTTCCTATAAATGCATTGAAAGTTTGAGGAATGGCTCCGTCAACATGACAGAGAAGTACGTCAAACTTTCAATTTGTTTGTCCAAAGTCAGATTTTCTTTTCTTAAAAAAAATAAAAAAAATACCCCTCCTCATGGGAGTATTCTTCCATGTTGTGTGGATAATTTCTCAGTTTTCACTGTCATTTTCAGAAAGTGAAAAGTTGCCATTTGTTCGTCCACTCTAAATAGGGTGAGCAGCCAAATGACCAAACCTCTGACGGCCCTTACTCTGTTGGGCCATCAGAGAAGGAGTAGTCTCTGCCCTCTACATACTAAAGTTCCACCTGACTCAAAATGAGGTGAACGGAACTTTGCTTTGGCAGGGAGGGTAGGCTGTCACTGTTGCAATGGACTCCCCTCTCCGCAAAAGTTTAAATAAAGCCCTATGGTTTTCATTTACAGCCAAAATACCTTTCTTTATCGTTAGACCCAAACAGTAAAAGAAGGAATTAATTGTAATAGGAGAAAAACAGGACACAATCATTCAGAACTGGTCAAATACTGAGCTTCTGTCCTGCAAAAGTAGAAGTGAGTTTGATGCCCCAGCCGATGAAAGGATAGATCAGTGGTTTAATGCAGCTGTTGTAGAGATACATGTAAAATGTTGCTCATATATGAATTTACCTTTAGGAAATAAAAGACAAGAAGCATGTGGCAAAACAGAAACAGTTGGTTCAATTAAACTCAGCTGCCTCGAGATCAGGCAACAGAGTCGTGTCTGAAGACTGTCTCACAGAACATTGGTTTTGGCTGTCCTTTTATACTTTACAAGAAGCATCGTAAAATATTTTATATATTCCTTGGCATGCTGAAATCTTGGCCTGGACAAGGAGCCATAAATCTAGTTATCTTGATGTGGAGCACATGAGGGTTTGCGACCTTGCATGGACACAATGTGGGACCAGTGTGTATGTGTCCAGATGTCTGGCATGGAAAGCGCATGATCAGTGTGTGTAGTGGGCATGCGGTGTTAGGATTGGTTGAGTGATCCTAACTTTAGTGCAGCATCTGACTTAATGTTGTTTTGGGAACGTGCGCTCCACCGCCCAAACATGGAGGCCATCGTGATGTTGCAGCCTATCTGTGGGATTAATCTGGGTTTTCCTGTTTGGACATTTGTCTAAGGATTACATGTCCACCCACCTGTGATCTGTCAATCAGTTGCTTCAGGCATAGGTCACAGTTTGTTATTATGCGTACACACATCATGACATGCATCAATATTAACATTATGTGCACATATATGATGATGTGCATTGATATTGTATTGTCCATTACTAAAAAAGCTTTGCAGGTCTGACCGTCCTGTTAGAATAACAGATGTGTATAGGTTACACTATAGACCTCAATATCAGGAGACTTTCAATCTTGGCTGTTCCATAAGACAAAATTGTGTGATCCTGGTGAAACTGCTTTATCTACCCTTGTCTCCCCTGTGCAGCCACAGTATGGCATCCTGCAAGACTCACTCCATAATCTGTGGCATGAAAGAAATATGAATGCAGTCACAGCCTCTGATAGGAGGTGCAGTTTTTGCAGCCATATATTATAAAGAATAACATGCACCTGTTGTCTGAAAAAAAGACAGTGGAATTCACCTTCAGGTTCTGTGGTCTTAAAGGGGCATTGGGAATTAACCCCTTCAGCGCGGCGCGGATTACCGCGCTGTGCTGAAGGGTTCTTGCGCGGGCGGGGCCGTGACGGAGCGGTTCCGTCATGCGCACAGCGCGACCGATGCGCATGACGGAACCGCTCCGTCACAAGCATCGAAAGGGTTAAGGGCCAGATGTACGACCGTGGAAATAGCGCCTCGCAATTTGCGAGTTTTTTGTGACTCGCAATTTGCGAGGTGCTATTTCCAATGTACAACACTGTATTTCACACTGTTAGATATTCCCAATGGGCTCGCAAATTGAGAGGCTCATGAATAATAATGAGCCTTTCGCAATTTGCGCCCCCATTTGAAATGGCAAACCCTCCCAGGTATGGTGGCCTGCTGGGCTCAGCAGACCACAATGTGTGGGACTGCTTTTAAATAAAGCAGTGTTTTTTTAATGTCGCCCGTTTTCCTTAAAGGAAAATGGGATGCAGTGGGACCACTGCCTGCCCTAAAAAATATTTTCCCCTACATTTGCAAAGGAGACCCCTTCTCTTTTGCGAGTGCATTACCACCCTCTTGAAGAGGGTGGTAATTTGAGAGTGTTTTGCGCCCGCAATTGTGGACGCAAAACATTCTTACATAGGGTTGCGCTCGCTATTAGGAAGGGAACGCCCCTTCTTAATAGCGTGTCGCGAAACCCTATTTTGCGGGTCGCAAAAAATTGCGACTCGCAAGATAGGGTTTGTACATTCCCCATGCTGTTTTTGCATGCGCAAACGGGTTTGCAAACCCGTTTGCGCATGCAAAAATGGTCGTACATCTGGCCCTAAGTCTTGTTCTTCTCTGTGATCTTAAAACTCTTTAGTGACCTGCAATATTCTCACAACGACCAGTACTTTATTCAGTGTATAATATTAATAATAAATGTATATCACACCCATGACAAACTTGTCACTCGGAGTTTAATAACAGATGTTTTTACACAACACCCATTTTGTTCATGTTGGAAAAACAAAAGGCTGATCCAACTCGGAAATGATCAGCCGTGTGGCGTCCACAGAGCGCTGCAGCTGGTGCCCCACCCACTGGGCTATTGAAATACCTTAATGTTGACGAATGTGCCCTGTTTTCCGTCCTCTTCCTCCTACTAATCTCTGCCACCCCTCAAGCAAGAACTTTTAGGCAGTTTAAAGTTTATGAAAATAATTTGCGGCTTGTTTAAGTTGGACAGCCAGGTAAAGAATCACTGTGCAGTACTTACAGAAATGAGACCGTCACGAGCACGGCAAGCAGAGTCCACGTTTCCATGGAGAGGTTTGGTAGAAAGTCCATGGCCATGGTGCCTGGTAGAGTCCGCGCTGCCTTTACCCTCTGGCTTGAGCCTATCTGAGGTGAACGTTGTTTTTCTCAGCTGTTTGCCTGGAATGTTTTCATAGCTCTGGGGTTGGGTCTTGTAGTGTCGATCCCTGTCAGTGATTGGTCCACAGGTAAACCAATTGCTATGTTGCTTGTCTTCTGATATGCAAATTCCTCTCGTGCAGGAGTGCTTGACTAAATCGAGATTAAACCAGCCTAAGGCAAAATGCTTGTCCCGGAAATGTCGATGACTGTGTTTAACTAAAATAAACTTCTCAAACGCTGTCTCATTTTAGTCAGTAAACAACCTTTGATAATTGTGTCGCCTTCAAGTGTTTATATAACTTTATCAGATATTTATATAAATTCACTATAATTTGTGTGAAAGAGGTAAATTATGAAAACACTTGGAGAAGAGCAATCTTGAATCCCATCTGAGATGATGTAGGAGAGTGTTATAGCTATATGTAGGAAGCACTCAAATATATTCTGTGTAATTAACTTTACTAATGGGAGTGGAGTATTGCATATTAAAAGTATTCCACTGTGAATTATGTGTGTATAGAATATAATTAATAAAGTTATGTGACATTGACATTTACATATTAATGTGATATGAGAATATAACATATAGGGGCCTATTACAATGACGGAAAGCCTTCAAATGTCGGTTTCAATTCTGATCGGCTGATTATGATGCAGCCGATCGGAATTGAAACTGGCCTGTCAATTCGGAACTGCTCCATAATCCAAATGGATTAGGATGCACAGTTTCCGGCAGGGTTTCCATGTTGGCCTTTCCGACATGGAAACCCTGTCGGAAAGCGTGCTTGGAGGCCCCTAGCAGGGCCCCCTTGTGTGTGCGGCCTCCAGTCCGGGGCCGATGGGTCACCTAGGGTGCCCCCCTGTTGATCCCTGCACCCCGTGGCAGGTACCTTGAGGTGCCTGCCTCAGGGTGCAGGGATGAACAGCACCTCCCATTTCCCTATGGGATTATGTAATAGGGCCTGTTTACGGCCGTAATGTATGCTCTCATAGGGAAATGTAGGAATGCGACTGAACAGTGTTCAGTCACATCCTAATTAGGCGGGATCGAGATGGTCCACCAGCCGTCATAATTAGGCCCAAAATGTCTCATTGTGAAGATTATGAAGTAGGGTGTGTGCTAAATGAATGTTGAAACATTTATGCATGTAATGAGAATTAATATTATGTAGGTGCATAAAGAATCAAACTTTTAAAACTCATTGTGTTTTATTCTACATTTATTTTATGTGTAGAAAAGTGAATGTATTCTGTAACCCTGTGCACTGTTAATTTGACATAAAAAGTAGGCCTTAGGAAGAAACCAGTTGAGTTCAAGCTCATGTTAAGATTTTAAATGTAATTTGCATTTAACCTTCAACATAGAATGCATTTGGTGGCTGATTCCGATCCTGCATTTTTTTTTCCCGTACGACTCGTATCCGTATTATTTTCCGTACGAATCGTACAAGTCACGTCCGACCCATGAAGTACGATTCGTACGGGAAAAAGTACATACGGATCGGCCCGATCCGTATGAATCGTAGCAGGAAAATTTGTACGAGACGGACCCGGACACTTTTCCGTACGAATCGGAAAAAGACAGTCCGAGAGTACAAGTACGATCCGGACCGGCTTTCCGATTTACGAATCGTACGGAAAACGTCCCGTACACGGGGAATGACGTATGTACGGTGCGTACACCGCCATTGCGTATGGACGGTGCGTAATACAAAATTGGTGCGTACAACAACATTGCGTATGTACGGTGCGTACACCGACATTGCATATGTACAAGTCATTCCTTGTTTTCATCCGACGGAGCGTCCCAAGCATCGTCAAGGCCTGCATCTGAGGGTCCCCGGAGGAAGGTGGGTCGTCCACGGAAAAGACCGTGAGAGGCAGCGGACCATCCACATCTCCCAGGTCACCTGGCCTGGCACCTGGCCTTCATGTGCGACAGCATCACCTCATTAACTGACATCATCTGCCACATGGACCTGCAGGTCACAGTCTGACTAATGATGCCAAACACTGTGGTCTGGACTCTGATGACTTCAAATGGCAAGGATCCCATCTCCCCCTGTGAACTTTGGATTCTATGGTCCCTGCATTGCACCTTTTTCAGTGCACAAATCACGCCCCAGACCTATAATTAAATAATTAATACGTGAAATTTTATGTTGCAGTCATTTAGCATGAGTCCACAACATACGTGTGGGGATATGCCAAAGTATGCCTGAGTGTGGAACTAACTCCAGCCATCCATACACTTGGATCTGAGTCTGGTCGAGGACGCACATGTGTCTCAATGTATCACCAAATACAGACATGGAGCCCAATACTCACCTGTGATGGCCTCAAGCTGCTGAGGGGGGGCTTGCAATACTGCTCAAACAGACCAATTTGGAAGAGTATCATGAAGGTGTAGAGGTCATGGGTCATGTTGATGTGCCCGGGGAGTGTGTCCCAGGTCTGTTTGGCGAGGTGGGAGAACTATCTCCTGCATGCAGTGTTTATGTGGATGTGATGAATGGTGGCCAGGGCAAGGTGGGCTGCACGGAGTTGGGCCAACGGGGTGTTGTATGACAGACGTCCAAGGTTTGTTTTGGTTCTGGGGTTGTGGACTGCCTCCTGAGTGTGGTTGAGGAGTCTGAAGGTGATCCTGCAGCAGACAGTGAGCCATTCTAGCTATCTCAGGTGGACGGTGATGTGGCTGGGGCTGGGGATGTTGAAGATGAGGTGTGCGGATGCACCCTGGATGTGGACAACTTCTCCTGCAGTTTTCCTGTTGTTCTACGTAGAAGCCGGTGCTGTAGTTGAGCCGGCTGGTGTCGTGGACATGGGGGACGGTCTGTCTTGCCTTGTAGTGGATCTATCTGTGGATCATTTGCAGCATGCAGAGGGTGTTGCAGCATGAGGTACAGATGGTGGTGAGTTACATGGTAATTGTCAGCGATGGGTCCATGATGAACACCAGCTTGCGTGCATGGCCACTGGGTGCTGGTGCGGTGCTCAGACCAGTGGGACACAAGGAGTTGACACAGCCGTAAGGGGACAATCCTCAGATGATGACCTCAGTCCTGTCCAAGTCCAGCCTCAGGTAGCTGATGTTCAGCCATTCGTCAACCTGCCTTCTTGAAGTTTGGATCTGGCAATGGCTGGCTCTTTGGTGAGTTTGAGGAGCAGCTGGGTGTGAATGGCATACGAGATGATGATGAGGTTGTGTGCGCATGTGATGGTGGAGAGGGGGAGCATGGAGACATTGAAGATCGTCACGCTGAGAGAAGAGCCCTGGGGCATGTGCCACATGACCCCAGTGTACTACATGCTTCAGGGTGGAGGCAGACTCCCTGGGCCTTGCTGGTGAGCTACTTTCTGATTGAATCCTGGGCCCTCCTCTGGATACCAGTGTTGGAGATGTGTGAGCTGACAGTGTGGTAGCACATGGTGTACAATGCCATTGAGAGGTCAAGGAGGTGGGCTCACCATTGTTGAGCAGGGCAAAGTTGTCGTTGGTGGTGGCAATGATGACGGTTGCAGTGGTGTGATTACTGTGAAATATGGTCTGGTGCCGGTTGCCTGGAGCTGGTTGCGTGGAGGAAATTTGTCAGTTGCTTGTTGAGTGTCTTCCGGATGACATTTGCTGGGTAGGGAAGCAGGGTGATGTACCAGGAGATCCTGCGGTACTGCCGTCCGTTG
This sequence comes from Triturus cristatus, assembly GCF_964204655.1. Taxonomy (NCBI): domain Eukaryota; kingdom Metazoa; phylum Chordata; class Amphibia; order Caudata; family Salamandridae; genus Triturus; species Triturus cristatus. Next base: position 1,057,726,862 of record NC_140593.1, on the reverse strand, counting down.
TTTAAGAAGGGCCTGGGTCTCTGCATGCCTCCAGCACCTGTGGAATGTGGCTAACTCAAAGGAGACATTCAGGACGCGCTGGACATGGGCTTCAAGGATGGGGAATGATGTGGTTGAGATGTTGTGTGGGAAGGGGCCTGATGGAGAGCCAGAGTGGATGGTGCACATGAGCCAGGTGGCGTACTTGCTGCTGACGGGAGTCCAGAACCTGAGGGGGGTTTGTCCTGCGGATAATAGTGCTGCCTGCCTCTGTGTGCCAAGGCTGTTGTGTATGGCCATGAGCTAGCAGTGGTATAAAGTTCCAAGGGATGTGATCTGCCTTGCAAGGATGGGGTGTCTTGGATGGAGATCTGCTGTCAGTTCACTCACAATGCTGATGAGCTCCTTGATGTCATGTGTTTTGGTGTCTCAGCACTATCTGAAGGATCTCCACTTGTCCTTGCTGATGATATGGTGATGGCTGTGTGTGGTCTTTTCCAGGCCTGTAAGGTAAATGATGGCTCTTTGTGTTGCAAGGTGTGCACAAAAGTCTGGCTACGTCTGTAGGAGTCCAGTAGGTCTGCCTTGTACCAGGTGCCTTAACTATTGTTGTGCTTCACAGGAAAGTCCGTCAATGTGGAAAGATTGTTGGATCAGTTGCTGATCCAGTGCGTGAGGTTTCAGGGTGTTGCGTTGGTGTTGTTTTGAGTGTCCCACACAGCTTGTCTGTGGTGACTTACATCAAGCATCTTTGGGGGATCGTTAGCAGGGTGTGGGGCAGTGTGTTGCTTGTCGGAGACGTTGATTAAAATGTTGATGGACCAATGATGGATGGTGGTGTGTTTCTCCTCCAGTCAGAAGTTACTGGACCCCAGCCACATGTAGCCTGTGGAGGTGAGGGCGTACGTGCAGATGTACGTGTTGATGGCTTAGCGCAATTGTGGATGTAGGCCTGGATATCTGTAGATGAGTGTTACTCTGAGGGTTGCCAGGGAGTTGCTGCAAACCCGGATTTGTGACTCTGAGGGTGTACTTGTGAATCAATTGCAATTCATCCTCCGGGATTGTTGGTGCCGTCCCTGCGGGTGATCTTGTATCCGTCTGAGATGGCAATGAAGAAGTCGTGTGCTGAGGATGCTTATGTCCAGGTTACTGTCATGAAGGTGATGTGTGGGCCGGTTGTGTTGAGGAGGTAACAGAGTCCAATGGCGTGCTGGTGGATGGAGCGGATGTGGAGTAGGAGGCACATGACCTAGTTGTTCTGACAGGGTCTGGTAGGCTGGGCAGCGCTGTGTAGGCAGTTTGAGTTGCACACTCAGCATGCGAAGGTGTTGTGTGTGCGCTTAGGGGTTGCCTGATAGCAGGCGGATGATTGTGTGGAGGACATTGCTTGGAGGTTGGCTGCAGCATGAGCCTGTTGTGTCACATGGGTCATGCAAAGACCAGAGGCTCGGGCACTGTGCACGTTGCAGGCGCAGACGGTCCTGCCTTTGGCACGGCGTAGGTGAGACAGTGGCACAGACAAGCTGCTGGCTGCATTAAGAATGGGTGGAGGGGGGAAGGGAGGAGCATTTTGGATGCGTGTGGGTTTCAGATGACGCAGCAGCAGGCGGAAGGGGTGAGAAACTAGGCAAAAAGTAGCACACAAAGACAAGGAGGTCAGAAAGGCACAGTGCAACAGGTGTATGTAAAGGAAGGAGTGTCAGGTAACTCATGGGTCACTACGAGAAAATGTATGACCAATCACAGGGTCAGGCAACAAAATGCGGAGCTGCGCACAGGAGACACACCATCAGCATGTGTTCACGTCCCGTTGTGTGGAGCAACCTGCACAAATACATACACAACCAGGGACTTCATGCACAATAGATATTATTAGCCATGAAGAACTGCATGCATGTTGCCGAAGTACACGTACACATATGCTCAATATGTGACAAGTATGCCATAAATGACTCATGCAAACTGGCAAGAGAGCTGCAGTGACAGAGATGAGGCACTTTGGATTGTACTGAACACCTTTATTCCACATACACACACAAAGGGAAATGCATCCATGTGAACAGACTCACAGGTCAGTTGGCAGAACATGTGGGACATACGCTGGACCCCCCCTTCACGACACGGATGATGTCAATCCCAATGAACTGGCACACAAGTCAAGGGGATGAGCCAAACACATCCTGCTGCACAGGGAGAGGCTGCAATTCCCCATAGAGCCTGTTGTTGTGAAGTCCCACACTATGTCCACCCGTAGCATCCGCAATGTTTCAGAGGCAAGGTTTACACACATTGATGCCTTCATCATACGCCACACTCCACTACAGATGACAGTCAAGAAGGGTGACTATCATGTCATGGGAGTGATGCTACATGTTATATGCTCCATGGTGAGAAGACATGTATGCATGGTACCACAACATGCACAGAAGCAGGCCCACACATTCCCAACCCGTACCACCACCAAAAAGCCTTGCTGCTATCCTTACTCAAACTGACAATTCCACATGTCCGTGCATGGAACGCTGATTCAGCACACGTTGCAATCCTCATGAGGAATAGCAGGAGGACAAAGATGACACGAGCAGACAACAGGCGCAAAAACCTGGGAATGACAGACACACAAGAAGTCACGTAAAACAATTCTCGCGCACACATAGACATTTACAAAACATGAACAATGTTGGACACATGTAAATTTCAAAGAAAGTCTCTCCGCAAAACTGTGTGGCATCACATCATCACTCGAGTGACACATCAGAACACACATCAAAGTCACTTTGCATTCAGTCAGCTGGACACACACATTGCAACACATGCCACTCAATGCTACAAGCTTGCACACTCATACCCAGTGACTCACCATTATGAGAAGAAGTTGCGTATGAGCTGACTCCGGATATCATCCTCCTCCTCCTCCTCATCACTAGCCTCGTGAGCAAGCCCTTGATCCTCCACGGGTAGATGTTCCTGCTCATCCGGATCCAGGATGAGTGTCACTGCCTTCTCAACTGCCATGTTGTGCAGCATGCAGCACACGAGGAAGATTCGGCAGACCTTCTCCGGGGCATAAGGGAGGGACCCGCCTGTCTTGTTCAGGCACCGGAATCGACTCTTCAGGAGGCCAAACGTCCTCTCAATCACTCGCCTGGTCTACCCGTGTGCATTGTTGTACCTGTTATCTGCAGCTGTTCTTGGTTTGCGGAGAGGTGTCATTAGTCATAGCATGTTGGAATAACCAGAGTCCCCTACATGGAAACATCATGTAAAAAAGTGGGTCAGGAGATGCCGTCAGAGCCAAAGATACTGCAACACACAGGACAAACAGAGTATACCCACCAACAAGACATGCTCGTTCGTTGTGCAGCCGCAGCATCATTTGTGGCACCCTGCTACGCCTCATGATGTAGGCATTGTGTGCTGATCCTGGAAAACGTGCACAGACATGGGAAATCAGCATGTTAGCAAGGCACACCCCAAGGGCATTTATCGAGTGGTAATGTTTTCTATTGCGATAGGCTTGTCCCTGTGCCTGTGGTGGTACCAAAGCCACATGTGTACCATCAATGGACCCAATGACATGGGGCATCCCTCCCAGAGCATAGAAATCATCATTGACATCTGTCAACTCCTCAGGAGTAGGAAATGTGATGAATTCATCAAGGTGCTCCAACATGGCTGATAAAACATCACGCAGGACACGGCTGAACATTGTCTGTGACATGCCACCAACATCAGCTATGGTGAATTGAAACGTACCTGTAGCAAAAAAATGTAGGGCTGCAATCACCTTCATCTTTGGGGTCAGCACAGTAGGATACCTGTGTCGCGGTTGGAGGTGTGGTGCCAGCCTGTCGGTCAAGTCCTCAATCAACTGTTGAGTGAATCTGTAACGTAGGATGCAGGCACGTTCCCTCATGGCACCCAAGTCTGGCATTGGTCTTGGGACAGGTGGTGCCCTGCAAGACATTGTTTGCAAGAATGAAGATTGAGAGTCTGCCAATATCAATGTCAATGAACATAGCACATGCTACACTGCTAATACACATCAGGTAACTATGGAGTCGGATGTGTGCAATACATACAGGGCACATATGCCAGCTTGCTGGCACTCCTACAAAAAAGCCAGATACACCTGTTGATTGTCAAGTCTACATGACATGCCCTGAAATGAGTTGGTGGCCAGTCTGAGTGTAGAGCCACAGATATCACTGGAGTGACACACAACCACATAGCTGCATTGGAAGAATGTCATCTCATCCACACAGCTGACTGCAAGGCACACGCACAGGTCACAAGGAATGTCAAATGTACATATCAAACACATTGAGATGAAGGGGTACACGTGACAAGAGAAAGACACAGCCATTGAGACAATGCAGACATGTATGACTGGGAAAATATGATGTCCGATGCACACAGACCCTAAAGCGGTGGGAATCCACATGTGGCATGGTGTGTATAGATGTGTCCCATGCACATCTCCACACAGACCCATGTTGAATGCACCAACAGCAGATGCAGTTGACGGAACACTGACATCAAGCTCATGGGAACACATGACACACACCTGACATAGTCACAAAGGGGCACGCAGATCGTGACATGTCAGTTGATAGAGTGGCCCTGTCCCTGGCATCAGGATACAGGTGCGGGTGGTGATGACTGTGCCATCCCACTGCTGCTGTGCATGACACAGTTGGACTACAGACACACGTGGCAAGTGTCAAGGTGATGTGTGCCACATAGTGCCCTATCACACATGACATGTGTCCACAGGTCATCACACATCAATTGTGCAACTAGATGAGATGACCTGTGCAATATCACTGGCTGCCACACCTAGGGCCTGCACATAACAGTATGCAATGACAAGTACTTGATGGACATCCTTGTGCGACTCGTTGCCCTCCATTCCTGGCAGGTGTGAGCCTGTATTACCATTGTAAGCGTGTGATATGCGTACCCGTACGTGTCAAATGCACTGTACTACTAGTGCGTACCCGTACGTGTGAACTAGTGCATACCCATAGGTGTCTAACGCACTGTACTACTAGTGCGTATCCGTACGTGTGAACTAGTGCGTACCGTATGTGTCAAACGCACTTTACTACTAGTGCATACCCGTACGTGTGAACTAGTGCGTACCCGTACGTGTGAAACGCACCGTACACCCGCTATCATCACGTGTGTACGCTTCGTTTCACCATTGTACTTGTGCCGTAGGGGTACGTGTGAAACGCACCATACACCTGCTATCATCGCGTGTGTACGCTTTGTTTCACCATTGTACTTGTGCCGTAGGGGTACGTGTGAAACGCACCGTACACCCGCTATCATCGCGTGTGTACGCTTTGTTTCACCATTGTACTTGTGCCGTAGGGGTACGTGTGAAACGCACCGTACACCCGCTATCATCGCGTGTGTATGCTTCGTTTCACCATTGTACTTGTGCCGTAGGGGTACGTGTGAAACGCACCATACCTGTGTGTGGATTTCAAAATTACATAGGGGACACATAAGGGACAAGTATTAGGCCCTAAATGCATGCTGGTTGTCATGGAGACAGAGTTTTCAGTTGAAAAGTGTCGATCATGTGTCCTGGAACAGTCAGTTGGCCACAAAATACAATGTTGCAAAGTGGTTGTTGACTTGACATGATGCTCAAAATTTGAACGATGCGAATGCTGTCATTGGTGTATGTTTAAAGTCATTGGTGTATGTTTAAAGGGATTGGAGTAAACGTAGGATGCGAATGAGTCTGACCAATCACTATGTACTCCTCTAAATGAATGCCCCTCAGCAAGACAGATATAAGGCAGCCAGAACCCATGAGAGGGAACTTGCCTGCACAACTTTCCAGCCGACCACACTGCTGCTGTCTCTGCTTACTCTGGACCATGTCACGTACTGTAGAGAGGGCCCAGCCATTCACCCAGGAGGAGAATGAAGCCTTGCTGGACGTCCTCCTCCCACAGTACACCAAGCTGTATGGGAGACCAGGGGAGCAGGTGAGTGCTGAGTCCACTAACTTTGGCTATGCACCTGTTGTGTGACTGTCAATATTGTGTTCAGGTGGGACAGACATGCAATGTTGTTTAGAGTGGGTCCCAGGGGGGGGACATGCTGATGTCTCTCATGCAGAGCATGATGTAGTTCGTGTGTGCACTCCTCACTTGCATTGTGCTTACTGTGACTTTCACTGCATAGTGCATGACACTTTCAGCCTGGCAAATCCTTGGTGGCTTTTTTTCCCATTGTCCTGAGGTGATTCAGTGGTCCCCCCGGTGTGACAGGTGACTGTACCCACAGATGTGTATGAGTTGAGTGGCCCTGTGGTGAGAGTGTCCAAATGATGTGTACGACCTCATGGACAGTGATGTGTGTGAATGTTCCTTGTCATGTGGGTGAGTGTCTATGTGAAGTGTTGCACCACAGCTGCAAGAAGGAGGCAACAGATCAACCCATCTGATGTGACAAGTAAGCTGTGCTGTGTGTCTGACTTGCAGAGCTAGCATGACACCTGTGACACCCCACTGGCAAGTGGCACATGTGCAGAGTGAGGGTTGTATCCGCTGTTGTCAATGACAGGTGAGTGATCTGTGCTTGGGTGTGTCTGTCTAGTATGCTGATGGTGCGTCAGTGGAGTGTGACATGTGACTGCTTGGCACGTGCTGGCCTTCAGCCTGCTGTTGCATGTGCTGCACAGTGTGTGGCATGATCAGTGAGTGTGTCGCACCCCTCATGCCAACCTCTTGACTTTCAATGCCATGTAGTGCATTGGGGCTTGCACACAGGCCAATTTCTCATTGTGTATGATGTAATTCCTGTCTGCATCCTATGCCCTGTTCAACATTTCAATGATGTTCAAACGTGTGTCTCTGGGACATGGAGCAGGTGTATTGATGTTGTGTCACTTTGTCATCCTGACAGGTAACTGCCTACGAGAAGGGCGTGATCTGGAAAAACATCGTCAGGGCCGTGAGATTTGACGGGGGCGTAGTGGGCAGCTGGCACAGGTCTGCAAGAGGTGGCAGGACATCCGGTGCTGGACCCCGTGGATCGCCCGGGTCCAGCTGGGGCTTGACAGTTCTCGCCCCCACGGCGGCCGCCGACGCCTGACCCCCCACATGAAACGTGTCCTGGCGGTGGTATTCCCTGAGCTCGATAGGCAGTTACAGGAGAGACTGCAGCAAGGAGGGGGTAGGTACATGGCTGTTTGTCGTGTTATGTGTTGCCAGCTTTTGGAAGTGCTCTGTAGCCTGGATACACTCCCAGAGTTAATATGTGCAGTGCATTTTCTGTTCCCCAATGTCAACTGGTGCTCTTTTTCATCCCTTCCCCTCCTTGACATGTGTCCCCTGGTCTGTGTGTAATCACATTTGCACATGGTCATCTAGGGTGCCAGTAAATCTAAGTGCACATTGCTTTCGGCATCATGTAGGAGGGTGGTCTGTGACTTGTGTTGGTACCTTGCCTGTGCCATGACCTGTTCACTATGTTGGGGGTCCATATTTGTTGGCACTGATGATGATTCTCAACATAGGAGTGTGAGCTTTCAACTGAACACCCTTGCAGCATGCATGACCAATGTTGTGGCCTCAGACATGATGTGCATGAGTGGAAGATATGCATATTGCCATGACAGTTGAACATGGTACAGTCAGCTCATTCCAGGACCACGGAGCAGTGTGCCCACTACAGTCCCCTGAGACACCCTGGACTCCTAATCATGTGTGTCATCCAACACTGTGCACATTCTCTGTGTGTTCAGCATAGGTCTGCCTCTGTGGCATTGTTCCCTGGCCTAGTTAGTATTTTGCAAATGTGTGCTACATGTGTCCACTGGACAGGGATACACCATTTTGCTTGTGCATACTCACACTGGGCAGTGCCTGTGTGGCTATTCACAACAATCTGTTGATGGTTGTTTGTCACAAATATGTGTTGCCAGCCCCACGAGGGGATGTTGTGTAAATGAAGCTATTTTTCCAGCACAGTTATTGTAACCCTGAATAAGAGGTGTCACTTCTTGATCTGTATCAATCACATTGACTCAGGCATGGGGTAGGGTGTGCGGGAGAGGCATACATGTGCAACCCTGATTTTTTATTGCCAGGTCTGACTTGTGTGTGAGACTTGGCTGTAGGGGCTGTCTTCTGAGAAAAATGGTAACTCACTTGTGCGGGTAGCCTAGTGCCCGCGACAGGAAACGGTCCTAAAAGCAATGTGGACCCACCCAATTTTCAACGTGAAACGGACCATTTTTTGTAAAGTGCCTAGCTGTAGATTTTTAACCCCAGCTCTGCCGGCGCCTAGAGAAATCTAGCAAACCTATACATTTGTTTAAACTAGACACTCAGGGGAATCCAGGATGGGGTGACTTGTCTGGCTTTCACCAGGTTATGTTACCCAGAATCCCTTGCAAATCTCAAAAATTGTCCCAAAAAAAACAATTTTCCTCACATTTCTGTGTTGGAAAGTTCTGGAATCTGCGTAGATACACAAAATTCCTCCCATCCCGCATTCCCTAAAGTCTTTCAAGAAAAATTATACCTCACTTGTGTGGGTAGGCCTAGTGCCCGTGACAAGAAATGGGCCAAAACGTATCGTGGACACACCACATTTTCACAGTGAAAACGGACCCTTTTTTTGCAAAGTGTCAAGCTGTAGATTTTGAACCCTAGCTCTGCCGGCACCTGGGGAAACCTAGCAAACCTATACATTTTTTAAACCTAGACACCCAGGGGAATCCACGATGGGGTGACTTGTCTGGCTCTCACCAGGTTTGTTACCCAGAATCCCTTGCAAACCTCAAAGTTTGTCACAAAAAACACTTATTCCTCACATTTTTGTGGTGGAAAGTTCTGGAATCTGCGTTGTTCCACAAAATCCCACCCACACCGCATTTCCCAAAGTCTTCAGAGAAAAATGGTACCTCACTTGTGTGGGTAGGCCTAGTGCTCGCAACTGGAAAAAGCCCAAAATGCAACGTGGACACACCACATTTTCTCAAAGAAAAAGGACCCTTTTTTTGCAAAGTGTCTAGCTGTAGATTTTGAACCCTAGCTCTGCCAGCACATAGGGAAATCTAGCAAAACTATACATTTTTGAAAACTAGATACTCAGGGGAATTCAGGATGGGGTGATATGTCTGGCTCTCACCAGCTTCTATTACCCAGAATCCCTGGCAAACCTCAAAAACTATTAAAAAAACAAATTTTCCTCACAATTCTGTGGTGGAAAGTTGTAGAATCTGCGTGGATACGCAAAATTCCATCCACCCTGCATTCCCCAAAGTCTTCCGAGAACAACAGTACCTCACTTGTGTGGGTAGGCCTAGTACCCGTGACAGGAAACGGCCTAAAACATAACATGGATATACCACATTTTCACAGTGAAAACAGACCATTTTTTTGCAAAGTGCCTAGCTGTAGATTTTGAACCTTAGCTCTGCTGGCACCTAGGGAAACCTAGCAAACCTATACATTTTTTAAACCTAGACACCCAGAGGAATCCAGGATGGGGAGACTTGTCTGGCTCTCACCAGGTTCTGTTACTCAAAATCTCTTGCAAACCTCAAACTTTGTCACAAAAAACACATTTTCCTCACACTTCCGTGGTGGAAAGTTCTGGAATCTGCGTGGATCCACAAAATTCCAACCACCCCGCATTCCCCAAAGTCTTCAGAGAAAAATAGTGCCTCACTTGTGTGGATAGGCCTGGTACCCGTGACAAGAAATGGGCCAAAACGCAACATGGACACACCACATTTTCACAGGGAAAACTGACCCTTTTTTTGCAAAGTGCCTTGCTGTAGATATTGAACCCTAATTATACCGGCACCTAGGGAAACCTAGCAAACCTATACATTTTTTAAAACTAGACACCCAGGGGAATCCAGGAGGGGGTGTTTTGTCTGGCTTTCACCTGGTTCTGTTACCCAGAATCCCTTGCAAATCTCAAAAGTTGTCAAAAAAACATATTTTCCTCACATTTCTGTGATGGAAAGTTCTGGAATCTGCGTGGATCCACAGAATTCCACCCACCCCCCATTTCCCAAAGTCTTCTGAGAAAAATGGTACCTCACTTGTGTGGGTAGGACTAGTTCCTGTGGCAGGAAACGACCTAAAACGCATCGTGGACACACCACATTTTCACAGAGCAAACTAACCCATTTTTGCAAAGTGCCTAGCTGTAGATTTTGAACCCTAGCTCTGCCGACACTCAGGGAAACCTAGCAAACCTATACATTTTTGAAAAGTAGACACCCAGGGAAATCCAATATTGGGTGACTTGTCTGGCTCTCATCAGGTTCTGTTACCCAGAATACCTTGCAAACCTCAACATTTGTCAAAAAACACATTTTCTTCACATTTCTGTGGTGGAAAGTTCTGGAATCTGTGTGGATCCACAAACTTCCACCCACCCCGCATTACCCAAAGTCTTCTGAGAAAAATGGTACCTCACTTGTGTGGGTAGGCCTAGTGCCCGCGACAGGAAGCGGCCCAAAACGCAATGTGGACACACCACATTTTCACTGTGAAAACTGAACCTTTTTTGCAAAGTGCCTAGCTGTAGATTCTGAACCCTAGCTCTGCCGGCATATAGGGCAACCTAGCAAACCTATACATTTTTGAAAACTAGACACCCAGGGGAATCCAGGATGGGGTGACTTGTCTGTCTCTCATCAGGTTCTGTTATCCAGAATCCCTTGCAAACCTCAACATTTGTCAAACAACCCAAATTTTTCTCACAATTCCATGGTGGAAAGTTCTGGAATCTGTGTGGATCCACAAAATTCCACCCACCCCGCATTTCCCAAAGTCTTCCAAGAAAAAAGGTACCTCACTTGTGTGGGTGGGTCAAGTACCCATAACAGGCAAGGGCCCAAAACCTATTGAGGCGACATCAAAACAACCTCCCATGAGTTTTTGGCCCGGGCTCAGCTGCCATCTGGGGAAACCTACCAAACCCACACATTCCTAAAAACTAGACACCCGGGGAAGTCCAGCTAGGTATGGCTTGTGTGGGTCCCCAAACATTTCCCTACCCAGAATCCCCTGCAAACCTCAGATTTTGTTGAAAACATCAATTTTTTCTCACATTTCTGTGGGGGAAAGTTGTGGGATCACTGGGTTGACATAAATGTCCTACTACCCAGCGTTCCCCCAAGTCTCCCGATAAAAATGGTACCTCACTTGTGTGGGTAGGCATAGTGGCTGCAACAGGAAATGGCCCAAATCGTACTGTGGAGACTTCAAAATTACCTATTACAAAACTACCTGGTTTTAGGGCAGGCACCTGTTTTTTTGGCCCCGGACTCACCACCATCTACGGAAAACTACCAAACCCACACATTTCTGAATCCTAGACACCCTGGGCAGTGCAATAAGGTATGACTTGCGTGGATTCTCCAACGTTTCCCTACCAAGAATCCCCTGCAAACCTCAAATATAGCTGAAAAAAACATATTTTCCACATATTTCTGCGTGGAATTACCATGCCGGCAAAAATGTCCTACCCCACAGCGTTCTCCTTAGTGTCCCAAGTAAAAAGATACCTCACTTGTGTGGGTGTCCAATGCAGAATTGGCTAAAAACGTATTTTTAAAACAAATAGCGCTTAGAATTCTTGGTGTAATACCCTTAATCCCTATGCTTTGGGCTCTTCCCAGTCACAGGCCTTTGCCCCACCCACACAAGTGAGGTATCATTTTACTTGGGAGACTGAGGGGAACGCTTTGGGGTAGGATATTTTTGCCGGCATGGTGATTCCACCTAAAATATGTGGAAAATTTGTTTTTTTTTAGCTAAATTTGAGGTTTGTAGGGCATTCTGGGCAGGAAAACTTTGGGGGATCCACGCAAGCCATACCTCGCTGGACTCCCCTGGTTGTCTAGATTTCAGAAATGTGTGGGTTTGGTAGTTCCCCAAAATTGCCGCCGAGCCCAGGGCCAAAAACCCAGGTAACACCCTCTTGCACAAACAGGTTGTTTTGTGATAGGTAATTTTGATGTCTCATCAATACATTTTGGGCCCGTGCCTGTCGCAGGTACTTGACCCACCCACGTGAGTGAGGTATCATTTTTATCGGGAGACCTGGGGGAACGCTGGGTGGTAGGATATTTGTTGATCCACGGAGAGTCCAGAACTTTCCCACAAAGATATTTGAGAAAAAAGTGGTTTTTTTCAGCTAAATTTGACGTTTGCAGGGCATTCTGGGTAGGAAAGCATTGGGGGACCCATGCAAGCCATACCTCGCTGGACCCCCTGGGTGTCTAGTATTCAGAAATTTGTGGGTTTCGTAGGTTTCCCAAGATGTCCGCCGAGCCCGGGGCCAAAAACCCAGTTGTTTTGTGAAAGGTCATTTTGACGTCTCCTCAATATATTTTGGGCCCTTGTCTGTCGTGGGTACTTGACCCACCCATGTGATTGTGGTACCATTTTTATTGGGAGGCCTGGGGGAACGCTGGATGGTAGGAAATTTGTGGATCCACGCAGATTCCAGAACTTTCCCACACAGAAATTTGAGAAAAAGGTGATTTTTTCAGCTAAAATCGAGGATTCCAGCGGATTCTGGGTAGGAAAACATTGGGGGACCCACGCAAGCCATACCTCGCTGGACTCCCCCGGGTGTCTAGTGTTCAGAAATGTGTGGGTTTGGTAGATTTCCCAAGATGGCCGCCGAGCCTGTGGCCAAAAACCTATGTGACTCCTCTTGCAAAACCAGGTTGTTTTCTAATAGGTCATTTTGATGTCTCCTCAATAAGTTTTGGGCACTTGCCTATCGCTGGTACTTGGGGCACCCACATAACTGAGGTACCGTTTTTATTGGGAGACCTGGAGGAACGCTGGGTGATAGGACATTTTTAGATCTAATAAGATTCCAGAACTTTCCACCACAGAAATGTGAGGAAAATGTTTTTTTTTACAAAGTTTGAGGTTTGCAAGGGATTCTGGGTAACAGAATCTGGTAAGAGCCAGACAAGTCATCCCATCCTGGATTCCCCTGGGTGTCACTTTTCAAAAATGTATAGGTTTGCTAGGTTTTCCTAGGTGCCAGCAGAGCAAGGGTTCACAATCTACTGGTAGGCACTTTGCGAAAAAAGGGTCAGTTTTCACAGTGAACATGTGGTGTGTCCATGTTGCGTTTTGGGCCGTTTCCTGGCACAGGCACTAGGATTACCAACACAAGTGAGGTACCATTTTTCTCGGAAGAGTTTGGGTAATGCAGGGTGTGTGGGACCTTGTGGATCCACGCAGATTCCAGAACTTTCCACCACAGAAATGTGAGGAAAATGTGGGGTTTTTGTCAAAGTTTGAGGTTTGCAAGGGATTATGGGTGACAGAACCTGGTGAGAGGCAGACAAGTTACCCCATCCTACATTCACCTGGGTGTCTAGGTTTACAAAATGCATAGGTTTGCTAGGTTTCCCTAGGTGCAGGTAGAGCTAGGTTTCAAAAGCTACAGGTAGGCACTTTGCAAAAAAAAGGGTCAGTTTTCACTGCGAAAATGTGGTATGTCCATGTTGCGTTTTGGCCCGTTTCCTGTCGCAGGCACTAGGATTACCCACACAAGTGAGGTACCATTTTTCTCGGAAGACTTTGGGGAATGCGGGTGGATGGAATTTTGGGGATCCATGCAGATTCCAGAACTTTCCACCACAGAAATGTGAGTAAAATGTGTGTTTTTTTTTTACAAAGTTTGAGGTTTGCAAGGGATTCTGGGTAACAGAACCTAGTGGGATCCAGACAAGTTTCCCTATCCTGGATTTCCCTGGGTGTCTAGTTTTAAAAATTGGATTGGTTTGCTAGGTTTACCTAGGTGCCGGCAGAGCTAAGGTTCAAAATCTACAGCTAGGCACTTTGCAAAAAAAGGGTACGTTTTCACTGTGAAAATGTGGTGGGTTCACATTGCGTTTTGGGCCGTTTCCCGTTGCGGGCACTAGGCCTCCCCACACAAGTGAGGTACCATGCTTCTTGGAAGACTTTAGGGAATGCGGGGTGGGTGGAATTTTGTGGATCCACGCACATTCCAGAACTTTCCACCACAGAAATGTGAGGAAAATGTGTTCTTTTTTTACCCAGTTTGAGGTTTGCAATGGATTCTGGGTAACAGAACCGGTGAGAGACAAACAAGTTACCCTATCCTGGATTTCCCTGGGTGTGTACTTTTAAAAAATGTATAGGTTGTATAGGTTTCTCTAGGTACCGGCAGAGCTATGGTTCAAAATCCACAGCTAGGCACTTTGCAAACAAAGGGTCAGTTTTTTACTATAAAAATGTGGTGTGTCCACGTTGCGGTTTGGCCCGTTTCCTGTCGTTGGCACTATGCCTACCCACACAAGTGAGGTATCAGTTTTTATCGGAAGACTTTGGGAAATGCTGGGTGGGTGGAAGTTTGTGGATCTGCGCAGATTCCAGAACTTTCCATCACAGAAATATGAGGAAAATTTGTTGTTTTTTTACAAAGTTTGAGGTTTGCAAGATTCTGGGTAACAGAACCGAGTGAGAGCCACACAAGTCACTATATCCTGGATTCCCCTGGGTGTCTAGTTTTCAAAAATGTATAGTTTTGCTAAGTTTCCTTGGGAGCCAGCTGCCCTAGGTCCCAAAATCCAGAGGTAGCACATTCCGCAAAAAAGTCTGTGCCTAGTGGGCTTTCTGCCGCCCTGGAGAGGGGGGAAATCGGGGGCAATTGCCCTGAAATGCCCCCAAGGGGGCAGAAAGACTGTGACTATTTTCTTTGGGTGAGTGGGGACATTGGGATGGCCATACCCCTACATATAAAAAAAGGCAGCATAAACGCTGGCACTTCATGGGCTCTCTGCCCCTCGGGGGGCAGATCAGGGGCTACTGCGCCATAGGCATCTTTTTTGGGGGGTGGGGGCATTGGCATCCCCATTCTGGGTATCCCCCACTACTGAATTTTGAAAAACATTTACCCCTGGTGCCTAGTGGGCTTTCTGCCCCCTGATGGGGCAGATAAGGGGCTCTTGCCCCCATCTGCCTCCTGGGGGGCAGAAAGTTTTATTCTTTCTTTGGGCGTAGGGTGGGGGCTTAGGCATGCCCATTCTGGGCTGCCCCAACCCCTGGCGTAAAAACATATCCCTGGCATCTAGGGTGCTTTCTACCCCCCCCCCCCCGGGCAGATTGGGGGCTATTGCAGAAAGAATGTAGCATTTTTTTTGGGTGGGGGTATTTACATGCCCATTCTGGGCAGCCCCACCCCTACGTAGATAAGGGGCAGAAAGTCTTATTCCTTCTTTGTGGGGTGGGGACTTTGGCATGCCAATTCTGGGCAGCACCTTCGGCATATAAAAAAAATCCCTGGCATCTAGGGTGCTTTCTGCCCCCCCCGGGGGGGAAGATTGGGGGCTACTGCCCCAATCTTCCCCCCGGGGGGGCAGAAAGGCTGTCTGGGAAAATGAAATGGGGGATCAAAGGTCCTTGCCAAGGGGCCGCTCCTCCTCCCTGGTGGCTAGTGGGTGGATCCCAGCTTGGGGATCGCCCTCCTGGGGTGATCCCCAAGCAGGGATCCACTAGGGAAGGGTACCATATGAAAGGGGAGATTTTCCCCTTTCCAACAATACCCCTCTCATCTGTTTCGGTGCTCGGGGGGCTGAGGTAGCCCCACAAGCAACAAAACTGAGAAACTGAAACTAAGTTTCAGTTTCGTTTTCGTTGCAATGATGATCGCGCGCCATGCGCTCGATCGTCATTGCAAGGAAATCTAAAAACAGGCCTCGGGAGGTTTGGGAAACTCTTCCCCACCTCCCCAGGCAAAAAAAAAAAGAAAAGAAATCCCTCTGCTGTCTGCAGCAGAGACAGAGGGATTTTCAGAGCATGTGCTCATGACGGAATGATCGCTGTTCTGGTGATAATTGTTGGATTGGGCCCAATCTCTCACACAATCAAACCAGCTTCGTGTGAGGGTAGATGAAGTTTGTAGGGAGACTAGAGTCGAGAGGAGCCAGAAGGTCTGACCTGGTTCGAAAAGCTAAAGAATGAGCCGCCAGCTAAAGGACCATGTAAATCTTATTGCAATTGTCAAGAAAAATATGATATTGTGTATTCTATGCGAAATAACAATGCATATGCAGGACACAGAATTTGGTCAAGTGCAAAGGATAGGATTTGAACCTGAGTTTTCTAGATAAACACTGTGCAATTTGGCTTTTGAATGAGTTTGCCTTCTCTTCTGTTTAACACCAAACACAATGTCTTGTGTTTCTTTCAGGAGATAAATTAACACAATGGGGCGGATTCCGATTCCGGACGCAAAACGTACCGACCGACACGGACCCGGACGGGAGACCGACCGACACGGACCGGCGCTGTACGACCCGTGCAGTATGATGCAACGTGTGTGAATTACAACCGACACGTACAGAATGCAAGCCGTACGACCAAGCCGTAGGGAAAATAATGATTCTGCCGGAAAACCGACGCGCGTTGCACCGACCGAC
Organism: Triturus cristatus; assembly: GCF_964204655.1. Classification (NCBI taxonomy): domain Eukaryota; kingdom Metazoa; phylum Chordata; class Amphibia; order Caudata; family Salamandridae; genus Triturus; species Triturus cristatus. The sequence continues at coordinate 1,057,710,412 of NC_140593.1, read as the reverse complement.
ACGTACCCAGAATGAACACGACCGACACGTACCCGCGATGTCCGATCCGCGCAGTACGATGCAATGCGTGTAAACCCAGACCGACTCGCACGGAGCCCAAGCCGCATGACCAACACGCACAGAAAACAGGGAGCCCAAGCAATAGAGATCTCCGCGACCGACGCATATGAAACACAGAAGAAAGTCAGCGCGAATGAGGCGGAGAAGCCCGTACGAGCCAACATCAGTGTCCGTCTCGGTCAGAAGAACGTCTCCTTCATGCGTAGAAAACCCAAAGGAAAAAAGACAAAAAAGGCCCAAACAAGCAATGAAAAAGCCAATAAATATAAATAAAAAAAAACCTGGGACAAAGACACACCCACAACTCCACCTATATAAAGGACATCAATCACTACCATGATCCTTTGTAAATAGGAGACAACAGCCAGCAGCAAACACCATCACACAGCAACCACAGACACACTCACAACTCACCCATCACACAACTCACACACCATTAGCACCTCACCAAAAGCACACACACATCCAGCTAGCAAAACCAACACTAACCCACCCTCACTTGTACCCTCACATACACATCACTCACCACCACCACCCATCACCATGCCCCCAAAGAAGAATCCAAAGTTCACAGATGATGAGTTAGAAGTGCTGGTAGATGAGATCATCAGAGTAGAGCCACATTTGTTTGGTACATTGGTCCAAAGGACCCCCATGTCACAGAAAAACAAGATGTGATACGGTGACCACGCCAGACTACTCAGCCGGCTGGCCGAGATAGGGATTCAGGATAAGGCGCTGGATTGGGTACACTCCTACCTATCCCAGAGAACCCAGAAGGTGGCACTTGGAACGATCTCGTCGGCTCCCAAGCCCCTTGGCTGTGGAGTCCCGCAGGGGTCGGCCTTAAGCCCCCTTTTGTTCAATGTCTACCTTGCTCCTCTCTTTACGCTAATTGCCAACTGGGGTGTCAAGGCAATTTCATATGCCGATGACACACAGTTGGTATTTCCGTATTCCGAGATCACGCAAGAGTCCTTTTCTAACTTCAAAGGCTGTCTTCAAGATGTAGCCCACTGGATGAACGCTAATAAATTAAAACTTAATGCCAATAAGACTGAGGTTATCTTTTTTGGCAAGGGCTCCCCGCCCGCGTCAGATCTTTGGTGGCCGTCGGAGATGGGTCCTGCCCCATCACCCAGTCACACGGCAAAAAATCTTGGAGTGAGATGGGATGATTGCATGTCCTTTACCTCCCATATCCAACAAGTTGCCGGATGTTGTACGAGCAAACTGAGAAATCTTCGTAAAATCCTCAGACTCCTACCAGAAGACTGCCGAAAAACGGTTATCCACGCTACTGTGACCTCAAGGCTGGATTATGCCAATGGACTCTACCTAGGCCTACCAAAATACCTGACACAAAAGCTTCAGGTAGTTCAAAATGCGGCTGCGAGACTGTTACTGCGAATTCCACTCAAGCAGTCAGTCTCTCCGCATCTTCGATCTCTGCACTGGTTGCCAGTTGCCAGTTGCCAGCAGAATAAAGTTTAAAGCACTAACGCTGGCTTTTAGATCTTTGCATGGCTCCTGTCCAGTATACCTGAAAAACCGTCTTCCCAGATACTCCCAAACCCGCGCATTGCGGTCTAACTGCCGTGTTCAACTGACAGTCCCACGCACGAAAAAGGCTCGACTCGGGGGTCGGACTTTTTCGGCTAACGTCTCCGCTCTGTGGAATACCCTGCCACAAGAAATTCAACAGGCCCCTTCCGAATCTTGTTTTAAGACACTGCTAAAAACCTGGCTTTTTAACCAACCACGCTAGCTTTTTAATTTTTAATTGCTAATTTTAACTACTTCCCATGTCTTCTGTGTTCTACTAGCACCGGGACACCTCCTCGTGAGGTAGCTGTCGCGCTTTACAAAACCCAGTATTATTATTATTATTATGTGGGCGAGGATTGTGGACACGGTGAACGCACAAGCACCAACAAGGCCCACAAAGGACGATATCCAGAACAGGTGGTATGATGTGCGCAGGAGGGTCAAGAAACTCATCGAGAAAGATCACGCCTTGAGTCAGTGCACTGGCGGTGGCCCTCCTGCCAAACCAGTCTACTTCAGGACCTGGGAGGAGAAGGTGCGGGACATCCTACCACCAGAGAGCGTCCATGGTCTAGCAGACATACCAGAGCCTGGTGAGTACACAGCCAACATACTCAATATTGTGTGGCAAGGGGACAGTAAAACAATGCACCGTTAGCAAAGCCACAGTAACCAATAGATAATCATCCCAAGATGTGTATGCTAGTCAGACAAACACAATACCTACTATCTCATAGTGACTTGGAACTGTATCATGACATGTACAAACCTACCAACAAATAGAGCAAGGCAGTGGCACAAAGCTAAATAAACACTGTCAGACAGTTTGCCAACACAAACATACTACCTCACAGTGCAGCTGACTGACAGGAAGGAATAGTGGGTATGCAGGTGAAGTGAGTGTATCCAAAAGCATGATGGTGTTTGTAGTCACAGATAATGCTCCCCCTCCAAATTGGCCCATCAAGACCTCTCTGAAACATGCCCACATCACAGGGAGTGGAAAATGACTGACAAGATGTCTGACACTGTGTCCTGCTGTGGGGAGCACAATGCCCTGGTAGAGGTTGTGCGCAAATCAGAAGCAGGACACCACTGACTGACATCCTGAAAGACAACTTGCACGCCCTCCAATGGAAGCACGTTTCATGGTGGGATGTTGTGCCGGGTGGGAAGGAGGACTGACAGCACTGACCATACTTACCAGCATGTGGAGACACACACACCCCTCAACACAAACTCCACACAACTCACTGGGTAGAATGCATTGACCCACACCTCAGTGAAATATCAGCAAAAGATACACCATACTGGGTGCTGCTGTGTGAAGCACAGGGGCTCTCTTTGGACTTGTAGCCAAACAAACACCAGGATTTCACAGTCAGCCATATTGCCATTGCTGTCACACACCCTCACAGAGAAGCAGAGTCAAATGAAAGGAAGTATGGGCATGCTGGGAAGGGGAGTGTAGCCAGAGCATGATGGGAGTTGCAGTCACAGACAATCCCCAGCCACCCTCATGGCCCAGCAAGCTCACACTGAACCATGCTTGCTTCACAGGGAGTGGGAAGGGACAGACAGGATGTCTGACACCGGGCTCTGTTGTGGGGAGCACAAGGCCATGCTGGGAACTGGGCACAAACAAACACCAGGACTTCACAGCCAGCCATCTTGCCATTGCTGTCGCACCCACTCACAGGGAAGCAGAGTCAAGAGGAAGGAAGTATGGGCATGCTGGGAAGGGGGGAGTAGCCAAGAGCATGATGGGAGTTGCAGTCACAGACAATCCCCAGCCACCCACATGGCCCAGCAAGCTCACACTAAACCATGCTCACCTCACAGGGCGTGGGAAGGGACTGACAGGATGTCTGACACTGGACTCTGTTGTGGGGAGCACAAGGCCATGCTGGGAACTGGGCACCAACAAACACCAGGACTTCACAGTCAGCCATCTTGCCATTGCTGTCACACCCCCTCACAGGGAAGCAGAGTCAAGAGGAAGGAAGTATGGGCATGCTGGGAAGGGGGGGTGTAGCCAAGAGCATGATGGAAGTTGCAGTCACAGACAATCCCCATCCACCCACATGGCCCAGCAAGCTCACACTGAACCATGCTCGCATCACAGGGAGTGGGAAGGGACTGACAGGATGTCTGAAACTGGGCTCTGTTGTGGGGAGCACAAGGCCATGCTGGGAACTGGGCACTAACAAACACCAGGACTTCACAGTCAGCCATCTTGCCATTGCTGTCACACTCCCTCACAGGGAAGCAGAGTCAAGAGGAAGGAAGTATGGGCATGCTGAGAAGGGGGGTGTAGCTAAGAGCATGATGGGAGTTGCTGTCACAGACAATCCCCAGCCACCCACATGGCCCAGCAAGCTCACACTAAACCATGCTCGCATCACAGGGAGTGGGAAGGGACTGACAGGATGCCTGACACTGGGCTCTGTTGTGGGGAGCACAAGGCCATGTTGGGAACTGGGCAGCAACAAACACCAGGACTTCACAGTCAGCCATCTTGCCATTGCTGTCACACCCCTCACAGGGAAGCAGAGTCAAGAGGAAGGAAATGTGGGCATGCTGGGAAGGGGGGTGTAGCCAAGAGCATGATGGGAGTTGCAGTCACAGACAATGCCCAGCCACCCACATGGCCCAGCAAGCTCACACTGAACCATGCTTGCATCACAGGGAGTGGGAAGGGACTGACAAGATGTCTGACACTGGGCCTGAGAAATGACGTGGCTGACAATCACACATATGCACTGGCCAAACAAAACCCGGTCGCACACACAGCCATTGCAACCATATGTTCCAAATCATTGTCTGGGGATGCAGTGTCCAGGGGTGCCCCCTGGCCGGGCAGGGGAGGTGTGTCTTGCAGATGATAAATGTGGAGAGCCATATATGGTACATTGTACAAAACACACAGCAACTCACATATGCATCATTGACAGGGGACATCTGACAGTGAATGGAATGGACACACCAATATAGCCGACACCATAGCATGTTCGCATTCACACTCCGTGCTGTTGTGAGCTGCATTCCACTCCTACATCATACTGAAACATAGGCATCCTTCACACAACACACCACTCACTGACATAGACAACTGTAGACACAAGATCAAACCTGGACTGCATTGGAGGAGACATGCTACTCACAGCAGCCAAACTGCAACACACACACCACCGGCCCTCACTGTCATGAGCATTGAAAAGCCAGAGTGCTACCTTGCCCAATCCATGTCACCATGGAGAACATTGACAAGTCAAATCACATATGCACGTACAAAACTCAGCACCAGACTCATTAACGATGGTGACATCATCACTTGTATGAAATGAGATGGGAACTTAGAACACTGTAAAAAAACACTTCCTCCAAAGAGATCACAGGCATACCGGACTGTGACCATGTCGTACCAATACACCAATGTGGCACACAAAGATTAGCAAACTCTGCTACCACACATGCCCCAATAGTACAACATATCCCCAATGGAATAGCACGTATGTCCTTGTTAAAGCTCACATGTGTACAGGGATGACACACGTGTGTCAGCAACATGATGGCCCTTGAGTAGTAATGGTCATGTACAGACAAATCTATACATGAGCTGGGCATGCACACACTTCGACATGCACATTGAAATGTTTCATTTTGGCTGGGCAATGTGCAACAACAATATCAATCTCTGTCCGTGACAACCCGGAACAAAGCAATGTACAGGCAGGCATCCGTTCGTACAGTAAAAAATGTCATGTTTGTGAACCATTGATGCCTTTAGAAACCTAACTTGCATTGTGTGTCTCTTCTAAACACAAGTGGTGCTGGGGACACAGCACCAAATGAAGAGGTTTCCCAGTCCCAGACTCTAGTGGACACTGAGCTCTCTGGTTTGAATCTGTCTCTGTCCTCTTCGGATGACGACGAACAACCTGGCACCTCCGGTGTGAGTCATCATGCAGCACCAACATCTGCACCCCCTGTACCCGCGCCTCCAGCATCTGGAAACAGACAGGGCATCCCCGCCAACACGGACAGACCAAGGCCACAGAACACCGACAGCACAGGGACAAAGGACACCCCGGACGCTACAGCCTACACCATCAGCAACATCACCCAAGGGGTCCCAGTGCTATCTGTGCGTGCCGCCGCAAGTCCTGCCTGTGTGGATAGGTAGTGGGGATCCTCAAGGACATACAACAGGAGCAGGCTGCCCACCATGCCCGCATGGAGGCAAAGTGGGATGCACTTACTGCGGTGCATCGGGACATACTCCAATGCCTCCGCCAGATCAGCACAAACATGTCCACACCTCCCTGTGTGGCCACAACATCTGTTGCCACACCATCTGCTAGTGCCACAGGGAGGGAGGAGGACTCTGGCGGAGAGTCCCCTGCACCGCAGAGGCCTGCACCTGAGGACCCCCCCCCCAAGAAGAAGAGGGGTCGTCCGAAGAAGGACATGTGAGACACAGATGTCCCTGCACATCCCCCAGGGCCTCTAAACCTGTTCTGGACAATGTTCTTTGTGCACAACCCATTCACCCTGTCCAATCGGACACAACTCGCCCACATGACATGGAGGGTTCATGTTGATCCGATGTAGCAGATGACTGTGGACTTCACTCTGGACATTTCATCTACCAACACTTCCAACTCTACTGTGAACTTTGGATTCAAAAGCACCCACCATGCTGTGCACTATCCTCACACATGTTTGTAAATAAACTCACCAGTACACCATACTTGCCTCTGTTGCGATTCCAACTTGTCATGTGTCATGGAGATGTTGATCTGCTAAACAACACAGTGCATGCCAAACACTACAACAATGTGACCACCGTTATGTGAGTCATGGTGATGTGACACATGTGAGGGAGACACACCACTACGGCACCACAACACACACTCACCATGGCCATGTTACTCATCCCACACAATGATGTTGACCTGAAACACATTGGTATGCACAGACACAACACCTATCCACAGTCAGTGGTAACAAGTCCACAGGAGAGGTAAGCAAAGGTCACTCAGATGTGGGAAGACAGACAACGCACCTAACAAAGCATAGCACAGGTTCATTACACATCAGCAACATGTTTATTCTAAAATAGTTGCAAGGCAATTATACTTTACGGTGGACACACGGTCACAGAGTGTCTGAGAATTGAAGTCCAGGGGTGTGTGGCACATCACTTGATGGCAATTGACTACTCCCACACTGGTGTTGGATTCTGGATGTTGGGGGTCAGTGTTGACCAAACAACAGGTAAAGTACCCTGGGAAGGACAGACACAAGACACAGTCAAAAGCACAGCAGAACAGGAGAGAAATGCAATACACATGCACAAAACATGTCACAAGAAACCTACACAGAAACAAGTTAGCAGCACTACACTATTGTGGAGTACAGACCCCCTGAATGGACACATCACTGCACGCATTCAGTCAAATGGCACACAGACACACTCAGACAGCAACAGAGCAGCCACAACACATTTCAGGCTAACTTCATACATTGACATAACAACCCTGTAAACTCACATTAAGGAGAAGAAGTTGTTGATGAGCTGTGTGAGGACGTCACCCTCATCATCATCACCACTGGCATCGTGTCCCAGGCTGGGATCCTCCACAGGTGGCGGAGGTCGGTCATCGTCATCCTGGATGAGAGGCACCTTCTTCCACACTGCCATGTTGTGTAGCATGCAGCATACAAGGATAATTTTGCACACCTTTGCAGGGTCATATGGGAGTGCCCCTCCGGTCTTGTCCAGGCAGCGGAAGCGGCTTTTCAGGAGACCAAATGTCCGTTCAATCACCCTCTTGCTCCGACCATGTGCCTCATTGTAGCGCATCTCAGCGGGTGTCACAGGGTTCCTGAGGGGTGTCAGCAACCACGGCATGTTGGGGTATCCGGAGTCACCTACACACAAACAATTGAACAATTAACAGAGTTTTGTAGGAGTGCGGAATACAACATTGCCAAACACACACAATGGTAAACAGTCAGTACACACCAACAAGCCAGGCACGCTGGTCTGGCATCTGTGACATTAGCGTTGCAATGCGACTACTCCTCATGATGTAGGCATTGTGCGCAGAACTGGGGAACCGTGCACACACATGTGTGATAGACATGTCTGCAAGACATACCACCAGAGCATTGATGGAGTGGAAATGTTTCCTGTTCCGGTATGCCTGCTCATGTGCCTGTGGTGGTATCAGGGCCACATGTGTACCATCAATAGATCCAATGACGTTCGGCATCCTCCCCAGTGTACAATAGGCATCCTTTATTTCAGGGAGTTGAGCTGGGCTAGGGAACTTGATGTACAGGTCAAGGAAATGCAACATCCCCTCCAAGACATCGCGTAGCACATGACTAAACATATTTTGCGACATACCACCAGCAGTAGCCACAGTGTACTGGAAGGTACCAGTAGCAAAGAAGTGCAGGGCTGCCATCACCTTCACCTCTGGGGACAGTGCTGTAGGGTATGTCCGGCCACGTAGCAGATGTGGCGCCAACTGCTCCGCCAACTCCTCAATCAGTGGCCTGGTGAAGCGGTACCGTTGGATGCAGTTGCGTTCCTACATGGTTTCAAGGTCTGGGAACGGTCTATGGACAACTGGTGCCCTGCAGAACAGAGATGCACAAAGGAAGATTGTCGGTTCATTCACCCATGTGGCCATGACCAAGCAAAATATCACATGATACATCATGACAATACACAATGTACTAAGGTGTGTGCTTTTGGGCATGGACACATATGTCACCTACATGGACATCACCTCACATCTCAAGTCCACATGTCCACATAAGTCCCATGTAGTGAAATGGCCAATCATTGGGCTGTGTCACCCTACCTATGTACTGCTGTGATGTTAAAAACACACACCACAGTGACAAGTGAGGCCTGATGTCTCCCAGGCATCACAGATCTTTGCCATGCAGATACCCAGGGTCCCTGTATTGCCACATTGACACTGGCATGACATGGCGTATCACGTACACGCCACAAGGCAAGCGTGAGTCCCTCAGGTAGTGGCCACTGTTGTCTCTGCAGGCCCTACATGTACGTCTCTTAGACACACACACAACATCAAGGTTGCTGCACAAACCACATGGATGTGGAGACTGTCTCCCAATCGGGCACATTCGATCAGCCACATCTGAGACACAACATGCACATAGACTGTCGGTGTACATCACAATTGTGGCTACAGATCTCACTGTGAGGTACATGCCATCACCCCCAGGACTCAGGGTGTATGTGACATGTCCGAAACACATCCAACCTGCAACTGTGTCCATGACTCATGCCCATAACTGTACAGTTGCCCATCACAGTGGTAATGTGCACAACACACAAAGGATTTTGCCCCCATGAACACGTGCACAGCCTGGGAGTGGCTGAACAAAAGTGCCACCCAACAAACCAAATGTTGCCCCCAACACACAGGGAATGCAGCCTTACATGCCATGGGACACTGTGTGGCCAATGCTGTAGTGTGGTAGGTGTGCACATGTGTCCCTGGCAAGTAATTGTGTGTTGAAGCCGTCAAATCATCACACCAATGAGGTCAGACGCGGGTGACAATGCGTACGCATTGCACGGATCATGTCCGAGCCGTGCGTACGCTTTGCCATTGACTGCAATGAGGCCCGACGCGGGTGACAATACGTATGCATTGCACGGTTCATGACCGAGCCGTGCGTACGCTTTGCCATTGACTGCAATGAGGCCCGACGCGGGTGACAATGCGTACGCATTGCACGGTTCATGACCGAGCCTTGCGTACGCTTTGCCATTGACTGCAATGAGGCCCGACGCAGGTGACAATGCGTACGCATTCCACGGTTCATGTCCGAGCCGTGCGTACGCTTTGCCATTGACTGCAATGAGGCCCGACGCGGGTGACAATGCGTACACATTGCACGGTTCATGACCGAGCCGTGCCTACGCTTTGCCATTGACTGCAATGAGGCCCGACGCAGGTGACAATGCGTACGCATTCCACGGTTCATGTCCGAGCCGTGCGTACGCTTTGCCATTGACTGCAATGAGGCCCGACGCGGGTGACAATGCGTACGCATTGCACGGTTCATGACCGAGCCGTGCGTACGCTTTGCCATTGACTGCAATGAGGCCCGACGTGGGTGACTATCATGCATGCGCGTCGGGCAGGCATGGTCCGAGACAGGCGTACGCCTTGGCTATTAAATCGTATGGAGACGGGTGCATGTGTATTTTCAAAATACGCATTGTACAGTCAGTTGACCGAGCTGGGCGCACCCATTGGCTCTGGACTGTCATGGAGACGGATGCAGATTCAAAACTTGTACGAGTTGTGCGCTGGAAATTCAGTTGGATGCCTACAACAATGTTGCAATTCCTAGGGTTTTATGTAGGTGAAGATTTGAACGATGCGGAAGACGTATACGAGTCGTACATTTCCATCGATTGGCCAGATTCATAGAATGCAACCGTGTTGGACCTACCACTGGGGACACATGGCACAGAGTCTGCCTCTGCAGCACAGATATAAGGCTGGCTGTCCCCCAGGGAGCTCACTTGCCTGCACTACATGCTACTGGACCACATCCCTGCTACCACTTCTGCTGTCTCTGCATCCTCTGGCTACTGCTATGGCACGTACTCTGGAGAGGGCCCCAGCCTTCACTGAGGAGGAGAACCAGGCCCTGCTGGACGGGCTCCTTCCACATTACAGCAAGCTGTATGGGAAACCAGGGGAGCAGGTGATTGTGCATTCCACGGCCTTCCTAATTATGCATGTTGTCTGACTAGCAGTACTAGCAGTGTGTACACCAGTGGCAAGCATACTCACTGAGTACTTTCATCCCCCAAAGTGTGTAGGTACATGTAATGAACAGGTGTTCTGCAGCCAAAGTGCATTTGTGCAAGCTTAAACTTCCCAGGCATTGTTAACATGTCAGACATGCAGGGCATTTGTCCTTTTCCATGGGTGAACTACCTGTTTCATTAATTTTCCTTTGTGATGATGACATGTATATCCAACTGTGTGCAGCAAAATTATGGGGCATGTGTGTTAATGGACTTTTCAAGTTCAAGTTTAAATCTTTATTCTCGGTCATTTAGACCATCAAAGATAAAAATACATAACATTGTTTGAGATTTAAAATTTACAATATTATTAAGAAAAAGTTTTTAAATTGCACACAAGCTCAAAATTGCATGTTACAGGCATTATAATCCATAATAAAAATCAACCAATATCTTGAGACTTTATACAGTATCCCCCTCTTTTAGAACCCGCGATCGTATATGCCACATAGCCATTAAATACTTTGCTACAGCAAAAACGATCGGAGGTGACATGTCAGTTTTGAGAATTCTAAACGCGGGGAGATATTTCCTAAAGCCCATATTTTTAAGAATAGGCAGGAGCCAATACCTCCTCGCACGTTGGTAAGCTTTACAAAAGAAGAGTACATGTAAGTCACTCTCAGAGGGATAGGTGCATGCTGGGCACTGCTCTACTGCTGGTGGGTTGGACCAAGAGCTAGTGAAGACCCTCAATGGCAAGGAGCCATATCTCCAGTGAAGATATAGTTTTCTTGCCAGCGCAGGACTCATACCATCTAATACACTTTCCATTTGGTAGGAATCTTTGAATTGTAAGAATGTATGGGTCAATGATCCCACCCGTGTATTACCTATGTCAATGGTCAACTTCTGCTGGTAATAAAGTTGTGAGAGTGCCTTCCTGGAGATCCTCCTACTTGCGGTCGCGGGGTCAGTCCATAATTCCGGAAGACCCAGACTTTCGCATGTGCTCCTTATGTATTTTAACCAAGGGATGTTACTGGTATTTGGTAGGGCCAGGAACTCTCGAAGCTCATTTCTGTAATCACCAAGGTCCTGGCTGCTCCATATTCGTCGCCAAAAAGCTAAAGGCTTCAAACCTAGCTCCTCAGCAATTGGCCTCAAACCTAGATCCAATCTGAGTGGAAGCAATGGTGTGCTCGAGGGAAGGGCCACTAGCTGTTTAATAAATTTGTTTTCTGTGGTTGATAGGTTTTTTACAGAAACATGGCCCCAAAGTTCCGCCCCATATACAACTGAGCCCCGTGCTTGGGATTTATAAATCTGTATCATAGGGCCCAGTGGGCGGTAAATGGATTTACCCACCATTCTCAGGATGCCCCCCGTCTTCTGGGATAACTTCAAGTTTGCCCTAGTCGTATGAGTTCCCCATGTCATTTTCTCATTCAGGGTTACCCCCAGATATTCAAATGTGGTAACCCTCTCCAGACGCGCCATGCCTAACAAGGGATTGGGGCGTGTGGAGGGAATGGGGTTCAAGATCATAAATTTTGTCTTTGAGGCGTTTATTTCAAGACCCCTCTCAGTCCAAAACTCTAGGAACCCGTCGAGTATCCGCTGAATTCCCATGGGTGATTTAGAAAGCAGCAGGGTGTCATCCGCAAACATTATGGCGGGCACCCTGCTGCCATTCAATTTGGGGACATCGATATCATCAAACCTGGACAAATGGTCAATAACCCCGTTGACAAAGAGGCAAAACAGGGTGGGTGCAAGCACACAACCCTGCCTCACCCCCCTGTCAACGGGGAATTTTTCCGTTAGGCCTCCCAACCTCCCGTACCTGACCTGGGCAAAATTATCCTGATGTAGTTTGATCAGAATGGCCAGTATGTCTGGCGGGACTCCCATATCTCCCAGGACGCTCCAGAGTTTGGATCTAGGCACCAGGTCAAAGGCAGCCCGTAAATCCACGAATATCGTGTACAGGCAACCCCCCTCGACAAGTGCCGTCCTCCAGTAAATAAGACTTAGCCGAAAAATTTGGTCCGTGGTGGATACCCCCTTTCTGAAACCAGCCTGAAACGGATTCATAGTGGCAGTTTCCTCTATCCAATTTTCCAATCGATCTAGGATAAGCCTTCCAAAGAGTTTCTGCGAAACATCTATCAAGCTGATGGGCCTGTAGTTGGATGGGAGCAGAGGCGAACCCTTCTTAAAAATCGGGACCACCTCTGCGCCCAGCCAAGTACGGGGTACCTGCATGCCCTTTAAAATCGCATTAAATAGGACCAGAAAGTAAGGGGCCCATATATCTGGCTCCTGTTTAAAAAGATCGCCAGGGAGACCATCCAGTCCGGGTGCCTTTCCGGTTGACAAGCCTGTTATGGCAAGCCGAACTTCCTTTATTGTGAATGGATCCCCTGTCATGCAATTATCAGCTAACAGAATGGGGCTGCTGCCCCCACATCCTGGGGCTTCTGTATACAGGGATTGAAAATGCTCCTGCCAGGACTTTGATGAAATATTTGGCTCTATTGCCGTAGCTAATTCTCCAGAACCTGAACTAACAGTTCGCCAGAACTTCCTTGAATCCATAGAGGCCAAGGATCTTGCAAGTTCTTCCCACTTATTCTGGTCACATTCCATTTTAGCATTGGCAATGAGCCTCTTGTAATCTCGTCTCCTGGTTTGAATCTCCAACCTATCTTTACGATTCTTGATACTCAGCAGGAGATCCCTCCTTGCACTACGGCACGCCGCATTATACCAAGTGCACTGGCTCCTTCCACCCCCCCTCCTCGGACCGTTATTAAATAAATCTGCGGATAAAAACGTTACAAGTTCTTCATGGTGCAGCCATATCTGTTCATTATTGGCCACAGAACTTGGTTTTTCGCTTAAAAACGCCATCTTTTCCAAAGTAGGGATAAAATTACTATAAAACCGGGGAAGCTTATCTATACTGGCTGCTAATTTTTCCCACTTAATTCTTTGTCTGTTACTCTCAAGAACTAGGTCAGAATTTGGCTTGGGGAGTTCTCCTTCCCCGCCGAGTCGGGTAGGAAGGAGAAAGTCCAATTCCAAAGCATTATGGTCGCTGTCTTGTCTATCTATGACCCTAAAGTCTGCGACATATGGCCAAGAGGAAAGCTGTACTAAAATATAATCTAGTCTTGATTCCCTGCCTTTTCGGTTGAATGTAGGTTTGCTCGGGATGTCGGATTTAGCTCGCCCATTACAGGCCCTAAGCCCATGTCTCATTGTTAAGGCAGTAATCTGTACTGCCAATGGGCTCCAAGCCTTTGGTGGGATAGATACTATTGATGGTACTCGCCATCTTACCTCTTCCTCTAAACAGGCCCCATCTAGAAGACCTGGTAAAGGTTCATAATGGGAGTTCAGGTCCCCACCTACTATAAAAGGGAATCCCTGGGGGAGCTCCGCCAAGAGGTCCGCTAGTTTGTCGATGGTAGGAGACTCCTTTGAAATAATAACCGGCCTCGAATAAACATTTACCACCGCCAGTCTGCAAGAATGATGCCATTCCAATAGTACCACAAGTATATCTTCGGATTCCACTGGGAAACGCGTAGCCTTGCATCCCAAGTGGATACCGACCCAAGTTTCAAGTCCGCCGGATGGGCGCCCCCTGCCCCCCCATTTCGCAGGAATGGAGAATACTGCGAAGCCCCGCCTCTCATGTTCCTCTCTTTCCCATGTTTCCTGAAACATACATAGATCCTTGGAATCAGTATATTCAGTCCAATCCTGGGAATCAAACTTGTTTCCCAGGCCCGCCACGTTCCAAGATAGTATTTTTAATGAATGGGACCTGGTACTACAAATGGTAGTGTGAGTACAAGCGTCCCCTTTATCTCTGAACGTTACCTCTATGTTTGTTAATGGGGTGTTCATATCTCCCTCCACAACATGGCGTGCCGCGGCAGCCGGGTTGTTCAGAGCCACATGGTGTTCGGGGGGATTAAGCAGCTTTGTTCCTAGGTTAGCTTCCTCCACAATCTCCCCTACTGCAGAATTAGATTTCCCACTTGCGTGTATGGGCAGTCAGTCCACCATATCTAAATGGCTATATCTATTCTGGAGTGGGAGATGAAAGTAGTGGGGGGGTCTCCGGGAGTATTGATTTTGCATTTCTGCGCCACGGTTACTACCTCTACCGTGGCAGGTTTCCCATCCCTCGTCTATCATACTGGGTGTGTAGAGGACAAGTTCTTGCCTGCGAGGGTCGGGTGGTGCTCTCCATCCTCTTGGTAACTCCTCACCCAGTCTCTCTTGGTGTAAATGGTATGTATTAATTTCGGGGTTCCCTAGATATTGTCTTCTGGGATAATAGGTGGCTCCCCTTTTCTTGTGATCTCCCCACCTGATCGATCTTTGTATCTGTGCCCCCCATGTCTCATCCTCTCTATCATATGCCAGGGGAGGATAGAAGAAGGAGAGGGGTAGAGATTGAATGGTGGTCCCCTCTGCGTCATTGGGCCACCCACATATATGCAGGACGGCCCTTTGGTCTTTGAAATTAACTATGACGCAGTCGCCCTTTATGGATTTAGTAGAGTTACCCACCCACGGGACCCTTCTTACCATAAGAACGGGGCTCACTATACCTTCCGGGAGCGGCCTATACGTACATAACCAATTTATCACCTTGTTCTTAAGAGAGATAGTGGATTCTTTAAAGGTGGAGTTCAATTCTGGAACCCCCACCAACACAACAGTGTATGGTACTGCCTCTGGGGGGAGATGTATTGGTCCAGGGTTTGTTCTCTCATTGGCACCCTTCGTCGGTAATTTCGCATCATTAGTTGGATTGGTAGAAGCAGATTTGCTCTCCCCAGTTTGAACTACCCTCGTAGGGGGGGGAGATGTGTGATTAAGCTGATTAACATGTTTATTTGCAACATCTGCCATCACGTCAGTAGTAATACAGGTAGGCGAGCTAGATACTGCCTGTTGGACTATATGTGAGGTACTTTTGGCTTGGTGTGTGATTTGGGGGGAGTCCCTTTGAGCAACCCTATCGGAAGCCTTTGCTCTACCTTTATTGGCTATTTTCAGGCTATCGGCTAGTTGGACTGTTGATTTTTCTATAACCACTAGCCTGGCCTCCATCTTTATTAGTCTTTCTTCCAACGGGCTTAAGAGATTTCTTAAGAGGGCACCTATGTCCGCAAGGGTGACATCCTCCTCGATATATTCAGGTAGGGTTAAATTGGATTGGTTACTTGTCTTCTTTGCTGAGTTCAAAGGCATGAGCTCAGCTCTGCCTGATTGCGGTTTTTCTCTGGTGGTTGAGCGGGAACTTTTTGGTGGCATGTTTGTGGGTGGAACTATGGTGTTTTGCTTTCTTTTGCCCTTAAGCCCTCCACGTTTTTTTGGAATCGCTCCCTCACTAATTCCACTTCGCTTATTTGGTTTAGAGCCTGAGGGATTAGTAATGTCAGGATCTAATGTAGGATTTATAGTGGTTGTAGGATGGGGTTGGGCTCCGGGAAGAGTTAGCATACTAAAATCTACAGAATCACTAGGGTCCTTACTACTTGCCTGGGAAGTACAATTCAATATATTCAATGACTCAGAAAAATCATTAATGTCATCCACCAATATGTCCGGCGTGGTGAATTCTGAGCTTACCACAGGCGACTTGGCCTGGGCCAAAGGGCCCATAGACGATCTCCGCACCCAGTCCAGCTCTTGGGATATTCGCCTTTCAAGGAGCGTGATGTCCTCAATTAACAATGACCCTGCTTTCACGAAATAATTGTCCAATGTTCCCTTTGATAAGGTCATGGAAGCCATGGCACTTTTGCTCCTTGTCTCTCTTGTCAACATCTCTTCGTAAAGGGTCCTTTAATTATCCCTCTTGTTCCGAGAAAGGTCTAAAGGGTATGGCCCTGGCCCGGCCTCTTCCGTCCTCTAACGGCCTCAAACGGCCCGCTCTTTGCCCGGTCTTCGCTCCGGGCGCGTTCCGCTGGCGCGTAGGGGCGGGGCTCATAAACTGGTCGGGCGTAAAGAAAGGGGGAGGGGCCGGGAAGAGGACACAGGTGTGCTGGGTCAGCGCAACAGCGAGCACCCTGGTCCTCGCAGTCCCGGGATGGTAGAGAACAGCCTCCCCAGATGCAGCGTCCTTTTAAAATCAGCGGTCCCAGGCAGGGAGAATGACCAGCTTCCAAGTGTCCTGCGGTCAAATGCGGCGAGCGGCTCCCGCGAAGCGGGGGCCGCGAGAGGTAAAATGCTTGATGGGGGAGGGGCCGGGAAGAGGACACAGGTGTGCTGGGTCAGCGCAACAGCGAGCACCCTGGTCCTCGCAGTCCCGGGATGGTAGAGAACAGCCTCCCCAGATGCAGCGTCCTTTTAAAATTAGCGGTCCCAGGCAGGGAGAATGACCAGCTTCCAAGTGTCCTGCGGTCAAATGCGGCGAGCGGCTCCCGCGAAGCGGGGGCCGCGAGAGGTAAAATGCTTGATGGGGGAGGGGCCGGGAAGAGGACACAGGTGTGCTGGGTCAGCGCAACAGCGAGCACCCTGGTCCTCGCAGTCCCGGGATGGTAGAGAACAGCCTCCCCAGATGCAGCGTCCTTTTAAAATCAGCGGTCCCAGGCAGGGAGAATGACCAGCTTCCAAGTGTCCTGCGGTCAAATGCGGCGAGCGGCTCCCGCGAAGCGGGGGCCGCGAGAGGTAAAATGCTTGATGGGGGAGGGGCCGGGAAGAGGACACAGGTGTGCTGGGTCAGCGCAACAGCGAGCACCCTGGTCCTCGCAGTCCCGGGATGGTAGAGAACAGCCTCCCCAGATGCAGCGTCCTTTTAAAATCAGCGGTCCCAGGCAGGGAGAATGACCAGCTTCCAAGTGTCCTGCGGTCAAATGCGGCGAGCGGCTCCCGCGAAGCGGGGGCCGCGAGAGGTAAAATGCTTGATGGGGGAGGGGCCGGGAAGAGGACACAGGTGTGCTGGGTCAGCGCAACAGCGAGCACCCTGGTCCTCGCAGTCCCGGGATGGTAGAGAACAGCCTCCCCAGATGCAGCGTCCTTTTAAAATCAGCGGTCCCAGGCAGGGAGAATGACCAGCTTCCAAGTGTCCTGCGGTCAAATGCGGTGAGCGGCTCCCGCGAAGTGGGGGCCGCGAGAGGTAAAATGCTTGATGGGGGAGGGGCCGGGAAGAGGACACAGGTGTGATGGGTCAGCGCAACAGCGAGCACCCTGGTCCTCGCAGTCCCGGGATGGTAGAGAACAGCCTCCCCAGATGCAGCGTCCTTTTAAAATCAGCGGTCCCAGGCAGGGAGAATGACCAGCTTCCAAGTGTCCTGCGGTCAAATGCGGCGAGCGGCTCTGGACTTTTAACTTTGTCATCCTCACAGGTTGATGCCCACCAGAAGCAGAAGATATGGCTGACCATCGCCCAGGCAGTTCGATCGGTGGGGGTCTACAAGCACCGGACCGCAACTGCCAGAAGAGGTGGCAGGACTTTCGGGGCTGGACCCGGAGGATCGCAAGGGTCCAGCTGAAGCTGTCGCCTCCTCGCAGGAGGGGCGGACATAGGCCCCTTACCCCCCACATGCTCCGGATACTGGTGGTGGTCTTCCCAGACCTGGATGGGCAGCTGAAGGCCAGACAGCAGCAAGGAGGGGGTAAATCCATGCCTAATCTGTGTACTATGTCTGACATGCTAATTGCAGTCTTTTGGCCTGGTCACACTTCCACATTACGTAAATCGTGTTGTCCAATACTCATGTCCCTCAATTGTGTGATGCACCCTCCTCATCTGATCCACAGGTGTGGCCCCTACAGTCTGTTGCTTGTGTCACTAGGGCACTGTGTCCCTGCAGTCAGCTATGCTTCAGCTTCCGGACAGCATATGTTCCCGTGACTCTGTTGTGTGTTTCATGGGTGGGTCAATTGTTTACCCAATGCCTGAGATCTGACATGTGATCTGTGTGTGCCCTTGATATGTGTTCCAATTGCTGGTCTGACTCGCCACATGTGGCTGGGGTATTTCAAACAAAACCATGCAGCAGGGGACTCCAATTTGTGTGCCTCAGGAGTATGTATATCAGGTGTGTCACACTTGCTTAGCCACCTGACTACTGTCCAGGGCTATACACTGTTTCACGTACACCTGGGCAGTCATGCCTACTCAAGGGCATTTAGAAACACTCTGTATTCCCACTCCTGTGTATCAACTTACAGGTTGTGCTTAGTGACATGTGCCTTCAGGTGTGTACCTCTGTGTCATTGTGGTGTGGCTTCCTGTTATGTACAACTGGGGTGTTCATGAGTGTGAGGGTCAGCAGGACATCTGAGATGTGACTATGAGAGACAAGACCTGTGTGACATATAGGTGTGTGATCATTTGACAGTGCACAATGGTGTATGCAACTGTGCACTGCAGGCAGCTGGGTTACATGCACAGCAGAATGTGATGTGTTATTGTACAGGGAGTTGTGTTCGCAGAGACTCATATGTCTGATTTGTATGATGTGGGGTCTTCTGGGTCCGGGATATGTTGTTTGCAGGGGATGGGCAAGTGCACTTGTAAGCTGCAGAGTTTGCTTTACCCCTGAGCTATGATTGTGACACAGTGCATACTGTTGTTGTCTGGATGCCCTGCCCCTGTGACAGGAGACAGTGTCGACTGACTTTCCAGGCATGCCAGTGCCATGGCATTTAACTTGCTATGAGTGATCCTGCATTGTGTTCAAGTGTGCTCCATGCACCCCATTGTGGCATTGACTATCAGGACATGAGAACAACATAGTGAGTGTTTCTGGCATGCATCACATGTGAAATGAGTCTCTGCCCATCCCTTCATCCGGACACCTGTACTGAGTCAGTGGCAAGAGATGTGCTGTGTGTATAGTGACATACTCCTACATGTTCACTTGCATGTCCAACAAATGTGTGGGTGGTGCATGTCGGCACATTGGGATATTAGAATCCATCCACTCCGGCTCCCCCTCTGACCCATGCCCCCATCACATCTTCAACAAAGCCGACACCATCATCGCACCCCATCTCCGGAACATCATAAACAACTCCTTCACGTCCGCCACCTTCCCTGAGAGTTGGAAGCACGCAGAAATCAACGCCCTTCTGAAGAAACCCATAGCGGACCCCAAAGACCTCAAGAACTTCCGCCCCATCTCTCTTCTTGCTTTCCCGGCTAAAGTCATCGAGAAGACCGTCAACAAACAGCTGACCGCTTTCCTCGAGGCAAACAACTCGCTCGACCCATCCCAGTCCGGATTCCGAGCCAACCACAGCACCGAGACCACCCTCATCGCAGCCACCGACGACATCAGGACCCTGATGGACAATGGGGAAACTACCGCTCTCATCCTCCTAGACCTCTCGGCAGCCTTCGATTCCGTATGCCATCGCACCCTTACAACCCGCCTCTTCAACACTGGGATCCAAGGAAAGGCCCTGGACTGGATCTCCTCGTTCCTCTCCGACAGAACCCAGAGAGTCCGCCTCCCTTCCTTCTGCTCAGCGGCCACCGAGATCATCTGCGGCGTACCCCAAGGATCCTCGCTCAGTCCAACCCTCTTCAATATCTACATGAGCCCCCTCGCCGCCATCGCACGCAAACACAACATCAACATCATCTCCTACGCCGACGACACCCA
Source organism: Triturus cristatus (assembly GCF_964204655.1). Classification (NCBI taxonomy): domain Eukaryota; kingdom Metazoa; phylum Chordata; class Amphibia; order Caudata; family Salamandridae; genus Triturus; species Triturus cristatus. The sequence continues at coordinate 1,057,690,336 of NC_140593.1, read as the reverse complement.
GCTGATACTCTCCCTCACCAAAGACCCAGTCACCGCCAAAACCAACCTCCAGGAAGGAATGAAGGACATTGCAGAATGGATGAAACTCAGCCGCCTGAAGCTGAATTCAGACACGATGGAGGTCCTCATTCTCGGACAATCCCCATCCGCCTGGGACGACTCCAGGTGGCCCACAGCGCTGGGCTCCGCGCCAACACCATCAGACCACGCACGCAACCTGGGATTCATCCTGGACTCCTCGCTCACGATGACCAAGCAAGTCAACGCCGTATCATCCTCTTGCTTCAACACCCTGCGCATGCTCCGAAAAATCTTCAGGTGGATCCCCACCAAAACCAGGAAGACCGTCACCAAGGCCCTCGTCACCAGCCGACTGGACCACGGAAACGCTCTTTACGCAGGAACCACTGCCAAACTTCAAAAACGACTCCAATGCATACAGAACGCCTCCGCACGACTCATCCTCGACATCCCTTGCTACATCCACATATCCGCCCACCTGAGAAACCTGCACTGGCTCCCCATCAGCAAGAGGATCACTTTCAGGCTCCTCACCCACGCACACAAAGCACTCCACGACATGGGCCCCGAATACCTCAACAGCCGCCTCTCATTCTACACCCCCACACGCCAGCTCAGCTCCGCCAGCCTCGCTCTCACCACCGTCCCTCGGATCCGCAGAACCACCACCGGAGGAAGATTGTTCTCCTACCTGGCAGCCAAAACTTGGAACTCCCTCCCCGCACACCTACGACTGACCCAGGACCATCTCACCTTCAGGAAACACCTCAAGACCTGGCTATTCGAGCAGTAGCGGCTCCCCCCCTCCCTTCAGCGCCCTGAGACCCTCATGGGTGAGTAGTGCACTCTATAAATGCCCTGATTGATTGATTGATTGATTGACTTAAGGGACACTGCCATACCCAGGCTGTTGTGACCAGAGCCTTCATTGTGTGGTAACTGATGGCTGTCTGACCAAGTGTTCTGCTGACATGCCTGAGACCTGCTGGGGCTATGTTTGGCACAGCTGAGCTTTCACAGGAGTTAAGTCCCCGCAAGTAAGGGTGTTATTCCGTAACATTGTCAGGGTCCATGTTGTGTGGGCATGTGTGTGTGTGTCCCCATCCCTTTTCATACACAGGCAGTGTTCCCTTGATATGTTCCTGTTGTTGATGCTTGCTGAGTGGTACTGTGTTCATCCCACAAGTTTGCCATGGGCTACCAGATGTGTGGGTGCATGACACACTACTGTTAATTTGGGTTTCATCATTGGGATTTGTCAGTTCCGAGTGGTGATGATGTTGTCAAACGCAGATGAGCCACAGTCAGGGGTCCCCAAGGCACTTGTTTGTTTGCAATATCATGTAGTTGTCCCTAGATGGTACCTTTCAGTGATTGAGACATGTGTATGTGTGTGTGACTAATCCCACTTGTCCGGTTCAGGGCTGCAATGTTTGCAGGTGTCAGCATGTGTGCCTTGCGGTTCTCCTTGGCTTCTGCATTGTCCTGGGACTGTGGCAGGTATTCCACAGGTTACGTGAGCTTTGACGTCATGGCCATGTACCGCATACTGTGCAGTATGTCTGTCATTAACCAGGGTTGTAAACTGGCCTTGTGTGATAAGTCTGTGCACCTTAGTTACTCCCAACGTTACTGTGTTTGTCATGTGTGCATGTGCAATGTCACCTGTCCATGTGGGCTTCACAAATGCACATTGGTGCAGTTCAGGGTGTGTGGTGTTGAGGGTGGACTGATGTAAATGTTTGCATGGATGGGCCCCTAGCTCCCGTTTGTCCATGGATGACGGGCCATGCTGAGTGATTTGTGTTTGTGTAGGTGGGATGTACGTTTGTGGCACAGGACACATGTCTAGGTTTCACAGTTTGTACGACATCTACCTTTGTCAGCACAGTGGAGGTGTTATGCATGCTTGTGTCACCCCAATGTCTGGTCCCTCGGGGTAGTGCTGTTGTGTGTCAGTCTCTTGCTGTGTTAGTTGCTGTTCATTCCAGCTTGTGTCACATGTGTCTGTTGTGCTCCCTCTCATCTCACAATGCCTGATTGCCCACTAAGGGGGGCCCATTGATGGGTTACTTTTGTATGAAACTGTGTCCACATCTGTCTCACTGTGGTTCAGTCCCCCTCATGTGTTGTGTAATTGCCTGGGGATACGGAGACACACACACACACACACACACATGTTGTGTCAGATGTGCAGTGTGAGGTTGCCTGTTTGTGTTTGTGCATCTGCAACAAGTGCATTGGTATTGCTGTTGTGGGCCATTGCCTGGATGTTGTTTTGTGATTTACCCTGCTGTCCCTGTGAGTCATATCACATCATTGTGCACATTCATCCTGGTTGTTAGGTGCCATTGCTGGCATGGAATGGGAGTTTGTGACCTGGCACCTACAGTCTACAGAGGTTGTTTTGATTTGTGTGTCTATTTTCGAGATGTGTGTATGCTTTGTGATGGTCACTTCTGCGTTTGTGTCATTGTACACTGTATGCATTGTCAAGCCCCATGGGTGTTGCTTGTCTGCACATGGCCGAGAGTATGTTAGGTTATCACAGCACTGTTAGCCTCACCACATCTCTGTGGGTATGGGACACAACCACTACTTTGCCCCAAAAGTGTTTCATGTGTTGGGACCAGAAATCATACATGCTGTTTGGCATTTGCAGCTTTGTCCATGATGACACTTACCTTTTGGTCACTGTGATGAGGGGGGTTTTGGACCCCATCACCACAGTGCTCAACATCTGCTGCAGTTTGGAAGCACACACTTAACTTTTGTTCTACACTGTGAGGGTGTGTTATTTTTACATTGCCACAGTGCTAGTGATGCTTGCCTTGTGTAGGCCACACTGAGTTTTTGGTCACACATCTGATGGTAGTTACAGTGTATGTTCGAAATCATGATCACTGTTGTGGGAATTTGTCACAGACTACACACTGTTGTCATGATGTTAGGGGGGTGTATTTTGCTGACTTACCTAATGTTGGTGTATGATGGATGTGTGGCACATCACACATCCTATGAGTGAGGGTGGCATTAGTGATGCCCAACAGGTCCCCTATGGGTGGGGGGTGTCAGTAGTGATGGGCAACATAAGCCCTATGGGTGGGGGTGACAGTAGTGATGGACTAGATAAGCCCTATGGGTGGGGGTGGAAGTAGTGATGGGCTACATAAGCCCTATGGGTGGGGGTGGCAGTAGTGCTGGGCAACAGGTCCCCTATGGGTGGGGGCGGCAGTAGTGATGGGCAACATAGTCCCTATGGGTGGGGGTGGCAGTAGTGATGGGCAACATAAGCCCTATAGGTGGGAGTGGCAGTAGTGTTGGGCAACATAAGCCCTATGGATGGGGGTGGCAGGAGTGCTGGGCAACAGGCCCCCTATGGGTGGGGGCGGCAGTAGTGATAGGCAACATAGTCCCTATGGGTGGGGGTGGCAGTAGTGATGGGCAACATAGTCCCTATGGGTGGGGGTGGCAGTAGTGATGGGCAACATGAGCCCTATAGGTGGGGGTGGCAGTAGTGATTGGCAAGATAAGCCCTATGGGTGGGGGTGGCAGGAGTGCTGGGCAACATAGTCCCTATGGGTGGGGGTGGCAGGAGTGATGGGCAACAGTTCCCCTATGGGTGGGGGTGGCAGTCGTGATGGGCAACAGGTCCCCTATGGGTGGGGGTGGCAGTAGTGCTGGGCAACAGGTCCCCTATGGGTGGGGGTGGCAGTAGTGGTGGACAAAATAGTCCCTATGGGTGGGGGTGGCAGTAGGAATGGGCAACATAAGCCCTATGGGTGGGGTTGGCAGTAGTGATGGGCAACATAGTCCCTATGGGTGGGGGTGGCAGTAGTGATGGGCAACATAAGCCCTATGGGTGGGGGTGGCAGGAGTGATGGGCAACAGGTCCCCTATGGGTAGGGGTGGCAGTTGTGATGGGCAACAGGTCCCCTATGGGTGGGGGTGGCAGTAGTGATGGGCAACACAGTCCCTATGGGTGGGGGTGGCAGTAGTGATGGGGAACATAAGCCCTATGGTTGGGGGTGGCAGGAGTGCTGGGCAACATAGACCCTATGGGTGGGGGGTGGCAGGAGTGATAGGCAACAGGTCCCCTATGGGTGGGGGTGGCAGTAGTGATGGGGAACATAAGCCCTATGGTTGGGGGTGGCAGGAGTGCTGGGCAACATAGACCCTATGGGTGAGGGTGGCAGGAGTGATGGGCAACAGGTCCCCTATGGGTGGGGGTGGCAGTAGTGATGGGCAACAGGTCCCCTATGGGTGGGGGTGGCAGTAGTGATGGGCAACATAGTCCCTATGGGTGGGGGTGGCAGTAGTGATGGGCAAGATAAGCCCTATGGGTGGGGGTGGCCGGAGTGCTGGGCAACATAGTCCCTATGGGTGGGGGTGGCAGGAGTGATGGGCAACTGTTCCCCTATGGGTGGGGGTGGCAGTCGTGATGGGCAACAGGTCCCCTATGGGTGGGGGTGGCAGTAGTGCTGGGCAACAGGTCCCCTATGGGTGGGGGTGGCAGTAGTGATGGGCAACATAGTCCCTATGGGTGGGGGTGGCAGAAGTGATGAGCAACATAGTCCCTATGGGTGGGGGTGGCAGTAGTGATGAGCAACATAAGCCCTATAGGTGGGGGTGGCAGTAGTGATGGGCAACATAAGCCCTATGGGTGGGGGTGGTAGGAGTGCTGGGCATCATAGTCCCTATGGGTGGGGGTGGCAGGAGTGATGGGCAACATAGTCCCTATGGGTGGGGGTGGCAGTAGTGATGGGCAACATAAGCCCTATGGGTGGGGATGGCAGGAGAGATGGGCAACAGGTCCCCTATAGGTGGGGTGGCAGTAGTGCTGGGCAACATAAGCCCTATGGGTGGGGGTGGCAGGACTGATGGGCAACAGGTCCCCTATAGGTGGGGTTGGCAGTAGTGCTGGGCAACAGGTCCCCTATGGGTGGGGGTGGCAGTAGTGATGGGCAACATAGTCCCTATGGGTGGGGGTGGCAGTAGTGATGGGGAACGTAAGCCCTATGGGTGGGATGGCATGAGTGATGGGCAACAGGTCCCCTATGGGTGGGGGTGGCAGTAGTGATGGGCAACACAGTCCCTATAGGTGGGGGTGTCAGTAGTGATGGGCAACATAAGCCCTATGGGTGGTGGTGGCAGGAGTGATGGGAAACAGGTTCCCTATGGGTGGGGGTGGCAGGAGTGATGGGCTACATAAGCCCTATGGGTGGGGGTGGCAGTAGTGATGGGCAACAGATCCACTATGGGTGGGGGTGGCAGGAGTGATGGGCAACATAGTCCCTATGGGTGGGGGTGGCAGGAGTGATGGGCAACAGGTCCCCTATGGGTGGGGTTGGCAGTAGTGATGGGCAACAGGTCCCCTATGGGTGGGGGTGGCAGTAGTGATGGACAACATAGTCCCTATGGGTGGGGGTGGCAGTAGGGATGGGCAACATAAGCCCTATGGGTGGGGGTGGCAGGAGTGCTGGGCAACACGTCCCCTATGGGTGGGGGTGGCAGTAGTGATGGGCAACAGGTCCCCTATGGGTGGGGGTGGCAGTAGTGCTGGCCAACAGGTCCCCTATGGGTGGGGGTGGCAGTAGTGATGGGCTACATGTCTCATATGGGTGGGGGTGGCAGTAGTGATGGGCAACAGGTCCCCTATGGGTGGGGTCCCTATGGGTGGGGGTGGCAGTAGTGATGGGCAACATAGTCCCTATGGGTTGGGGTGGCAGTAGTGATGGGCAACAGGTCCCCTATGGGTGGGGGTGACAGTAGTGCTGGGCAACAGGTCCCCTATGGGTGGGGGTGGCAGTAGTGATGGGGAAAAGGTCCGCTATGGGTGGGGGTGGCAGTAGTGATGGGCAACATAGTCCCTATGGGTGGGGGTGGCAGTAGTGATGGGTAACAGGTCCCCTATGGGTGGGGGTGGCAGTAGTGATGGGCAACATAAGCCCTATGGGTGGGGGTGACAGGAGTGCTGGGCAACATAGTCCCTATGGGTGGGGGTGGCAGGAGTGATGGGCAACAGGTCCCCTATGGATGGGGGTGGCAGTAGTGATGGGCAACAGGTCCCCTATGGGTGGGGGTGGCAGTAGTGATGGGCAACATAGTCCCTATGGGTGGGAGTGGCAGTAGTGATGGGTAACATGAGCCCTATAGGTGGGGGTGGCCGTAGTGATTGGCAACATAAGCCCTATTGGTGGGGGTGGCAGGAGTGCTGGGCAACATAGTCCCTATGGGTGGGGGTGGCAGGAGTGATGGGCAACAGGTCCCCTAAGGGTGGGGGTGGCAGTAGTGATGGGCAACAGGTCCCCTATGGGTGGGGGTGGCAGTAGTGCTGGGCAACAGGTCCCCTATGGGTGGGGGTGGGAGTAGTGATGGGCAACAAAGTCCCTATGGGTGGGGGTGGCAGAAGTGATGGGCAACATAGTCCCTAGTGGTGGGGGTGGCAGTAGTGATGGGCAACATAAGCCCTATGGGTAGGGGGGCAGGAGTGCTGGGCAACATAGTCCCTAACAGTGGGGGTGGCAGGAGTGATGGGCAACATAGTCCCTATGGGTGGGGGTGGCAGTAGTGATGGGCAACATAAGCCCCATGGGTGGGGATGGCAGGAGTGATGGGCAACAGGTCCCCTATGGGTGGGGGTGGCAGTAGTGCTGGGCAACATAAGCCCTATGGTTAGGGGTGGCAGGAGTGATGGGCAACAGGTCCCCTATGGGTGGGGGTGGCAGTAGTGTTGGGCAACAGGTCCCCTATGGGTGGGGGTGGCAGTAGTGATGGGCAACTGGTCCCCTGTGGGTGGGGGTGGGGGTGGCAGTAGTGATGGACAACATAGTCCCTATGGGTGGGGGTGGCAGTAGGGATGGGCAACATAAGCCCTATGGGTGGGGGTGGCAGGAGTGCTGGGCAACAGGTCACCTATGGGTGGGGGTGGCAGTAGTGATGGGCAACAGGTCCCCTATAGATGGGGGTGGTAGTAGTGCTGGCCAACAGGTCCCCTATGGGTGGGGGTGGCAGTAGTGAAGGGCAACAGGTCTCCAATGGGTGGGGGTGGCAGTAGTGATGGGCAACAGGTCCCCTATAGGTGGGGGTGGCAGTAGTGCTGGACAACAGGTCCCTTATGGGTGGGGGTGGCAGTAGTGCTGGGCAACATAGTCCCTATGGGTGGGGGTGGCAGTAGTGATGGGCAACAGGTCCCCTATGGGTGGGGGTGGCAGCAGTGCTGGGCAAAATGTCCCCTATGGGTGGGGGTGGCAGTAGTGATGGGCAACAGGTCCCCTATGGGTGGGGGTGGCAGTAGTGATGGGCAACATGTCCCCTATGGCTGGGGGTGGCAGTTGTGATGGGTAACAGGTCCCCTATGGGTGGGGGTGGCAGTAGTGATGGACAACATAGTCCCTATGGGTGGGGGTGGCAGTAGTGATGGGCAACAGGACCCCTATGGGTGGGGGTGGCAGGAGTGATGGGCAACGGGTCCCCTATGGGTGGGGGTGGCAGTAGTGATGGTCAACTTGAGCTCTATGGGTGGGGGTGGTAGTGGTGCTGGCCATACAACCCCTATGGTGGCCCGTTGTTAGTGGCCAGGATATGGATCTTCTGTGTGTGTGTGACAGTTTGCGGGTACGTGTTGTTTGTTTGTGTGGTGGGTGTCTGCCTTACCGTCTGCGCCGTCCGCGTCTGTTCCTGATCCGGTCATAGATGTAGAGTACTGATATGACCTGCGCGATGGGATTCATGATGTGTTTGTCTCGTACACGCTGCTTGTTGCTCTGTTTCGTACTCGTTGCAAGCTGGTCTGTCTCGTAGCCTTGGATTGAGTTATGGCGCGAATCGTACCTGATATGCTTCTTTTCCGGATGCTGTGACGTGCCGTATGTGGCGACCCGTCCGACGCGTAGGAAGTACGCATCGTACTTGTCCGGGCGGAAACTGCTATGGATACTGCTTCCGGGCGACTCGGTTGGGCGTTAGGAGTTACGGCTCGGACAGAGAATGAAGCTTGAATCACAGCCTACGTGTCGTTTGGATTTTTGGCAGTTATGCGCATCGTACTTCATCAACTGGATGGACCGGCTCCGGGTATGGGTCGGTCGCAAGGTAAGGCTACGAACAGCTCTCGGAGAGCTGTCCGACCCGGATCGGAATCGACCGCAATGAGTTAAATTAAGACACACATTACATGTGAAATCCAGATTTTTTTAAATTTATTAGTTTGCTATCACTGGCTTCCCCTGCTTAGCAAAGAAGCCGACTTCAGGGGTGGATTCAGAATTTTCAGTAGTGGTAATTATACGTATTAGCAATACAAAGGTATCTCCCGCAGTTAAATGTTCTTCACTGAGACACAGGTGAAGTGCAGAGCTCAGCTACTTACAGCTACTTACACTTTTGATTCCCTGCTAGCTGGGGTGGAGACAGATGAACCGATCTTGAGCATCTGTGGAGAACAGCTAAGGCACAGAACCTCATGGCACCTATCCTGGCTGAAGAGAGGAGAAACCCCGTAACCGGTCCTAGGATGCTTGTTTCCAGTTCAGGGAGTACCTGGCCTGGCACTTCGGTCTGGACTGTTCCCATTGGGCAAAGGGTCAAGACTGATTTGCATTTGGCTAGGTTCAAACTGGAATGGCATGGTGAGCAAACAAACAATGGATTTAGGCCCACATCTCTGTACTTGGTTGAATGTATGATATTGTTCTGCATTCTGTCCATCAATTCTTTCCAATACACCCATCTGAATAGAGTTCAGACAAAATATTGACCACAAAATATCGACTTACCAAAATATCTAGTAAAAAATATTGTGATATGGTAATATCATCAGCAAGAATATCATTGTCAAGAATATCGAATTAGAGGTAAGAAGTATTGTTTTTTAAAATAGGGAAGTCATTAATATTGTTTAAAAAAATATAGTTGATTGTAATTTCGTTTATTAATTATTGATATGTATTTTGGCATATATTTTAAATGTATGTGATGTAATTATTTTGTATAATTGATGTTTATGTTTTTTAACATAGTTGTAAATGTTTTATTATATATTACATTTGATTTAATACATCTTTGTGATTTTTAGTAATGTAGCGGGTTGTGGGTGTATAGGGGTACAGGGTGGAAAGTAATTATAATCAATTAATGATTATTTTTAAATTAACATTATTTATTTAATTGATCACTAATGATGTTAATTGTGCAATTAATTGTTTTATTTAATTTTTAACTGGGGGTTGTGGGGTTTATAGGTTGCAGAATGGGAAGTGATGTATTTTTAAATAATTAATAATTAGTTGTTAATTAATAATTATTATTTAATTGATAATTAAATGTTGTGTAATATTCTTTTTAGGTGCAAGTTGAGGGGTACAGGTTGGGGAGTAAATTCATTCAAATGAATTAATAAATATTTGTTAGTTAATATTAATTATTTAATTGATAAATAATTATATTAATTGTGTAATCATTTTTTTTATTTTAGGTGTGGATTGTGGGGGTTATAGGGGTACAGTGTGGGAAGTAAATGAATTCTAAGTAGTGAATATTTTTATTTATAATTATTAATAATTATTTAATTGATCATTTATTTTGTTGATTGTGCAATTACATTTAAAAAATACATTTAATGTGCAGATTGTGGGTTTTGAAGGGGTATATGGTGGAAAGAAAATGAATTTCAATTTGGTAATAATTAATATTTTAATTGATATTAATTATTAAATTGATAAATAATTTTCTTAATTGTGTAATTAATTTTTAAATTTTTCTTTGGAGTGTGTTGTGTGTTTTGTGGGGGATATTTTATGGGAAGTAAATTATTTATATTTAATTATAATAATTTGTTTATTAATGATAATTAGTTTGTTGATAAATATTTATATTGATAGTGTAAAAAATTTGCTTTTTAAAGTTAAGTTTTACGTGTGGGTTGTGATTTTTTAGGATATATTGTGGGAAGTAACTAAATTAAAATTATTTAAGAATTTCTGTTTGTTAATAAATCATTTATAAATAAAAATATTTATTTATATGAAAAATATGTTGTAATTTAATTATAATAATATCTGCAGTTAGGTATGATATGCATTTACCATAATAATATTTATTATTTAATTACATTTTTTATATAAAATGTATTTGTATTGTTTTATATAATAATATTTGTATTCATTTACTATGTGCCTGAAGTTATTTTATTGTGTTTAAGATATTTTTTTGTTTTTAATGTTGCATTGACTGCAGTGGGAATAGTAAATTTTACCCCGCCACAAACCAACACTTTTCCTACTTTTGCACTTATTGAAGTGAGAATAGTCAATTTCACCACTCCACAATCACTGTTCCCAATAAGTTGCGTTCATGAGCGCGTGCGCACAGAAGCCACCCTAAGCGCGCAGTGTGCTGTATTTGGCGCGCATCCCCGCAACACCGTTCGCGCCGCCGCTTTTAAAATGCGAGCGGCGCGAAAAACTGCCATTTCCTCGTTGCGGGAGACGACGATTCTTACAGTGCACAGCTGCGGGGCGGATTGTGGTCCTTTGAATTAGTATTCGTGTTAATTGCAGCACACACGGGCGCTGCGATTAACATGAATACTAACTCAAAGGGTCACAATCAGCCCCGCAGCTGGGCACTGTAAGAAAAGCAATACATTGTATTGCCTTTCCCCAGCTCTCCTGTAAGGGAGAGACGAGCGGTCATCAATAGCAAACAGCACCTGCATAAACGCAACACTGTCCGTATAGTCTTATTACAGACGACTGCAGCTCACACGGACAGAAAAAGTAAAAACCATTCTTACGTACAGTAAGAAAAGGTTCGGCATCATCAACTCCAACAAAAACATATGGCTGTATAACACCACAAAATAACCATCTAAAGATGCACAGGCAGATGCATTCTTCGCAATAAAGCATTCTCCGTAGATCCTGGTTGACTCTCTGCTTTAAAAATCTGCATAATCGAAATCAGCAACCAATCACATTCAGCCTGCCTTTTCATGGCACACACGGATTCCCTGCTCTCTGCTCCCGAAACAGACAGAGGACTACAGTGTGAAAGTTAAAATTCAATCGGTTAAACAGAGCGTAGCCATAGTTTTGTTTCGTGCTTTGGCTCCCAGCAACAAACACATTTTTACTTATTGAAAAATTAAGAGAACCAGTTGGTAAACTCACAGCAAAGACAATCTAGCGTTGCTTCCACAGTTTTCTGCACTGCACTAAATGAGCACTATTACCGTTTCAAGATGGCTATGCATAGTCAGACTGCGCGAAGAGTGTGTTTTACTACAGATCAGACTGAATCACCAGAGCACTTACTCTGTCGAAGCAAAGCCGCACCCGCGCTCTGATTTCACATCATACGGTGCCAAAACTGTAGGAGGTCTAGGAACTATTCGTGTTCACTGCCTTGATTTTGATGCTTGAGCCAAGACGGATTTTTCTGGAAGTGTCATCCTAAAATATCTTTGCGAGATGTTCCACTTCCTATCTGAAAGCATTTTACATGTTCAGAGGCAAAGTGCTAATTGCACTCATTTTGATTACTGCAGTGCTTTATACAAGGGAAAATTGGGAAAACTCGTCACAAAACTGCAGGTTCCACAAGACTGTGCAGGAAGACCGTTTTCAATCAGAATATTTGGTCCAGATTATGAACTGTCAATCTGCCGAAAGAGTCACACTGATTGCTGGTGCATGAGAAGCAACCAGGCAAGGTTGCAAGCGTGGAAACAAAAGGAGTAGCAACCAGCTACCTTTAAATTTTTAAATGTTGGACCACAGACCATATGTATGACAATATATTTAGTCTCCCTGAACAAAGGAACTCCTCCCCAGTTCACATCTACGAGCCTAACAAGACGATGGCATTTGACCAGGGGTCACGCGTCGTGAAAGACCTCCCGCAAAAACAATCAATAAGTAGTTGTAGAGCGCGCTAATCACCCCACTGGGTATCCCTTTGCTATGGAATATAACGGAAAGTTCCACTTTGAGATGAACCCTGAATGCCTGGCGATCCAAGAAAGCATTGACATGAACAACACCTCATCTTACCGCCCGGTTTCAATGTATGCAGCTTTTCCAGGCCCTACAAACCTTTAGGCATCTCTGCACTATCGAAATATCCAGAATACGGTTTATGTTTCCTGTACAGAGGATTTCGTTCACTGGGGAATCAATACTTGTCGGGACAGTTTTGATCCTAATATTCATCAGAATAGGAATGGAAACTTTCAGTGTTTGTTTCCGGCTTCCAGTCCTTCCTTAAATGAAGAATGGAGCATCCATTTATAGCAGTTAGCTGTTCCACAAACGCAACTCTGTCCATTCCCTTCCAGTTCAGATCAGGAATTTTCTGCAACAACTTTGTGACACCTGCAAACACTATTTTTAACTTCTTCTTTCATTAAATATCAAGACGAAACTTTTTATACGCTATGCCAATCGGATGTATGACGTTACAACGCACACTTTTACAACGCATGCACTTACAACGCATTTTTTACAACGCATAATCCATTACAACGCATGACATTACAACGCAGGACGCTACAACGCATTTAAAAAAAATACCTTTACAACGCATTACCATTACAACGCATACTACCTTTACAACGCATACCATTACAACGCATAATATTAAATTACATTTAAGGTAAGTATTAGATAGTATAGGGGTAAAAATTACTATTCTAACTCCAGGGGGTGCAACAGTAGGGTAAGTGTTGGATAGTGTAGGGGTAAAAATTACTATTCTAACTCCAGGGGGTGCAACAGTAGGGTAAGTGTTGGATAGTGTAGGGGTAAAAATTACTATTCTAACTCCAGGGGGTGCAACAGTAGGGTAAGTGTTGGATAGTGTAGGGGTAAAAATTACTATTCTAACTCCAGGGGGTGCATCAGTAGGGTAAGTGTTGGATAGTATAGGGGTAAAAATTACTATTCTAACTCCAGGGGGTGCATCAGTAGGGTAAGTGTTGGATAGTATAGGGGTAAAAATTACTATTCTAACTCCAGGGGGTGCATCAGTAGGGTAAGTGTTGGATAGTATAGGGGTAAAAATTACTATTCTAACTCCAGGGGGTGCATCAGTAGGGTAAGTGTTGGAAAGTATAGGGGTAAAAATTACTATTCTAACTCCAGGGGGTGCATCAGTAGGGTAAGTGTTGGATAGTATAGGGGTAAAAATTACTATTCTAACTCCAGGGGGTGCATCAGTAGGGTAAGTGTTGGATAGTATAGGGGTAAAAATTACTATTCTAACTCCAGGGGGTGCAACAGTAGGGTAAGTGTTGGATATTGTAGGGGTAAAAATTACTATTCTAACTCCAGGGGGTGCAACAGTAGGGTAAGTGTTGGATAGTGTAGGGGTAAAAATTACTATTCTAACTCCAGGGGGTGCAACAGTAGGGTAAGTGTTGGATAGTGTAGGGGTAAAAATTACTATTCTAACTCCAGGGGGTGCATCAGTAGGGTAAGTGTTGGATAGTATAGTGTAATATTATGCGTTGTAATGGTATGCGTTGTAATGGTAGTATGCGTTGTAATGGAATGCGTTGTAAAGGTAGTTTTTAAAAATGCGTTGTAGTGTCATGCGTTGTAATGTCATGCGTTGTAATGGATTATGCGTTGTAAAAAATGCGTTGTAATGGTAGTGCGTTGTAAAAGTTGCGTTGTAAAGGTTGTTCCCCATGCCAATCAGTCCCAATGGCACAGGAGGACATCACAGCAGCATTCTTTACCGCCACCTGGCTAAGCTCACAGCAGATAAGATATAGTCTTAAAACCTGCCGCTATGGTCTAAGCCACTAACTAAAGCCTTGCTTCGCCATGCTAGGTTTAATTTGAAGGCAAGAGCGAAAATTAAGGAAGGGGACCAGAAACCGTCCACATGGTCTCTTGCGGCAGGTTAGAAGGCTACCACAATTTAGGGTCACTTTCTTTTGTTTTTTTTAATAATGTGATCCATGGCTGGGAAGGACGTCGGGCTATGCCCAACCTTTACAAAGGCAAGATGTGGTGAAGATTCGAGGCACTCACCCGGCCTGCCGTCAGACCGCCAGCTTCACCAATTCATGTTCTACCGCCAACCCAGCCACATCGTTTCCATGGCTTTAGGGCACGTTAGCAATTCAAAAGGGTGTCTTCTGCGGTTCTACGCATTAGAGAGTTTGAACTTTCAAGGCGCAGGTTTTTTTTTAATACAGTTTACCACTAGCTGACATTCCCATTTTCTCTATAAAGCTCTCAAGTTCCCAGCGTTCTAATATTGCATATGACAACACTATAGGGGGCTACAATTATCATTAAATGATCTCTAGTCGAGTTATTGACAGACGCGAGGGGACAGAGAATGTAACAAATGTGACAGACGAGGCAGAACGGCTATGATGATATCTCAACGTTCCGGTCAATGATGTAGCAATGCTCTAAATTAAACAGGGGAACGCAACAATAATGACATTCGCTAGAATGTTGGAGCAGGTGGCTTCTTCCAACCATTATTTGATCATTGCAACTTCACTCTTCCAAATAAATCTTGCAAAATTCCAATAGTCTAAGACATCAAGCCCTTGATACACTAACGGGTGTGCTGGCACTCGTGGGGAGCTGCACGGTTTTGCGATGCAATGAAGGGCTTTTGTGATGAAAAGTAAACAGACGCAATCCTTTGCATTTATGAAAATTTGTGCCACGGGAGTGCCTGCGCAAAAACTTAGCAAATGCCCAAGAAGGCGTCCTTCATCCGCACCAATCTAAGATCCGCTGGCGCCATATACGTTTTTGGACCCGCAACTTGTAATGCAAATATATATATAAATACATGGGAAAAGATAAATGCGAAAAAGGTTTTGTGTTGCATGTTTCTTAATATGTAAAGAGTATATCTATCTTAAATACTCCCCTACGTAAGCAGGTGGGATAGCTCTTCTTCCAGACCTTCTAAGGGACAACTCTGGGGCACCAGAGTCCACTGAACTTTTGCGGATCCCATCATTACCGCACCCTGAGGACCATTACATATTTTTCCTCGACAAACTTTCATCCAGGGCCACAGACAGAAAACAATGCACATCTTCTGAGCTAAGCTTTGAGCCCCGGCACTTATTGTTTTCCAAGTAAGCAATGTATCTCACAGTATTTGGCAATAGTTGAAATTGCTAAATGAAGATGAACGCTGCAGGCTACAGCAAAAATATTCCATTCCACAGCTTATTGTGTATATGTAATCTTGTGCAGGCTCTCAAAATTTACCCACCCAATGAACAGTGCTCCAGTTAAGAATCTTTAGTAAAATCTTATGATGGCACCACCGTTGGAGTCTTGTGATTTTGTACACCTGAAGTGTACTTGCCTGTATAACCAATTCATGTCATGGCGGGTGTATCCAAATTGAAAACTGCCTTAAGACCCTTAACGTGGCACTGTATGTGTGGAAATGCACCATCTTCTCAGATTTTTAAGCAAAATTTTGGAGTGATATCTGGCGCTGCACACACACACGGTCTGGTTCCTGGTGCACATAGCCATGGCTGCAGCGCACAGAGACCCTACACTGCCGCACACAGAGGAAAAAAATTAGAGGGAGCATTGTCCACAATCCAACATTTACCCTACTGTTGAACTCAATGGAGTGGGAATAGTTATTTTACCCCTCCACAATCCAAGACTTTCCCTACTGTTGCACTGACTGGAGTGGGAATAGTAAATCCCCCCCCACCCCCCCTCCCCGCAATCCAAAACATTCTCTACTGTTGCACTGACTAGAGTGGGAATAATACATTTTACCCTTTTGTAATCCAACACTTTCCCTACTGTTGCACTGACTGGAGTGGGAAAAGTAAATTTTACCCCTCCGCAATCCAACATTTTCCCTACTGTTGAACTGAGTGGAGTGGGAATAGTTAATTATAACTCTCTGCAATACAACACTCTCTCTACTGTTGCATTGTGTGTAGTGGGACTTGTCAATTTTACACCTTCTGAGTATAACACATTGGGGCCTATTATGATGTCGGTAATAAGTCCGCCGACCTGTAAGGCCTCCGACCTCAGGTCGGAGGCCTTACGGCCGACATCATCGGTTTCAATTCCGATGGGCTGATTTTGATTTTGCCGGTCGAAATTAAAACTGTCCGGTCATTTTGGCTGGCTTCTGACAGGCTCAAGGAGCCCATCTGCCAGCCCGAACTGCCCCATAATCTAAATGGATGGCGGTTTACGCCATCCTGATAACGATGCATGGTTTCCGGCAGAGTTTCCATGCTGGCCTTTACAACATGGAAACCCTGTCGGAAAGCATGTTTGTAGACCCCTAGCAGAGCGCCCTTTCCTTTGTGGCCCTTGGTTGGAGACCCCTGTTAATCCCTGCACCTTTTGGCAGGCACCTTGAGGTGCATGCCACGGGGTACAGAGATTAACACTGCCTCCCATTTCCTCATGGGAGCATGTACCATGGCTGGTTTACTCCGTAACACATGCTCCTAGAGGGGAATGTCGGAATGCGACCGAACAGTGTTTGGTCACATCATAATGAGGCAATCGGGACTGCCAACTGGAGGCCGGTCAATCCGTTTCCTAGACAGTGTCATAATAGGCCCCTTTGTCTACTCTTGAATAAATTGCAGTGGGAATACTATGAGGTCGATTACGATCTCGATCGGAAAGCCTTCCGAATCTGATTCTGCGGCCTTTTGCACAGCATCATAATCGACCCCTTAGGTGGTGATTCCAATCCGTTAAAAATAATTTGCGTACGATCCGTATTTGTTTACGTACGAGTCAGAGAAGCACCGTACAAACGGGCAAATACGATTCGTCCGTGAAAAATATCTACGAGTAGCGTCGGGAAAAGTCTACGAGAATGCGTCGGAAAGTGTTCACGTCCGAATATGTACGAGAGTGATCCGGACATTGTTACATGCAAATCGTAAAACACAAGTCCGAGCGCGCAAGTACGATCCCTACCGTCCGTCCGAATACACAATCGCACGTAAAAAGTCCCGTACGGAGCCAGCGCAGTAGCACACATGTACACGGGTAAACTCATGCCCGTGTACGAGGCGTACAGCCCCCCCACCCCCAAATATGTCAGCACCGTACACCAACCTGTCCGCACTGTACCCCAGCCCCGCAACTGTACGTGCCGTACCCCCCATGTTCGCGCCTTACCCCCCTGTCCGCACTGTACCCCAGCCCCGCACCTGTACACGCCGTACCCCCCATGTACGTGCCGTACCCTTCCCCTGTAGGCGCATCACCCCCGCATGTACACGCCGTACCTCCGCATGTACGCGCCGCACCCCATGGCCGCACGTGTACGCACCGTACCCCCACCGCATGTACGCGCCTTACCCCCCATGTACGTGCCGTACCTCCGCATGTACGTGCCATACCCCAGGGCCGCACGTGTACGCACCGTACCCCCACCGCATGTACGCGCCTTACCCCCCCATGTACGCGCCGTATCTCCGCATGTACGCACCGTACCCCAGGGCCACACCTGTACGCACCGTACCCCCACCGCATGTACGCGCCCTCCCCCCACATGTAGGCACCCCCCTCCCCCATGTACGCGCCGCCCCCCCCATGTACGTGCCGTACCTCTGCATGTACGCGCCGTACCCCAGGGCCGCACGTGTACGCACCGAACCCCCACCGCATGTACGCGCCGTACCTCCGCATGTACGCGCCGCACCCCATGGCCGCACGTATACGCACCGTACCCCCACCGCATGTACGCACCTTACCCCCCATGTACGTGCCGTACCTCCGCATGTACGCGCCGTGCCCCAGGGCCGCACGAGTACGCACCGTACCCCCACCGCATGTACGCGCTTTACCCCCCCATGTACGCGCCGTACCTCTGCATGTACGCACCGTACCCCAGGGCCGCACCTGTACGCACCGTACCCCCACCGCATGTACGCGCCCTCCCCCCACATGTACGCGCCCCCCTCCCCCATGTACGCGCCGTCCCCCCCTCATGTACGTGCCGTACCTCCGCATGTACGCGGCGTACCCCAGGGCCGCACGTGTACACACTGAACCCCCACCTCATGTATGCGCCGCACTCCAACACCGTACCCCAGCACCCTCACCCACATCGCGTATGTACGGATCGTACCCACGTGAAAATGACTCTTACAGAACCAGGACACTGTAAAACAGCACAAGGAGGGTCAATTTGACTCGCACAACACCACAAAACATGTCTACATGACAAAATACATCTCAATGACTGACCTGGCACATCCAAACAGGCAAACAGAGGCCCCAAATCACAACCACCACTTATAACACACCCACCAAAATTCAAACACAGCCACACCCAAAAATAGACCAATAAAAAGGGCCCACACACACAACCCATGAGCCTTTGCAACAGACCCACTTCTGCCAGACCCCACTAAGAAACAACTCCACATAGAAACCACTCCATATCACTCATACCTCCACTACACCTTCACTCACACACCTTCACACAACCTCCTCCACAAACATCCCCCTCTTCACATTCACACACACACACCGTCAGATTCACACCCACACACCCACAACCATCCACACCCATACCCACACCCCACACCATGCCCACAGACAAGAATCCAAAGTTCACTACGGCCGAGCTGGACCTCCTTGTCAATGAAGTCATCAGAGTCGAGCCACAGCTGTTTGGAACATTGGTCAGACATACCAGCATAGCTGAAAAATCTGCCATGTGGCAGAGGATCGTGGACAAGGTGAATGCTGTTGCGCCCATCCGAAGGACCACGCATGAATGCCAAGCCAGGTGGTACGATCTGCGCAGGGCGGTCAAGAGGAAAATGAATGAAGAATATGCCCAGACTAACATCACTGGAGGTGGGCCGCCCCGCAGACCCGTACACTACCATCCCTGGGAGGAGAAGGTGATGGCCCTGCTACCGCCAGTGGGAGTACACGGAGTCGAAGGAGTCGCAGAGCCTGGTGAGTACGCAAACAACTTACGTAACATGGGGGCAATGGGGTCCACACCACATATACACCAAATGCACGCAACTTCCCCCAAGCACTCACCGCAAACAACCACACTCAAAAACCACGCTTATGCCACTAACGTCACCATGCAACCTTCACAAATCAAGGCAAGGCCATGTCCAAGCCTACAACAACCACAAACACAAGACTGGATGTCCGGGAGACTGGGAGGGTGGGCCCCACACAACACATTGTGAAAATGAGACGCAGACACCAATGCCCTCAGCCCATATGGCATCGGTACATAACCATTGTTAGAATCCGGGGTCTCTGGTTGGCGCAGGTATGCACTTGCGACAAGCAGGGACCCTTTTCATCTAAGTCAGGGCAAAAGGATCACCTCTTTAAAAATAACCCCTGCTCACCCTCTAGGTAACGTGGCGCGAGCAGTCAGGCTAAACTTCCAGAGGGCATATAGGTTAAGCGTTCAAGTTGTCCCACACAATAATCACCACCCCACCACACAAAGACACAAGGCTGTATTTATCCAAAATATAATTCTTTATATAAAAGGTTTGCTTTCAGGCAGGTTGCATAAATACAGTTCTCTTGGGGAATATCAATCCAGTTACTCTTTAGTTGCTTAAGGGCAGCCACAGGTTTCAAAATGGCACAGTTCTCTTTAAAATAAGTTCTTTAGGTCTTCGGGGCACTTCGTAGTGCCTTTGGGGTTCTCTGGGCAAGGTTTTGACAGGACCTTGCCGTTTCTCACGCTTCCCCGCGTGAGCCGGAGTACGATTGCCGAACACCACGCTTCTCGCGTGAGCACCGGCAATGATTTTCAATGCGGTACGGTCCGGACTGCCAGGGACGCTCCGTACATCGAGGGAAACACCGGTACGGTGCGAACACGGTTTCTTTGAATGGCAGTACGGGGCGAACTACGCTGCAAGGCAGTACGGGGCGAAACACTCCAGGTGTAAGTACGGCTCAAACCTAGCCAAAGGAAAGTACGATGCGAACCAGGTGATTCAAGACGTCAGTACGGTGCGAACTGTGCTGCAAGGCAGTACGGGGCGAAACACTTCAGTTGTAAGTACGGCTCAAACTTTCAAGGCAGTACGCTTCAGACTAACGACCTAGATCTCAACACTGTAATGATCGGTACGGTCCGTACGAAGGCAAGTACAGGCCGTATTTTTCACGCGCTGGCACAATACCTGGCAGAGTTCACGGGGAAGGTTCGTGGCGGCCTCGCGGTCCAGTCCAGGGGTGTCCCACATCGCGCTGGCGTCCCAAGTGTCCAGGGGACGGCGGAGCTTCGTGGGGCGCTCGGGCAGGATGCATGTCGCCGCGAAGGGGGGTCAGAAGCAGAGGGGCAGCCTCGGGGGTGATTTCCCAGCGCAGCGCGCTGTCAGCTTCGGACGGCGAACCAGGGCACATTTCAGGTCCTCACAAGAGCCTCCACAACCCGGCGGGGTCACAGGGGGCTCGGCGCTCAGACGCAGGACTCTCCTCCTTACTTTGCGAGCTACGGCTCGAGGGGGTAGCTGTTCACGGTGCTCGGGCTGTCAGGCCTTTACTTTGTTTGCAGCCACGCCAGCAGCAGAAGTCACGTTGCTCAGTGAGGTCAGGGGATGCACAGGTTCCCAGGGGTCAGCTGGCGGAATTACCCACGGCACTTCTCCTCTTCTTTCAGGGGGGTAGCGCCCACTGTTCCTGGGGCGCAGGTCAGGGGGCAAGTTCACACGCAAGCCCTTGGAGATTGTTTGTAAAAGCACAAGTTGAATTAAAGTCTTTTTCTTCAGGCTTTCCTTCTCCTTCCAGCAGGCCAGTCTCTCAGGCAGAGAGACAGTAGTCCTCCTTCAGCTTCTCCAGGTCCTTCTCCTTCAGGCAGAGTTTCTTCTTGGCGCAAACAGGATCTGATTTCTTAGGAGCCAGGCTCCTACTTTTATAGCACAATTATTTTGTTCTTTAGCGCCAGGGGGCCTGGGCCTGGCTCAGTCCAGTTCTGGAGCACTTTGTTATGGGGACTCTGCGCTTTCCTTTCAGCAGCAGGGCAGAGACATCAGCCGCTCCACAGGGGGCGGAGCCGGCTTTGTGCTGGCAGAGCACAGGTCTATTCAAGAGTCAAGGTGTACTCCTCCCACCCATCCTGGTGTAATCTCTCTACCCACCACCTGGCAGCCAGCCTGTCTCTTGGAATTCCCCAGCCCTGCTCCTTACTGTTGCTAGGAAGAACACACACACACACACAGCGCAGAGGCGGACTGAATGGCCAGATCAGTAAATACTAACTTTCTAAAAGTAGTATTTACAAACACAGGATATTAAAATAAACTTTACTGAAAGAAGTATTTTATTATTCTGAGTTCAGGCATACTAAACATGACTTTCTACCATGCTCTATGAGTCCACTGGGGTCACAGCGTGTAGTGACTCCAGCAGCCCATTCTGGCCTATGGAGAGCAGGTAGCCTTCAATAGTGAAAAACGAAAATGGCTGTAATTCACTATTAAGACATGCCACATACATCAGGGCATGTCCTACCTTATGCCTACAATGCACCCTGCCCTTGGGCCTACCAAAGGGGTGACTAATATGTAGTTAAGGGAAGGTTTAGGGACTGGCAAGTGGGGGCACTTGCACAGTCAGTGCGACGGTACCAGACCGTGCGCAGGGTCTGCAGTGGCAGACCCTAGACATATTTTACTAGACCGCTTCTGTGGGTGGCACAACCAGTGCTGCAGGCCCACCAGCGGTATTTGTATTTACAAGCCCTGGCACTCCTGGTGCACTTTACTAGGGGCTGACAGTAAACCAAATGAACCAATCATGGACACCAATCAATGTATACATTTTTCAAAGGGAGAGCATATGCACCTTAGCACTGATCAGCAGTGGTAAGGTGCCCAGAGTCATAAATCAGCCAACAACAGGTCAGGAAAAATACAGGAGGAAGGCAAAAAGTTTAGGGATGACCCCACAAAAATGGCCAGGTCCAACAACCATGCACAATGCACAGGGACTGGCAAAGTACTGACAAGGTAGATGACACTTGGCCCTGCTGTATGCAGCACAAGGCCCTCCTGGGACCACTGTACACTCAAACACCAACTCCACAAGCAGAGGTATCTAGCACAGGAACTCACACTCACTGTCATGCCAGCATGCACCATGAGGGGACACACACATCACCTGGGAGACCCGATGACAACTCACACTACACACAACAGCAGGCCCGGTCACACACCCCCCTAACACAAGCACACACACCCGGGGCAGGCAACGGATTTACACACTCCCACAATGGACATGTGACACAACAAGACAGATCCAGAGCCAAATAAGCATCAGAGCAAACAATCTACAGGTCAAACACTCAGGAGAACATCCCAATCTGTCCCCCACAACATACCCATCCCCAAGTGGACATTGAGAGGAATGCTAGGCACATCCAACTACCTGGAGGAAATGTGTCAACTTGAATATGTATGAAACATAGATGTCGCATGAAACACCATTAACATTGTCTCTCTCTCACACACAGGGCAACGTCGTCGATCTCCTCCCAACACTGGGGAGGGAAGAATCTCAGTCCCAGGCACCGCGTGAAGACGATCCCACCGGCAGCGACGACTCTCACCACTCCGTGGATGACCCCGACCAACCTGGACCCTCTGGTGCCCAAGCCCCTGCAGCACCTGCGTCAGGTACATCTGTGCCAACCACCACCCCCATTCCTGCCACATCCCAGGACACACCCAGGAGCCCTGCTCACACTGAACAACAGAGCCAGTCTGACCAGGAGGGACAAGGTTCTCCTGGCACCCAGGAGGAGGCAGGCAACCCTGCAAATGCCATCCCTCAGGGGTCCCGTAGACCCGATGTGCCCACAAGGGCAGGCCAGGCTCAAGTGGGCAGGGGGGGTGGGAGTGAAGGCAGGCGGAGGCGCGAACCTGACCAGCCAGCTCAGGACCCCGGTATGTCACACATACGCAACATCCTGGACTCATACCGGCGTGACACCAGAGGCATCAACCAGGTCGTGTCAAGACTCTCCGAGATGCAGGGGACCCTCGATGACATTAAGAACCTGCAGGTCGAGCATCATGCCAGTCATCAACAACACCAAGGACGGATGGAGGCAAGACTGGCTGAGCTCCTGGCGGTGCACAGGGACGTGAGCCAATCACTCCGTCAGATCGCCCAAAGCCTGGCAAACCCTCCCTGTGCCACCAGGCGTAGACCAGCACCAGACACAGGGAGGGAGGAGGAGGAGGATTCATCTGACGGAGCGTCACCAGCATCGTCAAGGCCTGCATCTGAGGGTCCCCGGAGGAAGGTGGGTCGTCCACGGAAAAGACCGTGAGAGTCAGCGGACCATCCCCATCTCCCAGGTCACCTGGCCTGGCACCTGGCCCTCTGGCGCAACAGCAGCACCTCATCCAATGATGACCAACACTGTGGTCTGGACTCTGATGACTTCCAATGCCAAGGATACCATCTCCCCCTGTGAACTTTGGATTCTATTTCCCCGGTACATCACCCAATTGCATCTACCAAACCACTTACCCCACCGTAAATAAATATTTCACTTTGGACATGAGACGTTCTTGTCATTTTGCATCATTCAACGACATATGTGTGTGGAAATGTCAAACTATGGCTGAGTGTTGAACCAACTCCAGCCATCCATACCCTGGGATCAGAGTCTGGTACAGGACACACATGGGTCACAAGGTATCATTCAATGTAGGCATGGAGCACAACACTCACCTGTGATGGCCTCTGGCTGCTGAGGGGGGCTTGCTAAACTGTGCGGCGAGATCTATTTGGGAGATCATCATCAAGGCGTAGAGGTCATGGCTCATGTGGAGGTTCCCGGGGAGGGAGTCCCAGGTATGTGTGGCCAGGTGGGAGAACAATGTCCTGTATGCTGGAGTACGGTGGATGTGAAGAACGGTAGCCAGGGCAAGGTTGGATGCACGGAGATGGCCCAACGGGATCTAGGATGACAGACGTACAAGGTTGGTTGGGGTCGGGGTTGTGGACGGCCTCCTGAGTGTGGGTGGGGAGTGTGGAGGTCACCCTGCAGCAGACAGTGATCCATTGCAGCTATCCATGGTGGACGGTGAGGTGGCTGGGGCGCAGGGGGTTGAATCTGAGGTATGCAGATGCCCCCTGGATGTGGACAAGTTTCCTGAGAGTTTGGATGTACTTGCTCCGTAGAGGGCAGGGCAGTATTTGACACGGATGTTGTCATGGACCTGGGGGATGGTCTGTCTTTTCTTGGAGTGGATCTATCTGTGGATCATGTGCATAATGCAGAGGGCGTTGCAGCATGAGGTACAGATGCTGTGGACTAGCATGGCAAATGTGAGCGAGCCAAACATGATGCACACCATCTTGTGTGTGTGGCCACTGGGTGCTTGTGCAGGGCTCTTGCGGGTGGGACACAGGCACTTGACCCAGCTGGAAGGGGACAATCCTCAGATATTCAGCTCAGTCCTGTACACGTCCAGCCTCAGGTGACTCGTGTGCAGCCATTCATCAATAGATCTCATGCATACTTGAATGATGGAACTGCCAATGTCTGTGTCTTTGTTGAGGGTGAGGAGCACCTGGCTGACAATGGCATACGAGCTGATGATGAGGTGCTGTGCGCATGTGATGGTGGAGAGGGGGGTCCTGGACACTCTGTAGATTGACATGCTGAGAGATGATACCTGTGCCATGTCCCAGACGATGACACCATACTACATGCTGAAGCCTTGAGTCCCACTCTCATGCCCTTGCTGGGCTACAGAGCCAGTGGGGAGTATTAGGGACGTGACCTGGTTGGTGTGACAGGGCCTGGAAGGCGGGGCAGCGCAGTGTAGGCTGTTGGAGTTGCACACTCAGCATGCAAAGGTGTCGTGTGTGTGCCCAGGGTATGTCTGACAGCAGGCGTTAGATGTGCGCATGGACATAGCTCGGAGTGCGGCTGATACATCAGACTGTAGTGTGATGTGGGTAATGCAAGGACAGGATGGTGGTGCAATGTGCACCTTGCATGTGCTGATGGTCCAGCCTTTGGCACCGCGGGGCGGCAACAGTGGCATAGACAAGCTGAGGACAGCAAAATGAATGGGTGGAGGGAGGAAGTGAGGAGCATCCTGGAGGCGTGTGTGTTGCCAAATCTGGATACTCTGTTGGCCCTTGCTGCAGGGGCCGCAGCAGCAGGCGGCATCTCCTTGCAAAATGACAGAATTTGCACACATAGACTAGGATGTCAGAAGGACAACTGCAACAGGCGCGTGTGTAAAGTAAGGAGTGTCCAGTGTCACATGGCACACCCAGACACAATGCATGCACAATCACCAAAGAAGCATGACACCGGATCAGGAAACTGAAGGCCGACCTGCGCAAGGGAGACACACCCTCAGCAGCTGTTGGTGGCCCATTGTGCGGACCACCATGCCAAAAAACATACACGACCATGTACTTCATGCCCAATAGGGAGCCTAACCCATAAGCAACTGCGTGCATGTTGCTAAACTACACATGGACTCCTATGCATAATCTTCCACAACTATGCCAGATATGCCGCATGCAAAGTGGCAAGAGACCTGCATTGACAGAGATGAGGCACCTTGGAGTGTGACAAACACCTTTATTACTCAGCCTCACACTAAGGGAAATCCATCAATTGGAACAGACTCACAAGTCATTTGGCTGACCATGTGTGACCTACACTGGACACCCCCTTCAACACACAGATGTGTAAATCCTACTGAGCTGGCACACAAGTGAAGGGGTTGAGCCTAACACCCCTTGCTGCACACAGAGAGTCTACAATTCCCCATTGAGCCTCATATGGGGATGTCCCACACTATGTCCACCATTAGCATCCCGTATGTTCCCTGGAGACGTTATACACACATTGATGCCTTCATCAGAATCCACACACCATTACAGATGACTGTCAGGAAGGGTGACCATCAATTCATGGGAGCCATGCAACACGTCATGTGGCCCATGGTGAGTCGACATGTATGCATGGTAACACAACATGCACAGGAGCAGTCCCCACATATCACAAACAGGTACCACCCACAAAATGCCTTGCTGCACTCCTTACCCCAAATGACTTTTCACCATGTCTGTGCATGTAACTCTGATCCAGCACACGTTGCAATACTCATGAGGAATAGCAGGAGGACAATGATGACATGAGCAGACGACAGCCGCAAGTACCTGGGGAGGACAGACACACAACAATTCAGCGAAGAGCTAGTAATCCGCAGACATGTACATGTACTCTACAGGAATGATGTTGTCACCATGCCCTTAACAAATTTAGTGTCCCAGCTAATATGTGTGGAATGACATCATGACTTGAATGACACATCAGAACACACCTCCAAGTCACTTAGCACCCAGTCAGCTCGACACACACATTGCAACACATGCCACACAAGGCTCAAAGCGTGCACACTCAGACACAGGGACTCACCATCATGAGAAGAAGTTGCGGATAAGCTGACTCCGGATGTCCTCATCCTCATCCTCATCCTCACTTGCCCCGTGCCCGAGCCCTTCATCCTCCACGGGTGGATTATCCTGCTCATCCGGATCAAGGATGAGTGGCACGGCCTTCTCCACTGCCATGTTGTGCAGCATGCAGCACACAATGAACATTTTGCAGACCTCCACCGGGGCATATGGGAGGGCGCCGCCGGTCTTGTGGAGGCACCGGAATCTGCTCTTTAGGAGTCCAAACGTCCTCTCAATCACGTGCCTCGTCTGCCCATGGGTGTCGTTGTACCGGTGCTCTGCAGCTGTTCTGGGGTTGCGGAGAGGCGTCATCAGCCATGGCATGTTGGGATAGCCAGAGTCCCCTACATGGAAACATCATGTGAAGATGTGGGTCAGGAGATGCCGTAGGATACAAAGATAGCGCTGAACACAGGACTAACAGAGTATACCCACCAAGACATGCTCGTTCCGCGTGCAGCTGCAGCATCATTTCTGGCACCCTGCTACGCCTCATGATGTCTGCATCGTGTGCGGACCCTGGAAAACGTGCACAGACATGGGAAATCAGCATGTTAGCAAGACACACCACAAGGGCATTAATGGAGTGGTAATGTTTTCGGTTTCTATAGGCTACCTCCTGTGCCTATGGTGGTACCAAAGCCACATGTGTCCCATCAATGGCCCCAATTACATGATAGTATAGTATAGTGGGGAGCAGCGCACTCCTACTTGGCTGATTTAAAAATGTTATTTAGCTAAATGATAAAGGTGCTGCAGTGATATGCTCGCTGTCATTCAAGCATATAGTCAAAGAACCAAAGAAACACAACCAAACAATGATTGTCACTGCGCACATTGCTAGGGGTTACAATACCCTTGACAAATAATCACCTTCTCAAAAGAAGTAATCAAACACAACGGTCAATTACACATGAACATATATTGGTGCATATATGCGGTAACTGAATAGGTATATATCAATACATATACAAGATGTAACATTTATATGATAACCTCAAATTGTTACATTTGTTGCAAAACAAGATATGTTTACAGTACATATAATTCATTACATGAGAACGGAAAGGTGAGCCCAATGCATTTCGGGACTATTGTGTCCCTTCGTCAGGGGAAATCTACAACAAAAAAAGGAATGATACACATTATTTGAAGCGTACGTCACTTACCATGCTTACTTTTTCATGTTTTTCTAAGTGACTGATAAGTTTTCCATTTCCTTTAACGTGACAGAGCAATTGCCCGGTAGTTACGTCCTATTACCTCCACGAGGTTCCTCTTGCTACATCACACATGAGGTGAGTTTCTACTCGCCACGTCGTTTTTTCATCTATATCCCTTCCCGCTATTTTTCATATATCCTTTGATCATTACCTGCCGAACAACTCCCTCACTTTTTCAATCACGAGGATTCCCTCTTTGGTGATGGTGTCTATACATTGACATGTCAATATCAATAGTGGCACGCTGTTTACATTTCCACAGGGGGAGATTCACTGTTTTACCACGTCAAAGTAATGTTTCTTATTTGAATATAATGTTTCTCATTTGAATATCATGTAATGTCTACTTCAAATAATGCTGTGTATCATTGCTTTTTTTGTTGTAGATTGCCCCTGACGAAGGGACACAATAGTCCCGAAATGCATTGGGCTCACCTTTCCGTTCTCATGTAATGAATTATATGTACTGTAAACATATCTTGTTTTCAAACAAATGTAACAATTTGAGGTTATCATATAAATGTTACATCTTGTATATGTATTGATATATACCTATTCAGTTACCGCATATATGCACCAATATATGTTCATGTGTAATTGACCGTTGTGTTTGATTACTTCTTTTGAGAAGGTGATTATTTGTCAAGGGTATTGTAACCCCTAGCACTGTGCGCAGTGACAATCATTGTTTGGTTGTGTTTCTTTGGTTCCCAATTACATGAGGCATCCCTCCCAGGGCATAGAACTCACCCTTGACACCTGTCAACTGCTCACGAGTGGGAAAATGGATGAATTCATCCAGGTGCAACAACATGGCTTCTATAACATCATGCAGGACACGGCTGAACATAGTCTGGGACATGCCACAGACATCAGCTATGGTCAATTGAAACATGCCCGTGGCAAAAAAATTTATGGCTGCCATCACCTGCACCTTGGGGGTCAGAGCTGTAGGATACCTGTGTTGTGGTTGGAGGTGTGGTGCAAGCCGGCGGGTCAAGTCCTCTATCAACTCTTGCGAGAATCAGCATCTGCGTATGCAGTCATGTTCACGCATGGCATCCAGGTCTGGCATTCGTCTGGGGAGAGGCGGTGTCCTGCAGAGAT
Source organism: Triturus cristatus (assembly GCF_964204655.1). Lineage (NCBI taxonomy): Eukaryota > Metazoa > Chordata > Amphibia > Caudata > Salamandridae > Triturus > Triturus cristatus. The sequence goes on along the minus strand of NC_140593.1, from coordinate 1,057,661,487 downwards.
TTGGAAGGAATAACGAAGAGTGAGTACATTACCACACCAATGTCACTGAGGTGAGCACATGTTCAACAGCTAATACACATCTGCTTAATACAGAGTCTGTGCTGTGCAATACATCCAGGACACGTGGGCCAGCCAGGTGATACTCGTACGAAGAGCCAGCCACAATAGTCGCATGGCAATGTTGACGTGACATGCCATGAAATAGCTGTTGGCCAGTGTAAGTGACAAGCCAGACACATTACATGAGTGACAGACATCCACATATCAGCATTAGAAGGATGTCATCTCATACAGACAGCTGGCGGTAGTCTAGACGCACAGGTCACATGTTATCTGGAAATGGACAGATGACACACATTTCCATTAAGGGGTCCGTGTTAAAAACTGATGTCACAGACATTGATACAACGCCGATATTGCCTCATCTCAGGAAGTCATCTTCGAACCATCATGACACATGTAACGTGTGAGTCCACATGTGGCATGGTGTGCGTATATGTGTGTCATGCACAAATGCACACATACACATGTTGGAAGCTGCAACAGCAGATGGAGTTGACGGAACACCAACGGAAAGCTCATGGGAACACATGACACACACATGACATAGTCACATCGTGGCACACTGGGGAGTCACATGTGAGGTGTAATTATCCGTGTACCTGCCATCAGGGGACAGTTGCGGGTATTGCTGACTGTGCCATACCAGTGATGCAGTGCTTGACACGTGTGTCGCACATGCACACATGTGCAAAGTGTGAAGGGGAAGTGTGCCACGTAGTGCCCCATCACACATGACATGTGTAAACAGCTCATCACACATCTATTGTGCCACAACATGAGGAGACATGTGCCACATCACTGCCTGACACACCTAGGCCCTGCACATGAAGGACTGCATTGACAATGACTTGATGTACAGCCTTGTGCGAGTCTGACACCTCCATTCCTTTCGTGTGCGCCTCCAATCACCAGTGTAAGCTGTGAAACGCAGTACACACGCTCTGAGGGCGTGTGTAGGGCCCATACTCACGCGTGTATGGCCTGTACACGCGTGAGTACGTGCCTATCACTATCGTTGGGGGTACCGTAGGGCCTAGTGATAGGCACTACTCAAGCGTGTACGGGCCGTGCACGCGTGAGTACGTGCCTATCACTATCGTTGGGGGTACCGTAGGGCCTAGTGATAGGCACTACTCACGCGTGTACGGGCCGTACATGCGTGAGTACGTGCCTATCACTATCGTTGGGAGTACCATAGGGCCTAGTGATAGGCACGTACTCACGCGTGTACGGGCCGTACACGTGTGAGTAGTGTCTATCAAAGTATATCAAAGTATATATAGAAAAACGCCACCATACTAAAGTATTGATCGCCTATGGGAAATATATGACAATAAATAAAACATACACATCAAAATATCGATGTTAGTCTGCAATAACTTGAAAATGAAACAAGGAAAAGAAGGACAAGACAAAGAGTGGAAAAGTAAAAACAAAAAAGAACATGTTACTTCAAGATAAGCAAACTATAAAATATGGTTTTATGGCATCGAACATATCCCTCTTAACCCCCGGGGTGGAAATAGAGATCTTGCTCTTCGTAGAAAAGAAGCTATGTGGATTTGTCGACTCAGATGCATAGAGATGAGTCATAATTCTGATGACGAAATGCATTACCATTTATGAGCGGACCAGCCTTGGATGAGGGCTTGGCTTTTTAGATACTGAGATGTTTTTCTATTGGTAATGCATATATGCTGGTTCAAAGGGGCTTGGCCATTGATTGTAGATTATTCCAACTTTTTATAAATTGTTATGGCCTTAGTGGAGTTATCAGTACATCACTCACTCCCTTTGGGATTGATTATCTTGAAGTAACATGTTCTGATTGATCCCCTTAAGTCAGACTCTTATATGTTGGCTTTCAATGTATCATTTGTCTTCCCCCTCTTTTTATCACATGTTGGCATTTCTGCCTTTTTTGTTTTTACTTTTCCACTCTTTGTCTTGTCCTTCTTTTCCTTGTTTCATTTTCAAGTTATTGCAGACTAACATCGATATTTTGATGTGTATGTTTTATTTATTGTCATATATTTCCCATAGGCGATCAATACTTTAGTATGGTGGCGTTTTTCTATATATACTTTGATCATTAGAATATGCGAGTTGTTTATATATGATAAAATGATTGTGTTTGCTTACTGATTATTTATCTGTTATTTACTGCCCGATTCAATTTACATTAGGCTTCATGATCTATTTTTTAATATGGCGGCACCATTAGATACATATCATCATTGTTGGAGTAGAATGAGCTTCCGACACACAGATATGACGTCAGACGCCCGTCGTGTGCGTTTCCCTAAGACGGTAATGCCACACTGGTGCCTTCGAATTTGTTGGGGGATTTCGCACAACGGGATATGACTAGCCACTACACTTCCTTTATGATAGGTAAGCACTGATTTCCTTTTTTCTGTTATTTACTGCTCGATTCAATATATATTGGGCTGGATGATTTATATTATAATATGGCGGCCCCATTGGATACATATCATTAGTGTTAGAATAGAATGAGCTTCCGACACACAGATATGACGTCAGACGCACGTCGTGCGCGTCTCCCTAAAACGGTGAAGTTACACTGGTGCCTTTGAACTAGCGGCGGCACTTTGTACTACGGGATATCGCCGGCCACTACACTTCCTTTACGATTGGTAAGCACGGATTCCCCCTTTTTCCCTTGCCTTTACCCAGATTGTTTGTGGCTCACCATGAGATTACGTGCTGCTCGATTTTATTCGTATTGGGCAGTATGTCTCATGTTATTTCGTGTCGATCACAGGAATTGGGGTCACTAGTTCAAACACACTAATGGAGAATATCATACCAATGGGGGTATGCGTAGGTTAAAGTTCTACATGTTTAGTTATGTTTTATAGCAATAGCGGATAGTCTTTTGGACTCTGTTATCACATCAATAATGATCATATTTCTAGTTGAGATTAATGCAACAAGTTGAACTTCTTTCTACTCTATTTTATGTGGTTCCCTATCGACCTGTGTTTATATTCTGACATTTGCTCATACTCCCCAAATGGTTTTTTATCAGTCAGTTGCCTATTTTTGTGTTTTATCTTCTTTAGGAGCAGAATGATAATATTTGAGTGGGAAACATGGGAATTTTCCCATGTGTCTTTTGGGATGCTTGCCTTAATAACTGCAGGCTTAGGTTGTGAGATATTAATTTATCGTATTCTTGATTTTGGATTAGGTAATACCACGATACTTTTATTACAATCACGAAATGATAACTGAATGGTGACTATTATATCAAATTCGCTTCGGACTACGTCAATACAAGGAAAATTCAGAATGTGGCTTAAAATATTCTCTTCAACCTAGAAGGTAGGTTGAATATTGGTGACTCATGTGAACTTATGTACAACATGCACAGATGTGTGACACTTTCATTGGTGGCTTCGACTTAGTTTACATCTTTGGTCTCCGTTTGCGCTTTTTCCCTAGCTGACTTAAACTCAATGGGAAAATAAAACGTTTTGGATTAGGACAATATGGTCATATACACTTATTCGGTTCTCTCGTGGAAACTAGGAATGGTACGTTGTCTTGATGCTTTTCTCTTTTTTCTGTTTTGATTGTCTCTCTCTTATTTTGCTTTCCTCCTCCATGTGTTTTACTGTGTCCTTTTAAGAAATATTAAGGTATGCATAGCTCTGCACACATAGCGATGAATGTGTTTTTGTTATATATATATATATACTTAATTGGCTTTCAACATCTTTAGAATTGACATATATACGGTCAGTAGATGGTTTGATTCCTTTTGGGAATGTTGGCACCAATTTGTGGGAGGTTATTATTGTTGTATGCTCATACATGGGTCAATTCCCCTTGATGGATTCTGTTGATATAACCCATTTTGGGACATATGATGGTGATCTCTGCACTTTCACTCTTGTTGTTTATGTAATATCCTATTTAAGTGTTTTATCCAAATATGGTTTTGTAAGTGTTTATATGTTGTATATATTTATGTATGTCACAAACAATGTTGGTTTTTATCTGTGTTTTAATTTTAAAGCCCTGAAGAAGTTCTCTGTCGAGAACGAAACGCGTTGGCTGTTTGTTTTCAAAATAACAAGAAGATTTCATATCAATAAAGGTGGACAATTAAATACCTGATGGACTTACTGTGAACCCTTCAAGTATACTGATTAACAGTGGTGCAACCACAATATATGTTTATTTGCCTAGTGATTAAGCGCTTGGCGACGATGAGCCCGAGGTCTATAAATCGAGATGTTACTTTCTGCTTTTTAGTTCTCCAATGCTGGCCTAGTAGGTAGGTGTACCAGGAGCATGCTACTGTACGACCCGTGCACCCGGCCAACGGCATTGTGACTGCTCTCCAATAGGAGGTGAGAGCTGTGCAGGCCCACAGCATGTGCAAAAGGTCTGCATCCTGCAATCCTCATCTAGGGCACTGGACTTCTGCCCGATTGAAGTACCTGTTAACCTTGGCTGGTGTCATACATGCTCTCTGTAGAATGTAGTATTGTATTAAACGGAACCGGGCATTCCTAGGAATATGTGTAGGCCCCTCTAGTATGGCTGTCCATTCACGGTCGGTGCACTGTCTCTGTAAGTTTGCGTCCCAGCGCTGCCTTAGGGACCTCAGTGGCTGTGCCAAGTGTACTCGCAGGGACTCAGAGAACCACTTATTAAGGTATATGTCTGTGCCCAGTTCATTAAGATACTGAATAGTGAGATGGGTCATGGGCTCATGACCATGTCTCCCCACAAAGCACGCAGCGCCTGTGTCAATGTGCCATATAAGAGGAACTGGTCTTGCGGTAGGCCACTGTCTTCTGCCAGTGTGTGGAATTGCACTAGTTGCTGGTCCTGATACAGGTCTCCCAGGGTCTGCAGCCTTGCTGCCTCCCAGGCAACGAGTTCCGCTGCTGAGACCATGCGTTGGTGAGTTGGGGTGCCAAGTATGGGTAGGGAGGGGGCATATGGTGTGACCTCTTTCGTGAGCTTTAGATCCAAATCCCTCATAATGCTTGCTTTCACCTCATTCAATATTACATTGTCCAACTGGCTAACCTCACCTCTGCTAAGATAAACAGCTACTTTTATTGCTCTGAAGCCAGTTGCCCCAGATGTCATCTGTCTGATGCCGATCTTCTTCACATGTTGTGGGCTTGTCCACTCCTCACTACTTACTAGCGAGGTGTAACGACCCAGATGTCCGTCTGGACGCCTGGTGATGCACATGTGGGAAACATGTATCTTAGGTAACCCTGGGCGTAGTACTACGCTACACTTGCTTAGTTTGCGCTACTACGTGCTGCGCGAATTTCACGTAGCACAGTGCAAAAACGCGTAGCGGGCATTTTTTGCTTGCTCGCGGTCCTCAACGTCAAGTTGGCAACAGCGAGTGAGCAAAATGACATCCCGGCAACACTTTTTCCTCGTTCGCGATCAGCAACATCAGGTTGCCGATCGCGAGCTTAGAAAATAAAACTCCCGGAGAGATTCTCAACGTGGGGAGGTCAGGTTTCTCATTGTGAGTGGTCGCGTATGCTCGCGACCGCTCGCATTGAGAAACTACCAGTCCGCGTTGAGTAAGCTGCCGCTCGAGTACAAATCTACTCGAGCGGCAGAAAACGACCACTTGCACTGTGCAAGATGCCGTTTGCAATGATTGCACAGTGCGGACAAGCATCCGGCACTGTGCAATCAGTGCGAACAGCATTTTCCCTACTACACTACACAGTTCACGTAGCTACGCATAGTGCCACTACGCAAACTACGCCCAGGGTTAATCTTAGGACTCTTTTGTAGAGATAAGAGGAAGAGGATCACCTCCCGGTTTCTTGGTCTAGTTATGCTAGCAGCTAAGCATTTACTCAAGAGACGCTGGAAATCGCCAGAGCCTTTGCCTCTGGAGGCCTGGAGACAATCACTTCTGGTGTGGGCCCAAGTCGAGAGCATTGTGTTACATACAGAGGATATTTTAGGACTGAGTAAGAACTCTATAGGTGCCAACTGGGATGTTATATTACATGATTTTCTGAATGAAACATGCCCTGATTCATACCCCCAGGGCGCTGCAGTGGGAGAAGGAGATGTAGATGTGGAGACCTGTTTTATTATTTTGCATTGGGCACGCGAGGCATTGGTTGGTACCTCCATGCTCACCCCGCATCACAATTCAGACTTGCTGAATTAACTAGTTGGAAGCTTGCGAACTGCTGACACATATGTGAGATTGGGGTGGGGAGGATGGCTGGGGAGGTTTAAGTTGAGCTAGTTTCTTTCATTTGATGTCCACTTTTGTTGAAAATTCTGTGAATCCTTTGCAGTACTGCCACCATCGCATGACGAGGGCATGGCAGTAGCCCGTCCATGAACATTCAGCAGAGACTCCATTGCACTGAGGCGCAGATGTCCTCTGTTCGTTACGCATGACCAAATGCCTGTCTCGCTTTTACATAAGCACTATGATGCATCACACTTTTTGTACTTACTGTTACCTATTCTTTTACATGCTCTACTAATGTATGACTGGCAATTTAACTTGTCCTAACATGTCAACTCCTTACCCCAGTTTAAATGTTAATTAATTAGATTCAAACAATCAATTATTTATCAGTATGTAACTTTAGTTTTTGTAATTTATTTTGTCTTTTTTTAGGAAGAAAATGGAAAACAGAAGTTTTGAAAAAGAAAAGTACCAATCAATATATGAAGGAGGAAAACAACACCTGTTCACTTTGGAAGAAACAGGAAAAACTAACTGTGTGGAAAGTCAGGAAAAAAACTAAATTGCAGAACTGATTATGTTTCTACTGCCTAGGGAGAGATTTGTGGTATTGCACAAGATTGGTCTGTGCAGCTCTACTTGTTTATGATGAGAACATTATCTGGTTTCATAAGCAGCGAAAAGGGGCTTTATTTAGGTAAGCAGGTTTGTTGTTTGCTTCAAAAGTAGGTACCTGGGGAGACACAGTCTCTGCCAATTGATAGGACATTGAAGCACCTGAAGAAATGTCTAGTTTGGCTGCACGAGCTAACTTTGTCTGTGCTAGCCTTTGTGAATGTGTGTATTTTAAATGCTTACACATTCCTGTAATGTACATAGTACACTGCTTCTTTCTACTTTCCCTGATGAACTTATTTTTTATAAAGTTTAAACATGTGAAACTGTGCTTAGACTATTTTGCCACCTAGCCTGTTACACAAAAACTTTCTTTGGGAGTCTGAGGTGGCTGAAAGAGAGCAAGCAAAATAGGCCTACCCACACCAAAATCCAAAAGAGAAATGAAGAAAAAAGGATGGATTCTTTGGTGCTACTCATCAGAGTCATAAGAAGGGAGAGGAGTTGGCCTAACGGCAAGGGAGGTCAACCTCGAATCTGGGGAACTGGATTCGAGACTCGGCACTGACGCTGAACATCCTGTGATTCTGGGCAAATCACTTAATGTCCCTGTGCCTAACAAAAATGAATGTGTGTCCTCATGTAACGTAACTGGTGCTATGTAAAGCGCTCTGATACCTGATTCGGGTCAAGTTCATACTATATAAAACTCTGTGAAAAAAAATGATATTATAAATTGCTAAAGTTCGTTGTTTTGTTTGTTTTTATAATTGGTGGCTGTTTTGTTTCTTTTACAGTTCTTGATATAGTTTGTTAATATAGTTATAGTTTGTAATGGTGTTAAACTATTTCATTGTAATAAAAAAGTTTTAAGTTACTAGTGGTTTTTCTGCTTAACACTTATTATGCATATTAATATTGTTATAATATTGTAATTTTGACTAAAACAGTCAGTTCCTTCTTCAAGGACTACATAAATGATTTTGCATGTATATGTATCTATTCAATACTATGCACATATTTTTTGCTACAAAGACTTGTTAATGGAGAAGCCAATATTTCAGTACCAAACTATGGTAAGTTATCATGCAACAGTGAGGTGTCAGTAAAGAGATCAGACCTTGTCTACACTGTAGTATAGAGATCTCTTATACAAGACAGAGGTTTTGGCACAGAGGCCAGTACATCCTCATACTCTACTGTCAGCTGGTGTACATGTGATAGTGGAGACGACAGATCTTTTGCACATGTTACTATATATGCTTGTGATTCTGTAGAGAAGTTTAAGTAGATAAAGTCTCTTCCTATACACATCCTACTACACCTGCTTTTACCCCACGGGGAGAGGTCTGAAAGAGAGGAGAATGTGTTCCCACATTCAACTATCCAGACTAATCAAGCACGAAGCATTTCTCAGCACAGAAGATACTCAATTTCTATACCCTACACTGCACATTTATCACCAAAAAGAGAGGTAGGAGCAGAGAGAGCATTCTCTATCCACAGTATAGTACACACTTGTGTTACTCTGAGGCGAGGTATGAGCTCACAGAGCAGTCTCCCCATACTATAGACTCTATGTTTGTCATCCAAGAGAGACTTCTCAGTATAGAGGTCATTTACCCCCCACACCCTATATGTACATCTGTCACCCTGAGAAGATGTGTGAGCACACAGGTAAGGCTGCCTCACACCCTACTATGCACACCCATCATCCAAGAGAGAGGTCTAATAATTTGGGCTCATTCCTCTTCACTATGTGTACCCGTCATCCAAGACAGGGGTGTAAGCAGAGACCAGTGCATCCCCACACCCTACTATGCATACCCATCACTGTGGGAACAGGTATGAGCACAGATATCTGTGTGGAGGCCAGTCACTCCCCACACTCTACTATAAACATTAGTCAGGGGTCTGAGCAGAGAGACTAGTCCCTCCATAAACTTTAATATGCTCAACCATCATCCAAAGCAGAGGTCTCAGAGGAGAATCCAGACTCTCCACACATTCTACTATGCACACTGTCATCCCAGAGAGAGGTGTCACTAGAGAGGCCAGTCCCTTTCCACACCCTACTACGCACACCTGTCAGCCCAGAGAGAGGTCTCTGCGCAGAGGCTAGTCTCGCTCCTCACCCTAGTAAACACACCCATCATTACAAAGAGATGCTTTAGCAAAGAGTCCAGTTCCTTCACACAACCTAGTATGCACATGTGTCATCCTACAGAGAACTCTCAAAGCAGAGATTAGTACCTCTCCACATCCTACTATGTATATTTGTCATCTAACAGAGAGGTCTCAGCAGAGAGTCCAGTCCCTCCACACACCCTACTATGCACACCTATCAGCCCAGAGAGAGGTCTCAGCAGAGATGTTAGTCTCTTCCCTCACCATATTATGCACACCCTTCATCTGAGAGAGAGGTGTCAGTGGAGAGGCCAGTTTGTGAGACTCTTGTGTGATTATAAAAAAGTAGGGAGGGAGAGAGAAAATCTGTCTGAAGAGAGAGGCCTCAGCAGAGAGGCTTATGTGCTTGCACACTCTACTACCCACACCAAAGAATATAGGACTGTTATCTAGGAGATATATGCTAAGTGTTTAAGATCGCGATACTCTTGTGAAAGTCGGTGAAAGAGGCAGGCGTTTGTTTGCTCCCACTCTCCAGAGAGTCTTGCGGGTGTCAATATCCCCCAAAAAAGGGAGTTATATAATTAAAGAATAATATAATGTAGGAATAGGGTGGCTCTGACAAGAGCCTTTGTGTTTATAGTGTGTAATGTTCAGTTACACTTAAAACTGGATGCATTCCTTGATGTTATTAAGGAAGACCCTATTCACTTCTGCAGTGAAGTGCACTCCATCTCGCCTAGAGACACCTGACATATCAAAACAGATATTGTTATGATAGATATATATATATATGTATATATATATATGTGTATATATATATATATATATATATAAATACATATATGTATATACATATATATTGTTTTTTCACTGAAAAAAAACATAGGTTTCAAGGAAATTATAGTTAGTTGGACATTTCCCTTGTACAAAACCAGTGAAATTCCATCATTATAGTTAGTTCAGCTAACTATAACTTGCGCCCCATAATGCACTGTTGATGACACCACAAATTACATCATTCATGACATGGTCAGTGACATCACTGACGACATCACTGAGGACATCTCAAATGACATCCCTGGCGACATCACTGATGATATCATCCAGTGACTGTGTGTTTCTGTAAAGTTTAAATTTGTTTTATATATATGCCAAGCTGTATTGAAGAATGAATGGTTGTTTAAGTGTCTGTAAGGAGGACCTAGTAGGTGCGTGACTGACTGTATAAGTGAGTGATTAAATGTGTCTTACATTTCGCTCCTTGCGTATTGCTGTGGATTTGGTCTGTGTTTGCGTACATTGGTCGCAATCTGGATATTGTTTGCGGTAGCCGCAATACACCTTTTCGTCTGTTTGCGGCTGGGATCCCCTTTTGATTTTTGATAATTTCCATACACGAGAAGTGACGCCAACTGCACTAAGATTCTGTGAGTGATAAACCGTGCCTTATGACTAGGCCTGGGCAAAAATTTCGTTCCGTTCGCGGAAATTGCGATAATTTGACATTTTTGCGTTCCGCGGAGAGCGCGAAAATGTCAAAAATTCCGGTTTCCGCAGCTTGGCGATAATTTGTTTCTTGCTCGCGCTGTAAAATGATACATTCTCGCGCGCGCGCGATCGCCTTACCTGAATCCCTGCGTTCGCTGACAAGTTTTCTTGATCCGGTCGCGTTCTCCATGAGATGTTGTATTGTTTTTAGCCATTTGCGCTGTCTCGCGACAGTTCGCGCCCGCAGTGACGTCATGCGTCGCGCGATCACGTCTTTCTTCTCGCGATCATGCACCGCGAGAACAACTCAAAACAAGATGGCCGCGCCCGCAAGCAACCACATGGGTAAGTTGGCGACCCGCAACCATGCAGAAAATCTCGCGAACGTGCCGGAAAAAAACTTCCGCATCTTCGCGATATTTCTGCTTGTTTGCGATAATTTTAAACATTCTCGCGATAATTTGCGAAGGTTAATTCCGCAAATTCCGCCCACCCCTACTTATGACCCGGAGTAGCGTCGGTTAAAGGCTGCGAGACTTTGCAGGCTTATACCCTGGTAACTTGGCCATTTGACTCTGCTGGCAGTTAGGCATTAGTCAAAGTTGATAATCAACTACGTTCAATTTTCTACTATGTCAGGCTCTAAGAAAGACAAGGTGGTCACGGGGGCAGGCTCCATGAACAATTTCCTTGTCAAAATGGTGAATAAAATTAACGATGATAGAAGGGCATCTTTGGGCAAAGTAGATTCTCTAGACTATGACCCCCTTCCAGCAAGAGCAGCTACATCGGAGGCTTCACAAGAGGGCGAAAATAGCGCTGACTGTATGTTAGGAGATCAAGACGCAAGCAATTCAACCAGCGTAATAGTAGCTTCGATCCATCGGGACCCTGATATTATAACGATAGATCCTACAATGCTTGATAAAGTATGTTCTGACTCTGAGGAAGAGGTGGATGTAATGGAAGGAAGTAAAGGAAAGAGACCTATCAGAACATGCAGAAAGCAGCAAAGCAAGAGAGGGGGTAAGATCATCCACAGGAGAAGAGGGGATAACCACTTGCCTGATAGTCACATCTCCCCTAAAACCAAAGCAAACGTAGAGAATATAAAGGAACCCAGTATCACACTGAGCCCTGAGCAGTTTGGTTTGCTAATTAAACGCATAGAGGCCGCTTTTGACCTAAAACTTAAGGCTTCCATTGACTGCCTTGCAGTCAAATTGGACACCGCGAATGCGGAGCTTAAAAGACTAGGAGGTCTACTGGATCAACAGTTGGCCAAACTATCTAAGGCGAACCCCTTACTCCCTTCAACTAGTTCAGTGAGTCCTGATGATATAGGAAAAAGTGCCACAATAGCCCACAACCCACCTCCTTTGATTCCTCAGGTCAACTGCACGGTAAACAACCTTACCGTTCCCCCAGCCATCCGTCCCCCATCAGTAGTCCCGGATGTTGATCAGGTTGGGTGCCATCAGAGATCTGGTCTCTTATATAATACTAATGTCGTACAAGGCAGGCGCAATAATTCTATTAATCTGCCCCCGGATTGCGCCCCCTATGACGTCGTGTTAGCCAATGTTCCGATGTATAGCCCAGGCACTTCCGAGCCACAAGAGGAAGCGCATGATTCCCTCAAAAATAAAGTGGTGGCATGGTTAGGTGCTAAATGCGGTTTTCCTACTAAACGTGCTGGAGACATTATCACGACGAGGAGAGTGAATTGGATTGGCCCCTCGAGGAAAACATGTAGAGGGGATTGTGTGGTTGTGAACTTTAAATACCCACAACATGTGGCCACAGTCCTCCTACGGGCAGCATCTCTGATGGAGGACAGTAATGGTATTCGAGTGCGCCCGCTTGGGTATTTCTACAACCATGACAATTTACCCTCTTTGCCCAGACAAAGACTAAATCCATTTACCCCGGTGGGGCCCAGATTGGCTCATCAAAGTTCGTTGCAGGGTCGAGATAACCTCTTTTCCTTTGGTCCCCCCTTTACAACTTACAACAGATTTAATGCGCTCTCGGGCCTCGACCTCTGCGATTGACGGGGTGAGGGAGAGGGTACAGTGGACGATGTCGTAGTGGACCCAACACCAACGGTCCTTGTACCTTCTTCTGAGGCGGTCAACAACAGTTCAACAGAGATCATAACTGATAAAGGGGACACGGTTAGACTGTTATCTTGGAATATTGCTGGGTTGCGGTCCAAGAAGGGAGACCCTAATTGGGAAAAATTTGTAAAGCGCCACGATATCATCGCTATGCAAGAGACTTGGGATTTGGAGTGTGATTACTGGTTAGACGGTTTCACATCTTATTTTGTACCTGCTTTGCCTTCCCCCGCAGGCCGGAACAAAGGAGGTCTTATGACGTTGGTATCGGTGAACATAAAGGGTAAAATTATCCCGATAGACAGTGCCTCCCATAGTTTCATTATTTTGGAGTTTACATTAGAGGATGGTTGCAAATTGCTTTTGGTTAACTGTTACAATGCCCCAAACAGCCATCCAGAATCTATGCATTTTACATGGCTATCAGACTTTTTAAATCTCTACAGAGACAAGCAATCCACTTTGTGTCGATTCATTTTAATGGGTGATTTTAATGTCCATTTGTGCTCACATTGTGTCCTAGTGGAAGAAGACGGGCCAGATAGCGTGTCCCCCCCGCACTTAGAACATACACAGAAGGGTCGGGTGCTTGAAAATGTATTGCGGGAAAATGAGCTATATGAATCAGAATTTTATGATAAAAGTACACGGGTTGCCACTTATACGGGAAGGGCTAGCGATTCGATAATTGATTTTATTTTTGTTTCAAGAGGTTTTCTTAATTATGTGATTTCATATAATGCAATTGCTATGCCTATGAGTGACCATAACCCTGTGGGGTTGGAGCTAGCGAATAGCTCCTTCTTGTCTAAATCAGTTGACACCCATCGGACTATATTGCCTGTAAAGGACAAGGATCAGGGGAGAAGAATTAAATGGGAGATGGTCGTACCGGACAATTTTTTCCTAACTCTATCCTCCTCAGTCGCTGAAGAGCTAAATGTGTGTGCCAATCCGTCAGCTGGGTGCAAGGAGGTTATATCTTCTTTCGAAGATATTTGCCGGTTTGCGTCTACTAGTCTCACAGCCAAAGGGCAGGGGTGCAAACATAAACCGGCTAAAGGCTGGTTTGACAAAAATTGTAGCAAAGCTCATAACCGCCTTAAAAAAGCCCTCAATATTCGCCCAAGGGACAAGGCGTTAGTGGCGCGATTAAGAAAGGATTTTAACACGGCCACTATTCTGCGTAAAAATGAATTAAAAAGCAAAGCCTGGGAGGATTTAAGGGATAAAGCCACCCTAAAAAACAGTGCTGAGTTTTGGACAATAATTAATTCCCCATTACTTTCAGGTGTCCAAAACTCAGTGCTGGAATTAAACATATCAGAGGAGGACTGGCTTCGACATTTTGGAAAAATTTATGACAGTAATAGGGAGCTGGAACCTTTCACAATCCCTACTAATGAGATCCCCCTGGAGCCTGTGAGATTTGACACTAGTGAGGTACTTAGAGCTATAGAGGAGACAGCAGGACGCAAGGCCCCGGGCCCCGATAGAGTGCCAGCGGATATGTTCAGGGCAAATCCGCTGTTTTGGGCCAATATTTTAACAAGAGTTTTTAATGCCGCTGCTGTAGTGGGTTTCCCTCAGACCTGGTCTTTAGCTACAATTGTGCCAATATTCAAAAAAGGGCAGAGAGGAGATCCAAAATGCTATAGACCAATATCGCTGCTGGACTCCTCGGTAAAAATCCTAGGAAAGGCTGTCCTGGTGAGAATTTCCGCGTGGGCAAAGGGGAATAACATCCTGTCCGAGGCACAATTTGGATTTAGGTCAGGGAGGAGTACTGAGGACCAATGCCTCAACCTCCACCTCATACTTTCTAAATACACCAGAGCAAAAGGAGGTAGTTTATTCCTTGGCTTCATGGACTTGTCCACAGCTTTTGATCTTGTCAATAGATCCAAGCTGTGGGCAATGCTCCTGAAGATGGGCCTCGATAGTTCCTTGGTACACTTTCTGGCGGAGCTCCACAAAGATCTGAGGGCCCGCATCAGAATGACCACCGACGGAAAGTGTACCGAGAGTTTTAGATCAACTAGAGGGGTCCGTCAGGGATGCATCCTGGCGCCAATGTTGTTCACGCTTTACGTGAACTCTTTGGAGGGCGACCTAACGGCTGCAACTAAGGATATCCCGAGCATGGGGGGTGCACCAATTCCGGTGCTCCTCTATGCCGATGATGCGGTGCTAATAGCCAGGACCCCAGTTGCCCTACAAAAGTTACTCGACTCCTTTGGTAATTTTATGTCTAGTCTCGACCTGGTGATCAATAAAAATAAATCACACACCATGTCAGTAGGATGTGGTAAGCGTAAAGAAAAAACCTTCTTTTGCGATGGAGAGGTGATCACAAGTGTGAAAGTCTTTACATATTTGGGAGTGATTTTTGATCAAAGGGGAACTTGGACACCGCAGTTAACATCTAAAGTGAATGCGGTGAGAAGCTCATATGCTGCAATCCTGGGGTTTTCTAAGAGATTGGAGGGGAAACCCATGGAGGCTATCCTGGCCGTCTACAAAGCCAAGACAGTCGCGATCGCTAGATACGGGGCAGCCGTCTGGGGTTATGTTAATTCTAAAAGCATCCAGATAGAGGAAAATAAATTTCTTCGTTCTTTGTTGGGCCTACCCCAGTCAACTGCCACCTACTCTGTACATCTTGAGTTGGGTATGGGCTACATTCTAGACACAATCAATCTAGCTCCACTCTTGATGTGGATTAAGCTTTGGCTTAACCCGAACCTTAGCCTTAACCATCGGATCATCAAAGATTGTCTTGCACTAGATCACAGGAGGAATATTCAGTGGCTGTCTTATATTGAATCTACGGCCGCACTTCTGGGACGTCCTGAAATTTTTATCAGCCCAGAAACCCTGTGTAAAGCTGATTTGCTGTGGGTGAAAACCAATTTCTTTAGAATACGTATGGCCGAGCGTGAAGAGGATGATTTATGTAAACCCTCTGTGAGGGCTCATGTACTGATAACCCCATCTTGTGAGCTGGCTCCTTATTTAACAGTGGTAACCAATTCTTTTCATAGATGGCTACTATCCAAATTTCGGTTTAACCAAATGTATATGGTACTGTGGGACGAGAAAGACTGGTGCAAGCTCGAGGAATCGTCTCCATGCAAATGCGATGGTTCCTCTATCCAGGATAATGCCCATTTTCTGTTTTTTTGTTCCTTTTATCATGAACCTCGTACCAGACATTTAAAACCAATTCTGAAGGAGCTGGGTTTCATTCAGTACAAGCCTGCGTTGTTATATCTACAGATGTCGCTTTCTCCTATAATCATGTACTGCACTGCTAGCTTTTTGGCCGCATCTGTCAGATGTAAGAGAACAAGGTTAAGATTGGAAGCACAGATGAGGATAGATACTTGAATCCACGTTTATCGCAATGTTGAGTGCAACCTGTAATGAATTTTGTGTAAATAATGCCTTTTTAACTTGCTTTTTAAATTTGCCAATTGTTTAATACTGTTTTATATGAATTGTAAGATATTTGTTGTAGAATACTTTTATGATTTTAATTAATCGAATAAAGTGGACTTTGACTTGACTTGACTTGAGTGATTAAATGTGTCTTACTGAATGCATGGGTTAGTGACTAAACTGTGTGAAAGTCTGTATCAGTTTGTCTGTTGTTGTGTAAGCTGCTGCATAGGTTGGTGAGTAGCTGTATGAGTGTCTATATGAGTTATTGATTGCTTGCTTGTGTATTTGTATGGCTGCCTGAGTGTCTGTGTGCATGGGTGGGAGGTGTGTGACTCTGTGCATAGATGTGTGGGTGGTTGATTCACTGCGTGTATGGGTTCAAGAGTGCATGTGGAAACAGCTGTATGGGTGGATGAGTGTGTCTATGGGTGTATTGGTGAGTGAATAGATGTTTCAGTGGTACATATGCAGGTAACTACATATGTAAAACACAGTATATGTGAGTGATGGTGTATATAAATAACTATATGTGAGAGTCAGTAATTGTGAGAGTATCTGCATGGATGAGTGTGTATTTGTATCAATGATTCTATAACAGAGTAATTATGTGTTAGTATTTGTATGAATAAGTGAACTGGTGTCTGTATAACTGCATAGGTGAGTAACTGGAAGTATGATTGATTCTTTGCATGACTGACTAGCTGTGTCAGTAACTCTTGATATGTGGCAGTGTGTGAGTGTCTGTATAGGTGTATTGATGCATATGATAGTGTTGTATTGATTAGTGACTGCATTTATGAGTGACTGTATGGGTGAATGAGTGGATGTGTGTGTAGACCTAGGAACCAGTCAGTGCGTATTTAGTAACTGGTATTGATGTGTCTATTTTTTCAAAAATGGTAGTCTGTATTTTAGAGCGGGTGTATCAAAGGTTATATTCAGGTGTGAGGAGGTGCATCAGATTTTCACATGTATGATGTCATCAGTGATATCATCAGTGATATCATTTGAGATGTCATCAGTGTTGTCATCAGTGATGTCACTGACCATGTCATAAATGATGTAATATGTGACGTCATCAGCAGTGCATTACGGGGGCACGAGTTATAGTTAACTATAATGGTGGAATTTCTCTGGTTTTCTATGAGGGAAATGTCCAACTAACTATAACGTCCCTGAAACCTATGATTTTTTTCAGAGGATTTCAATGGTTTTTTAAAGGCTAATTTCTAACTATAACGTCCGTAAAACCTATGGTTTTTTCAGTGAATTTCAAAGGTTTTTTAAATGCTAATTTCTAACTATAACGTCCCTGGAACCTAGGTTTTTTTCAGTGAGTTTCAAAGGTTTTTTAAATATTAAACTACTGTTCTGCTATTTGTCATTAGTACTGTTTTTTCTAACTTTTCCAGTACAGAAAAGAAAATAAACTTTAAAACTGTTGGGTAATGTAATATATTTCAGAAATGACAGTGTTACTTATCAAATAATACAATATAATTTAACATTTTGAATACATATTTTTCTCCCTTTTTCTGTTGTTTTCAGATTCTACTTAACTTCACTATTCACAGTGATGTCAGTGTAGTATCATCATAAACAGCTGAGGAAAAAAATAATCAACTAGATTGTTAAAAAAAAACAAATGACTAATTCTTGCAACCACAATACGAAATCAACACAAATAACACATTCAATACTATTTACAATTTTTAAATCTTACCTTTACTCTGTAGTTTCTGTTCACATTTTTCCTCAAGGCCAAATAATGTGTCGAATTTTTTTCCCGAAATCATCCAGTATGAATTCCTTGAAGCATCTTCCCATTTTCCCTCTACGCTGTATAATGGATCTAAAATTTTGTTGAAGAAATATCAAGTATGAGTTGGGTAATTCATAAGGCAATCTCGGTTTTATTTCCAAGTGTGTATCGTTGCAGTGATTCCAACCGTTATTGCATTTTAAATATACAGTATAATGTCCACATGTGGTAGTAGCTCCAGCATGGAAAACAATAGATAGTGTTGCGAAAGGTCTTCCAGAAATAGATACTTGAGTAGCAACTAAATTTTAAATTTTTGTTTCCACTTTTCTTCCATTTGGTCTACAGCGTTGTAGCATTAAAATTAGATATTTTCTATATCTTTGTAGGCATAATGTAGATAACATTTCTGAATGACAATGATAACATTTCATATCATGATTTGCTTCTTTTACGAATTTCAGAAAGGTACAGATTTGCAGTCAGGTATTGTTAAATATACAAATCGTTCTCTGTCAACTATAGTACTTGAAGTTATGAACACTTTTCACATTTGTGATCCCATTTGTAACTGAGTCCAAGTAAACTCTCACTCTGGATTCCTTCATCTTCTAATTTTCCAAGCATAACCATCAGAAACTCTTGTGCATCTTGTTGTATATTAGGGATGAATGTTAAAGATCCAGTACATGTATCCAAGAGTTGGCGAATACCAGAAGCAGTATGGATCTTACTTCTGTCAGTTCTTAATTATTCAAATAAAGTATAAAGTGCAGAACATAATCTTTTTTCCTGACTTTCCATAATTTCACCATAAAGATCTTCTAGATAAAATATAACGTTTAGAATAACATTACCATAGCAGTTGACAACAGAAGCATTTTCTAATTGGTATCCCACAACATCATCACTCGTTTGTATTTTCTGTTTCTTTGCATCTTTTCTTTTCTCATGAATTTTCTTTCTGCTTTTCAACCACACTTGATTCATCAACATGTTTCCGTTTCGAACACACAACACATTTTTCATAAATAGGATATTCACCTAAAGTTGGTGCATAAAGTCTTCTTAAACGATTATATTCACTTACACAATTTACATCAGCACTAACCTTGTTTTCATCGAAATCAATTAAATACAAACCAGACAATGTTCTAACTCAAGATAATGCAACATATGCCATTCTCTCTTTGAACACAGTTCTTCCAACATTTACTAAATCATTATCTACACTTAAACCTTGAGATTTATGAATGGTTATTGCATATGCTAAACAGAAAGGAAACTGTTTTCTACGAACATACAAGTCTTTGCCCAGCAACAAACGTACAGCACAACGGCCAATCTGTTTTACCTCTGTAATCTGATCAAATTTAATTTTCAAGAATTCAATTGCATTTTTGTTTTGATATTTTGCAAATTCAACAACTTTCCCCATTGCTCCATTCACTAAACCTTCTTCTATATTCAAATTATGCCTCAAAATTACCCGACAGTTTATACACATATCTAAAAAATATTCTAAGCCAGCAGTTTTTGATATAGACTTTTCCAAATAATCCAATTCAATCTGTAGTTTATTTGAAAGAAGAATTGTTATTCCTTGATGCTCGGTTTTATCAATAGCTTCAATGTGAACTATTTATTGATTTTCCAATTTCAGAAGCTCTTGATTAAATGTATAACACTCTTCCGCTGTAGGCATTAAGCAAACTATAGATTTTTTTCTGCAATGTTCCTATATGTTACTGCTGCTGGTGTGTTTTCAGTTGTAAACTGTTGCAGGGATTCTGCTTATGCACAGAATTATGCGCAGGAAACCAGGACCTCAGAGAATTGTGGTGTACCAGAAACTCCCCTCAGAACCAAGAACCCCATATCCGACTAGCTTAGTGTCCCATTCGTTAGCCTAGATCTAGCTAGGCGGTCCCAATGTATAGACAAACCAGAACATGCGACTTAGATATTTCTCAGGAGTGGTGGGAATCCGAAATACCTGTTTGTACTTATTTAGCAGTCCACAACAGAATAATACAGACACGGTAAAGTTTAAAGAGTTTATTTTATAAACCTCGTGTCCTAATATGCAGTACTTTGGCTAACACTAGCAGACAAATGGTTAAGATCAGAACCATCAGCATTGTTACAATACCATACACAATGAAAGGAGCAATCATAATAATAATGACAGTGGTAAACAGCCACACTCCTTTCTCTAGTAACTAATAGGTTTATTATACTAATAGAAGGTCTCTTAGGCTAACACGGGGAACCCCATACCGTCTAGATCAGCTTAGTAGGATCACATCACAAGATCAGCTGGGCTCTCTCATGCATCTGCTCTTCTGTTCGAATGAATTCTAAAACATTCTGTACGGTAATATTAAAGGCACTTGTCCTTCAGTTATTGGCAGCTGCATGTATGATATGTCTAAAAAGTGGTACGATCAATCTGAACACAACACTCTGCACCGTCTAGTGTCCTAACCTTGTTCTTTACATGATGTACAGACGAAGGTCGCAGCACACTGTTAAGAATGTTAAACAATAAACTGTTATCCTGTAAGGCAAAGTCGAGTAAGCATTTCTAAAATGAATAACATATAACAATAGTGTCGCGTGCAAAGCAGCAGAAACGGCAAGCTGGCTTTCTAATAGTTGGCTCGGTTATGCTAACTTAGTGTTGTAAATAGGGAGTGGCTAACCCACACTACACCCCCCTTTGATCGAATCACTAACCACTAGGGGCGCACTTATCAAGAACGCAGAGTTCAAGTGATATAGAACAGAACCAAGGGCGTGATTATAAGTCCATATAAGGTAAGTGTAAAGTTCGAGAAGAAAAAAAAAAGAAAAAATCGTGTAAAAAATAAAAACGATGTCCCAAAGAAAAAACCTTTAAAAAAATGTATAAAAAATTTGACATCTATCGATGCATTCTGTCTTGACTATGTAAAACAGTCAATCCATCAAGGTATATGCACCGTACGTTGCAACAGCTTCCAAGAGGAAATCATTGGAGCGTTCCGCAAAAGTATCTGCCATCCAATTTAGTAAGGGAAAGGAACACACGTGTTCTTCAATTATCGGAGCATCCAGCACCATAACAGGACAACTGTCCGTATCCTCGAGATAACTCCGTTCAAGGAATTTAATAGCGGCCTCTCCGATATCCCAGTTACCAAGGACTCCTTGTGTAGCACCCAAAGCCATAAACCCAATTCCAGAACAAACAAACTCATGATCCAGTAACGGACACATCAGTTCATCAAAATCCGGGTCAGGTGACACCAAGTTTGACAGACACAAGTCCAGAGCCCATTGGAAGGGACAATCTAGGCAATGAAAGACAGGCTGCACACAGGTAAAATAAGCAAACTGGAATGATAATCCATACTTGACGCTTAAAGTCGCCAGAGGTAAAGTGCCGTAGTAATCAAGCATCTGGCTACGAAGATGGAGCAGGCGGAGCATTCTGTCTTGTAACCCCAGGCGTGCAGCCATAACGAAAAGCGCAGATCAACAAGAGATCCCGGCCCCAAGAGCCAGTAGCAAGGGAAACCCTCCGAAGATACTTGAAAAAATAGAATGTAAAAACGCAGGGATCACACCAAAAATAGTTTGGAAAGAAGTCACGAGGCCTGAGCCGACAATTTTAAAAAAATGAACAAGGCCAGTCGTAGACGAAGCATTAAAGATAGCCTGTATCAACGTTCCAAAATGTAAGGGGAGGTCAGTATTTAAAAGAGCTTGTACTTCAGTGCGTGTGTTTGCTATATGAAGAAGAAATCTTTCACGGGACGAAGTCAAAGAAACTTCTCTTTGAGACAAAAGAGCTCTTATTCTACTCATCCTGTTGAACTCTGCGTTTAAGGTTGGAATCGCCGGCCAGATGGATATATCAAGCCTGCCGTGCGGGGGTGGGAAAAGGACGTTATTACAGCAAACCACCCTTTGTGAAACGGTGACTATGTAAGGAATACCCACAAGCATCCCACAGCAAGCTTCATTATTTAAAAGCAAATAACTACCGTTGGCAAGCAGCTTAAAAGAAGACGTTATAACTGGCACCGGAATACCTTTTAGGACACAAGCTAAATTAGGAGCGTATATATTGCAAGCGCCATGTAATTGTATATGTCTACAAACCACAGAATGATCAGGAGCTGAAGTACATTCTTCACCTTTCAAGTACACTTCCTTGCCATCTCTCACGCATCTATATGTGAAAGGAAGTGACCAAACTTTGTGCAGGAAGGCATTACCAAGCTGTTCATATCTGCCTATGGCATAATGCTTCATGCATGAACTGAACTTAAACCTACTGAAAGGCAACGTGATCAATCGGTGTACAAGCCACACAGCCGAATTCAACTCAGCAATAGAAAAAGGCAATGGGTCTAGTTTTTCAATGTGCAGTAATGCGTAAGTTGCGTCTTTCATGGACATGAACTGCTGTTTATCGGTCAAATTAAAAGGAAGGAATAACGAAGACGTATTCATGTAATCCTAAGGGACTTTCCCAGCTTTTAGCGTTTGCAAGGTCCACGCAAACTGCTTAATTGAAAGCAACTGATTTTGACCATGGTATAACGCAGACACCTCATCCTGCACAATGTCTACGACAGATGAAACAATATTATCTAATGTATAAATTCTAGAAGACAAGGTGTTAATACTATTATCTATAACAGCCAATACTTTCTCCATATTGGCCTGGTAAATAGCACGTAGTCTGGAAGCCGCTTCAATTTGTGATAACTTCCAGACTTCATTGTAAATAGCATAAACCCATCTCTTGGACTTGCCACTCGCAGGACCCTTAACAAAATCATTCAAATCTATTTTGTCATTTAATCGTGATAAATGAAGCTTAACTGAAGCTAATGTGGAATGTTGCAACCATGACTGGCATAACTTACCTACCGAGTAGGTAGTTACCGTGTGTGTTGATTGAAAACGAGAGTCTACTCTCAATTGTGTATACCCTGGTGTCAAATTCAGAAACCGACGTTGACAGGAATCGGAACCCGTCTGCCATACCAACCATCCTTCAGGATCTATTGCTGAAATATTGAAGGTGGTGTTGGAGACAAGGGACTGCAACATAGTAAGGGACAGATCTGTGTGATTCGCCCAATTAGGCTAAGCACCCAGATCCGGGATTGTGGGGGAATTAAATTTTTTAGATATAGCCAATCCAAAACAGGTGGTCTGAAAAATAGTTGAATTAAAAAATAACATATGATTTGGGATAAGACAGGCACGATGCAAAGCTTCTGTTCCCTGTACCTGCCACGGTTTAGTTCCCCAAACCGATTTAAGATCGACAGTAGCTTTCCAGAGGTCATAACCTCCAATAGCCAATTCATCCATAAAGGATTTGGAATATAACAATTTGGTGTGTGTCAGTCTAACCTTAGAAGCCGGTTCTACCGCCACTTTAAAATAAAAAGAATTAGGGTCAGACACACTAAAATCCGAAAAGTAAGTGAATTTTTTCACTAAAGTGGCAGAACTGCCACCCATAGGGACAGGACAATGTTCCCACTGAGTGAAATTAACAAAATTCCGAAAGGTATTTGCCCTGTGTAAGAAATGTGTGCCATAATGTTGATAGCAAAATTGTTCATCATAATTTGCAGTATTTAAATACAAATCCTCAGCATCAAATGCAGCATAATATTTTAAATCAGAAAATAGTGTTTCTATCGTTTGCACATCCCAATCATCAGAGCGGATGTTCTGTTTAACTATATCACCCATAGAAACACGAAAAACAGTTGGCACATTAATCACTTCGGTGGGACCATGAATTTGAAAGTTCATAGCATCCCAAGCAATTCCATCACGTACAGGCCAGGCGGTGATGTTCACAAAAGTCTGGTCCCTTTTCATGATGTGCGATGAGGAATGGGGGGCCAAAGTTCCATCAATTAAGCGAATTGTAGATCGTTCATTCAGGTAGTGTCCATTGATCAATTTAAAAAACACTACCACAAAGCCAATGGACATGAACAAAAAAATACTTATTAGCACCAGCCAGATGTAAGTCCAAGGTGCAACCAAAAAATGTCTCTTGAACAAGGCAAAAAATTTAGACATTTTGGAAGGGGCAGTGGAAGTCAATGATTCAGTTTCAAAGGAAGAATGTGACTGGGCAATTGTTGTTGAATGTAATAGAGGCAAAGGTACTTCTGTTGGATAAGCATACTCAGGATCATCAAGTAGACCACCAGCATTAGATGGCACAGAAGGACCAGTAACTGCAAGCTCAATGGAAACTTCAGGCAAGATGTTAGAGGGTGGCACCACAACAGAGTTTCTCATCACTGATGGGCAAGAAACTGAAGGTGTCATACTATGGAGAATCGGCCACCCGCTGTAGCTTGACATTGTCAATCGAGATGTACCTGTTATCCTTGCGACCAGGAAGTGGAGGTAAAACAACTGTACGCGTACCCAGGACGCCAAGCACCGGGACCGGTGCACGATAAGAGGGGCCGAACTCCTTCTTGCTCTCCACCTTCTCACGGACCAGGTCACCAACTCGAGGTAGCCAGCTGACTACCGGAATCTGGAGTGCAGCTTCAGATGTAGAGGGTACGTGTCCTTTCGCTAGAGTGTCTGTAGCTTCTTGTAGATTCTGCAATACAGCACAGTGGTCATCTAGGTCAAAAGGGGCGGCAGCTGCCGCCATGTCTAGACCATCAAGGTCCGGAACAAACATTCTTACTCCAAATAGCATCATGTACGGGGTCCTCCCACCCAGAGACCTTCTAGGGAGATTATTAAGTGCACGTTGTACGTCATACAAGTGGGAGAGCCAGTTCCGGCCTGTACCTAATACCCTCGCTGTCAAAGATTGATTTAGGTCACGGTTTATCCGCTCCACAACACTATTGCCCTCAGGCCGGTATGGAGACGAAAATTTGACTTGGACCCCCAGTTCTCTCATGGCCTCCTTGTACGCCTTTGAGGCGAACGCAGGACCCTGATCAGAATGAAGGGTACCACATGCAAAACTCCCTATAAAGACACGCAAATCCTTGATGACAGTTCTGGCATCAGCACTCCTTTGTGGCCATACCCACAGGAAACGTGTGCACGAATCAACTGCAACCAAGATGTATTTGTACGCAGTATCAGAGGTAATAGGACCGCAGTGATCTAAATAAACACACGCAAGTGGTTGATTAGATATATGCAACTGTGTTTGTGGTGGACGCGCTGCAGAAGAAGGTTTAATCTGCTGGCAAATTTCACAAGTAAGAACATATGCCCGCGCTTGTTTGTACAAACGGTACCACCAGTAACGTTGTTGCAACAGAGATATAGTAGCCGACACTCCGGCATGCGCAGACGCAACACCCTCGTGGGCTGCTGATATCAAAGAACATCTACGGTCTGCGTTGGGAATCACCCTGTCACCAACGTCGTTAATCCTCACTAACAGGACGTTATCAGGACTTAAGCGATAATGGTATCGAGAAGGGAAGCCTTTCGGAAAAGTCGTCCCATTCTCGGAAGCAGCAATAGCTGCCAAGATGTCATCATCGATCTTACTTTTGGATCTTGTAACTGCTGCTACTAGATATGTTGCCACTGCTGTTTTTGCTGCCTCGTCAGCCAAACTGTTACCGACAGCATGGACACCAACTCGTTGGTGACCAAGAGTGTGAATTACATTCACGAGAGGCAGCAGTTCTTTAAGTGCTGCCACTCGAACCCAAAGCGTTTTATGCTTTATTGTGCTACCCTTGGAATCATGGAAATCATTCTGAATCCAAAAATGTAGATTGTCATTGTAAGATTGAACACAATAGAACGAATCACACACCACTAGAGTGGGGATTCGAAGATCAGCGTACTCCAGTGCAAGCACCAGAGCACGAACCTCAGCCAGCTGCGCGGTACAATCGCCCAATGTCTGTGTATGCACAGCTTCAGATTGGAATTCTCCATTCACGAAAGTACCTACAACAATAGCGCAGGCAGCTGAATAGGCGTGCTTCGATCCAGTTGCGGGTTGCGCAGACCCATCAGTGTAAATGACACAACGGTACTCCTCAAGTGGGCGCAATGTCGAAAGAGTCGGATGAACGAATTCATAATCCAAAAACTCCTGAGACTGCAACGCCGCGTCAAAGATATATGTGACGTCTTGCGAAGCTAAGGAAGTTGCCCATTGTATCCACCTTGGATGCAAAGCCTTTGAATTTGGTACACTAGCTTTAGTGAATGCCTCAAGGGCAGGATACGGTGTTACCACAAGCATGTGCTTTCCCTGTGATAGCGCTCGTTCTTTCAGGATCTCCATCTGAACTGCTGTCAGTACTTTTTCGACAGCGGAAAAGCGCAGCTCAGCTGAAGTGTACAGATGAGATTTGTAAGCAATGGGAACGGTATCGCCCTCATTGAACGTTAAGTACGTGAAACCCACTGCGCCTCGTACAATTCTAATGACCAGGTTAGTGTGGTTATCACGAGTTTGTAAGTATTTTGAAGCAAGAAGATCAGACTGCAAAGTTTGTAATGCAGCTGTATGCTCTGGCAGCCAGCATGATTTGGTAAAAGTAGGTTGTACCAAGGCATAAAGTGTCTTGATACGCTGGGCATAATCAGGAATGTAGGTACGACCGAAATTCAGAAAACCCAGCAATGATTGTAATTTCTTCAGCGTTGTAGGAGTACAAAGGCGTGCGCACTTCTCAAGGAAGTGCGGAGCCAAGCCGCGACCCTCATCATTGAGTTCGTACCCCAAGAACAACACTGTGAGCTCGGCAATGTGGCACTTCGCAAAATTGAATTTGTATCCGAAGTCTGCAAACATAGTAATTATGCTATCCACACGAGCAAGGTGTGGAAGCAACTCGTCGTCTGTCAGATAAATGTCATCAACATACG
The DNA here is from genome assembly GCF_964204655.1 of Triturus cristatus. Lineage (NCBI taxonomy): Eukaryota > Metazoa > Chordata > Amphibia > Caudata > Salamandridae > Triturus > Triturus cristatus. Next base: position 1,057,634,726 of record NC_140593.1, on the reverse strand, counting down.
AGTATGCATCCGGGTCCATATACTCTAAGAGCGAGACCACTCGAGCAGCAAAGACCCCAGGGCTGTTCATATAGCCCATAGGCAGCCTATTAAACTCTCTTTGTTTACCGCCCGAGGTAAAAGCCGTCCACTCACTACTTTGAGGGGACAGGTTATGGCTGTAAAAGCCATTGGAAATGTCAAGTGTGGTTTTAAACCGTTTTCTCACAAGACTATCGACGAGAGCCGACCCGTGAGTATTCTGTACCGCGCACGCCCGGCAATGAGAGTTTAAGTGCCGGTAATCCAAAACTAGGCGGTACGACCCGTCAGGCTTCGTCACAGTGAATAAAGGGTTACTCATAGGTGACACACAAGTTTCAATTACTCCCTGATATTCCAATTGTTCAAGGATAGTCGCGACATGAGATCTAGCCTCACAACGCATGGGATATTGGGGTTGAGGCTGGGGATCGGACCGCAATGGAATCGTATGGTCAGGAGAAATTTTATCCCAGCCCACTTGATTGCGATACAACGCAGGCGCTTGCACCTGTGCCCACTCCCCGGCCAACCTGTTAGCATGTTCCATAGGCACCAAGTGCCCAAAGGCAGGGAGGATCACTATCTCCCCTCTAGGAACATCTAAAATGAAAGCCGGAGGCCAATCCTCTTCCGTTAACAGAATGTCATAAGTGGAGGACAAATTTTCCCAAAAAACTACTCTAATTCTACGATGTATGTCACCCTCTATTTTAAGGATTACGTCAAACATCCTTTCAGGGGGTTTTTCGCGAGTATCAGCAGTTTCAACAGTCACATATGTATCAGTTGCTGTCACCTCCAGATACGGACGCAGTGCTTGCCGCACTACTGTAACTTCCGCCGCTCTGTCTAACACCGTTAGAGCCCATGTCCGGTTCTGAAGCAGTGTCCGTACCATCTGAGGCATATCTCGCTGTTAGTGCAGCAACTTTCTTTTTCCGAAACGGAGGTCTTTGACGCGCAGCGTCGTCCTGCTTGCCTTTTACGTCAGTCTGGCGGGGTTGCTCACGACCTTGGGCACCCCTTCCTCTTCCACGGTCTCCGCCACCGGATTGTGAAGCCGATGTTTCCTGTGAAGAACGAGGAGAGCGTTCAGAAACCTGAAATCTATCAGGTGACTTAATATTAGAACGATCGCGCAAATCATATTTACGTTCAGTTGTCGACTGAACTGGCGAAGCAGAACGCGACCTACGCTTCTGTTGCTGTTTTCCCTGTTTTTTGGTTCGCCAACTTTCCTTCGGAAACTTGGGCTTCTCGTCTTTTGTAGACGAACTCACCTTAGTCTGCTGTACTACATCAGGAATCTTAACGGTGGGTTTCACACCTAAGGCGCTAAGTGACACCATTCTGTAGGCTTTTGCAATAATTTTTGCAAATTCCCTGGGCTTGTCGGCAGGAGCTACAAGTTCCAGCATATTGCCTACTTGGAATTGCAGAGCATCTCCTTTTAGGTTCCCCATCACCATGGAAGAAACCACATCGAAGCTGTCGACCAGCCGCATTCCCAATTCAATAGCCGCCTCTGCACCATGATTTTCCTTAACTTTCTTGATGACAGAGGGTAGTACAGGTATATACAAAAGGAGGCACTGTTCCCGAGCGAATCAAGTCAAGGAGTGACCCAGATTCACGTAAGAAAAAAGAAAGGGTAGAGGCAATTTAGGTCAGGGATAAAGTGTTCTGGGTTGCGGGGGAGACACAATATTGTCTCTTGTTGCCCTCACACACCCGAAGGATGTCATGCTTCATCATCGGGCTATGCTCCTCGTCGGGCCGGCGGTGCAATGCCCTACGGGTCCCCCGAAGGGTCTCTTTGGCGGAGATCTTTAAGAGAGCAGCCGATGGGTGCATGCGGGTGTGTGGAAGTCCCAGAGTGGTCGGTGCTAGGTAATGTGAGTGAAGTGTGTTAAAATATACCTAAGGAGTACCGGACATGTGATGATTTAATAAAAAGGTACTCTTGGTATGGTTAAAAAAGCCCGTAGGCAGGTCGTTATCAATAGAGTCGTAATGTGTCTAGATAACTTTTAAAAAAGAGGTCGACATGTTTCACGCCTTGGGTGGTCGTAATGATCCTTGGCGTTTCTTCAGGACCAGGGGTGAAGGTGAAGTGAGAGTGGTGCACAGACAGAAATATAGCGGAGGGTAAAAATTATCCCATTCGCTATTAGAAGGGGCGAGAAATTTTGTATCTATCTCCTTTATAAGTAGTGAGTGAGTGAAGGAGTAAGTTAAGCCCCCTTTGTAGCTGACCTAAAATGGAGAGAAGCACAGTGAGGAAAAAACAGAAGTTAAAACAAAGCCATCTCTTTCGGTTACGACAGCGGAGCGGAATTATCTCCGTATCAAGCAACAGTTGGCCAAAAGAGCAGGCAGTTCACACATTTATTTATGTGGCGTATGTCGTTCACACTCCGGTATCAACATGCTGGCGGTCAGGATGTGTGCCAGTAGAAGGTAAGAGCTCCTAGACCCAAGCTGGGGTGGCTATGCAGCAAAGCCCAACCAACCCCTCTCCAGGTTCCAACATCGCAGTTGCAGTGGTGTCTGCTCTAGTGATTGTGACCGCGGAGCATAATAGTCTCCATTGCTAGCACCAATTATCGAAATAGCCAGCGATTCACAGATTCTAGGGGCGTCTAGAGTTTGCATTCATACCCCAATACGGCGGCTGTTAGAGGGTATGCCCGGGTGAGGCGGGGGCTTTGAGACCCAAGCCAGGATGGCTTTGTACCAGAGATCGCTCATACACACCACAGTCATACACCCAGTCACTCCAACACTGGCTTGAGAGGACACTCGTCAGTGCGCGGGTCTGCAAGCATCAGAAGGAACCGTTCAAGCAAACAATGGAGCCTATCGGACAAGTTATAAGTGCGTGCTTACCTAGCAATGGAGTCTGTATTACTCCATGCGGCTAATGGCGTTGGATGCCCACACCTTCTAGGGCTAGAGGTGGACAAGTAAAGGGTCCCAGAGCAGCGGAGCCCACGTGATGGAGGAAGCAGATTAAAAATATAGCATTAGTCAATGTTCCAACATGCCAGCACTCGTAGTCTCGCAACTTACTTTCGATGACGGTTGCGGGTGGTGAACCTGAAGAATACTCACGGGTTGCTCAGGTGACGGCACTGGAAACCTGCCCGGTCCAGACGCCTGCTCGTAGGTGGATTGAAGCATCCACACTCATTGTATATAAGGGGGCAGGGCCTGAAGGAGGGGAGGTGCCTGCTTCCGGTGGAGGCGCGGGGTGCAGCGTCACAGATGAGCGATTAGCCCATGCGTTGTGAGTGGGCCAAGCCCCTCTTGGGCCCGCGCATGCGTGAGAGTAAGTGGACTGGATCTGCGCATGCGTGGAGAGCCGAAGTTGGGTGTTAGTAGTTTGGACACAGAGCGGTGTCACCACTCCTACGTGAAAAAATACAGACTATCGAGGTACATGCACTGCAGTGCGAATGTGCAGGGAAAAATGGGGATACAGTGTCTGTCGAGTGCGGTATAACTAACGAAGTTAGTAGTTGGTGACAGATTGTTCTATAGCCCAAAACGGTTGTAGAGTGAGGCTCGTAGTAGTGGAGGTGTAGGGAGGTGGGATCGCATAGTTAATTCCCCCCGAAGCAACAATAGGGTCTCGATTGGTATGTAGGTGTTCCATACAAATGGTTTGTTAGGAGAGATGCGGGTAGCCACTTGAACAGACAGCGGCAAGAGCAAATGGGACTGGTCCTACATAGGCTGCAAGTCCCCTGGACCACCCCTATAGTTCTATCCAAGGAATGTCATCGTTGAGGCCAAGTGTGTTGGTATGTAGGCGATGGACCCAGCGTTGTTCTCGTCTGAAGAGGGAGTCGTTACTCCAGTGGGGGTTAGCTTCCAGGATGGTCCATTGAATTGTTTGACATGTATGGCCTTTTTCCAAAAAGTGATTGGTCAACTTTGTGGCTGAACGTGCTCGTCTGATCGTACTTTTATGCTCACTAATCCTTACCTTGACTGCTCTGGTCGTCATCCCTACATAGTAGAGGGTACATGGGCATGAGATCAAATATACACAGTTCGAGGTGTTACAATTGGTGTGCTTGCGTTGTTCCCATCTAATATCGCCCAGTTGTAACGCTTTGGTGTGTTGGGTGGAGGCGCATGCGCTACATGAACCACAAGGATAGTGGACTCTAACAGCTGGAAGATTCCAGAGGGTGTTTTCCCTGGTCATCTTTGTGGGTCGGGGTCTTGTGTTGACAAGTTGGTCCCTCAAGTTCTCCGTCCTTTTGAAGGCAAAACGAGGTGCTGGGATATTCAAGGTATCAGTGTTCAAAATCCGCCAGTTGCGATTGATGATTTTCTTCAGTTGGTTCGAGAGCGGAGTGAAGGTGGTTACACATGTGATTAGATCGTTGGTTTTAGGCTCCCTTGTTTCCAGAAGACCGTCGCGGGTATTATTTCTGGCCCGTTTCTTGGCCTGCTTGATCACGTGTTGAGGGTAGTGCCTCTCTTTCAGATTTTCCGCCAAGGAGTTGGCTTGCAGTTCAAAGTCTTGTGTCTTGCTGCAGTTACGCCTAATCCTTAAAAACTGTCCATAGGGTAGATTTTCCCTAAGGGCTTTGGGGTGATGGCTTTTGAAGCTCAGGAGGCTATTGCAATCCGTCTCCTTTTTGTAGGTGTTGGTGTGTAATACTCCATCCTCAAGGTTAATGGATAAATCCAAGAAGGCGATCCTTTCCTGGCTGGTTGTCATGGTGAAGCGGAGGTGAGGATCTTGGTTGTTAATCCATTCGTGAAAGTCCTTTGTCAACATTACGGGACCCCTCCATAAGACTAGAATGTCATCAATGTACCTTTTCCAGGTCACCAGGTGTTGGTGGAAGGGGTTAGTATCCGTGAAGATGTGAGTTGCTTCAAAATGGGACATGTAAAGTCCCGCCAGGCTCGGCGCGAAGGTGCTGCCCATGCTGGTACCTTGTACCTGATGGTAAATGGTCGTCTTATACATAAAGAAGTTATTGGTAAGTGCTAGTGCAATCAGGCCTGAAATGAAGGCCGCCGGGGTGTTGGTGGGTAAGTCAGATTCTTGTAGGAGATTGCTAATCACCTCGATGGTTGCATCCTGTGGTATATTAGTATACAGTGCTTCGACATCGAGTGTGAGCAGTAGGTCTATGTTCTCGGTATTCTCCTCATTGATGGCCTGAACCAGGTTTAGAACATCCCGGGTGTCCTTCAGGTACGCGGGTGTTGCTTGAACCAGAGGGCGGAGAAAGAAATCGCAAAATTGGCTGAGGGGCTCCAGCAGTGACCCGATCCCCGAAACGATGGGGCGACCTGGACAGAGGGAGACCCCTTTGTGGATCTTAGGTAGGATGTAAAAGTAGGGCATCCTGGGTGTCAGATTCACCAGGAAAGCCGCTTCTTTTGGTGTAATCCATCCTTCTGCGAAGGCCTCATTGACCATCACACGGATCTGTCCCAGTAACGCCGCCGTGGGGTCGGTTTCTAGGGTTTCGTAATACTCCGTGTTGCTCAGTTGGCGACAGCATTCATGGTCGTAGTCCTGTGCATTGAGGATGACCGTTGCACCCCCCTTGTCTGCTGGTTTAATCACAATGGTGTCGTCGTTCTTAAGGGATCTCACCGCGTCTCGTAGTTTGTTAGAGAGGTTATTGAAAGGGGTGGGCGATTCCAGAAGATTAATTTCCTTCAGGACTGCCTTTTCAAAGGTAAGGACCTCGGATGGAACCATCCCGATGGTAGGAGTGAACCTCGAGGGGGGTCTCAGCCCTGTGTCATCCTGTACTGGTGTTTCGGTGTCCTTAAAGAATGCCCTCAGTCTCACTTTGCGAAAGAGTTGGTGGATCTCTTCATTGAGTCTGAAGTTGTCCTCTTTTGGGGTTGGGACAAAACCTAGTCCAAGTTTCAAGGCCGCAGTCTCATCCGGATTGAGTGTTCTGGATGATAAGTTGACAATCAGTTTTTTTGCTGTGCCATGCTCCTGGTTGTCCTCTGTTGGTTTTCCGGGTCTCGCCATTGCACTTGCTTGTTGCCTCTTCTTCTTCCTCTGCCTCTGCCCCTGCCTCTGTTCTGAAAAGGAGGTGGAGGGGTATGGAAGAAGGGTTGTTGGAATCCCGGTTGGGGTAGGCCGTAGGGGGGATACCACATTGGTTCTGGTTGTGGAAAAGGCTGGGCTTGGAACCCATAGAATGGTGGCATCCCTGGTGGAGGTAATAGACCTTGTTGGTTAGAGCGTCGGCCCCAGCTCTGGTTGCTCGAATTGCTACCCGAGGACCGGCCCGATTGGTTAGATGTAGATGAACCATCGTCAGAGATTGTGTCACTTTCTGTAGGTACATAGTCCTCTTTAGTGTATGGGTAGATCTTTTCCCTGTCAAATCTTTTGAGATCCTTTTGTAGTTTAGTTATCTTCTGGTTGAGAAGATAGTCACGATGGTCCGAAATTTCAGAGTTAATTTCTGCCAGGCGGGTCTTGTATGCCGAGAGACTAATACCAGTTTTTAGGCCATTCTCTGCAATGTTAATCTTAATCACCAGAGCCTCGGAGAGGCGTTTAGCGGTACTGATGATCAGGACGATCCAATCGCGGGTGCACTTCCACGCTATTTGGCTCCATTCCCGTCTGAAGACAAGGTCTTCCAAGAAAATTCTTGGTGCCGTCCGTACCAGTAGTCCGTTAGGCGCTGCATTGGCCCTCAGATATTCGGTCATGACCGATCCATGGAGGGCGATTTTGACCTGTAGTTTTTTAAGGGATGCTAGTGAGTTCCAATCTCCCTGTGCGCTCGTGCTGGCCGTGTTGCCGTCACCATCTAAAAGTGACGGAGTTCTGAGGATCTCTGCCACTAGATCCTCACCAAAACTCAGGCCTAGGTTGTCCCCCATCGTGGATAGTGACATGTTGGGGGAAAGGAGGGGTAGGAGTCACGAAAGAAAGAGAGAAGAAAGAAGAGAAGGGAAAAATAGGAGACAGAGGGTCCCTCATCCCGCAACCGTCATCGAAAGTAAGTTGCGAGACTACGAGTGCTGGCATGTTGGAACATTGACTAATGCTATATTTTTAATCTGCTTCCTCCATCACGTGGGCTCCGCTGCTCTGGGACCCTTTACTTGTCCACCTCTAGCCCTAGAAGGTGTGGGCATCCAACGCCATTAGCCGCATGGAGTAATACAGACTCCATTGCTAGGTAAGCACGCACTTATAACTTGTCCGATAGGCTCTATTGTTTGCTTGAACGGTTCCTTCTGATGCTTGCAGACCCGCGCACTGACGAGTGTCCTCTCAAGCCAGTGTTGGAGTGACTGTGTGTATGACTGTGGTGTGTATGAGCGATCTCTGGTACAAAGCCATCCTGGCTTGGGTCTCAAAGCCCCCGCCTCACCCGGGCATACCCTCTAACAGCTGCCGTATTGGGGTATGAATGCAAACTCTAGACGCCCCTAGAATCTGTGAATCGCTGGCTATTTCGATAATTGGTGCTAGCAATGGAGACTATTATGCTCCGCGGTCACAATCACTAGAGCAGACACCGCTGCAACTGCGATGTTGGAACCTGGAGAGGGGTTGGTTGGACTTTGCTGCATAGCCACCCCAGCTTGGGTCTAGGAGCTCTTACCTTCTACTGGCACACATCCTGACCGCCAGCATGTTGATACCGGAGTGTGAACGACATACGCCACATAAATAAATGTGTGAACTGCCTGCTCTTTTGGCCAACTGTTGCTTGATACGGAGATAATTCCGCTCCGCTGTCGCAACCGAAAGAGATGGCTTTGTTTTAACTTCTGTTTTTTCCTCACTGTGCTTCTCTCCATTTTAGGTCAGCTACAAAGGGGGCTTAACTTACTCCTTCACTCACTCACTACTTATAAAGGAGATAGATACAAAATTTCTCGCCCCTTCTAATAGCGAATGGGATAATTTTTACCCTCCGCTATATTTCTGTCTGTGCACCACTTTCACTTCACCTTCACCCCTGGTCCTGAAGAAACGCCAAGGATCATTACGACCACCCAAGGCGTGAAACATGTCGACCTCTTTTTTAAAAGTTATCTAGACACATTACGACTCTATTGATAACGACCTGCCTACGGGCTTTTTTAACCATACCAAGAGTACCTTTTTATTAAATCATCACATGTCCGGTACTCCTTAGGTATATTTTAACACACTTCACTCACATTACCTAGCACCGACCACTATGGGACTTCCACACACCCGCATGCACCCATCGGCTGCTCTCTTAAAGATCTCCGCCAAAGAGACCCTTCGGGGGACCCGTAGGGCATTGCACCGCCGGCCCGACGAGGAGCATAGCCCGATGATGAAGCATGACATCCTTCGGGGTGTGTGAGGGCAACAAGAGACAATATTGTGTCTCCCCCGCAACCCAGAACACTTTATCCCTGACCTAAATTGCCTCTACCCTTTCTTTTTTCTTACGTGAATCTGGGTCACTCCTTGACTTGATACGCTCAGGAACAGTGCCTCCTTTTGTATATACCTGATCGATTCTTTTGGAGCATAGGCACTGGACCCGTATCAAGCTCCTGGTCCCCCCCTCTTTTTTTTTTATATAGAGGGTAGTACAGACATAGACGGAGTGCCATAGCACTTCGAATAAGTCGCAGCAAAGACTGTGTCCCAATTGTTACAGTCGACAATATCAGGTACCAGATCTTTCGGTAAAGTAATGGTGAGTATCCTGTGTTTATCCACAGGAGAAGTGTTTGGAAACACGGCTTCCAGTTGATCAAACTTTTCAGCAAGCCAGTAAGGAAATTCATCCTTACTTTGGGGGCGCTTGCCTACAACCGCATTAACCATCACGGGACTAATGACCACAGCTCAGTGGTCAGTCGTGTGACCCGCAACAGCAGGTGCCCCCACCTGTACATTGCGCGACACGTACTGCACTAAAGCCCTATGGACCGTAATCAGGGCAGTGTGCAGTACTCGTAAGTCTGCCACCCCAACCGTCATGTAATTTGGATGGGGTGTAAAACCGGCCAGCACCGGCCAATCAGCCCCCGCAATTGACAAAGGGCCAAGTCTTGGCGGTGCAACCGTATGGGGAAGGGCGCCATTAAACCAAATAGTATGCTGCCAGGCAGAAATAGGAATTTCTAGTGTCCTATACGGAGCATAAGCTGCAGGTACTTGTGTGGCAGTATACTCGTGGAACGTATCATCTTCATCCACTTCTGGAAAAGTCACCCAAGAGTAAAACAACTCATAAGGGTGCGCTGCGTCAGCAGCTACCACAAAGACCACAGCTAGCCCGTCATCAGGCACCCCATACGTCCGCAAGAACCCTACTATGTGCGGCTATATTGACCGACATTAGGACACACTAAAGAATAACGACAGGTTCTACAGTAGCACTTGGGTTCAGTAAAAACGAATCTTTTTAATTATCAAGCTTGAACGAACCTTTAGTCGAAACCTAGGTAGATTAAGCCGTCACTCCCGTTATCCGGAAACCAGAGTGAGGGCGTTGTGGACTAATAAAAGTACTACTAAGGCGTCTCAGATCATAACACGTTGGGCGCCATGTTGCAGGGATTCTGCTTATGCACAGAACTATGCGCAGGAAACCAGGACCTCAGAGAATTGTGGTGTACCAGAAACTCCCCTCAGAACCAAGAACCCCATATCCGACTAGCTTAGTGTCCCGTTCGTTAGCCTAGATCTAGCTAGGCGGTCCCAATGTATAGACAAACCAGAACATGCGACTTAGATATTTCTCAGGAGTGGTGGGAATCCGAAATACCTGTTTGTCCTTATTTACCAGTCCACAACAGAATAATACAGACACGGTAAAGTTTAAAGAGTTTATTTTATAAACCTCGTGTCCTAAGATGCAGTACTTTGGCTAACACTAGCAGACAAATGGTTAAGATCAGAATCATCAGCATTGTTACAATACCATACACAATGAAAGGAGCAATCATAATAATAATGACAGTGGTAAACAGCCACGCTCCTTTCTCTAGTAACTAATAGGTTTATTATACTAATAGAAGGTCTCTTAGGCTAACAGGGGGAACCCCATACCGTCTAGATTAGCTTAGTAGGATGACATCACAAGATCAGCTGGGCTCTCTCGTGCATCTGCTCTTCTGTTCGAATGAATTCTAAAACATTCTGTACGGTAATATGAAAGGCACTTGTCCTTCAGTTATTGGCAGCTGCATGTATGATATGTCTAAAAAGTGGTACGATCAATCTGAACACAACACTCTGCACCGTCTAGTGTCCTAACCTTGTTCTTTACATGATGTAGAGACGAAAGTCGCAGCACACTGTTAAGAATGTTAAACAATAAACTGTTATCCTGTAAGGCAAAGTCGAGTAAGCATTTCTAAAATGAATAACATATAACAATAGTGTCACGTGCAAAGCAGCAGAAACGGCAAGCTGGCTTTCTAATAGTTGGCTCGGTTATGCTAACTTAGTGCTGTAAATAGGGAGTGGCTAACCCACACTACAAAACATGTTCTTTAGTAGACGACTTTGTAAAGCTTGTTTACCATGTTTGCTTTGAACACCAATTCTTACATCTTTCAGAATATTTCCATAATCTTCATCACCTGCTTGTCGCATAGTCTGAGTCAGTTCTTTATATTTATATGGTCTGGTACGGCCTACCGCCCCCTCCTCCCCTGACTGTGACAAAACCAAGATAGCGTTCTTGTTTTTGGAATAGGGGGTCGTTGACCCCCGATCGTATTTATTAACATACAAAACAAGTTATATTCATAAATACCATAACGCAGAAATGACATGACAGGATTCGGTACATTTACTTCAATCCTAGCTTTAACAAAAACTCTAATACATAAATGTTCCTATCCTAGTCTAACACATTGCTGATCACATTTCTGCGTACTCCTCTGGGCCTACGGCAAGGTCACAACACTGGCCCCTCCCCCTTACACCGAAAATGTCCCACGCACCCCAACCGGGATGCGCATGCGCCGGAGGCCCAGCTGACCCAGAAGTACTTACCCCCAGGCAACCCCCAAACGTTCAGGACTTACTCCATAAAGGGGCCATGCAGACAGCGCAGCTTACTTACGCCCGCGTGCGGGGTGGCCAACCAGCCAATGGAAAGCGTAACCCCCCTTTGTCCCCGCACCGTTCCAACCAACCGGTTGTAACTGCCCCTGGAGTCTGGTGAGAGCCAAATGTCCCTCCCCTCTGGGCGGCCCACGTAATGAGACGCCCCAAAAGATGAGTCAATTTAGTCTGTCCAACCTATGACCTTACCGCTCGCCTATGGAATATCGCCTAAAAACACGACAAAAAAGGCATAAACAACATATCTACAAATTTGCATCCTGTGGGAAAAAATTACAGAAAAAATACATTCTTCAACAAACTCTTATTTCAGGGATGATGAGTGGGGAAAAAACTTTAAAGATCCTCCCGAGGGAGGGGTGGCACATGCAACGGATGTGCTTGCCGGGGGAAGAAAGAGATCGTCTCTTGGGCTCCCCCCGGCTTTAAAGGACCCGAGGGTCGCCCACGCCCCCGGAAGTGATCAGATCACTTCCGGGGCGCGGGGGAGCCTCACATGACCCGGAAGTGATTCAATCACTTCCGGGGCATGTCCACCAGCGCCGGCGAGAGACCAGGATTGGGGGCACGGTTCCGGGGGGCACGGCCGACCACCATAATGGCGGCGGGGCCTATGCTGGCCCCGCCTTCCTCTATGGTCTGGTACGGCCTACCGCCCCCTCCTCCCCTGACTGTGACAAAAACCAAGATAGCGTTCTTGTTTTTGGAATAGGGGGTCATTGACCCCCGATCGTATTTATTAACATAAAAAACAAGTTATATTCATAAATACCATAACGCAGAAATGACATGACAGGACTCGGTACGTTTGCTTCAATCCTAGCTTTAACAAAAACTCTAATACATAAATGTTCCTATCCTAGTCTAACACATTGCTGATCACATTTCTGCGTACTCCTCTGGGCCTACGGCAAGGTCACAACGCTGGCCCCTCCCCCTTACACCGAAAATGTCCCGCGCACCCCAACCGGGATGCGCATGCGCCGGAGGCCCAGCTGACCCGGAAGTACTTCCCCCAGGCAACCCCCAAACGTTCAGGACTTACTCCATAAAGGGGCCATGCAGACAGCGCAGCTTACTTACACCCGCGTGCGGGGTGGCCAACCAGCCAATGGAAAGCGTAACCCCCCCCTTTGTCCCCGCACCGTTCCAACCAACCGGTTGTAACTGCCCCTGGAGTCTGGTGAGAGCCAAATGTCCCTCCCCTCTGGGCGGCCCACATAATGAGATGCCCCAAAAGATGAGTCAATTTAGTCTGTCCAACCTATGACCTTACCGCACAGGCCTGCATAGTAGACCGACTATCAGGCCCCCCCAAACCCAAGGTCATACTTACCAATGAAACCCCTCCAGCCAAGCTAAAATGTTGCCCAGGAAAAACTTGTTACCCAAGCGTGACAGGTGCACTCCGTCTTGCACATAGCACATGTCCCCCCTAATGCATCCATGAGCAATTACCTGTAATCTAGTGGTCCTAAACAGCCTGTCTATTTTGCTATTGATCCTCTGGACAGAGTGGTTGAGCGCCTTCACTGATACCCCCCCACGCCATTCGAGTCTTGGTATCATGTGTGACCACATGATAACCGTCTCAGGGCACTGCTTCGCCAGCCATGCCGACTCCGACAGCACCGTTTCTATCAGGACCCCCCTATTGAGTTGTACCAAGTCGTTGCCCCCCAGATGCAAAATTATAGCGTCGGGAGGGGTATCCAAAGAGGTGAGCATGTGACCTACCCGTTCCCTGAACCTATCAAAACGTAAGCCCCCATGTCCGAAAAAGGAAACCCTGAAGCCTAAGCGCTTTGCCCGAGCTGCCCCATCGCCTGCCCTGAAAAAACTGCCCAACCGGGACACATATGAATGGCCAAAAACACATGCATGACGTTCCCGCTGTGCCTTCGGGGAAATCCTCGTCGACCTGACTGCGCCGCAGTCTTGGTGGGACGTCGCCTTCACTCTTCCTGCGTGGCAGGCCGAGGGAACTGGTAGTAGAACAAGAAAAGAGTGCCATCAGTACCGTTAACATAATGAGTCACAACATATCCACGCGCACATAACGCCTGAAGCAATTGGAAGCCCACCGCCCAATCCTGCGCACAGCCTCTTCTCCAAGCCCCTGCGCAACCGCCTCGGTGGCGGCACCAATCCTGAAGGAATGTGTCCCGAAACTACCGGGGTCCAGACCCGCCCTGCCTATTGCTTTGTCTAAAACCCGTCTAAATTGGAACTTTGTCAGTGGATCCCCCCCATGTGTATTAGCAATGCCCCCCCCCTACCACTCGGTCTGTATGGCAGGAAAGCCTCCACATGATAAACCGGGCAGCAGGGATTGCCCGGTGCCCGTCTGAGAAACACTACCTGACCTCTTCCCTGCTGATCGGTCTTTGAACGCCGTATTGTAACCTGCAATGCCCCGTTATGGAAATGAATGTCACCCAGCTGTAAACCACCCTCCAGGTCCCTTTTGTTGTTAGCCACTAATTCCCCTACTCTAAAGGCCCCATAGAAAGCCAAAGTAAAGGCGGTCCTGAATAATAAGCATTCAAAAGCGTCATCGCAGATCTGCTCTAACGCTGCCAGGACTGCAGTCAGGGTATTCAAACCTATAGGGTGTCTAGTATCTGGCGCAGACCCCTGCAACCGCTGCCAACCCTTCAATGCCTTGTGCACTATGAATGACTGCGTAGGGTCCCGCCCGCCGCCCATCTGTGCAAAGAATGAAATTGCTGCTATGTGTCTCCTAGCCACCCCAACCGACTTGCCGTCGTCCCGCAGGGCTTGCAAGAAGCAGCAAACCCCGGCAGAATCAGCCCAATGCGTCCCACCCTGATCTTTTAGGAAATTACAATATGCACCAAACGCCCCTTCGTATGCCTTTCTTGTTCCTGGTGCTAGGCTCGCTGCCACCAAGTCTGGTAAGTGTGGGCACCAATCTGCCAGAGCTGTTCGGGAAAAGGCGTTGAGCATGGTGCTGATCCCGGGAGATGGGCTCTGAAAACCTGCATCTTGAAACGAGACAGAGCGTCAGCAGCATGATTCAACACCCCCGGGACATGTTTCACCCTAAAATGCAGATTCAACTGGAGGCATCTCAATACTATTTTCTTAATCAAACGCAAGATCATTTTACATTTTGCTGCCTGGTTGTTTATACACTCCACCACTGTCATGTTATCAGACCAGAACACCACTGCTTTGTTGCGTAGCTGCTCCGGCCAGACCCACAACGCCACCCAAATGGGGAATAGTTCCAGGAAACCAATGTTAGCCGTGAGTCCATTGTCCACCCACCATGTTGGCCAACGCTGCGCCACCCACTGAATGCCCAGAATGGCGCCAAACCCCTCACTGCCCGCGGAGTCTGTCATTAAACCCAACTCCGCGCAAGAAGTGACAGGGCTGGGCCACAGGACAGAGCCATTGAAGTCCCGCAGGAATGCTAGCCAAATCCGCATATCCTGCTTGACCTCGCTGCTCAATCTGGTGTGGTGGTGTTTCTGTTTAAGGCCTGACATCGCCTTTGCAATGGACCTTGAAAAGGGGCGTGCCATAGGTATAATGCGTAGTGCAAAGTTTAACTGCCCTACCATCTGTTGTAGCTGGTGCAACGTTACCCTTTTAGCTTCCAGACATTGCCTCAGTGTCTCCCCAAACCTAGCCACTTTGTCAGGGGGAAGCCGTGAGCACCCCGCGACTGAGTCCAGTTCAATCCCTAAGAACTCTATTACCGGGGAGGGGCCCACGGTTTTTCCTTGCGCTAGGGGTACCCCAAAGCTCCTCATTAATGCGCAGAACTGCTCCAGCGCCTGCCCACACCCTGCGCCCCCTGGTGGCTCCAGGAAGAAAAAATCATCAAGGTAATGCAGCACATTCCCATGGCCTGTCACCTGTCTGAAAGCCCACTCTAAGAACGTACTAAACATTTCAAAGTAGGCACATGACACCGAACACCCCATTGGCATGCACATGTCCATGAAAAACTTGCCCCCAAACTGGAAGCCCAGGAAGTGAAAATCGCTCGGGTGTATGGGCAGGAGCCTGAAGGCAGACTCTATGTCTGATTTCGCCATCAGTGCACCCGGCCCCAGACCCCTCAGCATTTCAATAGCCTGATCAATAGATGCATAACGCACAGAGCAGCAATCATCATCAATGGAGTCATGCACAGACTGCCCCCGTGGCGCCGATAAATTATGAATCAGCCTAAACTCTCCAGGTTTCTTCTTTGGGACTACCCCCAGGGGGGAACAAACGAAGTTATGCACAGGTATTCTGTCAAAGGGCCCTGCCACTCTACCCAATCTACATTCCTTTCCAATCTTGGCCGCTGCAACCCCAGCATTCTGGGTGACCGATACTTGATTCCTGCAGAACGAGGGACCCACAAAATTCTCCACGGGAATTCTAAAACCGTCTCTGAAACCCCCAATTAAGGTTTTTGCTCTGGTCGCGCACTTATATCTATTTAACCAGGGCATCATGGCGTGGAGGAGGATGGGTGTCCTAGCTCTGGTGGAAACCCCTACCGTCTGGTTTCTTCCCCCCCCTATTTTTCTGCTTCTTAAGGCACTTTGCCTCGCCATGCCCTGAGTTGCCACAGAAACTGCATGCGTGTCTAAATCTGCATGTCCCTGGTGCCCTAACGCAGATGCGTCTGTTGTAATCCCAGCAACATCCCTTCTTTCCGCCCCCCCCCCGCCCTGCGCAGCTGGGGGGAACGCCCGAAAGGGCTGAGGTTTCGGCGGGTCACTGGCAGCCTCAGTTGAAAGGCCGCCCACATGATCCAACCATGAGATTCCCTCCACCTGTTCCACTTTAACGTAGGATCAGAAGCCCTGATGCGCCTAAACTTCTTGTCATACTCCAACCACCCCGAGCCCCCTTTTGTCGCCTGCGCCGTGCTAATCCTAGACATATAGCAAGCCATCGCAGGTGCCTCCTCAGGGAAACGCTCTGTCACCACTGCCATGTAAATGTTGTATACCAGCATCCAATGCCTAATGTTCTCCTCAACCCTGTATTTCAACATTTCATTAGCCCACTCACGCGCAGGCATATAATCCTTTTTCCTCTTCATTTCCTCCCTCTCCACCTCATCTATCAGGAGTGAAAAAATATCGATATATGTCCCTTTCCAAATTCTCTCCTTCACCTCCTGCGACAGGTGGCGCGAGAGAGATTCGTAAGACGTGCGTGCCTCACCCATGCCCAACATTGGCAACGTCTGTGGCTTACCCTGCGAAGATCCCGGGGTTTCCTTGGGGGCCCCAACCGCCGGCACGTCTTTAGGCTTCGCTAGATCGATAAGCTGCTTCGCCCTTTCCAACGCGTCCGCCCCGACAACACCCGCCGCACTCACGTTCAAACCCATGCCCCCCAGCCAGGGAAGCACAGCTGCTAAACTGGAAACAAAATCGGGAGGCAGTGTTGGCACCCCCCCAGGTGCGGGGGGAAGAGGTACCGAAAGTGCAGGCACCACCGGGACTGGCAGTGTTGGCGCCGGGATAGGATTTGCAGCTGCAGGGGGAACAGGTAAAGAAAGATCAGGCACCGCTGGCACCGGAACTGCTGGTACTGGCACTGCTGGTGTGGGAGTGGGGATAGGGGGCGCAGGTGCTGGTAACGGGATAACAGGCGTCGCGGGGAGCAAAGGAACAGCCCCCCCCACTGGGTCGACAGGAAGAGGCTCGCCTGCCGGTGCACTAGGGAATGCGGGAATTACAGGCAAAACTGGGGCCCCACCGTTACCAGGGACAACCCGCGGACCTTTCTTAGCCCTACTCTTCCTTGGCAAGGGAGGAAAAGCTTCCCTTGGAGGTAAAGCGTCCCTGCGCGACCTGCGACCTCCCAGATGGCCCTTCCTGTGCATATAGCCTCTCTGCCAGCTGTGTCATGGTACTATCCATCTGCCCAATCTTCCTCATGAGCGCGTCTAAAACAGTCGCTATACCCGGGCGCCGCTCGCCACGTTTAGCCTTCGGGGGCATGACTACACTACTACCTGTACCAACTTTTACCAATGTTTTGATGGAGGAAACACGCGGGCCACTTCACCCTTGCTACCGGAGCCTCACTACTGGCTAGCCCAGCAGGGCAGGTGGGCACAGGCTCCAACCCGCTTGGCTCCCCGCAGCGCCGGGATGCAGTCCTCTGACCGTGTCCTCAGGCACCCTCTGATGGTTACTGCCGCGTCACACCGATGAGAAGGCACCTGTCAGCACCTGGAGCTGCTTTCACACGATCCGCGTAGTGCCTTTAAAACCACAGTGATACACACCGCGCCTTCCTGTTATGCAGTAAAAGAACAAAGCGATTAATAAATGTTTGCTGCTGTGTAATAATAGTAGGCGCCTGATGTCATACAAAACAAGGTGAGTATTAAAAGTTTCTGCTGTGCCAAATATTAGGAGCCTGATGACACACTTCGTGCCCTATCAGCTGTGAGAACACGATGCAAATCAACCCGATGGACAGGCAACAATGCTGGAAAGTTATTATGTCCCCACACGAGGCACCACGTTATTTCCCTGCAGCCTCAAAACAAACAAACTCCCCGTTGGAAGCGATCTCCCTGTTGTAAAACACCAAGGCTTCCTAAATCCCGTAACGCGCTGTGCATTTATGTCCTGCGTACGAAGAACACCCCAGCGTTAACAATGCCCTGGCCACAGGCTGTACAAACGCACCAATTGCAAATCCCCTACGCAAGCTTTACCACTGCGCAACCCTTGGCAACCCCGCGGTGTTCTCACCCTGTGCCGGGAAGCTGCGATCGGCTCGGGGCAGCCTCCGGGGGCCGACAACGCTACTTGCCCGGAAACCAGCAAACGGCCACACACCGTGACCCCTGAAGGCCACACGAACCGCCGCCCACGCTCACAACACCTTACCTCCGTCAAACGGAGCCCGCGTGCCCCACCACGAGTCAGCTCAGTACTGGAAATTGACCGAGTCCGCCGCACGCCTAGGAAGCTGCAGCCGATCCTGGCTCGATTCCAATGTCTCCTCCGCTTGTCCTCCGATCGCGCCGAACCACGGGAAAAAACCTCCTCGATGGAGCGACTGCCACCTCGTCCGCCAATTGATCCGCAGTAGCGCCGAGCTGAATGACCTGCAGAACAACAAAGAAAAAACGTTAAAGATTCTCCCGAGGGAGGGGTGGCACATGCAACGGATGTGCTTGCCGGGGGGAGAAAGAGATCGTCTCTTGGGCTCCACCCGGCTTTAAAGGACCCGAGGGTCGCCCACGCCCCCGGAAGTGATCAGATCACTTCTGGGGCGCGGGGGAGCCTCACATGACCCGGAAGTGATTCAATCACTTCCGGGGCATGTCCACCAGCGCCGGCGAGAGACCAGGATTGGGGGCACGGTTCCGGGGGGCACGGCCGACCACCATAATGGCGGCGGGGCCTATGCTGGCCCCGCCTTCCTCTATGGTCTGGTACGGCCTACCGCCCCCTCCTCCCCTGACTGTGACAAAAACCAAGATAGCGTTCTTGTTTTTGGAATAGGGGGTCATTGACCCCCGATCGTATTTATTAACATAAAAAACAAGTTATATTCATAAATACCATAACGCAGAAATGACATGACAGGACTCGGTACGTTTGCTTCAATCCTAGCTTTAACAAAAACTCTAATACATAAATGTTCCTATCCTAGTCTAACACATTGCTGATCACATTTCTGCGTACTCCTCTGGGCCTACGGCAAGGTCACAACGCTGGCCCCTCCCCCTTACACCGAAAATGTCCCGCGCACCCCAACCGGGATGCGCATGCGCCGGAGGCCCAGCTGACCCGGAAGTACTTCCCCCAGGCAACCCCCAAACGTTCAGGACTTACTCCATAAAGGGGCCATGCAGACAGCGCAGCTTACTTACACCCGCGTGCGGGGTGGCCAACCAGCCAATGGAAAGCGTAACCCCCCCCTTTGTCCCCGCACCGTTCCAACCAACCGGTTGTAACTGCCCCTGGAGTCTGGTGAGAGCCAAATGTCCCTCCCCTCTGGGCGGCCCACATAATGAGATGCCCCAAAAGATGAGTCAATTTAGTCTGTCCAACCTATGACCTTACCGCACAGGCCTGCATAGTAGACCGACTATCAGGCCCCCCCAAACCCAAGGTCATACTTACCAATGAAACCCCTCCAGCCAAGCTAAAATGTTGCCCAGGAAAAACTTGTTACCCAAGCGTGACAGGTGCACTCCGTCTTGCACATAGCACATGTCCCCCCTAATGCATCCATGAGCAATTACCTGTAATCTAGGGGTCCTAAACAGCCTGTCTATTTTGCTATTGATCCTCTGGACAGAGTGGTTGAGCGCCTTCACTGATACCCCCCCACGCCATTCGAGTCTTGGTATCATGTGTGACCACATGATAACCGTCTCAGGGCACTGCTTCGCCAGCCATGCCGACTCCGACAGCACCGTTTCTATCAGGACCCCCCTATTGAGTTGTACCAAGTCGTTGCCCCCCAGATGCAAAATTATAGCGTCGGGAGGGGTATCCAAAGAGGTGAGCATGTGACCTACCCGTTCCCTGAACCTATCAAAACGTAAGCCCCCATGTCCGAAAAAGGAAACCCTGAAGCCTAAGCGCTTTGCCCGAGCTGCCCCATCGCCTGCCCTGAAAAAACTGCCCAACCGGGACACATATGAATGGCCAAAAACACATGCATGACGTTCCCGCTGTGCCTTCGGGGAAATCCTCGTCGACCTGACTGCGCCGCAGTCTTGGTGGGACGTCGCCTTCACTCTTCCTGCGTGGCAGGCCGAGGGAACTGGTAGTAGAACAAGAAAAGAGTGCCATCAGTACCGTTAACATAATGAGTCACAACATATCCACGCGCACATAACGCCTGAAGCAATTGGAAGCCCACCGCCCAATCCTGCGCACAGCCTCTTCTCCAAGCTCCTGCGCAACCGCCTCGGTGGCGGCACCAATCCTGAAGGAATGTGTCCCGAAACTACCGGGGTCCAGACCCGCCCTGCCTATTGCTTTGTCTAAAACCCGTCTAAATTGGAACTTTGTCAGTGGATCCCCCCCATGTGTATTAGCAATGCCCCCCCCCTACCACTCGGTCTGTATGGCAGGAAAGCCTCCACATGATAAACCGGGCAGCAGGGATTGCCCGGTGCCCGTCTGAGAAACACTACCTGACCTCTTCCCTGCTGATCGGTCTTTGAACGCCGTATTGTAACCTGCAATGCCCCGTTATGGAAATGAATGTCACCCAGCTGTAAACCACCCTCCAGGTCCCTTTTGTTGTTAGCCACTAATTCCCCTACTCTAAAGGCCCCATAGAAAGCCAAAGTAAAGGCGGTCCTGAATAATAAGCATTCAAAAGCGTCATCGCAGATCTGCTCTAACGCTGCCAGGACTGCAGTCAGGGTATTCAAACCTATAGGGTGTCTAGTATCTGGCGCAGACCCCTGCAACCGCTGCCAACCCTTCAATGCCTTGTGCACTATGAATGACTGCGTAGGGTCCCGCCCGCCGCCCATCTGTGCAAAGAATGAAATTGCTGCTATGTGTCTCCTAGCCACCCCAACCGACTTGCCGTCGTCCCGCAGGGCTTGCAAGAAGCAGCAAACCCCGGCAGAATCAGCCCAATGCGTCCCACCCTGATCTTTTAGGAAATTACAATATGCACCAAACGCCCCTTCGTATGCCTTTCTTGTTCCTGGTGCTAGGCTCGCTGCCACCAAGTCTGGTAAGTGTGGGCACCAATCTGCCAGAGCTGTTCGGGAAAAGGCGTTGAGCATGGTGCTGCTCCCGGGAGATGGGCTCTGAAAACCTGCATCTTGAAACGAGACAGAGCGTCAGCAGCATGATTCAACACCCCCGGGACATGTTTCACCCTAAAATGCAGATTCAACTGGAGGCATCTCAATACTATTTTCTTAATCAAACGCAAGATCATTTTACATTTTGCTGCCTGGTTGTTTATACACTCCACCACTGTCATGTTATCAGACCAGAACACCACTGCTTTGTTGCGTAGCTGCTCCGGCCAGACCCACAACGCCACCCAAATGGGGAATAGTTCCAGGAAACCAATGTTAGCCGTGAGTCCATTGTCCACCCACCATGTTGGCCAACGCTGCGCCACCCACTGAATGCCCAGAATGGCGCCAAACCCCTCACTGCCCGCGGAGTCTGTCATTAAACCCAACTCCGCGCAAGAAGTGACAGGGCTGGGCCACAGGACAGAGCCATTGAAGTCCCGCAGGAATGCTAGCCAAATCCGCATATCCTGCTTGACCTCGCTGCTCAATCTGGTGTGGTGGTGTTTCTGTTTAAGGCCTGACATCGCCTTTGCAATGGACCTTGAAAAGGGGCGTGCCATAGGTATAATGCGTAGTGCAAAGTTTAACTGCCCTACCATCTGTTGTAGCTGGTGCAACGTTACCCTTTTAGCTTCCAGACATTGCCTCAGTGTCTCCCCAAACCTAGCCACTTTGTCAGGGGGAAGCCGTGAGCACCCCGTGACTGAGTCCAGTTCAATCCCTAAGAACTCTATTACCGGGGAGGGGCCCACGGTTTTTCCTTGCGCTAGGGGTACCCCAAAGCTCCTCATTAATGCGCAGAACTGCTCCAGCGCCTGCCCACACCCTGCGCCCCCTGGTGGCTCCAGGAAGAAAAAATCATCAAGGTAATGCAGCACATTCCCATGGCCTGTCACCTGTCTGAAAGCCCACTCTAAGAACGTACTAAACATTTCAAAGTAGGCACATGACACCGAACACCCCATTGGCATGCACATGTCCATGAAAAACTTGCCCCCAAACTGGAAGCCCAGGAAGTGAAAATCGCTCGGGTGTATGGGCAGGAGCCTGAAGGCAGACTCTATGTCTGATTTCGCCATCAGTGCACCCGGCCCCAGACCCCTCAGCATTTCAATAGCCTGATCAATAGATGCATAACGCACAGAGCAGCAATCATCATCAATGGAGTCATGCACAGACTGCCCCCGTGGCGCCGATAAATTATGAATCAGCCTAAACTCTCCAGGTTTCTTCTTTGGGACTACCCCCAGGGGGGAACAAACGAAGTTATGCACAGGTATTCTGTCAAAGGGCCCTGCCACTCTACCCAATCTACATTCCTTTCCAATCTTGGCCGCTGCAACCCCAGCATTCTGGGTGACCGATACTTGATTCCTGCAGAACGAGGGACCCACAAAATTCTCCACGGGAATTCTAAAACCGTCTCTGAAACCCCCAATTAAGGTTTTTGCTCTGGTCGCGCACTTATATCTATTTAACCAGGGCATCATGGCGTGGAGGAGGATGGGTGTCCTAGCTCTGGTGGAAACCCCTACCGTCTGGTTTCTTCCCCCCCCTATTTTTCTGCTTCTTAAGGCACTTTGCCTCGCCATGCCCTGAGTTGCCACAGAAACTGCATGCGTGTCTAAATCTGCATGTCCCTGGTGCCCTAACGCAGATGCGTCTGTTGTAATCCCAGCAACATCCCTTCTTTCCGCCCCCCCCCCGCCCTGCGCAGCTGGGGGGAACGCCCGAAAGGGCTGAGGTTTCGGCGGGTCACTGGCAGCCTCAGTTGAAAGGCCGCCCACATGATCCAACCATGAGATTCCCTCCACCTGTTCCACTTTAACGTAGGATCAGAAGCCCTGATGCGCCTAAACTTCTTGTCATACTCCAACCACCCCGAGCCCCCTTTTGTCGCCTGCGCCGTGCTAATCCTAGACATATAGCAAGCCATCGCAGGTGCCTCCTCAGGGAAACGCTCTGTCACCACTGCCATGTAAATGTTGTATACCAGCATCCAATGCCTAATGTTCTCCTCAACCCTGTATTTCAACATTTCATTAGCCCACTCACGCGCAGGCATATAATCCTTTTTCCTCTTCATTTCCTCCCTCTCCACCTCATCTATCAGGAGTGAAAAAATATCGATATATGTCCCTTTCCAAATTCTCTCCTTCACCTCCTGCGACAGGTGGCGCGAGAGAGATTCGTAAGACGTGCGTGCCTCACCCATGCCCAACATTGGCAACGTCTGTGGCTTACCCTGCGAAGATCCCGGGGTTTCCTTGGGGGCCCCAACCGCCGGCACGTCTTTAGGCTTCGCTAGATCGATAAGCTGCTTCGCCCTTTCCAACGCGTCCGCCCCGACAACACCCGCCGCACTCACGTTCAAACCCATGCCCCCCAGCCAGGGAAGCACAGCTGCTAAACTGGAAACAAAATCGGGAGGCAGTGTTGGCACCCCCCCAGGTGCGGGGGGAAGAGGTACCGAAAGTGCAGGCACCACCGGGACTGGCAGTGTTGGCGCCGGGATAGGATTTGCAGCTGCAGGGGGAACAGGTAAAGAAAGATCAGGCACCGCTGGCACCGGAACTGCTGGTACTGGCACTGCTGGTGTGGGAGTGGGGATAGGGGGCGCAGGTGCTGGTAACGGGATAACAGGCGTCGCGGGGAGCAAAGGAACAGCCCCCCCCCACTGGGTCGACAGGAAGAGGCTCGCCTGCCGGTGCACTAGGGAATGCGGGAATTACAGGCAAAACTGGGGCCCCACCGTTACCAGGGACAACCCGCGGACCTTTCTTAGCCCTACTCTTCCTTGGCAAGGGAGGAAAAGCTTCCCTTGGAGGTAAAGCGTCCCTGCGCGACCTGCGACCTCCCAGATGGCCCTTCCTGTGCATATAGCCTCTCTGCCAGCTGTGTCATGGTACTATCCATCTGCCCAATCTTCCTCATGAGCGCGTCTAAAACAGTCGCTATACCCGGGCGCCGCTCGCCACGTTTAGCCTTCGGGGGCATGACTACACTACTACCTGTACCAACTTTTACCAATGTTTTGATGGAGGAAACACGCGGGCCACTTCACCCTTGCTACCGGAGCCTCACTACTGGCTAGCCCAGCAGGGCAGGTGGGCACAGGCTCCAACCCGCTTGGCTCCCCGCAGCGCCGGGATGCAGTCCTCTGACCGTGTCCTCAGGCACCCTCTGATGGTTACTGCCGCGTCACACCGATGAGAAGGCACCTGTCAGCACCTGGAGCTGCTTTCACACGATCCGCGTAGTGCCTTTAAAACCACAGTGATACACACCGCGCCTTCCTGTTATGCAGTAAAAGAACAAAGCGATTAATAAATGTTTGCTGCTGTGTAATAATAGTAGGCGCCTGATGTCATACAAAACAAGGTGAGTATTAAAAGTTTCTGCTGTGCCAAATATTAGGAGCCTGATGACACACTTCGTGCCCTATCAGCTGTGAGAACACGATGCAAATCAACCCGATGGACAGGCAACAATGCTGGAAAGTTATTATGTCCCCACACGAGGCACCACGTTATTTCCCTGCAGCCTCAAAACAAACAAACTCCCCGTTGGAAGCGATCTCCCTGTTGTAAAACACCAAGGCTTCCTAAATCCCGTAACGCGCTGTGCATTTATGTCCTGCGTACGAAGAACACCCCAGCGTTAACAATGCCCTGGCCACAGGCTGTACAAACGCACCAATTGCAAATCCCCTACGCAAGCTTTACCACTGCGCAACCCTTGGCAACCCCGCGGTGTTCTCACCCTGTGCCGGGAAGCTGCGATCGGCTCGGGGCAGCCTCCGGGGGCCGACAACGCTACTTGCCCGGAAACCAGCAAACGGCCACACACCGTGACCCCTGAAGGCCACACGAACCGCCGCCCACGCTCACAACACCTTACCTCCGTCAAACGGAGCCCGCGTGCCCCACCACGAGTCAGCTCAGTACTGGAAATTGACCGAGTCCGCCGCACGCCTAGGAAGCTGCAGCCGATCCTGGCTCGATTCCAATGTCTCCTCCGCTTGTCCTCCGATCGCGCCGAACCACGGGAAAAAACCTCCTCGATGGAGCGACTGCCACCTCGTCCGCCAATTGATCCGCAGTAGCGCCGAGCTGAATGACCTGCAGAACAACAAAGAAAAAACGTTAAAGATTCTCCCGAGGGAGGGGTGGCACATGCAACGGATGTGCTTGCCGGGGGGAGAAAGAGATCGTCTCTTGGGCTCCCCCCGGCTTTAAAGGACCCGAGGGTCGCCCACGCCCCCGGAAGTGATCAGATCACTTCTGGGGCGCGGGGGAGCCTCACATGACCCGGAAGTGATTCAATCACTTCCGGGGCATGTCCACCAGCGCCGGCGAGAGACCAGGATTGGGGGCACGGTTCCGGGGGGCACGGCCGACCACCATAATGGCGGCGGGGCCTATGCTGGCCCCGCCTTCCTCAAATTTAACCAGAGATTCACATTTCCATACTTCCTAAAGATTTCCTAGTGTCTTCATGTAGAAGAGTTTTAAAGACTGGTTCTCCTTTTACAGGAGTTAGTTGTAGCAGATCTCCAAATACAATTAAATGTTTTCCTCCAAAAAGAACGTCATATTCTGTTTTTAATACCTGTTGCATTCTTAAATGCACGAAAGCAAGCATTAAGTTTGAGACCATGCTCACCTCATCAATAATTAAAAGTTTTATCTTTTTCAGCACTCTTGACACTTCATAAGAAGCTTCTCCAGATAACTTCTGATATTCTAATTTATTATCATGCTCAACTGGTAACATTAGTAATCTATGCAAAGTAATTCCTTTAACATTGTGCGCAGCTAATCCAGTAGGAGCTGTTACCACACAAGATAAATGTGAACCAGTAGTTTTTTTAAGGTAACTTGTCAAAACTTATTAAATTAAAAAACGTTAACCCGTTCCAGCTTGACCACTGATGTACATCAGAATAGGTTTAAACGATGAACATACACATTCTTTCTTTTCATGTAACAAAGCATGTTCTATCTGTTCTCTCACTTGTACATATATTTCTTTCTGTTCAATATTTACTTGTTCTTCTAACTTTTCCAATGTAATATTCTCCTCTTGTACTTGTTGCATTGCAATTTCAACTTCATGCATAGCAATCGCTGCTTCATTTTCCACTATTGGTTGTCTATGTGGATCTTGACTACATGGACCAGAACTTTGACTATCTTGCGAACTTTCATTAGCAACATCAGCTGTAATAGTTTTTTCCTGTTCAACATTTTTAAATATGTAGGGAAAATTGAACATGCAATGCTATCTTTACATGCATTAAAATAATCTTCGTTACAGTCGAAATCTCCAAGTAAATCAGTTTCGCTACGCCATGGTTTTAACAGTTGGAGAAGTGCTAAATAGTAAAATTCTCACTTATCCGCAGTTTCACAACTGAGTTTCTTGTGGTTGATAAGGTTACCTTTTGTGTGTTTTACTAAACATCCATGACATCCAACTACTGCATATTTTCCTTCTTTTAAATTCTGTTTAACATTTCTTTTGAAGCTGTAATGTTGAAGTACTTCATACAGACATAGCTGTTCCAGATGTCGACTCCTTTTCAGATAGTATGTATCCAACATATTAGTTTTAAGAATTTCTGTACTGTTTGGTTCATTTGCTGCTAAGTATTCAAATTCTTCTAATGATTTCAACACTCTATTTCGTGAGCAGGCACGACCGAAACTTACCCAAATAATCTCTTGTGATTTTGAATATAAACTTGAAGAGGACAAGCGGTCTGAACATTCATAGGATCCAATTTCTCTGTGGGAAAGCGTTTTAAAAAAAAAGCTGTACAATTTTTTGCTAAGGCTCTTCTCTTGTGCAATTTCTTCCCATAATTGTTTCATCTTGTTTTTTTCTGATTTCTTTATATATGATGTTACGTACCGTGCAACAGCAATTGAGTTGTCTGCAACATACTGGATGTCCATGTTTGCATTCTACATTTTTAAAGTGACAGGATTGTAGTCATTAATATACTTTGACAGTTCTGTTCTTTTCAAGTTGTAGGTATTCTTTGGAGATTTGCAAGTTATTGTATTGTATTGTATTGTATTGACATTTGTAGAGCGCACTGCAACGCTACGGGCATCCTGGCACTGGCGACACAGTGAAGAGAATGAGTCCATAGGAGTTATGCTCTGGGGAAGAGCTAGGTCTTGAGCTGCTTACGGAACAATGTCAATTCCTGGATCTGTCTTAACTCTAAAGGAAGACTGTTCCACAGACGGGCGGCTGCAACGCTAATAGCTCGCCCCCCAGGGTGGATCTCTTCATCTTAGGAATCCTAGCCATCCTGGCTGCCGAAGAACGCAGGCTACGCGTGGGAACATACCAGCTAAAAAGATGTTGCAGCGGTCCAGGGCCAAACCCATGAAGAGCTTTAAAAACTAAGCACAAAGATTTAAACAGAATTCTCTGTTGCACAGGAAGCCAATGA
The DNA here is from genome assembly GCF_964204655.1 of Triturus cristatus. Taxonomy (NCBI): domain Eukaryota; kingdom Metazoa; phylum Chordata; class Amphibia; order Caudata; family Salamandridae; genus Triturus; species Triturus cristatus. The sequence continues at coordinate 1,057,607,345 of NC_140593.1, read as the reverse complement.
AGCTCAGATAGTGCCTTAGTGCTAGAAGCTATGCGCGGTCTCAAAAGGGCGAGTTATTGTGTGCCTAACAGAAGAAAAAAAAGAATTTACTCTTCCTTTAGAAATTACTGGACGTGGAAATCCAAACCGACACTTGGTATAAAATTTTCCTTTAGACTTGTATTTTCGTCGGCAGTACTTTCCACAACAGTGTCTTTGGAAACGTAAAACTTGCTGTCTCAAGCTTCTATCTCCTCCTTCTCTTGGAATCTCACATGTCACATACTGTTCAATGAAAGACAATACTATTTCATCTGAATCTTTTCCAAATTTAGGTGCATCCTTGATCCACAATAGCATATGTATATGAGGAGCACCTCTCGCTTGGTACTCCTTTCTCCAAAAGAAATCGGTAACTTCTCCAAGAGGTGGATTCTTTTTACTGCAGATGAAAGACATCATAGCTTGAAACCTATGATTAAAATATCTGCACACATTTACAGGATCCAAAGAACACAGTTCTCCAGGGGTCTTCATTTCAACATCCGTTATATTGGAATTTGCTTCTCGTAGAAATTCAAGCAAATCTTCCTATGCGTACTCTGCACAGCTAAGTGTCACAAACCATGTTGGTGTACCTAAGTTCCATAACATACACTTCAGTTCTCCATGACGATGATACCAATACTCATTTGTTCCTCGTTGACATGCCATCAAATTAATTAACTGTGCTTCTAAATTTTCATCTGTTTGTTGAACTTTCTCCACAAATTCTTTCACTGAAAGAAGTGATTGATGAATTCCAGTTTTAAGTATGTGGTTCACTGCATAGGATAGAGCAGACAGATCACTTTCAAACGAAAGGTGAAATATATATGGAATACAATGTCAAAATCTAGGATCAGAGTATAATCTTGTTGAGAGATATTCAGAAACTGGAATCTGTACAGGCCAGTCATCATATTGCCCACCTTCTCCAGTAGGAAACAGCTGTGGAAAACAATGAGCTTCCAAGCTTTTCTCCCATACACTCATTGGAGTTCCCTTTGCTTTTTTCATTTGAAATAACTCAATGCTGTTTTCTATTACTTCTTTTGAATGTAGCGGACATATTGTGTAATGTTCATAAATCTCTTCACTCCTTGACTTGTCCACTTTCTCTATTTGACCACTTGAAATTTCAGATTCATCTTCCAATCTTATTACCTGTTCTTCCATATTTACACTTTAATAATAAATATTGTTCTCCACAAGATATAACTTAGCCTTTTGAAGTTTATTAACATCCACAAATTTTTGCCATATTTTCCGACTCTTTGTTGGCACTCCATTTACTAGAATGACTACCGCTTCATTTTCCTCTTTGTCCCCACCAACAATTTCAATATTTTCTTAAAATCCAAAGGTAAGTACACCTCTCTTCCTTTCAGCCCTCTTTGTAAGTCTGTTGGTGGCAGTTTACCTGTTTTAGGTTCCATGTGAATTATAGTTTGAAATGGATGAACAGATTGTATTAGAACAGCCTCATATGTATTCAAATCTGCCAGTTCCTCTGGAATAGGTACTAATTCTAACTTATTATGTACTGCTCTAGCGGGCATTTTGTTCTCTTCTAATTTGTTATAACAATATTTACAAATACGTTGATCGCTGCCTAACTCAAATTGACCTTCCACTAACAAATACGTTGCAAATTCCTTCCATTTATCATTATTCTTCTTTTCAGATTTCAAATACAAATCAACATTTCTAATTTCAATTTTTTAATTAGTACATCGACAACAAACACAAACACAAACACAGTTTGGAATTTCAGAGCACACTATGTTAATCTTTCCAATTTTTTCTTCAAACTGATCAATCCTAATCACTTTCCCATCTTCTTGAACATCTGTAATTGTCAAACTTTCACTTTCTGTGCACTGCTCTTCTGAACCAAAATATCGTAACTCAATGTCATCACACTTTTTTTGTACATCTGATAAAGAACCATTTAAAAGAACTGTATTCAGTTCATTTAAACAGGACTTTTTACATAGTACAGTTTCCTTACAAACTTCCGCATTTCTGAATAGTGTACTGCTAACATCCTCAAGTGATGAAAAACACTTTTACACACATTTCGTGAAAGACAAGCCAGAGAATGACCATGTTTCTCAGTATATTTTCTTACATTACATGGATCTAGTCCTTGTAACAACCTAATCCTCTGTTTAGCACTTTTGAGTGTATATTCTCGTAACAAATTTCGTATTATATTAATAGATTCCTGTTGAATACTACAAATACTGCTACAACCCCACTTATACACAGGAGCTTGTGTGCGTTTCCCTTGCACTTCTTCAGCTATTAACTGTTCTGTACTAATACCAACCATTTCCTCTTTTGGAACAGGACAACCGTTCTGAACTTCATAGCAACGACCTCTTGTATCAAGTGCAAATGGTAAACTATTTTCTTGGAATTAACTCTCTTCATTAAAAAAAGGTTCACTATTAGACGTATGTTTCCATTCTCCACTAAAGACTTTACAAAAGTTGCTCCTGTTCACAAGTCTTTTTTTTTTACTTTTGTCTTTCAGAATCTTCATTGTTTTATCCAACTGTTTCATCCTCTTCAAAATCAAAATGAATATTTTTTGTTTTAATTTAAAAGCAGTATCAACTATGCTTTCAATATGCTGTTTCTGTTTCAATTGCAGCACTTTCTTTTTATATTTCTGGCATCCTTTTATTAAATTCTGAATGACTCTATTTCGAAAAAGTCTTTGACGAATTTCCTGAAATTGCTTTTGTCTACGGGTAACAAATACTCTTTCCTTATCATGATTTTTTTTCTTGCATTTTGAAGTCGAAGTCTGCTTCTCCTTACTTGAAAAATTCTTCTTTTTCCTTTGTGTGATGTTATTTTCATTAAATGTTCGTAATACTTTTTTTCAAAATTGCCTAATGTTGTTACCATAAGAAAGTCTTTTTCTAGTACTCTCATTTACTTGTTATCCGCATTTGTGACTTTTCATTAAATAGATGGCCTTTTTGTCTTTCCTTTTTTTCAGTTCTTCTAGGCATTTTCAATTTTTAATCCAAACAAAATAGTTTTCTGAGAAAGAAAAAAATGTTTCAATTCTTTGTCATATCTGTTCAATATGTTAAAATAATCACATACAATTAGAAAAGTTCCACTGGCACAGCTTGCAGAGGAAATGCTGTATGGCAGTGTAGCGGAATAAGGGAACAGTAGGGTGGCAGGTAGTGTCACTGTACATACAGCACGTATTTATTTAATTATTTAGATTCACCTTCCCATTTTATATGTGAGTCTACTACCTCCTACTTTTCCCCTCCCCCCTGCCCCAACCCACCGTCCCACGCACCCCACCGTCCAAGAGCACTTCCTTTGCAACCCAGTACAGATAACTTTGTAGACACTATTTTGAATTTTTTTTATCTGTATAATTAGACTGATATTCTCAACTAAATGGCACATGTAAACGTTACCATCATTACCTTAACACTTCTATTGGCAACTTAGCTTTAACAGAGATATGGTACAGGCTTACATTTCATTATGGATGTACATAGCCAAAAACAGATCAACTGTTAGAGAGCAACAAAAACGACCGACATGGGGATGGAGAGGGGGGAGAGATTAAGTAAGGTGTCATTCCCATTTTGGTAATTTGCCAGCCCAGTCGTGTATGGAGATTTACTACCAGCAGTAAACCTCGTAATTACGTTAATGTGCATATACGTGTCCTTTAGTACTGCAACCAACACTTTGTGCCCCGAGAGTACTGTTTATAAAAACTAAACAAACAGAGCTTTATTTAGTATAACAATAGCACACAGTGGGAGTGAATCGTCCCCCCCACGGACTGGCTCAGACAGGGAGAGCTGCAGGCCATCGGCTCCTAGAGGGACAGCTGCGTGCCGGCTCGCAGAGGGAGAGCTGAGGACCCGCTCGTACAGGGACAGCTACGGGCCAACTCGCATAGGGAGAGCTGCGGGCTGCCGGCTTGCAAAAGGATACGTATGACCAGTGATGTGCAGCAAGGGAGGGTGAAGGGAGTATCAGGCAGAGGGAAATCTGCGGTATATTTCCAGTATTGGTTTGCAGAGGTACAACTGTGGATCCGACGGCTCGCAGACGAAGAGCTGCGAGCCGACCGGTGGATCGCAGAGAGAGACTTGCGAGCCGGCGGGATGGCTCATAGAGGAAGAGCTGCAAGCCGACTGGCTGGCTTGTAAAGAGAGAGCTGCGGCCTGTCGGCTCGCAGAGGGAGTGCTGCAGGACGGCTCGCAGAGGAACAGCTGTGGGCCGACTGGTATAGGGAAAGGTGCAAGCCGTCCACTTGCAAAGGGAGAGTTGCGGGACGGTGAAGTGGGGAGAGGGAGAGTGAAGGGGGTATCTCGCAGAGAGAGAACTGCAATATATTTCCAGTCTTGGCTTGCAGAGGTACAACTGTGGGCCCGAGGACTCGCAGATGAAGAGCTGCGAGCCGACCGGTGGTTCGTAGAGGGAGAGTTGCGAGCTGTCGGGCTGGCTCGTAGAGGAAGAGCTGCAAGTCGACTGGCTGGCTCATAGGGAAAGAGCTGCGGCCCGTTGGCTCGCAGACGGAGAGCTGTGTGCCAGCTCGCAGAGGTAGAGCTGAGGTCTGGCTCATAGAGGGACAGCTACAGGCCGACTCGCATAGGGAGTGTTGCGGGCCGTCGGCTTGCAAAAGGATATGTACGACCGGTGATGTCCAGCGGGAAAGCTGAGGTATATTTCCAGTATTGGTTTGCAGAGGTACAACTGCGGGCCCGATGGCTCGCAGACGAAGAGCAGGTTTATCTGTACAAGCCATTGGGTCCGTAGCTCTACCTCTACTAGCCAACACTGTGAATATACCACGGTTCTCCCTCTGCGAGATACCCCTTTCACCCTCCCTCGCCCGCATCAACAGCCCGCAGCTATCCCTATGCAAGACAACATCTAGCAGCTCTCCCTCTGCAAACAGTGGGTCCCGCAGCTCTACCTTTGCAACACAACACAACACCAGCCCGCTGCTATCCGTCTGCAAACTAATACTGTCTCTCTCAGGAATACCTCCTTCACCCTCTCTTCCCCCACATCACCGGGCATTGTACACTATATCTAAAACTATCATCACATTTTTCAAACCATGCATACATATCCAAAGAAAGGTACATATTTACTTTGTGTATTTGCTCTCCATGTAATGTCTGCACATTGTAAACATGCTTGCAGTACAACCCGCTCCCTTGGATTATATTCAAATATACCTCTCTGTGTGAAAAATGAGCCCACAAGCTCTACACATAATATATCTGTTTTTTGTTTTATCTGCCTTAAATTAATAACAGATAAATATCCCACCCCCTCCCTTCACCACTATTTCCAGACCAAGCATTATTTCCAAACGTGTGACATTTTCTTTATCTTGGCCAAATGTATTTCTCAACACAAATCAACACTGTACCTGATTTACAAAACTACATAATCGTTTAAGCATAACAAACTATACTTCTTATTTGTTACCTCTATACCTTACTCCTAAAACCATGTAATCTTTCAAACATATGTCACGTCACTTGTGAACCATTGAAACTGATTATGACCTTCTCTTCACACTACAGATTCCACATACATGTCAATAAAGGTATAAGTGCTATTTTCATACTAGATAAAGCTCTATCACTTAATTTTTATAAACACTACTGTTGGCTGCACAAAATGGGAATGGGACATGAGAAGAGTAAACAGAGGTGTAATTCCTAAAATTTTATTGTACTGTTTCTTTAATATATGTATATTGAGGGCTTTAAGTGGGATGATAAAAATGGCGGGTGTCTGAAAGGGGTACTACTGTTCAGCACCAGTAAGACCCTGCCCACTTAAAGGCCTCCGCATATTCAGCACAGAGACACACCCTAACAATTTTCATCACAGTTAGTTTAGCAGCGTGAAAAAATCATACAGAATATTTACTAAGAACACTTTTAATTCATTTTTTATCTCTCACACATTTATAAAATATCTGTATCGCCCCTTTACTATACGTATATTAACAACTTTAATTGGGATGAAAAAATTGGTGGCTGTCTTAAAGAAGTAACGGAGCTCAGTACCGATAGGCCCGGACCACTTAAAGGCCTGCATATATTCAGTAAGCCTGGACAAAGCACTACGCTATGCTTGTGTAGTTTGCGAAGTTTGCGCTACTTCGCACTAGGCGAATTGCACGTAGCACAGTGCAAACCCACATAGCGTAGCGTTGCGTAGTGCAGCGGTAATTTTTTGCTTGCTCGCGGTCCTCAACGTCAAGTTGGCGACCGCGAGCAAGCAAAATGAGATCCCGGCGAGATGCCGTTTTCAATGATTGCACAGTGCCGGTTGCTTGTCCGCACTGTGCAATCATTAAAAACGACATCTTGCACAGTGCGAACAGGGTACTACACAGTTTGCGAAGTGCTACGCGTTGCTCGCGTAGTGCGAAGTGCACCTTGCGTAGCTACGCATAGCGCTACTTCGCGAACTACGCCCAGGGTTAATATTCAACAGAAGAACACACCCTGACAATTACTATCACTAATAATCACATTTACTTTAGCATTGTGAACAACATCGTACAGAAAATATACAGAGAACATTTTCATTTATTTTTTATCTCCCACATATTTACAAAAAAATTCTTCTAAAGAAACGCTCCCCAACAACTTAGATTTTCTAAGAACACCCAAATCCAAATCCTCGCAGTACCACACCAGCCTTGACTGATATTGAAATCTATCTGGTTTTTGTTCCACCTCTGTTAGGTTAATAACACTGAATTTTCTACTCTTCCCCCACTTCCCCACTATTTCCAGACTAAGCATAATTTGCAAACGTGCGACATTCTGTTTATCTCGGCGGATAGATATACAAATCCAAATTAACGCTACATCTAATTTTCAAAACCATACAGTCCTTTACAGATGGCAACTTACACCTTTTCTTTGTGAAAAATTCCTAAACATATATAAAGTACTTGTTTACTAACTAGTCACACTTTATGCATATTTTAGAACCAATGTGAAACACCAGACTTTACTAACACTATATTATTTAGAAATAAAAAATACTTTCAAAGTTAAAAATATCACCTCGAATACTTAACCACTACTACAGAACACATAACACACCTTCTTAATTTCTAACTTACCTTCTTAGTTGGTCTGCAGATTTGAAATGTCAGAAACGCATGCAATTCTTTCTGTGTCACACAGTACATGCAATGCACCTCATTCATCAACAATGGAACCAGTAATGGCACAATTTCCCTGTTGCTCCACACATAAATACACGTAAAATACAAATCAGAATAGTTCCTTGATTTTTTTAGATTGCAAAACTTCTCTCTATTGGTTATTTGTGAACTTTCCATATAAACAGTTTTTTTAACATTGAAGGACACATACAGGTTAAAAGTTCAATAGATTATATCAACACACTTTGTAGAACATTCTACCACATGTGCAGGTTAAAAGTTCATCATTTTTTTTAAACCTAACGATATTTTTCTGTAACATTTTCTCCAATATTTAATGACACGTGCAGGTTAAAAGTTCACCATTCTTTTAAGTTTGAACTGCACCTTCTAAATGCAATTAGCAGGTGTGGTTGAGCTGAGCAAATTTTATTTCTGTAATATGTACACCACGTTTAAACTGCTTTTTTTATTAACCAATGACACACATGCTTTTCCTCAAAAATAACATGCACCCTACTTTTTACGAAACAATGCTTTTCATCTCCCAATCAGTTAACGTTTTCAATGGAAAAAAAAGTAGTTCCCCATCTTTAAACAAATCTCTTATTCTAAGAATGGACTGCATGAGCTACAGACATCTATCCATATCTTCCAGCCATACCTTCAAAATGCTAGTGTGAATCGGAGGACATGGCTATGTTTTCTGGTGCAAGAGGTATGCAGAACAGAGACGTATTGACTTAGACCTAGGTTTACAAAATGGGAACATTAAATGGTTTGCAGAGAGAGGATTGAAGTGGCACCAATTGCTGCCTTTGGTTAAAACCTGTTTGCATCTCCAACACCATGACCTCATGATTGTGCACTGTGGTGGTAACGGCCTAGGCACATTGACTGGGGTAGGTTTGGAAATGCTTATGAAGGACACCTTTTGAGAATTGATGTTGCTTTTACTTTAAACTGTCTTTGTATATTCCAATATATGCCAAAGACAGAAGTGGAAATGGTCAAACCAATTTTGTCATATGATAGAAAATCTAGGAAGAATGTCAACAAAGCTGTGTCTGCATACCGCAGAGACCATAGAATGGGGTCGATCTACAACAATAACATATGTTTTGATATGGCTCATATCTACAGAAGTGATGGAGTACACTTGACAGATGAGGGAAACTGAGTTCTTCTGAGTAACTTGAAGCTGTGCATCCGCACTTTCATGTAGCTCCAACTAATAAACACAAGGGCTCTTTTTAGAGGCTCCTTATATTCCCAATATCGGCTCGCAGAGTGACAGCTGCAGTCCGGCTAGCAGAGAAAGACCTGCGGGCTGTCGGGCAGGCTCACAGAGGGAGAGCTGCGGCCCGTGAGCTCGGCTCGCAGAGGGAGAGCTGCGAGATGGCTAGCAAAGGCACAGCAGCATACTACCTCGCAGATGGAGAGTGTTGTAATCAAAAGTAGGTCCACTCCAAATAGTTTCTTTAGATAACTTTATTTCAGGTTAAGATCTGTGTGGGTGTCGTGGGTACGTCACCCTGTGGGTGGTGTGTTTGAGTCGATCCTTGGTGTTAGGTCATTCTTTGTTACCACCTGATTATGTGTTGTTGAGTTCACTTTTACACATCAAGTCCCTCGTGGTCACCCCTGTTGTTGTTCTGAGAGTGTGTGTATCTCTCTGTTAGGGGTCTGTGTATGAGTTGGCTCTTAGGTTCTAAGCCTCTCTAGCCTACCACTATTTTCATGGTTGTGAGTGACATTGGTGTGTTACCTTTGTGTGCAATGTTTTGCAATTAACCTCTTGTGGTTGTTGTGGGAGTGTGTTTACCTCTCACTGTTGGGGGTGTGTATGTGAGAGGACTCTATGTTTTGGAGCCTCTCTGGCCTACCACTATTTTTTGTGGTTGTGCGTGGACTTAGGTTTGTCTCCCTTGTGGGCGTTGGTTAGAGTTGACTATGTTTTTGAGTCACTTGTATCTACCACTTTTGTGTGCTTGGTAGATGAATGTCGCTTCACCTTCAGCTTCTCCGTTTCTGCTGAGCATTTTATTGTTTTTTTCTCCTACCTTTCCTGCTTCTCTTACGGCATGGGTCTTTGTCCTGCGTTGACTATGGGTTTTGTTGTGGTGTGTTCTCTTTTGCACCTCTTTTTGTGTGTGGAAAGGGAGTGGATGTGTATGGGTGTTGTCTATTCCCTTTCCTTTGGGGGCTTATGTGTGAGAATTTGTTGGGGACTATGCTTCAGAGAGCTGTGGTCTGACTTGCACAGGGAGAGCAACAGGCCGACGGGATTGCTAGCAGACACACAGCTACGAGCTAATGGGATGGCTCACAGAGGTAGAGCTGCGGGCCCAAGAAGGATGTTGGGGGCTATGCTTCAGAGAGCTGTGGTCTGACTCCCAGAGGGATAGCAACGGGTCGATGGGCCTGCTAGCAGACACATAGCTACGAGCTAATGGGCTGGTTTGCAGACGAAGAGCTGAGAGCCGACCGGTGGTTCGCAGACCGAGACTTGCGAGCCAGCGGGCTGGCTCGTAGAGGAAGAGCTGCGAGCCGACTGGCTGGCTCGTAGAGGGAGAGCTGCGGCACGTCAGCTCGCAGAGGGAGAGCTGCAGTCCGGCTCACAGCGGAACAGCTGTGGGCTGACTGGTATAGGGAAAGGTGCGGCCCGTCAGCTCGCAGAGGGAGAACTGCGGGCCGGCTCGCAGAGGAACAGCTGCGGGCCGACTGGTATAGGGAAAGGTGCGGGCTGTCGGCTTGCAAAGGGATAGCTGCGGGCCGGCTCGCAGAGGAACAGCTGCGGGCCGACTGGTATAGGGAAATGTGCAGGCTGTCATCTTGCAAAGGGATAGCTGCGGGACAGTGATGTGGGGAGAGGGAGCGTGAAGGGGGTATCTCGCAGAGAGAGAGCTGTGGTATGTTTCCAGTCTTGGCTTCGGAGATACAACTGCGGGCCCGAGAAGTCACACACGAAGAGCTGCGAGCCGACCAGTGGTTTGCAGAGGGAAAGTTGCGGGCCCAACGAGGTTGTTGGGGGCTATGCTTCAGAGAGCTGTGGTCTAACTTGCACTGAGAGAGCAACGGGCCGAACGGCCTGCTAGCAAACACACAGCTATGAGCTAATGGGCTGGCTCGCAGAGGTAGAGCTGCAGGCCCGACAGCTCGCAGACGCAGAGTTGCGAGCCGACGGACTAGCTTCTAAAGGCATAGCTGCTAGCTGGTGATGTGGGTACAGGGAGCGTGAAAGGGGTATCTCGCACAGACAGAGCTCCGGTATGTTTTCAGAGTTGCCTCACAGAGGTAGAACTATGAACTTGATGTCTTGTAGACGGAGAGATGTGAGCTGACGTGGACTGAATCACAAAATGGCTGCCAACAGTTCCTAGTTTCAACAGTTCACACCAATGCTCGCACAGGGAGAGCTGCGGCCTGTGGGCTTGACTCGCAGAGGGAGATCTACGGGCCGTCCGCTCGCAAGGGCACAGCAGCGTACTGGCTCACAGAGGTAGAGAACTGCGAGCCGACAACAGCAGCATACCCACTCGCAGAGGTAGAGTGCTGCGATCCGACAGACTGGCTTCTAAAGCCATAGCTGCGAGCTGGTGATGTGGGGAGAGGGAGCGTGTAAGGGGTATCTCGCACAGACAGAGCTCCGGTATATTAGATTGCCCCCGGGACCTTTGTTTTATTTTGACTCAATGCAAGGCACAAGATGGCTGCTAACACTTCCTGGTTTGAAGTGTTAGCAGCCAACCAGAGGCAAGCTCGTGCTCGGGAGTTAGGCTCCGCCCAGATATATATATATATATATATATATTCTCCTTTAATATCTCAAAAACTACTGAACGGATTTGCACCATTTCAACAAAAGCATGCTTTCTGGACCAAGACCTTTCTCCCTGCCAAATTTGGCGTAATTCCGTTCAGCAGTTTGACCTGCAGCCTTGTGTAAAGTTTCCTATGGAAATTGCATGGAGAAATCACGTTTTGGAACCCCCCCTTTTTTCTCAGCCCCCCCTTGACGAATCACCCCCAAACTTTCAAGATAGGAGCTGATCTGAAAAAAGGAACTTTGTGGAAAATTTCGTAAAGATTCGTCAAACGACGCCAAAGTTATAAACACACACAAAAATGCTTTTCCTATGGAAACCAGGTTCTAACTATAACTATCTACTGGCGACCGCCAGTAGATTATATATATATATATATGTAGGTCGGCTCAATTCAAAGGCCACAGTGATATGTTAATCCAAATGCTTAGTCACTGCCTCCAGAATAATATATTCATGTACAATAACCTGCTCTATCGACAGCTACAAGGTGTAGCTATGGGGGCCAGTTTCTCTCCAAGCTATGCCTGCCTGCATATGGGCGCTTGGGAGGAACTGGTCCTTAAAGTGAAACACAAGAAAACATTTGAGGATAATGTAATAATGTGGTTACGTTTTATTGATGATTTATTTATTGTGTGGAGGGGAACTAAAGAGCAGGCAGAGACATTTGTCATTGAAATTAGCAACAATGAACTCAACCTAAGTTTTACAGCTACTACGAGTCAATCTTCCGTTACATTCCTAGATACAGAGATATATATAGCCAACAATAAAATTGAATCGAGATTATTTAGGAAGAGTACTGCAGGAAATACAATCCTCCATGCAGGCAGTGCTCACCCAGCACATCTCATATCCAGCATCCCCTATGGGGAAATGCTACGCCTCAGACGAGTGTGTAGCAATGAACATGAATTGGGAATTGCCCAACAGGCTAGCAAATGCAGATTTTTAGAACAGGGATACTCTGAGTACACTATTGATATATCAGTCACTAGGTCAATGAAAGCTAATAGACAGGAATTACTCGATGCCTATAAACCTGCTGATATCTCTAACAAAGCCATAGAGTGGACACATCCTGATCCTACTAATCCCCCAGCTAACTCATTCCGAATAATCACTGGATACAGCAAACAGCATTCGGAGTTATACAAAATCATTAATAGCAACTGGCCCATTGTCCTGAGCGATCCACTGATTGGCCCCTCTCTACCTCGCAAAGCATCTCTTACCTTTAGCAGGGCCCCTTCAATGAGGGATAGACTGGTTGATACCAACCCGGAGATCATTGAAAAAACCTCATGGTTACAAACCAATTGGGGTTTTTTCAAATGCAAAACGTGGAAATCATGCACACACGGTATAAACATGAAAGAATACAGGGACGCTTTTAGTGATAAGAAACATCAAATCAGTAAGGTCCTTACATGCAAGACAGAATTTGCGATATATGTCTTACAGTGCCCTTGCGGGTTACAGTATGTGGGAAGCACGAAACACGCAGTGCATAAACGCATACTGCAACATCTCCGGGCAGTTACAAATCAAGACAAAACATACCCTGTCGTAAGGCATTTTAAAGAACATCACAATAGTGATAACCAGGGCCTCAAGTTTTTTGTAATTGATGCAGTAAATGCCAGTAGAAGAGGAGGTGACCGCGAGTCCAAGCTACGCAAATTAGAAACCAGATACATATTACAACTGGACACGAAGCACCCAGGAGGCCTTAATATCACAGAAGATCTACATACATGTTTATTTTAATAAAGTGGTAATTATTTGTTATTGATAGTAGATCCCCTTTGTGGGACCTTTTAACTTTTTAAAATATTTATTGTTTTATTATATTCAGTAAATTTGGAAAAGTATATTTATGCTTTTTATATATGTGTTTTATACTAGCTACACATATTCGCTTTTGTCTATTACATCGGCATACGCAATTTTACCACTTTAATGATAATTTATAAGGTTTCCAGGATTGGACCATATATTTATTTTTACCATGTATGAAATACTTCTGTTAATGATCTAAGTGAGCATCCCCCAAGCCAAGTAACCCCTGATCCCGACAGTGATCACATTAGGTCTGAATATACATAATAAATATTGTTATAACTATTTGAAGGTATTCATTAGCACAGGCTATTTTTTAATAGTATTATTCTAGTATTGCTGGAGTAGTCAGTCCCCTAAGCCACGAAAGAAAATAAGATATTTATATTCTTATTCACTTTATTTCATGCAACATAAGGGTTCTATGTTTTTACTAGCAAACAATAAACATGAGAGAAACTATCTATATATTATAGAATAAGATTAATCAATAACATGCTATAGGGGTAGATATGCTATCTGCCAATGAACGGAGGATACAACAATGTGCATCTAATAGTTTATTTGCTCATATATGTGAAATTAGTATGTGAACATTATGTTTTGTGACATATTATCCATCTGGCATTTAACCCATGATTGTACATATTCAAGAAAAGACATAACATGTAATTGGATTTAACCACTTATTACATACTACAGTAGTTAATATTAAGATACACGGCATTGGACCGCTTACAAGAATTAACGCTGTGTTTCATTTGCCTATAATACAGATTTGCACTATTTGCTGATTTGCACAATTGTCTTTTTAAATTTAAATCAATTGTATAATAGCCAACAAATGAAGCCATTTTAATATGTATGATATTTGTCAAATATTTGAAATTGCACTGTTTACATACCATTACGCAGTTGTATTTTTTCTACCTCTATGGTAAAACCCCATCACATGCTTGAACTTTGAACCCTGTTCAATCAGCACTGTCACTTTAAATAATGTGGTCTAACTCATTCACATTGTCATGTGAACAAGGCTCGGACGAGCCGAAACGTTATGGCGACATACCGCACAAAATAAATCTTTTGCACGAATTACCTGGACCGTGTCCGAGTATGCTTCGAGGCAGTTCTACGGAAATTGGTGAAATATATATATTTTTATATATATATATATATATATATATATATATATATATATATATATATATATATATATATATATATATATATATATATATATCGGGTCCAATCCCATTCCAGCTCAGAAATGGGCGCCGACACATGCTCAGTGACAGCTAGTAGATTTATTTACCAAAATAAAAGCGCAAAGCGTGAGCCAAGTTCATTGTTGTGAAACGCTCGGCATACGTGTTTCAGTCTTTCGACCTTCCTCAGTGCCAGTTCCAACAAACAGTGATAATCCACCTGGAGGCCTGTTTAAATATGTGGAAGTTCTTTTCTGATTGGAGTGTGTAACTGACCAATCTCCACGGCCTCTGGCTGCGCTGCTCACCGTGATCCATGCCGGGTTTTCATGTGCCCTCGCTGCGAGTCAAAATACAGTGATTTTGTACTCGCACGCCAAGTGACGTCCCAGTCCTGCTGGTTACGATGTGCACACTCACCCCAGCCTCTTTCACTGGAAATGATAATGGCAAGTATACTACTGTTGGCACCTTAACACAGCAACCTGCCGTATCCTCTCTCCCCATTCTTTGGTCTCATCCAGATTAGTGTCCTTGTTAAGAGGGGTGGCGATGCGCTGTAGTTACATACACAATCCAAAAAGTAGCAAGTAGCACCAAACCGAGAGGGCGTGTCGGTAACCAGTGCTTGCTTTACCGGTGACACATCGGGTCCAATCCCATTCCAGCTCAGAAACGGGCCGACACATGCTCAGTGACAGCTAGTAGATTTATTTACCAAAATAAAAGCGCAAAGCGTGAGCCAAGTTCATTGTTGTGAAACGCTCTGCATACGCGTTTCAGTCTTTCGACCTTCCTCAGTGCCAGTTCCAACAAACAGTGATAATCCACCTGGAGGCCTGTTTAAATATGTGGAAGTTTTTTTCTGATTGGAGTGTGTAACTGACCAATCTCCACGGCCTCTGGCTGCGCTGCTCACCGTGATCCATGCCGGGTTTTCATGTGCCCTCGTTGCGAGTCAAAATACAGTGATTTTGTACTCGTACGCCAAGTGACGTCCCAGTCCTGCTGGTTACGATGTGCACACTCACCCCAGCCCCTTTCACGGGAAATGATAATGGCAAGTATACTACTGTTGGCACCTTAAAACAGCAACCTGCCGTATCCTCTCTCCCCATTCTTTGGTCTCATCCAGGTTAGTGTCCTTGCCAAGTGGCGGGGTGACGCGCTGTAGTTATATACACAATCCAAAAAGTAGCAAGTTATGCGCGTAGCACCAAACCGAGAGGGCGTGTCGGTAACCGGTGCTTGCTTTACCGGTGACACATCGGGTCCAATCCCATTCCAGCTCAGAAACGGGCCGACACATGCTCAGTGACAGCTAGTAGATTTATTTACCAAAATAAAAGTGCAAAGCGTGAGCCAAGTTCATTGTTGTGAAACGCTCGGCATACGAGTTTCAGTCTTTCGACCTTCCTCAGTGCCAGTTCCAACAAACAGTGATAATCCACCTGGAGGCCTGTTTAAATATGTGGAAGTTCTTTTCTGATTGGAGTCTGTAACTGACCAATCTCCACGGCCTCTGGCTGCGCTGCTCACCGTGATCCATGCCGGGTTTTCATGTGCCCTCGCTGCGAGTCAAAATACAGTGATTTTGTACTCGTACGCCAAGTGACGTCCCAGTCCTGCTGGTTACGATGTGCACACTCACCCCAGCCTCTTTCACTGGAAATTATAATGGCAAGTATACTACTGTTGGCACCTTAACACAGCAACCTGCCGTATCCTCTCTCCCCATTCTTTGGTCTCATCCAGATTAGTGTCCTTGTTAAGAGGGGTGGCGATGCGCTGTAGTTACATACACAATCCAAAAAGTAGCAAGTTATGCGCGTAGCACCAAACCGAGAGGGCGTGTCGGTAACCAGTGCTTGCTTTACCGGTGACACATCGGGTCCAATCCCATTCCAGCTCAGAAACGGGCCGACACATGCTCAGTGACAGCTAGTAGATTTATTTACCAAAATAAAAGCGCAAAGCGTGAGCCAAGCTCATTGTTGTGAAACACTCGGCATACGCGTTTCAGTCTTTCGACCTTCCTCAGTGCCAGTTCCAACAAACAGTGATAATCCACCTGGAGGCCTGTTTAAATATGTGGACGTTTTTTTTCTGATTGGAGTGTGTAACTGACCAATCTCCACGGCCTCTGGCTGCGCTGCTCACCGTGATCCATGCCGGGTTTTCATGTGCCCTCGCTGCGCGTCAAAATACAGTGATTTTGTACTCGTACGCCAAGTGATGTCCCAGTCCTGCTGGTTACGATGTGCACACTCACCCCAGCCTCTTTCACGGGAAATGATAATGGCAAGTATACTACTGTTGGCACCTTAACACAGCAACCTGCCGTATCCTCTCTCCCCATTCTTTGGTCTCATCCAGGTTAGTGTCCTTGCCAAGTGGGGGGGTGACGCGCTGTAGTTACATACACAATCCAAAAAGTAGCAAGTTATGCGCGTAGCACCAAACCGAGAGGGCGTGTCGGTAACCGGTGCTTGCTTTACCGGTGACACATCGGGTCCAATCCCATTCCAGCTCAGAAACGGGCCGACACATGCTCAGTGACAGCTAGTAGATTTATTTACCAAAATAAAAGTGCAAAGCGTGAGCCAAGTTCATTGTTGTGAAACGCTCGGCATACGCGTTTCAGTCTTTCGACCTTCCTCAGTGCCAGTTCCAACAAACAGTGATAATCCACCTGGAGGCCTGTTTAAATATGTGGAAGTTCTTTTCTGATTGGAGTCTGTAACTGACCAATCTCCACGGCCTCTGGCTGCGCTGCTCACCGTGATCCATGCCGGGTTTTCATGTGCCCTCGCTGCGAGTCAAAATACAGTGATTTTGTACTCGTACGCCAAGTGACGTCCCAGTCCTGCTGGTTACGATGTGCACACTCACCCCAGCCTCTTTCACAGGAAATGATAATGGCAAGTATACTACTGTTGGCACCTTAACACAGCAACCTGCCGTATCCTCTCTCCCCATTCTTTGGTCTCATCCAGGTTAGTGTCCTTGCCAAGTGGGGGGGCAACGCGCTGTAGTTACATACACAATCCAAAAAGTAGCAAGTTATGCGCGTAGCACCAAACCGAGAGGGCATGTCGGTAACCGGTGCTTGCTTTATATATATATATATATATATATATATATATATATATATATATATATATATATATATATATATTACCTATATAGGCCAGTAGGTAGTTATTCTTAGGACCTATTATCCATTGGAAATCCACAACATTCTATTTGGAATAACTTTGGCGCCGGTTGACGAACCTTCGCGAGATTTTCAAAAGTCGTGGCCCGCTCCGGTCCGCTCCTATCCTGAAAGTCTCGGGGTGATTCGTCAAGCGAGGGCCAAGAATAAGGGGGGTCCCAAAACGTGTTTTCCCCATGCAATTTTCCATAGGGACCGTTAGTCGCAGCTACAGCCCGAACTGCTGAACGGAATTATACCAAATTTGGCAGAAAGGTAGACCTTGGTTCACACTCGTGCCTTTTGCTTAAATGGTGTAAATACGTTCAGTAGTTGCTGAGAAAATCAAAAGTAAAATCATAGATATATCTCTGGCCTCAGAGGATCCCCACACCCTGCCGAGCATGAGCTGTATGCTAATTGGCTGTCAACACTCCAAACCAGGAAGTGTTGGCAGCCATCTTGTGCCTCGGTAGAACCGAGGCACAAGAAACCTAAGAAAAAAACACGCAGAACGCAAAAAGGGGGCAGGGTAGAAACACCCTGACACCCTAGGCCTGCTCAGGGGGTCCCACAAGGACCCCCAGGGCCCAAAAAGAATATATATTTTTTTAAATTGGCAAAATCCGCAATGGGAGTGTGGATCCTGCCGATAAAAAAAAAAAAAACGAAGCGCAGGCTCCCGCGTTTCGTTGCTAATTTGCCCCCGGGAGAGCCAAATCCCGGGGCTATGGATGTATTGGGTTGGGAGACCCAAAGGGGCTCCCAGCCCCGGGGACCACCATCCCCCCAGGGCTTTATGTAAATATGTGGGGGGGCTCTCTGCCCCCCCAGCCCCGGGGACCGCCACCCCCCGGGGCTTCAAAAATTAATGGCTCAAAGGCCCCCCCCAAGCCCTGGGGACCTCCACCCCCCGGGGCTTGTGTAGTTAAAAAAAAAATACCCTGTGTGGGGGGCTCAAGCCCCCCTACACGCCCGGGACCTGCCACCTCCCCGGGGCTCTAAATATGTAAATTGGGGGTCCGTGATGGACCCTTCAGCCCCAGGGACCACCACCCCCCGGGGCGTTTGAAATTAGTGGGAGGGGGACCGCACGCCCCCCTTGGAGCCAATGATGGCACTGGGGACTGCCAACCCCCAAGGGCCGGTTCCTGCAGTGTCCCGGGGTGCCCTCCGCGGGACACTGTTGTTTGCTATGGCAGGGCGGGAGCCTCGTGGCCCCCAGCCCCCC
The DNA here is from genome assembly GCF_964204655.1 of Triturus cristatus. Classification (NCBI taxonomy): domain Eukaryota; kingdom Metazoa; phylum Chordata; class Amphibia; order Caudata; family Salamandridae; genus Triturus; species Triturus cristatus. Next base: position 1,057,588,810 of record NC_140593.1, on the reverse strand, counting down.
TTTTAAAAAAAATAAAGAAAAATACCAGCATTGCGCCGGAGGTCACGCCCCCTCCTTTCAGCACTCTGCAAATGCGCCCCCTGGTGCGTTTGCGGATGGGGAACAAATTCCCCTTGAATACTGGCAGTCCCTGGGGGCCAAATAACCCAACAGGAACCTCCAGTATGCGCCAGGGGGCTGCGCTGCAGAGAGGTGTTCTGAGGCCACGCCCCTTTTTACACCTCTCTGCAACGCAGCTCTGTGGCGCTTAATGGAGGTAGCTGGTGGGGTAGTTGCACCCCATGCACCTTCAGGATTCGAGGGGGGGTAATCCCCCAACTTAAAACACGCCACGGGTGCGTTTACACAGTGGGGAAGGGAGGGGGCGGGGCCTGAGGTGATACGTGTGCAAACACACCCTGTGGTGCATTTTAAGTTCAGGAATTAATTTCTCTTCAATCCGGAGGGTCCCTGGGGGCCAACTAGCCCATCAGGTGCCTCCAGTAAGCGCCACGGAGCTGCGTTGTAGAGTGTTGTAAAAAGGGGCGTGGCCTCTGAACACCTCTCTGCAAGGCAGCTCTCTGGCGCATACTGGACGTACCTGGTGGGCTAGTTGGCCACCAGGGACCCTCAATATTGAGGAGGAATTAATTCCCCAATTTAAACTGCGCCACAGGGTGTGTTTGCAGACATGTCACTTCATGCCACGCCTCCTTCCTTCACCACTGTGCAAACACGCCCCGTGACGCGTTTTAAGTTGGGGGATTAACTCTCTTTTAATACTGAGTGTCCGTAAGGGCCAACTAGCCCAACAGGTATCTCCAGTGTGCGCTAGGGAGCTGTGTTGCAGACAGGTGTTCAGTGGCCTCGCTCCTGTTTACACCTCTCTGGAACGCAGCTCTGTGACACTTACTGGAGGTACCTAGTGGGGTAGTTTGACCCTAGGGACTCTTAGGATTCAAGGGAACTTAATCTCTCAACTTAGAACGGCCACAGGGCGAGTTTTCAAAGTGGTGAAGGGAGGGGACGGGGCCTGAGGTAACGTGTGCAAACACGCCCTGTGGCGCGTTTTAAGTTGGGGAAATAATTCCCCTTCAATCCTGAGGGCCCATGGGGGCCAACTAGTCCACCAGGTGCTTCCAGTAAGCAGCACTGTGCTGCATTGCAGAGAGGTGGTCCAGGTCGTGCCCATTTTCTCTGCAAGGCAGCTCTGTGGTGCTAACTAGAGATACCTGATGGGCTAGTTGTACCCAAGGGACACTCAGGATTCAAGGGGACTTTATCCCCTAAATTAAAACAGCCATAGGGCTGGCACACGTCAGCTCAGCCCCCCCCCCTCCCTTCACCAGTGTGCAAACACGCCCTGTGGCGCATTTTAAGAGGTAGTTTTAATCCCCCTGCCCTATGATATACTAGGGGCTTACAGAGGAGGTCATGCTAATAACAGGGGTACCCCAAGGCATAGTGTTCCCTAGTGTATGTAGGTGTTTTAACTGTATTCTAAGTGTCTTTTAGCATAGCGCTGGCTCTAGCACTGGTTAGTCAGAGTCAGTTACTACCAGTACCCATCTGTCTGAAAAAGTTGAGGGTACAGGATGATTTTGCATCAAAGACTCTTTCTCCTCCTCCTCTGTTTGTTCTTTCTGCATGTCTTCCTTCTTCCGTTACTTTTCTTTGTCTTTGAGGACTTCTGTAGCTTCTTTCTGCATTTTTTTTCTTCTTTCTGTGTGTTTTTTCTTCTTTCTTCACATGTCCTATTTCTGTAGGCATAGTTAGAAATTAGCATTTAAAAAACCTTTGAAATTCACTTAAAAAACCATAGATTTCAGGCACGTTATAGTTAGGAATTAGCATTTACAAAACCTTAGAAATTCACAGGAAAAACCATAGGTTTCAGGGGTGACATTTCACTCGTACAAAACCATAGAAATTCCCCCGTTATAGTTAGTTCAGCTAACTATAACTCGCGCCCCCGCAATGTACTGCTGATGATGTCACATATTACATCACTCATGACATGGTCAGTGACATCACTGATGACATCCCAAATGTCTTGCTATTTAAATCTGATAGCATGATAAGGACAGCGATGACAAGCTTTGCTAGAGTGGCATGGCTGTGTTATGATAAACTTAACAAAGAATGAGTGAAGATGGGCCCATGGTGTTGGGATAACCATACTGGCATGACCCATATTTGGACACCCAACTGCAAGTGGATCTGGGAATCAGCTTGTAGATGGCTACAAGACCTGGTGATTGGGCATTTTGAACCTATAATAAGGGGTCCATTCTAAGCTTCTATTTAGGTTTAAACAGGAATGCTTGAAATTAGGCTGGAGTCTTCCAGCACTGAAGTGCTATGGCCTCCAGGTGGTATATATTCAGCTGCACTCAAAGCAAAGGGAACAGGATGTGGGCGTTAGGGAAAGCTTGTACTCCACTTAGATGGGACCAAGATATTGGCTGATCCTGAGTTGACTAGATATGCATCCGCTTCTACCCCCACCTTGCTAGGAAATGTAATGGAGGATGTCTTAGTTTTTAAGACCTGGATTACTCAGGTCACCGATAAGTTAGCTCCGGAAATTTCTATTAAGAGGAAACAGAATTCTCAGCTCCTAGCCCCATGGTACACTGAGGGTCTAGCAGATCATCACCTCTGCTGCAAGCAGCTTGAGCGGAGGTGGAGGAGAGCGTATAAGAAAGAAGATCTACTTTAGTTCAACCTATAAAAATGACCATAGCCACATCAAGATAGCAAAAAAGGTCTATTTTTCAAAGCAGAGAAATGAAGCTGAACATGATAAAAAATCTATTTTTTCAATCACTAAATAATTTTGCAACTGAAAGCTCTGGCCAAGGATATCCCCCCATCGCAGATTTTATATAATCAAACATTCTTCTTTGAAGAAAGAATTCGGAACATTCAACTTGAGTTTAACTCTTCCCCTCTGTCAATGCCTGATCTAGAGGTGAATTCCCTCCTGACGGGAGTTTCCTTTCAAGCTTTTTAGAGAATTAACCTAGCTCAGTCTCGACATGCCATTTTCTCCTGCCCTCTACCCATCTTCCATATAGTTGTGGACATCGTGAATCCAGTGATTAACGTGATTCTAAATACCTCGCCGGCTACTACAGAAGTCCCAATTGACTGGAAACTTGCAGCTGTCAAATAGCTACAGAAAAATCAGCTGGCGGACCCCTCAGCTCACTCTAATCTTCACCCCATTCATCCAGGGCCTGGAATCTACTCCTCAACCACCTGAGATTCATTGACTTCAAACCTCTCTTTAGGAAACTTGCATCTTCATGGCCTCTGACTCATTGTGTCACACACTTATTCAGTGATCTTTCATTCCTTTTTCAGTCACGCTGTTATGAATCCTGTCTTTTACCGCTTATTGCCAAGATGCTCCTTTGGGAGTGACAGTAGTGCTTTACAAATGCAATATTCATTCATTCATAAGAGCAGTATTAAGAGCCTGTTGGCCACATCTGTCTACTGTGTGATCTTCTGAGGAATAGGAATCAAGTTGATGGTAGGTTGGAGAAGCCTTAGAAGAGAAACAAAGGGTAGAAAATTATGCCAGAGAACGCATACTTCAAACATGAGAATGTTTTAATGAGTTGTCATTTACACATATTTCGAAATTGTTGGGATCGCAAATCTAGCCACAATTGGCAATAAGTCAATAGGAAAGTAGTTTAGCAAGCTCACAATATATTAGCTTTTTGCTATTGATACAGTGTTTTGGACCAACCCTCTTACCTTTCATACTCTGATGGACTTTTTATTTTCCAACTGAGAGGTGATGGGAGTTAACATCATATCAATTTTCTCAGCCTTCTTTTTTATTGCTTCAACCTTATTCTGCATTTTCAGATTCCCCCTTTACCTAGCCTTCGTATTTCTTTGCTTTAACTTTTCTTTTCATTTTCATATCCCCCCTTTCTAAGCCTTTGTTTTGCCTTGCTTTAATTATGTTCTCATTTTCAGATTCCCCCTTTATCTCATCCTTAATTTTTATTGCAAGATGAACAGGTTGGTGGAGTGGTGCACTGCTTGTTGTTACGACAATAGTGGTTAATAAGTTAATAAGTCTTGGTGTGGGATAAGTCTTGTTTATTTTCCAAGACACAGATTGACAGCCAACGCGTTTCGTTCATATAATGAACTTCTTCAGGGCATAAATGGGCGCTTTTGTAGCATCAAACCAAAATGTGGGTAGTAAAAGTTCAGCGCGAGGGCCACCTTGATAAGGGCCTATGTGTGCAGCGTTCTGTGAAGCAGAATGCGAAGGAGACTCGTTATCTTGCTGAGTGGTGACCACCCACATTTTGGTTTGATGCTACAAAAGTACCCAAGAGTCTCCAACTTCCTATTCCTGTCCATCAGGCTCCTCCCTGTGCTTTGTACATCTCCTGTTCACTTTTCATTTGGATTTGGAGCTGGAAGGATCACTGTTTGTGTCTGCTGCATCATATATCAATGGATTTGAGGACTTTTAAATTTGAGATTTCACAAGTAATTTGGAAAATTGGTGTTGTTTGTTTTATTGGTGCATTGCACCTACATTTTTTTTTTTACTTTTCATCATTTTTAAAAAAATGTATTGTAGTGGGTGGCCTGTAGTTTCAGTACTAGGGGCCTTGTCTTTTCTTTTTATGTATTTTTTCTACTAGTTTTCGTTTCACCAAAATGCGAGTGGCCTGGGAGCTAGGAAAACTCAAGGAACAATCACAGACAAGAACTTACTCAAAAAGGGCTCAAAACTTGTATGTCCCTTCAATAAACATCAAGAGATAGGCCACCGTAGTTGGCCTCGGGTGATTCCACCCCAACGTATAGAATCTGAAAAAACAATTAGAAACAGGTCCCAATGAGTGAAATAAAATAAAACTCCTTGCAACGTAGGTAATAGCAACACCAGGACTGACAACAACATGGGTTGCCCGGCTGGGCAATTACCTTGGAAAGATTTCATGGTTCATCCGTTTGGGGTTGGGCGGCCTATCTCTCGCATTTTGGTCCAGTATGGCTTTGTTGACAATTTGCACCTTGTAATTTCTGCTTCAGGTACTGCTCTGTCCATTCTCTCGTGTTTTGGAGCCCATGTGCCCACCATCCCATGATCCCCCCACCGTAAGGAACCATCACGGTCTAATGACTTTCTCACTCAAGTCTTTTAAACCTTTTCTCGTTTTTGTCCAAACCACTAAGTTCCCTCTTTTAATCCTAGATGCCCCCACCTCCTCATCTTCACCTGTCCTGAGGAAGACCCCTCGTAAGGTTTTTCAATACCTACAGCGCCTGGGGTTAAAACGTCGATATCTCCTAAACCCGCCAGCTCATTCATCAGCGATTCTTGACTGTGACATTTTTGTAGCATGGCTGTATAAATCTATTAGTAATGTTCGGATTCATGTGGATTCAAAGTAGAGCCGTCCATTGATTATTGATGAGGATCACGAGATTTGCACTTTACTCTTGTCCTATACCTGTTCACTTGCACATCAATCACCTGAACCCCTCTCTCCTACACGCTCCCTTCTCCACTTGGGGCACCCATTTGTCTGAAAGTTTTTTTGAGTCCATCGTATGTTCATTGTGATTAAACAACAATTCACCATATCTATTGCATTTGCCTGATACGTTTTTGATTTGACTTTATGTTGTATTCGTGATTAGTAATTTTGTACTGGGACCACTCCCATACTGTATCTGGATGACCCAACAGAGGTCTACATTGATCAAAACCCTTTGCTGTATTGGTATGGGAAAAGTCGCAATTGGCCAGTGCTCAGCAGGATGGCGATAAACTATCTGGGCTGCCCTGTTGCAATTGTCTCTTCTTCAGTGCTGCTGGTGCCATTGTAACAGTGAAAAGGACCAGTCTCTCACCCCAAAACGTGGAGAGGTTAACCATGACCAAAATGAATCATCACTTTATACCACCGGATTACACCATACTAACCCTGGGCGGTGAACTACGCTACGCTCGCGGAGTTTGCGGAATTTTGGTAACTTCGCGGTTCGTATAGAACGCGTAGTTACCGAATACTACGCAATCTGTAACGTACCATAGGTGTTTTTCTTCTTCGCACGCTCAATATGCGTTCTCGCGCGCGGTAACGACTTACCATGATTCTGCGTTCGCCGACGAGATTTCCTATCCGCTCGCGTGCGCCACAAGATTTGGAATCCGGCCGCCCGATCCAGTGAGAGTGTGCGAACACGTCATTCGGACTCGCGATCTGACTTCCGGTGGCAGTGTTGGTAAGATCGCGATCATGAACACACAGAAACTACAATCTGGCGAAGAATATCTCTCAAGCATCATTAAAACCTTCTAAAAAATAATCATTTTGTTCGAAAAAAATCCTCAGATTGTGATTTGGCTGTAGTTTTTTTGTGCAAGGAGTCCTTTTTCTTTTTTTACTTGTTTTTTCAAGAGGAAAGAAGTGTCCCTGAGTCTCCAACTTCCTGTTCCTGTCCAGTAGGCTACTCCCAGTGCTTTGTCCATGTGCTTTTCACTTTCATTTGGATTTGGAGCTGGAAGGATCACTTTTTGTGTCTGTCTGCTGCATCATATCATTGGATTGGATTTGAGGACTTTTAGATTTGAGATTTTACAAGTAAGTTGGAGAATTGGTGTACTTGTTTGTTTGATTGGGGCTTGTTTGTACCTACATTTTTGGGGGATTTTCATTGTTTTTAAAATGTATTGTTGTGGGTGGCCTGTAGTTTCGGTAGGGGCCTAGTTGTTTTTCTTTGAAATTTCAGCCAGTAGACTCAGAGGTACCCATGGGTGCATATTTATGTGGTGTCTGTTGAATTTAAACATCATGTAGGGCATGGATGGCATTGGATTGAATTGCTAAATGTGTTTTTTGGGGTGTATTTCACTTTTTGGGTGTGTGTGTTAATAAATAAATACCTTTGTTGGATGTGTGTGTGTGCTTGCTGTGTAACTTTCCAACTTTTCGTAGCCCTGTTGATTTTCGTTTTTGCATTTTTGTATTAAAGCTGTGTTGTTTAGCAGGCCTCCTTTGTCTGGTCGCATATAGGCCTGCTTGAGTTCATTGTTTTCCATAGCCTGTTGTGACTGCGAGTGACCATGTAGCTTGGGGCCATTTCGTGGTGGTAGTTTAGTAGTGTGCTGCTTTTTCAATATAGGCCTGCATGTCTTTTCTTTGTTCCCCTTGGCTTATGCTTGTTGTTGTTGTGGCCTGGCCATGTGGGTGGCAGCCATTTTGTGAAGGCAGGCAGTGGGCTTTTGCCATAGGCTTGCATTGTCTGTCTTCCATTTCTTTTTGTTGTGGGTGGCTAGCGGCCATTTTGTGGAGCCATTCAGGCAGTGTGCTTTTGCCATAGGCCTGCATTCATTGTCTGTCTTCACTTTCTTGTTATTGTTGGTGGCCTGGCCATGTGGGTGGCGATCATTTTGTGGAGTAAGGCAGTGTGCTTTTGCCACAAGCTTGCCATCCAGGCTGTGTGCACTGCTTTTGCCATAGGCTTCAGTTTCTTAACTTGTGGCCTAGTCTGTCAGTAGGCCCAGAGGTAGTCATCCTGGGTACATAAAAACTGTTTCTGTGTTGTCTGTTGAATTTTAACATCATTTATGGCATGGATGGCATTGGATTGAATTGCAAAATGTGGTTTTTGGGGTGGAATTTCAGTGTTTTGGTGTGTGTTAAATAAATAGGCATTTTCAGTCAGTAGGTTACCCTAGGCGTTCAGCTCGCATTGTTTTGGCAACTCTGCACTGTGCGACAACGCGGACTTACACTTTTTTCTTCTTCGCACGCTCAATATGCGTGTTTGCACATACGATAACGACTTTTTGGTGAAGATCGCAATGCCGAACACACAGAATTTGCAATCTGGCGACGAATATCTCTCGAGCATCATAAAACCTTCTGAAAAATGATGATTTTGTTCATTTTGCTAAAAAAACTCCTCAAGTTGTCATTTGGCTGTAGTTTTTTGAGCAAGGAGTCATTTTTCTTTTTTTACAACTTTTTTTAAAGAGGAATGAAGTTCCCCAGAGTCTCCAACTTCCTGGTCCTGTCCTTTGTCTTCACTTTCTTGTTATTGTGGGTGGCCTGACCATGTGGGTGGCGGCCATTTTGTGAAGCCAGGCATTGTGCTTTTGCCATAGGCCTGCATTGTCTGTCTTCTCTTCCTTTTCTTGTTGTTGTGGGTGGCCTGGCCATGTGGTGGCGGCCATTTTGTGAGACCAGCCACTGTGCTTTTGCCATAGGCCTCCAAGCTTGTGGCCTAGTCTGCCAGTAGGCCCAGAGTTACTCATCAATCATCATGGGTGCATGAAACAACTGTTTTTGTGTTGTCTGTTGAATTTAAACATCATTTAGGACATGGATGGCATTGGATTGAATTGTAAAATGTGTGTTTTTGGGGGGGGGGGTTTACTTTTTGGGTGTGTGTTAGGCCTTTTCAGCCAGTAGGCCCAGAGGTACTCATGGGTGCATGAAACAACTGTTTCTGTGGTGTCTGTTGAATTTCATTTAGGGCATGGATGGCTTTGGATTGAATTGCAAAATGTGGGTTTTTTTGGGGGTGTATTTCACTTTTTGGTTGTGTTAAATAAATGCCCTTTTTGCATGTGTATGTGTTGTTGTTGTGGTGTAACTTTCCAACCTGTTTGTAGCCATGTGGATTTTCGTTTTTGCATTAAAGCTGTGTTGTTTATCAGGCATCCTTTGTCTGGCCATATAGGCCTGCTTGAGTTCATTGTTTGCTGTGCCTTGTGCCTGTGAGTGACCATGTGGCTGGGGGCCATTTTGTGGTGGTAGTTAGTAGTCTGCTGTTTTTGCCACATAGGCCTGCGTGTCTTTCCATTGTTCCTCTTGTCTTACTGCTTCCACATCCATCCCCATTGCCAGCTTCAGCTCCCTGATGATGCATCTATCCCACATGATGCACAAATGTCGGCCAAACAGGCTCCAGTACATTTTTGTTTTTGTTCTTTGCTATTCTTAAGCCCTGGACTTGTTGTCAAAGTCTCATAAATGGCAGCACTGTTGTTGTTCACTGAGTTACTAACATATTATAATTGTGACCACCAAACATTGAGTTATATATTATATTAGTTTGATTGTACTATTATTTGACTGATGTTCTTCTGGCTTTTTTGCTTGTAGGTGCACAAAAGACTGAGGAGGAGGAATGTCATCATCGTCCATTGTGCTGCCAGACAGACATCCTGCTGCTGTACACGATATGGCGTGTGAGTGACCTGACCAGACATCTCTGCAACTTGTGCAACTGAGTGCTGCTGACATCTGAAGGAGATGCCCCCAAAGAAAGCAGGTACCAGGTCCTCCAGTACCAAGAAAGTTGCTATTGAGAATAAGGAACAGAAGAAGGAAGTGACAGACACTTAATTCTGGTGTGCCACCCAAAACCTTTTTTTGGAAACCAAAAATTACGCTTGCAGCAGCAGTGTCCGGGGGGCAAGCTGGGGGCAGCACCTCCACATCAGTGGGCCCAACCCACCAACCCAGGCCCAAGCGCATGAGTGTGGAAGAGTTAGCCAGCCTAATGGTAGAAACCAGTGATGCTGAGCCTAAGAAAAATGTATCGCTATCTCAAAGTAGTACCTAATCAACCCAGGAGGAAACACAGCAGATAAGTGGTCAACAACAACAGCCGCAACCACCGCCTGCAATAGTTGTTGTTGTTCCTCCCGAAGTAGGGGCAGTTCAGGAAATTGAGCCTCATGCAGAGGAAGAAGAAGAGGAAGCCACTAATTCAGAAGATCCATTGTCTTCCAAATCCCCAGCAAGGAAAAGGAGGGTTAGTCCATCAAGTTCTTCGCCAAGCACCCCTGTTGATGATCTAGATGTCACTTGGAAGCCGCAAACTGAGTCTGAGAGGGAGACACGTCCCAAGACCAGGCTAGGGAAAAGGAAGGTTCCAGAAAGCCTTACACTTATGGAGGTCGATGTAGAACAGCAGGATGATGATGATGAGCCAGTCATCGCAAACATCACTCCCGGCCCCGAGGAGATGGAGACCAACATTATTACCCTATCCAAAATCGCTGCGAGGGATGTAGCGTGCATACCTCCAACACAGGTAACACCAACACGACCTACAGCTTCCATATTTGCATTAGCCAAGGCCCGGCAGCGACCTACATCCAGCACAACCACCACCTCAGTAGAAGTAGGTAGTGGTATAGCACAGAGTCAAATTCAACGCACACCCTCCAGTTCATTCAGCATTGGAAGTGGCACCTCCAGCAGGAGGCAAAAGTTAAGCTCCCAGTTTGGGACTTCTTTACGGTTAGCGAAAAGGAGGAGAACATTGCTATGTGCTCCATTTGTAATACCTCTGTTAGTCGGGGTAAGCTTGGTTCAAACTATGGTACCGGAGGCCAAATAACACATCTGAAAAAAGCACCACTTGATCAACTTGGAGGACCACCTTCGCGGCATAAAAACTGCAACCATTGGTGTTGGTGCGGATAAACGAGTAGAAGATCCGGTCACGGTGGAAGAGGAAGGACAGGGAGATAATCTCTCTGGGAGTGGTACACAAAGTAGCCCTGTGTCCAGCAGTGCAGTGTTATCGTCGCCCACATCTTCAGCAACATCTCAGTGGCACAAGAGTAAGAGTCAGCCTGAGACAGCAAGGAGTACCGCCATGAAAAAAAGTGCGTTGTTGAGCCTAAGAGAAAGGAAGACCATGCAGCCTACCATTATCAGCATGTTTAGGGGGGAGGGGCAGTACGAACGCAACCACCCAATAGCACGTTTGTACAATGCGAAGCTGGCTAAAATGTTAGCACTGGACCTTCTCCCTTTTTCTTTTGTTGAAGGGGTGGGTTTTCTGAAATTTGTGACAGCCATCTGCCCAAAATGGCAGGTTCCCAGCCGCTACTATTTTGCCAGAGTTGCTGTTCCAGCACTACATCACGACGTGCTGGAATTGCTTGGAAAAGCCTTGAAGCAGAGTGCTGTTCACAGTATCCACCTGACAACAGACATGTGGACCAGTTGCCAAGCCACTGATTACATGTGCATCACTGCACACTGGATCTCTTTTGTGGGGGTTAGAAAACAGATATTTGCTGGTGTTGACACTGCTGCGATTTTTCATGCCACTCACAAACATGCAACTGTAGCCATGTTTGCCATGGAACTGCTTGGAACATTTTGGATGAGTTTAAAGCAAGGTCTTTGAGTGGCTGCGCCCAAGAGGGCTTAACATTGGTTTTGTTGCCACGGACAATGGCAGTAATGTAGTTAGGGCCATGAAAGATGGTGGCTATTTCAGGGTCCCGTGTTTGACACGCTGCATTAAGATTGTTGTTCAAGACTTTCTAAAAAATGAATACAAAGTCAGAACTTACTGGGCACCTGCAGAAGAATATGCACACATTTCAGCCATTCTATTAAAGCACGGAAGCAGCTGAGGTTCATTCAACGTGAGCATAAAATGCCAGTCAAAGCACTCATCCAGGAGGTGCCAACACGTTGGAACTCAACTTATTACATGCTTGATCGTCTGTTTAAGCAGTACATACCACTCAATCTTATGTCATGCTAATATTAGGGGATCCTACTGTGAGAGGCATGACTGTTGAGATGGACCAATGGGCCCTAGTTAAATGCCTGACAGAGATGCTACTTCCTTTTGAGGTCCTCACACGTGAAGTCAGCAGGAAGGACTGTACTATGGGCCAAGCTATCCCGTTGTTGCACATGCTAGAGCAACAGCTGAAGGAGGTGTTTGAAACATACGCAGGTGTGGATGACAAACAAGACGCATATTATTTGGCGGACTCCTTAGCCGTTCGCTTATCTGAAAATACATGGATTAAAAATAACATTGTGTCACATCCACATTACCTTACTGCCACAATTTTGGATCCACGGTACAAAGTATTTCTGAACAGTAAGGCAGTAATTCCTTTTTCAGAAGTGGATGTTGCCAAGTACAAACTTTGATCGCTGAGCAAGCCATTGACTTTGAAAACAAACGGTTGGTAATTAGAGGCCCCCCACCCCAGACCAGAAGAAGTACTACAGGACATCCAGAGTCAAGTTCTACTTCAGAGCCTGAGGGCAGTACGTTTGCCTCCCAGCAGTTACCGACACCAACACTACCAATAACATCAACAACAGCAAGAACAGGATCCTCCACAGTACAATCGGCAACTGATTGGTTTCTACGGCAGGGGTATGGTAAGTCCAGTGCTGATGTAAAGGCAAAAGAGGCAGAGCACATCGGAGCACCCCAGAGCATTGAGTGGACGGTCCAGGCCTATCTGGATGACCCATCAGAGATCTTCATGGATCGAAACCCATTGGTGTATTGGTATGGGATAAGAAGCCAATGGAAAGTGCTCAGCAGGCTGGCGATAAAGTATCTGGCTTCCCCTGTCGCAAGTGTCTCTTCTGAGCGTGTTTTCAGTGCTGCTGGTGCCATTGTAACTTTGAAAAGGACCAGTCTCTCGCCCAAAAGCATGGAGAGGTTAATCATGATCAAAATGAATCAGCACTTTATACCACCGGAGTACAAAATACGTGAATCACAGCAAGAAGAGGAGAGTGACTTCGATGACGTAAGCAGTGGGTTACATGACCTACTTCTGTCCGAACCACCAGAGTTTGAGGACAAGCTCCTCTACCCTGACAACTAGGTTTTCAAATTGTTACTTTCTTCCTTCCTTTATTTGTGTGTGTATCTGTCTTTCTGGTTCAAATCAAATCACAACAAATCCATCACCACCGTCTTCTCTTTTTATTTCCCTATTGGAGTTGCACGTCTGTGCATTTAACTGTCTACTCCTCAGAGTCCTGCTCCATCTTCCTGACTCGCCCTAAATTCATTTCCATCAAGCCAGACATTGGATGGAGAATAGTACAAGAAATGTTGCCTCTAACAGTCCTTCCATAAGAAGTGAAACGTGACTATAGCTATTCTCCGTTTTGTTTCCGAATCGAAACTCATCACTGTCCAAAGGCTACCGCCTCTGCAGGCATCCACAAATTTTCACTGTCAGAACTTGGGCAGGCATCCAAAAGTAAACTCATCACTGTGAGAAGGCTACAGCCTCGGCAGGCATCCAAAGCTCATCACTGTCAGGACAGAAGGTACTTGGTAGAGAAAGACAAGACTCTTCGAAGAAACTTGCTGACATTTCTGCAAACTCAATTGACCAATGACCGCTACCCAGGCCACGGCCCATCACAGCGCTGACCATGTGAACTAACTTCAACTGCGACAAAGTGCCACAGATGAATAAGAAGAAAACCGAAACAGCGATTAACAGCACTCAAAATAATTGTGGAGTAATAATGAGGCCACTGCCTCGTTAAAAAAAAAACACACACCTGTCAGAACTAGGCATCTGATCTGACAGCCAAAGAGAAGAGCAAGACGGGTAATGATGGCATGCATTGGATGCTTGCTGACTCTGAGCAATTGCTGTTGTTTGTTGTGTTGATATTTTGCATGAAGTCGAACACTACTAGTTAATCTACAAAGTAAAAGTGACTCAAGTGACAGTCAATGTTTCCCTTCTTGTTTAATAACCAAATTGTGCTCCTACTACTGCAGGTGCAGGCCAATATCCATTGCAATTTTTTAATACGGAATATGGACTTAATCGAAGTCACTACATACTGAGTTGGAGTTGTACAACACATACCACACCATGATGATGACCATACTATCTTTGCACGCAGTCAGTCAGTTGGATCAGAGATGATTGATGGAATAACTGCGTTTCATGAAGTGGCATAAAAGGTAAACACAACAATTCAACAAGAACCACAGCAGACCTACATGTCCGTGTAGTGGTGGAGTCGAGTGTAGTGGACTGACAGCGGCGCATTGATTTAGTGACTTAATTTTCAAAATGCTAGGTTGCTGTATATGCCTTTTGTCTGGCTCTGTCAAAATTTAAGGTAAATAGAGGTTGGGTCACGGCCCGGTGCCGTGGGCCTGTTCTGTCCTGACTCCTGTTATTGTTATAGCTTAATGCTGTAAACAGAGTAGACACGATGTATCCAAGCCGCCTCAGACTGAAAGTGTTCTCTCTTCTCTTCTTGCACTCCACCGTAATTGATGCTTTTTTTTAATTCAATGATTTTTCAATACCCCTTTTGTTTTTCCATCTACACTTACAGGCCAGCCTTTACCCTGTGCTATACTGGGAGAAACAAGTCACACTTCCCTTACCAATCCGCATCAGGCAGGCAGTGGCACCCAAGATTGATGTGCGCAGCGTCCATGGAAGGGAGGACCAAAAGGAATGACGAGATGCAACTCCACAATTTGACCAGGATAATACAGTAACTTTAGTATCATTCATCATTCGTCTTTTAATTAATTTGATTCCTTTTTTCTCTTCACTCATTACGACTGTGTGTTGTGTTGTTGTTTGTTTGCTAATTGATCTCTACAACTATTTTTGAATTTTCTTTGCTATATTTAAAAGTAAGCCCGGTACAGCATGTAATTTGGGTCTCTCTGAGGGCATACAGGCAAGGCAAATTGCATATAATATACTGCTGCCCTCAACCATCAAGTTATCTTCATCATCATGCATGCATTTCCTTTTTCTCCCTTTATAGATTTATTGGATAAGATCATGGTTGTCTACCAAGATTGTGTTTTGCTTTTGTTGTGTCCATGCGTACTGTTTTTCTTTGTCAAACCTTTCCCCAAACACCCCTTACCATCCGTTCATCAAACCCTAACCCTCTTTCCCCGGGCTGTGTGATTTATATTGAGGTGTGATGTGACTACATTAAATGTACACCAACAATTGATCACACGCTTGCTGGGGCAGATGTGGTGAAAGCAACAATAATTCAATTTCAAGGCAGGGCGAGGATCTTCTTCTGCTTGCCCACCCATGCTCACTCTATGTGCAAGCCAATTTTTTTTCCAAAGGGACCTCATACATCATAATTAATTGCCGGCATTGATTGGATTCATCATCAACATCCTACCACACAGCAGTAAAGGTTATAAATTACGATTCTGTTAAGTGACTCACTCGAGACAACTACAGTTTGTAACTTCTTGCACTAGGCTGTCCCCACCACTATTATGTTTTATTTTACTTTAGCAGTTGCAAATTGTTTGTTTGGCAGCCTTCTTCTGTACTGTACTTTACTTCGTTCTACTACTCCTCCCACAGTCTCTCTCAGGCAAGTGACTGTCTCTTTTTTTTTTTTGCAAGTGCTACTGCCAGTGTCTATTACTACCACCACAACCATGGCGTCTTCTCCATTCTCTTGGGAAACCATGCAGCCATCGCTGTGCCAAACTTAATCATCATCAATCACAGGTAAGATACGTTTTGTGGGAGGTATAATGGACTAGGAAGAGAGACTGACAGTACTAATAGGACAAATAACTCAGTGAGGGGGACCGCATCTATCTGTTTGTGTGCTACAAAATCAGCAAATTATTTAAATCAAACAGTAGCTGTGGGCCTGCAGCAGCAAGGAAACCATGTGATATAAATTCGTAAAACAGTAACCCCCCACAAAACATTAACATTGTATGTTTAAGTATAAATATAATTTATTATCCCACACCTGACCCACCCCTCTCCCTAACCCCAACCAATGTCCAAAACGAAAAAGTCCAAACAATGTCCATAAACCCCAATGCCCAATTCCCACCCACCAACAAAGGGAATAAGAAAGGGGCAATCCAACGGGGTCCTAGATAGTTCTTATATTCGGCAGGATTTAAGGTGTTTGTCCACGAGGATCTTGACCCGCTCCTCTAGGTGCTCCTCTAGGCGTGCCATCCGGAGGAGCATCTGGGGGCGGAATGCCCTGCAGTTACATCCAGGGTGTGGGGTAGCAGTGCTGGATGTTAAAGAAGTGTGGCGGAGGGCGGCTGCCTGACCGTGGCACCGTACCACTGGAGGCGGGGCCCGACTGGGGCCCGGGACATTGGAGGAGGCTGCAGCTGCTGCCGCCTCCTCCTTCTCCTCCACCTGTGCCACCAGCCGCTGATACTCTTCACAGATGGCCTCCAGTTTCCGGCGCCGGGCCCAGGCTGCCAACTTCTTCCGTGTTGGTCTTTCTTGGGAAGGAGGATCTATATCAAGAAAGGCAAGCATTGCCATAGCCAATAGGTCTCGCCTTTGGAACATTATAAGTGTTTAGCTATGCAACAGTTGATGTTGCACCAAGGATATTGTGTTGCATAATTAAATACTTATAAGGTCCCAAAGGCAAGACCTATTGGCTATGCCAATGCTTGTTCTTATTTGGCATTATGAATATTTCAACTAATGGAAAGCGTTGTGGAACACGATACAAAATAAATGTACTGTCCAGGAACCTAAATGCTTCACAGATTTAGGTGTCCTTACCTATAGCAGTCACGTTTCAGAGAAAAAAGAGAGCAGAGGACTTTACTGTTTTAGTAATATTTTTATATGCAGCAGCTCTCCGCAAAAGCCAAGCAGATAGCCAGGCTCAAAAACTTTGGCTTGGAAATGAATCGCAACAATAGAATGTATGGGACAATATAGATCAGGATGGCATGAAGCAACGCTCTTGTTGGGGTGCTCCAAATCTTGAAATTGCTTACAGTTTGGAGGCTGAGTTCGTAGCAAAGCACACTTAGCAGGATGTTTGTCTGCAGCTACGTTTCTTGTGACATTAAGCAACAAGAGAGTTTTGCATATCATAAAGTCAATATGTGAATAAAGCATATTCAAGGGAAAAACAAATTGCTGTGGGATGTTTCCATAAACTATCTGGTTTGGGAATTGCTAGAAATAAACAGGTTCTGAATTCTTTTGCTTATCCTTATCTTTAGAAGAAGAGGCAGCATTAATACTTTGTTAAATGATATCACCTCTGCCATTTGTGCATTATAGTTACATGTGCACCTGGAAGTTATTGTAAGCCTTAAAGTACGCTGAGCGAAAGTCTGTTTTTGGAGACCGCTTCTATTTAGAGGCCTCCGATCCTTTTTGTCTCCGTTCAGGTGAAGCGCACACACGCTACTGCTCTGTTGAAAGGTGTTTACTTTAGAAGAGGCGCACATCCCCCCAGTAGGGAAGATTGCAAGACTAGAGTGGTTCAATAAATATTGTCTCAAACAAAATCGCATTAGGCGTTTTTTCCAGACATGCATGATTTTTTAAATGTTTAATTGGTAAAGATAGAAAATTCAATGCAGCTTAATGCACCCACTGCAAAGCAGATACATTAAACACTAAATTCCATTCCACCCTACAATATATATATTTTCTACTCCTTAAACAGGGAAATGTTTACAAGAAACTCCAAAATGTCTATTAGTATGATTACTTTTGAGAGAGTAGAAACCGAAAAGCAGCATTCAGAGCAGAACTTCAGGATGGCTGTTCGTATAAGTGCAAATGCGTGTTTGTGCATTTCAAAAGGTTAATTAGCATGACAAGAGACTGGTCCCTGGCAACCCCAGAAGACGGCGAAAGACAGGAAAAGCTTCCTGGAGGGGGAATGGGCCCTTTTGCAACAGAGCACACCTTGCCAAACTTGGTCTACAGAGCAGCAGCATGGCATATAACTTGCCATGAGAAGGGCAAGAAAGGGGCCCAACATCTAAACAGAGACTCTCCGTGATTATCGCTCAACCTCACTACAAAATTACGGTTACAAAAACAAAGTGAAATAACATTTGCAGGCGCCATACAAAATTCAATGTGTGTGCCTACAATTACTCTGTTACTTATTGCATTCCAAACAAAACTATTCCCGAGCAGCACATGTGGCAGAGTGTGCGCTCTGTGAAAAGTTTGAAGGTGGAATATGTTGGGAGGTATTTGGATTCCTTTTTTATATTTTTAACTAGTTATTCTTCTCGAAACAATATTGACTAGCTATGTTGGAGAATGCACACAATAAAGTACCCTTTAATTTCGGAAAAACGTTGCTCTTACTGAACAAAAGCATGGCGAAAATAAAATGAGCGTAATACAAAGGCAAATGGGGAAGAAAGAGAGAAGACCAATGGAGACAAGGAGGAAAAGGGAATCGCCGAAAAAATATATGGAGAGGAATAAGAGGAGGAGGGAGGTGGAAGACCAGGAGAATCTGGGCTATCACATAGGGGAGACAATGAAAAATAGGATCAGCTGAAAGAGGTATGCGCAAAATCGAAAAGAAAAGAAAGTAGCAGCTTCAGTAAACACGCAGTGTTGGCAAGCAAATAGCTGGGCAGAAAGGTAGGAAAAGCAAGAGCTTCTGAAGGAAATAGAGATACAAGGACTAACGAGGGTAAGGAGGATGTCTCCGTGTGCCTTGTGCTCAGCTGGCGCCTCGGGCATGTTTACTGCGGGAACACATGGGAATGCAAAGCCATTAATCAAGCTGGATGGCTCTGTCTCCCTTCACGCCCAGGGAGGAGGGAGATGCGAGCAGAGCATCAAAGGGCTGGGTGAAAAGGGAGGGGGGAATGCAAGGAGCAGAGGAGCAGCTGTGCACATGCACGCCATCGTGCACGCAAGCTCTAGGCCAGCAAAACCATGTGGGTAGCACTTTTAAAAACCCACTTACAAAATGTCTCAAAGAGACAGCTTGCGCTGTCTCAGCAAGACCTAAAAAAGAATATTGTAACCAATACTCTTAGCAAAACAGTAACATAAAATTAATTCAAAACATAGTGGTACAGTAGCACTAGCAAGCACAGTACATAACATTTGTGGTAAGTATCTATCCTCCCACTTCCCCGGCCTCTAACATTTGTGGGAGTTTCAGTCATAATACTAGCACTATGGACTCCAGTACACAGTACACCAGTCTTCTTCCTATCTCTAGTTTAGCAAAATTACATAACCTTGTAGTAGCCGGCATGCCAGCTCAGTCAGCTAAGCTTGCACCCAAGACAAACATAGGAGTCATGACCCAGACTCACGTTAGTTTTATTTACTACTGTCTAGAGGTAGGAAAGCTTGTATTTTTCTATTATGGGTGGCACTGGCCATAGTCTCTCTGTTACCTGAAGGGCAATTGCTAAATTTCACTTTCACCCTGCCCTGGCTACTACAAAAAGGCAGATTATATACCTGATCCAATGATCATTGCTTATATATTGGACGACGACATAAGGTCAGTAGCGGTCGGTGGTGTGAGTGCTGCCGGGCGTGATGTGGGGAGGGGAAGGGGCAGGGTGGGGGGTAGTAAACTATGGATTACGGCCGATTACAGGTAAGTAAACATATAAATAAATAAAACTAATTTTGTTGCGCGCACTGCATCGCATTTGGCGGTGCAGTGCGCACAATTAAATTTGTTTTATTTTTTTATGTTTACTTACCTGTATTTGGCCATAATCCATAGTTTACTACCCCCCACCCTACCCCTCCCCACATCACCGCCCGGCAGCACTCCCACCACCAACTGCTACTGCATAAGGTACTTTGTTTTGATTGATTGTGTAACCAACAGATAGGCCACCCTTTGCAGGCTGGCTGACACAGTTGAACATAAATTAACATAGGTAGGGAGTGGTTCTCGGAGTTGGAGGAAGGCGCATGATAACTATACACAATATATATATATATATATATATATATGATGTGCTTGCAAACTACTGTGAGTCACCTGTATTCTGAAAATACAAGTTATATTCCCCTCGGCTTTGCTACTCTGGCGCGGTTTCTTTTACATTCTCTTCAAACTAAGACTCTGCATCCAGTGACAGTCTCCACCTGAAGTACTGGGAATTTTAAGCCCAGCGGTGCAGGGGAACACACCCTATGACTTCGGGTTCTTCCTGTTTCAGACCTACAGAAACACAGAGTCTTCTGGGTGAAGTCAAAGATCAGTTTATTGGCTGCAGACCAATTACAGGTATCCAAGAAGTACAACAGCGTGTATGTTCTTAGGAGACTGCTAAAAATCACAGAAACGGGCTTCTCCTTAAATACAAAATATCATGCTTCAGGCACACATTCCTTGGTTTTACGATATAGCCATATACATGTATACATCTCAAACGAAAAGGCAGAGTCATGATGACCATCCAACATTCCAGTTAAGGGAGGAGGAGCCAAGATGGCGACCGGGACTGCAGCGTAGATTCCCGGCTCCGTAAACCTCCGCATCCCGCACGGATATCCTGCACGAGATCCTCAGTCTGCGCTATGGGATCGTGTTTGTGAATGAGAGTGGCAACCGATCGTGTGACTCCGAGGTTTCTGGCTGCCGTACCGCCGGAGAAATCTGCAGTTGAACTTTGCGGCCCGTGCAGCCCCGGAGCCGGGACCTCGAGTGGACGCCTTGGCCGGGTGGCAGTTTAACAACAGCGGCCTGTGGTGACTGGGTGGAGTCGGTCCACCGGAGCGGTGCTGCCCTCGGCCTGCATTTTGCCGTAGTCGCTCCCACTGCTAAGCGTAGCGGACCGAGGACATGCCCGGGGGTGCAATTCTCAGATTCTTCGGTGCTTGCCCCTGCCTTTGACGGTGAGCTGCCCGGACGCCGCCCCTAGCTTGCCCTGATCCTTGCGGGCTGCTCCCGGCTTTTCGCGGGAGCTGGTCCGTGGCGGGGACGACTGTTGCCCGTGACCACGCAACGGCTGAGTTTGTGCCTGCCCCCGGACCCCTGTCTTCAGCGGCGTGGACCTCGAGGCGCTTGTCCCTGGGTCCCGGCCCCAATACGAGTCGGGCCTTCCCGGCGGCCATCTTGTTGTTATGCAGCCTACCATCCTGTCCACTGGGTCGCAGCAGGATTGGGAGTGTGTGACTTTTGGGAGTGTGGCGGAGCGATCGCAGAGAGCTGTGCTGGGGTACGGCGACCTCTTAGAGGCCCTTGGTGCCCTTCATTTCTCCTTGGCTCGTGGCGCCGGGGTCTTGGGGAGTAAGCTCGATGGTGTGGCATCAGCGTTGGGACAGTGGCGGCATGCTGGTCCACAGGTACACAGGGGCTTCCCGCACTGCACACAGGAGGATAATGTCGCGGCCACCCCTGCGATTAGTGCACAGCCGGACACTCCGGACAGTATGCTACCGTGTGATCGGCCAACTGAGGGTTTGATCTGTTCCGGAGGTATTGGTCCTGAGTGGAAGGTGGTGGCCTTGTCCCGTGCACGGCCTCCGGCGACCCAGGGACAATTCCAGCAACGTTTGTCTACTTTGGCTGATTCAGCCTTCCTGGACCTTGTGTGCAGTGCAGATCCTGGGGCAGCACTGGGAAAGACGTCCCTCCATGATGCGGACTGTGTTGGTACTCAGAGACTTCCACCCCACCTGTGTGCGTCGCTTCCCGGTTGTTTTTGGACACTCCTTTACCTTGGAACATCGGACATGGTGCTGGGTCGAGGGGTAGGCATGGGCAGAATTGCAAAGAGTGGTCAAGGATGAGGCTGATCCTTCGGGGGTGGTCATCTAGTAGACGGGCGGACTCATGGCTGCGTACTCTCATGGTTATTAGCATAGTTGGTGCATAATGCTCCCCATTCCCCCTTTCTTGATATGGTCGATTTGGTGCTGCTTATTGTTTGCTGTGGGGAGACTTCACCGTGCGGGAGGGAGAAGCCGGGGGTATGTTTTGAAGGCCCTCCTCCAGTTTATTATACTTTCTCCACCCCCCCATCTGGTGGGGTTCTTTCTTACTCCTTTTTCCCTGTTTCTCCTATATTTCGGGTCTAGTTCCAGGGCGACAGGCACACTGCTGGGGGGGGGGGGGCATACTCATTTGCAGAGGTGCAGGGTGGGGGGTTGGGGGAGGGGACTCTTTAGTCTTTATCACTTTTTCCATGGCCTCCTTTTTCTTCTCCGCTTCTTCTTGTTTTTTCTTTTCTGGGATCAGCGCGGTATACCTCCTTTGTTGTGAATCGTTGCCTCTTCATGTGTGCCACAGTTTCCGGGGTGTTCTCTGGGTGTTAGGTACCGGGGCCTGCAGGCGCAACTGTTTTTGATATTCCTCCCCATCCGGAATTTCCCGTGTCTGCGCCATTGATCCAATAGATTGCTGCTTATTGCTTACGTCTATTATTCTTGCCCCTTATCGCTGTTGGGAACTTGTTTGGCACCTGATCCTACTGTCTTGTTTCATTATAAAATGAAAAACCCTTTTTCTTCTGGTGTCCTACCTGCGCGGCTCACTGGCCGGACTATATTGTAATGAAGATTCTGCTCTCCGAGGTGCCGCCTGTGTTTACATTTGCTCTTATTGCTCTGATTGCTTAGCGGCCGGCCCAGGGGTGTTGTAGGCCCATACTTGTTAATGATTGAAATGTCAATAAAGGTTTTTCAAAAAAAAAAAAAAAAAAAAAAAACCATTCCAGTTAAGCCAGCCCGCAATTATTTACCCAGCAAGGCGCAGATCTCACATCAGATATCGATAGGCCCCAATAAACATGAGCATCTCCTGTTTGGAAAACAAGCCATAAAGCAGGTACAGTCAGGTGTGAAAGAGATTAGCTGGAGGCTCGTGTAGGATGAAAAGACTTTATGGTGTGTCAAGCCCTGATGCTAATCACAGGTGGCCAGAGGACGGGGAGCTCGTGAGACCGGACTGACCTGGGGCAGCGGAGCCAAGCTGCCCAGGTCACAGAAAAGTCAAAGAAAGGCACATGTGCTCTAAAAGGCCCGTATTTGCCACCGCTCCAAGATGGAACCCACGTAGTGATGTATAATAACGTATACACAGTGCATTCATAGCTAAAACGTTATACAAAGCACTTGTACATACCGCATTAACCATTCGCGGTTCACTAATACCGGGATAGACAGGGGTAGGGCCCTGCCTCCTACGCGGTCCTAAATTCTAAAGTACGACAGACCCTCCTTTTGCCCTTACATAGGCAATAACTATACTCATTTCAATCCGAGTCTAGGTCAATATTCACGAAGTCATGGAGATGTTGCTGTAGCATCATCCTATTACTTAGCTCGTCCCTCGATACAGGTTTCCTTACACATAATGTAGCACAGAGGCCACATATCGCAGGAGCACACTGTATGCACAGACAGAACAGGAAAAGGATGGATAAGATCATTCCAATGACCATCAGAACTTTCCAACCCCAGGCAGATATCAGTTCCCAGAACCACCCCACCAGTGACCAATCTCCTTTATCCACATGTATGGATTCAGATATTTTATGCAGTTTGGAGATGGCTTGATAAACTGTTGGAGCGTTGTCTGGTATGAAAATGCAACAACTAGATTGGATAACCTTACATACCCCACCGCGGTCTGCAAGTATGACGTCTAGAACCATGCGGTTCTGCAAAGTCATGAGGCGATCCGCTTGGAGCTCAGCTGTCAAATTACCAAGGGCACCAGCCGTTACATTAACAGTGGATTCAACCACACGAGTCAGTTGTCTCAGGTTCCTACTATTGACCATAGGTCCCCAAAACGGCAGGAAACCCAAAAAGAAGTCTCCTGCTTCCTGACCGGCAGTATCCTCCTTACTAATCACGCCTCTCACAACTCTGGTCTTGTGATAGTCAGAGGCGGCAGTAAATGTTGGCGGTAGTAGATTTGCAATATAACATGTGCCCGAGAAATCGGGGGGCAACCATGTATATGCTCGTCATTGCAGATAAAATATGTACCCTTGGCAGCCAAAAACACAGGGGAAAACTGTGACGGAAAAGTGTACGTTTCAGTACAGTCGCTTCTCCCCAGTTGAGCTCTAGGATTCTGACCATTACCTTGCAAACAGAACCGACCTATGTGGGGTACGACCCAGATTGGGGATGAGATTTTTCGCTGTCTTTCACCCAGACTAATGCTATACCCCGTCGCGTTCCACCCTACATAAGCTCTCAACTCTTCTTTGGGAATAGATGAGTATGCATCGATATCTCTGCTCATATCGGCAACTCCTTTCATTAAAGCTTTATTATTGGTGCTAGGTCTGATGGAACGCGGCTGTCGCGGGGAGTACGCATCTAGAGCAAAGAGAAACATGGTCTGGAATGCCCATGACGATCCATTGTAACTAAACGGCAGCACTAGATAGGGAATACCCTTATTAATGGTATGTGGCATTAAACCACACACCCAGCAATTGGTTGTATTCATCACTAGTTGGTGTTGGTGCAGGAGCTGAATAAACGAGTTGTTTACAAATTCAGACCGTCTAGCTTGTTCATGTTCAGGCAGAGGGTGAAAAGAGTGTGAGGAGACAGTAGGAGGAGGCATAGGCTGTACAGTGGGTGCAATGGGCTCTTGAGAGGAGAAGAATACAAATCCTACAGTAAACACTACCATACTACATAATACAAACAGGCATAAAAATACAAAACGTTTGCTCTTCATTATTTTACACATTCTTGCTTTAAAGTTCATTTCCTCAGCGAGTCTCTCCATCTTACAAAACTCTATCCTCTAATCGTGCCGCTCGAGGCGGGTGAATATCTTCTGCTAAGGAGTACGCCTGTCAGTCCAGGGAACGCCCTAGACCAACCAGAACCGTTGACCTAACGTCTTCGGCCTGTACCCCAAAGTCTTGGGACCGCGACCCTGCGGCTGAACCCGGATGGTGGTTCCAAAAACAAAAATCAAGAAAGTCCTTCAGATGGGAGAGCTCTGGTTATCAAAAAAATAAAAAGAAAAAGAATATTTATTTGTCCATAGGCCTTGGTCTTAGATTATAGTGGAGACGGCCAGGTACTGTTTGATCTTGAAACAAAAGTTCAGGCTCTGTGGTGTCCAATCGAATTGACGGCGGCACAGCTTCTTGCAAAATATCGTCACTCTGTTGTGCTGAAGTTGTGCCTTTTATGCGTGCATCACTGAACGGCACAAAACGAGGTACAGTGTCTGTTTCAGAGTCAGCGATACCCTCCTGGACCCACTGGTCATATGGCAGAGGCAAAGGGATCCTTTTCACGTGGGCGCCGTGGATCCAGTTCTTCTTCCCCTTTATTCGAACAGCTGATCTTGTAGACAGAAGTACGAGATGAGGGCCGATCCAACGAGGCTCATCGTTGCCTTTGCGCTGAAAATTTTTCACCAAAACCCACGTGCCAGGGTCGATTGGGTGTCCTGGAGCCTCAGAGGCCTGGGGAAGAGTATTGTGCACCTGTTGGTGTAAAACACGTAATTTAGCCGTCAATTCGTACAAGTAATCAAGCAGTACTGGATGTTCGATTTCACTGAATTTTGTCGGTCTTGGCACACCCCATTCATTGGCCGGGCGGCCAAAAACGACCTCGTAGGGACTAAGTCCCACTCGTGAATGCACAGTCATTCTGGTGGACAGGAGTGCTAGAGGCAGAGCGTGAGGCCATTTAAGACCTGAGCTCGCTTGGATTTTGGCCAGTTTGAGTTTTAGAGCGCCATTGTAGCGCTCTACTAATCCAGCTGATTGGGGGTGGTTTGCAGCGTGGAATTTCTGCTTTATCCCTACTCCCTCACTCACATTCTTCATCACTTGACCCACAAACTCACTCCCATTATCACTCCACACCATTCTTGGCATTCCAAACCTAGGGAAAAATTCCTTCACAAGGGCTTTGGCTGTGGATAGAGCAGTGTTGTCTTTTAGGAGATAGGCCTCTATCCATTTTGAGAAAGCGCAAACAACCACCAATACATATTTCAGGTTGTTGCATCTTTCCATGTGGATAAAATCTAACTGCAAAACTTCAAATGGATATGATGGAGGCGCAAAATGACCAGCTGGAGTTGGGGTTCCCCTACCAGGGTTGTACTTCAAGCATACCATACAATTCTTGACCACATTCTCTGCACACTTGGGAATTCCAGCATTCTGCCATACTGGAGCCAACAACTTACAGATTCCTTTCGTACTGATATGTGCCATTCCATGTGCCATAGTAACCACTGGAAGCACATATGCATCAGGTAACAACCATCGCCTATGTTCTGACAGATCAATCCAACAACCATTCTCATCCAACTTACCCATACTTTCTCTCCACTTGCTTAACTCTTTCTCTGTGGCTTCAGCTTGAAGGGACTTTACACTCTCTATTGTGTTTTCACACATTCCAACATCACCAACCCATCTGGCAGGGCCTGCAACATACATTCGAGTCTTCACATCTTTTGCTGTTTCTTTCGCGACTTCATCAGCAAACGCATTACCACGACCAACATCATCAGTGATTTTCTTGTGCGCACTGCATTTCATAATCGCAACTTGCAACGGTAGGGTCAGCGACTCAAGGAGATCATTCACCAGCTTGCCATTCTGAATCTTAGCTCCATGCGAAGTCAGGAACCCACGTTCCTTCCACAATCACCCAAAACTATGACCCACGCCAAAGGCGTACTGGCTATCCGTATATATGTTCACTTTCATTCCTTCAGACAACACGCATGCTCTCGTAAGGGCAATCAATTCTGCTGCTTGAGCCGAATTTTGTGGCACACGTGCAGTTTCCACAATCGTGTGCAAAGTCGTGATAGCATATGCAGCAGTCGTATCACCATTTGGAAGCTTAAAACACGAACCATCCACCCATAAAGTACCATCACACTCAGTCAGGGGAGTATCTTTAAGATCTACTCTTCCTTTCGTCTCTTCTTCTGTTCTGAACAGACAATCATGTTGCTCAATCTCATCTAGGTCTGCTGGGATTGGTAATAGTGTAGCTGGATTCAACGTGTTGCATCTCTTTATGTGTATATGGTTCGCTAACAGTGTCAGCTCATAACCAGATAATCGCGCACTAGTTAAGTGTTGTGTCTTGGTCCTGTTTAACAATGTGTCCACAGCATGTGGAACCATAACAATCAATGTATTATCCATTACTAGGCCAGCAGACTGTCGAATAGACATAGCTGCGGCGGCTGTGGCTCTCAGACAACTTGGCAATGCCCTCGCTACCGGGTCCAAGGTTGACGAAAAATACGCGCATGGACGCGGTCTGTCGCCAAAAGGCTGTGTTAACACTGATAATGCGCAACCATCTTTCTCATGAACATACAATGTAAAAGGCTTGCTGTAGTCAGGGGTACCCAACACAGGAGCTGAACATAATGCATTACGCAATTCCAAAAAACTTTTCTGACACTCTTCAGACCATGGAATAGGATTCGGTGTGTCTTTGCATGTTAATGCTGACAAAGGTTTTGCCAACAAGGAAAAATTGGGAATCCTATGCCTACAGTATGAAGTAATGCCCAAGAAAGCACGTACTTCTCTCTGTGTTCTAGGCACACTCAACTGTGCAATGGCTTGAATTCGTTCTGGGGTCAGTTTCCTTCCCTCCTTCGATAAGAGATGACCTAAGTAGGTCACTTCTTGTCGACAATATTGCAGCTTTGAGAGAGACACTTTGTGATGAAAGGCAGACAAATGACGCAACAATGACAAGGTAGCGTTTTTGCAAATCTTTTCAGTATCCGCGGCGATCAGTAAATCGTCGACGTACTGAATGAGGATAGCGCCACTGGGTAAAACCAGTGCATCAAGCTGCGCTTTTAAAGCCTGACTGTATATTGATGGACTTTCACAGTAGCCCTGGGGAGCGCGTTTAAAGCGGAAGCTGCGACCTCCTAAACTGAAGCCAAACATTTCTCTGCTCTCCTCTGCAATTGGGATGCTAAAGAAGGCATTCTTCAGATCGATCACTGAGAACCATGCAGCGGATGCTGGAATCATGGTTAACAAGGCAGTTATATCAGGGACAACTGGAAACTGTGGTACAACAATCTTATTAACCTCTCTAAGATCAATCACAAATCTGTAAACAGGTGGCTGTGAAGGGTCCGTTCGTTTTAAGACAGGTAAAACAGGACTATTGCAAACGTTGCCTCTTGTCTCTTCAATTACACCCTTTTTAATCAAATCACTGACAATTGCTAACAATGCTTTCTGACCTTCATTGGAGATCTTGTACTGGGGAATACGTGGCAGTCTGACATTGGCTTTTAAAGTGACCACGTATGGTGGTATTTCCAAAAGACCCACATCATTGGGACCAGTAGCCCAAAGGACATCCGGAAGGGATGACAATTCAGGTGGCATTGCATTTTTAGACAAATACATCGGGGAAATCACTTTCTTGCCTAATGTAAGTTGTACTCCTGAGGGAGAACAGTATAGCGTCGCATGCAATCTTTTTAGCAAATCTAATCCTAGCAAATTTTCACCACAACCTGTTATTAGAATGAGGGGTGCTTTTAGCTCACAAGGTCCAACAGAAAGTGACATAGGACTAGAAATCGGGTTCCTAACTGGGGCGCCAGAAAAACCTACTGAAACATTCATTTCGCCAGACAAAGGCGCGCCAGGGAGTTTTGAATGCATGATTGAACTCTTTGCAGCACCAGTATCCTGCAGAAAGGGCTCCGTTACATTTGCTGTAGTTACTTTAACATAAGGTCCACTCTGATCCACTGGCACTGAAACAACTCCCTCTCTCTGTCTACGGCTGTCCTAGTAATCATTATCTTCTACATTGTCATCTTCTGCATAATAATCGTTATTGTAGTACTGAGCTGTATTACGCGTTGGCTTGCTGATCAAAGCTATTTATGGTATTTTGAGGCGGAAGAGGACGCGCGTTCTGGGGAGCATTTCCACGCCCTCTGCCTCTAGGAGCTTGCTGACCACCTCTACCTCTTGCGCCATACGCATTACTGTTACGCTGCATTAATTTAGGGCAACTATATTTAAAATGACCTTCCTCTTTGCAATATGAACATTGGTTGGGACCTACAGGGATTCGTGGTTGATAATACCCATTCATTTGCTGATTATTCTGAAATTGTTGGGGCTGCTGATAGATACCTTGGGTTTGCCTATAATTATTCTGTCCTCCACGTGGTGGGTAAGCCTGCTGCAAGAGGACCTTTGTATTTAGTTCTTTCGTTTTCTTATCTGTTCTATCCTTCTCATCTTTGTCTCTATTCTCATAATACTGTGCAGTAGCCAGTATTTGCGCTGAAGAGGAAACAGCCCACGAACTTTCTGAGTCCTTTAATATTTTACACAACTCGGGAAGTAGATTCTGCACAAATTTATCAACAAATAACCGTTGGCCACCTTCAGTGCTCATGTCTTGACCACTGTGGTCGATAAACGTTTCTTCAAACCTAGTAAAGAAATCAGACACTGTCTCATCTTTCTTCTGCTTACATGCGGATAGTTTATCCCAATTTACGCGCATCGCTGGCATTATAGTTTTCATGTAGGTGATAATTCTACCAGGGAGTTCTGCTACTAAAGGGTCAGGTTTCGCGCCACCAACTTGGCCAGCATCTGCAGCAATGATATTAGCCCACGTGTTACCCAATTCTGCAGCGTGATCTACATTACGAATGGATCCCCATAAAGGCTGTGGAACAACATTCCCAAACAACATATCTATGTCAGCCAAATTCATTACACATGATTCTGCAGTTTGTGATAACTCCTTATAATAACCGGTAGGGTTTTTACGGGGGTCAGGCAATGTCTGTTTAAGCGCTAACACTTCAGATCGCTTCCATGGAACATGTACCCAAACATGCTGAAAATGAGCTGGGACAGCTGGATTAGCATTTAAATCAGCAGGTCTCCACACTGGAGGAACCTCACGCATCGGATATTGGCGCGCTTTTACCTTTTTCCCCACAGGGAGTTCCTGTTCGAACAATGATTGCTGACAATCGCCATTTCTGAAGGACAGTAAAGTCGCAACTGCTTTATCTACATTGGGACCCACAATTGTACCTTTTTCAAAATCAAATCGCACTCGACACAATTCCTGTGGGTTTGGGTTTGCACCATTATCCTCCAATTCCTCACATTTTGTCAAAGACATACCTCTGTGTTGGGGCATCCCATTGATGAAAAACGGTAACAACTGATTCCACATCATAGAGTGAAGGGAAACCAATCCACCTACGCGCCAGATGATCTAACACCTCTTTCTCGTCGGGACCAGGCAGCTGACTGCGCAATTGCTTACGCTGTAAGCCAGGAGTCGCACTAGATGACCCAAAGAGAGGCGACATTAAACTAGTAACTACATTAGCTAGTCGTTGTCGTGCTGAAGGAGAAGTTGAGGCGAAAACGGGGGGATAGACAGAGGGAAGAAAAACAGATTCAGATACAGGTACCTGGGTAGTGTAAGAAGGAGTGCCAGGAGAAACCGCTGGCGTGCTAGGCAAAGTCGCAGGAAGCGCGGGGGTAACAGGTAACAAAACTGGCGACCCTTGAGAGGGCTGCACTGCAGGGATAGGAGCCAGCTGAGGAGGAGCTGGCAGCTGCGGGAAGGCTTGTGGCATATTTACTGGAGGCTGCACATTTACAAGCTGTGGAGGTGCGGTGGCATTTTGCGCATACGGGGTGGTGAACTTAACAAATGGGACATTAGGGAATCTTTTTCTTTCTCTTTTGTCTCATCTTGCACAAGGGGTGACAAAACAGGGTAACATTTATCAATCCCTAGTTTGCGCTGTCTGTGCAATTGCTCATTCATTTGTTCCTCCTCATTATCTTTAAATTGCACAGCTGCTTGCATCACTGACATACCTCTCTCTCTCTTATTTCTTTTCGCTAGCTTAATTTCCTTCTGTTTGGCTTCCTTTCGCCATAGGCGGAAAGAATCAAACATCGCCGGCCGGGCTTTCTTTTTAAACAATTTCACTTCCAAATTATCTAAGATATCTGTATCGAAACTACCATTTTGGGGCCATTTTAAAACACCGTCCTTTCTGGTATATCGGATCCATACTTCATTATATGCAATGGGGCCCACGCCATGTTTTACATAAAGCTCATAAGTTGGAGTTCCAATTGGAGGAACCGGACATGAATCCTCTAACTGGAAATCCCTTCCACAACTCAAACAAAACAATCTTCCAAATACACTAGCACCAGGCATCTTTGCTCACTAGTCTAGTTCCAAACTTCAAAGGATTATCGATTACGATAGTCTCGTGAATACACGAGTCCTCAGGCTTTGGGGTTTGCAAACTCCAAATCAAAATAATCCCGAAGGATACCAAATTCAAACTGGGAGACGCTCCACTTATACTTAACTGAATATCGATGATCAATGGCGTCACCAGAAGACTCTCTCAATTGTT
The DNA here is from genome assembly GCF_964204655.1 of Triturus cristatus. Lineage (NCBI taxonomy): Eukaryota > Metazoa > Chordata > Amphibia > Caudata > Salamandridae > Triturus > Triturus cristatus. Next base: position 1,057,557,821 of record NC_140593.1, on the reverse strand, counting down.
TCGCTCTACCACAATCGTCAAGGGTCCAAAACAGGGCGATTAATCAGGGCAGCAGTCCTTCGTAGCCGTCGGGACGCGGAGAACCTCGCAGAAAAGACTTTCGGACCACGTCGACATGCAGGGGTCGATGAAGTGGCGGCCTTCTTCCAGAATTTCCACACAAAGCTCCTCAACAACCTCTGGCTTGGACCGGTACCGCTGAAATCGCGCCGAGTTGGGCGCCAACTGAGCTGCTGGGAATTTTAAGCCCAGCGGTGCAGGGGAACACACCCTATGACTTCGGGTTCTTCCTGTTTCAGACCTACAGAAACACAGAGACTTCTGGGTGAAGTCAAAGATCAGTTTATTGGCTGCAGACCAATTACAGGTATCCAAGAAGTACAACAGCGTGTATGTTCTTAGGAGACTGCTAAAAATCACAGAAACGGGCTTCTCCTTAAATACAAAATATCATGCTTCAGGCACACATTCCTTGGTTTTACGATATGGCCATATACATGTATACATTTCAAACGAAAAGGCAGAGTCATGATGACCATCCCACATTCCAGTTAAGCCAGCCCGCAATTATTTACCCAGCAAGGCTCAGATCCCACATCAGATATCGATAGGCCCCAATAAACATGAGCATCTCCTGTTTGGAAAACAAGCCATAAAGCAGGAACAGTCAGGTGTGAAAGAGATTAGCTGGAGGCCCGTGTAGGATGAAAAGACTTTATGGTGTGTCAAGCCCTGATGCTAATCACAGGTGGCCAGAGGACGGGGAGCTCGTGAGACCGGACTGACCTGGGGCAGCGGAGCCAAGCTGCCCAGGTCACAGAAAAGTCAAAGAAAGGCACATGTGCTCTAAAAGGCCCGTATTTGCTTCATGCTATGTAGCCTATGTGAGGGCAACCATAAGATGGCCACCGCTCCAAGATGGAACCCACGTAGTGATGTATAATAACGTATACACAGTGCATTCATAGCTAAAACGTTATACAAAGCACTTGTACATACCGCATTAACCATTCGCGGTTCAAAATACCGGGATAGACAGGGGTAGGGCCCTGCCTCCTACGCGGTCCCAAATTCTAAAGTACGACACACCTATGCTCTCTATGATGAATACATCCAGGCATCCATCCACTCAAAGTAAATGTCTATCATTCTTCTTAATCTCTCAACAAACCTTAGTTTGTTTCACCAACAACCACCCATGCGTCAACTCCTTCCTTGCTTGCCTTGGCTTTCAGTTTGACCCAAACACCGCTGATGATTCTTGCTATCCTGTGTCCACCCATACTGTGTCGCCCACCCCGGCAGGCATCTTCTTTCACATTCCACCGATCCTTCAACAACCCATGCATCTGATTCCTATCAGCCACCTATGCATGCTTCCAATGTGTCCTTCTCTGCCAGTCTTATTACATCTCGCCCGTCCTTCCTCCTTCCACCCTTCTTTCCCTTTTTGTTCAACACATCCATCGAGGTCATCTTATCTGAGTTTTAGTCTTCTCCATAAAACCTTCACAGCTGAGTTGGAGTCAGATAGAAGAGGCCATTGGTTACTCAACTCACGCTGCTAATGCTAAGTAAAGGGTGTCTTCTTCAACCGTTGTATACTTTTCACTACAACTTAATAAGTCTTACAGTACAGTGAGTGAAGTGAACACACTTCCATCTAGTAGTAATGTCAAGAAGTAATGAATATAACTTACCACCGCCTGCCACTGCTGCTGGCTCCCGCCCTGTAGCTCCTGCAGGTGCCGCCTGGTCTCCCACCCCCTCCGGAATGGCTGCATCACTATCGCCGCTGGCCCCGCCGGCACTGGTGGTTGGTAGTATGCCTAGAAAAAACATTACACATTTTTAGATGCCTGTACACCTCCCCCTATTTTATTAGTTTTCACTAGGAAGATTGATAAAAAAGTTAATATAACATACATCATCACTAGTCCAAATCGGGTACTAGAGCAGTAGAGTCAGTAGACAGACACTGGTAGTGTTATATGGTCCCTAGGGTCATCTAGTCCTACTCTACTCTTTGGAAAGTTAGCCTGAGCCATGTAACCCTTTTAGATTCATCATGTCTACTACTCTTTTTGCGCATATTATACCTCGCAGCTTGTTGTGCAGTAGATGCCTTTGAGGCCACATGAGGTCGAAAAACAAGCCACTTTGTTATGGAGTTCGGTTAGTCCGTATTGCTTAGCCATCATATGTACATGTTACACTTTTTGCCATGACTGCGAAATGCTTGCATTATTGCAGAATACTATCTAACGCACACCATTTTTCTCATAATAGGCGGAAGATTCCCTTCTACAAACCAGAGATTTGCAGAGCTTATGATGCATGATGTAACCAGTATTTCTACGTTCTACGGTGAGGGGTCTTCCAGAATTCACACAGATCTTTTGTCTTGTCATGCACTTGTAAATGTTTACTCTTTTAATCTTATGCTTTTTGCTGTTGAAGCTGGCTGTAGTAATAATTTCATATAACGACGTACAGAGCTTGTTACTTATTTGAAAATAAACATTTTGAACTTACACATAGACTCTGTGGTATTTGGTGTGGTGGGGTGGACTTACACAAGTGAGTGAGCAAAAGGTTGTTATTATGTTCTGGGTTGTCTGTCTCATCATCATTGTGTATCTTCGTGTGGGGGGTTGGGAGTGGGACCTAATGAGACACTATAGCTAGTCGGTCAGGGGATTGTGGGTTCTTCTGACTGAGGTGTGAGTAAGGTCCAACCTCCCATCACCAACATCCTATTTTCTTGTGCATAGTTCTGTATGTGGCTCTGCAGAATCCCTACAACAGTAGTAGTATGTACTATCGGAACAAAAATACTAGTCAAATATCTGGTTGGGCATTTTGTTGGTGGGAATTGTCAAAGCCTCAAGATTAAGAAGTCTAGAAGAGGACAACCCAAAGGACAGGACATAGTGGCTAGAGCTATTGGTCAATCTGAGTTTTATTCCAAAGAAAACCTTCAATAAAGAGTGTCCAACTGGGCAAGCTTAGCTACAGACAGACTAATAGTAGTAATAGTACAGAGAGTCATAGCAGAGGCAGTTAGAAGGAACTTAGAGGCAGGGATAACCAGAATTTGGAAACAGATAGTCAAGGTCAAAGAAGCTTTTGTAAAAAATAGAATTAGAAAGTGGAACCATAATTAATAGTTCAGAAAAAAAGATGCAGTAAAAGTTGGGGAAATATAATTGTTAATATTAACCACTCAAGGACTTACTGGGGCCAGCAGCAGGAGCCTCGGTAGAGGAGCGGTCCTCTCCTGGTTGTTGTTGTCCCACCGTCTCGGAGCCTGTCTTCTTACCCCTGGGTGGTGCTGATGTTCATGTAAGATATAATAAAGAAAGAGACAAACATTAAGGAGTGCTGTGAAACAAATAAATCATTTGAAAAAAAAGTCAAAAAACATTTTAGGAAACAACAATTGCAATAAAATTGACCTATCTAATCAGATGGATCGACTACTGGTCTGCTTGCTGGATTCACGGATCGGCCACTTATTTATGAACACTCCAGTGTTCCATAATCATTCTGATTCCAAATACTAACGAAGCCTGACCTGACCTAGACCACCTATTCCAGAGGGGCCAATTGTTCACTAAGTCTGCATTTCCATTTTTTTTGCCATCAAAAATGCATAGATGAGATGGAGGACACATGCATAAATGTGTGCATACACCAAATTGTGGGTTGGTTGCATCTGATCTTGTTCTGCTACTGACTGACCCTGCTAAGCCTACCACTCACTAAATAAACTACAAAAGGTTCTACGGAGGACTGGGGTAAGCAGCACTCAGTGACAGAGGAGGCATCACGCAGACCGTAAAACAATTATTAACTAATAGTAACTAAACCTAGTATCCATCCAACACTATTTCACAGGAGGACAATGGAAGGACTAGAGTCTCTCTAGCAATAGCATTACCTAACTTCAGTTCTCTAAAATAAACTCTTACATTAATCAGCACAAGCTAGCGCAAAGTTGCAAACAAGTAAGAGTAGCACCGAGCACCTGGGTCCTACAAACACAGAAGATTTTGAAACGTAATTTACCAGCAACGCTAGCAGCAGTAATCTTGTTATTCGTCAAAAATTTATACACAACAATACTTATACTAAGTTACTCACCAAGCCCAACGACCGCGACACCTAGCAGGCCCAACAGGTCCTGCTCCCGGTCCAGGATGTCAGACCACTGGTGGGCCAGCTGGTTATGGGTGCATCAGACCCCTGAGCACCGAAACACTGCCCGGCGCACCTTCGCCCACCGATGGTGACGCTCCTGGGTGGCGTACCTGGAGTCGGGCCTGCCGCCTGCTGCCAAGGTCAAGGGGAGGTGGCGCTGGATGAAAAAAACAAGGGCAGCCACCTCCGCCTCACCAAAAAGCTGCCGGCCTGCACCCCTGCAGAACGCATTCTGCCACAAGGCAGGTGGCTCTTGGCCGCAGGCGCCTTGCCCTTTGAGCTGTTAGTCGCAGTGCCCTTGGCCATGGTTCTGGGATGGGTGAGAGGCGGAAAAGTTAGAAGGGAAAAAGGAAGTTAGGGGGAAGAAGTAGTAGCTTAAAGAAAGAATTAATAAAAGTAAGAAAAACACAGTAAAAGTAGAAATAAAATGCAAAATATAAACTTAGGGACAGAGAGAGATAGATGATAAATAAAAAAAGTCAGAAAAACTGTGTACAAAACGAAGGATTCCAAAGATTAAGGGAGGATAGAAAAGTAGGCCTCGAACCATAGCACAGAGTGAAAAACAAGATGGCCGCGCCTATTCGTGACCGCGTGGGTAAGTTTGCGCGATATTTCTCGCGAACACGCAATATTCGTCGCGAACAAGTAAAATGCACTCCCGAACATGACATGCGCATCGCGAATGCGCTATACGCGACCCGGAACAGGAAATAAGGCATCGCGAGCGGGCGGGACAATTGAAAAACAAGATGGACGTGCCCATTGGCGACCGCATGGGTAAGTTCGCAAGATATTATCCCCCGAGCATGCAAACAGTGCCCCGAACATGCACAACGCGCCCCCGATCAAGAAAAACGCATCGCGAACGGGTGCCCCAAGCAACTACGCACACTCACGAAGCTCTGCGTAGCACGCGTAGTGCAAGAACATCTTCACGTAGCTTCGCATAGCGCGACTACGCGAACTACGCCCAGGGTTAATTACTGGGACCAATTAAAAGGACTAGTGTGGCTAAAAAACAGTGTGATTAATGGTGCGAGAGGTATTTTGTTTATGAATTTGTTAGTATATTGATTCCGGCTTCTGGTCCCCTAAATTGAATCATTCCCCTGTGCTATATACTCCAAATCAGAATGTAGCTCAGCCATAATCGATTCAAATGGATGATACAGATTAATATATTTCACAATGAAGGTGCCTGAGAGGGGAGGAGGAATGCGTACTTGGTGCATTCTTAAAGGTGGACCAAAGTGGTCCCTATGTGAATGGTAAGGTAAATGGGTCTCCTATCTCATTTCTTATTGACACTGGTGCTACCCATTCCACTGTGAGAACAGCGGAAGTTCCCAACCTACCCCTCTCGTGAGAAAGAATCCAAGTTTTGGGCATCTCACATCGATTAATGTCCAACCCAGCAACTAAATCTATATCTGTTCAAATTGAGTCCTTTGTGGATGTGCAAAAATGTGTTCCATACTAATGATGAGGACATTGTTTTTAAATTGGAAATACATAAATCTGGAGTTGAAGGACTATTTCCCATATTAATCAATGATGGCTTACCTATTGAATTGAGAGATACTGTGTCTCCAGAAGTATGGGCATTCACAGGGAAAGACATTGGTTTGATCAAGGGAGTGACTCCAGTACGAATTACCTTGAAGCCAAATGCTAAATTTCCTTGAACACCTCAGTGCAATTGGAGCCCAGAAACTGTTGTAGGAATTACTCCATTAATTATGTAATTGATCGAGCAGGGAATGCTAAAGGAAATCATGGGCAGTTTGTCCAATTCTCCTATTGTGGGTATACAGGAACCCAATGGGAAGGATCGGATAGTCCAGGACCTGCGCCAGATTAACCAGGTTATAATACCATGTTGCCCAATTGTGCCAAATCCGTCTGTGATTCTTTTGCAGATTCCACGGGAAGCTGAATGGTTTTCTGTCATTGATTTGTGTCAAACCTTCAAGGGTATATGGAACGCCCCTCGATTTTTAATCAACTCCTGAAAATGAATTTGGAGTCATTGGTGATGCCAAAGCACTCAGTCCTTCTTCAGTACATTGACGACTGGATGGTAGCATCAAGTACACAGGAGGCTTGCATATGCTACATCAAGGCACTGTTCAATCGTTTGGCAGAAAATGGGCATAAAGTGTCACCATCAAAATTGCAGTACTGCACAGGGATGTTCTATATCTGGCACATCACATTGAGAAAGGAGCTCGGAAGGTGTCACAAGATAGGATCACTGCGATTCTGCAGATGAAACCTCCTAGTAAACAGAAAGAAGTCTGCATTTTTTTGGGAATCATTGGCTACTGTTGATAATGTATTCCCAATTTCTCTTTGACAGCACACCCACTTCAAAGGCTTTAGCACAAGGACATGAATGATCCTGTGCCTTGGACTGAAGAATGCATGCGCTCATTTACTGAAGGGTGAGAGAGTCTTTGTCAAGCTCCAGCTTTGGGAATGCCCGACTACAATAAAAGCTTTAATGTATGTTGCAGTGAGTGCAAATGTTGTGCATTGTCAGTGCTAGCTTAAATGCATGGTATTGCACGTAGACCTGAAGCATATTTTTTAGCCACTCTTGATTCTGTAGCCGTTGCTTTGCCTGGATGTCTTAAAGCTGCTGCTGCGACATGTGTGAGTTTGGAACAGAGTGAGAACATTGTAAAGGACATCAGTTGAAAGTGCATGTGCCCCATTCTGTTGAGATATTGCTTATTCATACTCAAATGCAACATCTCACCATTAGCCGCCTTACAAGATATGAACAAATGATTTCGGGAGTGGAAAATGTGACTCTGATGAGATGCACGAGTTTGAATCCAGCAACACTGATGCCCTTGCCTGGAAATTAAATTGTGATTGATGAAGCAGATCATGATTATCTGGATGTGAATAAATTATGTACAAAACCTAGACCCGATATCCTTGATACCCCTTTGCCAGAAACTGATTTAGTGTTGTTTGTGGATGGATCATGTTGGTGTGATGCAGAAGGAAACCTGAAAGCTGTGTCTGCTGCTGTATGCACAGTTGCAGAAGTGATTGAAGCATCTTGGTTGCAGGGTGCATACTCTGACCAAGTTGTTGAGTTAGTTGCCTTGTCACAAGCAAGGAATTTATCTGACCAATTGCGAGTTACCATCTTCACCGACAGTCAGTTCGGATTTGGCATCATACATGACTTTGGGCAGTTGTGGTCACAGCGTGGGCTCATGACATCATCAGAATCCCCAATACGAAATGGGGAAAGAGTAAGGAACCTGCTGCTGTCATTACAACTGCTTGCCCTAATTGCGGTGGTGAAGTGCAGTGCCCATTGGCAGGGCACTGATATGTCACAGTCTGCAACCGCATGTGGATAAGACTGCTTGCAATTGTGCTCTAAATTCTTACACTTTCAATGGAGAACCCTTTCGGGAGAACACTGATGTCACTAAATGTAGACTGTAGAAACTTGGGAGGAAGTGAAATATTGCAAGACTAAGCCTCAAACAATGAGAGACAGGGATGGGTAAGAGCAGGTTGCACCCAGAGATAAGATGATGAGGTATTGGTATACACAGATGGAAGACCAGTCCTATTGGACAGCTTGTTGACCCCCATGGCTCGTAAATACCATGGTCCTGCACACGTTGGAAGGGATGCTATGATGAGGCTCTTTAGACAACCATAGTTTAACCCCCGATTCAGAGCAGAAGCCGTGTGTCAACAACAAAATGTGGTGAAGAAAACACTAGCTATAATAAGTCATGTAGGAAGGTCTGGAGTACCTTTTAAAAGGATGCGGCTCGATTTAATTGATATGCCTCTTTGCAATGGTCTGAAATACATCCTTGTAATTGTATGTTTCTTTTCTAGCTGGGTAGAACCTATCCCACCCGGCGTAATGACAGCTTGACTGTGGCCAAATTACTGTTGAGTGAACTCATACCACGTTTTGGATTTCCAACTTCTTTGGAATCAGACCGAGGGACTCACTTTAACAAAGAGATCTTAAAGATGTTATGTGCAGCATTACAAATTGATCAGAAACTACATTGAGTTTGCCGTCCAGAAGCCTCAGGCATAGTAGAGCAGTTGAACAGAACATTAAAATGCAGGTTGGCAAATTTGTGTGCTTTGACATCTCTGAAATGGCCTGATGCTTTGCCTCTTGTGTTGATGAGTTTCAGAAGAAACCCAGACAGAAGATCTAGACTCTTCCCTCATGAAATTATCATGGTGAGAGCCACGAGACAGCCTGCATTCCCTTTGAACCAATTAGTAAACATAACAGATGATTTGGTGTTCGATTACTGTAAATGACTGGCTGGCGTGGTACGTTCTGTGTCTGTGTCTCAGCAGGTTGGGGAAGTTGCAACTGCGCCTCAACAGACGCAGTGCCACAATCTCAGTCCTGGAGACTGGGTCCTGCTGAAGAAGCACGTATGCAAGTCATGCCTGGAACCACATTGGCATGGGCTTTCCAAGTGATACTGGTTACCACAACTGTGTCAAATGTGGTGGTCTTCCAAACTGGGTGCACGCTGCCACACACGCTGAGCCCATGTCCCTTTGAAGATACAGTGCCTGTTTCAGATTTGCTGGTGGTTACAGAGAGGCAACCATCTCAGGTTAGCCAGACTGTTAAGGGGCTTAAGCTACTGGGACTCTTGGACCTAATCCCGAGAATAGTCCAAGAGAGTCAGGTCTTGTGGGTACAGAAGGGGCATGTGAAGAAGAGCTGACTAGGGAGCGGTGCAGCCCAAAGATCAGACAGATTGAGATGCATTCTAACTGAATGCTGAGTACCACACCCGATCACAGAAGTCTCTAGTAAGTTAGAACAAAGTGACAAAGTGACAGTGATGATGATGAAGTCACTGAGAAGGTCCAATAGAGCAAGCGTAGCAAGTCATAAATACACTGCACCAGAGTGGACTTACTTCGCATTGAATGATTGGGAAAAAGCATATCAACAATTCAAGTTCCTATGAACCCCCTTGAGAAACTGTTGCACTTGATTTGAACATTCAAAAAATACATAGTCAGTACTCGGGAAATGAAAATGCAAAAAGTTTAAATTCTATGAACCAAATCCACATTGCTATGAGAAAAAATGTACTGGGATAAAGGCAACCTAAAGCAATCTTAACCTTTTGTGTTTATCGGACGTCTGGGAGCCGTCTGACGCCACAGTGCTCATGTGAGTAGGAGGGCTACTGGCCATCCTCGCACATGGCATAGGAAATCCCTATGGTGCGGGCTCCGGAGGGATTTCCTTTCAATCAAAACAGCATGTGAGCTTGGGAAGAGCTTCCCATGCTTCCGAGGCTGTTTCTCTGAAATGACAATCAACACGCATGTTGCGCTGATGTCATTTCAGAGAAATCGTAACTGAAATTAGCTGAGCGACTCGTTTCCTTTTCCCTGCCTCAGTGCTCTGGGGACTAGCTCAGCCCCATGAGCACCCATTGGAAAGCAATCCCCAAGCAGGGATCCACCCACTAGGCACCAGGGAGGGGGAGCAGCCCCCTGGGCAACGGCTTTTGCTCCCCCTAACATTTGCTCAAAATTCAGTCTTTCTGCCCCCCTGGGAGGCAGAAGGGGCAGTAGCCCCCGATCTGCCCCCGGGGGTAGAAAGCACACTAGGCACCAGGGATTTTTTAAAATGTCTATAGGAGTATGGAATGCCCAAAATTAGCATGTTAATGCCCCCACATCCCCCCAAAAAATTCCACCGACATTTTGCCCTCCCTGGGAGGCAGATGGGGGCAATAGCCCCTGATCTGCCTCCCCCCGGGGGGACAGAAAACACACTAGGCACCAATTTTTTGTTTAGGTCTTTAGGGATGGAGCTGCCCAAAATGGGCATGCCAATGCCCCAACCCCCCCAAAAACTTAAGTCTTTCTGCCCCCCTGGGAGGCAGATGGGGCAAAAGCCCCTGATCTGCCACCCCAGGGGGCAGAAAGCATGTCAGACTCTAATTACGGCACTCAAAACTTACACAGGAACAGAGATGCTAGTTCCCAAATCCACCCCGACAGCAATCCAGAGCTTAATGTGACAAGTCTCTAGAGTGGCTATCTAGGGGGAAGGGGGAAAGTGGATAAAATAACAAAAGAGAGAAGAGACTGTTCTGCGGCTTCCTTCAGGAGTCCGTCCAGCAGACTTCTTTTGCTGAAGAGATAACCTGTAGATAAGAGTTATTGTTATAATAAACTTTTAGCCTTTAACCTCTCTTATCTCTCAACCCCAATTGCCTTATTTCCTTACCATGCCAATTTCAGAACTCTGCTTCTCTTCTATTTCTTTTCTGTGTGTGCTTTTATTTCATTAACTATATTCTTCGTCTGCAATTAAAAAGGAAATAACTAGAACCCAAGGTTTATCTGCCTCATATAAATCTTTCTCTCTGAGCTTCTCACTTACTTTCCTATTTTTCTTTTTACACTCCTATGTCTTATCTTCCTTGGTATCTGCCTTAATTCACAGCTTCCTTTTCTTTTTGCACACCTGTAATATAGTTACATTTATCTGTTAAGAACTTCTGCTTTCTTTTTAACCTGACATTTTCTATTTTAATTTGGTGTACTACTTACTGTGTTTGAGGTCTTTTCCTATTGGTAATTATTCATCTGTGAGTTTAATGCTTTCTCCTCTTTTCGTGGTGGTATTTCACTCTCAGTACTTAGCTAATGTTCGACGACTTATTTCTGTGGTAAGTATGTTTTTATCTTATTCTATTGTTTGTAGTTGCTCAAGAGTTCTAATCTATATTGCAATTCTCTCCTCGACTTTTTCAGGACTTGTCGTTACTATTCGTTACCTCTGTGAAGAATTACAGTAAAGCCACTTCCTTCACAGTAAGTTCTATGACTCTATTGCTTTCGGTAATTTACTTCAGTTCTCTGACGTGACAAATATTTACTTCAGTTCTCTGACGTGACAAATATACACTCGTTAACTTAGCTTCATTTTTCTTGTTCTTTCTTCAGATGCTCCTGTTGACGCTGCTTCCTCTCCCTGACGACTCGGTGCGAAATCTCCACAACTAAGATTTGCTGTTCTCCTCAAAAGTCACTTTACTTCTTGGAACTCAGATTTCGACTTGTATCTATGACTTCCGAAAACTCTTCAGGGTAGATTCTGAAAAGCCTTCGAGCGAGAACTAAAACACTTTTAGTCAGCGCGCACTGGAATGTGCACCTGACTCTCTAGAATTCTTGGTGAAGTGCGCAGTTCCTAGGCAGCGCGAGCCTCACCTAGGATTCCAGCGCGTTCTCTGCCAAACACTAGAACGCTAACAGCTACTCAGTTCTGGTGGCCTTTTCTGGCGCCATTTCCGAGTCAGCTCCACCCATGAACCTTCCATTGCTCGGGGTGTACAAACTTTGAGTCTTCGATGCGCAATTAAACCTATCTGTAATCTTGGGTTCCTGACAGTACCCTCCAACAAGGTAGGTTCTCTCCTCTGGGGTTTAGTTGGTGATCGTAGGTGAAAGGCCTTGACTAGTCTTGGAGCATGGACATCTTCCTCTCGTTCCCAAGACCTTTCCTCGGGCCCATAACCCTTCCAGTCCACCAAATAGTATAACTTCCCTTTTTGTATTTTGGAGTCTAGAATTTCCTTGACTTCAAATTCAGTACCAGTCTCTAGCTGAAGAGGCCTTGGAGGCAGGTTTTTTCGCAGATCTTCTGGAGCCTTCTTCAACAGGGATATGTGGAAAACTGGATGTATCTTCAACTTTGGTGGCAATTGAACTCGGTAAGTCACCGGATTTATTTTCTCCTCTACCAGATATGGACCAATAAATCTCGGTTGAAACTTCCGATTACCTTTCAATCTCAAATTCTTAGTACTTAACCAAACCTTGTCTCCTATTTCCAATGAGGGGCCTACTCGTCTCTTTCTGTCTGCATAATTCTTATATTTTTCTTTAGCTAGTTCAAGATTTTCAATTGCCCTCTTATGTACCTGATCTAACTGTGTTACAATCTCCTCCACCGCTGGAACTGAGATCTCGGTTTGCCTGAGGGTCGAGTTGGGATGTCTTCCATAATTCATAAAGAAAGGGGAATACCCAGTGGAAACATTCTTTGCATTATTATGGGCAAACTCTGCTGCCCACAAATAATCCGACCAATTTCCTTCTTGTTTCAAAAGAAACAATCTCAGATACTGTTCAAGTTCCTGGTTCACCCTCTCGGTTTGACCGTCAGTCTCTGGGTGGTAACTGGTGGAATAACGGACTTCCGTACCCATCCCTTCCATGAAAGATTTCCAAAAGTGGGAAATGAACTGTGGACCCCTATCTGTGATCACGATTTTAGGGATACCATGTATTTTCACTATTTGAGCACTAAAATGAGTCGCCAACTGCTTAGCTGTTGGCACTCCCTTTAAAGCTGTAAAATGAGCCATTTTAGAAAAGGAATCTACTACTACTAAGATGGTATTGTAGCCCTGACTAAGGGGTAAGTCAGTTATGAGGTCTAATGTAACAGTGTGCCAAGGATAAGGTGGAGTGGGTAAGGGCATAAGTAAACCTTTTGGGGCCTGCCTTTCGGATTTTCCCTGAGCACAGATCTCACAAGTCTTAACATATTGCTCAATACTCTTCAACATTTCAGGCCACCAGTAGTGTCGCTGGATCAGATCTCTGGTCTTTGCCTCTCCCTTATTTCCTGCCAACTTTGCATCGTGGCATTCCTTGATAATATGTTGTTGCAACTCTTTAGTGGGAATGTACAGAGCTCCTTGGAAGTAGGGCAACTGATTACGAACCTCTCTTCCTTCCTCCTTCGCCCACTCTTTCAAGGTCTTTTCATCCATGGAGTCAGTGATACCCTGTTCAAGATCAACTGAAGTGATTGCTCCAATAATCTTCTCACTTGGGATAATGGATTGATTTCCTACAGGTGTCTTTTGATTTTCTGTGTCTATCCTAGACAAGGCATCTGCTTTTCCGTTCTGGGCCCCTGGTCGATAAGTAATGACGAAATCGTAATCAGCAAAGTACAGAGACCATCGCAATTGTCTCGGTGTTAAGGTTCTGGCTGTTTTTAGAAATTTTAAATTTCTATGGTCTGTATATACTGTGACTTGATGCTGTGCCCCCATTAAATGGTGTCTCCAATCTTTGAATGCGTCTTTTATGGCCAATAGCTCCTTCTCTGTGATGGTATAGTTTATTTCTGCCGGAGTTAATTTTCTTGACCTATAGGCGACTGGATGCAGCTGCCCCGTTTGCTTGCTTCGTTGGGACAAAATTCCTCCCACCGCTTGATCAGAGGCATCGGTCTCCACATAAAATGGTTCAGTCGGATCTGCATGTTGTAGGATTGGGGCTGACGTAAAACTTCTCTTTAGGGATTGGAAGGCTTCTTCAGCTTCAGTTGTCCATTCAAATTTGACCCCTTTTTTCAATAGACGGGTGAGTGGCAAAATCTTATGCGAAAATTCTCCGATGAATCTCCGGTAAAAATTGGCAAAACCAATAAAGCTTTGTACTTCTTTGACGCTCTCGGGGGACTTCCAATTTATCACCGCTTCGATCTTCTTGCGGTCCATAAGAATACCTGTTGGTGAAATTATGAAGCCCAAAAATTCAACCTGAGAGACACTGAAGGCACACTTCTCTAGCTTTACAAACAATCTGTTTTCTCTCAGCTTCTGTAAGACCCTTCTAACCTGATCCTGATGTTCTTCCTTGTTCTCAGAGTAGATAAGGATGTCATCGATGTACACCAGTGCACACTGGTCGATGAATTCCTTCAATACATCGTTAATGAAGTGTTGAAAGGCTGCGGGAGCGTTACACAGCCCATAGGGCATAACCTGATATTCAAATAGGCCGAACCTCGTTCTGAAAGCTGTCTTCCACTCATCGCCCTCCTTCATTCTCACCAGATGATACGCTCCCCTCAGGTCCAACTTCGTGTAAATTGTTGCTCCTTTCACTTGATCTAGCAAAACAGATATTAGTGGCAATGGATAACGGTTCTTTTTTGTAATCTTATTGATGGCTCTGTAGTCAATGCAAGTCCTCAAATCTCCTTCTTTCTTTGGCACAAAAAATAGGGGCGAGGAGACTGGGGACTGCGAGGGACGAATGAAGCCGTTTGCTAGATACTTGTCCAAATACTCTTTTAGGTGATGGTGTTCTTTTTCCGTAAGGGCATACACACGGCTGCAAGGTAGATTTGAACCGGGTTCGATCTCAATTTTACAATCATAAGGTCTGTGGGGTGGTAATTGTTCTGCCTCCACTTCATTGAAAACGTCTTCAAAATCTCGATATTCCTCTGGTATGTCTTGCACATGAATTACACAAATTGATTCTCCCGTCTGACACAACGAATGTGCAGGATTCACCTCTTGCTCTTGCAGCTGGCCCCTGAAACAATTTCCCAAACAATAATCTGATTCCATCTTAATGGCTCTGGTACTCCAGTTGATTGTTGGATTATGTTCAGTAAGCCAGGGAAGCCCAAGGATCAACTGGAATTGAGGGGCATCGATTAAGTTAAACTGGATCTTCTCCTCATGTCCGTCATTCGAGATCAGATGAATTAATTCTGTGTGACTGACTATTGGACCAGAGAACAGGTTGGTTCCATCCACTGCCCTAACAGGCTCTGCTTTTAACTTTTTGATGGCTTCGATTCCCACCTTGCTCGCAAACTTTAGATCGTAAAAGTTTCCAGTGGCTCCTGAGTCGATCATCACTGAGACTTCCCTCAGCGTCGCGTGTCGAAACCTGATTTCCATGGATAAGGTTAGATGTGGCGCTGCAGACTGTAGAGTATTGGCCACCCTATGTTCTTTTGGAGTCTGATCGAAAATCGCATCCACCTGTTCAACTCCTCCAACAGATGGTGCCTTTAGTTTTCCTTCGGCTTGAAACTTCCCTTGGGTTTCTTCGGACACGCACGTACAAAATGACATCCCGATCCACAGTACATGCATAGGTTGTTGGTTCTTCTCTTTTCCTTCTCTTCTTTGGAAAGAGGACCCCGTATTGTACCAATCTGCATTGGTTCGATGCCCTGCTGACCTTCATTGCTTCGTCCTCCTTCCGACCTTACTCGATCAAATCGTGGAATTACTGACTTGAAATCTTTCCTTTTTTCACCTTTTCTTTCCCCATGACGGAAATCGATTTCCAGCACTAAATCCACCAGCGCGGAGATTTCTGTGGGTCTATTGGGTATTCCGGCCAATGCATCCTTTAGCTCATCTCTTAAACCTCGATAAAAAACCGCGGCTCTCTTACTCTCAGGCCAGTTGGTTTCCACCACTAGTTTATTAAATTGAGCCAAATAAGAGACCACATCGCGGTTGCCCTGTTTCAGGTCGAGTAGTTCGTTGTCTACGGCTTGGGATATCCGCCTTCTGTCAAATATTCGAAGGAACTCTTCTTTGAAGTTCTCATAATTCCGCAATATGGGATCGTCTTTTGAAATCAGAGGCAAAGACCAGGATGCTGCATCCCCACTTAAGTATGACAACACAAAGGCCACTCGAGACTGAGCATCTGGAAAAATGGAAGGGCGGCACATGAAATTTAATGAGCACTGCGTAATGAATATTTGAGCCTTCTGCGGATCCCCACTAAAACGCTTGGGTGCCGTTAATGGAATGACAGGTGAGAGGGAGTGAATCACCTGAGTTGTCATCCTATTAGTCCCTTCTGTCAACGAAGCTTGAGCGTCCGACCCTGAACCAAAAGGTTGTCTAAGTCTTTGCGCCAATTCTGCGGTTTCTTTTCTAGAATTAACTACTTCTAATCTGAGGTTCTGGTTTTCCTCTCGGACTGCACTTAACTCTTTTTGTATGGTATCTAATATTGTTCCTAAACCTTGTACGTCTATTCCCTCAGCCATCTCTGTTCGGGTGTAAAATGCAACGTGGGCACTTCACTCTGTCAGACTCTAATTACGGCACTCAAAACTTACACAGGAACAGAGATGCTAGTTCCCAAATCCACCCCGACAGCAATCCAGAGCTTAATGTGACAAGTCTCTAGAGTGGCTATCTAGGGGGAAGGGGGAAAGTGGATAAAATAACAAAAGAGAGAAGAGACTGTTCTGCGGCTTCCTTCAGGAGTCCGTCCAGCAGACTTCTTTTGCTGAAGAGATAACCTGTAGATAAGAGTTATTGTTATAATAAACTTTTAGCCTTTAACCTCTCTTATCTCTCAACCCCAATTGCCTTATTTCCTTACCATGCCAATTTCAGAACTCTGCTTCTCTTCTATTTCTTTTCTGTGTGTGCTTTTATTTCATTAACTATATTCTTCGTCTGCAATTAAAAAGGAAATAACTAGAACCCAAGGTTTATCTGCCTCATATAAATCTTTCTCTCTGAGCTTCTCACTTACTTTCCTATTTTTCTTTTTACACTCCTATGTCTTATCTTCCTTGGTATCTGCCTTAATTCACAGCTTCCTTTTCTTTTTGCACACCTGTAATATAGTTACATTTATCTGTTAAGAACTTCTGCTTTCTTTTTAACCTGACATTTTCTATTTTAATTTGGTGTACTACTTACTGTGTTTGAGGTCTTTTCCTATTGGTAATTATTCATCTGTGAGTTTAATGCTTTCTCCTCTTTTCGTGGTGGTATTTCACTCTCAGTACTTAGCTAATGTTCGACGACTTATTTCTGTGGTAAGTATGTTTTTATCTTATTCTCTTGTTTGTAGTTGCTCAAGAGTTCTAATCTATATTGCAATTCTCTCCTCGACTTTTTCAGGACTTGTCATTACTATTCGTTACCTCTGTGAAGAATTACAGTAAAGCCACTTCCTTCACAGTAAGTTCTATGACTCTATTGCTTTCGGTAATTTACTTCAGTTCTCTGACGTGACAAATATTTACTTCAGTTCTCTGATGTGACAAATATACACTCGTTAACTTAGCTTCATTTTTCTTGTTCTTTTTTCAGATGCTCCTGTTGACGCTGCTTCCTCTCCCTGACGACTCGGTGCGAAATCTCCACAACTAAGATTTGCTGTTCTCCTCAAAAGTCACTTTACTTCTTGGAACTCAGATTTCGACTTGTATCTATGACTTCCGAAAACTCTTCAGGGTAGATTCTGAAAAGCCTTAGAGCGAGAACTAAAACACTTTTAGTCAGCGCGCACTGGAATGTGCACCTGACTCTCTAGAATTCTTGGTGAAGTGCGCAGTTCCTAGGCAGCGCGAGCCTCACCTAGGATTCCAGCGCGTTCTCTGCCAAACACTAGAATGCTAACAGCTACTCAGTTCTGGTGGCCTTTTCTGGTGCCATTTCCGAGTCAGCTCCACCCATGAACCTTCCATTGCTCGGGGTGTACAAACTTTGAGTCTTCGATGCGCAATTAAACCTATCTGTAATCTTGGGTTCCTGACAAAGCACACAAGGCACCAGGGATTTTTTTTATGTTTATAGAGGTGGGGGCTCCCCAAAATGGGCATTCCAATGCCTCTCCCCACAATAATTGCCACAGTCTTTCTGCCTCCCTCAGGAGACCTGGGGGAATGCTGGGTGGTAGGAAATTTGTGGCGGCCCGGTGATCTTACAACTTTTCCACACAAAAATTGAGTAAAATGTGGTTTGTTTAGCTAAATGTGAGGTTTGCAGGGGATTCTTTCTAGGAAAATGTTGGCAGATCCATGCAAGCCACGCCTCCCTGGACCCCCTAGGTGTCTACTTTTCAGAAATGTTTGGGTTTGATAGGTTTCCTTAGATGGCCGCTGAGCCAGGGACTAAAAACACAGGAGACTCCATTGCAAAACCAGGAAATTTTGCGATCGATAACTTTGAAGTCTCCACAGTACGTTTTGGGGTATTTCCTGTCACGGGCACTAGGCCTACCCACACAACTGAGGTACCATTTCTTTTGGGAGACTTGGGAATTGCTGGATGGGTGGAAGTTTGTGGCTCCCCGCAGATTCCAGAGCTTTCCATCACTGAAGAGTGGAAATTGTGTTTTTTTGTTTTACAAAGTTTGAGGTATGCAATGCATTCTGGGTAAAACAACCTGATGAGAGCCATACATGTCACCCCATCCTGGATTCCCATGGTGTCTAGTTTAAAAAGAATGTACAGGTTTGCTAGGTTTCCCTAGGTGCCGGGCATGCGAGGGGCCAAAATCCACAGCTAGGCACATTGAGAGAAAAGGGTCAGTTTTCATTGGAAAACTGTGATGTGCCCACGTTGATTTTGGGCCGTTTCCTGTCATGGGCACTAGGCTTACACACACAAGTGAGGTACCATTTTTATTGAGAGACTTGGAGGAATACTGGGAGGGTGGAAGACTGTGGCTCCCTGCAGATTCCAGAACTTTCCATCACAGAAAAGTGAGGAAATGTGTTTTTTGACAGAGTTTGAGGTTTGCAAGGGATTCTGGGTAACATAAACTGGTGAAAGCCAAACAAGTCACCCCAGCCTGGATTCCCCTGGGTGTCTAGTTTTTAAACATGTCCAGGTTTGCTAGGTTTCCTTATGTGCCGGCTGAGCTAGGGTCAAAATCCACAGCTAGGCATATTTAAAAAAAAAGAGTCCGTTGTCCCTGGAAAAATGTTATGAGCCTACATTGCGTTTTAGGCCATCTTCTGTGATGGGCACTAGGCCTGCCCACACAAGTGAGGTACCATTTTTATCGGAAGACTTGGAGGAATGCTGGGTGGGTGGAAGTTTGTGGCTTCCCGCAGATTCCATAATTTTTCGTCACAGAAATGTGAGGAAAATGTGCTTTTTTTCAAAGTTTATGGCTTACATGGATTCTTGGTATTAGAACCTGGTGAGAGCCACACAATTCACCCCAGCCTGGATTCCCCAGGATGTCTAGTTTTCACAAATGTACAGGTTTCCTAGGTTTCCCTAGGTGCTGACTGAGCTAGGGTCCAAAATTAACAGCTTGACACATTGCGAAAAAGGGTCAGTTTCCACTGTAAAAATGTGTTGTACCCACAGTGCGTTTTGCATTTGTTTCCTGCTGCGGGCACTAGGCCTACCCACACAAGTGATGTATTATTTGTATCCTGAGACTTGAGGGAATGCTGGGTGGATGGAAGTTTGTGACTCCCTGCAGATTCCAGAACTTTCAATCACAGAAATGTGAGGAATTTCTTTTTTTTGACAAAGTTTGAGATTTACAAGGGATTCTGGGTAACAGAACCTGGTGAGAGCCACACAAATCAACCCATCCTGGATTTCCCAGGATGTCTAGTGGTAAACAATGTACAGTTTCCCTAGGTTTACTCATGTGCCAGCTGAGCTAGGGTCCATAATTCACACCTAGACACATTGCAAAAAAGGGGTCAGTTTTCACTAGAAAAATGTGATATGTCCATGTTGCATTTAGGGCCGTTTCCGGTCGCAGGCACTAGCCAACCCACACAAGTGAGGTACCATTTTGTTCCGGAAGAGTAATGGAAACACAGAATTGTAGCAAAAGTGTTATTACTTATTGACTTTCTATGCATTTCTGCCTTCTAAATGTAAGATAATGTGTAAAAAATAAGTCACTTTGAAAAATGTCCTCTAATTCACATGCTAGTATGGGTACCCACAATTTCGGAGCTGTGCAAATAACTACTGCTTCTAAACTCTATATTTTGGCCCCATTTTGGAAATACATGTATCCTTCATATCTATGTTTCACTCTTTATATTTTACCAAATGAATTGTTATATACCCTTTACACAATGAAAACCCTTTACAAGGTGCGGCTCAGTTATTGGCTCTGGGTACCTTGGGTTCCTAGCAAACCTACAATTTCTATATATCACGACAAACTAATCGGTGTAGCGGACGTAACGGTATATTGCTTTTAAATATTTGCCATAGTTAGAAGAAGTTACAGGTGAAAACGTTAGTACGAATTGGCTAGTCTTTTAACTCAATTTCAATATTCTTTTTATTTCAACTGTTAATTTCTATAGGAAAGCCTTGAAGGATCTACACAAATGACCCCTTGCTAAATTTAGAACTTTGTCTATATTTCTGAAATGTATAGCTTTTTGGGATTCATTATTGCTTTCACACCCATTTCTACCACTCACTGAAAGGAGTTTGAAAGCACACGAAAAATAGTAACAATAGGATATGTCCCAGTAAAATGCCAAAATTGTGTAGAAATGTTTGCTTTTCTGACAAAAGTCTGCTTGTCCCTGAAAGCTAAGAAGATGGTGATTTCAGCACCATAAACTATTTGTTGATACCATTCGCAGGGAAAAAAACATATGCTTTCTTCTGCAGCGCTTTTTGCCCATTTAAAAAACAAAATGTGGCTGTATTTTGGCTAATTTCTGGGTCCCCTCCAGGGGAATCCACAAAACCTCAGTACCTTTAAAACCTTAGGGTTTTGGAAGAAAATGATGCAAATTTGGCCTGGATACCTTATGCATCCAAAACGTTACAGAGGCCTAAGCGCGAACTACCCCATATAGCCAAAAAAGTCTTCGCACGGGGGAGGGGATGGCCTAGCAGTGAAAGGGTTAACAAGTTTCTGATTTTCACCTTTTGCTGCAAACGCTGCTAGCATTCAATTCAAATTTTGACAAGGTCGCAAAGTCTGATTCTGGAAAGTCATGGATCTAAGGTCGGTATCAGTGAAATGCAAACGCATATGTGCCTGTATACTTGCTGCATTTTCTATAGTTCTTGTCATATTTCTTATAATTCACAATTTGCCACTTCACGTGTATTTAGAGAAAGCTAAATCTACTTCTGTTCCTAAATCTTCATTAGAAAATAATAATAACGGACCAAGTATGTTAGCTTAAAGGACTTTGCATGGAGATCAATCTACTAGTGATTTTTTATTGAATGTTTTCACCAAGCTCCTCTATAATTATGTGGAGACCATGGATGCACAAAATTGTTATGTGTGTTTGCAATTACATATTTTGGTCTCAAAGAGAGTGATTTACTACCATTTGCCCGCTACAATTCAATATTATTATTCTAATTATGACCTGGTCTTTTCTGAAGTACCTATTAGCATTTGAATCATGTGCCTGATACTCAGACTGCGGAAATGATGAAAGTAGAAAAGGAAGTTATAGATTCCAATAGAGGATAGATGTAAAGATATCATGGGAAAAGTTGCTAATCACACGAACGTTCCATCATAGGTTTTTAGAGAACCTGAATTTAAATGGACAGGAACACAAGCTGCTATCGCTTTAGAATGGCAACATAAAGGAAAGCTATGCATATTACAGCGGAAAACTGAATACAGTAATATCTTTATTGTTTCCAGTGAATGCGATCACACATTCCAAATTGTCGGTGGTTGGGGATTATACTTGGAAGGCATAGATCCTGTTTTTCCTTGGATTCACTATATTTTTGGGAACAATACCTATTACAGGCTGCCTAAAAAGTGGTATGTATTTTTTTGTATGGGCGTAATTTTTTCCACAAATGTATTAAGTGAATCAAACAAATGAAGCCAAGGAAGTAAAACATACTAGACTTAAAAGAGGTGCAAGTGCTGCTGAAGTTGTAAAAGATATATTTGGTGCAATAATTCCATCAGTTGGGGTGATACTACATTTTCATAAAATTCGAAAACTTTCTACTGTAGTTGGCAGATTGTCAACTGATACTGCGGAGTGTTCTTAGCCATAGATACTGAAATGATTGCTATGAGATCAATGAGGCTCCAAAATGGACCTGCATTACATTACCTTCTCCTAAAAGAAGGAGGACTCTGTTGAATGCTGAAGGTTCAACAATGTTGCACCTATATCCCTGACAAAAGGAAAGATTTGGGGGTATATTACCAACATTACTCACCTGGAAAAAGATTTTAGCGAATTAAAAACTGATGGTTCTTGGGAATCAATTGGGAAGGGAATTTCTTCAATGGAAAAATGGTTTACTAACGTGGGAAATGGATTAGTGGGACAGATCTTGAAGCCAATATTTACAATTGCTGCTTGCATAGTAATACTAATTATCTCTAATAAAATCTACAAGCGCGTAAAAACAAAGAAAGAAATCAGAGAGAGATGAGCTAGAATTAGAAGATAGACAGTGTGGTTATTATGATGAGATGAAACTTCAAGAACAAACTAGATTAAAACTAATGAAAGAAACAGGACTGTAAAGTGACATCAGATGTCATAAAGATATGAGTGCGATGGCTTCCTTTGCCATCAAAGGGTAAATTGATGGAGAGGAAAATCAAGTTAACCATTAATGATAAGAGAAACCGAACATGACACTTTTTAAGAGAAAACATTATACACATGTATCAAATACATGTTATAAAAAAGATGTCGAAAACAAAGAATTTCAGTTACTGCATCGTAAAAGCATGCAGAACAAGAGTAGTTTAAATGATATCATATGTATAAGTATCATAGAGGCACATGCATGAAAGTTACATTTGTGATTACCAAATAGCGATTTTTAAGAAATCGCTATTTGGTATTCGCAAAATCCAATGCATCAAAACAGTCTGCAAATAGTGATTCTCTAATTGTGATTCCTTAAGAATCACAAATGCAATTAGGAAGTCGCTATTTGCTATTGTGACTCCATTCTTTCCTAGGCCCATAGGTGGTAATGGTCTTGTATTGCCTAAATTGCGATTACCTAATTGGTAATCACAATTTATGTAATGCAAATGCAAGGGTGCCCGGGGACCTAAGGGTCCCCTGAGGCACCCCTAACAAAAAAAAACAGGTGCGTATGTGAGGCACAAACATGCCCTAGGGGCATGTGTGCGCCACATGGCACTTTGAAAAAATGCAGTTTTGTGCAGTTTTCTAAGTATTCACATATGAGCATTAACTTGAAGTTGATGCTCATTAGCGTTTCCTAAATGCACAATTTTTTTATTCCCCCCCCTCCCCAAAAAACTTTATTGAAAAGTTGCGCGGTACATCTGTGCAATATGATATCCACAAATAGCCAAGGACATAGCAATTCACAAATAAGGCACCTTCCCGCAAAAGCTTGGAAACCACGTGCAATCCCACCTCCCCCCCCACCGAGTGGCAACAATATAGTTACTACAGTCTCATGTTACTGTCCAGTCCGTACTGTGAAAGCAAAACACTGTATAGTGCAGGCAATTAACAGCATGGTACAATATAAAGAACCAAATGTGACAATGGACAGAAGTCCAGATAGCTTAGACTCCCCCCCGCAGGTCGGTCCCCAGCTCCATGCGCTGAGGAGATGCAATCCCGGTAATACAAGAAGACTACCACCTCCCCAAGATAACAACATCGTGTGGTGCGTGTACGGAAACCATCCCAGCTAAAAGGTAGGGGAACCGTCCCCGGGAGCAGCCGCACCCCCTCCCCTTATTGCCTCGCCGTCAGCCTGTCTCGCACGCTCCACCTCCTGCGCGAGTAAATAAGTAGTGAGCGGGCCCCAAATATCCTTCGGGCGCGATTTGACAGGCAACATTTCTGCGTAGGAGCCCATATTGTCTTGCCAAGTGGCCATGGTGTGGACCCAGCACTTAAATTTAGGAGCCCCGCCTCTCCCCCACCGGCATGCCACTTGCCACTTTGCTAAAAGCAGCGCCATGGAATTTTTTATGTGGTGTTTTGACGTCCGGCAGTAACCCCAAAAGAGCCACAAGTAGGCACGGCCTCAGCTGAATACCCAGCATTTCCGAGAGTCCCTCAAACACTCGTGTCCAGAATGCCGCCACCGGGGCACAGCTCCATGCCAAGTGCAGGAAATCCGCACCCTCCCTGCCACAACGAGCACAACTATCAGTGTCCCGGAGGCGAAATCTATGGAGCTTAGCCGGGGTATAATACAATCTGTGTAAAAATTTAAAATGGATGAGGCGTAATCTGCTATTACCCGTGATGCCGAACGTCTGGGTACAGCTGCGCTCCCATTGATCATCCGACAGTGGAGTTCCCAAATCCGCATCCCACTCCTGCCTGGCTTTAAGAAGGCGAGAGGCTGCGCATGCTTGTATAACAGGGAAACAGCATGCCTAGGTGGGTCCTTCTGCAGAAAGGCATGCAGAGGAGCCAGCACTTCAGGTTCTTCAGGAAACGCAGGGGTAGCTGCTCTAACACTTTGGCGAAGGCGAGTATATAGGAAAATGTCCATTGGTGTAGGCGGGCGGTCAGCAAATAATTGCTCCCTGGTGCGGAACCGCCCCCAATATAGAGGTCCCCCCAGGTAGAATACTTAAGATCCGCAAGCATCTTTCGGCAGATACCTTCACATGTGACTTGCAATAGTGGGTTACTTAGTAGGGTCATTCTGGGGGAGTAGAACATTGGGGACTGCAACCTGCGTGCTATCTTATGCCATGCAGCAACCGTGCAGTCGACTGTGGTTGGATCTCTCTCCCTCTCCCGTACTGCAGTGAAGAGATAAGCCGCGGGAGGAATCGGGGCCATATAGCCATCCTCAACCGCCAAGTGAGGCATGAAAGGTGGCGGATGGAACCAATAAGTAGCGAAGTGCGCCTGTGCACAATAGTAGTAGAGTTTGAAATCTGGCACATCATATCCCCCCTGGCGATAAGGTAACATCATCGTGCGTAGACTGAGACGCGCCCGCTTCCCGCCCCATATGAGCCGTGTGAGTTGAGAATTGAGTGTGGCGAATAAAAAGGACCCAGCATAATACGGAATGCTGATAAAGAGATATAGCAGTTTCGGCAAAAGGACCATTTTAATTAGTTCCTGCCCGCCATGGATAGGGGGAGTCGCAATCACTTCGTAATGGAGTCAGTAATTTTAACCATGGAAGTGCCATAATTCAGGCGCATCAGCGCATCTCTATCTCTGGTAATGTGTATTCCTAGGTACTTGAGCTCCTCCGACTCCCAGGCTAACGGGTAATCCAACTGATGCGGCTGGGAACCTTCTGTAAGTGGGAACACTGCTGACTTAGACCAATTTATCTGTATGCCGGTAATAACCCCGAATTTAGTGATTTCTCGGAGTATTGGATTCAGATTATCTCGCGGTTTTTTCACATAGAGCGTCATATCATCGGCATAGAGGGAAATAAGCACCTGACGAGAGGGATAAATTAGTGCCTTATCATTATGGTGTTGCCGCAGTTTAGCCGCTAAGGGCTCGATAGCCAGAGCAAATAAGATTGGGGATAAGGGGCATCCCTGTCGCGTGCCCCTGGAGATCGGAAATGTAGGGGACCTAGCACGTTCAGAAGCACGGATGCAACCGGCCGACAATATAACAGCTGCACCCAATGGAGGAAGGCCGGAGGCATCCCCATGCGGCCCAATATTCCCACTCCAGGGAGTCAAACGCCTTGGTTGCGTCTAGGAACACCGCCACCGCAGGGCAATTGGGGTCAAGATCCTGTAGGACCGCTGCAAGGGTTATAAGATTATGCGACGTGGCACGTTGCGGAATGAATCCCGCCTGATCGGGTAAAACAAGGCGTTGCATTAATAAATTGAGCCTTGTCGCAAGAACCTTCGCGAGTATCTTAGAGTCGCAGTTCAACAGCGACAGGGGTCTATACAAGTCACAGCACTCTGGAGGTTTCCCAGGTTTTAACCCCTTCAGTGCCACGCCCTTTCCCCCTCCTGTGCCAGGCGTTGCACTAGTGGGTGGGGTTCATGACGAGATAGTCTCGTCATGGGCACAGCGCAACCGTGCTCCATGACGAGACTATCTCGTCATGGGCACTGAAGAGGTTAATAAGGAGGTGATTAAGGCCTCACGCATAGTGCTCGGCAAGCAGCCCTCCTCCAGCGCCGCATAAAAAACCTCCTTCAGAATGGGGGCCAGGATTGGGGCATAAGCTTTATAAAAATCAATCGGGAGCCCATCGGACCCAGGGGCCCGGCCGGACTTCATTGTCATGATAGCCTCTGTAATCTCATCCAATTCCAATTCTAGGCTGAGGAATTTTTGTTGGTTATCCCCCAACCATGCCAGGGCAGTATCCTCCAGATAATCAGCGAGCTCTAGCTAAATGCCCCTCTGAGATGTGTACAGGCCCTCATAAAAAGCCTGGAATGTGGCCAGTTGGTCGGGGAGGCTTCTATGGGTAGCACCTTGCGAGTCCCGGATTTCCTGCACATAGTTTGAGAACTTGGGGGGGCGAATCGCATCGGCCAGGGCCTTACCCGGGCGGTCCCCCTCCCCATACAGCCTGGCTCTGTACGGCTTGTCACGCATTTTACCGTCCCTGTCAGCTAGAACCTCATATTCCATTAGCGTGTTGTTGAAACTGGCTCTAAGTGCGTGATTGCCAGGGTTAGCACTGAGGCCATCCTCCAGCGTCTTGAGTTTAGTTTCGAGGGACGTCAGATCTCTGCGTAGTGTTTTAAGAACCCCTCCTCCCTTGGAAATGCACCACCCTCGCACCGTTACCTTGAACGCCTCCCATACAGTAGTGACATTGGGAACAGATTGCAAATTTCACTCGAAGAACTCCCATGTATCTTGCTCCATCTCCGCTTTGAAGACCGCATCCTGTAAATAAAGAGGGTTAAGGCGCCAATGAACATATGTAGTGTCGTAAGGGGATGCGGAGTTCGGCCACCACAGGGGAATGATCTGAATATGTGCGGGCAAGGTGTGTCACCTTCCCCAGCCATCCCGCCATGCCCACTGACAAAAACACATAATCCAGTCTGGCCCAAGATGCATGAACTGCTGAAAAGCACGTGTCTTCAAGCGCCGCGGGGTGCATGTATCGCCAAGAATCCAGCAGCAAACCATAAGCAACTATATCCTGCAATGCCTGTCCCGATTTGGTGCAGTGTACCGGCAAAGCCTTGGACCGATCCACATGGGGCTGAAGGGCTATATTAAAATCGCCCCCCCAAATGACATAAGCTATTCCCATCGCGCCAATCTTATCCCATAGTCGGAGAAGAGGTTGAGGGTCATCAGCATTAGGACCATAATAATTGACAAACAGGACCTCAAGGAGGCAAAACCGACCTTCCACATCCGCCTCCATACCACCCAGCACGAAGGCCAACCCCTTCTTCACCAAAATAGTTACCCCACGGGAATAGGTAGAGTATGACGCAAAGCAGCGATGTGCCGCCCACCTAGAGGCGAACACCGGTGTGGTCCCTGGGCCCAAATGTGTCTCCTGGAGGAAGGCAACTGTGACGTGGTGCCTGTCCAAGTAACTCAGTACCTGTCTCCTTTTACGCGGGTTATTACGTCCCCGCACATTCCAGGACATTACATGAACACCATGCACATTGCTGGGGTTATCAGCCATCAGTTAAACAGTGGAGCCAGTTATTCCAGCTGCTAGCGTGAGCCGTGAACAATATAGCACTATGCGACTCGGTACTCCAAACACCCCCTCCCACCACCCACACTGGCCCCCCAAACTTGCCAGGTACATCAACCCCCCCAACCCAAACCCTACCGTACACAACAATCCCTAAACCCTTACCAACAGGTCTAATGGGGTATGCCCTCATTGGGGAAACACCAGGGGAACACGACCAGCCCCTTATCCTCGGAACTTTCACCCACCCACTGCCACGCCCCAAGGCAGTCAATGATGGCGGGACAGAGGCAAGGCACCGAGCAAACCCAATAACAGGGCACAGAAAGGTATACACCAGCACTAAAAATCAGTCTGCAATAAACAGTGTATCAAGAAAGGTGCATGGGAACTGGGCTACAAGCATAACAATTCAGTCCGGATCAGATAGCGGAGAGCGCGAGCCCGACCTCCGCCGCGCTCCCGACCCCTCGGAAGCAGTCGTGTGCTGTCATTTGAGGTAATCTTCAATTTGCTGCGGATTCTGGAAATAATGCTGCTTCCCATGATGGGTGATTTTCAATTTCGCCGGATACAGCATGGCGTAGGGGATATCCCGCGACTGGAGCTTCTTCTTTACTGCGGAGAACTTTTTCCTCGCCTCCTGCACCGCCTGGCTAAAACCTGGGAAAAACGCCAAGGTGGTATTCCCGTAAGGAACTGTCTTTAGCTCACGGGCCCTGCGCAGCACCGCATCCCTATCTCGGTAATTAAGAAAGCGGGCTATCACTGGGCGCGGCGGCGCCCCCGGAGCAGGTCTAGTAGCCAAGGATCTATGCGCTCTCTCCACCGTGAGGTGCACAGAGAAGGAGTCCCTGCCAAACAGCTCCACCACTAGTTTTTCGACAAAGTCTTCCATTCGGCCCATATTGGTAGATTCCGCAAGGCCTATTATGCGAACATTGTTCCGTCTGGAGCGGGCTTCCAACTCCTCATTTTTCTCCGCGACAGATTTCAGTAGCTTGTCCATGCGCGTGATATGAGCATTACTAGTGGTAGCGCCATCCTCCAGCTCCGACACTCTGGACTCCACCTCCTTAATGCGCGACTCATGTTGATCCAGCTTGTTCACCACAGTCTCCATTCATAAATTCATCGTATCGATTTTGGCATCGATGGCACTGAGGCTGCTCTTCACCCCCAGTAATATCTCCCTCCAGTCCTCCTCCGGCGTCCCGGAAGTCCCCGAGTCCGCCGGCTCCGAGGAGTGCGACCCGTGTGGTTTGCAAGGCTCAAATGGGATCTTAGTCTGTTTAGCGTCGGAGCGCCCCATGTTACAGGTCTACGTGGACAACAAGCGTCACAGGCAGAGCCCCTCCAAGTGTAACAGGCACTCCAGCACCTTCGTGTGTGTCCCGAGGTGCGGTCTGAGAGGCGCCGCGTGCAGACTGGTACTGGCCGCCACCACAGCAGTAGACCCCGGAATAAAGCACACTACGACACCCAGAAAGCACCCAAAGCAGCCGCCTCACGAATTCAGCGCCAAGTGTACACTATCCCCCGGAGGACTCACCAAAGGTGGCCCAGCAGGCACCAGCACAAGGATGCACCTCAGGGACGATGGGTGCCTTGCCACTGAGGATTCCCAGTGGGGGAAGATCAGGAGGCCAGGAGGAGACACCGGAGGTAAGTAGGAGACCGTCCCCAGCTCGCGAGGTGACAGCAGCTACTCCTCACCGCCCGCCAGGCGCTCCAGGCGATCTCCGGAGCAGCCACTGAACCCCGATCAGGCGTCGTCGTTCATCCCAACAGGGGAGGGGATCAGTAAGCAGCAGAGATGGCAGAAGATCGACGTAAATGTCCCAAAGCGATCCAGTCCCACAGCGGGAGTCGCGGGAGCCACAGGAGCGCGCCTGTCTCAGCGCGAGAAAATGGCGGCCGTTCCAACCCAGGATAGCTCCCCCGCGATCACCAGCAGCACACAGGGGCAAGCCCTCCAGTCCAGGCAGCCCCGAGGCAGATAGCACTCCCGCCGACAGCAATGACAGGTCCGCAGCAATCCCACAGCCCGGCCACACACCGCCGACACGGGAAGCCGTCACTTATGCAGGCCGGGCCCCGAGGAACTTTCCACTCACCCGCACTAACTCAGGTTGCGGACGCTGAGCTTGGGCATCCAGGATCCGCACCGGGCACTCTCCACCTCTCTGCTCGTCCCCACAGCCGTAGTCACCGCAGTCCGCGGGGCGGATCGCGCCCGCCACGAGCCCCCACACTCAGCACCTCCGGTCAGCAGTCCAAGGCCTCGGGCTCGCGTGGCCAGCGCAGCCGAGCACGCAGTTCCTCCCTCGGTCGGCACAGTCCGTCCAGGCCAAGACACAGGAATCAGCAGGAAGTCAACCGAACTGACAAGATTTAACCACACCTCCAGAATCAGTAAATTATGAGGAATCCACAGCTGTGCTCGCGATGTATAACTTCTGCGCAGGATGGGAATTAAGGATGATTAGGCGCTCGACCGGGCTAGAGCCTCACCGGTGCGCGGCCATCGTGGTCGTGCGCCACCTAGCGCCCCCTCCTAAATGCACAGTTAGCATTTGGGAGAGGCTTCTTGCATATGCATTAGGGAATCACAAATTGCGATTCCCTATTTGCATTCTCAATTTAGGTAATTGCAAGAAATTGCCGTAACCTAAATTGCGAATCTCAAAAACTTTCATGCATTCCAAAAGGCCATTTTGCAATCGCAAATGGCTGATTTTTACGAATCGCACTGTTTCTGATCACACAATACCTTGATACATGTGCCCCTACGATTGTTATATGCTAAAGAAAAAGACCTATACTTTAGTAATTTGTGTTAGAAAACGTTCACATGATGAACTCTCACGTTAAGTTTACCTATAATCGTTTCTGATAATCATTCATATGGAAGAATAACTAATGAGATTTATCAACTATTATGATTAATCCTAATTATGATAGTGAATTTTATTAAAATCTATTTCTAGGTGCTACACATTTCTATTTGATTATGCTTCTGTGAAACTTATAGAGAATGTACTTCACCTAGATAACAATCTATTTAGTCGAAAACAATATTAATATTGTACGATTCGAAATTTATTTACATGTTGGTACATACAAAAGTTAAAAGTAACCTATATTGACAGATATTCTTTGTAATCCTACTAAATGTTCCTAAGTGCATCATACGTTATACTAAAACATGACATCTTCATGTTCTTTTCTGAATGTATGCTTATAATCTTTATACGGGGTTATATTAGCCCAAATTAATTATGGGCCTGAATACATTCACAAAGATTTCAGCCTTGCTAAGCCAGTATAACAAATTATCTTAGGGTTTTTCCTTACTGAGTTCACATGTATTGAACAAAAGATTTTGCAACAATCATGTTACCATTTCAGGACATCTGCCTGGGAAACTGTCCTCTTTCTCCTATGCTCTAGCTAAAGGAGCATTGTTCTAAAGTTTCACATACTGGATGGCTTAAGCACTGTGTAATTGTTCCACCTATTTCTCTGAATTTTGGGTTTTCTTTATGTCGCCTGGCACACACTCCATACGAACTGACCAATGGACTCAGTAGTCTGACCAGATGAAGTGACTCTTGAAAGTGTCACCCAGGAGAGGCAAAGAATATAATATTGTCTGACCTAACGGATAGCTTTCTGGCTCTGACACTGGCTAGTTCTCTCTCTCACTCTTGAACAATATTAAACCAATGGTGTTGGTGACGGACGATTTGCTGTTCTGCTCTGCCTGCTGATTGCGAACTGCTAACGGAGATTTTGCAGAACTTACCTGGCAAATTAACTTGCCTAATGCAGACTCAACTTGCTTCTTTCCTGCCATTTGAGATTGTGGTCTCTTCCTTCGGGAGCACTAGAATTGGCAAACTTATCCCTTTTCTGAACTCTTGAGCTTTTGCTACTTATTTGGACCTTTTTTTTATTTGTCTTATTACCCTATGCGGTGTATTGATGCACTTATCTTTCTAATATTAGATAACCTAAACTACATTTATTACTATGACACAGCTGTCATGTCTTACCCTTATAGAAGTGAGAGTGTATTTCCAATTTGGGTTTACTAATGACTAGGGGAGATCCTATCAGAGAGATCAAAGAGATCTCAGAGCATGAAACTATCATGTTGTTATTCTGTAAAGCTTTAGCTGTACTTTTGGTATGTATGATTTTGGCTTGCTTACATTTCTTCATGAGATTTGGACGTGCAGTGACAATTTTTTACCTTTATAGTATTGTCTTGAGGGTAATCTACATGAGCTTGCTATCAACGTTGTAATTCAGTTATCCAATTCCTGGTCCTCATTGGATGACTGTTAGGACCCTTTACATCCAACCCCTCTCAGCACCCAGCAAGGTCCATCACAGGACCAAGAGAGAGGTAATTTCATCCTTTTAATTCCCGTCTGTTTAGTATTGGGGTTCAGTAAATGCTACAGCACAAATGACGCTAGAATGCTCACAATTTCAAGAAGTCAATCAATAAACGATAACTGAAATTAGCAAGCAACAACATATTTATTGATAATAAATTGGGCCATACTCTCAACTCTTAGGCCATGTTTCCACGAATTATTGTAATTTATACAATGTAGTTTTAAGTCACTTTGTGCATCCGTATCCTTTCCTTCCAGTAACTGCACAAACCGACTTCTATTTAACAACATTAAATCAAATCCTATTTCAGTGCCTTTTTAGAGGCATTAAGCACTATATAAATGGTAAAAACAATGCAGTACACTTTCAGAGCTGTACTTTGGCTAATTTTAAAGAATTAGATAAGCAGGCCAGAGTTCCTTATTCACAAATACATTATTTTGATTCTTGCTGAATAGAAGGCCTAGGACAGGACACTTTTTTTCACAAAAAGAGAGTGAGAGAAGAAACAAACCAGTTGCGTTCTCCCAAGTAGACTTTTTTTCACTGTAAGCAACTGTTGTCTACCCGTAGGCCCACGAGGACTACGGTAATATCCAGATAAAATTCTACGATGTTCACTTTTTCGGGTGGAATATCAAAGATATTGAAGAAGACGCCTCACTCACATAATAGTGACATGCTTCATCATAGGCGTTTTCTCCACACCCAGATAAGATGGTACTATCTGAGCGGACTCAACCAAAGATGTTTTTTGGGAGTTCTTATATAAGATGATAGCTGGTTAAGCAGGGAACCAGATTTTGTTAATACAGTAAAAATACCTACAAGTTTTCCCCGGTTATTCCTTTATTCTGGGGTACTCGTGGTACCGTTAAAAGACAAGTGTTGGGGTTTTTTTGAATATAATTTTTTCAAATGTACCCTCAAATATGTGCCAACATGTTTCGGCCCGCGCTGATAGCCCTTTCGGGTCTGGGGCCTTCGTCAGGGCGTTAAAGTTTTGTTCCTATGTTTTAGGGTCCCTGCCTGATCACTACGCACATATTTCATGCATACCACTCATGAGGCCTAATGCACTCACCAAAAAACTCTTGTGCTCGAAATCCAGTAGATTGTCTAAAAATAAAAGACAAGACAGGGGATATACACAATTGTGCATAGTTATATGCAACTTTCCGTTACAGTGCCTTTGATCATACTGTAATTCACTCCTATAATGTTAGGTGTGTGTGCACCACCCGACTATGTGCTCGCTGTTTGGTGCTGCTAAACATTATTTGCCTCAATACAATTTTGGATACCACTCCATTTTTCTTCTACCACCACGCTCTGTGTACTGTGTACTGATTCAAAAAAACTTCTTGTGAAAAAACGTTTCACTGTGCAACAAGTTTCCCATGTGAATCTGTGCCATTGTGTCCTACAAAACACACGTAAGCTATTGTGTGATCGTTTCTAATGATGCAATAAAATAGTTTTTTGCGTGAGATGTTATTGTGACTCTCGTACTGTCCCACTCAGTTATATTCTGTACTGGTTAATCAAATCTCAAGTTCTATTTCTTTTGGGGATTTCTTAATATAGCTCACCTACTGGTGGATGTTGGTTAACATCACGCAGGATTTATGTCTCGAGGTGGCGTCCTGTAGTCACACACTGGGTAAAGGAAATGGTTGTTTCATTAAATCTCGCTGTTGTTTTTTTTTTTGAGGTGCAAAATACTTCTCTTGCGCTCCTACCTCCGCATAGATTATATGCGGTTTTTACAACGTTTTTATCCATGTGCAAATTGTGGGACATGACCTCTGCTACATCGTTTTCCGAGTCTATTTGTAACCCGTTGTGTGGTATAACAAGTTTTAATAATCTTGCCTGTGTCTGTGTTTAAATGAAAACTTCGTTTAATCAGTTAACACATTACGGGATTACTAGACGGGGTTTTTTAATGTATCATACAGCCCAGCCAGTCTAAAGGTATCCACCGTGTCACGTTCTCATAGTTGTACTAATCGAATTAAACATGATAGTACACAATTCGCTAATTGGCCCCTATACGAGCAGCGGGGCACTAATGTGGCTAACGTCAAATATGGAGCCCAATTGTTAGTGTAAAATTCTTGCTCTTAATTTACATTGCGGAATACCCAGATTGATGTTTGTTGTGTATCAAAACCGAACCGCCAGGATACGAAGGACGGGTTTGGTCGCAATCCCCGAGCCTTAATTTAAATGTAAACTGTTAAGTTGTTCAGTTATTGTTTAAAAAACTCTAACTTCAAGAAATACTCATACACACACCGCGTGGTGAAATTTACCCCAAGGAATGTCAGCGGTCTGTTACGAGGAATTGCGTACTATACTATATACAGCACACTCACTCTCTATTGTGTAACATGACTTACTTCGTCAAGGAATCGCCACCGTTTCTCTACCTACTGGAGACATCACCTGCCGTCGAGTACATGGCGGTTATGGTGTACTACCTAAATAGTGCCGTTATTTTCGTGTTCTTCTATCTCACTTGGTGTTCTCTCTATGTTTTTTTTGGAGGATTCTGGGTTACCAGGTGAACGCATGGGTTCCGTTTTTTAGAGGCTTCTGGGTATTGAAGTCCTCTGTTGTATCAGGTCTTCTTTCTATTTGTTTATTGTTTCGTCAAACTTTATTGTACGTCATTATCGTCATTAAGATGACTCCCTTGGTAAATGATGGAGCATATTTTATGTAGGGTTACCATTTCCTTATCTTTACACTTAACATTTGGAAATTTTAGACTGTGAGTACGCTCTACATTCTCGCATAACAAATTTTATTCAATACATTGGATGTTCTAATAGTTCTATTTAGGGTTGCTGTGAATACCCCAGTGTATATGATGCATTCATCCTTATAGTTAATAGTTATTACCTAGTTTTATAGATATATTTCTTTTGTTGTAGCACAAGCCCTCATGTTAATCTTTTATTTTTATTGAGTGCTTGTAGGAAGTGTCCTAGGCTATATCCTATACCCCTTGTTTTTGTATTGATTTATGTAAGTGAAGTCCACGGTATTTCTTCGTTTAAACCATTTATTGTACTAGAAAGGCGGTAAATCCACCTTTGTTCTAGTTTAAACAATTGTTTTTCAGTGCAGCTGTTTGGTAGTTTTTCAATCACTGTCCATGTAAAATCGTTTTCATTGTGGTTCTTGGTTTGAAAATGGCGCATCATTTTGGTGATCGTTTTTCCGCATCTGAATGTACTACGGTGTTCATTTATTCTGACTTTTACTTTGCGGGTGGTCATTCCTATATACGTCTTCTTACAAGTGCATATCATCATGTAGACCACGTTTTGGCTGTTACAGTTACTGAAGGTTCGCTGTTCCCAGGGAGTTTTTAGTCCCACGTCAATCTCTTTGCTGGTTTGTGTTAAACTGCATACATTACAGGAGCCACATGGAAAATGTCCAATCACCTCCGGTAGATTCCATAAGGTATTTTGCTGTCCTGGTTTCGTGTTTTTCTTTTTGGGACGAGTATGGACCACACAGTCTTTTATTGATTTTCCTCTTTTGAAGGCAAACATTGGTTTTTCCAATCTTAGACCTCCTGAGTTTAATGTTTTCCAGTGTCGTAGGACAATTCCTTTTATTTTATTAGATTCTGTTCCAAACGTGGTGACACACACAATTCTTTTATTTTCATTTTTTTTTTGAGATTCCAATAATCCCTCTCGAGTGTTGTTTTTTGCCCTTTTGTGCGCTTGTTTAATCAATCTTGTTGGATATGATTTGTTCTGTAATTTCTGTGTAAGTTTCTTTGCATGAATTTGATAGGTTTTTTTGTCAGTACAATTTCTTCTTAATCTGAGGAATTGTCCCACTGGTAGGTTATCTTTTAGAGCCTTCGGATGGAAACTGTTGTACCTCAGTAAATTGTTCACATCTGTTGGTTTGTAGAACACTTCTGTTTTTAGTATCCCGTTGGTAGGCCAGATTTTTAGATCCAAGAATGTTATTGATTCTTTTGCTAGAGTCATGGTAAATTTGAGAAATTCATCCCTGGAGTTCAACCATGTCAGGAATTCATTGGCTCGGCTTTCTTCTCCTTTCCAAATTATCAAGATGTCATCTATAAACCGTTTCCAAACCACCAAGTTGGTTTGGTACGGGTTTGTCTCTTTATAGATGAACTTTGTCTCAAAATCATGGACATACAGGCATGCTACGCTCGGTGCGCAAGTCATGCCCATTGAAGTTCCATGGGTTTGTAGGAAGTATTCGCCCTGGAATTCAAAGTAATTTTTGGTCAGGGCCCATCTTGCACATTCCACAACAAAGTTGATAGGTGTTATTGACGTCCATGTTTCAGATTTAACAATTTTTCAATCACTGTAAGGGAAGCTTCTTGTGGAATGCTGGTGTATAGCGCTTCCACATTATAGATGACATCTTGATAATTTGGAAAGGAGAAGAAAGCCGAGCCAATGAATTCCTGACATGGTTGAACTTCCTGGATGAATTTCTCAAATTTACCATGACTCTAGCAAAAGAATCAATAACATTCTTGGATCTAAAAATCTGCCTACCAACGGGATACTAAAAACAGAAGTGTTCTACAAACCAACAGATGTGAACAATTTACTGAGGTACGACAGTTTCCATCCGAAGGCTCTAAAAGATAACCTATCAATGGGGCAATTCCTCAGATTAAGAAGAAATTGTACTGACAAAAAAACCTATGAAATTCATGCAAAGAAACTTACACAGAAATTAAAGAACAAATCATATCCAACAAGATTGATTAAACAAGCATACAAAAGGGCAAAAAACAACACTCGAGAGGGATTATTGGAATCTCAAAAAAAAAACGAAAATAAAAGAATTGTGTGTGTCACCACGTTTGGAACAGAATCTAATAAAATAAAAGGAATTGTCCTACGACACTGGAAAACATTAAACTCAGGAGGTCTAAGATTGGAAAAACCAATGTTTGCCTTCAAAAGAGGAAAATCAATAAAAGACTGTGTGGTCCATACTCGTCCCAAAAAGAAAAACACGAAACCAGGACAGCAAAATACCTTATGGAATCTACCGGAGGTGATTGGACATTTTCCATGTGGCTCCTGTAATGTATGCAGTTTACCACAAACCAGCAAAGAGATTGACGTGGGACTAAAAACTCCCTGGGAACAGCGAACCTTCAGTAACTGTAACAGCCAAAACGTGGTCTACATGATGATATGCACTTGTAAGAAGACGTATATAGGAATGACCACCCGCAAAGTAAAAGTCAGAATAAATGAACACCGTAGTACATTCAGATGCGGAAAAACGATCACCAAAATGATGCGCCATTTTCAAACCAAGAACCACAATGAAAACGATTTTACATGGACGGTGATTGAAAAACTACCAAACAGCTGCACTGAAAAACAATTGTTTAAACTAGAACAAAGGTGGATTTACCGCCTTTCTAGTACAATAAATGGTTTAAACGAAGAAATACCGTGGACTTCACTTACATAAATCAATACAAAAACAAGAAGTATAGGATATAGCCTAGGACACTGCCTACAAGCACTCAATAAAAAGAAATGATTAACATGAGGGCTTGTGCTACAACAAAAGAAATATATCTATAAAACTAGGTAATAACTATTAACTATAAGGATGAATGCATCATATACACTGGGGTATTCACAGCAACCCTAAATAGAACTATTAGAACATCCAATGTATTGAATAAAGTTTGCTATGCGAGAATGTAGAGCTTACTCGCAGTCTAAAATTTCCAAATGTTAAGTGTAAAGATAAGGAAATGGTAACCCTGCATAAAATATGCTCCATCATTTACCAAG
The DNA here is from genome assembly GCF_964204655.1 of Triturus cristatus. Taxonomy (NCBI): domain Eukaryota; kingdom Metazoa; phylum Chordata; class Amphibia; order Caudata; family Salamandridae; genus Triturus; species Triturus cristatus. Next base: position 1,057,520,134 of record NC_140593.1, on the reverse strand, counting down.
GGAGTCATCTTAATGACGATAATGACGTACAATAAAGTTCGACGAAACAATAAACAAATAGAAAGAAGACCTGATGCAACAGAGGACTTCAATACCCAGAAGCCTCTAAAAAACGGAACCCATGCGTTCACCTGGTAACCCAGAATCCTCCAAAAAAACCATAGAGAGAACACCAAGTGAGATAGAAGAACACGAAAATAACGGCACTATTTAGGAAGTACACCATAACCGCCATGTACTCGTCGGCAGGTGATGTCTCCAGTAGGTAGAGAAACGGTGGCGATTCCTTGACGAAGTAAGTCATGTTACACAATAGAGAGTGAGTGTGCTGTGCATAGTATAGTACGCAATTCCTCGTAACAGACCGCTGACATTCCTTGGGGTAAATTTCACCACGCGGTGTGTGTATGAGTATTTCTTTAAGTTAGATTTTTTAAACAATAACTGAACAACTTAACAGTTTACATTTAAATTAAGGCTCGGGGACTGCGACCAAACCCGTCCTTCGTATCCTGGCGGTTCGGTTTTGATACACAACAAACATCAATCTGGGTATTCCGCAATGTAAATTAAGAGCAAGAATTTTACACTAACAATTGGGCTCCATATTTGACGTTAGCCACATTAGTGCCCCACTGCTCGTATAGGGGCCAATTAGCGAATTGTGTAGGGTGACCCCTGTGCCCCACACAGACGGTCGCTCACCTCGTACTGCTGCTGCTGCCTCTCGCCTACCTGCTGGTGCCGATCCCGCTCACGCCGCTCCCTCCTCACCTGCGCTGACCTCTGCTTCACGCCGCTCTCCTCCTGCTGCTGCTGGCCACTCTCCTCGCCTCCTCTCCGCCGTCGCTGCCCCGGTCACTCGCCTTCCTGGTTTCCCGCCGCTGACCCCGCAGTCCCGCCTCCCCTCCCTGCCCATTGGCCACCCAGCCTCCCGCCTCCCAGCGGACCCTCCCTCCCGGCTCCTTACTTATGACGCCCCCCCAGCGACCGCGCAGCGGACGCGCGCAGCGGGAGCGCCGAAGGTGCGCCAAAGGTAAGCCCGTCCGCGCCTGGACCCCGCCCAGCGCCAGACCCCCTGGCCCCCGCGCCCGCCAGCCCCCCCGCAGAACCTACGACTTCGCAACGCTCATCGCACTCAAAACCGCCCGAGCCCCCGGATGCTACCAAGCGTCCCCGCGACGCACCCATGGACCCTTCGTCTGCCAATCCTGCAACTTCTCCTGCCTCCGAACAAGCACCCCGCCCACCAAGACGGACAACAGCAACCACCTCAAGTGCATCCTGATCAACACCCGCTCCATCCACAGACACGCCGTGGAACTCTGCAACCTCCTCGACACCGCATCTCCAGACGTCGCCTTCCTCACGGAAACCTGGATGAACGACTCCACAGCCCCCGACATCGCCATAGCCATCCCGGACGGCTACAAGATCATCAGGAGGGATCGCAACAACCAGACCGGAGGGGGCATCGCCATCGCTCACAAAAGCACCATTCGCATCTCGACTGACTCCACCGACGCATTCAACACCGCCGAATACCTGCACTTCCAGATCCACACCGACCCCAAGACTACCCTCAGAGGCACCCTCATCTACAGACCCCCGGGACCACGCGCACAGTTCTGCGAAGACATCACGGACTTCATCAGCCCTCACGCCCTCCCCTCCACCGACTACATCCTCCTCGGAGACCTCAACTTCCACCTGGAGAACAACAACGACCGCAACACGACTACCCTGCTGGACAACCTCGCCAACCTCGGACTCCAGCAACTGGTCAACACCCCCACCCACTACGCCGGCCACACGCTCGACCCCCTCTTCTCATCCAGCAAGCACATCACCTTCAGCCACTGTACCGGACTCCACTGGACTGACCACAGCTGCGTCCACTTCAGCTTCAAGAAGAACACCGTCCAGCACCACCCGAAGCAGGTTCCCCACAGAAACTGGAGCAAGATCACCGTCGACCAGCTCACCACCTCCCTCAGCCAGAACCCACCGGTCAGGACAACGGACCCTAACACAGCAGCCCTCGACCTCACGCAATGGCTGACCTCCTGTGCCAACGACCTCGCCCCACTGAAGAACCCACTCACCAGGCCCAGAAGCAAGAAGGCCCCCTGGTTCACCGACGAACTCAAGGACTCCAAGAAGGCCTGCCGCACCCTCGAGAAGGCCTGGCTCCTCGACAAGACCACCGAAAACATGACCGCCCTCAAACTCGCCACCCGCAGACATCACCAGCTCATCCGCACCACCAAGAAGAAATCTTTGAAGGAACGACTGTACAAGAACGCCCATGACAGCAAGGAGCTCTTCAACATCGTCAAGGAGTTCTCCAACCCCAGCACCGGCAACAACGACATCACTCCCTCGCAGGACCTCTGCGACTCCCTCGCCTCGTACTTCCACCGCAAGATCACCGACATCCACAACAGTTTCGGCACTCCACCCCCGCACCCATCGACCGAACCTACGCACCCCGCCGCTATCCTCCAGACATGGACCAAAGTGACCCTCGAAGACACGACACGCATGATGAACACCATCCACTCCGGATCTCCGACCGACCCGTGCCCCCACCATGTCTTCAACAAGGCCGCCTCTACCATCGCACCCCACCTCCGAGACATCATCAACGCCTCCTTCGATACAGCCACCTTCCCGGAGAGCTGGAAGCACGCCGAGCTCAGCGCACTACTGAAGAAACCAACTGCGGACCCGACCGACCTCAAGAACTTCCGCCCTATCTCGCTCCTTCCATTCCCTGCCAAAGTCATCGAGAAGGTCGTCAACAAGCAGCTGGCCGCCTTCCTCGAGACGAACGGATCCCTCGACCCATCGCATACTGGATTCAGAGCCAACCACAGCACCGAGACCGCCCTCATCGCAGCCACCGACGACATCCGAGCCCTGCTCGACAAAGGTGAAACAGCGGCACTCATCCTCCTTGACCTCTCCGCAGCATTTGACACTGTCTGCCACCGCACCCTAGTCCAACGCCTCAACGACACCGGCATCCAGGGGATTGCTCTGGAATGGATCATCTCATACCTCTCCGGCAGAACACAGAGAGTACGCCTCCCTCCGTTCCGCTCTGAGGCCACCGAAGTCATCTGCGGCGTCCCGCAAGGATCATCGCTCAGCTCCACTCTCTTTAACATCTACATGAAACCCCTCGCTGCCATCGCACGCCAACACAACCTCAACATCATTTCCTACGCCGATGACACCCAGCTGATTCTCTCCCTCACCAGAGACCCCGACACCGCCAAAGCCGACCTACACGAAGGGATGAAAGATGTCGCCGAATGGATGAACATCAGCCGCCTGAAGTTGAACACGGACAAGACAGAAGTCCTCATCCTGGGACCGTCGCCCTCCGCATGGGACGACTCCTGGTGGCCCCCGGCCCTGGGCACCGCACCCAAGCCAACGGACCACGCACGCAACTTGGGCGTCATCCTGGACTCCTCCCTATCGATGACCAGACAAGTCAACGCCGTCTCCTCATCTTGCTTCCACAACCTCCGCATGCTCCGCAAGATCTTCAGATGGATCCCGACCGAGACCAGGAAGACTGTCACCCAGGCCCTCATCACCAGCAGACTAGACTACGGAAACACCCTCTACGCCGGTACAACAGCCAAGCTTCAGAAAAGACTTCAGCGTATCCAGAACGCCTCCGCCCGTCTCATCCTGGACGCCCCCCGACGCAGCTACATCTCGAGCCACCTGAGAGACCTGCACTGGCTCCCTGTCAACAAGAGGATCACGTTCAGACTCCTCACCCACGCACACAAATCCCTCCACGACCTGGGCCCAAGGTACCTCAACGACCGCCTGACCTTCTACACGCCCACCCGACAGCTACGATCCGCGAACCTCGCCCTCGCCGTCGTCCCTCGCATCCAGAGAGCCACCGCCGGAGGAAGATCCTTCTCCTACCTGGCGGCTAAGACATGGAACTCCCTGCCCGTCCACCTGCGGCTGACCCAGGACCACCTCGCCTTCAGGAAACAGCTCAAGACCTGGCTGTTCGAGCAGTAGCAGACCCCCTCCCCCAAGCGCCTTGAGACCCTCCGGGTGAGTAGTGCGCGATACAAATTCCTTGATTGATTGATTGATTGATTAATTCGATTAGTACAACTATTAGAACGTGACACGGTGGATACCTTTAGACTGGCTGGGCTGTATGATACATTAAAAAACCCCGTCTAGTAATCCCGTAATGTGTTAACTGATTAAACAAAGTTTTCATTTAAACACAGACACAAGCAAGATTATTAAAACTTGTTATACCACACAACAGGTTACAAATAGACTCGGAAAACGATGTAGCAGAGGTCATGTCCCACAATTTGCACATGGATAAAAACGTTGTAAAAACCGTATATAATCTATGCAGAGGTAGGAGCGCAAGAGAAGTATTTTGCACCTCAAAAAAAAAACAACAGCGAGATTTAATGAAACAACCATTTCCTTTACCCAGTGTGTGACTACAGGACGCCACCTCGAGACATAAATCCTGCGTGATGTTAACCAACACCCACCAGTAGGTGAGCTATATTAAGAAATCCCCAAAAGAAATAGAACTTGAGATTTGATTAACCAGTACAGAATATAACTGAGTGGGACAGTACGAGAGTCACGATAACATCTCACGCAAAAAACTATTTTATTGCATCATTAGAAACGATCACACAATAGCATACGTGTGTTTTGTAGGACACAATGGCACAGATTCACGTGGGAAACTTGTTGCACAATGAACCGTTTTTTCACAAGAAGTTTTTTTGAATCAGTACACAGAGCGTGGTGGTAGAAGTATATGGAGTGGTATCCAAAATTGTATTGAGGCAAATAATGTTTAGCAGCACCAAACAGCGAGCACATAGTCGGGTGGTGCACACACACCTAACATTATAGGAGTGAATTACAGTATGATCAAAGGCACTGTAACAGAAAGTTGCATATAACTATGCACAATTGTGTATATCCCCTGTCTTGTCTTTTATTTTTAGAAAATCTACTGGATTTCGAGCACAAGAGTTTTTTGGTGAGTGCATTAGGCCTCATGAGTGGTATGCATGAAATATGTGCGTAGTGATCAGGCAGGGACCCTAAAACATAGGAACAAAACTTTAACGCCCTGACGAAGGCCCAAGACCCGAAAGGGCTATCAGCATGGGCCGAAACATGTTGGCACATATTTGAGGGTACATTTGAAAAAATTATATGAAAAAAAACCCCAATACTTGTCTTTTAACGGTACCACGAGTACCCCAGAATAAAGGAATAACCAGGGAAAACTTGTAGGTATTTTTACTGTATTAACAAAATCTGGTTCCCTGCTTAACCAGCTATCATCTTATATAAGAACTCCCAAAAAACATCTTTGGTTGAGTCCGCCCAGATAGTACCATCTTATCTGGGTGTGGAGAAAACGCCTATGATGAAGCATGTCACTATTATGTGAGTGAGGCGTCTTCTTCAATATCTTTGATATTCCACCCGAAAAAGTGAACATCGTAGAATTTTTTCTGGATATTACCGTAGTCCTCGTGGGCCTACGGGTAGACAACAGTTGCTTACAGTGAAAAAAAGTCTACTTGGGAGAACGCAACTGGTTTGTTTCTTCTCTCACTCTCTTTTTGTGAAAAAAAGTCTAGAGGGGCCTCCATAGCCCTGAGAGTCTAATATATACGAGCCCCAATAAGGGCAAGGGACTACAGACAAAGTTTGTTCTAGTAAGTTCAGTGAACCATCAGCCAGGCTTAAAAAGCATCTCCTTTCTAGAAGATGGCGGAAGGCCTGGCATATGATGAAGATGAAATATCATCTATTTTAGCATTGCCCTCATTAATTTCGGATACTACACTCACATATGTCAGCCAAAACAACGGCGATTGGGACTCTTTGACTGAATTAAAGAGGACCCAATTAAAAACTTTACTGCACGGCGCAATCATGACTGAATACCTTAGGGGCAACATAGCTCCTAACGGTTTAATTGTAGCCAACTCACCACGTATTTTTCTAAATGACCCTGAATTTAGACGGAGCTGGTCCTTGATCGCATGGAAATGCACCAGGGACTGGCTCATTTTAATAATTAAAACAGCAAAGAGACTCTCCGATGCCCTACTAATTGAAATAAAAACATTGGAAAACGGTTTAAAAACTCAAATCACAATTGGACAATTTAAAAAGAAATTGGAAGAAAATAATAAAATAATAAACGAATATAAAGAATATCTTACCCAAGCCAAAATTACAAAATTTCAAAAAGATCTAAAAAAATTCAAGTTCGAAAACACATTTCCGTACTCCAAGGAAGACTACAGCCCCACGGATAAAGATAAGTTGGATTTCTCAGACACAGATAGCTCTGACTCTGGAAATAATTCGAGTAATTCATCATCTGATGGTCAAAATCCCAAATGGAACAACAGGAGAAGGGGGAATCGGTCTAGAAGAAACAGGGGAACTTACCAACAAATGGGCCCATACCAACAACAACCACCCTTTGGATGGAACCCATTTATGCAACCACCGTTTCAACCCCCACAGTTTGGATACCAATGGCAGCCGTACCAACAACCTTTTTTAGGGGAGGCCACACGCGAGGAGGAGGCAACCGGAGAGGGGCCCCGAGTACAACGGGAAACAGACAGGGAAGATCCAATGGCCCAAGAGCCCAGACCCGGCACGAGCAAGAACACTCGCGAATATTAAATCTGAGTACCAGTGTGCTTTCAAAGACCCAAGAAGAAGTGCTGCAAAGGGGACTTGGGTTTGTCCCAATAACTAGATCAAATCTTTTCAATGTAAGAATCGAACTGGCTGAATTCTTAAGGAGATTACGTTTGTCTGTATTTTTTGCAGAAACAGAAGTCTCTCAAGAAACCATTGAGGATAAAAATACAGGTCTAAAAAAGAAATCAAAATTTGTTCCACCAAACCATACCATGCCTGCAGCCTTGTTGGCTTTTGAAAAAGCAGTTACGCTGGAAGTCGACCACCTGAAAGATGACGAAAAAAGGGCGTTCAAAAATTTTACATCTATAGAACGAAGAACCTTGGCAGAATTTGACAAGATGAGCGATGTGATAATAAAATCGGCTGATAAAGGGGGAGCAACAGTGATCCTTCCCATTGAAATGTACAAAAATGAGTGTCGCAAACTTCTCAAGGACCCTCAAAACTATGCACGACTACAAAGAGATCCAACCGGAAATTTGAAACAAGACATACATGAGATGATAAAAAAGGCAGCGGAAGAAGGATGGATAACTGCCGCAGAAGAGATTTTTTTGAAAGAAGTGGATCCAAAGATACCATACTTTTACATCCTTCCTAAAGTGCATAAAAACACAAACCCACCACCAGGAAGAACGATCGTATCGGGTATCGGCTCTATATTGGAACCACTGTCCAAATTCACAGACCATTTTTTAAGACCAATGGTCCAGAAAATGCCATCGTATTTGAAAGATACACAGGATATCCTTCTGAAACTTAAACCCTTAAGCTTTGACCCATCAACAGATTATCTAATTACATTGGATGTGGAAGCGCTATACACCAGCATTCCACAAGAAGCTTCCCTTACAGTGATTGAAAAATTGTTAAAATCTGAAACATGGACGTCAATAACACCTATCAACTTTGTTGTGGAATGTGCAAGATGGGCCCTGACCAAAAATTACTTTGAATTCGAGGGCGAATACTTCCTACAAACCCATGGAACTTCAATGGGCATGACTTGCGCACCGAGCGTAGTATGCCTGTATTTCCATGATTTTGAGACAAAGTTCATCTATAAAGAGACAAACCCGTACCAAACCAACTTGGTGGTTTGGAAACGGTTTATAGATGACATCTTGATAATTTGGAAAGGAGTAGAAAGCCGAGCCAATGAATTCCTGACATGGTTGAACTCCAGGGATGAATTTCTCAAATTTACCATGACTCTAGCAAAAGAATCAATAACATTCTTGGATCTAAAAATCTGGCCTACCAACGGGATACTAAAAACAGAAGTGTTCTACAAACCAACAGATGTGAACAATTTACTGAGGTACGACAGTTTCCATCCGAAGGCTCTAAAAGATAACCTACCAGTGGGACAATTCCTCAGATTAAGAAGAAATTGTACTGACAAAAAAACCTATGAAATTCATGCAAAGAAACTTACACAGAAATTAAAGAACAAATCATATCCAACAAGATTGATTAAACAAGCGTACAAAAGGGCAAAAAACAACACTCGAGAGGGATTATTAGAATCTCAAAAAAAAAACGAAAATAAAAGAATTGTGTGTGTCACCACGTTTGGAACAGAATCTAATAAAATAAAAGGAATTGTCCTACGACACTGGAAAACATTAAACTCAGGAGGTCTAAGATTGGAAAAAACAATGTTTGCCTTCAAAAGAGGAAAATCAATAAAAGACTGTGTGGTCCATACTCGTCCCAAAAAGAAAAACACGAAACCAGGACAGCAAAATACCTTATGGAATCTACCGGAGGTGATTGGACATTTTCCATGTGGCTCCTGTAATGTATGCAGTTTAACACAAACCAGCAAAGAGATTGACGTGGGACTAAAAACTCCCTGGGAACAGCGAACCTTCAGTAACTGTAACAGCCAAAACGTGGTCTACATGATGATATGCACTTGTAAGAAGACGTATATAGGAATGACCACCCGCAAAGTAAAAGTCAGAATAAATGAACACCGTAGTACATTCAGATGCGGAAAAACGATCACCAAAATGATGCGCCATTTTCAAACCAAGAACCACAATGAAAACGATTTTACATGGACAGTGATTGAAAAACTACCAAACAGCTGCACTGAAAAACAATTGTTTAAACTAGAACAAAGGTGGATTTACCGCCTTTCTAGTACAATAAATGGTTTAAACGAAGAAATACCGTGGACTTCACTTACATAAATCAATACAAAAACAAGGAGTATAGGATATAGCCTAGGACACTGCCTACAAGCAAAAGAAATGATTAACATGAGGGCTTGTGCTACAACAAAAGAAATATATCTATGTGCTTACGTGGCCCTCATTTGTGTATTCGCCCTGATCTGTCCCCTGGCTGGCGATTGTAGCACTGCCCGGGACCCGATTTTGGCCGCCATCTTGGGTGGGGAGCCTGGAGTGGAGAGGAGGCGAGCGGACTAGCGCTCGGACCCTCCCGCCCTCAGCCCTACAAAAGCCTTTCTTGTGTCTCAGTCTACTGATAGACGCTTACATTGTCAGAGGCTCTCCCGGGCCCCGTGATTTAGCTCAGAAATCTCAAAGCTTTCTTAAAATTAAACTGTATATTTTAAAACTGAATTGTATATTTTAAAACTGAACTGTATATGTTTAGACTATAATCGCACTTTGCTTGCTAACCCCCCTTTTGTTGTGCAGGTCAACCGCATGTGCTTACTTGGCCCTCATTTGTGTATTCGCCCTGATCTGTCCCCTGGCTGGCGATTGTAGCGCTGCCCGGGACCCGATTTTGGCCGCCGTCTTGGGTGAGGAGCCTGGAGTGGAGACGAGGCGAGCGGACTAGCTCTCGGCCCCTCCCGCCCTCAGCCCTACAAAAGCCTTTCTTGTGTCTCAGTCTATTGATAGACGCTTACATTGTCAGAGGCTCTCCCGGGCCCCGTGATTTAGCTCAGAAATCTCAAAGCTTTCTTAAAATTGAACTGTATATTTTAAAACTGAATTGTATATTTTAAAACTGAACTGTATATGTTTAGACTATAATCGCACTTTGCTTGCTAACCCCCCTTTTGTTGTGCAGGTCAACCGCATGTGCTTACTTGGCCATCATTTGTGTATTCGCCCTGATCTGTCCCCTGGCTGGCAATTGTAGGGCTGCCCGGGACCCGATTTTGGCCGCCATCTTGGGTGAGGAGCCTGGAGTGGAGACAAGGCGAGCGGACTAGCGCTCGGCCCCTCCCGCCCTCAGCCCTACAAAATGGCCTCCCTTCCCCGGAAGCGCAGCGGACGAGCGCAGCGGGCGCGACGTAGGCGCGCCGGAGTCTCGCCTGAGTTAAGCCCGTCTGCGCCCGTCTGCGGCCTGCCGGGCCCAGGGCCCAGGAACGCTACCCCTGCTCTCACTTATTCAGCTGCCACTCTTAGAGCACTACAGCACTTTCCTTGTGCTCTCTCCTCTACTGCTTGGGATCGCCTAGTGTCTCTTGGCATCTCGGCTGATACACTTTCTCCCTCACTCACATATCAGGCTCTGCCTGTCCTGCCTCAGTCCGAGTCCCGTATTCGCATATTTTATCTTAATACACGTTCCCTCCCTCAACACCACTCTGATATATTTCTCCTCCTGACAGCCGAGAACCCTGATGTCTTGCTGCTTACCGAGACTTGGCTATCTGACCTCTCCCTTCCCGATATCCTGGCTGCTTTGCCACCTAGCTACTATATGCTGAATGCCAATCGGCCTTCAGCTCGTCGCGGTGGAGGCGTGGCAGCAATCATACGCAAAGATCTCAAATTCATTGCGTCCTCCTCGCTCTGCCTTCCTGAGGTTGAGAATCTTGTTATCAGCCTAGCCTCCGAGGCTGGAGCCCTGACTCTTATTGTTCTGTACCGCCCCCCCACCCCTATGCCTTTGTTCTCCGCTGCTCTCAGCGAACAGCTTGCTGCCCTGATGACTGCCTCTGCTCGTATCGCCATGTTTGGCGACTTTAATTACTGGTATAATCAGGTTGACGCCGGCCCTCACGCTACTGAACTGTTTGAGGCACTTCTCAGCTTAAACTTGACCCAGCATGTCACTACCCCCACTCACACTGGGGGCCACATTTTGGATCACATCTGGTCGCTGGGGGTATCGCTTTCTTGCCCGATCATTTCCCCATGCGTCTGGTCAGATCACTCGCTGATCGAGACCTCCATCTCGGTGAATGGCCTGGTCAGACTTCCGCCTTTGGAGGGTGGGGTCGCTAGGAAATGGAATGCTCTTGATCTTCCTGCCTTCCTCTCTTTCCTCGCAGAGACTCTACCCCCTCCTAGTAACAGCTTAGGCGTTAATGCCTTGGATGCTGATATCATCCACTGGCTCATGACAGCCAGCGACCAATTCGCCCCCATTTCTCGGTTCCCTCGCTCCCGACACAGCAAATCTCATAAATGGTTTAACTCAGCTTTGAAATCTCAACATCTTGAGCTACGCCAAGTGGAGCGTAGGTGGAGGCGTAATTACCTCAGTACCGACAGGGAGGCGTACGTGCTTGCACGTAAGGAATATAAAAAAGCTATCATCACCACTAAGGCCGCCTTCGCTTCCAAGAGAATATTAACTGCCCCTAACAAATCCAAGGAGATATTCAAGGTTCTTGCTGAATTAACATCAGACGCCAGGACACTCCCCAATCAGGCCCCCTCCGCTGAGTCATGTAATGCTCTGAACTTTTTCTTTATTGATAAGATCTTGGTAATTAAAAATTCTATCCCTCATTCTCCCTCTCTGGCCACTGTCGTAGCCCCTTCCATCAATGCCTCTACTCTGACTTGTCTTCCCTCCCTCGACTCCGAATCCCTAGTAAAACTGGCCACGCATGTGAAATCTGGCTCCCCCAAAGATTGCTGCCCTCCCTCAGTGCTCCGTGAGATCTGCCACACTTTCCCGCACAGTGTTCTACCCCTACTTAATGCTTCTCTCAGCTCTGGAATAGTTCCCAGGTCGTTCAAGGAGGCCATCCTGGTGCCTTTGCTGAAAAAGCCTGGTGTGGACCCTGCGATCCTCGCAAATTATCGGCCCATCTCCCTCCTGCCTTACCTATCTAAAATCTTAGAGGCACATGTCACTGCCTGCCTCTCGCAATTCATTGAGGAATCCAACTTTCTAGAATTAAATCAAGCCGGCTTTAGACCAGCCCATTCCACCGAGGCTGTTATCCTCGTCGTGCTGGACAACCTCAGAATTAACGCCGACAGAGGTCTCTCCCAGGCCCTGGTCCTACTGGATTTGTCGGCTGCGTTCGACACGGTGGGCCACGCCATCTTACTCCACCGTGTCGAGTCAGCGGGAATCCATGGGCTCGCTCTGACCTGGGTCAGGTCTTTTCTTGAGGGAAGATCTCAAGCTGTCAAACTGGGCCCTTTTACAGCTACCAGCACCCCGTTGCTCTGTGGCGTCCCCCAAGGATCATCTTTGTCCCCCCTCCTTTTTAATTTGTACCTTCAACCCCTTATTCATTCCTTGGGTAGGTGGGACGTCACCGTGTTCAACTATGCTGATGACCTACAAATTATTTTTCCACTCACCTCCCCTGACGCCATCATTAATTTTCAAACGGTCATGTTACACATCCAGCACTGGATGAATCAAAACCAACTGAAACTCAATCCAGGGAAAACTGAGCTCCTCCTTCCCGGGAGGAGCGTCTCCCACTGGGGCCCCCAGTTCTGGCCCTCCGAGCTCGGCTCTCCGCCTCTTCCAGCTGATTGTGTAAAAAGTCTCGGGGTCATCATTGACTCTCAGCTCAACCTTAAGGCCCAGGTGAGCGCTGTAACCTCCGCCTGTATGTTCCAGCTTTACAGGATATGGAAAGTCTCCCATCTTTTGACCCCGGAAGCCTTGCTACAGGTTATAATAGCATTGGTGATGTCCCGTCTGAACTTCTCCAACTCCCTGTACTACGGCCTCCCAAAATCCCTGCTATCTAGGCTACAGCTTATTCAAAACCAGGCCGCAAGACTCGCCTTTAAAATCCCAAGTTGGCAGTCGGCTAGACCCCTGCTCCACCAATTACACTGGCTGCCCATCAGCGAAAGAATAGCCTTTAAGGTCTGCTGCCTGGTTTTTAAAGCTCGGACGGGCTCCTGTCCGGCTTTCGTGAAGTCTTTGGTCACCCCTTACTGCCCCTCCCGCACTCTGAGGTCCATTAATCTCCAGCTTCTGGTCATTCCTCGCTTCAAACTCTCTAGACTAGGCGGCCGCGGCTTTACTCACTTGGCTCCTAAGCCGTGGAACTCTCTTCCACCCTTCCTCAAGACCGAGCCCTCTCTTCTTTCTTTCAGGAAATCTTTGAAAACTCTGTTTTTTTCACATCCCCGTTAAGCCTCTCTGCACATCCCCGGTGGTCTATCAGCGCCAGGAAACTTATGGTGACAGTGCGCTTAATAAATCCCCCTTAACATTAACATATAAAACTAGGTAATAACTATTAACTATAAGGATGAATGCATCATATACACTGGGGTATTCACAGCAACCCTAAATAGAACTATTAGAACATCCAATGTATTGAATAAAATTTGTTATGCGAGAATGTAGAGCGTACTCGCAGTCTAAAATTTCCAAATGTTAAGTGTAAAGATAAGGAAATGGTAACTCTACATAAAATATGCTCCATCATTTACCAAGGGAGTCATCTTAATGACGATAATGACGTACAATAAGGTTTAACGAAACAATAAACAAACAGAAAGAAGACCTGATACAACAGAGGACTTCAATACCCAGAAGCCTCTAAAAAACGGAACCCATGCGTTCACCTGGTAACTAAGCCTGGGCGAAGCACTACGCTACGCTCGCGTAGTTTGCGAAGTACGCGCTACTTCGCACTACGCGAACTGCACATAGCACAGTGCGAACACGCGTAGCGTAGTGTTGCGTAGTGGTGCGGTCATTTTTTGATTGCTCGCGGTCCTCAACGTCAAGTTGGCGACCGCGAGCAAGCAAAATGACATCCCGGCGAGACTTTTTCCTTGTTCGCGATCAGCAACATCAAGTTGGCGATCGCGAGCATGGAAAATAAACCTCCCGGCGAGATTCCCAACGCGAGGAGGTCAGGTTTCTCATTGCGAGGGGTCGCGTATGCTCTCGACCGCTTGCGATGAGAAACTACCAGTTCGCGTTGAGAAAGCTGCCGCTCGAGTAAAAATCTACTCGAGCAGCAGAAAACTACAGCTCGCACTGTGCAAGATGCCATTTTCAATGATTGTACAGTGCCGGTTGCTTGTCCGCACTGTGCAATCATTGAAAACAACATCTTGCACAGTGCGAACATGTTACTACGCAGTTCGCGAAGTGCTACGCGTAGCTCGCGTAGTGCGAACTTCACTTTGCGTAGCTTCACGAAGTGCTACTTCGCGAACTACGCCCAACCTTACTGGTAACCCAGAATCCTCCAAAAAAAAACATAGAGAGAACAGCAAGTGAGATAGAAGAACACTAAAATAACTATTTAGGAAGTACACCATAACCGCCATGTACTCGACGGCAGGTGATGTCTCCAGTAGGTAGAGAAACGGTGGCGATACCTTGACGAAGTAAGTCATGTTACACAATAGAGAGTGAGTGTGCTGTATATAGTATAGTACGCAATTCCTCGTAACAGACCGCTGACATTCCTTGGGGTAAATTTCACCACGCGGTGTGTGTATGAGTATTTCTTTAAGTTAGATTTTTTAAACAATAACTGAACAACTTAACAGTTTACATTTAAATTAAGGCTCGGGGATTGCGACCAAACCCGTCCTTCGTATCCTGGCGGTTCGGTTTTGATACACAACAAACATCAATCTGGGTATTCCGCAATGTAAATTAAGAGCAAGAATTTTACACTAACAATTGGGCTCCATATTTGATGTTAGCCTCATTAGTGCCCCGCTGCTCGTATAGGGGCCAATTAGCGAATTGTGTACTATCATGTTTAATTCGATTAGTACAACTATGAGAACGTGACACGGTGGATACCTTTAGACTGGCTGGGCTGTATGATACATTAAAAAACCCCGTCTAGTAATCCCGTAATGTGTTAACTGATTAAACGAAGTTTTCATTTAAACACAGACACAGGCAAGATTATTAAAACTTGTTATACCACACAACGGGTTACAAATAGACTCGGAAAACGATGTAGCAGAGGTCATGTCCCACAATTTGCACATGGATAAAAACGTTGTAAAAACCGTATATAATCTATGCAGAGGTAGGAGCGCAAGAGAAGTATTTTGCACCTCAAAAAAAAAACCAACAGCGAGATTTAATGAAACAACCATTTCCTTTACCCAGTGTGTGACTACAGGACGCCACCTCGAGACATAAATCCTGCGTGATGTTAACCAACATCCACCAGTAGGTGAGCTATATTAAGAAATCCCCAAAAGAAATAGAACTTGAGATTTGATTAACCAGTACAGAATATAACTGAGTGGGACAGTATGAGAGTCACGATAACATCTCGCGCAAAAAACTATTTTATTGCATCATTAGAAACGATCACACAATAGCATACGTGTGTTTTGTAGGACACAATGGCACAGATTCACGTGGGAAACTTGTTGCACAATGAACCGTTTTTTCACAAGAAGTTTTTTTGAATCAGTACACAGAGGAGAGCGTGGTGGTAGAAGTATATGGAGTGGTATCCAAAATTGTATTGAGGCAAATAATGTTTAGCAGCACCAAACAGCGAGCACATAGTCGGGTGGTGCACACACACCTAACATTATAGGAGTGAATTACAGTATGATCAAAGGCACTGTAACGGAAAGTTGCATATAACTATGCACAATTGTGTATATCCCCTGTCTTGTCTTTTATTTTTAGAAAATCTACTGGATTTCGAGCACAAGAGTTTTTAGGTGAGTGCATTAGGCCTCATGAGTGGTATGCATGAAATATGTGCGTAGTGATCAGGCAGGGACCCTAAAACATAGGAACAAAACTTTAACGCCCTGACGAAGGCCCCAGACCCGAAAGGGCTATCAGCGCGGGCCGAAACATGTTGGCACATATTTGAGGGTACATTTGAAAAAATTATATTAAAAAAAACCCCAACACTTGTCTTTTAACGGTACCACGAGTGCCCCAGAATAAAGGAATAACCGGGGAAAACGTGTAGGTATTTTTACTGTATTAACAAAATCTGGTTCCCTGCTTAACCAGCTATCATCTTATATAAGAACTCCCAAAAAAAATCTTTGGTTGAGTCCGCACAGATAGTACCATCTTATCTGGGTGTGGAGAAAACGCCTATGATGAAGCATGTCACTATTATGTGAGTGAGGCGTCTTCTTCAATATCTTTGATATTCCACCCGAAAAAGTGAACATCGTAGATTTTTTTCTGGATATTACCGTAGTCCCCGTGGGCCTACGGGTAGACAACAGTTGCTTACTAGGACAGGACACGTCTGCCTGAGTCCCGTTGCAGCAGTAAACAAAAATAATTAAATAAGTCTAACAGCAGCAAAAGCAGCCATAGTCCATTGTGAAATGCTAAGTCCCAAGAGGTGAGTCCCTCTGGAGTATCATGTTGTGTGAAGAAAATCCTCGGCTCCAAAAGTAACAGAATAATAACCATGGTAGGCCTAGGATAGTCACCATGCTTTTCTGCCCCCCTTCCAGAGGTTGGCCAAGCTCCTGGTACAGACTGGAGTGATAATGCTAGGAATTGCTGTTTAGCACCATGTTACGTCCTACCCAGGGCTTTATGTAGCTTGGTCCTGCCAGGTCTGAGCACCGGCAGTAATTAAAAAGGGTGATTGAGGAGGGTCCATTTCGGGCACTATATTGATCCTCTCAATTAACAGTCTAAAAAAAACAGCAGCAAGTTGGATTAACAAAACCTTTTGTTGACAGTGAGGTAGGGTGGAATGATTTGTGGTTCCTCCGTGGTTCTTACTAAAAAGGCGTAGGTGGATCTGGAAAGCCCTGAATCCATGCTTCCAATTTCTGGTACAGTGAATCCTACAAGGCTTAAAATGTTCAAAAAATGAAATTTATAACTACAAGTTTACCCTTTTTTGTTGCACTTAGGGAACCCTCTACCATCAAACAATGTATTATTTTTTTCATAACAAACACAACATCTGAAAATTGACTGGGTTTGCAGAACCCCTTTTTGAAAATGTGGAACTCAGAAAGGAAGTTTCAGCTTTGTGATCACCAGAGCCACAAAACCAGAAAACGACTCACGGTACTGTAGCATAATTTCTATTGGTGGTTCCTCAGAGGGACAGTGAATCATAAAAAAATAAAAAACATAAAGGAGGCATTTTGGGGGTTTACAGACTCTATACTTTGCAAATAAAAGCCTCTAGCGCTGGAAAAAAGGAGCCAACCTTTTAGAAGACACCTTTTTTTGCCAACTCTGCATGGAGAAGGAGATTTAAAGCAGTGAAGGATTGTATTTATTCATTGAGTTTTATATAGTGTGAACTAGATCTGAAGGCATCAGAGTGTTTCACAAGTATTACATATAAATGGTTTATAGGCGGTATCACACAAGTGGGCAGAAAATGGTCATACAGTATAAGGCTTCACAGGGATTGCATGTACATCATTTACAGGGGATATAACAGAAGTGGGCGGGAAAAAGTCATACAATATGAGGGAGGAGGGGGTAGAGAGGGGTCATTTACAGGAGATTCAGTAACAGGAGATAGCTACAAGTGGAATGTATACATTAATATAGAATATGGCAGGTCAAACGAAAAAGTTCAGATGAATGAGTTTAAGAATTTGTTGAGAAGAAACAGTTTTATGTTTTTCCTGAATTGAAGGTAGCATTGGTTTTCAAGAAGCTCCTTAAGGAGGGCATTCCAAATTCTAGGTGCGTTCCCAGAGAAAGATTACATGGGAGACTTGGTTGTCTTGAATTTGGGAGGGATGCGGAGAAGAGTGTTGGAACTTTGTTGGCGAGGTAGGTTGGCTTTCCTGAGTAGAGAGCTTTGTTCAGTATGCAAGCTGTTTTGAATATAATTCTCACTTCAAGTGGTAGCCAGTTGAGATTCATGAGCATGGGAGTGATGTGGCTGAAGCGTCTCTCTCCTGAGAGCAGTCTAGCTGCTGCATGGAGTGTGAACTTCATTGGCAAAATGTGGATTTTTGAGGTACCAGTGATCGTTGTGCTGCTCTAGTCCAGTTTGGAGAGGATGAGGGATTGGATTGGGGTCCTGGGACTATATCTTAGTTCCAGGTACAGAGGCAGCAGAGATAAGAAACAACAGACTCTGCACACAAAGCCTGGGAGCTTCCGACTAGAAGCAGACTAGCAAGGAGAAGAAGTAATCGAATTGCCCACAACATTTAGACATAGTGAGCAGTCAGAAAAAGAATCCTTGGCAATTTTTCACAGATCCACAAAGTGAGTTCTGGCATGGTAACTTGCACTCTTTGTGACGAGGATTACCAAGAGACAATCCAGGTATGTTATATTTTGGACAACAGGAAAGGATCCCAACAAATTAATCTGTGCAAAAGTCTAAAGAAGAAGGCAAGAGCAGCAAGACGTAGATGAAGATGTTGTGACAGAACTTGTACAACCAAAACATTAAGAATCTCATCAGGGACCAGCAACATTTTCAATGTACTGCAACACCTGCAAGAAAGTTATTTGTTTGGGCAACTAAAACCAACCAATCATCTTAACAGCACTAAAATAAACACCATAGTGACTAAAAATAAGTTACATACCAAAAAGTAAGCATGAAAAAATATTACATACAAAAATAATAAGAAAAAAGGTGTCAAAAAATCAACAAAAAGTACAAACTCTGTAACTGTGGCTAGTCCACAAGGCTGTCCACTGTAGGGGGAGGCCATCTGCCAGGTAATGTGGCCAAATGTCGCAATGCACAACTAACTTCTGTGTAAAGTAGGGGTTAGCTAGCCTTTGGTCTTGTACCTGCAAAAACCATCAAGTAAAATGGAATTGAACAACTTAAGTTGGGGTCAATTTCCTTACTGGCAAAATATAAAGATTGTTTTGAATTGAGTTTTGAATTGCGTTGAGGTCTGCTGCTTTGCCTCTCTTGAGCTTCTTAATTGCTACCAAGATTTCACTCCCCCTTATTTTGTTTCCTAAGTCATTTTGCTGTTCTGAGCTACACTTAGGTAACTCCTTTTCCCTCAACCAGTCGTCTAGGTCTTCAGCATCCAGTGCCTGATCTTAAGTGTGGAGTCCCTGAAAGAATGTGTGAAAAATCGCTTCTATTTCTTAGCTGTCTAGGACTTTCAAATTTGTTTTCCCGTCCTCTATCTCCTTAATAAAGTTTCTGTTCCTGTCTATTCTGGCTTTCCAGACTAACAGCTTCCCACAGCTCTCGCCCTGAGCATATTCTCTGACCCCACTCACTTCCTACTGCTGTAACATTTTATCTTCCTACCTGAACTTAATTTTAAGGGCCTCCAACACTCCTCTACAAGGATCATGGAGTAAAGCTGTTATTTCATTGATCATAAAGAGGCCACTCTTATGGAATTCTTCAAACTCTTTAATTAATTATGGAAAATCATTATTTTCAATTCATGATCTTAAACACTGTTTATATTTCCAATGCTTCTTACTTTGTACATAGATACACCTCACATAACATTGATTTTGAACACCCTCATTTCAGAACTTTATTTTGTCCCCCTCTTAGCAAATATCAGAGTAATTTCATAAAACAAAATAATTGCTAAAAACCATCAATTTACAAGCCTTATCAATATTAGAAAAGTATTTACATTTCTCGCTTCACAGGAGAAATCTTATTGACAAGTAATTTGCTTCACAATGCTAGGTAATCCTTCAAAAATCAATCCAAAGTCTATGCAGTTTTCCTACAACGTCTCCCAGACAACATTAAAGTAATGGTTTTCATCCATCGGCTTTGTTACGTTTCAACTTTATGCTCACTTCTGTATCAGTAATATATTGCTGGAGGACAAAACCATTTAATCTGTGGTGCTCCTAAAATGACATTCTAAATCTCTAGTTATCACCTCCATGCACATAAAGCAGGAAAAGGCCTACATTAGTATAGACATTCAAGTCACTCAAAAAAAGGATACAAGAACATTCTCTTCCCGAAGCATCGTCATCATGTCTCCATAACATATATATTTTGGTGCAATTGTGCAAGTTTGGCAGTAAAGCTGTGCTGTATTATGATCAATTTCAATTAAGTGTTTCACTGAATTTGAATGTGTTCTTGATGATTGGTTTTAATTGTATTCCTATTCTGATTTCATAAAACGTTTGTCAATATATATAATGCCACATGGCATTTGATCACATAAATAAAATTTAAATGTAACATTTATTGAAATTGAAAAAATGCTATCTCCTTTGCTTTTTGTGTGACGTATATAATTACCTTTAAGCATGCTGCTGCAATTATTACATTAAAAAGAAAGATGTGTTATGTCCCTATTTTGTTCTGGACCAATAGTATTTGTACTGATTGTGAAGCCCAGCTTTTATTAACCTCTCCTTTAATGTACATTTTCTGCTACTTTATCTTTTTAATTATTCAGGAATGTCTGCTAAACTAAATAAATAATGTTGTACATTCTTCCATCTCTTTCAGACTTGACACCTTCAAAGGATCCCTACTTGAAATCCAAGGAAAACTATCTGCCATTTGCTTTAATATTTATTCTGAATAGCCTCATGCATATATGTAATTGATCAAGCACTTTTCTCTCATGAATTCCACATTGCTGTCCGTCGGACTGTATGAATTTAAAAACAAGTTGATTCTGCAGGAAGCTATTTGTATTAAATTTGGTTTAAAGCTAGTTGCCAGTAATAAGATGTTGCAATCTGTCTATTTACCACAGAGTTACGTGGTCAATTGATTTTGTTCCACCCTAATTTCCATTATTAAAAAGTTATCTCCTGGACATCATATTTCCAAAATTAGTTTAATGGAATGATATACGTTATATAAATATTTTCTGAACCCTACTAATTATTTTGCCATGTTTAATCATTCTATAAACACAGATTCCATATTATGTAAAAAAGGCTTGATTGCGTACTTTTTTACGTTTGTATTAAAACATAAATTAAACCCAAATCAAATGAAGCATCTCTATATACATCATTACATTTACACCAAGTCCCAAGTTGTTTTCCCAATCATGATGATGTTTTATAAATTCCTCAAACAAAATGTGCACCTAAATATTAGACTATAAAATAATAAATTTAAGCTTGATCATCTCCAAATATACCAGAGCAAAGGAGGGGAATATATACATGGCCTTTATGGACCTTTCGGCAGCTTTCGACTGTGTAGTCCATTCCAAACTCTGGACAATCATGGCTGCGATGGGCATAGACTCCTGGTTGATCATTATTATAAGACAAATGTACTCACATGCGACAGCATCAGTCCGCTATGGATGGGACGGGGAAAGCACTAGATACTTTAGGATTATGAGGGGAGTCAGGCATGGCTGTGTCTTCGCCCCATTTTTATTTTCACTTTCTACAAACCGAGTGGAGGGAGCCTTAAAAACATGTACGCCTGATGTCCCACTGCTCCCCTCAGGGCCGTTTCCAATCCTGGCCTACGTTGACGATGCCGTTCTGGTAGCTAGGACAGGTGTAGCATTGCATGCCTAATTGACACCTATGTGGCTTTCAAGACATCTATGGACCTTAAGGCCAATGAATCCAAAACATTTATCTTAGTGGCGGAACTACCCCTCCCAAAGAACATCCTGTCGTTCCACATTGGAACCCGCAAATTGGTTGTCATAGAGACTTTCTCAACTTAGAGGTTGTCTTTGATATCAGACAAACCTGGTCAAATATGGTGGCTAGCAGGGCGCAAACAATGAATCACACTATGGCGGCAGTCGCTGGTTTTACTAAAAAACTAGGTTTGAGACCGCTATCAACAATAAAAAATATTTATAATGCCAAAGTGATCTTGGCAGCAATCTATGGGGCAGGGGTTTGCGGTACAGCACCAACTGTTTCTCTACAGAAACTAGAAAATGGGTTTCTCAAGAGGATCGCTTTGCTACCCCCTCATTTTCAAACCACGTCACTCACCTAGAGCTGGGTATGCCCTATGTGTCTGACTTGGTGAGAGTTGCTCCGATCATGCTCTAGCATTCCATATGGAATTGGGACAGAGTGGATCTTAACCAATCTAATATATCCAATTGTCTTGTATTGGACAAAGTCTATAAGATTCCATGGCTGGAGTATGTTACAATAACTCTGCAATCACTAGGAGTCCCTGAGCTGTACCTAAATCCCACCTCTTGCTCCAGGTTTCCTAAGAAGATGCTAAAGGCACTAGCATTGACAAAGCTAGCATATGAAAGGGACGAGGCCAAGAAGTTAAAAGTAACTGTAAAGACCTATCACTCAATCCCGCTAGTGAAAGATGGTGAATACTTCTATTTGGATTCGGTAAGGAACCTGCAGCATAGAATTATTCTTGTAAAGTTCAGTTTAAATCTGATTCCCCTGATGCTGGGTTTTCCTCAAAAACAGTATGCTTACAGAGATCTGACAACCTGCCCATGCGACAACCTATCAGCTCAAACTGACCTTCACTTCTTCTTTTTTTGCCATTTTTATAAGGATCAGAGAGCTAGATATATATAAAATCTCTTTTAATACGACATAATTTTAAGCAATGCTGCGTTGCCATGTTTTCTCTGAAGAAGCTCCATGATCCGTTCGTATGTTTCTGTGTAGCCTCATTCTTATGGGCTTGTAAGCACAGAAGACATTTATTAGAACTGGAGACCTGTGCTACCGCTCAGCCTTAAATGTATCTGTCTCCTCGAACACAGGATGATGGGCTCTGTTATGTTAAGTATTTACTCATGGGGTAACTCGGAATGCGCAGTGTAGCATACAGTCCTTTTATTATATTTATTGTATAACTAATAGCCATTGAATTGCGAAATTTGCACAGATCATTTTATACTTTATTGCTTTGGGGGTTAAATTTGTATTGCACTAAGAAGAATGCTATTGTTTTTTATTATCGTTTAAAAAAAATTATACTTTGATGATCTATGTTTTAAATTAGATCAAATCAAGTTATGGAAATGAAAATGAAATAAATCTAAGATATAAAATGTATCAATTTCAGCAAAGAAAGCACAATCACCTCTGGAAAAGATACATCTCATCAACATTTCCTTGATTGTTTCTAAACTCTGCATATATACTAGAAAAAACTTGAGTTTGAGAACAATTGTGACATTTTCTTTGCAAACCATAGTTCATTCATCTTTTATCTAGAAGAACCAGTATTTAAGTTAATGTAGCCTTCTCTTCGTAGCTAAGGTAAGGGGAAGTCTTTATGCCAATACATGCCTATGTTTACAACAGAACCTCAATTTTTGTTAAATTCAACATGATATAATTCTTTTATTGCTTTACATTCTGATCTTCTGATACTTTTGTAATCTTTCTTCAGTTTCAATAAAATTATAGCAATGTTTTTTGGGAATATACGATGTATTGTTCTGTCTGAGTGGGTGATAATCACTTTTAGGTTTCAATATTTATACTTCAATTTCGTTTTATGTTTCATAAAAATGTCCTTTTGTTGAAAAAGAACTATCAAATGATTGTTTTCTTGTAAACGTATGTAATTGAATCTTAGTCTCCAATTCTGCCGTGTCATAGGGGCTGACTTAGGCTTTGGGTGGAAAGACAGTCTGTGGGGTTGGTGGATGACATTTGCCCCACCATCCTGAGGGACCTATGCCTGCCAAATGTAAACTTGTCAACCACCCTTTTGGACAGCTCCTAACATTTGCAGGAAATGGCTTCACAGCAGTTCCAGTTAATATTGTAAAAATGTGATGGATGGCTCCAACAAATATTGCGGATGTCCATCAAACCTTTAAAATGTTTTTCATTTTTTTAAATAAACTCCCAAAGCTGGGGTTTGTTTTAAAATATGAAAAATGAATGAGGCCAACACCATGGGAAATATACATCTGCTCGCCCACTCTAAATTGGGGGGCAATCGGGTGGCTATTTGGAGGAGCATGTCAGCGATGGAGCTGGGTAAACTCCGTTGTTGACATACTTAAGATCCGCCTCCCTCTACATTGAGCATGCAGACCTTGAGTTTGATAGAGAGGGGGACTTAGTTAATGTGGAAAAGGAGGACCTTCTCCACCAAAGTCTAAATTAGCCCCATAGTTTTGATACAAATGTTAATCTTTTTATGGCACTTGCCTAGCATCCTCCTTCAATGAATACCACCATTGTTCAGCATATAAAATGATCCTGGTTTTCCCTAATGCAAATATCACTTTGAGGATCGGATCAGAACAGATTATTTACTGTTTTAACTGAATGTGCAGCATACTAGCTGCTAAGCAGTGACTTTCAGACAAGATGCATCCCTCCCAGTGACACACATGCTGTAAGAGATTCTCTCACATTATTGTTGATCATTCTTCTCTATTCTGCCAATTCATTGTATCTGCATTTAAATCAATACTTTTTCTAAAAGAACACAATTTTAAAACATTTAAATATCAATGATAACCCTTCAGAGTCTGTCTGTCTGTGCCCAGAAGATGATTCTAGTTCAGATGTATGAAAATATTAATTCAGAGGAGCAGAGGACATTAGCAAGCACTATCCCTTTCTTTGATAGTTAAGAGAAGGAGAACGTCCCACTATCAAGCAGTTTTATAGTCTTCCTAAACACCGAACAGATCGCGCATGTCAGGCGGATTAGCTGTACATTTCGACTGGTGACGTGGCCTCCCTGCTGCCAAGAGATCCCTATTAGCTTTGGAGGCCCCGGAGTCGGACATGCTGTTTGGCAGAATTGTGCCAGCTGCGATATCTGTCCGGGAGGTGGCGGGAGGTTGCCAGGCATTGACAGCTGCATGCCGAGAAGAACAGGAGGCTTCACCGCAACTACAACATTAACTACTGGCTGAGAGTGCTGGATTTCAGCAGCTCCCCTCCAACTCGAAAATGTTTATTTTTAACATTCTTGGAGACACGACAGCCGGAAAAAAAAGAGCCGAATGAATGGCAGTTTTAGCAAGTTTTTCGGGGTTTAAAGAAGGTTGGCGCATGCCTGTGTCTCAGCATGGTGATGAGTGATGCTCTCCTCGTGGTTTCAAGGCAGCAGCCATGCTGTTACATGCAAATAACTGAGAAACAGGAGGTGATAATTTATTTATTTGAGTTTTATATAGCGCTAGCTAGACACGATTGGTTGCGTTGAGTATAAAACACCATATCCAAAGGCATAATTATGTTAATCGATGATGCAACACTGATTTTAGCAACTGAAGTGCAAGAAACAGGAAAAAGAAATAAACCCAAAGGCGAAGAGTAAAAACTGATAGGGGTTCAAGGACAGAAGGCTTCAGGGAAGACCTGAAGGGTGGGAGTTGCTGGACGATATAGTGTGTCTTTATTTTCCAGTGTGATATTCGCAATTGGTTGCATGCTGTTAGTATGGAGGCTATGCAGAAGGACGTGTGGGGTTTGTGTCAATCATTTATCTTCTTTCGGTGCAGCTGTCCTGGGAACAAGTTTTAGATATATTGGCGTTTTGGTTTTTATAATCCCCCTGGTGTCCAACTCAAGCGGAATCTGCAACAATGGAGAGAAAAAAAAACATCAGTGAAGTTTCATCGGGACCTTGAGACATAAGCCGAAATATGAGAGGCATGTAAAGTGATCTAATTCATAGGCCATGATGTTCAATACATAACTAACTGGCCACAAAAGCATCACACTGGCTACAAATGCATCCAGCAGCAGTTACAACAATTATCTACCTAACACACACATTTATTTGCCGGGCAACTGGAAAGATTATACGTCTGGGTTCTGTGGGTAATGAAATATACAAAATTAAGATTGATGAACTTTCCAAATACTACTGAAAATCACGACATCTTGTACCAAAGACAGTTGTGAAACTGATGGAGGATGCCAAAATCAAGTAAATATTTGATTATACCCAATTAATAATAATTTGTTGAGGGTCACTGAGAGTAGAGGTATTAATTCGATGAGGGGCATGAAGAATAGAGAGTTGTAAGACTTAAAAGAAAACGGGGAGGTGCCTAGGTATACTGACCTATTGGAAATGAGTTCTGTAATTATTTAATTTAATGGACATTACTGGTGTACAACACGTGCATGAATAACACTTATCATTTGCAGTGACAAAATCCCAGTCACTGCTTGATAAGCGGTTCTCAGCTGTTTGATGGGATCATTAATATATTGACGGCACTATTAATACACTGAGTGCCTTATTTGCAGGCTATAAGCATGACAGTTTACTTGAATGGCTGACTATCACATTGTGTCGTGAACTGAAATGATTTCCCTGTGATCTGAGCTTAGGGAAATGGGCATTCTATAGCTGTGGTCTGTTTTATCTGTATGGTCACAATCACATTGTCTAGACCTGTTGACTCACTAGTGCCAAGTGAGATATCCTGAGGTTTCAGACAGTGGCACAATGAGGACCATTCCTTCCTATGCTCCCCCCACCATTACATCACCTATTTTGCACATGCTGCTAAGAGTTCTACCTGATCGTGAGTTCCAGTGGCAGCCCATGGTGGGCCTTGTGTGTTAAGCTGTAGGCCTAGTCTTGCAACTTAGAAATCTACCTATTGCAAGTTAGTCGTGTTTACGATATGCACTATTTGCATCTTAGCATGTACTTACTGGGACAGTGCTCTTGTTTGTTACATTTTATGGTTGCAGAGGTGAAGGCATAATGCCAGACAGCCAATGTCTCATTTGCTGTGGACTCCAGTGATATGTGTTTCTGATCTCAAGTTTCTCATCCTCGGCCTTCCCAGACAAGCCCACACCACACCCCACCTCAGGCAACTCCACTGGCTCCCCATACAGAAGAGATGCCAATTCAAGCTGCTGACCCATGCACACACAGCTCTACACAACCAAGGACCCGCATACATTAACCACCGCCTGAACTTCCACCAACTTGAGAGAAGACTACACTCCACCTCCCTTTCACTTGCCCATACTCCCTGCAACTACGGAAGCAGAAGTGGAAGACACTCCTTCTCCTACGTCGCAGCAAATACCTGGAACAGGCTCCCCACGTACCTCTGGATCATCACCTCATTTTCAGAATTCCGCATGGCCCTTAAGACCTGGCTGTTTGTATAAACCGTTGGTATCTGCAAGAGCTTAGATAACCTATCGGGTGATTCAATGTCATTTATAAATCCTGATAGATTGAAGTAGAAGGGTCAACTCATACTTGTTAAAAATCAAGCTCAAATTGAAATTGGTGCCACACTTAGCGACATTGGCAAGCTACAGGGGAATCCCTAGGCACTGCAAATAATGCATTTTTTGAGGGGCACTCATGATGGTCAAACTAGAATCTGTGGAATTAGTGGTTTTCTTAGTGGAACTGAGAGTAATGAAGATCGGAGGTTCTGACTTTCTTTTGAGGGGCATTGAGCATATTGAATGTGGTCTGCCTTCAAATTAAAGAATTATTTAACTTGAGGGGTTGGGCATGTAACACAGCCTAGGTTTAGACCACACATATTATATAAACTTAAATTTGCCTAGGCCGGACTTATTCACAACACTTTTGTCTTTGATTTGCTCAGGTTTATAAATCCCAGATACCTTGGTTTTTTATTTTACCACCATTTTTTTTGTTTTCATTTCCACCATTTTTTCAAAATATCCAACTCATTAGATCACATATTTCTCAGGATTTTGCATGCCCTTATCGTTAATTCTTTAAAAAAAATTATCTAAATTGTACATCACATATTTACACATTACATTTTTAATGAAAATACATTTTTAAAGTGAGCGAAATAATTTTTTTCTAAATTATTTTAAATAAACCAGTATTAAATTTTGTATACTATAGTCTATGATTCATTTAGTTATATAGATATGACTCATATTTGACCGCAATGTAGATGTGGTTTAATGTCCTGCTCAGTTTGGACAGTGAGGCACTTAACACAGTTTCCAGTTGCCTCAAACTGCAGGTTTTCTTTGCTTGGTTATAACTCCCTGAAGGCGACACGTTTGGACCTCTTTAGTTTGAGGTCTCTTCAGGACCAAGGTCGGTTATGACAAAATATTGAAAATAATAAAAATAAAAATATTAACTTTATAATTTGTTGAAATATTAACTTTTGATGTTTTTGTCATTTTTCAAGACGGTCCTACCTTTTTTCTTGGGTAATGACATGTCTTTGTTTATTCACGAACTGTACTCAAGCTGAGCCTATTCGTTTTTACTGAGGTAAAATGGAAATGGAAATGTTACCATTTAGTCTGCTATTAACCTTAATTTCGACTAAAGTAGTACAATTGTATAAATCTTGCCTCAGCGCTTCACGTCACCCCGTTTTCTTTGTTTTGCTGCCATCACGCTTACTGCATGGGCGTTTCTATCCTTTCTTGTTTGATACTTTGTTGACTAACTGTAAAGGACGGAAAGTTGTTACTTTGTTTTTCCGCATTCACTAAGCGTACCACGTTTGCTGTATGCATTTCTAAATACCTTTCAATCAGTCAGTGATGTTTTTTCCATGTAGCTGCGGAAACTGGGTGTGCGTTTCATGTGTGCTCCCGTTTCTCTTCTTTATGTTTTGAAGTTGTCAGGAATCATGGACCGATTGCCTATTTCCGGTTCTTTGCATATCTGTATGTCAGTTCCACAAATTTGTCCTTGGGGCTCACTTTACTTCTTTTATGTTGTATTAAATTGGTTTTAAGGCAAATTTATAACAAGCCAAAAGGGCATTCACCCAATAATCAAAGAAATAGATTCATCTTACAATAAAACACCAAGCAAAGTAGAATTGAATCAAAAATCTATACCAGAATGCAATGGAATGCACAGCTAATAACAGATAGAAAGAAAAGATGCAACAAATAAAAAATTACATGCCATCAGTTAAAACCTATTTAATACAGCGAAAACTTCAAAAAAAGAAGTGAAATGCACCCCATGGACAAATTTGTGGAACTGACATACTGATAAGCGAAGAACAGGAAATAAGCAATCGATTCATGATGCCTGACAACTTCAAAAAATAAAGAAGAGCAACAGGAGTGCACATGAGATGCGCACCCGGTTTCTGCAGCTTCATGTAAAAAAGAACAATGACTGAGTGAAAGGTGTTTAGGAATACATGCAGCAAATGTGGTGCGCTTGTTGAATGCGGAAAGACAAAGTAACAAAAACTTTCCGTCTTTGACAGTTAGGTAAAAAAGGATCAAACAAAGAAGAATTCAAACGGCTAAATGGTAACATTTCTGTTTCCATTTTCCCTCAATAAACACGCACAGACTCAGCTCAAATACAGTTCGTGAATAAACAGAGAGAAGCCTTTTCCGAAGAAAAAATGTAGGAGCGTCTTGAATAAAGACAAAAACCTCAAAAGTTAATATTTCAACGAAGTATAGAGTTAATATTTTTATTATTTTCAAATTTTAGTCATAACTATGCTCGGTCCTGAAAAGACCTCGAACTAAAGAGGTCAAAACGTGTTGACTTGTTACCGCCTTCAGGGACACATAACCAAGGAAAGAAAACCTGCAGTTTGAGGCAACAAGAAACTGTGTTAAGTGCCTCACTGTCCAAACTGAGCAGGACATTTAACCCCATCTACATTGCGGTCAAATATGAGTCTTATCTAAATAAGGAAATTAATCATAGACTCAAGTATAAAAAATGTAAGACTGGTTTATTTAAAATCATTTAGAACACTGTTTCTTTCGCTCACTTTAAAAATGTATTTTCATAAAAATATAATGTGTAAACATGTGATGTCAATATTTGCTGTCTAGTCCAAATTTAGTTTAATTTTTGAAAAAGTACTAATGATATGGGCATGCAAACTCGGAGAAATATGTGATCTAATGTGTTTTGATATTTTGAAAAAATGGTAGAAATGAATTAAAAGAATTAGTGGTAAAATAAAAAATGAAGGTATCAGGGATTTATAAACCTGAGTCAAACAAGACAAAAGTGTTGTGAATAAGTCCAGCCTAGGTAAATGTAAGTTTATACCCGACTACCTGAGCTGCAGCTCGCGCTCGCGAACTTACCGTTCACAAGCGCAAGCAGGGAAAAAACTCTGCTGCACTACGCGAAGCAGGCTTTTCATGTACTCCGCGAGCTCCGCAGAGTGCGGAGTGCAAAAAACTCTGCAAACTCTGCGAACGGACCGGAGTTCAATGCCCAGGCCTATTTGGAACCAGATTACACAAGCTGCATGCCCTGCACAAATGCTGCAGCTTTGTATCACAATTTGGACTCTGTCCGCCTTAACTGTAATATGGAATACACTTTAACATGGCCTGCACGTACAGTCAAGAACAATACTCATCTTCAAACGTACTTTTATAAAAGTTTCAGTGCTCATGGCACCATGATAGACCAACCTATACATCCGCCACTCCGTCACTTTCTATACTCCTATTCACCTACAGAGAAGGAGCGTTTGGACATGCGCAGTTGATTGTCCATTTTTGAAAAAATGGGGCACATAGCTTCTGTTTGTTTTCAATGCCCTATTGTCCGCATGACAAAGAAACACAAAACATGCAAATTGAGATCTTTATCATTCCAAAACCAGATCTTATACGAGTAAGGCTAGTGACCACTCTGACTGCTGAGCTGGTAAAGGCTCAGTTACTTACAAGAAATCTTCATTACTCAAAGTCTAAAATATTAACATATCAAAATCAAATCAAATCAGGTGTTTGTTAAGCATGACTACTCACCCGTAAGGGTCTCAAGGCGCTGGGGGGTTGGGGTGATTTCGCAGGTTCCAGTCCATCAATGAGGGGGTCTGTCGAAGAGCCAGGTTTTGAGGTTTCTTGAGAAGATGGGGAACGATGTTATCTGTCTGAGGTGCAGCAGAAGGTCGTTCCAGGCTCTGGCCACACGGAAGGAGAAGGAGCGGCCTCCCGATCTGGTCTTTCTGGTGCGGGGGACCACAGCGTAGGAGAGCTGGGCTGATCGTAGGGTCCTTTAGGGTGCGTGGAATTTGAGTCAGCCATTCAGGTATGCTAGTCCGGTGTCGTGGAGGGCCTTGTGAGCGTGGGTTAGCATCTTGAAGGTGACTCTACCTTCGATGGGGAGCCACTGGAGTGTGCGCAGGTGCAGGGAGATGTGGCAGTGTCTTGGCAGGTTGAGGACCAGTCCTGCGGCGACTTTTTGGATATTCTGTAGCTTGCGGGTGAGGTTTTTGTTTATTCTGGCATAGAGTGCGTTGCCGTAGTCGAGCCTGCTGGTGACCAGTGCATGAGGAATGGTCTTTCTGTGTTCGAGGGCGATCCATTTGAAGGTCTTACGTAGGAGGCGGAGGGTGTGGAAGCATGAGGACGAGACGGAGTTGATCTGGCAGTCCATTTTGAGCTCTGAGTCCAGGATGATTCCCAGGTTGCCTGCGTGGTCTGTGCGGGCGGCGGGCTTCTGTGGGCGGGGGGCCACCAGGTGTCGTTCCAGGCGTCTGGCTTTGGGCCCATGATGAGTACTTCCATTTTGTTGGTGTTTAGTTGTAGGCAGCTGTTTTTCATCCATTTGGCGACAGCTTCCACGCCTTCTCGAAAGTTGTGCCTGGCGGTGTTTGGTTCGTTGGATAGGGAGAGGATGATATGGGTGTCGTCTGCGTATGACACAATGTTGAGTCTGTAGGTTCTGACGATGGGGGGCGAGCAGAGCCATGTAGACATTGAATAGCGGAGGGCTGAGGGAGGACCCCTGGGGTACTCCACAGGTGGTAGGTGTAGGGTCTGAGAAGAAAGGAGGGAGTCTGACCCGCTGCGTTCTGCTGGAGAGAAAGGAGAGGATCCAGTCGAGGGCCTTGTCTTGGAGTCTGCGTATTAGGGTGCGGTGAGAGACTGTGTTGACAAGTAAGGAATATGATGAGATAGATGGACGAGTCAGGAATAGATTAATTACTCGCTATAAATTGTCCTTAATCCGATAGAAAGTCTTATTTTAAGAAGGAAATGTGATGAAGAAGATGGACAAGTTGGTAACAGCTTCATTACTTATTAGAAATCGTCATTACTCTGAAGATTACTCACTAGTAAACTTCACTACTCAATACTTCATGAACTTCAAGTCTTATATGAGGACTGTGAAGAAGAAAACAGACAGGGTGGTTCTGAGTGAAACTATCACTAAAGGAAGCTAGGTACTGTGTCTCATATATATTGTGAGAGGAACAGAAAATTATCTAATTCTGGGCATTTAGATTAATATATGCTCCAAAGTACGTGGGCAATAGTTAAATGCTATAGTTCTAAAATGAATGTATGAACTAATAGCACACTTTAAGGGATCATTTCTGTAGTTTTCCACTAACCATAATGAAGAGTTGTTGTGCCAAGAAAAGATTTATGTATGACCTTACAGCCTCTACGATGCTGGACACAGATTTGAATAGGAGTTTTCCTGTTAACTTCTGAGTTCAATGCTTTGTACAGTGAGCCTATTTTGATAATTTCAAAGACCCAACTAGAATGTGTTTATTTATAGTACGTCCATAATATGTAAAAGCATATTACATTACTAATATCAAGTGTCACCTCCACTCCTATTTATAAATAATATGGTGTACTCTGGTAACAGAAAGATTTGCAAAAAACTTGAGTTCCGGGAAAACACATAGAATGTGGGAACCTGTCCACCTTTGAAATATTGGTGAAAGTAGATGCCCAAAGGAGCACGGAAGTGCCAGATTTGCATTTCTAGAAATATTTGTCTTCTATAAGTTCATTGTTTCTGATACCATTTAAATGTGTAAGTCAGACCTATAGGTGCAAATGGCTAAATTTACGAGTGCAAGATATTCGCAAAAGGTGACCTGCACTCATATGCTGCATTCCACATTAATGCACAATGTGTGTGAGTAGATCCCACTTAAGAATTGAGGAGTGAGCAGTCTGGGCCGATTGCATGAGAGCATCTCTTTTTTAGTTGGAAAGTGGAAAAAACACCCTAAGCACAGGTGGGGTGTGGGGTAATATTTTTTTCCGAAAAGGAAAATGTTTCACTGCGCCAAGGCAATCGCATTTCACCAAGCATAATTGTTCAATGTGTACAATTAAACAGGCAAAAAAAAATACACACTTGTGAAAAAAGATCACAAGACTTTTTGAGGAATAGTTATGAAATCCTGCAACTCTCATAGATTTCCAGGCATACATTTAGAATCCTTAAGAATACCAAAACATTGTAATCCTTCACCCATGTGATGCCACAGACCTTTGACTGCAGATTTTCAATTTACTTTGTGAATTGGGCCCATAGTACACAAGCTGAGTGAGGCATTTTTTTCAAAAGACTTATCCACATAGAGTAAAACCATGCTCTGCTAGAATTCGGTTCCTCACCGGTGTTTCTTTGCTGATCTGGAAGCTGAAGTTCTGCAGCAGGCTAACTATTCCGACCTTCACATTGAGAAGAGCAAACCTCATTCCGATGCAGTTCCTGGGCCCACTTCCAAAGGGCAGGAAGGTGTATGGCTCCTGAGTGTCTTTGTTCTCCTTACTGAACCTGGAAAAATCAAAATGAGATGAAAGAGTGAAATCCACAATGAGATCCTTTTAAGCGGCACTGCTGCATGTGAGGAGACGCTTTGGAGAATGATGTGGTTAACTGTTCGTGTTTATAATCCTGTTTACTGGTGTTCATCTTAATTAACAAATTAAATAATATACAGATGTGCAGAGTATAATATGCTATTTATTACCATTGTTAAGTATGGGGAGGAGGCAGGACTGATGAGTGGTGAAGCCTTGGATGTATCATGATGCCCACTCTCACCTCGACAATGATAATAAATAGCATATTATTCTCTGTGCATCTGCATATGTGGTTTATCCCATGGCATGTGTAGTTGTAACTAATGCATATAATCAAAGGGTTATATTTGTGCAGCAAAGTAAAAAATCTCACTCAAAACATATCCTGACTCTTGAGAGACATGTTTTGATGTGTAAATACATTTTACGTTCCTTCTGTGAGGCAGTAAAAAGTGTTTTTCTGATGTCACGTTCGCTGTACTAGTAATAATCTCACATTTGACCTTTTCAGTTTAGTAGTAAGTTAATAAATGTTTGAATATGTGTTGATTAGTAAAAGTTATGTAAGTAACATGTTATTTGACCACATTTATTCTCACTACATATGTGATATGCATCAATATGTAATGTAACTGGTGCTCAACTGGTGCTAATTAAAGCGCTCCAATTTGTGTGTTTGTGTGTGTGTGTGTGTGTATCTATCTATCTACCTATCTATCTATCTATCCATATATATATATATATATATTCACTGAAAAAACCATAGGTTTCACACACGTTATAGTTAGGAATTAGCATTTAAAAAACCTTGCAAATTCACTGAAAAAACCATAGGTTTCACACATGTTATAGTTAACTGGACATTTCACTCGTACAAAACCATTGAAACTCCCCCGTTATAGTTAGTTCAGCTAACTATAACTCGCGCGACCGCAATCCACTGCTGATGACGTCACATATTCATAAAGACACATATTCACGGGATGATGTCATCAAAGATGTCATCCGTGATGTCATTTGAGATGTCATGAGTGATGTCACTGACCATGTCATGAATGATGTAATATGTGATGTCATCAGCAGTGGATTGCGGTCGCGCGAGTTATAGTTAGCTGAACTAACTATAACGGGGGAATTTCAATGGTTTTGTACGAGTGAAATGTCCAGCTAACTATAACATGTGTGAAACCTATGGTTTTTTCAGTGAATTTGCAAGGTTTTTTAAATGCTAATTCCTAACTATAACGTGTGTGAAACCTATGGTTTTTTCAGTGAATTTGCAAGGTTTTTTAAATGCTAATTCCTAACTATAACGAGTGTGAAACCTATGTTTTTTTCAGTGAATTTGCAAGGTTTTTTAAATGCTAATTCCTAACTATAACGTGTGTGAAACCTATGTTTTTTTTAGTGAATTTGCAAGGTTTTTTAAATGCTAATTTCTAACTATAACGTGTGTGAAACCTATGGTTTTTTTAGTGAATTTGTAAGGTTTTTTAAATGCTAATTTATGTATGTATTATTGTATTTTTTATATATTTATTTTACAATAAACTACCTATGTATATAGTTATAGATTGACTGTATCCTGTAATATGGAATGGCTCAGCTTTTTTTTTTAATTTGGATAAAGTTGAACAGCATAGTTAATATCTTCTATAAACCTATAAACAGTTAAAAAAAAAAATTTAAGGGTTTTTCACGCACCCCGCGATTTTTTGAAAAAAATAAAATGTTTTTTTCACCCTTCGGGGTCCTTCAGGGACCCCCTGACAAAGGCTAGGGGGTCAGGAACTCTCTACCCTGCCCCCTTTTCATGTTCTCCACCTTTCTTTTTCACTGTCACACACAAAATGGCGTCCGACACTTCCTGATTTCGACCGATTGGAATATTGACTGACATCTAACCATCAATCAGGATTACGCTCGCGGACATTTGGTGCGCGCACCGTGCAAGCACCGTGCGCAGACAGTGCGCGCACGGTGCGCGCATATAGATATTTATGTACTTTTAACTGCAATTTTCTCAGGAACTACTGAACAGACTGACACCATATATGCAAAAGGCACATGCCTGACCTGAGGACTACCTCTTTGCCAAATTTCAAGTAATTCTGTTCAGCCGTTCGGGCTGTACCTTCGACTAAAGGTCCTACGGGAAAATGCATGGGGAAAACGCGTTTTGGGACCCCCCTTTTTTCTCAGCCCCTGCTTGACGAATCCCCCCGAGACTTTCAGGGTAGGAGCTGAGCGGAGCACCCCATTAGTTTTGAAAATTTCACGAAGATAAGTCAACCGGCGCCAAAGTTATTCAAAATAGAATTTTCAGATTTCCTATGGGAACCCGGTCCTAACTATAACTATCTACTGGCGACCGCCAGTAGATTATATCAATATATATATATATATATATATATATATATATATATATATATATATATATATATATATATATATATATATATCCACCAAACCTCTGCCCGCAGCCAAAGGATGACGACGCCGTGTCTGGGCTCGATAAAGTTTTTATTCAATCAGCCGATTTGTACGCGTTTCACCTGACAAGCAGGCTTGATCACCAACAATTCAACTGAGCTCGAGTGCCTTATTTACATAGTTTCTTGCGCTCGTGACACGTCACATGATATGACTACAACCCCAGTGTATTAGAGAACAGACTCGTAGTCCAACGGAACAAGGACTCTCCGCTTACTAGAGCCTGGGCAAATATCCACAGTATAATCTTGATTGCTTAATGCAAAATCATGCAACACCATGACAATTTCATAACATGCTTCCTCAGGGGCATCGAGACACGCAGGTGCCCTAATCATTCCATATTATTTCAAGGATAGTGACTGTCATCCGTGAAACGACAATCACACAAATGACACATATATCCCTGGGATGGTACTGCGTGACCCCAGTCTGCCAAATTTCAAAAGTTGATACATTTAAAAACCGCAAAAACTTGCATGTTTGCCACATATACCACGTTTAGCATTTATGCCCAAGTGGGCATTCGTTAATTACCTATAGGACGTATCTTGCTGTGAACTATAGCAAAGATTTACATAAAAAGAAAAGAAAATTTGTGTGTGTGCACACCATAAAAATCAAAACCAAAGAGCAACAAGAAAACAATTTTAACAGATTTTAAAAACACAGTCGAGGGGGATTGCTGCTGCCATTTCCTGTGACTTCTAAACAGATCCCATTACAGGTGTGTAATAAGATCTTCCTCAATGTTGAGACCTGTGGGGGAACGGGTATTGAGAGCCAAGATGTAATTTGACTCCAATCTCCTCAGGTTCCTTTCCCTATTGCCCCCTCTCACATTACGCGGTACACTATCGATGACAAAGTAAGAAAGTCCCTTCTCATCCTTCTCATGATGAGACTCAAAGTGGCGGGCCACGGGATATGCCCTGTCCCCATTCTTGATGGCCCTCAAGTGCTGCAAAATCCTTTTATGGGCAGGATGGATTGTGCTGCCCACGTACCGCAAGCCACAGGGGCATTGCAGGACGTAGACGGCATAATCCGTCTTACAGGAGAGGCTCCCTTTTATTTTCTTGATTCTTTTAGAGAGGCCTAATGTGTAAGAAGTCGTGTTTTTGCCATGGCTACAGGCCTTACATTTGTTGCATTTTATGAAGCCCGCTCTTCTCGCCAGCCAGGCACTGCCCATGGGCAGCTGTTTTTTGGATGTAATCATATTAGACACCAGCATCTGCTTGAACGAGCGTGCCTTCCTGAAGGACAACAATGGTCTTTTCTGAACCAATTTCCCTAATGAGGGGTCATTGCGGATCAGATGCCAATGTTTGGAGAGGATACCCCTGATCTGTTTATGGCTTTTGTTGTACGTGGTGACCATCCGTAATTCATTGGTGTTACCTCTTTTGCGATTGATTTGACCACGGCTTTCATTAAACAATATGTCTTCCCTGGTTCTTTTTTTAGCTCTCGTAATCGCTTGCTCGATCACATCTGTTGCATAACCTCTAGCTTTAAACCGGTTTTGCAGACACAAAAGCTCTTTTTCAATCACTGGACTCTCACTACAGTTCCGGATAGTTCTGATACTCTCTCCATATGGAATGCTTTTAATAAGGCTAAAAGGATGGAAACTCTTAGCATGTAACAGTGTATTAGTCGAGGTAGGTTTTCTAAATAGTTTAGTTTGTACTTTTCCCTCACTGATGTAGACCGTGAGATCAAGGAAATTTACCTCGGTTTTACTGATTGAACTGGTAAAGCTAAGGTTCAAGTTGTTATTTTGTAGCCTTTTAATGAAGTCAGCCGAAGAATTGAGAGAGAGGGAGGAGGCTGCACTTGCCATTTTCGATGACGCATGTGCAATATCGGCAAAACCTGGCAAGTACACAATCGGTGATAAAGGCACTGATGTGCAAGCACGTTTGAAACGCTTGGAAAAACTTAAGCGCAGTGAACTTTCTAAGTGGTGGGAATCGAAGTCCCTCCAACGTTATTTAGAGGTGAAGAGAATCCCCCGGGGGCTTCGAATTATGGTGGCCCCGACATATGAAGATCCAAACCCAGCAATGCTGAATGAATGGGCACAAAACAACTTCGAGTCATCATGCAGGATGCTGGTCATTCTAGTGAAATATGCAGATATTGACCGATGTAAAATTTTGGAAGAAATTTCTCAGATTTCAGAAATGCTGGCCAAGGAAAGTAACCAAGAACCGAATGAGAAGTTTGAGAAGGAAATGAAAGAAAGACTTCTCAAACTGGAGAAAACGATTAAGGAGAGAAAAGCGCAAAAATTCATCCGTGATAAAAATGACTACGAACGTGGTCAAATATACACCTTTGCGAGGAAATTCGACACAATTCGCAGACAGAGGATGAACCCACAAAGCCATACACAGACAGATGCACAGGCTGAACTCAGTAGTATCCAGAGTTCTGAGGTTGATACGGATATTGAGGATAATCCAACCCGCCCCATTGGCACAATAGTACCATCAATAATAGATGAATTTAGTTTTTTAGAGCACGAAAGGAGATTCAATCTCCGTCCACGTCCGCCCCAGACAAACGAAGGCACACGAAGAGGAAGAGGCAGAGGCAACAGAGGCGCAAGGGGGCAAAGCTCTGGCAGAGGAAAAATCAACAAACAATGATGGATGAAATGGCTGATAATGAAAATCAAATAATCAATATGACTAATATCAGACTAACGAAAAAAGAGGAAAACATTCTAAGTCTTGGCCTATCCTACTGCCCGCCGGCGGACTATGACTATGTAAAAACGAGAGTAGATGTTTTCAAATTTGTGAGAACATTGAAACTAAAAAAACACTTTGCCTCAAATCTTGATAAGAGAGCATATCCCACGCAGCCCAATACATCGGAGGAAGTCCATCCAGCGGGCTTAGTGGTAAATGATATGGACTTGCTCATGAATTTAAGACCAATGGAGGAGACATCTGACATTACTATGGGGGCTGTTGCAACCGATACAACAGATGAACTAGTATCGATTTCCCAGGCTCAGGAAATAGCCAGGGAACAAGAGGTGGACATTGGGGGCAGTGACCCCACTAGATTCAAACTACCCTCGAGATTCATCCCGCTAACCGCAAGAGATGCGGTAGATGTCTTTAATGACCTCGTTGTGAATGACTTGAAAAATCTGGAAAAATGCACAAGTGTCAAGAATAAAGCATTCACGAAACATCAACAAGATTACACTGCATTGGTGAATAAACTTGCAACAGATGACACCTGTATAGTGCGGAACGCTGACAAGGGGGGCAACATTGTCCTGTGGGACAGGAGTAGCTACCTGGCAGAGGCACATAAACAACTTAATAACATCAATAACTATGCTAAAATCAAAGAGAATGTCATGCAGTCAAGCTATAAAATGTTTAATGATCAACTGTACATATGGTATAATCAAAGTCTGTTGACACGTGATGAATTAGCGTTTTTGAAGATTGTGAATCCGGTTGTACCAGTATTTTACCTGATCCCCAAGGTCCATAAGAGCAAACAGAACCCCCCCGGGAGGCCGATTATTTCTGCCATAGGAGGGGCGTTTGAGAATACTTCGAGATTTATAGATTCTTTTCTATGTCCCTTGGTGAGAAATCTACCAGCCTTTATTCAGGATACTGGCGACTTCTTGAAAAAGATCTATGACCTCCCCTGGGAGGAGGATTTACTGTTGGTTACAATAGATGTGGCTGCATTGTATACCAGCATTAGGCATGAGGACGGCCTCCAAGCTGTTAGGCACTTTTTGGGCAATCGACCAATTAAACTGTGGTCTCACACACAAATGCTGCTTTCCATGATCTCTACCTGTCTTAAGAATAATTTTTTCCTCTTTACCGACCAGCTGTACCATCAGATCTGCGGTACAGCGATGGGCACCTGCTTCGCCCCCAGCTATGCTAATCTGCATATGGGCTGGTGGGAGGAGCAGGTGGTCAAGGTTAGCCATCAGAGAGAATGGGAGGAGAATGTGCTACTTTGGAGTCGCTATATCGACGACCTTTTCATAATATGGAAGGGGTCGGAGATAGCAGCGCAAGACTTCATTAAAAGGCTACAAAATAACAACTTGAACCTTAGCTTTACCAGTTCAATCAGTAAAACCGAGGTAAATTTCCTTGATCTCACGGTCTACATCAGTGAGGGAAAAGTACAAACTAAACTATTTAGAAAACCTACCTCGACTAATACACTGTTACATGCTAAGAGTTTCCATCCTTTTAGCCTTATTAAAAGCATTCCATATGGAGAGAGTATCAGAACTATCCGGAACTGTAGTGAGAGTCCAGTGATTGAAAAAGAGCTTTTGTGTCTGCAAAACCGGTTTAAAGCTAGAGGTTATGCAACAGATGTGATCGAGCAAGCGATTACGAGAGCTAAAAAAAGAACCAGGGAAGACATATTGTTTAATGAAAGCCGTGGTCAAATCAATCGCAAAAGAGGTAACACCAATGAATTACGGATGGTCACCACGTACAACAAAAGCCATAAACAGATCAGGGGTATCCTCTCCAAACATTGGCATCTGATCCGCAATGACCCCTCATTAGGGAAATTGGTTCAGAAAAGACCATTGTTGTCCTTCAGGAAGGCACGCTCGTTCAAGCAGATGCTGGTGTCTAATATGATTACATCCAAAAAACAGCTGCCCATGGGCAGTGCCTGGCTGGCGAGAAGAGCGGGCTTCATAAAATGCAACAAATGTAAGGCCTGCAGCCATGGCAAAAACACGACTTCTTACACATTAGGCCTCTCTAAAAGAATCAAGAAAATAAAAGGGAGCCTCTCCTGTAAGACGGATTATGCCGTCTACGTCCTGCAATGCCCCTGTGGCTTGCGGTACGTGGGCAGCACAATCCATCCTGCCCATAAAAGGATTTTGCAGCACTTGAGGGCCATCAAGAATGGGGACAGGGCATATCCCGTGGCCCGCCACTTTGAGTCTCATCATGAGAAGGATGAGAAGGGACTTTCTTACTTTGTCATCGATAGTGTACCGCGTAATGTGAGAGGGGGCAATAGGGAAAGGAACCTGAGGAGATTGGAGTCAAATTACATCTTGGCTCTCAATACCCGTTCCCCCACAGGTCTCAACATTGAGGAAGATCTTATTACACACCTGTAATGGGATCTGTTTAGAAGTCACAGGAAATGGCAGCAGCAATCCCCCTCGACTGTGTTTTTAAAATCTGTTAAAATTGTTTTCTTGTTGCTCTTTGGTTTTGATTTTTATGGTGTGCACACACACAAATTTTCTTTTCTTTTTATGTAAATCTTTGCTATAGTTCACAGCAAGATACGTCCTATAGGTAATTAACGAATGCCCACTTGGGCATAAATGCTAAACGTGGTATATGTGGCAAACATGCAAGTTTTTGCGGTTTTTAAATGTATCAACTTTTGAAATTTGGCAGACTGGGGTCACGCAGTACCATCCCAGGGATATATGTGTCATTTGTGTGATTGTCGT
The DNA here is from genome assembly GCF_964204655.1 of Triturus cristatus. Lineage (NCBI taxonomy): Eukaryota > Metazoa > Chordata > Amphibia > Caudata > Salamandridae > Triturus > Triturus cristatus. The sequence goes on along the minus strand of NC_140593.1, from coordinate 1,057,478,769 downwards.
TTTTCGGATGACAGTCACTATCCTTGAAATAATATGGAATGATTAGGGCACCTGCGTGTCTCGATGCCCCTGAGGAAGCATGTTATGAAATTGTCATGGTGTTGCATGATTTTGCATTAAGCAATCAAGATTATACTGTGGATATTTGCCCAGGCTCTAGTAAGCGGAGAGTCCTTGTTCCGTTGGACTACGAGTCTGTTCTCTAATACACTGGGGTTGTAGTCATATCATGTGACGTGTCACGAGCGCAAGAAACTATGTAAATAAGGCACTCGAGCTCAGTTGAATTGTTGGTGATCAAGCCTGCTTGTCAGGTGAAACGCGTACAAATCGGCTGATTGAATAAAAACTTTATCGAGCCCAGACACGGCGTCGTCATCCTTTGGCTGCGGGCAGAGGTTTGGTGGATAATTGGCGAACTTTGCTGGAGTAGTTCGCGTAAGACGACGCACCCTCTGGTTTGGCGTGCGGCGGCAGTTACTCGAGTGAGGAGGAGCAATATATATATATATATATATATATATTATATTAATCCAAAGTGCCCTGAAGCATTTAGAAGCGCACTCAACATCTCCCTGTCATGCGACTTGAAGGTACAGCCTGCATTCCTGCTCCACTTTCATTTCAGACTGCCGACGCGTTTCAGGGTTCCACGACCCCTTCTTCCTGGGCTTCAGCAACCAGCATTCAAATTAGCCTCGTATTGTATTTTCGGCCTTTATTTATTTCCATTATCGCCCCCAGTGGGCATGTGCTTAGTGCATAAATTACCATTGCCTTATGGGACATGAAGTCTCATTACCAGGAAAAGTATTTCTTTAGTAAGTATTGAAGGTGCTGTTTGCAACGTAAAATTAATTAATTCTGCCTTAGTAGGCTGTGTCCCAGGAATCAGGCTCAATCTGTACGGGGGATGTGCTGTTCCAGTCTCGAAAGTTCCAAACCAGCAGCCTCACTCAGCAGGCCGTCATTTCTTTACCAGCTGGTCGATGGTGCCGCTTCCCACGGCCAGGACCGCCGTGCAATTATTTTAATCCAAAGTGCCCTGAAGCATTTAGAAGCGCACTCAACATCTCCCTGTCATGCGACTTGAAGGTACAGCCTGCATTCCTGCTCCACTTTCATTTCACACTGCCGACGCGTTTCAGGGTTCCACGACCCCTTCTTCCTGGGCTTCAGCAACCAGCATTCAAATTAGCCTCGTATTGTATTTTCGGCCTTTATTTATTTCCATTATCGCCCCCAGTGGGCATGTGCTTAGTGCATTAATTACCATTGCCTTATGGGACATGAAGTCTCATTACCAGGAAAAGTATTTCTTTAGTAAGTATTGAAGGTGCTGTTTGCAACGTAAAATTAATTAATTCTGCCTTAGTAGGCTGTGTCCCAGGAATCAGGCTCAATCTGTACGGGGGATGTGCTGTTCCAGTCTCGAAAGTTCCAAACCAGCAGCCTCACTCAGCAGGCCGTCATTTCTTTACCAGCTGGTCGATGGTGCCGCTTCCCACGACCAGGACCGCCGTGCAATTATTTTAATCCAAAGTGCCCTGAAGCATTTAGAAGCGCACTCAACATCTCCCTGTCATGCGACTTGAAGGTACAGCCTGCATTCCTGCTCCACTTTCATTTCAGACTGCCGACGCGTTTCAGGGTTCCACGACCCCTTCTTCCTGGGCTTCAGCAACCAGCATTCAAATTAGCCTCGTATTGTATTTTCGGCCTTTATTTATTTCCATTATAGCCCCCAGTGGGCATGTGCTTAGTGCATTAATTACCATTGCCTTATGGGACATGAAGTCTCATTACCAGGAAAAGTATTTCTTTAGGAAGTATTGAAGGTGCTGTTTGCAACGTAAAATTAATTAATTCTGCCTTAGTAGGCTGTGTCCCAGGAATCAGGCTCAATCTGTACGGGGGATGTGCTGTTCCAGTCTCGAAAGTTCCAAACCAGCAGCCTCGCTCAGCAGGCCGTCATTTCTTTACCAGCTGGTCGATGGTGCCGCTTCCCACGGCCAGGACCGCCGTGCAATTATTTTAATCCAAAGTGCCCTGAAGCATTTAGAAGCGCACTCAACATCTCCCTGTCATGCGACTTGAAGGTACAGCCTGCATTCCTGCTCCACTCTCATTTCAGACTGCCGACGCGTTTCAGGGTTCCACGACCCCTTCTTCCTGGGCTTCAGCAACCAGCATTCAAATTAGCCTCGTATTGTATTTTCGGCCTTTATTTATTTCCATTATCGCCCCCAGTGGGCATGTGCTTAGTGCATTAATTACCATTGCCTTATGGGACATGAAGTCTCATTACCAGGAAAAGTATTTCTTTAGGAAGTATTGAAGGTGCTGTTTGCAACGTAAAATTAATTAATTCTGCCTTAGTAGGCTGTGTCCCAGGAATCAGGCTCAATCTGTACGGGGGATGTGCTGTTCCAGTCTCGAAAGTTCCAAACCAGCAGCCTCGCTCAGCAGGCCGTCATTTCTTTACCAGCTGGTCGATGGTGCCGCTTCCCACGGCCAGGACCGCCGTGCAATTATTTTAATCCAAAGTGCCCTGAAGCATTTAGAAGCGCACTCAACATCTCCCTGTCATGCGACTTGAAGGTACAGCCTGCATTCCTGCTCCAATTTCATTTCAGACTGCCGACGCGTTTCAGGGTTCCACGACCCCTTCTTCCTGGGCTTCAGCAACCAGCATTCAAATTAGCCTCGTATTGTATTTTCGGCCTTTATTTATTTCCATTATCGCCCCCAGTGGGCATGTGCTTAGTGCATTAATTACCATTGCCTTATGGGACATGAAGTCTCATTACCAGGAAAAGTATTTCTTTAGTAAGTATTGAAGGTGCTGTTTGCAACGTAAAATTAATTAATTCTGCCTTAGTAGGCTGTGTCCCAGGAATCAGGCTCAATCTGTACGGGGGATGTGCTGTTCCAGTCTCGAAAGTTACAAACCAGCAGCCTCGCTCTGCAGGCAGTCCTTTCTTTACCAGCTGGTCGATGGTGCCGCTTCCCACGGCCAGGACCGCCGTGCAATTATTTTAATCCAAAGTGCCCTGAAGCATTTAGAAGCGCACTCAACATCTCCCTGTCATGCGACTTGAAGGTACAGCCTGCATTCCTGCTCCACTTTCATTTCAGACTGCCGACGCGTTTCAGGGTTCCACGACCCCTTCTTCCTGGGCTTCAGCAACCAGCATTCAAATTAGCCTCGTATTGTATTTTCGGCCTTTATTTATTTCCATTATCGCCCCCAGTGGGCATGTGCTTAGTGCATTAATTACCATTGCCTTATGGGACATGAAGTCTCATTACCAGGAAAAGTATTTCTTTAGTAAGTATTGAAGGTGATGTTTGCAACGTAAAATTAATTAATTCTGCCTTAGTAGGCTGTGTCCCAGGAATCAGGCTCAATCTGTACGGGGGATGTGCTGTTCCAGTCTCGAAAGTTCCAAACCAGCAGCCTCGCTCAGCAGGCCGTCATTTCTTTACCAGCTGGTCGATGGTGCCGCTTCCCACGGCCAGGACCGCCGTGCAATTATTTTAATCCAAAGTGCCCTGAAGCATTTAGAAGCGCACTCAACATCTCCCTGTCATGCGACTTGAAGGTACAGCCTGCATTCCTGCTCCACTTTCATTTCAGACTGACGACGCGTTTCAGGGTTCCACGACCCCTTCTTCCTGGGCTATAGCAACCAGCATTCAAATTAGCCTCGTATTGTATTTTCGGCCTTTATTTATTTCCATTATCGCCCCCAGTGGGCATGTGCTTAGTGCATTAATTACCATTGCCTTATGGGACATGAAGTCTCAATACCAGGAAAAGTATTTCTTTAGGAAGTATTGAAGGTGCTGTTTGCAACGTAAAATTAATTAATTCTGCCTTAGTAGGCTGTGTCCCAGGAATCAGGCTAAATCTGTACGGGGGATGTGCTGTTCCAGTCTCGAAAGTTCCAAACGAGCAGCCTCGCTCAGCAGGCCGTCATTTCTTTACCAGCTGGTCGATGGTGCCGCTTCCCACGGCCAGGACCGCCGTGCAATTATTTTAATCCAAAGTGCCCTGAAGCATTTAGAAGTGCACTCAACATCTCCCTGTCATGCGACTTGAAGGTACAGCCTGCATTCCTGCTCCACTTTCATTTCAGACTGCCGACGCGTTTCAGGGTTCCACGACCCCTTCTTCCTGGGCTTCAGCAACCAGCATTCAAATTAGCCTCGTATTGTATTTTCGGCCTTCATTTATTTCCATTATCGCCCCCAGTGGGCATGTGCTTAGTGCATTAATTACCATTGCCTTATGGGACATGAAGTCTCATTACCAGGAAAAGTATTTCTTTAGTAAGTATTGAAGGTGCTGTTTGCAACGTAAAATTAATTAATTCTGCCTTAGTAGGCTGTGTCCCAGGAATCAGGCTCAATCTGTACGGGGGATGTGCTGTTCCAGTCTCGAAAGTTCCAAACCAGCAGCCTCGCTCAGCAGGCAGTCATTTCTTTACCAGCTGGTCGATGGTGCCGCTTCCCACGGCCAGGACCGCCGTGCAATTAGTTTAATCCAAAGTGCCCTGAAGCATTTAGAAGCGCACTCAACATCTCCCTGTCATGCGACTTGAAGGTACAGCCTGCATTCCTGCTCCACTTTCATTTCAGACTGCCGACGCGTTTCAGGGTTCCACGACCCCTTCTTGCTGGGCTTCAGCAACCAGCATTCAAATTAGCCTCGTATTGTATTTTCGGCCTTTATTTATTTCCATTATCGCCCCCAGTGGGCATGTGCTTAGTGCATTAATTACCATTGCCTTATGGGACATGAAGTCTCATTACCAGGAAAAGTATTTCTTTAGTAAGTATTGAAGGTGATGTTTGCAACGTAAAATTAATTAATTCTGCCTTAGTAGGCTGTGTCCCAGGAATCAGGCTCAATCTGTACGGGGGATGTGCTGTTCCAGTCTCGAAAGTTCCAAACCAGCAGCCTCGCTCAGCAGGCAGTCATTTCTTTACCAGCTGGTCGATGGTGCCGCTTCCCACGGCCAGGACCGCCGTGCAATTATTTTAATCCAAAGTGCCCTGAAGCATTTAGAAGCGCACTCAACATCTCCCTGTCATGCGACTTGAAGGTACAGCCTGCATTCCTGCTCCACTTTCATTTCAGACTGCCGACGCGTTTCAGGGTTCCACGACCCCTTCTTCCTGGGCTTCAGCAACCAGCATTCAAATTAGCCTCGTATTGTATTTTCGGCCTTTATTTATTTCCATTATCGCCCCCAGTGGTCCAGTGTAAGGTTTTTTAAATGCTAATTTATGTATGTATTATTGTATTTTTTATATATTTATTTTACAATAAACTACCTATGTATATAGTTATAGATTGACTGTATCCTGTAATATGGAATGGCTCAGCTTTTTTTTTTAATTTGGATAAAGTTGAACAGCATAGTTAATATCTTCTATAAACCTATAAACAGTTAAAAAAAAATTTTTTAAGGGTTTTTCACGCACCCCGCGATTTTTTGAAAAAAATAAAATGTTTTTTTCACCCTTCGGGGTCCTTCAGGGACCCCCTGACAAAGGCTAGGGGGTCAGGAACTCTCTACTCTGCCCCCTTTTCATGTTCTCCACCTTTCTTTTTCACTGTCACACACAAAATGGCGTCCGACACTTCCTGATTTCGACCGATTGGAATGTTGACTGACATCTAACCACCAATCAGGATTACGCTCGCGGACATTTGGTGCGCGCACCGTGCAAGCACCGTGCGCAGACAGTGCGCGCACGGTGCGCGCATATAGATATTTATGTACTTTTAACTGCAATTTTCTCAGGAACTACTGAACAGACTGACACCATATATGCAAAAGGCACATGCCTGACCTGAGGACTACCTCTTTGCCAAATTTCAAGTAATTCTGTTCAGCCGTTCGGGCTGTACCTTCGACTAAAGGTCCTACGGGAAAATGCATGGGGAAAACGCGTTTTGGGACCCCCCTTTTTTCTCAGCCCCTGCTTGACTGAGGGTAGGAGCTGAGCGGACCGCCCCATTAGTTTTGAAAATTTCACGAAGATAAGTCAACTGGCGCCAAAGTTATTCAAAATAGAATTTTCAGATTTCCTATCGGAACCCGGTCCTAACTATAACTATCTACTGGCGACCGCCAGTAGATTATATCAATATATATATATATATATATATATATATATATATATATATATATATATATATATATATATATATATTCACTGAAAAAACCATAGGTTTCACACATGTTATACTTAGCTGGACATTTCACTCGTAAAAAACCATTGAAATTCCCCCGTTATAGTTAGTGCAGGCAACTATAACTCACGCGACCGCAATCCTCTGCTGATGCTAATACTGTATTTAGACACTTATTTGCCCATGTCTTCTTCCATTAAATTTTAGCTATACATATATTACAAATATTTTTTTTTCATAAAGACACATATGTCATCAGCAGAGGATTGCGGTCGCGTGAGTTATAGTTGCCTGCACTAACTATAACGGGGGAATTTCAATGGTTTTTTACGAGTGAAATGTCCAGCTAAGTATAACATGTGTGAAACCTATGGTTTTTTCAGTGAATTTGCAAGGTTTTTTAAATGCTAATTCCTAACTATAACGTGTGTGAAACCTATGGTTTTTTCAGTGAATTTGTACGGTTTTTTAAATGGTAAGTTACTTTACGCCGTTCGTGGCGTGCGCGCCCACTTCACGCAGTTCGCACCGTGCGCGCACAGTGAGCACGCGGTGCGCTTCGCGCACCGCGCATCCACTTCACGCAGTTCGTTCCGTGCGCGCACCGTGCGCGCACAGTGAACACGCGGTGCGCTTCGCGCACCGCGCGCCCACTTTACGCAGTTAGTGCCGTGCACGCACGGTGGGCACGCGGTGCGCTACGCGCACCGCGTGCCCACGTTACGCTGGATGGGCCATGTACGCACGATGCGCTTCGCGCACCGTCCGCACACGGAGGACATATTATACGCTTCGTTGTGAAAGTTTAGCTATTACTTGTTCTGAAAATATGGAGTGATTTGCAATGCACTAAAGGTGCCCTGCTGGCACCTTTTGCACACGGGGTGTGGAAAACGTGGATATTATTATTTTTTTAAATTATTTTTTACCGTACGTGTACGGTAAGCGCAATCGGCGATTTTTCGAAAAAATTTTTTTTTGAATTTTTGGTCTTGGGGGTTCTTTTGGGACACCCTAACCATGACTAGGTGGTTAGGAGCTGTCTAGCCTGCCCCTTTTCATGTTATCCGAATTTGTTTTTCCTCCACCCCCTCAGAGTGCGAGAGAGAAAATGGCGGCCGACACTTCCTGGTTTCGACCGATTCGAATGTTTACTAAGATCTAACAGCCAATCAGAATCGCGCTCGCGCACGGCACCGTACGCATACGGTAAGCTTACCGTAAGCACACGGTAAGCGCACGGTAAGCTGCCACAGATATATATATTGATTTAAATGCTATTTTCTAAGGAACTACTGAACAGATTTACACCAGACCTACAAAAGGCACTTCCTTGACCTGTAGACTACCTCTCTGCCAAATTTCAAGTAACTCTGTTCAGCCGTTCGGGCTGTAGCTGTGTCTAAAGGTCCTATGGAAAAATGCATGGGGAAAACGCGTTTTGGGACCCCCCTTTTTTCTCAGCCCCCGCTTGACGAATCCCCCCGAGACTTTCAGGGTAGGAGTGGAGCGTAGCGCCCCATTAGTTTTGAAAATTTCGCGAGGATTCGTCGACCGGCGCCAAAGTTATTCAAAATAGAATGTTGCGGTTTTCCTATAGAAACAGGGTCCTAACTATAACTACCTACTGGCGACCGCCAGTAGGTAATATATATATATATAGATAGATAGATAGATATATATATAGATAGATAGATATAGATATAGATATATATATGGATATATATATATAGATATATATATAGATATATAGATATACTGAAAAAAACAAAGGTACAGGGACATTATAGTTAGGAAATAGATTTAAATAAACCTCAGAAATTCACAGAAAAAAACAAAGGTTACAGTAGTTATAGTTACGTTCAGATGCACAAAACCATAGAAATTCAACAGTTATAGTTACTTCACCTGACTATAACTTACGTCCCCGCAATGGACTGCTTATGACCACACATATTACATCACTCATGAAATGGTCAGTGACATCACTCATGACATCACTGATGGTATCTCAGATGACATCACCCAGTATGTGTAGTGTTTTATAAAGGTTTCTCAGACTTAAACACATGTAATAAGCTACTTCATAACTTAAATTACTATTTGTTGTGTATACCAATATTAACATATACGAATTCTAACAATTCTAACCTATGTGATCTGAGTGGCTGTGTGACTGCCTGTATGAGTTTGTGATTGGGTGTCTGAGTGTCTATATGGGCATATGACTGGTTTCTGAGTGGCTTTATGGATGTGTAAGGGGTTTGTTAGTGGCTCTGTAGGTTTGTTACTGGGTGTGTGAGTGGATATATGTGTGAATGGATGTGTGAGTGGTTTTTTGAGTTTTTCATTGGCTGTTTCAGTGATTGTTTGGCTGTGTGTATGGATGTGTGAGTGGTTTTATGGCTGTGTGAGAGTTTGTATGGATGTGTGAATGCGTGTGTGAGTTACATATTAGTTTTTGAGTGGGTATTGTGTAGCTGTATTGGTGTGTGTGAGAGAGTTTGTGTAGCTTTAGAGTTATGTGACTGAGTGTATGAGTGGATGCGCGTGTGTGTCAGTGGGTGTGTGAGTGTCTGTATGCTTGTGTAACTGGGTGTGAATTATTGCATGGGTATGTAAGTGGGTGTTGTAGTGTATGTGCAAGAGAGTGTGTGTGAGTGGTTGTGTATGTATGAAAGTGGGGGTGTGAGTGCATGTATGGATGTTTCAGTAGGTGGTATGTGAGTGGAAGTATGTGTATGAAGTGTGTGAGTGAGTGGTTGTGTGTATCTGTGAGTGGATGTATAGATGTATCACTGAGTGTGTGAGTGGCTATGTGGGTGTGTGATTGGTTCTGTAGAGGATGTCATCAGTAATGTCACTGACCATGTCATGAGTGATGTAATATGTGAAGTCATAAGCAGTGCATTGCAGGGGTGTAAGTTATAGTCAGGTGAGGTAACTATAACTGCAGCATTTTGGAAGATTTTGTGCATGTAAAATCTGAGCCTAACTATAACATCCCTGTAACCTTTGTTTTTTTTGGTCAAGTTCTTTGGTTTTTAACAATTCTGTTTCTTAACTATGATGTCCCTGTAACCTTTACTGAATTTCTATTGTTTTTCAATGTTATTTCCTAACTATAACATCACTATAACCTTTGGTTCTTTCATTGAATTTCTATGTTTTAAAAAAAAAATCAATTTCCTAATTATCATGTCCCTATAACCTTTGTATTTTTCGGTGAATTTCTATGGATTTTTAATGATATTTCCTAACTATAACTTCCCTGTAACCTTTGGTTTTTTCAGTGAATTTCTATTTTTGTTTTCTGCTATTACCTATCAATAACGTCCCTGTAACTTGGTTGTGTGAGTGAATAAGTGTGTAAGCATGTGTGTGTGTGTGTGTGTGTGGGTGTGTGTGTGTGTGTGTGTGTGTGGTGGGTGTGTCAGTATGTGAGTGACTGGCTGTGTGGGTCTGTGAGTGGGTGTGTCAGTAGCTGTGTGGGTCTGAGAGTGGGTGTGTGGGTGGCTCTATGGGTTAGTGAGTAGTTGTGTGAGTGTCTGAGTGGGTCTGTGAGTAGGTGTGAGAATATTTGAATGATATGTGAGTGGGAGTAAGAGTCAGAATGGATATGTGAGTGGTCGCATGAGTGTCTGAGAGGGTGTGAGACTGGGTGCATGAGTGGCTGAGTGGGTCTGTGAGCATGTGCCTGAGTGTCTGAGTGGGTCTGTGAGTAAGTGCAAGAGTGTCTGAGTGGGTCTGTGAGTGCATGCCTCAGTGGGTCTGTGAGTGGGTGTGAGAGTGTCTGAGTGAGTGTCTGAGTGTGTGCATGAGTGTCTGAGTGGGTGAGTGAGTGTCTGAGTCAGTGTCTGAGTGGGTCTGTGATTGGGTGTAAAAGTGTCAGAGTGAGTCTATGACTGGGTGTATGAGTGTCTGTGTGAGTCTGTCAGAGGGTACATGAGTGTCTGTGTGAGGGTGTGAGAGTGTCTGAGTGGGCTTGAGAGTGGGTGCTTCAGTGTCTGAGTGGGTGGGTGTGTGACTGTCTGAGTAGGTCTTGGAATGGGTGCATAAGTATCAGAGTGAGTCTGTGAGTGGCTGTTAGAGGGTCTAAGTGGACTTGAGAGTAGGTGCATCAGTGTGTGAGTGGGTGTGTGAGTGTCTCAGTGGGTCTGTGACTGGGTGCGTCTGTATCTCAGTGGGTCTGTCAGTGGGTATTTGAGTGCCTGAGTGGGTCCATGGCTTGGTGCCTTTGTGTCTCAGTTGATATGTCAGTGGGTGCATGAGTATCTGGTGGGTCTGTAAGTGGGTGCATAAGTGTCTGAGTGGGTATGTGAGTGCCTGCATAGGTCTGTCTGTGCATGTGAGAGTGTCTGAGTGGGTTTGTGAGTTAATGCTTTAGTGTCTGAATGAGTATTTATTTTTGTCTATGTTTTTACGTAATTCGCTAATCTGCTGTGGTGGTACACATGGGGCCGTGCTGAGAATCGCAGTGGATTCACGGAGTCTCACTATTGGAAAAAAATAGTTTCTGGGTATTTTCCAGACCCCTATATTGTACCCATGGGGTCAGGATACGTCTATCCTGACCCCTTCTACTACATTTCATCTAAATTTTTGCAGCCGGGAACTCTTCTCAATATCTAAAATGGCAGCCAAAACTTTCTACTCAGACTGCGGCCAGCCAATCATGGCATTGCTGTTGGTGGATAGATTTGCGAAGCTCCACAATGGATTCACGCAGCACCACGATGAATTCACAAAGCGCAGCAATGGATTCACCAAGAATTTGTGCCTCTAGATATCTATATTTCTTTTTTTAATAATATCTCAATAACTACTGAACGGATTCAAATCAAATCAGAAAACTGGCTCTTTCTGGACCAAGGGCTAGCTTTCTGCAAAATGTGGTGTATTTCCATCCAGCAATTCGGGCTGTAGCGGTGTCTAAAATCTCTATAGAAATTAACATTGGAAATGCACTTAATTTGACTCCCCATTTTCTTGGACCCCGCTTGACAGATCACCCCGCAACTTTTCATGCACAACTAGACAGAGCAGTGCACTGTTCTTGGAAAATTTATTGAAGATCCGTCAAACAGTGCTAAAGTTAAAAGCAAGTCAAAAAATACTTTTCCTATGGAAACTAGGTCAAAACTGTTGCTACCTACTGGCAACAAGAATGTTGTGTTTAATATAGAGCACTACAAAAATACATATAAATACATTTAAACTTAGGACTCTTAACTCCACTTATTCACCTTGTCACTTCACTTAGATTTTATACCTATCTTTATATTTCCGTAGAACAATAGAATTTTGTACATGATATTCTGATATACTACCCAATAAATGATTTTATGTGCACCTCAGTACACAGAGGTATGGTCCCTACAGTTGCACCATTTATAAATAGCATAATAAGCCATGATTGTCCTTCAAATACACAAAAACATAATATTTACTTGGAAAAATAGATCTCCTCGACTTCCCACTGTCTGCATTCTAACCCAAATCTTTCTTCTTTTAACTTTTCAAACTGGACCAACATGCTAGCATTTAGAAAGACCCAGAAATTTGTGAAAATGGAGTGACAGAGATAAAAGAAAATGCAGCCATAGCTGCTGAGGAAGAGGACAGTTTTGACAGATAGTAAAAGTGAGCACTGCTGGGCAGCGAGATAGGGGACAGCATCTTGGACAACAGAGTAGGAAACATAAGAAAGAGCCAGAAAAGCTGGGTATCGATCAGTACCTGCTGACCAGAGAGGGAGTGCAGTGGCATAACAAAGGTCTCTGCAGTGGGCCCCGAGCTCCTGGGCACCCCCTCAACACAGTACACTGACCTGAGAGCTCCTGACTGGGTCCTGAGGGGGGCCCCTCCATGTACTTTGCAGGGGGCACCCTCAAGTTTCAAAATGCCAATGAGAGAGAGAGTTTGCAGACCAGTAAAGTAGTAGGGAGTATGACCTGTTCATGGGAAAGAGGGAAAATTATGACAGCATGCAGTGCTGGACAGAGATATCAGGGTCTGATAGGCCTTTTATTGTACTGGGCATTTCCCTGGTAGGCTGGAGTCCATAGAGGTCGGTCTTTTAAGTCCAGGGCCACTCCTGGTACCACTGCCACTTTCCCCAGCTCCACAAGATTAATAACATCAGTCAGGGGAGGTTTCAAAGAAGAAAGAAAGAGAAGGAGGAAGGGGGAAGGCAGAGAGGGGGCATTCAGAGAGGGAGAAGAGAGAACGAGCATGGAAAGAGAGAGATTACACGAAGAGATGAAGGGTGCGAGGCTGGTTTGAGCAATTTCTTGAGGGCCGCTTTTGGTTCCCAAGTCTGACCCTTGAAGACAGACTGAGAAGGGGGCCTTTCAGAATACCAGAGACTACTGACAGTACAACATACAATTCAAAGGAGAGAGAAGGGCAAACAGGTGCATGTGATGGGAAAGTAAAGTTGTGGTTTCTTTCCCTTTAGCATTTAGCCTCTTTGCTGTATCTCAACTTTTTCTTTGGTCACCATAAAAATGGCCGAATTTAGCGGTTTGGCGTATGACGATGCAGTATACCAATCCATTCTAGACAATACACCTAGTATACTTGAGGGTTCTAATGCTCCCCTCTTAGAAACAGGTAATGAGTGGGGCAGAGTCCTCGTTCTTAAGAAATCCCATTCACGCTCTTCTATTCATGGTGCCATCATGGCTGAATATTTGAGAGCTAATTGCGCACCCCCAGGGTTGATAGTAACCAATGCCCCTAGGCTTTTTCTGGATGATAGAGTGTTTCTCAAAGACTGGTCACTTATAGCATGGCGCTGTACGCGTGATTGGCTGATTTTAATTATCAGCACAGCGAAGAGAGTGGCTGATTCCATTCTTATAGAGATACAGGCCCTTGAAGCCCAAATCAAAATTACCATCACTGCCACTTTATTTAAAAATAACTTGGACGAATCGAATAAGAACAACAAGGAGTTTAAGGACTCTATTCTCCTTACTAAAATTGAAAAATTTAAAAAAGATTTGGCCAAGTTCAAACATGAAAAGGTCTACCCTTACACCAGTGAGAATTATACACCTCCTGAGTATAAGAGCAATGGGAGAAGATATGGTTCTTCCTATTCAGGCTCCAGCTCAGATGAAACATCTAGCGATACTGACGGACCCAAACAACGCTCCAGAGGCAGAGGCAGATACACTAGACCCTACCACCAAAGGGGTTATGGCACACCACAATTTCAACAGTGGTGGCCGCCTACCCCCTGGGGCTTCCCACCACAAGCATTTCCACCACCTATGACAGCATACCAAACAGAATTTGACAACCAGTCTTTTTTAGGGTATGGCCCCCCAAGAACGCGAGGCAGACGAAGAAACGCACAAGCCCAAGTTCATTGGGATCTAGCCTCAGGCCCACCCTCAGGTCCTCATGCCGGGACACGGAGCAATACGAGGAAGAACTCGGCTCCACCCACGGGCAGTGCCAATCTAACCTCGTAGTGAATTTGAGCAAGCGCACCCTGTCAGCAGACGAGCAGTCTGTCCTTAACAAGGGCCTTGGCTTCGTTATCACCTCCACAGGGGACTCTTTTCAGATCCAATGTGAATTGGCACAGTTTTTCAGAAAACTTAGGCTTCATCATTTTTTTAGGGATAAAACATTATCTCATCCTGATGAGAAGGAACAAAACACGGGGCTTAGAGTTAAGTCAACATTTAACCCTCCCACACACCTGGTTCCTCTACAGGTTCTTACCTTTGAAAGAGCGGTTACGTGTGAGATCAGTGCCCTGTGCAACACAAGGAACGAGAGATTTAGTAACTTACCACGAGATGAAAGACAGGCACTTACTTCCTTGTCGAAAGCAGAAGAAATTACCATCAAACCTGCAGATAAGGGTGGCTCCATCGTTATCCTGGATACTGTTGACTACAGAGCAGAATGCCTCCGCCAATTGGGCGATGAGCGGTCATATAGGATTCTAAGTCATGATCCTACTGCTAGACTGCTTCAATCTATCGGTGAAATCACCGAAGAAGCTCTCTGTGAAGGTTGGATCACTGACCACGAAGCACAGTTCCTACAGACCAAGTTTCCTGTCACCCCATACTTTTATGTACTGCCAAAGGTGCACAAGGCCCAGAGACCACCACCTGGGCGACCAATCATCTCGGGACAGGGTTCCCTTTTGGAACCACTGTCTATGTTTGTGGACCACTTTTTGAGACCTATCGTCCAGAAGATGCCGACGTATCTGCAGGATACTAAGGATGTCCTGTGTTTGCTTCCCACGGTAGAGTTCGACCCGGAGCGAGACTTCTTAGTCTCCTTCGATGTCGAATCTCTATATACATCCATTCCCCAAGATGAGACACTGGATACAATATGCTCCATTCTAGAGGTGACCGATTTACAGTCTATTACACCTGTACCCTTCATCATGACCTTGGCCAGAATGGCGATGAAAGAGAACTTTTTTAAATTTGAGAACACCATCTATCTGCAAACATCCGGGACCAGCATGGGCAGCGTTTTCGCGCCTAGCTTAGCAAATCTGTATGTCCATGCGTTTGAGCAGGAACACGTCTTGGCTCCCACTAACCCCTTCTTTTCATCAATCCGCTTATGGAAGCGGTATATTGATGATGTCCTGGTGGTGTGGAGAGGAGATCAACAGTCCATTGGCCACTTCCACCAGTGGCTTAACTCACGCAATGATTATCTGAAGTTCACGGTTGAAGTTAACAAGAGCCGTCTGGCGTTTCTGGACCTATCGATTTTTGTAACTCCTGAAGGTCTGGGAAGCGAACTATACCGCAAGCCCATGGCATGCAATTCGCTTTTGCGTTATGACAGTCAGCACCCAAAGGCCCTAAGGGATAATTTACCATATGGCCAGTTTCTAAGGGTGCGTAGGAACTGTTCCACAACAGATGGCTTTGCCAAACATGCCAATCTGCTATCAGAGCAACTCATGGAGAGACACTATCCCCGCAAGCTGGTCAAACGGTCTCTCAAAAGAGCTTCCAATAACAATCGGGAAGCGTTGTTGGAACCGCCAGTACCGAAGCCACCATTGGAACGTCTGACAATGGTCAGTACTTTCTGCACACTATCCAATGATATAAAGAAAAGCATTAAAAAACATTGGCGGATACTAAACAGTTGCCAGGAGAGAATAGCGATGCCACTCTTTGCTTTTAAAAGATCAGGCAACATAAAGGATCGATTGGTCCATACACGACCACCAAGTGGGCCCAGTAGACCACTGGGTACCTTATGGGACCTGCCAGCAGTGACAGGACACCACCCCTGCGGGGGATGTTCGGTGTGTCCACAAACTACCCACAGCTCTTCAGTGGATATTGGGACCAACAGACCTTGGATGCAGACCCACTTTACAAACTGCAATAGCAGTAATGTCATCTATCTACTCACATGCCCGTGCCAGACTAGGTATGTGGGTATGACCACCCGAAAGGTGAGGCTACGCATGTCAGAGCACAAGAGCACCTTTAGGTGCCGCAAATCCAACACAAGACTCACCAGGCACTATACTGAAGCCAATCATACTGCAGATGAGTTCCATTGGACAATACTGGAGAAACCAATTATTCCACAACACATTAGTGATATCTCCAGGTATTTGTTCACCAAAGAACAAAAATGGGTTCACAGGCTCTGTTGTGACACGTTGGGATTAAATGATGATATTCCCTGGACTAGTATCCAGTATTAAGTATTGGCTCGTCATAACTGTGCGGGGCAGAACCATTAGGCATTGGGATACTCTGGGTCACAGTTTATAACATATGCTGTTTATTGATGCAATGGATGATGAACTAACCAAGGCCTTTTGCTTCACTACTGTTTTGACTTTTAGTACTCCGAGTAGGTACAACAGGAACACTAGTTGTTAAACTACTAGAATTAAATAGAAATTAATAGAGAAGAGCGTACCAATTATTAATCTTGGCGGTACACCAGTATGCAAATGAGTATTTTATAATACACTAAGTCTTTACAGTGATCATTAAACAGAACGTGGATATCGTGACATTTATGATACTAGCTGGAACTCGACATTCACAGGATGTTTCCCTCTCTATAGCCGCTCCGCCAGAATCTCGGTTTGGATATGTCTTATAGCGATAGTTGCAAGTACTTCTAAATCGATAGAGGAACCTGCAGCCTCGGTATTGACTACATTACCCATAAAACACCTAATATATAGGAGCCCTTTTCCCACTGCAACGTCACAATTAACTCTGCTCGGTCAGAACAATATATGACACTTGAACAATATGTGGCACGTAATTGGGACTCTTGGGTCTGTCTGATAATGGATTAGACATATAGTAATACTGATATCGGGGAAAGGTTTCATAGGAGCCACTGAAGCGGCAACCCCGTACCAGTAGTGGATTGTCTGTTCCCAGGCATTGCGCGTAGTTATTCCTGATGCGCGCTGACATCTGCTAACTACATTTCCCATGAGGCATGCCACTTTCTTGTAGTTTTGTTAAACTGGACACGGCGCCCTCCGTAGTTTCCGGTTACGTAGCGTGAGGCGTGTCCCGTGAGTTGACGGTATTTTAACACAATCCCTGATCCTGCACGTTGCCTCCCACCCTGCTTGGGAAAGCTAGGGGCAACGACGGACAGGTGAGAGGTGCTGCTAACCGAGCGCTTGACTCTCGGTTGTTTCTGCTTTCTCTGTTCTTTTCTTAACTCGTTTTTAGCAGATTTTGGCTGAGGTATGCTTACAAGCGAGCCGCATTCGTTTGAATAGAGGCACCTGACTAGTGTAATTGGGCAGATTGGCAGTCATTCCCCTACACTTGTAAACTGAGAGATATAGGTAATGACAAGTTAGAGATCCGGTCTCTTACTAGTCAGGGATATTCACAATGGCCAAAACTATGCACCTTTGTAGTTTTAATGACACTACTTCTGAGAGTTGATTTACTGAGATGGGCTATTTGTAGTGAAGGGGAGAGCACACTACTAAAGTGCTAGGAGTTTTCTACGTTGAACTAAACGCGTAAGAGCAACTGAGAGTGATTTTGGCTCGTTGTTGTTCTAAATAAGTAATAAATAAAAAACAGAAAATAAACAAAAAAATTTTGTTCTTTTACCCACGATTTAGAGCGGGGCCTCCTTAACCTGAGCCAGGTTCCAGGGTAGGTGAGGTGAAATCCCTGATCACGCTGGGTAAGCATTGCGTAGATTCCTTCACAGCAATTAACCAGGCATATTTAAAAAGATTTGCTTGCTTGTAGACGGCACATTTTTTCTGAATTGGTTTATTATGTGTGTTAATTGTCCTTTCTCCGCAGGTGATGCTAGCACCCTGTGATATAGAGGATTAGGACAACGTGAGGTTGTATTTATTACTACTTCTTTTGTTAAGTTTCACATTTTTCACATGCACTATTTGAAATCCATCAATTGAATGCAGTAGCATAAATTTATATAGGTCCTGAAGAAAGCCGTGGGCTATAATCCCGTGAAGGCTGAAACATGTCGACCCACACTCAACAGTGACCAGTTAGCACTGCTTGGTATATTTTTTGTTACACACTTTTTTAATCGAGATGCGCGTAGTGAGTGAACTATATTGTACTCTTCACACAATCTCTTTTTAAAATTCACATCTTTCTTTTGCACTGCACTTACTTTGTCTGGTGGTCACAGTTTGTCACGTGCCTTCTGGACTTCTCTTTATCAACCCTAGTGAGCAATAGAGCCTTGAACTAACGAGGAAGTCTCTATGATCAAGAGGCATACCTCGGCTCTAGGTGGAGACCATATGATATAAACTGATCATGAGAGGTGACTTTGCTCTCAATATTGGTCTCGATGGTTGAGTCGGTTTGATGGTTTTCCGTGCTCTGCTCTGACTATGTATGGGTTTGATATTTTACACACTACTATTCCCTTTCTTTATTCTTGTGCTGTCTACTATCAGACCCCCTATTCTGTTGTGTGTGTAAAGTAAAGTTGAGAACATAGAAACTGCTGGACAGTGACAGACATAGGTAAAGAAAATATAGCAGGGTTACTGAAAAAAGGGTACATACATTGGAAATGCAGCAAAAGTGGAATTGAATGATGGACACAGTGGGAAAAGGTAGGAAACATCACATCTTCTGAGAAGGACTCTAGTGTGTGTTAGAGACATGGAACAGAAGCAAGAAAAGGAACAGCTGATAAGAGACCAGGTAGAAAATAGGACAAAGCAGCCTTTGTCTGGAGATAGAGAGTGGGAACAATGGGTCTGCTAGGGACAGGAGTGCAGAACTGAGCTGTGGTGACTAGTGATCTTTTAAAGTGGCGTATATACTTACTCGCTCTGTATTGTGACCTCTTAAAGTCGTGTACGTATGTATTTGATCTGGATTGTGAACTTTTAAAGTGTTGTACGTATGGACCCCCTCTGGATTGTGATCTTTTAAAGAGGCGTACATACTTACCGGCTCTGGATCGTGATCTTTTAAAGCGGTCCACTCTGGATTGTGATCCTATAAAGAGGTGTATGTATGTACTCGCTCTGGATTGTGATATTTAAAGTGGCGTACTCTCGTATCTGCTCTGGATTGTGATCTTTTAATGTGGCATACATACGTACTCGCTCTGGATTGTGATCTTTTAAAGTGGTGTACGTACGTAACCGCTCTGGATTGTAGAGTAGATGCACTGCATTGAAAAAATGGGAACAAACTGCATTTTACAGCACAACTTTGTATGTATTTCTAAAAAAAATCCTGAATTTCCTGAAAGGATCCTCATAAAACATTCCAAGACTTTCATGGTTTGCTAAAGAAGCCCGAGCCTCCCCAGGAATATTGTAGGTTTGTCTTACTAAGTAAAGTTTGTGAAAATTAAATTGAAAGAGTGCATTTTTCAGCACATTTTCCCTGTGGCACAAGTAGCATAGGATATCAGTAGAGCAAATCACCAGTCTGGTAAACGATAATGAACTAATTTTTTTACATCTCAGTCTTAGTATAGTGGAGGAGATCAAGTCCCAGATTCACCAAGGTGTCACGCAATGCAGCGTGGCACCCAAAGAGGCTGCACTGCATTGCATGATAGGGAGAGAGCAGGATAATGCCATATTCACAGAGACAATGCACTCTCCTTCCCTCTCCTGAGTGCCTGGGCTGATTTGTACTGTCGTGCACCAGGAAGACACCTAAGCGCCATAGTGCTAAGGTGCGTGCTTGAGTCAACCATAGACTTTGTACAGAAAGGGTACCCTTTCTGTACAAAATACTATGGCTAGACAAATTTAAAACCTTTTCCTACTTTGTATGTGTGCTGTAAGTGCAGCGCACAAGCAAAGTCGGTAAAGCAAAGAGAAATGAAAACATTGCTCCTTTTAACACCTGCTTTTCAGCTGCAATAAGTTTTGCACCTAAACCCTGTCTACTAATGTTAGTAGATCGGGTTTAGCATTGAAAAGCATGGGTGGTTGCATGGGAGCGCCAATGTACCACCCAAGTAACACCCCCTTGACGGAGAGTAATGCGAAGCAGCATTTTGCACTGATTTGTGTTATTTTTCCATACAAACCATCGCAAATACCCATTTGCGTTGGCTTGTTAATTGCCAAAAAGATTTATACGTTTAGCGTTAAACAAGTAACACTAACCCAAAGCTAAACCTTTGTGAATATTGGCCCCAGAGTCGAATATGTGAACCTTTTACTTCTTTACTGTGGTGTTTTGTTGAAAAGTTTGGCATCAATTGCATCTTAAGTAGAATATAACTAAGAAAATATATCATAATGGATATTGAAAATGCAAAAGAAATGCACAGAGAATACTAAGTTGCTTTTGCACACTTTGCAAAAGATTATAATAAACTTTGCGAAATTCACATCGTTTTTTGAACATTTTCGCCAGGAGGCATCCATATAAAAATCTTGACTTAGGTAATGATAGATTTCACAGATGTGCTAATTTGACATTACAAAATGATTTAGGCATGGCGTCTACCCAAAGAAAACAACTAGGACTGATTTGAATGAAGTTGTGACTGCAAAGGACAAGGAGAGATGCTATGTTGTAACTTCTGGCAGAGGGTTACATGTATTTGTACATCTCAAATTACACAAACCCTGAGGAGGAGTGCAGAGACAGCTTCAGTTGCTTTATATCCTTGGATCAAAAGACAAATCTGTGTTTAAGAAGGTTAAAGAAGCACTTCATGGGGACCTTGGAATTCAGGAGTAACAGTAGTCAAGCCTGGCACAGGTGCATACAACAGACTGGACTCAGAGATCCAGGGGTGATGGTGGTGCCTCAGAGATCAGTGTAATTTTAATGATTTTGGGGCCCTGAATAAGATATAATGGGGGTCCCGGAATGGAACAAATTTGAATTTTATTATCTATTCCCTACTAATTCAAGTCAGCATGTGCCAATAAATACTAAATTATATGTTAAACTTTAACAGGATCACAGTAAAACAGTTGAAATTTGTCTTGCTTGGGACCCCAGAAATTCTTAAGATGACCCTGGGTAGAGAGTCTGAGTCAAAGGTAGAGGGCGGTGGAGAGGGATAGAGTTTTAGATATAGAAATAGAGATGGAGAACTAGAGAGACAGTTTACTTTCCCACTGTGCCCCTTGGAACAGATTGTCCATAGATTCAAACATCTCTGTCAGGGACAAGCTGCCCACATGCTAGATGGAAAGAGCATGCTTCAAGCTTTAAACCTTCCAGTGCAAGGGCTATGGTGGGGTCACCAGGTAAGGACAGCAAGTAGGGGTGAAAAGGAGCACACATCCCCTCGTTGGTAAAATATCATGGGTAGACCATGGATGATTCTCCAAACTAAACACAGTATCCTTGCTGTAGCCTTCTTGGGCTTGGTTGTGTCAGACTTAGAATTAGATGCAGTAGCCATTTAAGACTTTGGGGCGACAGCCTCTCTTGGCATCAGGCACAGCACTGTAAATAGCCACCCATATAAACAGCTGCTTATAAATGTGGATCCCTCTAGGTCTAAATAATTTGGTATTAAAAATGCAACTGAACCCTTATATTCATATTGCCAAATGTACGTCTCATTTTACTTAACCCATAAATAGGATTTAAAGAGCACCTCATGTGGCCGTACACCTTTGGAAAAAGGAGCCTTTAAAAGAAAGCTGGTCACCAGCACCATTCTCATGGGATGTACAAAGCTACTGTGATCATGTGCTAGTACAGCATACAAAGGAGTAGAGACACTGTAAGAACACTATAAAAAGGATGAGATCTGCAGTGACTCCCTCATTATTTAGGCTGTATTATTATTATTTTTTAATAATAATGTTATTAAATATAACTTCCAATCCTCACAAAACAGTAGTATGCAAACAGTTCAACCTTATGACATCTGGTGCATATTATGGAGCAGCGAACATGTACTCAGTCAAGCATGTCAGGTGAACAAACATTATTCCTAGACAGTTCCATTTCCACAGTCGGGGATATACATAAGTCCCTTTGATATGCATTGCACCCACTACATTTTTTTCTCCATTTCTTGGGGCATCCTCAAGATCTATACACTTCTTTTTCTGCGATCATGCACTTGTCCAATTCGGTCACCCAGGCCCCCATTGATGGCCTCTCCGCCACCCCCCACTTCATTGCTATTGCCCTCCTCACTAGTGTGTACCCCAAAGTGGCCAGTTGTTGTTTCACCTCCGGCAGGTCAGTCGCTTCCCAGATGTTAAGAAGCCCCAATGATGGAGTGAGGTTGATCTATTTACCTAGTGCTGTAGGAATGGACCGTCCCAAATAGTGTGGTAGAACGTTACTGCTTAGTAACAGTCCCTCAGACAGAAAGGGTCCTGCCTAGTACCCATTTTCGCTAATGTAATCATGGTGAGGTATGTTTTATGTACGATTTTTAATGGAATCAGACGGAAACGAAGTGCAACAGCTGCCTCCGTTGGTGACATCAGTGCTGTTTGCAAGTCCTCATCATCAATGTCCCCTATGTCAGCCTGCCACCGGCGTCGGAGAGCTTGAAGGGGGTCAGGTAGGTTATTGGATAATTTGCGGTACGTCAATGATATGGCTTTATCTGGGAGTGCTTCAGAGAGCAGCCGGTCCTCTAACAGGGATGATTCTGGAAGGTTGCCTATGTCTGGGAGTGCTGTTGTTTAGACATGGCGGATCTGCAGATAACGAAATGGCTCCTCCTGAGCTAGTTCATACTTCTCTTGTGACTCCTGGAACGAGAGGATTTTGCCTTTCTTGATGAGATGGTCCACATTGCAGAGTCTGATCGTATCCCAATTATCATTGGTTGATAACACAGGAGTCCTAACTTCTGGGTAGACCTCAACGGCGTGGCCTGAGTCAATACATCAGTCCTGCCTAGCCGTTTAGTCGCCTGGTGCCAGATTTCCACCGTACGAGCTGTCGGGCCTAAATATCTCCCTATCTGGACCCTCGTGTATAGAGCTCCTAGGCACCCCTCTCTACCCATCTGGTATCTATCAAGCATATAGGCAAGGCCTATTGGAGAGTGGTACATCCAGTGATTCACAACCACCAGTTGTGAAACCCAATAATAAAGTCATATGTCTAGGAGTGCGATCCCTCCTTTAGTCAATTTATTTAGGGATATGCGAGGAGCATTTCCATTCCACAATAGCGTTCTAATCTCACTATCAATGCTTTAAAAATATGAGTCGGGAATTTTGTATGGGCAATTTTGAAGGACATATAAGAACCGCGGGAGAGCCAGTATCTTCAACAAGGCCGCTTGGCCTAGCAAAGAGAGCGGCAGGGATCGCCAGTGGGTGACATCATTTCTAAGTCTATCTGGTGGGACGGCTAGGTTTTTTTCATGGAAGAGTTGGGGGTCAGGGGTGATAAAAATCCCCAGGTAACAAAAACCGTCAAGAGCCACTTTGACCTTGCAGTTCGGAGGGAGTCGAGGAACTGGGCCCCTGAGAACAAACAGCACTGATTTAGTCCAGTTAATGGCATAAACGGAGTACTTGCCAAAGTTGGTAAAAATATTTAAAAGCCTGTTTAGAGATGTACGGGGGGACACTAGAAATACCAGTATGTCATCCGTATACAACGATATTCTGTCCTCGTATCCCTCTGCCCATTTCAGCCCTCGAAGTACCACATCCCCCTGCTCCCAGGACGCCAACGGTTCCAGAATCAAAGAGAAAATCAAGGGGGTTAGGGGGCAGCCTTGTCTGGTGCCTCTGCCCAAGGTAAATGTCTGGGATGTATGATTGTTAACCCTGACTTGACCCCGCAACCCAGTGTAAAGCAACTTAATCCAACCCAAAAATGTCCGGCCGATACCCAGGCGTTCCAGTACCTGGAAAAGATACGGCCACTCGATGGAATCAAATGGCATGGAGGCATCTAGTGAAAGCACCACGGCATCTTCCTCCACATATTGTTGTCTTTCCAAAACACTGTAAAAATGGCGGATATTCAATGTCGTATTCCTTCCCGGCATAAAGCCAGATTGGTCGGCATGGACCAATGACGGGAGCAGAGGGAGGAGACGGTTAGCCAAAAGCTTGGCTAGGACATTGGCTTCGACAGTGATTAAAGAAATCGGTCGATAAGAGCCACAACTGTCAGCCGGTTTCCCAGGCTTTCGAATGACGACAATAGAAGCCAGGCAGGATTCCTTTTTCAAAGCTCTCATTATACATATTTTTAAGGTGGGGGCAACATTTAGGCTGTACTTTTGAAGGCCACTGAACAGGGCAAGGTGGTTTGCGGTCAACTAGCTAGTGACATTGATGAAGCCGGCACAAGCAATGACAAGATGGTGTTATGTAGACTTTTTAACATAGCAATAATATGTTCATCTTCTGCGTAATTAAAATAATCTAGAAGAATTGTGCCATGCTTGGATGAGAGTTCAGGAGGGTAACTCAAGTTTTTCGGCATGCAGGATGAGTTATAGGGTGGTTGGGAGAAATTGTGGACTATATTTGCCATAAAGGAGTATTTATAAGGAAAAGTTTGCTATGAATACCCATATCATGAGAAATAGTGTTGCGTAACAGACTGCTTCAAATGCAGCAGAGATCAATATTAATAAATGATACTGAATTGCGAGATAAGTTTCTGATTTGCCCATCGAAACTTATGTGGACAAAGACTTTCTTGAAAGCTTTGTAAAGATGAAATTCTTAATCACCCCTATTTAAGAGCCTTGGTCTTCATTATACTCATTATTGACGGTTTCAGACTCTTCTATCAACAATTTTCTCACTGATACAGTGAGACAAAACAAGACAATTTCAGTGAGTTTGATTCTGCTGGATTGAAAGTCAAATAATGTTTAACATCTCAAACTCTAAAATTGTTATGAGCTGTTTGTAAATATCTGAGGATCATTTGTTGGAGTTAGAGGAAGACACAGAAAAGACTGATGACATAACTTCAATGAGGTACCACGAGTATATCTTCAGTACACCATAATGAATTTTACAAACGTCTCAGTCATAAGAACCTGTGACAGTTTTGCTTTAAGAAAGTAGCTGAAGTGGGTGATAGCTGCTCTTCCGCATTTATTTTTTTAATAAATCGTTCTTGCATTGGAAATACCTGGACCTTAAAAAAGAAAGTCAGCCTTTTAATACTACATTACGGAAAATATCTATGACCAAATCTCAAATGGCATGGCCTTAAATTCGAAGGGGCAGATTTACAAGCCCGGTACGCCACATTTGCGCCGCCGTTGCATCACTTTTGTGACGCGCGGAGGCGCAAAGCCAGCACCATGCATCGGGGTATTTACAATGTGACGCATCTAGGGAGATGTGTCACGTTGTAAAGCCCTGGCCACATGTGGGCGTTCTGGTGCAGTGGCTGAGTGAAATCTACCAGATTTCACTCAGTCACTTTTACGGCCATGCTGCGTCAAAACCCTGCGCCTGCTTGAAGCAGGTGTAAGGATTGACGCAGCATGTTAGGCATAGGGGCACCCCATGCCTTGCTGGAGCTGCATCTCGCTTGCAATGCGACTCCAGCAATGCGTCACCTTTATGGCAGCAGATGCGTCACGCATCTGTCTATTCTTGCCCCATGGTGCGCCGCATTGTAAATGCGGCGCATCCATGGTGCCGCAAGAGGTGTCTGCTGTGACGTAAAATAACTGGCGCATCCCTGCTGACATGCAGGGATTCGCCAGTTATTGTAAATCTGCCCCCAAATTTTTAAAGCTGCAAAACATTCAAGTATTTTTCATCTGTAGATGTTTTTTCTTTTGCTCAGATGTTTGTGAGGAAAGTTTTCATTGGCTTAGAATCTTTCCAGAAACATCATGATGAAGTAAGGGCAGCAGAAAGAAATGCATATTTCTGAGAAACTACTAACGTACACAATAGTCAAGGCCAATCCCACCCTCAAATGCTTCACTTTGTGAAATGTGCATTTGTATCTTCTTTGTCCCTGATTACAACTTGCACAGTACTGGCAGGATACAAAGTCCAGATGCAGAATTAACGTTACTGTGTAGTAACACCACACCAGTATTCAGAGCTGGACTGGCCGTGACGGTCACCAGGTGTTTCCCCCGTGGGCCGTCAGGGTGGGGGCCGGTTTTGGACTGCTGGCGGGGGCAAGTTTTGCAGCATAGAGGCAATATCCGCCCCCTGCAACAAAAGCAGCACAAACCTTTCCACTAGCACCCCTCATCCCTCTGCACCACCTTGGCCCAGCTGAGCTCTTTGGCAGGGTCTTTTTCGGTTACCAGTATTGTGCAATTACGAGTTAACGCACATGGAACTGGGAATCATTGAGGGGACTGGATTCACCGGTCACAAAACCACACAGAATTCCTAATTCTGGGGGTTGAAATTGGAAGAAAATATATATGGCAAACTCTGTGTGTGGTGAGAGTGCAGGGTGGGAGTGTGGGGGGTAGGGTAGTGAAGCAGAAGCCAAGTGCCTGGAGGTGGGAGCACTTCTTTCTCCCATGCCAGAAAAAAACTAGGAAAGAGGCTTGGCTCTGCTGCAACCAATGCCTAATGAGATTTGTCCTGACAGAATTACAGCCCAGTAAAACCTGACACAGTGTTCCAACTCCCGGGAAAACTGGTTGCAGGAACACCAGAACACTTAGAATGAGGCGGAGTGCAATTCCATGCAGTAATACTGCTCCACCAGACTTAGGCGTATTACTAAAGGAGTAAAGAGATATTTCTGACACATTTCTGAAGCTGGTTTGATAAATGTGCACTATTATGTGGTTTCAACATTTTCTTTTCCTAAAGACACTGGGGAGGAGGTCGGGAGTTAGGAATGAAAATATGCAACTGGAATTTTAAACGTTTTCCTAAATTACGATAAAAGAATACCCCCAATATTTATAACACCCCTTCACTGGCATAATTTTGAATGGTGCTGTTGCATGTCATAGGTAGTAAGTAAGGAAGTGTGTGGTACAAACAACCGTTACCACCGTATTTAGCAAAGCAAATTTGAGGAGGTATAAATGTGCAAGAAGAATATTTGTGTATATCTATTGTGTTTCATTGCGGTGTGGTTGTGACGTAGATGTTGTTTTTTGGACTGCTTTGTTTTTGTGATCAATTATCTCACAGCGTTATTGTTGTGTTGTTCTGTGGATGTTGGGTTGCATTCTGTTGTGACAATTTTCTTGGGTTGTACCCTGTTATGTGCTGGCTGTGCTGTTATTTTGCTTTGTGTTATGTTAGTGTGTTGTGTTCTGTTTTGCTCTTAATTTCTACTGAGACAGTCTCTGCACATTGTTGTTGCTGACAGCGGTCTGTGGAGGTCTGTGGGAGCAGGAGTGCTTTCTGCCATCGCTGTCGCCTCCTTGCTGCCCGAGGGGCACCGGGGCCACCAGCTTGTCCACACAGCCTGGGAGCAGGAACTACAGCTCCCAAGCAGCCCTGCGGCAAGTATGCCACCAACGAGTTCATTTCGCGCCTGGAGGCGCTCTTAGGACGGCCAGGGCTCCCACAGTGCGGAAGCCCATCTCTGCTCATTGTTGTTGCTGACACCAGTCTGAGGGGGTACGTGGGAGCGGGAGTGCTCTCTGCCATCGCCATCACCTCCTTGCTGCCCGAGGGGCACAGGAGGCCACCACCTTGTCCACACAGCCTGGGAGCAGGAACTACAGCTCCCAGGCAGCCACGCGGCAAGGACACCGCCAACGAGTTTGTTTCGTGCCTGGAGGTGCTCTTAGGACGGCCAGGGCTCCTGCAGCGTGGGACGCACGCAGGCGAAGCCCAGGCCAAGGGCGGGTCCATCCACGCCCAGAGGAGGCTGGGCTGGGCCACCCCCCTAACAACCGTGATCCAGGAAGATTGGAAGTAAGACTTTGTTGTATTGTATTGTTAACACTCACTGTTTCTATTATTGATATCGGGCCCCCTCCTCACGGAGCCTACCCCCGACTTCCAGAAAATTATATCCCTAGGGTTTGGGTTGCATCTTGCATATTGACATAGTTTCAAGCATACTCAATTGCCACTTTGCCTCGTACTCTTCTTCCCATTCCCATTTCTGTATTATCGACCACCATATCCACAATGGGAAAGAGGAAGGCTACTGAAGGGCCTACGGTTCCCACCAAGCCCCAAAAAAAGGAAAGAACAGTTAAATCTTTTGGTGGGACCTGCATGATCGATCCCATTGATAATTTAATCACTGAATGCGAGGATCTGTTACAATCTGAACCATCGGCACCTTAGAACTCTATAACCGCTCTGGACCCTACCAAATCGTGCATTTCCACACATAGGTTACAGCCTCACATACCTAGTATATTTGGAAAGGCAGCTAAGCAGCCTATGGACAAGATGGTAATGATGGGGAATTCGTCTAGTCCGGAGGCATCGAGATTATTTCATCCATCAACTCCAGCATTAGTCGTCCAGTGCAAGAACCGATTTTTGCCATTGCTGGACTTGCCCCATGGTACTGTAGATGGGACTGTAGAGGGTATTGCAACCCCTGCCTCACCTGTATCTTCCCCTCCTACACGCTCCCTCTCGGGACTACCATCTGATCCCATATTATAAATAAACCGGGAATGTACACTTCTGATCAATGAATTAAGGACTGAAGTGGGGGAATAAAAAACTGCCATATCTGATTTGTTTCTCATCATAAACAAGCTAAAGTGTGTGGATAACATTGATACTTCTATTACATTGAACAGCGGGTGTGCACAGACCACCCAACCTGCCCAGTCTATCCCACAGTTAAGTACCCAACAATCTGTATCCCAACTTTCTGTTCATGGCCATCAGTGGGCCTCGCGCCCAAAAGAGATGGGAAGACAGACTAGGAGAGCTCCGCCCACCCAGACCAAACCCCAGTATCATTTGAATACTCAGTATAATCAATGTCACTTAAATAATTCCAGGATGCCTAACCTTCATTACCTACAACCTTCCTTTACCCCAGTTACTACTAATGGAGGGTTGAATCTGATAACTCCATCCTACACCAGAAATA
Source organism: Triturus cristatus (assembly GCF_964204655.1). NCBI lineage: Eukaryota > Metazoa > Chordata > Amphibia > Caudata > Salamandridae > Triturus > Triturus cristatus. Next base: position 1,057,450,092 of record NC_140593.1, on the reverse strand, counting down.
GGCCCATCACCCTAAGAAATAAAGTAATCATGACAAATGTACCAAAACTACTGCCACGTGCGAAGTTCAAACCCGAAGACTCCCTTACAAATAAGACTATTCACTGGATAAGACATACTAGAGGGTGCCGATCATTAGAGAAGACCTTCTCCACTTCCACCATGAACCTTATGTTTGATTCAATTGAATTATCTTTAAAAGATTCTAGGATGGTGAATGATCTAGTGGCAAAAGAATTTAGGCCAGATCCCTTAAACAATTCCCATATCAGATTTAAGTATTGCAGAGCGGGATACGATTTAAGGCAGGATCATACATCTTGGGTAGGGCTTTCATCTCCAGCAGAGAAGATGTAGATTAACTCAGTAACACCAGTAATCTTACCTCCCTCACACATGTACCCTCATGCACAATACCTCCAGAGGCTGATATTATTAGGCAGTCTCCTGTAGCGATTCTGCATCCTGAGGTAAGTAATGATGTATCCTTTTTTAGTATTTCAGGTGCAGCTGAGGTTGTGCACCCTTTACTAACTTCCTCTTCCATTGGATTGCCTAACTCAACTATTGACAACGGGCATTCGACCATCATAGAATCCTGCAGAGGCCCAATTATATCTAAAAATGAGGCAAATAATGGCTTAAAAATAATATCCTGGAATCTGGTGAGGATACATTCTAACCTGCAAGACCCAGAATGGTACCTGTTTGTTGGATCTAATGTCATTTGTATCTTCCAAGAACCTTAGGCAGTGGCTAAGTTACATATAAATGGCTACACGACCTATAGTGTGGAAGCAAAACCACCTAAAAAAATGGGCAGAGCGAGTGGGGGACTGATAATCTTAATGAAGAACACTATAGATTGTAAATATAAACAGTTGACAATAGAATCTCAAGATATATTGGGGATTCAGCTTACTTTTTTGAAAGGCCTTAACCTAACTATATTTAATATTTATGCTAGGTCCGAACCTTATAATAATGAATCTGCTGTATTATCACAGCTTGATAAGCTGCTGGGGGTATACCAACTCAAGTCTCAAATCATAGTTGCAGTGGACTTAAACACCACCTTTGAACCCTACTGAGTATCCTATTGGAGGAGGAGAATGAGATCTGGGGAATACCGAGTTTGGCACCGGCAAAAAAATGCTATAGAACAATGGCTGTGTCCCTGCAGATTGCATCAGTGGTTGCAGGTAGGAGTCTGAGGGCTTGTAACGGGAGGATCCTATCTGACGCGAACAGGAAAAACAACTTTAGGCGTGGCACCAGCACAAGTGTCATTGGTTACATCCTTGTTGATGTTAGAATTTGGTCACTAGTCGAGGATATGCAAATTGCCCCGAGGTCAGACAGGGACCACAATCCCTTGTTGTTAAAAATGAGGGGCTCCGCACTGGACAGACAGCCATCTGACTGTCTGTCCAGGGTGGATGAACCTCTTGTAACCTAATGTTCTCGCTGTCCCTTACTTATATGCTAAATTATTTGTACATTTTATATCAGGTTTCTTCAGTAGCCTGGACAGCGATCATCTAGGTGGACTAACATCCATACTCCCCGTACACAATGATTCTTTTAAAGCATTGCAAGCAGAGTTTACAAGAGAAAGCTTGGTTGGGAGGTAGACCTGCTAGCAAAATAATTCATAGCTGGTTCAACCTTGAATGTAAATTAGCTAAGATGGCCCTTCAGCTAGCTATTAAGGATCACAACTAGCCAGGGGTTGTCCAGGCACGCAATAAATACAAACTGTAAAAAAAAAGCAAAGCGAGAATTTGCGGATAAAAACAGGCAGGACCTGTTACTAGCAGCCAATTGCAAAGATAACCGCCTGTTGTGTCATACACTAGCTAGGGGTAATACCGATACCTCAAACACTCCTAGTTATCACATTCAGCTGGAGGTTTGGGTCGAGCACTTTACCACATTATATTCAAAGAACCCTGAAGCTGAATGCATACACAGTACATGCACCGAACAAACTATTTTTAAAATGTTCCCCGCTATGCCCACGACCAACACAGTACTAGTTTTTGTAAGGGTGGGTGGAATTTGCGAAAGTGCCTTTCGCAAAATATCGCGAAACGGCAAAAAATCTCTGCGAACATGTGAAATTTCACGTGATAGCAGAGATTTTGTGCTGATTAATGCGTTACTGAATTTGACCTTCAACTCGGGCACTTGCTTTATTTATATCTGTAAGTGCTTTCTGTTGAGGTTTAATTTTTGTGACAGGAGCATCGTGCCAGAAGGAATCCAGCCCTGCATATTTATCCAAGAAGATGCCACTGTTTTGTGCAATACCTCTACTCAACTGGAGTACTTTCTACTGGCTAATCAGTAATTGCAACCTCGGTGGGTAAATGTATAGTGCTTTTTCTACACTACAGCTGCGTAAAGGGCCAGAAGAGTTGTCTCCAGTGACCATGTGTGTCTGTAACATTTGCCACAGCGCCGATGGGCACCGGGGTCCCTCGAGTGAGCTGTCCATCATAGTGGGGAAAGGGCGGGAAGACGTTGCACACTGCTGGTGTGTGGGCTGGGGCCAAATGGCGGGGCTTCTATACAGTTAACATGCCTCTTGTTTATAAAGGGTCAGAGACCGACCAGAGCAGCAGATGAGGAGACAGAACCTCCTGGTGTCAGGAACTACACGGGGATTGCGCTCGAGAAACTTATGGATGCACAGACCTCCATCAAGGATTACAGCAAATTGTTGACGGTAGATATGGGGAGAGAAAGCACACCTGCCTAGCCTCCACCGTGCTCACAAATCTTTTGTGCTGATTAATGCGTTACTGAATTTGACCTTCAACTCAGGAACCTGCTTTACTTAAATCTGTTTGTGCTTTCTGTTGGTTTAAAATGACAGGAGCATCGTGCCAGAATTAATCCTGCCCTGCATATATCCGTTCCCACGCGGATCGCGGAAGTTTAGAAATTTTCGCATTCTGCGTGGAAAGCGAAAATGCCAAAATTTCGCAATTTCCGCGAGCGGAACGGAAATTGACGCCCACCCTTAGTATTTAGTTTGGATGAGACTGTGCTAGCAATAAATAGACTCATGGCAGGAAAGGCCCCTGGCCCCGACCAAATACCTGGCGACCTTTATAAATTGGAACCTATGGTATGGGCTCCTTACATAAACACCTCAACAAACTGCATATCGGCTGGTGGGGCTATTCCTCCAACTTGGAGGGGAGCCGAGATAATCACCATACATAGGAAGGGAGACACTTCTGTCCTATCCAACTATAGACCAATCAGTTTAATAGATAATTTGCAAAAACTCTTCGCCCGCCAAGTTCTGGATAAACTCCAGAGCTTGATGGACAAGAAGATGGCACTGTCCCCCTACCAAGCGGGCTTCCACTCCAAAATTAGCACGTGTGACCATGCTTTTAGATTTACCCTGCTGACCTGGAAGTATGTGCTATTGAGAAGACAAAAGCTTTTCGTGGCATTTGTCGACTTAGGAGCTGCGTTCGACTTAGTGCCATGCAAACTGCTGTGGAAAGTAATGCTTGACCTAGGGACCCCAATTGAACTAGTGTCTTTGATAGCCAGACTCCACGAGGATAACTATGCCCAGGTCAGATGGGGAACACGAGGTGAATTAACTGACAAAATACCAATACAGCGTGGGGTGCATCAGGGATGCGTGCTTCCTCCTACACTATTTTCAGGGTTTTTTTTTTTTTTTTGAAAAACCTTTATTGACATTTCAATCAATAACAAGTATGGGCCTACAACCCCCCGGGGCCGGCCGCTAAGCAATCAGAGCAACAAAGATCAAATGTGAACACAGGCAGCACCTCGGGGAGCAGAGTCGTCATGCTAATATAGTCTGGCCAGTGAACAGCGCAGGTAGGACCCCAGGATAAAAAGGGTTTTCATTTTATAATGGAAAAAAGACAGAAGGATCAGGTGCCAAACAATTTCCCAACAGCGATAAGAGGCAGGCAGAATGATGACGTAAGCAATAAACAGCAATCGATTGGATCAATGGCGCAGACACAGGAAATTCAGGATGAGGAGGAATATCATGAGCAGTTGCGCCTGCAGTCCCCTGCCCTAAAGCCCAGGGAACACCCCGGAAGTTGTGGCACACATGAAAAGGCGACGATTCACAACAAAGGAGGTGTACCACGCTGATCCCAGAAGAGAAAAAACAAGAAGAATCAGAAAAGAAAAGGGAGGCCATGGAAAAAGGAGATGAAAGACTAAAGAATCCCCTCCCCCAACCCCCAACCCTGCACCTCTGCAAATGAGTACGGCCCCCCCCCCCCCAGCAGTGTGCCTGTCGCCCCGGAACCAAACCCGAAATATAGAAGAAACAGGGAAAAAAGGAGTAAGAAAAGAACCCCCCCGGACGGGGGGGGTAGAAAAAGTGTTAATAAACTGGAGGAGGGCCTTCAAAACATACCCCCGGCATTCTCCCTCCCGCACGGTAAGTTTTCCCCAAAGCAAACAGTAAGCAGCACAAAATCAACCATGTCAAAGAAAGATGGGGAGCAGTATGCACCTATTATGCTAATAGCTATGCCATGAGAGCACGCAACCCCTGAGCCCGCCCGTCTACTAGATGACCACCCCTGAAGGATCAGCCCTATCCCTGACCACTCTTTGCAACTCTGCCCATGCCTACCCCTCGACCCAGCGCCATGTCCGATGTTCCAAGATAAAGGAGTGTCCAAAAACGACCGGGAAGCGACGCACACAGGTGGGATGGAAGTCTCTGAGTACCAACACAGTCCACAACATGGAGGGACGGCCTTCCCAGTGCTGCCCCAGAAGCTGCACTGTACACAGGGTCCAGGAAGGCGGAAGCAGCCAAAGTAGACAACTGTTGCTTGAATTGTCCCTGGATCGCCGGAGGCCGTGCACGGAACGAGGCCACCACCTCCCACTCAGGTCCAATACCTCCGGAACAGATCAGACCCACAGCCAACCGATCACACTGTAGGATACTGTCCGGAGTGTCCAGCTGTGCACTAATCTCAGGGGTGGCCGCGACTTTGTCCTCCGGTGTGCAGTGTGGGAAGTCCCTGTGTATCTGAGGACAGGAAGGCCGCCACTGTCCCAACGCTGATGCCACGCCATCAAGCTTTTTCCCCAGGACCCCGACGCCATGAACCAAGGAGGAATGAAGGGCACCGAGGGCCTCGAGGAGGTCGCCGTACCCCAGCACAGCTCTCTGCGATCGCTCCGCAACGCTCCCAAAAGTCACACACTCCCAATCCTGCTGCGACCCAGTGGACAGGATGGTAGGCTCCATCGCAACAAAATGGCCGCCGGGTAGGCCCGACCCGTATGGGGGCCGGGTCCCAGGGACAAGCGCCCCGAGGCCCACGGCGCTGGAGACAGGGTCCGGGGGCAGGCAGAAATTATCCGTTGCGTGGTCACGGGCAACAGTCGTCCCCACCACGGACCAGCTCCCGCGTAAATCCGGGAGCTGCCCGCAAGAATCAGGGCGAGTTAAGAGCGGCGTCCGGGCAGCTCACCGTCAAAGGCAGGGGCAATCCCCGGGGAATCTGAGAATTGCACCCCCGGGCAGGCACCCGGTCCGCTTCGCTTAGCGGCAGGAACGACCACGGCGAAATGTAGGCCGAGGTTGGCACCGCTCCGGTGGACCGACTCCACCCAGTCACCACGGGCCGCTGTTGTTGAACTGCCACCCGGCCAAGGCGTCCACTCGAGGTCCTGGCTCCAGGGCTGCACGGGCCGCAAATTTCAAATGCACATTTCTCCGGCGGTACCGCAGCCAGAAACCTCGGAGTCACACGATCGGTTGCCACTCTCATTCACAAACACGATCGCGTCGCGCAGGCTGAGGATCTCATGCAGGATATCCGTGCGGGATGCGGAGGTTCACGGAGCCGGGAGTCTACGCTGCCGTCTCGGTCGCCATCTTGGCTCCTCCCCCTTTTCAGGGTTTTTTAACGATGTGGCCAGTAGTGTACTGGACTACAGGAACGACTCCCATGTCATGAATGGCACTAAGGTCCCAATCCTGCTCTTTGCGAATGATTCCTTACTTATTTCCCCAACCCCAATGGGTTTGCAAATCCTAGTGGATACATTTTTGGACTTCTGCAGGAGCAGGTGTTTGGAACTAAACATTGCCAAAACCAAATTTATGGTGTTCGGAAAATCCAAGGGTAAATCAAGAGAGGTTAGGATCGCATTGGAACCTTTAGAGCGGGTAAAAAGCTTTGATTATTTGGGGATAAAATTGAGAGATACACTAGACTTGGAGCAACAATTGGAAAAGAGCCATTTAACACTCGTTCATAGGTCAAAATCAATACTGAGACACTAAAGGCAGTCTTCTACTCGATCACTGACTCCAACTCTTGAAGTGTATTGAGCTAAAGCTCAGAGTGGTGCCGTGTATGGAGCAGAGATATGGGGGTATATCTCAACACAAACAAACTGACAATATCCTAAAATATCTTTGCTAGGTCACTCATCTCAGTACCTATTACCACTCCCCTAATTACACAGTTTTTTTACCTTTGGATGAAAAGAATTGGTGATATGGCGTCACTGAAACCTTTAATGTACTGGCTGCGCTTGTGGACAACACCACAGCTCTCTGATTATTGCAACTCCCTAAAGGAGGACTTGAAGATTAGTGGTGCTTAAAGCCTCCCCTGGTTTAAGCATGTTGCAAGCTGGATTACAACACTCAGCATGACAGAATAATGGGAACAACCAGAGAAGACAAATAGAGAAGATTGTCCAAAGCTGTAGATTAGTTATTGGGTGGCTGTGGAAGAACGTTATGCCACTAGGTCAGCAAACGGCCAATTAACTTCACAATTTTTATGCGCCAAGCCATGCCCTTCCTTTGAACCCTTTCTAGACCAAATCACGCCACCACTTCAAACAAGTTTATATATTAGATTTAGGTATGGAAACCTCTTACTATGGTTTCCCAGCAATCGGGTCGCAGGACTATTTTTAAAACTGTGCCCCGCATGTGCTAAAACGTTGGAGACAGAAGAACATATTCTCTTCTTCTGCACAAAATACCAAAAGATCTGTAGGAGATAGATACGACTTACCTGCTTGAACATTGGAGTCAGGCAACATCAGGTTGCCTACAGAATCCTGAAAACTGATAACACAGGACCAATAGTTTACGCGGTCAGTCGTTTCCTATTCTCGTTTTGGATCAAAAGAGAAAAGATTTTGCACATAGCTGGAGCCGATCGTTAAAACCAAAATTAAACCCTTGTGATTAACAAAATTGATTTATCTGCACAAATGAATTGCACGCTGTAAACAAAAACATTTTATCATTGCTACCCTAGTGTCATTTTTTTAATGCACGTTGTTTTACATGTTATTAGTGCTTTTCAGAATTTTAGCTATGCCTTTTTTACCTATTTTAGATATGTCTGATTACCTTTTATATTGTTTAATTGTCTTAAAACTTAAGTTTTGATTGTACTTGTATTTGTATACTTTGATTGTTTTAAGTAAATAACCGAATAAAGTTATTCATTACTACTGAGATGTTAACAAATCCTGCTACATTTCCAGCTGAAAACAGACAATTCCTTGAAAGTTTCAAGTCAAACAAACATTCACAAGTTTTACACAAAAGGAACAGGGTTTGGGGCAAGACAGAATTGCACCAATCTCTAGTATATTTTTTATCTATAAAGACAATCGAGCCAGACCCGCTCCCTCAGAGGCTGTTCTGTAATCCTATCAGATGAAATGGGGTACTGGAGTCTGTCTATTCGACAGTGCATGCGTGGCATGATTTAATGAAGAGCCAAGCTGGCGCATTTTTGTACTTCCCCTTGCTGCCAGTGGAATGGTGTCACTAGCTGCCATTGAGTGCAGATAGAGAGGTGGTGAGAGCTTTACGGTCATTCAGCATCTCTACTATGGGTGACTTGTTCTCTGAGGGCAAGGCCCGTGCGTGGGCCAAGGTAACAGTGGAAGGACAAAACTTCACCCCACTCTTACAGTTTAATTTCCTCAGAGTACGTCACGCTCTGCAGGTTCTACTAGGCGACGACCTACAGGAACCCCTTGAGTTACTTTCCCTCTCTTTTATATTGCCCTGCTAAATCTCCTAACAAGTTAGTATCTAACATATATGATTTGTCTCAAAAATTCAAGAGAACAGTAAAGCCAGACTGGATTGGCAAAGCGATCTAGGTGTAGCTATAGACCATGCTAGGTGGAGGTATTGCTGTGAGGTCACTCAGAAAGGGTAGACATTGACTCATACACTTTAAATTGCTCCACAGGGTGTATCATACCCCGGAGGGGCTGTTTCGATATGGCCTGAGAGACATGGCTCGTTGCGAGCGGTGCGGGGAGGACCCGGCGGGTTTTCTGCATGCTGCTTGGTTCTGTTCTAGGATTGCAGATTTCTGGTCTCAAATCTTTTGGGTGTTAAAGGAAATCACGGGTCTCTCGCTTAACCCAGGTCCACTGCTGGCTTTGCTGGGCTACACCAGGGACTGCAGAAGGATGTCAGAAGATTAATGGCGATAGGATTGCTCCTCGCTAAGAGTAGAATAGCTATGTGAGGGGGCTGTGGGCCAGCTCCAATGATAACAGAATAGACAAAATATATGTTATATTGCAACATGCAGTCCGAGTTGTTTAGCAAATTATTACCCTCCCCTCCCCCCCAAAGTCTCCCTAAGAGTTTCTGGGGGCTGTGTAAACATTATTGGGAAAGAATCAGGAGAGTCGGATAGGGATAACTAAGATTACACGTGTATTGATAGTTGTGCGGGATCTTGTCACTAATGATACGCGCTGAGCTGAAGAGGGAAGATTCATACTCTTGTGGCACACTAAATATTACGTGTATTATGTATTTTAATCGAAGTGTGATATTAAGGGACAATGTTGTTCCTATTGCCTGTATAGTGATGCCTAATATCATTGTATTCTGTGATGTGTCTTGACACTATACTTTTTTACAGATAACAGTGTGTACTGTGAGAATGTAATGTTTCACTGTGAAATGTTTAAGAAAACTAATTAAAAAATATATATATGGATCAATACTAATAAAGTACTTTTTGTGCGATTATTTAAAGTCATTACAATAGAAGCCACAAATGCATATTTACATATAAGCTGCATAGCACGTACTTATGGGGGACAAAAAAAAGGCCTAGAACCTAAATAAACTGACAATAGTTAAAATTTGAATAGATAATTAAAAATCTCTATGCCTTTTTGATGAAGCATAAATCTAAGGTGCAGATATTAAAATATATGATAAAAGTCTAAAGTGCAATTAATACCCCTGAGTAAACTACAAGACTGACTTCATTACTGAGCATGTAATCTGGTCCGCGGCACATATCTGCTCTCCGTTTTTCTAGACTAGCCCCAAAACTGGACATGTGGTCTGTTCAAGAAGGTAATTCTTGACCAGACTGCGAGGCAATTCAATACCTTCATGAACTTTCTGTGTGTAAAAATGTTGGGCCCGATTCACAGAACTAACTTAAGACAAAATCCTAAACTTACTACCATTTTGGTATTCACAGAAGGCACTTACTCATTTTGGTATTCACAGAAGACACTTACTCATTTCGGTATTCACAGAAGATAGGAGTCCTAACTTTAGGACTCCTAAATGCCTTCTGTGAATACCGAAAGTCTTAAAATTAGGATTTTTCTCAGTTTAGTAGTAGTATAATTAGGACTCCTAACTTTAGGACTCCTAAAGGCCTTCTGTGAATACCGAAAGTCTTAAAATTAGGATTTTTCTCAGTTTAGTAGTAGTAAAGTTAGGAGTCCTGTCTAAGTCTAAGTTAGTTCTGTGAATCTGGCCCGTTGTCCCTCAATGTGGGTGGCCAGAAAATGGTGTGATATTTATTGCACCTACTAAAATCCAAGTTAGAATTTTATCAGCTGTGGTAAATGGCAGCCAATTACAACTTCCTGGGGAATAACATGGGGATGTTGGTGCTTCTCAAAATCAGCATGTTCTGAAAAATTCTGAGCGTTGTCCCCAACAAATATCGGCAGGTTTGACTTGACAGAAGTTACCGTTCAAATTGCAATTAACTGGGAAGCTTGTAATGAAATCCTTTCTGTTCCTGTTCCAGACACCCTGCTGTGAGGTCTCTGATTGTAACTTATTGTCCTAAGAATACTGGTGCTTCATTTGAGCTTGTGGTTTCCGATGCTCGGCACAGGCACTTAATTGTCGGCACCAGTACTTATGACAGTCCAGCATCGTGCTGGAGCAGTCTGTTTAATTCTGAAATGAGAACACCAATAGTTGTACAATTATTTAAACAGTTAAAATTACTAAAAAAGGGCCGCCCAAGCATTGGTATAGCTTTGGGAAGCCTGATATAGTCCAAATTGCCAACTTTGTAGAACAGGCAATGGCAATGGTTGTTGCAAGATGCAGTGTCCTCCTGACAAGGGCCCTGGCTCTTTTTCTTTTTTGACAAATAATGCATTGAGGAATACACTGTGAGTGATATATACAAGGGGATATTCACAAAGAAATGTTGAAACACGCAAGGTAGTATTTCTGTTGTTTTGATTGCTGTACTCTTGCACTGCTTACATTTGGCACCAAAACATCTAAAATGGGACTAAAATAAGAATATGTATATACGAGTAAGGAAGGACGGTGCCTTCTTTGCACTTTTATTATTAGAGAGTTGGGCATTAAAAAGGCATGTAATAGTACATAAAAGAGAGCTCCTTACCATAAATACTTTTGTGAATTGGTCCCCATATGTTTACACCCATCTTTATTTTGCAGATGTTTATATTCTTGAGTACATCCTTAGAAGATGCGAGGTTTTAACTACATACTGTTTGGTAGGCTTTTTTGCTGGCTCTTAGGATCCATATATAACAGCGGTGTTGTTATCATCTCCAGGTTTACCAACACTTGTTTTTTCCCCTTGCAGAAAGCATGGTATGTTCCATGTAACAGATTGTCAAAATAAATCCCAGGCATCATAAGGACTGAAGTCTAAATAAAATAGACATGCAGTGACCATTATAGACTGCAGTCTTTTGGAGATCTTTTAGGATGGCACTATGATGGCACTGTAGACACACTTCACTTACCATATTTTTTAAGCCAATTTTATTCAGTTCATTTGGCCTAGATTAAACACACATTGTGAAAATTACAAGATATTGCCTACACAAACTGAAGTAAGTCAGGAGAAGGAGAGTTTAGGTAACTGAGTGATTATAGTTAACTGGTCTATCTAGTCCCACGGTGGGGTGAATACTGCACCAGCCCACTGGCATGACGCTCGGAGGCTGGGAGACGGCCGAAGATACATGTCCCAGGTAAATATCCACCACGTATCAGCGAGATTCATGGGGAGGGGCGCACAGGCAACACATAAGGCATGCTAACAAGCATTACTGTGCTGGCGCAAGAACCCGCAATTTAGCCACATCAGATTTCGGATTTCTTCTTTCTCTTGATTGATAATACACCCCCGAAGTGTAAGGAGCAGCGATGGACAGCTGGAATTTAGCATTATCACCCCAATCTCCACCGCAGGGGCCCAGTAGGAATGGTGCACAAAGAGCTACGGCAGCAACAGTTTCTTGGTCTGTTTTGTGGTTGTCTGTAGATCCTAATATCTTTGCTTTGTGCTTCAAATTATGGCTACAAATCAATGTGAGACAGCGCCAAGTATGCTACATGGTGCAATCTGGGAGTGGTAGCATGAACTCTTAGATCAGCGCCTGATTCTAAAACGAGATCACCTTATCAACCTCAGTCCCTATAGCCTGTGTCGGGATAATATCTGCTGCCTTGGGATTGAGTCAGTGCTCAATTCTGCAAGGGAGCTACTGATTCACAGGTCTTTCTATGAATGCTCCCCAAGGTCAGGTCTGTAATGAGGGGCATGACAGCCACCATGATTTTCTGGCAAGCAAGTTTTTAAGCCCTCCCTGTTACTACCTGTCAATCCCCTGCCTGACACCAAGATGGCTGCCACAGTGTTCCCTACCACGTCGTGCTACACCCTGAGAAAAAAACAGACTTAGACCAGACCTCGAACACATCCCACATCCGGCCTACCCTACAGGATACCCAATCTTGAACCTATCTCCGACCGTGGAGACCTAGCTTTTAAGCCGATGCCCGGTGGAGCTACTTGATGGCTATAGAGGAGATGGGCTGTGGACTACCCCTTCGACCGTTACCTACCCAGCAGGACATTGGGCAGACCTTACTTCGTCTCTCCATCGTACTCTCCCTCCTACCCCTTTACTCCACCCACTGTCTCCTTTACGCTCCATTTATCCCTCCTCTTTGCTCTCTAATTGTTTTCTCATTGAGACCTAGCCGCTTGACTGATGCCCGGTGGAGCTACCCGATAGCTATAGAGGAGATGGGCTGTGGACCTCCCCCTCGGCCATCACCTACCTAGCCGGGCTTTGGGCAGACTCTCCTTCGTCTCTCCATCCAAGCTATCTCCATCCTTTCTCCCTCCTACACCTTTACCCCACCCCTTACCCTTCTAAGCTCCATTTATTTAATCTTCCGACGCTCTTGAAATGTTTTCTTGTAACTGATGTAACTTGTAACTGATGTAATTCTGTAATTTTGTGGATCCTTATGTGAAGCGCTCTGATACTTCCGGGTCTAGCCAGCGCTATATAAAACTTAAATAAAATAAATAAATAAAAAAAATTAAAAAAGTAAAAAAACTGAAGTTATAAAACACAAGGTCTCACAATGTTTTCTAACATATGTTTATGCTCAGTTAAAACTCAATTTAGATCTGCAATGTCTTCTGTAAGAGACCACAATTTCAGTTTAGTCTAACTGTGCTCATAAAAGTGTGTTGAAACTCTTTCCCTCTTAACTCATGCCAGTTTTCTTGTCCACTATTCCTTCATTTCTTCAGTAACTTGAATCATTGATAATTAGCCATAATATTAATGGACTTCCTTGCTACCACTCTCTCTCCCCTTCTTGCACCCTTCATATATGAATGATACCTGTCTGGATTAAACTTGTCTGGTTCTGGCCAATACTCGGGATCCCGGTGCAGCGGATATAACGGGATCAATACCACCACTCCTTTTGGGATTGTCACACCATTCATTTCCACGGTCGTCTTACAGACTCTTTCAAGTCGTCCTCCAGGGGGGTACATTCTGAGGGTCTCGTTAATTGCCATCTCCAAGTACTCCATCTGCATCAGTGCATCATATGTGGGAGGAGCCTACAGTTGATGGAAAATACTGAAGGTTAGAGGTGAAACCCTATTCGTGATATATAGCTTTCTTATTTCACACAAGTAGTAAGATGTGAAAAATATGTCTCCTTCAAATATATGTGAAAACCTACTTTCTCAATATGAGTATACCAGCAATGGTACCTATCATCTCCACATTCATCAATTAAACTGACTCTATAGATGATGGCCTCTAATAACTGAGGCACGTCACAGACTATGATTATGACGGACTATAGACCTACCTCAAGCATATGGAGTGTGGAAAAAATGCTTGAAATCAAGCTCATTTGGCAACTCTCAAAATACATCAAATCCAGTGTTTTCATTTAAAAAATACACTAAATACCAATAAGGGACTAGTTTGAGGAAAAAATATTGTGAATTATGTTTTGAGTTCAACCCCCATTAAGCAACCAAAAATACTCTACTGAATGTTATGGCACAACTAGTGACGCCATGGAACCAAGATACGCATGCTCTGATTCTGTTTGACATCTGTGCTGCCTTCAAACCATTAAGTATATCATATGGCTAAATTGTCTATGTTCAGAGTCAAGAACTGGGGAACGACATTTGCTTTGTACACCCCCACATGGACAACATCACCAAAATCTCTTCAGAAGTACCAAAGACCTTAATTACCAATTTTTCATATAATTATATATTATGCCACTGGCCACTGCAACTGCTTACACAAGTTTAGCTTCTAGAAACAGGGTCCAACAGGCAAATAGGACAACCTATCATTGCCTGAAGAACTGCTCTGACAGGCCAAGTTTGGGCTGGTTTTTCACTTCCTGGAATTAACACTCTGAGTTGGATACTACCAGTGCTTCAGTTCAGCAGGTGGTTGGAGGTGGGGCCCACTGGCCCTCATTTTTGGGGACCAGTGCTAAGAAAAGAAAGCTGGACTGAAATAGACTGAGATAGACGTGCTGAGTGTGACTGGTGGGGAATTAAAGAAGTATGAGGTAGAATCAAGTCCACACAGCCTTGGAGCCTGTGCAAAGCCTGTGCAAAGTTTGCCTGTGCAAAGCTTTGGGCCCTGACTCTTTGGGCCTCATTTATGAAAAGTGATGCATCGCTGCGTCACTTTTCATTTCACCCTCCTTGCGACATGATGGATGCATCATATTTACTGTATGGCGCATCATGTTGCAAGGAGTGACAGATACCTTAGTTTTACTGACGTATCTGTTGGTGCAAAAATGATGCATTGCTGGAGTTGTGTGGGAAGCATGACGTAACTCAAGCAATGCAGGGGGGAGGGCTATGTATATAGCACTGTGTCACCCTTATGCCTGCCATGACGCAGGCGTAAAGTGTCGACGCATTTGCGTTCTTGAAGTGGCGCATTGAAATCTCATGGATTTCACTGCGTCACTGCTTTAATGCTTACTTACGTGGAACGCCCCCCTGCATACATTATACCTGATGGCGTTATAATGTAGCCCAGGGGTTTACAAAGTGATGCATCTGTTTAGATGCGTCACTTTGTAAATAGGGCGCAACAGGGGGCATGTTTTACGACGCCGATGCGTCACAAAATGTGACGCAACAGTAGCCCTAAACTGTTGCAAGGCCTCATAAATAAGGCCCTTATTATTTTACAAAATTTCCACTGGATATCACCATTCACAATGAGGGTATAAGTGTTTTGTGAATTAGATTAACACTTGCCTATGTATGTCTGGCTGCTGTAGGCCAGAACACACAAAGATCAAAGTACAGGAACGTCTTTACATTTGGACTTGCTGGAACCTTGTTCCTCTTTCAACAAATTTACCAAGTACCCATCACCCATAAAACCACCTGAGACAGTATCTTATAGCCATACCACTGGCCGAACCTATGGCATTGCTTCCTCAAACAATTTGTCAGCTATTTTCTGCGTATACCACTGAAAGGTGAAACTGCTGGCTGTGTCAATGCTTGTAAAGATTTGGAACAGTAGTTTGTCTCCATAATTTCTTCATAGCATGATTTAAGTAGAGATGGCTAGCATTGAAAGAGTATTATCAGGACTGGACATTATTATGATAGGTATTTCAAGACTTTTAGAAATACTTTGAAATTATTTCATGGGTTATGCTTTTCAATGTGTTACTGTGGCTAATGTGGCCTTCAGTTATACTTTTGTTTTAGGCAAAATGTGGGTAATGTTTTAAGAAAAACTCAATTGAAACAGTTTCCACAATATAAACTGCCTTATGGTGCTATAAAGTAAGTCTGCCTATCAAATATATGTCAATTGAGGCACATCTATTATGGTGAAACTAAACACTTTTTAGTAGATAAGGTAAATGACTGCTACTTGAAAAGTGTTAATATTATATAGCTTTTATATTAAAAGGTTGACGCTTCTCTACCTTTCTGTTAGAAGAAAGAGTTGCCTAACAACTAAGAGGAGAGTACAGGCATCTAGGAACATATATGTTAATTAATCTAATAGGATAGTTAACACAGGACGGGAATTTTATTTATTACATTAGCCATTAATATTACAAAGGTAATAGCTTTTTCATTAGTACACTATGTTGAAGGATGTTATATTATCACTGCGATAATAGAGTTTTGAAGAACTTTGTGTTTAAGTAATGCAGTGATAGAATATCCTTTTTATAGTTGACTTTAAATTGTATTTATGAGAAGAATCGCTACAGAGTTAGCAAGTAGTGTCTCAAGTTGTACATGTTTGGGTAATCTGGACCAACTTAGTTATAATGCAACTTCTTGGAAGCTGTATCAGAACAATTCAAAAGGAGTATTCAGCAGGGTTCATAACAAAAACCTCAGTAGACTGGCTCTCATGAGGATATGGTGTCGCCCGAGGGAATCTCTTTTTGAACCCAAGATTCATTTAAATTATGAACATTATTGTGTATTTACTTTCAATTCAGACTTGAATCCAATTGATAAATACATTGTGAAGCACTAGCACTTGCTATTTGTTGGTGAAGCCAATCTGGCAGTAGCTAAGTTTGCTTTTAAGAGGAATCGCAAGGAACCTACAGATTCATGTTCCAGAGTGTCACACTTATGGCCCAATTGGGTCTCTTGACAGTGACTGTCCCCAACAAACATGGCAATTCTACTGCTTGTTAATTCTCTATGACTACAAAAAACATTGACAAATCTCATTCAAGTAAACTTTCAGTGAACTAGCAATACAAACAATATATAGCATGTGTTGTCTTTGTAAATTCATCTATGTGGTCTAAACACAAAGGGCATGTTTGCATTTTTCACATTAGAGAAGTATATGCTACAAGACTGAAAATGCTCAGCTAGTAGCACATGTTACACAATCCAGCTGCAGTGAAAATAAGTTGGCCTTGATAATTATTGATATGTCAAAAAAACTAGCCATGAGAGGTAATATTGCTGCAATATTCAACAGAAGAGAATGCTGGTAGATTGGTTAAATGAACTCTATTACTTATGTACTGAACAACATGGAAGAAAAGAATAGTACCGGTAATTTGCAACTGGATATTTCCTCTATTTATGAATTGTTTATGTTACCCAGCCCTTCTTTACTGGTACAGTACCTAAATAGATGTAGGCTATCATATAACATCTTCCCAATTAGCCTAATATTTGGAGGGAATTTCAGAAGTTACATCCAGCTGATGGATCCACCTAAATCCCTCTGAACTCTTAAACAGATCCCTGGTAGAATGTCCAGCCAACTTGACCAGATTACTGCATTAGATTTTCATTTGCATCCTGTACTGCCTGCTAATATTGGCCCCTCTTAGATAAGATTTTGTTTAATCAATTTGATTTTTACCATTTTCTTGGTGGATTTACTTAACTGGCTCTTTGTCATTAAATGAACTCTGTGATGCTTAGATTCATGAACTCAAACATCCTTAAGCATTTTGTAAGAGTTATCTTGTACAATTACATGAGCTCATGCATATTATCATGGAAAAACACTCTCTTCTACCAATATCTAGCTCTATCAGAGATTCCATATAAAACCCATACTGAGTTAGTTTTCTCTTTGTGTTAATTGAAATGATTTTGCTGGCATTTTGGGTAGTACTGGCTGCTTTTTTCCAACATGAGTTTAGAGACTGGAGCTGAACTAATGATGAATACATTGCTGTGTATGTTTCATATAATATATTGCATATCCATATAGCATCATTGCATATAACATATTTTGAGGAAAGCATCAAACTGTTGTTGAATTTGTACACAATCTTGAACGAATTATCTGTTTCCAATGAGAATGTCAATGGTATCTTTTAAAAGTGTGTCAAATAATTAAGCCACATGGAGTACTGACAAGCATCCAATCAATGCTGCAACACTGCCAGTTTGTTCGGGCCGCTATGCTTACATTTACTTGGGCTTTTGGTGTCCATTATTGTTATTGGCGAAGAGTTACCAAGAACAGATTTTTACATTTAAAAGATTGCCTAACTGAAACACAGTTTCCCTAATTTGTTTTTAAATGTACGTGACATTTTGGTAGAGCTGTATTGATTTCATCACAATGATATACAGAAGGCTGTGTTTTATTTGCATATACATGGGCACTCATGCACACATGATAGACTAAAAAACTACAAGCTCCACATTAGAGTAACATTTTAGACATTGTGGCTGATTACGATGGTGGTCGGACCGCAACCGATGGATTGTCGCTTGGGGTACGAACGCCATCTGCTGCTATGGTCCGACCAATGCATTTCAATTTGTGAGGTGAGAGGCAGAAGACGGAGGGACTGTCTGGCGCTTTCCGTTGGAAACACTTCATAATCCCTTACTGACGGTGGCTCCGCAGTCGAGATTATGATGTTGGTTTCCGTCAGACATCCCATGTTGGTCTTTTTGACATGGAAAGGCTATCAGAAAGTGACTTTGGGGGCACCTAGCAGGACTCCGTTCCCTCCAGGCCCCCTGCTCTGGGGCCTGAGGGGCACCTATGGTGCCCCTCTAAACATGGCACCGCGAGGTGCCTGCCACACGGTGCAGGGATGTTTGAAAACATCAATTTTTCAATGGAAACTTGTGCTGTGGGCCTTTTCCGCCCGCATCACAAACTTTCATTGAAAAATTGATGTTTCCAACCGCCCGAAGGTTGGGGTGGTTCCCAATCTGTAACCGTGTCAGGCGGACGCGAGTCTGCTCGACATCTTTAATGAGCTCCTTTGTCCTTTGCTAAATTAAATATTTCTCAATGTCTGCACTCATGTCAAATGTCTGTAAGGAGTGGTGGGAGAGGCTAAATTAATCATTTTCATTTCTGAGGTTACTGTAATGTTATAAATGTGATCAAGAACAAAAGATAAAGGGCCAAGTTAAGGTGATGTGAAAACCTTAATTTAGCCATTTCTAAGTCATTACTCTATAGATTTTAACAGTTAAAACCTAATGATAATTTATAATTGAATCCATAGGATTGGTTTTTTTTTTCATCCTCAGTTTTGCTTCATTTGATTATTCTGAAATAAAGTGGTAAAAACATACAATTCTCTTAGGGCCTGATTACGAGTTTGGCAGTGCAGCGCTAGGTCCACCCTGCCGCCGCACCACCAAAGCTGTGGTTCTGCCACCCACCAGATTAAGAGTTTCCTCCTGTCTGGGGTGCTTTGTTTTGGCATGCCCCTAAAAAGTTGTATGTGTGCTTTTTGATTTTATATAAATGAATTCAGAGGTTTCAGAAACTGCAAAGCTCTCGATGCAGGAAAGACACATTTTTTAAGGGACTTCAATATTCAAATCTGGCTTCAAAATTTAAATCTGGACTTAAAATCGAGGATGTTTCAAGGACATTTTAAGGTCATTGTTTATAGAGGGTTATTTGGCACCTGTATCTATCAACCCAGTTTTGTCTACGGGTAAAATAAAGAGTTCTCAATCGTAATAGATTTCTTTTTTTGCATTGAGGCAGCTGCAAGATGCTCTGCTTTCCACCACCCCTTCCCGACCTTACCAACGTGCCGGGAGAATCCTTTCTGCCTCAATGTTCCTTCTGCCGAACCCAAGAGGTGGGCATTTTCTGCTTTTTTTTTTTAACTCAAGCAGGAGGCTGGAAGGATTCTTTTGTACACCCACCTTGACCAAGGGCAGTCTTTCTTATAAGTAGGAAGGAATTTTTCTACCCAAAACACCACATCCATCCCATCTCAGGGCCAAGAAGGTTATTTCATCGTCCACCAGAGTTTAAAAGGACATACGGAAAGAAAGTTTCCCTATGGTCCCTGGAGGTGTTGCCTGGGGAAGTTTCATTGTACCCCTCTTCTTGTCTTGCCGAAGGGCTTGAAAAGAGCATTTTGCAACCTTTTCTACTCCTGCTACAACAGTTAACTGTCATGTACACAACTGTGAACAGGGCACCAGGGGGGCTGTTAGCTGTCATGGGCCTTCTTCAACCATATTTCATGAGACTAAAAGATGGCCAGGCAAGTGACACCTACTCTACACCCAGAAATGTACCATTTAGAGGTGGATGGGAATGGAACATCATCCAAACACCACCAGATATCCTGCCTGCCCTTCTCTCATGTCCCTCAAAGTAGACCCTTTAGCGTTCTCGTTTGGAAGGTAACTTTGGCTCACCTTGTTCGGTAGGAAAGTATCTATCTCCTGTTGCAGTTTCCGCTGAACGTCAGGATGAGTTGCCAGGTTGTAGGACAGGAAAGAAAGGGTGGTGCTGGTGGTCTCGTAGCCAGCCAATATGAAGATCATGGCTTGGGCCATAATTTCACTATCAGTCAGTGCTGTGGAAAGAAGATCAACAGGAAAGTGAGATACAAGAGTGAGAAAGCATATATGCTATGCTTTGTTATGTTATGATGTGTTATGCTATGCTGTTCTGTGAGGTGCTGCGTTATGTTATAATATGCTGTATTATGTTATGCTATGCTAGGTTATATTATGCTAAGGAGCTATCTTGTGTCATGCTGCGTTATGGTGTGTTATTTTATTGTGTTGTGATATTATTGTGCATAGCTATACTTTATGTTATAATCTGTTGTAATGTGGTTAAAATCAATATAAGGGAGTGTTATGTTGTGTCATGAAGTGCTATGCTTTGTTATTTTGGGGTGTGATATGTTGTGTCATGCTGTGCTATGCTTTATTCTGTTAGGATGTGTTATGCTATGGCAAACAAAGCAAACACACGGAGATAGTGGACGGAGCGGTGATGAGGTATGTTGTGTTATGGTATGCTGCTATGTTAAAGCAAGCTTTGTTGTGCTATGCTGTATTGCACTTTGTTATGGTATGGTGTGATATTTTGTGTCATGCAGTGGTATGCTATGATATGTTAGGGTCCATAAAGTTTGGTCATGCTGTGCTAGGTGAGGGTATGTTGTGCTATGCTATCCTGTGTTATGTTAAGGTCTGTTATATTACCCCATGCTGTGCTATGCTTGTTTAAGTCATGATTTGTTTTGATGTTGTTTCAAGCTGTGCAATGGTCTGTTATGTTATGGTATGTCGTGGTATGTAGCATCATGCTTTGGTATGGTATGGTATGTTATGTATCAAGGCGGTGTTATGGCATGTTATATTATTTTGTGCTTTGTTATGTCATGTAGTGTTATTTTATGGAGTGTTGTGTTATATTGTGCTATGCTGTGCTATAATGTATAATATTACGGTGCATTAAGTTATGCTATTTCATGTAGGGGTGTCTTATGTTGTGCTCATCTCTGCTGCCTCTTTTATGATGTGGTATGTTTTGGATAGCTCCATGCTAACAACACATTACATATTCTTTTTTTTAACAATGTATTTTTCAATGACAAAACAGTACATTACAGCCATCTTTCCTCAATATTTCCAACCACTTTAAATTGCACATTCAAACTTCAGTACTTCAATTCATCACAAGAGCATGTACTTCACCATCTTCATCATCATCTACTCTGGTGTCACACATTGTCATAGGGGTGAGCATGAGCGGTGAACACATGAAACAGAGGCTGACGTCAGGCCCCCTCCAGTTCACTGATTCTTACAGCACGTCTTGTGTTAGACAGTGTCGCTCCTGGGGAGAAGCACATTAGGAAAGTGAGCTCGTTCATGGGGTCTCTCATCCCAGCCTCTAATGCAGCTCCCGTGCCTCTAGTCCAACATGTGGCGCTATTCTCATGGTTACCGAATTCTTCTCTCGTTCGCGCTCCACTCCTTGACCAAAGTGGCCTTTTCTGACTTCCAGTCCATTGTTATTCTGCATTTTCCAGTACCAAGGCTCGTTAACAAAGCCTCTCTTGGACCCCTCTTAATGCCCCATGTAGACTTACTCCAGCGTCTCTGGGATATCTACAACCTTACTAACCTATACAGCTATCTCTGTACATACATAGTGGTCTGCATTGGGCGAATTACATCTAGGGCAGTCACCTGATCCTATTCAGAATATCGAGTGAATGCTGAAGGGTGTGATGCATTCCCTATTCAGGGAACTGGGTTGAACCAGTATGAATCAACTGTGTCTAGAAAAAAATCAAGCCACGTACTCCACTATTCTGTTTCAATCACAATCACTCAGTTTCATATTCAAGAATCCTTCCAAGGGTGTCTTTAACCCTGTGGGTGGTTGGCCTGAGACCTCCATAATCTGACTGTATAAATGGAACACTATTCAATGTCCTGTTCCTCATGTCAGTCTTGCCTGTAACATTCAGTCTGTTGGCTGCTCCCTGTAGCCACTGTGTCAAATGGCCTTGGCAGCATGCATCAATGCCCCAAAGCAAAAATTGCCCTGGTGGTATCATGTACCCCTCAAAACTCCTAAGCATACCTTTTGAATACATATCCCCTGTTGTTTCAAGCAATGATTTTTCCCATTGGTCCACCGCAAATGTGAGTGTCATCCCATGGGGTTAGATATCTAAAGAGAATTTCATGAGTCTATATTTGTTTAACTCTCTTCAACTTAGTGTATCTGTTCCAGCATTGTGCTACCACCAGCACTAGTTTTAGGACTTTGACTGCCCTCAGTTCTTGAAATAAATATCGCGCCTCATAGAATGTCTGATGCTGTCCCCATCATTAGGCATCCACTTTTGATTCATCGGAGAGGGGAGTCCATTTTATAACAAATTGGAATTGTGCCGCTATATAGTAGTATTCATAATTTGGAGCTCCAGTCCCTCTTCAGTTGTAGGAATATCAGTTTGTCGAGTGCTACCCTGCTACTTCTACATTTCCAAATTGCTGATTAGAGTGAGTCCAGGTCTTTAAATAATGACTAAAGTAATGCCACAGGTAAATTATTAAGGGCACATAGCAACCTGCGTATTATTATCATTATGAACAGTTCTATCATGTCTATCATTGACAGGAGGATCATCGTCAAAAACAGCACAGAAGTCCTGGACAATACTGGACTACTGTTTGTACCATGCGTTTATTGCAGTTGGTGTGTAGGTCACGTCTTTCCCAACCTGGCTCCAAAAAACACATGGAACGAGCTCTCACCCAATATTTGCCTCAAAACCAGCTTTCACCAATTTAGACAACCCCTAAAACATCGGTTTTTATTTCTCCTTAAGCTCCCCCCCCCCCCCCCCCCCCTCAATTTTTTTTTCTTTCAATCTAGCATCAGGGCTCCCTTTTCTGGGTAAAAGTGTGCTTTATCAAATGTCTAAACATACCATACCATAAATGCAAGTACAGCATTGAGGACTTTACCCTCTAATAAATATGTATCTGTGTGGTAAATCTGTACCACGGGCATCTGAAACAAATAGGTGTAGGCATTAAAGGGGCTGGAACATCCTATTGCTGTTCGACAGTTTCTGTACCATGCAGCGGGAAAAATATGATTTCATTCAGTTTACCTTTTGTGTGAACAGGTCAGTAAAGGTATCTAAATGATGTTGGATTTCCAGCATCTGTGTTTCTTGGGTCCTAAAACATAGCAGGATATCATACTCATATAAAGATATCATATTCTGGCATCCACTATATCTAATCCATTCACTAGTCTGTATCACTGGAAGTTTTCTGCTAGGGTCTCTAGGGTCAGCCCAAACCAGATGGGCGAAAGGGGGCCTCTCTTTCTCATGCCCCTCTTTACTGTCCATTCTCCCAAATATACTGCCCACTCTTGTACTCTGGCCACAGGGTCTGTATACAGCATCTAGATCCAACTTTGTATGAATTGTAGGTCCAAGTCCCCTTTTCCCTCAAGGCTATTTTTAGGTAAGATCAACCCAGGGAGTAAAAGACTTTCTCTACATCAAGCGTCACCACTGAGGTCAATGTATATCCTACAAGGACCTCTGTTAGGACTTGAAACTGTCTTCTAAGGTTTAGGGAGCTGTACGACCTTGCACAAAGCCAACCTGTTCAGAGTGGATAAATCTTGTATTCAGCAATAAGTAATGATAACGGCTCATACAATACTTTGTTGAACAAGTCTATACTCTGCTTGGGAAGAACTACAAATACTGCTTCCCTCAAAGACTTTGGAACAGTTACCCTCTGCAGTTGTTGTATATTTCTAGGGGTTTTGTACACAGCCAGGAAGTGAATGAGTCATAGCAATGAAATGGTAGGCCATCGGTTCTTGGGGCTTTGTTCTTACGCCTCATGTGAATAGCTTTCCTTATCGCTTACACCATTACAGGCTGTTCTAGTGCTGCCCTCCATTTGTTGGGTAGCATTTTTAAATTTGCTAGGGCCAAGTACTCAGATACCTGGAAGCTGGAACCTCACTGTGTCCGCAGTTAGCCCTGCTCATTCCACAGCTGGCTACTTCACAGTGAACAGACAGAAAAGAGAGAAACCTACACATGGGCTTAAATCTGACAGATCCTCATATTTCTGTTCACATAGGTCCCCATGTGATGCCATTTGATAGGGGTCAAGGGAACAGCAGAGGGTCAAATATTAATGTCCCTTAACAAGTATCAGCTGGCATTCAAAAATTCACTATTTTGCATTGTAAATATGATTAATGTCTCAGGCATTACATTCTAGTGTGTGGTTTGTTGATATATTCGATAGTCTGAGGTTATGAATTAACTTCAGTTCTCTATTCTCAGTCCGGTTGGCTTGTCGTAGTTATCCTACTGTGATGATTCTGGATCATGCAACTGACTCAACTTATCAGAGGGCAGGGCATCTGCCACTGGGGCTATACATTCTGCCATAATTGGGCATCATTTACTCGTGCCTCCTACTGGCCCTTGATGCGTGTCTTCCTTTAGTTTGTAGCCAGTCTCTCCTTTTGCAGTTAAGATATTCTTCTCTTCTAGACATTCCCTGATGGCTGACCCATCTGATAAAGAGAGCACAACCCTCATGTATCACCTTTGATTTCACCTAGAGTAACAGTATGTAGCAAATTTGCTCTTTGCAGGGCTTCCTTTTAGCTTACAGCCTTTGTGCTTGCACTGCTGCCATGTAATCTGGAAACAGAGAATCAGTAGCATCGTCCACTTTAAAGGAGCTGTGTGCAGCGTGAGCAGGCATTCTTCAGGATAATATCATGGTCCCAATAGTTAAAGAGCTTTAAAATCGACAGATGGGTGTGTGAGGGGGAACCTGATGGTAGCAGCAGGACCAGTGCTTTATGAAACCTTTCAATCACAAAGAATTTAGAGAGGCCCTAAGGCACAATTGACAGCTAATATTCCAGGTATACAGCTTTGTCTCAACCTTCTGCATGGTCTTGGAGCCCAACTATTCCAATGGTACTTCTGTATGCTCTTCCTCTGTATTTTCTGCCTGACAGTCTAAGTAACATACACTTTCCAGTAACTCTGACCTCTTTTTGCTCATTTCAGCAATTTCAGACATCACACAGCAATGTCTGTCAGCCCGAATTGACAACTTTCTTTGGTCAGACCTTAGTAACCATATGTCTATGGCTACTGTGCCGATTTTAAATTCAAGGACAGTTTGCGATCCTTGCACTGCTCTTAATATGCCATCCAGGCTGTTTGTTGGATCAGATGAGGCTACCCCCTCTTTCTCGGCTTCTGCTACTACTACAGTTTGCCTTGTGCTCTTGAGTTAACCAGTTTTCCAAGCACAGGTTGTTTACTCTATGTTGTAGTACCCTGATAAACCCCTGATTCCAGCTGTTAGCACCTGAAATGTTTATTGGTCCTAACAGTGGGTCACATTAGTGGCTAGAGTATGGGCTGTGAATGTAGTGCCCTACTATTTACGTTCATGGTGACTGAGTTCAATTTACAATCCCACAAATGTTTCATGTCACAAAGTCCCTTGTGTGGGCGGTAGGTGAATTTGGGGAGTGAGGGGGAAATGCCCTTCTTTACTGCTCACCAGTGCTTGTGTAGGCAATCTGCCCAGACTGTCCCAGTCCACACATGCTATAGGGGAAACACTACCTTTCATCTCCTTGGCCACACCCAGTCACCGTAAGTCATTTAATAACTTCACTATGTAAATTCCCACAGGCAAGCAGCTGCCCCCACTTTCACCAGTTGACCACACTGGGTGTTTCCACCTTTCTAGATTGGTACAGCTGTGGCGCCCACACCTCCTTAATGCCATCTGGGCATACCCCACTGTATCAGATGCATACATTGAGGTTGCCATCTCTCTCTCCCCTTTGTCAGGGTACAAGGAGGTGCTCAGCCCACAAAGTATAGCTCCACCAGTGTGGGGTTTCCCCCACTGCTCCAAATCTACTGCATGCCTTTTTTTATGCTGCCTCTTGCTTCATTGTATGGCCCTGTGCTACTAATTCCATTACAGTTGCGCGGATAACATCTTGTTTTGTGGCCTTCTCGAGCTTGCTTTATGTTTATTCCCAGGACCATGTTCTGTTCCTGCTCTGTGGTAGCTCCTACCATGATTCCACTTGTGCCATGCTGTTTCTCAGCACAGGGGCACCCAGCTTCTTTTGCAGTTGGCCAACTTTGCCCCACATTGTGTCAAATTTCATGGACAGGGTTTGCAGTTTAGGCAATTCTCGTCTTGTCGGCCATGTTTCTGGCTGCTTCTCCCACATTATGGGTTATGTTACTGAGTGTTGTATTGTGTCATGCTGTGCCATGCTGTGTTATGTTATAGTATTTCATGTTATGCTGAGTAATGCTGTACTATGTTGCATTAAGTTATGGTGTGTTGTGTTTTGTTGTTTTATGTAGTGCTACGCTGTGTATTGTTAGGGTATTTTATTCCATGTCTTTTATATTCGGGTGTTTTGTGTTGTGCTTTGATGTTATCCTAGGTTGTGTTATGGTGTGTCATGCTATGCTATGCTATGGTGTGTTGCTTTATGTTGTGTTATTGTGTCAGCCAAGTAACAACATAAAAAACAAACTTTCTTTCTCTATTACAAACTACACATCATGTTGCATCTGCCCTCTAACAAAGGACTATCTGATGTTGCATCCACAAAACCAAATGGTAACACAAATAAGATAATTTTACCGTCCTCAAAATGACATGGGCTTCATGGATAGCCTGACCAAGCAATACAAGGCATGAAAGCCACAGGAAGGGCAGTGGCTATAGGGAACTGATCCAAAGCCCACTCACATTTTATGTTTACTTCTTTTTATTATACTTTTTTAAAGAATGAATGACACATCGAGGCGACAAATCCTGTTCAGACATAAACATGGTCCCCACCAGAGCCCACATTGAAACCTGAATTCGAAATTGGCAATAACAAGAGATTTTACATCTCGTCTAAAACGCATATACTATAAGGTGGGCAGAGTTAAGCCGTGGAACTCAAGGTCTAAATAATTTAAAGATGAGACCACCATTGGTGCCTTCAAATCTCAGATGAAGGCCACTTGCTCTAATGAAACAACTGTGCAACTTTTACAATCTCTGTAATTGCATCTCTTATCGTTGTACGGATGGCTGTTTAGTTTTTCACAATTCACTTGCACATTTTGTGTTTTTCTTCCCTTCAATCCTTTGTCCTTTTAAGGTTATGAGCATTGAAAATATGCTTTGTATGGCGCTATGAAGTACGCTATAAATATTTAAAAAACAAATAACTCAAATATTCTACCTGTCAGTTCTGCTGATCTCCATCACTACCTTAGACATTAAAGTCCACTTAATGTTTGGGTATATTTTAGGGTATTACCTTTGTACCCGTGATTTATGCCATCGGATGCTGGAATGTCTTCTGTCTGAGAATCAACCATCAATTGCAAAAAATCCACTCGGTTCTGAGAATAGAAGGAATGACACACAGAATACTATCAGTTAAAAATATCCTATACAAATATGTTTCATCTCTAACAATTCAGCTAGATGGTTAAGGACATTTTTAATTGTACAGGGATACTATAGGCATCAAGGTATGGCACCTACCCAAGTGTCAGTGAACTTGGTAATCTTAATTTACGACTAGTTATCACGCTGCAATATTTCACTTTATGCAGTCAATTACAAAGAATCAAATCCTGTTTATTATGACTGCACTATGTTTATGTCCACTAACAACCACTGATGCCTCTAGTTTGAAGAAGTGTTTGCCAATGTATTTGACTAGGACAGCAATATCTGAAAATTTGGCCTAGAAGGTGTTGTGAAAGTGCAGGGAATAATCATGACACAATGGTGTATATTTGAGTCTTTTATTTGTACATCCCTAGGAGAGCCTCTCTCTCCTTATCCTCTCTCTAGTCTACTATTTCCATGACTGCTCCTCCCTTACCGGTTCCCTGTTAGACTTCCCCTGTCAGGGTCTCCTTTTCCCTTGGATCCCACTGCCCTGAAGCTAACGTTGAGTTACAACATTATATCTTCCCTCACTCACAAAAAAGTTGATTGTCCTTACTGACATAGATCTTTAGATTTCTTCAATAAGTCGAGCAGGTTTTCGAAGAGCTCACTGTGTTGGGCATAGTGGGTTTGGTTCAGTTGGTACTGCAGCTACAAGAGTGAACACAGGGTCATCTCCTCTGAATTGTTCCTGATTAGCTCCAGAGTTGTCACCCTTAATGTGGTTGCTGGTTTATCGACTTCCAACTCACATTTCTTGAAATGTGATGTCTCTGGCTATCCTCTTGTCATCAGAGACTACCATGATCATAGTTCCTTTAAGATTGGGCACTTGTAACGGATATTTATGATAGCAGCTATCCATGTTTTTTCTCTGTTGTTGCCTGACCGGGACCTAATACTTTTACTGAATAGTTGATGTTTGTGCCATCTGGCGAATGTCCACTTGTTCTTTCATCTTGGTCTTTGTGCTGTGGTCCCATTGTGCCATTGCTTTCTGGTCTGGAGCGTGAGAGGCATGACCAGCCGGATTCACCCAGATGGGGATTCTGGTGCGCTCTGATTGGCCTGGTGCCACATGATACCAAATGCTTTTTGGTGGATCTGACATTTGAAGTGACAGTGGTGGTTCTTCTTTGTTATGCCACAAAGAGGTCAGTTCTCTATTGTCTACCTGTTGATTGGTCCTGCCTTCTTCAAGGTGTCTCTACATGTCCGTTGGGAGATATTGTTCTATATAGACAAAGGGGGGACAAGAGGGCTTTTACTCAAGGAGGTCCAGCATACATGCCCAGTCAGTCATTTGAAAAAGAAAAAGTATGCGGTTCCTCAGAAAAGAGAAGTGAAGGGAAAGGAAAGACCGTGAGAAAGAGGAATTCCTCTATTCGGAACTAGGGTCCTCACACACCCAGCAAGCTAGGTGTCATGCTTCATCATATGGACCTGCTCCTCGTCGGGCCGGCGCTGCAATGCCCGACGGGCACCCTAAAAAGGGGCTCTTTGGCGGAGATCTTCAGTTCCTGGCCGTATGATGCAGTGTGTGTGAGAGGGACCTAGCAGTATAGATGTGAGTGCAGGGAAGTGAATTAAAACAAGTTAGAGGGTCCAAAAAATAATTTTATTGGGAGTGGCTCTCTACCTGAATAAAAATGTGAAAACAGAATGGCAGCTAGCTGATGTTATGATTCAGCTTGGCTAGGCTCATCTGTGCTGGTCGACATGTTTCTTGCCAAGTGGTCCTAGTGATCCGTGGCAATTCCTCAGGACCTAAAAAGCTGTCAAGAATCTACACCAGGCAGTACGTACAATAGTTACTTACTACCTGTTCAATGGGAACGGTCTCGCCATATGCCTAGGGAAACCTAAAAGGAAAGGAGACTGTAAGTCAGGTATCCCAAGCAAAGGCAATGAGCGAAGTGAGTGATTACTGTACAGGTGTACGACACAAAGTGGTGCTAAACCCCAAAATGACTAGACGGTCCAATCTGAAGTCCTTAAACACCATGTGTCAATGTTTCTATACAGTGAGTGGTGGTGCTCCTATAGCTAGTGATTTAAAAAAATCAATTAAAAACAACTAAAACAGAAGGCTGGAAAGGTCGTGGTATCCTAATGGAAACTAGGATAAAGTGCCTAAAGGTATTACAAAGTTGCACTAATGGGAAACTCACCCAAGATGGTGTAGTACCATGCTCCTATCCGTGGCCGTGGCGCCACCTGGACACCAAAATTCTAGTGTTCTAATAGGAAACAAGGTAATGAGGGAAAACAGCAGCAAAACCGACAGTAATTATCAGCAGAAATAGATTCAGAAGCCCACGTGTGTCCCTGTCACATGAGCTGCAGTGCCGTGATTCTCAGAGCACCGGAGGTAATCAATGGTCTAATAGCGCCACAGAGCGAACTTTAAAAGACAGAAGGAGATGCAGAAATTGCACATGCCAAGCCACTGAAGGTATCAGCCAAATGGAGCCGCGTGACCATGGAAACCAGGTATACAATCACACACACTCGCTCGCCCCTAATGGTGCGATACCGGCAAGTACGAGGCTGCCGTGTATGGTAGATAGGAACCACAGCCCCGCCTGCTCTCCCTGAGTGGCGAGCGAGATGCGAGAAACTGCATACAGTGAAAGACCCGAGTGGCTCACTAGTCAAAAGCGGAGGTAACTACCAAAATTAAGGCAAGCACTGGCAAAGTCGCGTCCACTTCGGATCTGTCAGTGCGACTGCGGGGATATGACCAGTGGCAGAAGTACCAACAGAAGTAGAAATCACAACGAAACAACTCACCTGATCAGTTGTTCACAAGCGGCCGCGCAGAAACGCTGCTATACTCACTCGGAGGTTGTTGCCAGTAGGGGGTATAAACCTACCCATGCGCCGCTCGACCCGGGAATACTGACGGCCGGTTAAGTGCCGTAGCAGATATACCGGCGGAATCGTTCAGCAGGGGGCGTGTCTAAAACCGGAAATGTAAAATAAGTGGACAGAGTCTCTCTATAGAGTGTCAAAAGCCGCGGCCATCTTGGAAAGGCCTCTGTACATAGTCGGATCTTAATAAACCCATTAGAATATGGGTATAAGGATTACATGCAAAGTGGCAAGAAACTATTATTGGAAAGTCCAAACTGGCGGCCATAGATCAGTGAATAGCGTGTCTAGTATCTAATATGTATAACATATAGATAGAGCCATATATTAAGGTGTCCAAAGTTGCGGCCATCTTGGAGTGGTCTCAGGGCACAATCAAACCTAAGGTGACCCTGTGGATATGCGTTTAGCGATCACATGCAGAGAGTGGAGAATCTAGCAATGGGGTAGTAGAAATATATTGCGGTCAAAAATGAACCGGTGTAGGGGCAAATAAAATCAATAGACCCTGGGAAAATGGAGTCAATGGTTACTAAGTCATAGAGTGGATAGAGTATACCACTAATCACATGTAACACCGATTTATCTCTCAGTTAGCGCTGCCCACGGGATCTGATCATTCAAGCCTTCCCGGTCTGTCCTGAGACGGTGCACCCATCGCTGTTCAATCTTGAATAATGCTCTCTGTGTAATCCTGGGGTGTGTCTCAAGGATTAACCATCTTAGGGAGTCTGGTGTGTGGTTGTTCTCTTTACAGTGGGTATATAGTTTAGTAGTGATTCTTTGACATCTCACATTGCTCTTGTGCTCTGTAATGCGAGTTCTTACTGGTCGCATGGTCATGCCTACATATCTCTGTTCACAGGGGCAGGTGATCAGGTAAATGCATTGCGTGGTATTGCAATTAGTATGACGCTGTAGCCTCCATGTAAATGAGTCTGAGAGCACCACCTCTTTAGTCACCACAGTTTGATGACACACTGAACAGGAACCACACGGATAGTGTCCTCTCACTGGAGGGAGACCCCAGAGGGTGTTTTGTACCTGGTGGTTAGTCTGTCTGGGTCTCGTGTTGATAAGAATATCCTTGAGGTTTTGTGTGCGTTTGAAAGCAAACCGCGGCGGCGGGATAGTGAGGTCACCCGCTGTGAGGATCCCCCAATGCTTCTTAATGATACCCTTGATGGTGGTGGAGTTGGGGGTGAATGAAGTGACACAGGTCAAGGTATCTGTCTTATCCTTGATGTTAGGTTGTAGTAAGACTTCTCGTGGATTGTTACGAGCCCTCTTTAGTGAGTTTTTTACTTTGTGCTCGGGATAACCTCTCTGCCTCAGATTAGAGCTCAGTTGGTCAGCTTCAATTAGGTAATCGTTGGTGGTAGAGCAATTCCTCCTCAGGCGGAGAAATTGTCCAAAGGGTAAATTATCCCTGAGGGCCTTAGGGTGGTGGCTACTGTATAAGAGCAAACTATTCCTATCAGTAGGTTTTTTGTAAAGTGTGGTGCTAAGGCCTGTGTCCCCTAATGTGACCATGAGATCCAAGAAAGGTACATTCGAGTCAGAGATAGTATGTGTAAATTTCAAGAATGGATTCTGGGCATTGATCCAATTGCAAAATGCTAGGCATGTCTGGAGATCTCCTTTCCAGAAGATCAAAATATCGTCAATAAAGCGCCTCCACAGGGTTAGATTACTGATGTAAGGGTTACTGGGGTGCCTGACGATCTCATCCTCAAAACTGGCCATGTAAATACAGGCCACACTAGGGGCAAAGGTACTACCCATCGATGTTCCCTGTGATTGGTGGAATAACTGTGCATTATACTCGAAGTAATTCTCAGTTAAAGCCAATGTGGCGCACTCCATCACAAAAGAAATGGGAGTAGGTGACATCCATTCTTCTTTCATCAGGGCATTCTCGATAGCCACCAAGGTGGCACGTTGGGGGATATTTGTGTATAAAGCTTCCACATCCAACGTTACCAGGAGGTCGATATTACTGGTGTCATGTGTCTCCTCTATGATTTGTAAGATATCTGTGGTGTCACGGACGTAAGAAGGAGTTTTTTTGACCAGAGGTTGTAAGAAATGATCAACAAATCTCGAGAGGGGTTCCAGGAGGGAACCTATACCTGATACAATCGGTCGTCCCGGGACAGGTGTAGTGCCCTTATGTATCTTGGGCAGAGTGTAAAAGTATGGGGTCTTAGGCTCCCTGGCGTTCAGGAATTCAGCTTCCTTTTTACTGATCCAACCGTTACTCTCTGCTTCAAAAGTAATGGTCGCGATCCTGGTGGTAAGCCTCGGTGTGGGGTCAGTGGAGATCGGCGTGTAGTACTTAGTGTTGTCAAGTTGGCGTCTACACTCTCTGTCATAGTCAGCGGTATTCTGTATCACCGTCGCTCCTCCCTTGTCTGCCTGTTTGATGATAATACTATTGTCATTGGCTAAGGTTTTAGCAGCTGACAATTCCGCACTGGACATGTTGTGGTAAAATCCCCTAGTAGGAATTGCACCCAAGTCACGAAGCACAGCTTTCTCAAATGTGAGTACTTCAGGTGGCACCATGTTGTTGGTGGGGGTAAATCTAGACGGGTTACGTAAGCCCGTATCCATAGACTCGATGGCTGGCTGGTCTTGAAAGAAAGCCTTGAGGCGTATCTTTCTGAGGAATTCATGTATCTCACAATTGTCCCTAAAATTGTCAGTTCTCGGTGTAGGGACAAATCCGAGTCCCTTTGTGAGAACCGCCTCCTCCAAAGGACTCAGGGGTCTGTCTGAAAGGTTCACCACTAATTCTTTTTCCCTCTGTTCCTGCCCCTGGGTGCTGACTGGAATTGTTCCTGATCCTGCCACTGAACTCCTTTGGTTGGCCCTCTTTTTCGACCTCTTCCTCTGCCCCAACCTCTGTCTAAAAAAGGAGGGTTTCCAGGGGGATAGAATTGAGGCTGGCCATGTGGAAACATAGGGTACTGCCAGAAGGGAGGTTGTGGTGGACCCGTGAAAACCGGGGCATTATTGTAAACAGGGTAAGGTGATTGAAAACTCCTTTTCTGTTGATTCCCCCCCCAACTGTTGGAACTCGAGTCACTACCCGTTGATCCTCTTCTCGAATTGTCTGAATTCTCATCAGACGAGTAGCTATTCTTGGTTGCCTGGAAGTCTGCTCTTAAGTAGGGATAAATCTTCTCTTTATCAAACTTCTGAATGTCCTTCTGAAGTTTGTTGATCTTAAGTTTGAGTAAATACTCTTTGTTTTCAGCGATCTCATTGTTTATTTCCGCCAGTTTTGCCTTAAATGCGGTATTCTGGGTTGTGGATTTAAGTGCACTTTCTGCTGCCTGGATCCTCAATAACAGGGCGTCAGCTAATCTCTGGGCCGTGTTAATAATGAGAACCAAGAGATCTCTGGTGCATTTCCACGAGACTAAACTCCATTCCTTCTTAAAAGTCGGGTCTTCCAGGAAGAGCCTAGGGAAGACATTAATGATGAGTCCACTGGGTGCTATATTCGCCCTTAGATACTCCGTCATAAGGGCCCCATGTAATGAGATCTTAATCCACTCCCTTTTTAAAGCTGTAAGAGAAGTCCAGTCTTCTGTTTGTGACCCTGAGGCCACAGAACCCCCACTACCCAGAAGGGAGGGAGTCTTCCTTAAAATGTCAGCTACTGCTTCATCATTGAAGCTGAGCCCCAGGTTGTCCTCCATGATTGGTAGGTCAACGCAATGCAACCGTTGGGTGAACGGTGCTTTGGGGATTGAAATGGTCCACTTAGCGCAATTACACCGTGTGGTATCCTAAATGCTGTCCCACGGGGGTCACCCGTGCACAAGACTATATAGACAAAGGGGGGACAAGAGGGCTTTTACTCAAGGAGGTCCAGCATACATGCCCAGTCAGTCATTTGAAAAAGAAAAAGTATGCGGTTCCTCAGAAAAGAGAAGTGAAGGGAAAGGAAAGACCGTGAGAAAGAGGAATTCCTCTATTCGGAACTAGGGTCCTCACACACCCAGCAAGCTAGGTGTCATGCTTCATCATATGGACCTGCTCCTCGTCGGGCCGGCGCTGCAATGCCCGACGGGCACCCTAAAAAGGGGCTCTTTGGCGGAGATCTTCAGTTCCTGGCCGTATGATGCAGTGTGTGTGAGAGGGACCTAGCAGTGTAGATGTGAGTGCAGGGAAGTGAATTAAAACAAGTTAGAGGGTCCAAAAAATAATTTTATTGGGAGTGGCTCTCTACCTGAATAAAAATGTGAAAACAGAATGGCAGCTAGCTGATGTTATGATTCAGCTTGGCTAGGCTCATCTGTGCTGGTCGACATGTTTCTTGCCAAGTGGTCCTAGTGATCCGTGGCAATTCCTCAGGACCTAAAAAAGCTGTCAAGAATCTACACCAGGCAGTACGTACAATAGTTACTTACTACCTGTTCAATGGGAACGGTCTCGCCATATGCCTAGGGAAACCTAAAAGGAAAGGAGACTGTAAGTCAGGTATCCCAAGCAAAGGCAATGAGCGAAGTGAGTGATTACTGTACAGGTGTACGACACAAAGTGGTGCTAAACCCCAAAATGACTAGACGGTCCAATCTGAAGTCCTTAAACACCATGTGTCAATGTTTCTATACAGTGAGTGGCGGTGCTCCTATAGCTAGTGATTTAAAAAAATCAATTAAAAACAACTAAAACAGAAGGCTGGAAAGGTCGTGGTATCCTAATGGAAACTAGGATAAAGTGCCTAAAGGTATTACAAAGTTGCACTAATGGGAAACTCACCCAAGATGGTGTAGTACCATGCTCCTATCCGTGGCCGTGGCGCCACCTGGACACCAAAATTCTAGTGTTCTAATAGGAAACAAGGTAATGAGGGAAAACAGCAGCAAAGCCGACAGTAATTATCAGCAGAAATATATTCAGAAGCCCACGTGTGTCCCTGTCACATGAGCTGCAGTGCCGTGATTCTCAGAGCACCGGAGGTAATCAATGGTCTAATAGCGCCACAGAGCGAACTTTAAAAGACAGAAGGAGATGCAGAAATTGCACATGCCAAGCCACTGAAGGTATCAGCCAAATGGAGCCGCGTGACCATGGAAACCAGGTATACAATCACACACACTCGCTCGCCCCTAATGGTGCGATACCGGCAAGTACGAGGCTGCCGTGTATGGTAGATAGGAACCACAGCCCCGCCTGCTCTCCCTGAGTGGCGAGCGAGATGCGAGAAACTGCATACAGTGAAAGACCCGAGTGGCTCACTAGTCAAAAGCGGAGGTAACTACCAAAATTAAGGCAAGCACTGGCAAAGTCGCGTCCACTTCGGATCTGTCAGTGCGACTGCGGGGATATGACCAGTGGCAGAAGTACCAACAGAAGAGACTCTGTCCACTTATTTTACATTTCCGGTTTTAGACACGCCCCCTCCAGTAAGAACTCGCATTACAGAGCACAAGAGCAATGTGAGATGTCAAAGAATCACTACTAAACTATATACCCACTGTAAAGAGAACAACCACACACCAGACTCCCTAAGATGGTTAATCCTTGAGACACACCCCAGGATTACACAGAGAGCATTATTCAAGATTGAACAGCGATGGGTGCACCGTCTCAGGACAGACCGGGAAGGCTTGAATGATCAGATCCCGTGGGCAGCGCTAACTGAGAGATAAATCGGTGTTACATGTGATTAGTGGTATACTCTATCCACTCTATGACTTAGTAACCATTGACTCCATTTTCCCAGGGTCTATTGATTTTATTTGCCCCTACACCGGTTCATTTTTGACCGCAATATATTTCTACTACCCCATTGCTAGATTCTCCACTCTCTGCATGTGATCGCTAAACGCATATCCACAGGGTCACCTTAGGTTTGATTGTGCCCTGAGACCACTCCAAGATGGCCGCAACTTTGGACACCTTAATATATGGCTCTATCTATATGTTATACATATTAGATACTAGACACGCTATTCACTGATCTATGGCCGCCAGTTTGGACTTTCCAATAATAGTTTCTTGCCACTTTGCATGTAATCCTTATACCCATATTCTAATGGGTTTATTAAGATCCGACTATGTACAGAGGCCTTTCCAAGATGGCCGCGGCTTTTGACACTCTATAGAGAGACTCTGTCCACTTATTTTACATTTCCGGTTTTAGACACGCCCCCTGCTGAACGATTCCGCCGGTATATCTGCTACGGCACTTAACCGGCCGTCAGTATTCCCGGGTCGAGCGGCGCATGGGTAGGTTTATACCCCCTACTGGCAACAACCTCCGAGTGAGTATAGCAGCGTTTCTGCGCGGCCGCTTGTGAACAACTGATCAGGTGAGTTGTTTCGTTGTGATTTCTACTTCTGTTGGTACTTCTGCCACTGGTCATATCCCCGCAGTCGCACTGACAGATCCGAAGTGGACGCGACTTTGCCAGTGCTTGCCCTAATTTTGGTAGTTACCTCCGCTTTTGACTAGTGAGCCACTCGGGTCTTTCACTGTATGCAGTTTCTCGCATCTCGCTCGCCACTCAGGGAGAGCAGGCGGGGCTGTGGTTCCTATCTACCATACACGGCAGCCTCGTACTTGCCGGTATCGCACCATTAGGGGCGAGCGAGTGTGTGTGATTGTATACCTGGTTTCCATGGTCACGCGGCTCCATTTGGCTGATACCTTCAGTGGCTTGGCATGTGCAATTTCTGCATCTCCTTCTGTCTTTTAAAGTTCGCTCTGTGGCGCTATTAGACCATTGATTACCTCCGGTGCTCTGAGAATCACGGCACTGCAGCTCATGTGACAGGGACACACGTGGGCTTCTGAATCTATTTCTGCTGATAATTACTGTCGGTTTTGCTGCTGTTTTCCCTCATTACCTTGTTTCCTATTAGAACACTAGAATTTTGGTGTCCAGGTGGCGCCACGGCCACGGATAGGAGCATGGTACTACACCATCTTGGGTGAGTTTCCCATTAGTGCAACTTTGTAATACCTTTAGGCACTTTATCCTAGTTTCCATTAGGATACCACGACCTTTCCAGCCTTCTGTTTTAGTTGTTTTTAATTGATTTTTTTAAATCACTAGCTATAGGAGCACCACCACTCACTGTATAGAAACATTGACACATGGTGTTTAAGGACTTCAGATTGGACCGTCTAGTCATTTTGGGGTTTAGCACCACTTTGTGTCGTACACCTGTACAGTAATCACTCACTTCGCTCATTGCCTTTGCTTGGGATACCTGACTTACAGTCTCCTTTCCTTTTAGGTTTCCCTAGGCATATGGCGAGACCGTTCCCATTGAACAGGTAGTAAGTAACTATTGTACGTACTGCCTGGTGTAGATTCTTGACAGCTTTTTTAGGTCCTGAGGAATTGCCACGGATCACTAGGACCACTTGGCAAGAAACATGTCGACCAGCACAGATGAGCCTAGCCAAGCTGAATCATAACATCAGCTAGCTGCCATTCTGTTTTCACATTTTTATTCAGGTAGAGAGCCACTCCCAATAAAATTATTTTTTGGACCCTCTAACTTGTTTTAATTCACTTCCCTGCACTCACATCTACACTGCTAGGTCCCTCTCACACACACTGCATCATACGGCCAGGAACTGAAGATCTCCGCCAAAGAGCCCCTTTTTAGGGTGCCCGTCGGGCATTGCAGCGCCGGCCCGACGAGGAGCAGGTCCATATGATGAAGCATGACACCTAGCTTGCTGGGTGTGTGAGGACCCTAGTTCCGAATAGAGGAATTCCTCTTTCTCACGGTCTTTCCTTTCCCTTCACTTCTCTTTTCTGAGGAACCGCATACTTTTTCTTTTTCAAATGACTGACTGGGCATGTATGCTGGACCTCCTTGAGTAAAAGCCCTCTTGTCCCCCCTTTGTCTATATAGTCTTGTGCACGGGTGACCCCCGTGGGACAGCATTTAGGATACCACACGGTGTAATTGCGCTAAGTGGACCATTTCAATCCCCAAAGCACCGTTCACCCAACGGTTGCATTGCGTTGACCTACCAATCATGGAGGACAACCTGGGGCTCAGCTTCAATGATGAAGCAGTAGCTGACATTTTAAGGAAGACTCCCTCCCTTCTGGGTAGTGGGGGTTCTGTGGCCTCAGGGTCACAAACAGAAGACTGGACTTCTCTTACAGCTTTAAAAAGGGAGTGGATTAAGATCTCATTACATGGGGCCCTTATGACGGAGTATCTAAGGGCGAATATAGCACCCAGTGGACTCATCATTAATGTCTTCCCTAGGCTCTTCCTGGAAGACCCGACTTTTAAGAAGGAATGGAGTTTAGTCTCGTGGAAATGCACCAGAGATCTCTTGGTTCTCATTATTAACACGGCCCAGAGATTAGCTGACGCCCTGTTATTGAGGATCCAGGCAGCAGAAAGTGCACTTAAATCCACAACCCAGAATACCGCATTTAAGGCAAAACTGGCGGAAATAAACAATGAGATCGCTGAAAACAAAGAGTATTTACTCAAACTTAAGATCAACAAACTTCAGAAGGACATTCAGAAGTTTGATAAAGAGAAGATTTATCCCTACTTAAGAGCAGACTTCCAGGCAACCAAGAATAGCTACTCGTCTGATGAGAATTCAGACAATTCGAGAAGAGGATCAACGGGTAGTGACTCGAGTTCCAACAGTTGGGGGGGGAATCAACAGAAAAGGAGTTTTCAATCACCTTACCCTGTTTACAATAATGCCCCGGTTTTCACGGGTCCACCACAACCTCCCTTCTGGCAGTACCCTATGTTTCCACATGGCCAGCCTCAATTCTATCCCCCTGGAAACCCTCCTTTTTTAGACAGAGGTTGGGGCAGAGGAAGAGGTCGAAAAAGAGGGCCAACCAAAGGAGTTCAGTGGCAGGATCAGGAACAATTCCAGTCAGCACCCAGGGGCAGGAACAGAGGGAAAAAGAATTAGTGGTGAACCTTTCAGACAGACCCCTGAGTCCTTTGGAGGAGGCGGTTCTCACAAAGGGACTCGGATTTGTCCCTACACCGAGAACTGACAATTTTAGGGACAATTGTGAGATACATGAATTCCTCAGAAAGATACGCCTCAAGGCTTTCTTTCAAGACCAGCCAGCCATCGAGTCTATGGATACGGGCTTACGTAACCCGTCTAGATTTACCCCCACCAACAACATGGTGCCACCTGAAGTACTCACATTTGAGAAAGCTGTGCTTCGTGACTTGGGTGCAATTCCTACTAGGGGATTTTACCACAACATGTCCAGTGCGGAATTGTCAGCTGCTAAAACCTTAGCCAATGACAATAGTATTATCATCAAACAGGCAGACAAGGGAGGAGCGACGGTGATACAGAATACCGCTGACTATGACAGAGAGTGTAGACGCCAACTTGACAACACTAAGTACTACACGCCGATCTCCACTGACCCCACACCGAGGCTTACCACCAGGATCGCGACCATTACTTTTGAAGCAGAGAGTAACGGTTGGATCAGTAAAAAGGAAGCTGAATTCCTGAACACCAGGGAGCCTAAGACCCCATACTTTTACACTCTGCCCAAGATACATAAGGGCACTACACCTGTCCCGGGACGACCGATTGTATCAGGTATAGGTTCCCTCCTGGAACCCCTCTCGAGATTTGTTGATCATTTCTTACAACCTCTGGTCAAAAAAACTCCTTCTTACGTCCGTGACACCACAGATATCTTACAAATCATAGAGGAGACACATGACACCAGTAATATCGACCTCCTGGTAACGTTGGATGTGGAAGCTTTATACACAAATATCCCCCAACGTGCCACCTTGGTGGCTATCGAGAATGCCCTGATGAAAGAAGAATGGATGTCACCTACTCCCATTTCTTTTGTGATGGAGTGCGCCACATTGGCTTTAACTGAGAATTACTTCGAGTGTAATGCACAGTTATTCCACCAATCACAGGGAACATCGATGGGTAGTACCTTTGCCCCTAGTGTGGCCTGTATTTACATGGCCAGTTTTGAGGATGAGATCGTCAGGCACCCCAGTAACCCTTACATCAGTAATCTAACCTTGTGGAGGCGCTTTATTGACGATATTTTGATCTTCTGGAAAGGAGATCTCCAGACATGCCTAGCATTTTGCAATTGGATCAATGCCCAGAATCCATTCTTGAAATTTACACATACTATCTCTGACTCGAATGTACCTTTCTTGGATCTCATGGTCACATTAGGGGACACAGGCCTTAGCACCACACTTTACAAAAAACCTACTGATAGGAATAGTTTGCTCTTATACAGTAGCCACCACCCTAAGGCCCTCAGGGATAATTTACCCTTTGGACAATTTCTCCGCCTGAGGAGGAATTGCTCTACCACCAACGATTACCTAATTGAAGCTGACCAACTGAGCTCTAATCTGAGGCAGAGAGGTTATCCCGAGCACAAAGTAAAAAACTCACTAAAGAGGGCTCGTAACAATCCACGAGAAGTCTTACTACAACCTAACATCAAGGATAAGACAGATACCTTGACCTGTGTCACTTCATTCACCCCCAACTCCACCACCATCAAGGGTATCATTAAGAAGCATTGGGGGATCCTCACAGCGGGTGACCTCACTATCCCGCCGCCGCGGTTTGCTTTCAAACGCACACAAAACCTCAAGGATATTCTTATCAACACGAGACCCAGACAGACTAACCACCAGGTACAAAACACCCTCTGGGGTCTCCCTCCAGTGAGAGGACACTATCCGTGTGGTTCCTGTTCAGTGTGTCATCAAACTGTGGTGACTAAAGAGGTGGTGCTCTCAGACTCATTTACATGGAGGCTACAGCGTCATACTAATTGCAATACCACGCAATGCATTTACCTGATCACCTGCCCCTGTGAACAGAGATATGTAGGCATGACCATGCGACCAGTAAGAACTCGCATTACAGAGCACAAGAGCAATGTGAGATGTCAAAGAATCACTACTAAACTATATACCCACTGTAAAGAGAACAACCACACACCAGACTCCCTAAGATGGTTAATCCTTGAGACACACCCCAGGATTACACAGAGAGCATTATTCAAGATTGAACAGCGATGGGTGCACCGTCTCAGGACAGACCGGGAAGGCTTGAATGATCAGATCCCGTGGGCAGCGCTAACTGAGAGATAAATCGGTGTTACATGTGATTAGTGGTATACTCTATCCACTCTATGACTTAGTAACCATTGACTCCATTTTCCCAGGGTCTATTGATTTTATTTGCCCCTACACCGGTTCATTTTTGACCGCAATATATTTCTACTACCCCATTGCTAGATTCTCCACTCTCTGCATGTGATCGCTAAACGCATATCCACAGGGTCACCTTAGGTTTGATTGTGCCCTGAGACCACTCCAAGATGGCCGCAACTTTGGACACCTTAATATATGGCTCTATCTATATGTTATACATATTAGATACTAGACACGCTATTCACTGATCTATGGCCGCCAGTTTGGACTTTCCAATAATAGTTTCTTGCCACTTTGCATGTAATCCTTATACCCATATTCTAATGGGTTTATTAAGATCCGACTATGTACAGAGGCCTTTCCAAGATGGCCGCGGCTTTTGACACTCTATAGAGAGACTCTGTCCACTTATTTTACATTTCCGGTTTTAGACACGCCCCCTGCTGAACGATTCCGCCGGTATATCTGCTACGGCACTTAACCGGCCGTCAGTATTCCCGGGTCGAGCGGCGCATGGGTAGGTTTATACCCCCTACTGGCAACAACCTCCGAGTGAGTATAGCAGCGTTTCTGCGCGGCCGCTTGTGAACAACTGATCAGGTGAGTTGTTTCGTTGTGATTTCTACTTCTGTTGGTACTTCTGCCACTGGTCATATCCCCGCAGTCGCACTGACAGATCCGAAGTGGACGCGACTTTGCCAGTGCTTGCCTTAATTTTGGTAGTTACCTCCGCTTTTGACTAGTGAGCCACTCGGGTCTTTCACTGTATGCAGTTT
The DNA here is from genome assembly GCF_964204655.1 of Triturus cristatus. Taxonomy (NCBI): domain Eukaryota; kingdom Metazoa; phylum Chordata; class Amphibia; order Caudata; family Salamandridae; genus Triturus; species Triturus cristatus. The sequence continues at coordinate 1,057,407,783 of NC_140593.1, read as the reverse complement.
CTCGCATCTCGCTCGCCACTCAGGGAGAGCAGGCGGGGCTGTGGTTCCTATCTACCATACACGGCAGCCTCGTACTTGCCGGTATCGCACCATTAGGGGCGAGCGAGTGTGTGTGATTGTATACCTGGTTTCCATGGTCACGCGGCTCCATTTGGCTGATACCTTCAGTGGCTTGGCATGTGCAATTTCTGCATCTCCTTCTGTCTTTTAAAGTTCGCTCTGTGGCGCTATTAGACCATTGATTACCTCCGGTGCTCTGAGAATCACGGCACTGCAGCTCATGTGACAGGGACACACGTGGGCTTCTGAATCTATTTCTGCTGATAATTACTGTCGGTTTTGCTGCTGTTTTCCCTCATTACCTTGTTTCCTATTAGAACACTAGAATTTTGGTGTCCAGGTGGCGCCACGGCCACGGATAGGAGCATGGTACTACACCATCTTGGGTGAGTTTCCCATTAGTGCAACTTTGTAATACCTTTAGGCACTTTATCCTAGTTTCCATTAGGATACCACGACCTTTCCAGCCTTCTGTTTTAGTTGTTTTTAATTGATTTTTTTAAATCACTAGCTATAGGAGCACCACCACTCACTGTATAGAAACATTGACACATGGTGTTTAAGGACTTCAGATTGGACCGTCTAGTCATTTTGGGGTTTAGCACCACTTTGTGTCGTACACCTGTACAGTAATCACTCACTTCGCTCATTGCCTTTGCTTGGGATACCTGACTTACAGTCTCCTTTCCTTTTAGGTTTCCCTAGGCATATGGCGAGACCGTTCCCATTGAACAGGTAGTAAGTAACTATTGTACGTACTGCCTGGTGTAGATTCTTGACAGCTTTTTTAGGTCCTGAGGAATTGCCACGGATCACTAGGACCACTTGGCAAGAAACATGTCGACCAGCACAGATGAGCCTAGCCAAGCTGAATCATAACATCAGCTAGCTGCCATTCTGTTTTCACATTTTTATTCAGGTAGAGAGCCACTCCCAATAAAATTATTTTTTGGACCCTCTAACTTGTTTTAATTCACTTCCCTGCACTCACATCTACACTGCTAGGTCCCTCTCACACACACTGCATCATACGGCCAGGAACTGAAGATCTCCGCCAAAGAGCCCCTTTTTAGGGTGCCCGTCGGGCATTGCAGCGCCGGCCCGACGAGGAGCAGGTCCATATGATGAAGCATGACACCTAGCTTGCTGGGTGTGTGAGGACCCTAGTTCCGAATAGAGGAATTCCTCTTTCTCACGGTCTTTCCTTTCCCTTCACTTCTCTTTTCTGAGGAACCGCATACTTTTTCTTTTTCAAATGACTGACTGGGCATGTATGCTGGACCTCCTTGAGTAAAAGCCCTCTTGTCCCCCCTTTGTCTATATAGTCTTGTGCACGGGTGACCCCCGTGGGACAGCATTTAGGATACCACACGGTGTAATTGCGCTAAGTGGACCATTTCAATCCCCAAAGCACCGTTCACCCAACGGTTGCATTGCGTTGACCTACCAATCATGGAGGACAACCTGGGGCTCAGCTTCAATGATGAAGCAGTAGCTGACATTTTAAGGAAGACTCCCTCCCTTCTGGGTAGTGGGGGTTCTGTGGCCTCAGGGTCACAAACAGAAGACTGGACTTCTCTTACAGCTTTAAAAAGGGAGTGGATTAAGATCTCATTACATGGGGCCCTTATGACGGAGTATCTAAGGGCGAATATAGCACCCAGTGGACTCATCATTAATGTCTTCCCTAGGCTCTTCCTGGAAGACCCGACTTTTAAGAAGGAATGGAGTTTAGTCTCGTGGAAATGCACCAGAGATCTCTTGGTTCTCATTATTAACACGGCCCAGAGATTAGCTGACGCCCTGTTATTGAGGATCCAGGCAGCAGAAAGTGCACTTAAATCCACAACCCAGAATACCGCATTTAAGGCAAAACTGGCGGAAATAAACAATGAGATCGCTGAAAACAAAGAGTATTTACTCAAACTTAAGATCAACAAACTTCAGAAGGACATTCAGAAGTTTGATAAAGAGAAGATTTATCCCTACTTAAGAGCAGACTTCCAGGCAACCAAGAATAGCTACTCGTCTGATGAGAATTCAGACAATTCGAGAAGAGGATCAACGGGTAGTGACTCGAGTTCCAACAGTTGGGGGGGGAATCAACAGAAAAGGAGTTTTCAATCACCTTACCCTGTTTACAATAATGCCCCGGTTTTCACGGGTCCACCACAACCTCCCTTCTGGCAGTACCCTATGTTTCCACATGGCCAGCCTCAATTCTATCCCCCTGGAAACCCTCCTTTTTTAGACAGAGGTTGGGGCAGAGGAAGAGGTCGAAAAAGAGGGCCAACCAAAGGAGTTCAGTGGCAGGATCAGGAACAATTCCAGTCAGCACCCAGGGGCAGGAACAGAGGGAAAAAGAATTAGTGGTGAACCTTTCAGACAGACCCCTGAGTCCTTTGGAGGAGGCGGTTCTCACAAAGGGACTCGGATTTGTCCCTACACCGAGAACTGACAATTTTAGGGACAATTGTGAGATACATGAATTCCTCAGAAAGATACGCCTCAAGGCTTTCTTTCAAGACCAGCCAGCCATCGAGTCTATGGATACGGGCTTACGTAACCCGTCTAGATTTACCCCCACCAACAACATGGTGCCACCTGAAGTACTCACATTTGAGAAAGCTGTGCTTCGTGACTTGGGTGCAATTCCTACTAGGGGATTTTACCACAACATGTCCAGTGCGGAATTGTCAGCTGCTAAAACCTTAGCCAATGACAATAGTATTATCATCAAACAGGCAGACAAGGGAGGAGCGACGGTGATACAGAATACCGCTGACTATGACAGAGAGTGTAGACGCCAACTTGACAACACTAAGTACTACACGCCGATCTCCACTGACCCCACACCGAGGCTTACCACCAGGATCGCGACCATTACTTTTGAAGCAGAGAGTAACGGTTGGATCAGTAAAAAGGAAGCTGAATTCCTGAACACCAGGGAGCCTAAGACCCCATACTTTTACACTCTGCCCAAGATACATAAGGGCACTACACCTGTCCCGGGACGACCGATTGTATCAGGTATAGGTTCCCTCCTGGAACCCCTCTCGAGATTTGTTGATCATTTCTTACAACCTCTGGTCAAAAAAACTCCTTCTTACGTCCGTGACACCACAGATATCTTACAAATCATAGAGGAGACACATGACACCAGTAATATCGACCTCCTGGTAACGTTGGATGTGGAAGCTTTATACACAAATATCCCCCAACGTGCCACCTTGGTGGCTATCGAGAATGCCCTGATGAAAGAAGAATGGATGTCACCTACTCCCATTTCTTTTGTGATGGAGTGCGCCACATTGGCTTTAACTCAGAATTACTTCGAGTGTAATGCACAGTTATTCCACCAATCACAGGGAACATCGATGGGTAGTACCTTTGCCCCTAGTGTGGCCTGTATTTACATGGCCAGTTTTGAGGATGAGATCGTCAGGCACCCCAGTAACCCTTACATCAGTAATCTAACCCTGTGGAGGCGCTTTATTGACGATATTTTGATCTTCTGGAAAGGAGATCTCCAGACATGCCTAGCATTTTGCAATTGGATCAATGCCCAGAATCCATTCTTGAAATTTACACATACTATCTCTGACTCGAATGTACCTTTCTTGGATCTCATGGTCACATTAGGGGACACAGGCCTTAGCACCACACTTTACAAAAAACCTACTGATAGGAATAGTTTGCTCTTATACAGTAGCCACCACCCTAAGGCCCTCAGGGATAATTTACCCTTTGGACAATTTCTCCGCCTGAGGAGGAATTGCTCTACCACCAACGATTACCTAATTGAAGCTGACCAACTGAGCTCTAATCTGAGGCAGAGAGGTTATCCCGAGCACAAAGTAAAAAACTCACTAAAGAGGGCTCGTAACAATCCACGAGAAGTCTTACTACAACCTAACATCAAGGATAAGACAGATACCTTGACCTGTGTCACTTCATTCACCCCCAACTCCACCACCATCAAGGGTATCATTAAGAAGCATTGGGGGATCCTCACAGCGGGTGACCTCACTATCCCGCCGCCGCGGTTTGCTTTCAAACGCACACAAAACCTCAAGGATATTCTTATCAACACGAGACCCAGACAGACTAACCACCAGGTACAAAACACCCTCTGGGGTCTCCCTCCAGTGAGAGGACACTATCCGTGTGGTTCCTGTTCAGTGTGTCATCAAACTGTGGTGACTAAAGAGGTGGTGCTCTCAGACTCATTTACATGGAGGCTACAGCGTCATACTAATTGCAATACCACGCAATGCATTTACCTGATCACCTGCCCCTGTGAACAGAGATATGTAGGCATGACCATGCGACCAGTAAGAACTCGCATTACAGAGCACAAGAGCAATGTGAGATGTCAAAGAATCACTACTAAACTATATACCCACTGTAAAGAGAACAACCACACACCAGACTCCCTAAGATGGTTAATCCTTGAGACACACCCCAGGATTACACAGAGAGCATTATTCAAGATTGAACAGCGATGGGTGCACCGTCTCAGGACAGACCGGGAAGGCTTGAATGATCAGATCCCGTGGGCAGCGCTAACTGAGAGATAAATCGGTGTTACATGTGATTAGTGGTATACTCTATCCACTCTATGACTTAGTAACCATTGACTCCATTTTCCCAGGGTCTATTGATTTTATTTGCCCCTACACCGGTTCATTTTTGACCGCAATATATTTCTACTACCCCATTGCTAGATTCTCCACTCTCTGCATGTGATCGCTAAACGCATATCCACAGGGTCACCTTAGGTTTGATTGTGCCCTGAGACCACTCCAAGATGGCCGCAACTTTGGACACCTTAATATATGGCTCTATCTATATGTTATACATATTAGATACTAGACACGCTATTCACTGATCTATGGCCGCCAGTTTGGACTTTCCAATAATAGTTTCTTGCCACTTTGCATGTAATCCTTATACCCATATTCTAATGGGTTTATTAAGATCCGACTATGTACAGAGGCCTTTCCAAGATGGCCGCGGCTTTTGACACTCTATAGAGAGACTCTGTCCACTTATTTTACATTTCCGGTTTTAGACACGCCCCCTGCTGAACGATTCCGCCGGTATATCTGCTACGGCACTTAACCGGCCGTCAGTATTCCCGGGTCGAGCGGCGCATGGGTAGGTTTATACCCCCTACTGGCAACAACCTCCGAGTGAGTATAGCAGCGTTTCTGCGCGGCCGCTTGTGAACAACTGATCAGGTGAGTTGTTTCGTTGTGATTTCTACTTCTGTTGGTACTTCTGCCACTGGTCATATCCCCGCAGTCGCACTGACAGATCCGAAGTGGACGCGACTTTGCCAGTGCTTGCCTTAATTTTGGTAGTTACCTCCGCTTTTGACTAGTGAGCCACTCGGGTCTTTCACTGTATGCAGTTTCTCGCATCTCGCTCGCCACTCAGGGAGAGCAGGCGGGGCTGTGGTTCCTATCTACCATACACGGCAGCCTCGTACTTGCCGGTATCGCACCATTAGGGGCGAGCGAGTGTGTGTGATTGTATACCTGGTTTCCATGGTCACGCGGCTCCATTTGGCTGATACCTTCAGTGGCTTGGCATGTGCAATTTCTGCATCTCCTTCTGTCTTTTAAAGTTCGCTCTGTGGCGCTATTAGACCATTGATTACCTCCGGTGCTCTGAGAATCACGGCACTGCAGCTCATGTGACAGGGACACACGTGGGCTTCTGAATCTATTTCTGCTGATAATTACTGTCGGTTTTGCTGCTGTTTTCCCTCATTACCTTGTTTCCTATTAGAACACTAGAATTTTGGTGTCCAGGTGGCGCCACGGCCACGGATAGGAGCATGGTACTACACCATCTTGGGTGAGTTTCCCATTAGTGCAACTTTGTAATACCTTTAGGCACTTTATCCTAGTTTCCATTAGGATACCACGACCTTTCCAGCCTTCTGTTTTAGTTGTTTTTAATTGATTTTTTTAAATCACTAGCTATAGGAGCACCACCACTCACTGTATAGAAACATTGACACATGGTGTTTAAGGACTTCAGATTGGACCGTCTAGTCATTTTGGGGTTTAGCACCACTTTGTGTCGTACACCTGTACAGTAATCACTCACTTCGCTCATTGCCTTTGCTTGGGATACCTGACTTACAGTCTCCTTTCCTTTTAGGTTTCCCTAGGCATATGGCGAGACCGTTCCCATTGAACAGGTAGTAAGTAACTATTGTACGTACTGCCTGGTGTAGATTCTTGACAGCTTTTTTAGGTCCTGAGGAATTGCCACGGATCACTAGGACCACTTGGCAAGAAACATGTCGACCAGCACAGATGAGCCTAGCCAAGCTGAATCATAACATCAGCTAGCTGCCATTCTGTTTTCACATTTTTATTCAGGTAGAGAGCCACTCCCAATAAAATTATTTTTTGGACCCTCTAACTTGTTTTAATTCACTTCCCTGCACTCACATCTACACTGCTAGGTCCCTCTCACACACACTGCATCATACGGCCAGGGACTGAAGATCTCCGCCAAAGAGCCCCTTTTTAGAGTGCCCGTCGGGCATTGCAGCGCCGGCCCGACGAGGAGCAGGTCCATATGATGAAGCATGACACCTAGCTTGCTGGGTGTGTGAGGACCCTAGTTCCGAATAGAGGAATTCCTCTTTCTCACGGTCTTTCCTTTCCCTTCACTTCTCTTTTCTGAGGAACGAGATATTGTTCTATGTCTTTAAGGGTAGCATCTTCTGCAGTGGCTTCTGGGAAAGTTTCAAGTGAAACTGCAAGTGGTCTTGCCTGGTCCTTGACAAAGAGAATGTATCCTTCGACCAGTGATGCTCTTATTTTTGTGGAGAACCCAGGATGTCTTGATATGTAGTTGACAGGGCTTTCTGCTTTTCCTGGTTAATGAACTGTGTATAGTATTTCCACTAATTTCAGCTACTCTGTGCTGGGCAGGCAAAGTAAGCAGTCAGCTGTTTCAGGTCCGTCAATTATGTGGATTTGAGCTTCTATGGTTCTCTCCTATATGCGAGAGTCATTCAAAACTGTCCTAGGCTTGGCAGTGGCTCTTTGGACATCCAGGATTACACTCGCACAGCAGCTTTTTGTAGCTTGGGCTTTAGTAGTTAAGAGACACCCCACTGTCTGGTACAATTTTGGCTGGATGTTTCCTCATTCATATGTGTAGTCTTGGGTAGTTCTTTAAACTATCCTGATCATCGGTATCCATGCAAAATATTCATCACTGTCCTGATAGGTAGATGTGAGGGATCTTAAGTCATGGAACAAGGAGAGCTGAGATATGTAGGTAGAGTGCAAACGTAAACTTGATCGCAAAGAGCTGATGGAGTGTTCTCTCTCACCACACACTGCCTTTGTATGATGTTGAAGTCTGGATTCCTTGAAGGATTCTGTAGATCATTTTGAGTTGCTCTACACACGTTTTCAAAGTGATTGTCCCATCAGCAATGCTACATCTCTGCTCAATGGCAGGGCGGGACCCTACATGTGAGCATTCTTGTCCGCAGTGATAACATTCTAGTATTTGCTCTCTTCTACTTTGCTTAGGGCTGCAATGATGATGATCCGTAGGTCTGGGACTCTTCCAACACTCAGATGCATGCTATTCTTTCCGGCCCAACTGGAGTCGAAATGCCTGTTCACTTTCTGCCTTTCCCTCCTCCATTTTCTTTGCAGGCACTTCTGCCTGATCATTAACTCTGGTCTATTCTTTAACGTCATCCAGCAAGTAACTATACGTCAGGAGGCATCTGATGTAGTGATTCTGATTGGCATCCTTCTATGATTCGCAGATGGAGGGCATCCTCAGTAGTAAAGTTATTGAGCTTACAGTAATGTGCTAGGCGTTTAAGACACGTAATGAATTCCCCCATGGGTTCATTCTTAACCTGAGATGCTGTAAACGGGGGTTTTGGGTTTAGGTAAAGGCGCCACAGGGAAAATTTGCATGTATTTATATGTCCTGAACTTATTGATTGACGGTGCTACAAGGTGAGAAGTACCACCTGACTTCCCAGAATTATGAGCCTTTGCCCAGTACAGTTCAGAAAACAATCCTTAGCACACGTACTACTTATATAAAATAAAGATGTAACATGTTTTCACAGTGCAATTCAATCCAGTGTACAAAAGAAATGATTTCGTCTTTTTCTTCTAGATGGTTCTTTTATTCATTGTCAATCTTCTCCGTGGTTCATAACAGCCAGCCAACACGTGTTTCGTCGCTACATGGGAATGTGGTCCCGCGACTTTTTCAAGGCTGTGTTTGCAAAAGAGATTAAAGAACTGTATTGTCTCTTTCTTAAAAAACATGTTGTACTTAATGATAATGTCACAGCAACACGGTAGTGGAACTCGAAACCCAACGAAAAGTGGGTGACACTTAAGTCCAATTAGAAAGACAATTTACATGACCAAAGTCAACATCACCATATATTGTGAATTCATAAGAGGAGCGGAAAATCTATGACTCTAATCCCGATGGAGAGAGCTAAAAAAACGTGCATTTGGTGAGGATGTTCGCTGAATACTAAACGAATCCTAAATGTGAACGACACACCCACGTGGTGAGTTTCAAAGTGAAGTGAGGTGGGTGTGATTTGGTGTATATAAGTTCTAAGGAGTGTGAGTTCGCGCATATTCAGGTGGGTAAAAAGTTTTTTGTGCTATATATTGGTGCCATAATTGTGAAGAAATATAATAAAGTGCATATGATCATAGCTACCTATTCTTGGCTTGGTATATATATCTGGAAGGAATGATAATATCTATATCACACTGATGTCAAAGCCAAAGTCGTTTCAAGAATAGAGAAAAATAGGAGTAGAAATATAAATATTTTAAGTAAAAGACCTACTTAGTAGGTGGTGATAATTCCAAACCACCTATGGTTTCTGAGGTAATGGCGTCACTTGTTTCTGTGGGATATTACAATCCTTGGCGAAATCCTGTTACTTTTCAGTACTGTGAAAATAAGTTAAATCCTAATTAACCCATAGTCATAGTCTCCATTCTGTTAGGCTACACATGGTATGCGGTTGTAATCTGGTGGAGCATGATATTTGTGCAGAACTATAACGACAATGTCTTATTGTAAGAAAACGGGGTGGTCGAGTAATAGTATATCGGGGGACTGGGTACGTACCGATATAAAAGAGCCAATAAGCGTGTCTCGTGTGTGAAAACAAAATCTAAAATAGCCCCGATTTCAAAGCAGATTAGTTCCGATCTCAATATGCAAATATCCAAAATGAGTGGATCTTTTAAAATTATAAGCGCTTTCACCAAATACGCTCAATTCCCTATGGGGAGCTAATTAGAACCAGACGGGGATGATGAATTTCAGACTCACAAAAAAGGAGTATTGACCAGATTTAAAAAGAGGGGTTACAGCAAGTCTCTATTGACCAGAGCGGAAGAGAGAATAGACAAAGTCACCCAAACTGAAACCCTAAGGGACAAACCCAAACAGAAAGAACAAGACCAAAAAATCAGACTTATTACTGGCTATAACAACTGGGCAGTAATCCTGAGAAAGAGCCTTAACAGGCACTTGCATCTACTCAAGGCGGACAATACTCTCAAGGAGTTTATAACAGACAAACCTAACATAACATTCAGGAGGGGGGTCTCACTGAGGAACTTACTCAGTCCAAGCTACCCAAAACCAACAACCACAACAAATTGGCTAAGCCAACACTCACGGGGCTTTTACATATGTGGTCACTGCAGTTCTTGCAAATGGGCTGATGACCGCAAGACAGACTTCGCAGGACCAGGAGACAGAAGATATAAAATACACTCTAACATTAACTGCCTAACAAAATTTGTGGTGTACATAATTGAGTGTAAATGTAAAAAACATTACATTGGTAGCACAATCAGACCATTGCGGGAACGCATAGGGGAACACACCAGGGCAGTTAAACAGGGGGACATGAGATACCCATTAGCAGCACACATGTCAATCTGTCCTGCCCAGTCACCCAATCGCACGTTTAAATTCTACAGAATTGAACATGTCCCAAGAAGTCCCAGGGGAGGGAACAGAGAACTCACACTAAGACAAAAAGAGGCACATTGGATTTTAAAAATGCACAGTGTGGAACAGGGTCTTAACATTGATCATGAATTACACTACTTTCTGGGCAATTAAGACCCCCACTGTCTGTTTTTATGGGACTATATCATATTGATTAACTTGCAAGCTCCTGATTGCCTGGACCCAATTTTACAGAGGGCTAGATAGAACTATACATACCGAGCATAACACTACTTAATGCAACTCCTAGTAGAAAGAATTTGATCTTGGTGAACACCAATGACAGATTCGAATAGGTTTTGCGCCACAAATGCATTAAATATGACCGTTTTTCCAATGAGCAACCTTCTTCTCAATTCTCAGTTGTATAATACGTGTTCTTTATAATTTGTATATATGTGTGATATTTGTTCTGATCTCTTATATCATGTACCAAGGAATTATTGGTTTTGCGAATTTCACGTTACAGCGTGGAATAGGTTTGTACTGAATCTAATAGATGGAGAGAACAATAGGCTATTTACGATTAGTTGATACTCACCAAGCACAAAACAGGTGCACCATTTCCTTTTCCTTCGTATATGCTGGGACCCTTATCATTACGCACAACCAAACATGTTCTAAAATGGCCGCCGTATTAGCCATTTATCTTTAGTCCTTCTTTTATTCACGTTACGTGAGTTTGGACGAGACCGAACCACACACGTGAGTATACTTCCCGGTTTCCAAACTTTGAATATAAGGAAGGGAAACCTCTTGCATGCACGCACTCGAGACCGGGAAACCAGGGACGGGCGTCACGTCAGAATCACTGTTCAGTCGAATAAGGTAAGCCTTGCCAAACGCGGTGCTGTTCATAGCATAGAACGCTTTAACGAGAGACACAAATAGATTACTATGCCGGTTATAGCTTTACCGAGTGAAAACCTTGTCCCCGTTTTCACTCTCTCCTGTATTTCCTATTTAAATTGAGCACTGTTTTTTTGACCGGTTCCCTTTATACATTACTAGCCATGAAGATTTTTTCATGATTCTACCAATAGACGGACGGAGGTGGAGACTTGTATAAGGGTGTAGAACACAGGGGAGGACCTGAAATTTATCTTCCAATACACCTGGATTACTTTGTTTGTTGGTAGTCTGGGATTTTGAACGGATTAATTACCCACAGTAGAAACATAGTCACTTAAGCGCTTATAATTTTAAAAGATCCACTCATTTTGGATATTTGCATATTGAGATCGGAACTAATCTGCTTTGAAATCGGGGCTATTTTAGATTTTGTTTTCACACACGAGACACGCTTATTGGCTCTTTTATATCGGTACGTACCCAGTCCCCCGATATACTATTACTCGACCACCCCGTTTTCTTACAATAAGACATTGTCGTTATAGTTCTGCACAAATATCATGCTCCACCAGATTACAACCGCATACCATGTGTAGCCTAACAGAATGGAGACTATGACTATGGGTTAATTAGGATTTAACTTATTTTCACAGTACTGAAAAGTAACAGGATTTAGCCAAGGATTGCAATATCCCACAGAAACAAGTGACGCCATTACCTCAGAAACCATAGGTGGTTTGGAATTATCACCACCTACTAAGTAGGTCTTTTACTTAAAATATTTATATTTCTACTCCTATTTTTCTCTATTCTTGAAACGACTTTGGCTTTGACATCAGTGTGATATAGATATTATCATTCCTTCCAGATATATATACCAAGCCAAGAATAGGTAGCTATGATCATATGCACTTTATTATATTTCTTCACAATTATGGCACCAATATATAGCACAAAAAACTTTTTACCCACCTGAATATGCGCAAACTCACACTCCTTAGAACTTATATACACCAAATCACACCCACCTCACTTCACTTTGAAACTCACCACGTGGGTGTGTCGTTCACATTTAGGATTCGTTTAGTATTCAGCGAACATCCTCACCAAATGCACGTTTTTTTAGCTCTCTCCATCGTGATTAGAGTCATAGATTTTCCGCTCCTCTTATGAATTCACAATATATGGTGATGTTGACTTTGGTCATGTAAATTGTCTTTCTAATTGGACTTAAGTGTCACCCACTTTTCGTTGGGTTTCGAGTTCCACTACCGTGTTGCTGTGACATTATCATTAAGTACAACATGTTTTTTAAGAAAGAGACAATACAGTTCTTTAATCTCTTTTGCAAACACAGCCTTGAAAAAGTCGCGGGACCACATTCCCATGTAGCGACGAAACACGTGTTGGCTGGCTGTTATGAACCACGGAGAAGATTGACAATGAATAAAAGAACCATCTAGAAGAAAAAGACTAAATCATTTCTTTTGTACACTGGGTTGAATTGCACTGTGAAAACACGTTACATCTTTATTTTATATAAGTAGTACGTGTGCTAAGGATTGTTTTCATTCTTAACCTGGGAGGCTAGATTGAAGATGTAATGTTCATAGTCAATGTTTCTTTTGGGGAGAAACTTCCTGAACTATTGCGTCATGCATATCTTGGTAAGAGGTCGTGGTAGCTGCTGACAACTCTTTGATGATTTGTCCAACATCTTTGCCTATCATGTTGTACAGGGCAATGAGTTGTTGATTTGAGTCGGTGGCCTGCGACCCCTTCAAGAAGCCTTCAAGGTCATCAAGCCATTCGTGCCAGCGTGGACCCATGCCACTGCCAGTATGAGAGTCAGCGGTTCTGGAGGGCCCAGGAATGAGACACTAAGCATGCTCGCTCTTGGCAGGGTGTTTTGTGTTGAATCCGGTGAGGACGAAATGTGTTAACTGAAGCAAAAGGCCACCACAGTGGTGATATGGTGCCAAAGTCATGAGTGTGTGTCTGACGAAGTAAAGAAGTAGGCATGACCCTTTATGCCCAGTGACATATGCAGCACAGCTGGTCACTGATAGTCCGGACCTAAATGTTCCTGGGTCTGAAGCAGAGTATCGTCTATCACACTGACGTGCAGCCACCGTGCACAGCAGTTGCAGCAGGATGGTGACTCAATTTGTTTAATAATTGTCTTTTCTCATCTTCTTTGTTTTATTCGTTTGGCTTCAGTTTCTGAGGGTGAAAGGAGGGTTGGTGCACCAGTTTAATTAATGTTGCCAAAGGCTGTGCATGTGGCTAAAACTTACTGTGCATATTTTAGTTGTTGAGCCCTCAAATCAGGCACAGGCTATTGTTAGCAGGGGTGCCTGACTTGAAGATGGGCACCGCGAGAGCAGCCAAGCCTATTGGATGATCCCGCCTGAACTCAAAATGGCCGCTGAGAGGAGCAGGGAAAACTTGCGAAAACTCGGCCTCAGAAGACAGTCAGCTCGAGACAAAGTGTGCAAGAAGCAGGCATCCAGCTTACCACAGATAAGAATTGTAGTGTTTCTCACCACAGCATGGTCAGGGTGGGCTCCTGGCACTATGTTTGCATTAATTCCGTATCGTGTGACCGGGGTGGGCCCCTGATGTTGCGTTATTCGTTGAACTTCCTCTGTGCACCCAGTGTGGCTCTTGGCTTTGGGCCATGACTCCTGGACCTCTCTCTGCATGGTGGAGTACTCATCCCATTCTCCTCACCAGTTATCATGTGGTGACAGTGCAGGGAATAACGACAACACAATGGTGTATATTTGATTCTTTTACAGCGCTGGGAGAGTCTGTCTCTTCGCATCCCCTTGCTAGTCTCCCATTCCCATGACTGCTCCTTCCTTTCAGGTTCCCCTTTAGACTTCCCCTGCCAGAGTCCCCTTTTACCTTGGGTCCTACTGTCCTGACGCTAATGCCCAGTTACCATATTACAGAAGGTGGGCCTCAATCTTTGGCATCAAATAGATTCCTACTTTATTACTAATACCTCTTTCTTTCTTCTTCCCTTCTCTCTTTCTTTATATCCCATACTTTATTTTCCCTCTTACTTTTTTTTTCATTTTTCTTCTTTAGTTTACTTTGTTTTTCCTTTCCTTACTCCTTTCTTTTTTACCTCCTTTCCTTTCTATGCTAATTTCTTCCCACCTTTTCCAATTCCCTTTTTCCTTGCCACCCCTTTGCCTTTTTTCCTTCCTGTGGCTCTTCCTTTCTTCTATTCTATCTTTTAATAACCTTTCATTTTTTCTTTAATTCCCCCTTCTTCCTTTCTTCTACCTTTCTTCATGTCTTCAGTCTATTTTCATTGTTAGTTTTTTCTATCTTGCCTTTCATCCTTTCTCTCTTACTTCTTTCTCTATTTTGTCCATCCTTTCTTTCCTTCTTCTTTCTTCCATCCTTCTATTCACCTCTCTCTTCCTTTCTACTTCTTAATAACTTGACTTAAGCCCTGATTACCAGTGGGTCAGTGTTTACAGACTCCTACATAAACCCCTGTTTGCGGCTGAGTAAGGTGATATTTACCAACCCCGATAAACACCAGGTGCATTAAATATATCCGTTCTTTAATTTTCAGCAGGTCAAACGTACCGGAATGTAACAGGTGAAATGTGTATTTACTGTACAATGCGGGATTGGTGCTGTGAGAACTAAAACGACACATTATTCACCAGAAACTTATAACAGGTGCTATTCATCAGACCTTATAAATAATGCACTCAAGGGTATCATTACCGATCAGGTGGGATAAACAGTACTTATTCGTCCAAAAACATAAAATCAGAGCCTCAGAATTGTACTGTGCAGAACAAGAAACACCTATCACGTCATGTCATAAATTAACAAAAATTAGTCACATTCTCTCTAAAGTTTTTTCCTGCCTTCTTTTCTTCCTTTCCACCTTTCTTTACTTCTTCGTGCATTTACATTTTTCTTTCCTTCCTCCCCATTTATTTTTCTTTCTTTCTTTCTACTGTCTTTCATTTTACCTTCCTTCCATTTTGCTTATTTCCTGCCCCACCTTCCCGCCAGCCATTCATTTCTTTTTCTCCGACCTTTTCCATTATTTTCTTCTTCTTCTTCCCTTAGTTCTTCCTTTATTTCCTTTTGTCTGCCTTTTATTTCCCTTTCTTTCATACACTCTTTCTTCTCTTGTCCCGTCTTTCAATTGCCTTTTCTTTTTGCTTTATTTCTACCACTTCTTGATTTCCACCCTCTCTTCACCCCTTTCTTCTTTCATTTTCCTTTCCATCCTTCTTTCTTTCCATATCCATTCATACCTCCATTCCTCTCTCCCTTTTTCTTCCTTTCTTCCTTTTTCTTTCTTCTTTTCATTCTCTATTCTCCTTATAGTCCACTTTCACTTTCTTTCCCTTTTCTAGAGTTTGTTTTTCTAGCCTTCTTTCGTTTGTTTTATTTGCTACTCATTCCATATGGCTTTTAATTGTTTTTCTTCAAACTTTCAAAATTTATTTTTCTTTCTCTCTGTTACAGAATTTGCTTCCTTTAACGCCCATCCCTCAACTTTGTGATGGTAAACGTTTACTGTTATAGGATGCCACTGAGCTGTAAACATTTTCCAGAGGAGGAAAAAAGTGAGATATGAAAGTGCATTAATTTGATTCACTTTATCCTCCATATTGGTCTGACTATGGACAATCAGCAGGCGGTATAGCTCAAGCAGCTAAACTATCCAGCACTAGAACAAAGAGATCAGCAAGTCACTTAATACAATTTCCTTTACAATATTTTATAGTCAATTGACATGAAATGTTTTAACACATAGGCATACCCTTTCATTTAAATCATTATTTTTGAGTGTACATGGTTTTAGAAGATATTTTAAGCTAACTTTAATTTTGTTATGAGAAACGTTTTTTGCATTTGAACTTTATTTTTTGCAGGATTTTTTTTTTATTGCACTCCCTACACTAAACATAAATAAGTTGGACTTGGCAGGCCATTTGGCCTGCTAGAGATTTTGAAGGGCCCCTCTTAAACAAATGATTCCCTTTTATGACAGCTATTCCTATTTCTGATATTGGGCTGCACTCACCTCGTGATTGCCTTTTTGCCTCTTCTCCTTCAGACTCTTGACAGCACTTGTAAAAAACTGCAACGTGTCATTGGGAAACAGGCAGACATCCATTTTTTTTAGAACAGGAATGAGGAATGGAAATAAGACTGGAAAGGAAAACAAAATGATGGCAACTTTTCCAAGGAATCACATAAGCCAAACAAGAATGCACTATATGATATTTATTCGATAAATCTTACCATCTCTTTTGGTACCTAATGTTCAAACTAGTAGATATGCTGTTTTCCCTGAATATGAAAATCATTAACTGTTGTGGGCGGGAACCAAATCTTATCATAAAGCATGTTGGATGACGCCTGGAAGGATGAAGGAGGATTGACTGGGTGTCAAATGTAGACTACTTTAGTGTGATAAGCAAATCTACATTACTTCTCCAACCACCTCTTTGGAATAATGTTTACTATAACATTAATATTGTATTTGTAATATTTTTCTTTGTTGTAGGCAAGACCAACTATTATGTTATGAAAATTTAATAAAGAAATCTGAACACAAAAAAGAAATAATGTTCACCCTCAAACATGACTTCTCAGAGAATGCTCCTCGGATCTGGAAATGCCTTGCCCCACATTTTGTACTAACATTTATGCTTCTGATCTTCAAATCCATAGTGAAGTATCATTTAATTTACCCTTCATAACAATGCTGAATGTTAGGAAGATAAATAGACTTTGCTGATGACAGGGTTAAATTATCATCCTGTTGTACATTATAAGGATATTGTAACTCACTGAGGAGTTTTGTGACCATATATAAGAACAAGGCAGACTTCCTATTTAGGGTTGTGGAACTTCCATGGGTGAATGAATCATGTGCTTGTCTAATCCAAACACTAACACAATGTGGCCTGGTCTCAGATATCAGATTCTCGACTGGAGCGTAGGGGATTCCCCAAGCCCCTAAAACCTACAAAGTAATCCGGAGGGTCTGGTGTTGTGGTAATAAAATGCCACATGTATCAAACAGGAGACCCCATGTGAGAGGGAAAGGTGAACAGGGGGGGACAGGGAGCTAGTTCAAAAGGTCCAGAAGCCCGTGCTCCTAACAAGAATCAGGAAATTTAAAAATAAGGCTAATGTTCCTGAGAGGAAAGAGAGGAGAGAGGCACAAACTCTCCAAATGTGACGAGTGCCTGGGCCAGAGTAGTGGAACCGGGCAGTCAGCGGGACTGTTTATGTTGCCCTCACACATCCCCTAGAGGATGCCATGCTTCATCATAAGGCGGTGCTCATCGCTATGTGCAACATTGACCCTAAGCCATACGCTTTATAGGTACGGGAGTTCATGCAGACTATCAACAACAGATAGAAAGGTAACTTCTACTGCACACTGTGTTAAATCTGTATACAATTGTTCAGAGAAAACCAAGTTCCTCCCGATACTTAACTTATGTTACATAACTGATGCCCTGCTACGGGCAGCCTTTATCTGTATCGAACCCCTCCCAGTCACGAAACCGTCATTTAGAAATTAAGTTGATGTGACTAGAAAATTGGGTACAGAAAACAGTGTTTTGTCTTCGGAGAGAGTTTAACCTGTACCACACTGTTTGCAGACAGTGAAACTCTTATGAAAAATACACTAAAGAGTTTTAAAAAGTATCTCATAAGAACAGTTTTCACTCTATGCAACACTTGGCAAAAAAGACACTATCCACCAGAACAACTCATGCCTTTACCGTGCATGCCGTTGCTTCGCAGTCTTCACAATGAATGCATCTTTACCATGCATTCCTTTACCACACATATCATTACAACGACATGCCTTAGAGAAAGCACTGGACTTTGGAGTGGTATAACTTACTCTTCATACTCCAGTCTGTGCAACAGCAGGGAAAGCATTGGACTTTAAACTCCTATGCCAATTTCCCTAAGGCATGTTGTTGTAACTACATGCGTGGTGAAGGAATGTGTGGTAAAGGCTCATCTATTGTAATGGCTGCGTTGTAACTGCATCGCTTGATTCGGCTGTAATGATAAAGTCTGTTTCCTGTCTGAAGGTGCTAAAGATCATACTACCTGAAGCCTTCATACAGTGGTGAAAGCTTCACTGATAGAACATCTTCAGAAGAAAATCAAGCACATGTACATAGGTTAGTACCTGGTGCACACAGTCTTCTATGTTATATGGACATTTTCATGCTGAGGTGATTCTTTCTAATAACTCAAGATTGCTTACAATACTTAGGTGCCGATCACGATCCGGTAAAAAATATCCCCGTGCGACTCGTATCCGGTCTTTTTACCGTACGAATCGTACAAGTGCCGTACGAACTGGCAATCACGATTCGCATGGTAAAAAGTCCATACGAACCGCATTGGGAATCATTCCCCACACGTCCTCGGGTCGGAAAATGTGTCCGACACGTCCTCGTACGATTCACCGTACAAACGTGAAAGGTGAAGTCCGACCGAGGAATCATGATCCATCCCGGGCGTCCGAATGTACAACCGTATGGTGAAAAGACCGTCCGCACCGAACTCCCATAACAACCATGGAGACGTCCAAACAGGTGCCCGGTACGTGCCGTACCCCCCCCAGCCCCCGCATGTACGCGCCGTACCCCCCCAGCCCCCGTAGGTACGCGCCGAACCCCCCCCAGCCCCCGTAGGTACGCGCCGACCCCCCCCCCAGCCCCCGTAGGTACGCGCCGACCCCCCCCAGCCCCCGTAGGTACGCGCCGAACCCCCCCCAGCCCCCGTAGGTACGCGCCGAACCCCCCTGTATGTACACCCGTGTACGTGTCGAACCCCCCGTGTACGTTCGAGTCGAACCCCCCCCGTGTACGTTCGAGTCGTACCCCCCCGTGTACGTTCGAGTCGTACCCCCCCCGTGTACGTTCGAGTCGTACCCCCACCCGTGTATGTACGGTGCGTACCCCCGTGTACGTTTGAGTCGTACCCCCCCGTGTACGTTCGAGTCGAACCCCCCCCGTGTATGTTCCAGTCGAACCCCCCCGTGTACGTTCGAGTCGTACCCCCACCCGTGTATGTACGGTGCGTACCCCCAGCGCGTAGCGCTGGGGGTACGCACCGTACATACACGGGTGGGGGTACGACTCGAACGTACACGGGGGGGTTCGACTCGAACGTACACGGGGGGGTACGACTCGAACGTACACGGGGGGTTCGACTCGAACGTACACGGGGGGTTCGACTCGAATGTACACGGGGGGGTACGACTCGAACGTACACGGGGGGGTTCGACTCGAACGTACACGGGGGGGTACGACTCGAACGTACACGGGGGTTCGACTCGAACGTACACGGGGGGGGTTCGACTCGAACGTACACGGGTGGGGGTACGACTCGAACGTACACGGGGGGGTTCGACTCGAACGTACACGGGGGGTACGACTCGAACGTACACGGGGGGGGTTCGACTCGAACGTACACGGGGGGTACGACTCGAACGTACACGGGGGGTTTGACACGTACACGGGTGTACATACAGGGGGGTTCGGCGCGTGCCTACGGGGGCTGGGGGGGTCGGCGCGTACCTACGGGGGCTTGGGGGGGTCGGCGCGTACCTACGGGGGCTGGGGGGGGTCGGCGCGTACCTACGGGGGCTGGGGGGGGGTCGGCGCGTACCTTTGGGGGCTGGGGGGGGGTACGGTGCGTACCGGGCCACCTACTCTGGTCGATTCGCGCCGTACTTCGCTTTTGCGGCACTTTTTGGGTGCCGTGAAAATATTGCCGTCCGGACTGCTGTCGGTTCGAATCGTAATTCCTGGGTCGTGAAACGCTGCCTGAAAGCGTCCCGACGTCACGTCGCAGCATTCCCGGATCTCATTCGTATGTATATTTTCGTCGGTCGGTGTTTTTTACGATTCGTACGGAAATGGTGTTTCCGTGCGAATCGTAATTCCATGTTTGTAAAGTTTTACGACCGGGTACGAGTCGGACGGGGAATTCGCTCCGACCGACGGTTCGTACACGGTTTTTACCGGATCGTGATCGGCACCTTAGTATGCAGTACGTAGAATCTTTGCAGTGTTGGTAACTTTTTTGTGCAGAATCAAAAAACTTGTTCTGAACATACTAGATACAAGTTGTCAACTGTTACCTGCGCACAGAGTTACTGTTCAATACAAAGATTTATAATGTGTTTAGTACCTCTACACACCTTTGGTGCATTAACAGTACATGTGTTTTGTAAACACTTACACCCATTAGCTGAACTCAGGCTGTACAAAATTAGATAAGGTAAAGCAGTAATATAGTAGTTACCTGCCACTATGTAAACTATAAAACACACTGACACATTCATTGGATGAAGTCATCAGTGATGTCATTTTCCACTGCCACTTGCAAATGGGTGTTTTGTGCATGGCAGGGGATGTGAGATATGCCATGCATTGAGGGCTTTACATACCGGAAATGGCAAATCTTTGCAGTTTTGCATGCTAGAGCAAGAACCATAATTCAGTTTTTAACTGTGGCTATGTGATAAATGTGAGACTTTGTTGGGAAATTAGATTTTTAGAACAATGATGGACCACTAGTGTTTGAGCCTATGAAATTGTATCCCAAACTGCACCATTGTGTCCAAAAATAAATAGGAGTGCAAATCAGCAGTCAACGGTCAAGATAAATGTGCATTCTTGATTTCCTGGAAAAAAGCAGGCAGGAAAATCTCTGTGACTCAGAAGTGACAACTTACACTCTTGAATATCTATTGGCAAAGAAAACATTCCTAGGTGGTACCAGTTTAAGGCTGAGCCTTGTAAAATGCCACAAATGTTACAGTAGGCAGTGATTAAGTTAGTAGGATCAGCTGAGGCTCTTTTAGGCATGCCAAGCCGACCAAGGTCTTCATTCTATACTTTCTCTCAAAGTATCCTGTTAGCCTCGCTCTTGTTGGTTTCCATCCATTTTGCTCTCAAGTCTTACTGAACTCTGAGCTTCTAAAAAGCTTTGTGAAGGTTTCTGCATATTGGGGCATCTGGGTACTGGGCTGTTTTCTCAAAAAACCTGGTGTAATGGCTGGAGGTTCCGACCTTTACGACACACAGCTTACAGAAACCATGAGAAAGCTGCAACTGTTGCAACCTTCTCTCCCATCTTTACAAGAGCATGTATTAGGTTTAATAAGCTCCAAATTTGATTATAAAAAAATCCTGGCAATCAGAACTTGGTTCAAAGTACTTTCCCAAGGCCCAGTTGAGGGCACCCGTAGCTGGTGCAAACATAGGCTGCAGTGGATTCTTTAATTGCCCTTTGTACAGATTAAAACATGAAGATAAAGTGAGGAGGAACCCATCTACATTGTATAAGCAGATCTCCATAAGTAATTTCCTTTTGTGTCCGATGCTGGAAAGCTAGGTGGGCTAGCTCAAACACAAGACAGGAGATTGATATAAATTTATGCCACAGTCTGAGTTAAGACAAACATCTGAAGGCCTAGGTTCCAGGGCACCAGAACAGATGATTTCAGCGGTGTCTAGAATCGTAGGAATTAAGTTATTGTTATAAAGCTCGTATTTCAGAGAGTTTATGAACAAATGATAGAGACTATAATTCAAGTTCTTGAGCAAAAAATCTTATTGAAGAAGAAAATTCAAATGTTGATAACAGGTGTTTTGCAACCAAAGCCATTAAAGGAATTTAGAGAGCATTAAGAGATGCATTTAAGTTGCCCACATCTTTCATCCTTTTTGCCATTATGTGTATTGAAACCTGCAAAATGGGGACAAAAGTACCCATTCATTTATTGTTGATTTTTGTAGAACAATTCTTTGTCTACCTATCAAACTATTGACATGTTTATTTGCAATGCTATCCGGTCACAGGCCAACACTCCTACAGGCACCCACCTTAACTCTATCTCCAATAAGCTTGTGCACTTTCAGCAAGGACATAGAGTAAATGATTATGCAAGAGATGTTAGACCACAATTAGGAGCCATAGTAGAAGCCATCTAGAGGGCTTGGCTAGGAGATATCTAGTTTTGGTTCTGGTCAGGTATCAGTGCCTGGTATTAGTATCATCTTTAGGAATATCCGTTTTGTAGTCAAAAGTACCTCAATGCTTTGAGATTATGTAAACCTGGCCCTGACTGCAACATCCATGACAAAAAATGCTCGAGTCATCTCATTTGAAGTACTTGCGTAATGCGTGACCAGTCATAAATTACGAGAAATAAGAAATGAAAAGGAAAATCATGCAAGGATATCAGCACATGCTGGAATCAAATAGATTTTAAGCTATGGTATGTCCAATATACTCTATAACATTATAAAGTGGCTCAGGATTCTTACTTATGATAATAAACAACGGGCTCATGAATTTGAAATTCAAGACTCTCCTTCCATTGGTAACAAATGGATCTTTTGGGTTGTTCATAGAGTCGATGTTCACACCAAAGGAGGTGCTGATGACCACATCAATACTGTAGGAGGAAAACATCCTGGGCAGAAAGGAAATATAAATGGAGTTATTCACTATGTAGCTAAAATCCAAATTCTAGAGCAGAACCATCAATATCTTATAGCCCGGCAATAATTTTAAGTGATATGTATATGCTGATTCCAAATACCCCCACTATGTGAAACTATCCCACCTTCGTATCCGTGAGCCTAACCAACTGTACAGTGTCTAAACCTGGGTATCACAGGAATGGGGGAAACAGAGACTTATTGTTACATTGACTTTATAGGGTTTTCATCATTACTTAGTAAATATTTTCAAGATTTTTTGTGGCGATTCAAATTCTGTGCAGTATGAGTATAGCATACAATCAACAGACATACAAATTCAAAGAACAATGTCTAATAACAAAAAATGTTTTCTCTAGAGGTGTCTGGAGCATTATCAGCATGAAATACCAAACTCACCTTTATTATAGAGCTTTCCTTGAACTGATGGTTTAGTCGTATCTGTTCACAGTTTTACAAAAATGCCACACCTCCAACTAACATCTTTTTGCAAGGATGGTCAACACAGAAAAACCTTTGTTAAAAGGATGAAGTTGATAGTGAATGACTTACGCCCTGATCCTGAGTGGGTCAGAATAGGAGTGGTATTTTCAGCACTAGGGAAATGCTTTACACCGGTGTATGGTATTTACCAGCTGTGGTAAATATCTACAATTCTCAGTTTTACGGGGTAAAATTAGTTATAAAATGCAGGGTTGGTGTTTACCATAACAAATTGCACATGCTCTGCCTTTTTTTACGGCCCTTTTCCTCTGGTACATTTCAGTAGGTATTAACTACTGAAATTTATCAGATAAATATTGTGGAAAGTATGGTGCTTACTGCAAAACTCAAAGTCAAATCCCTTTGCAAACTGCCCTTAATGGTTATGTTGCAACCACCGTTCCCTTAGATGTTCACAGATCAGTTTGGCCATACCCACAACCTTCCTTCTTTAAACCTCTCAGCCTGACCCACTCCCATTTTCAACCTTATACAGCAATTTTTTTAAATCCTGCATTTTTTAAGTAGTTTAAATCACAAGGACTCATCATGCACCCACACTACTAAACCCTCGTTGCAAACTCCGCCAATCCGAAGCTTTTCCTTTCCATTTTCAACTCCTCTTTCAAAGCATGTATAAACTAAATTATGCTCCACATACCTTTGAACTCCATCAGTTTTGAAATATCATTACTCTTTACAATGTCAACCATTTAGTACCCACCACGTTACATTCAACCCCAAGACTGTAAATAGCTAACCTGCTCATCACATCCCACAAACCTTTGAGACCAACTACATCAGAGACCAATACTTTATCTTGCCTTTTTCGCTCATACAAATGTAACTTCTTCAACTTCCCTTAATGCTGTAACCAATCCCACATTCCTTTAACACCATTACTCAGTTATACAATTGTCATTATTCATTCAACCACAAAGTCACAAAAGGGAGGTCACTAGTCAATTACAGGATGTTGTAGCTGAACAGAACTTGCTTCATGATTTGCACTCAAGGTTTTGACCATCAACTTTCACCTGGACAACTCCAAAGACAAAAACACATTGTCCCTGCTGGAGTACCTTGCCACTCGGACTCAAACAACTGGTCAACTCCCCAACCTACTCAGCTGGACACACACTCGACCCCATTTTCTTGGCCAGCGACATCACCTTCAGCCACACCACCGAGCTCCAGTGGACAGACCACCGCTTTGGACACTTCTCCTTCACCAAACGCTCCATATACCCCCATGCCCACCACTACACATGCAGAGGTTAGAACAAGGTCACCGAAAAACAGCTCACCATGCACCTCAGCAAAACCCTTCCACCAACGCTTATACCACAGCACGCAACCTCCACTGATGGATCTCCGACTGCGCTGACACTCTGGCCCCTCTGAAGAAAGCCCCAGTCAAGAGACACATCAAGAAGTCAGCTGGTTCTGTGCCACCCTTCATGAGTCCAGACGCACCTGTAGATGGCTCGAGAAGAGATAGAGGAGCAGAAAAACACTGGAAGACCACTCAGCTTTCAAGGCCGCTGTTACCGCACACCACCACCTCATCAGAACAACGAAAAAGCAGCCCTACAAGAAAGGATCAATGCCATTGCACTCAACAGTAAAGAACTTTTCACCGTTGTCAAAGAATTTGCAAGACCAAGCACAGGGACAGCAGATATCCCCCTCCCAAGACCTCTGCAACAACCGTGGCACCTACTTCCACCACAAGATTAAGGAGATATATGACAGCTTCAATAGCCTCGATACCCAAGACCTTCTGACCCCACCCACAACCACTGCACCCTATGATGCCTGACCCCAACAGACCCTGCTCATCTGGACTACCCTCCCCGTGAATGACACCTTCAAGATCATGAAGAGCATCCACTTCGGAGAACCCTCTTACCCCTGCTCGCATCACATCTTCAACAGAGCCGGCACCACCCTTGCTTTCAAACTCTGTCGCACCATCAACTGCTCCATCAACTCCGTCACCTTCTCGGAAGACTGGAAACACACCCAGAACAACCCCTTGTTTAAAAAAGCCTCTGCTGACCCGATGGACCTCATAAACTTCAGACTCATCTCGCTTATCCCCTTTCCAGCCAAGGTCACTGAGAAGGCCATCAAAGCCCAACTTTCTGAGGAGGCACATAAGGGGCAATTTTCCCCATCTCCCCCACAGGGGGTGCATAAAGACTATGGATATTTTGGGGGGGGGGCTTGCCCATAGTGGACAGCCCACACCCCTCTTTTAAAAAAAAAAATTAAAACCCTGGTGCCTAGTGGAAAGACTGTCCCTTTTTTGTTTGGGTGCTGGGGGCATTGACATGCTTATTTTGTGCAACACCCACCCCTATGTTTTCTAAAGAGAAGAATCCTTGGCGCCTAATGGGCTTTCTGCCCTCCTGGAACCGGGGCAGAAAGACTGAATATGCCCAAATTATTATGGTGGGGGCATAGACCCTTGCCCGAGGGGCCACTCTCCCTCCCTGGTGTCTAGTGGTGGATCCATGCTTGGTGATTGCCTTCTAGTGGCGATCCCTAAGCAGGGATCCACTAGGGAGAGGTACCGTTGGAAAGGTGAGATTCTCCCCTTACCAATGGTTCCTCTCCCGTTTGCCTACATGCTCAAGGGTCTGAGATAGCCCCGGTAGCATATAGGCAGTGAAATTGAAATGAGCCGATCAGCTCTTTTCACTTTCACTTTCAGTGTAGTGACGTTGGCGCGCCATGCGCGCCGATCGTCATTGCACTGAAAAAAAATGCCTCGGCAGCTGGGAAAGCTCTTCCCCAGCGCCCAAGGCTGAAAAATAGAAAAGGAAATCCCTCTGCTTTTTACAGCAGAGGTATTTTGCGGTGGTGTGCCGACGCTGTCCAGTAAATGTTCAGTATTTGTAAAGCGCAAACAATTACCTGAAGGTGTCCTGGCGCTGGCAGCCATCAGGAAGATTAAGCGAGCTATTGCCCAGAGTCACATGGTGCTGGGCTGATCTGCCACCAGCACCGGGGATCGAACCGCGATCCCCCAGGTTCCAGAGTCAGCCACCCTGGCTACTACACCACACCTCTTCCACAGGATGCAGCAGTTAAGTCCCTGGCACACCAGTGCCACAGCCGAGGATGTAACCGTTTCATTTGCGGCACCTAAACAGTTACATTCTTGTTGTACCATCAGAATTCATCACTCTATGGTAAACCTTTCTATTCACAACACTTACAAATTACACCTTTCCTCTGACAACTCTTGTCAATTTGCAGCACCTCTGCCACGCAACCACAATTTCCCAACATGCTTTAATTTCTTACTTACAGTTTCATATCTAGGGGTTCATCTTGTTCTGTTTTTTTCTGAACATTTTTTACCAAGGTTTCTCCCAAATTCTTTATAATTGGAAACATCTGCAAATCAAAAAAAAAAAATTATGCTGGATAGACATGTTAGAAATATCAGCAATTTCTGACAAACATCCCCAGCCCTTCCTTTTAGTAACAGACCATCCATCTTGGGCAACCACATATCATGGCTGGACTAGAAACAGTTGATATGGAAACCCAAGGGCAAAGTCAGAGTGCATTAAAGTAAAATGTGTATTCATTAGCACCAAGATTTACTTACATTTCATGCAAGAGAGCACAGCAACTGAGTCGAATAGAGGTAGAAAAAAATGTGCCATAGCTGCTATGATATGGCACATTTTTTATCTCCACCAGTGCTGGTGCACTTTTGGCTGCCATGCACTAACACACATCCTTGTGTCTCAGTGGAAGGGTGTGTGTGTTCTCTAAGGTATAGGTTTTGTGTAGGAAGAGCATCCTTTCACTACAAAAAATATCTTTTAATATTCTACTTTGTATGTTTGCTGTAAAATGGAGCACGCATGTAAGTTTAAACATATCTTCTTGTCTGCCTCGAGGAGACAAATGGTTTTGGCTCAAATTCCTATCCACGCATGTTAGTAGATCAGGAAGGCGTCAAATGCATGGGTGATTGAGCGGGAACACCCATGTAGCACCGATGGAATGCTCTCTTGGCATAAAGTGGCACATAGCACAAATTTATGTTACTTTGAGGAACTGTCCAAGGCAAATCCTAGTTTGTGTTGGAAAGCATGTCCTACTCAAACCCCTTGCTCCAGGTTGCGTTCCTGATGTGATGCAAGTCCAGTGCAAAGCGTTAGTAAATCTGGAACTAGATATTTAGGAGGGGGTTTGCAGGTAGTCTTGTAGGCAATGCTGGAGAATATGAGCTAACAATTTATACTGTCCTGGGTACTAAGAAGAATTTGAAGGCTTGAAGTAATGCATTCGCTGAAAAATTATTCTCAAAGCATATATGAGGGGACTTAATATTTGAAAAGCAACTTCTGAAAATCACCATGAACAGAAGTTTCAGGGTTGTTGTATGAGATTTTGGTGCATGCAGGCAATTAATGTACACTCAAGTATGGAGGTCTGCTGTCCCTTGAAACAAACAACCTGCATTCTCAGGCAATCTCATGAGAAGTGGGATTGCAGAAGGCCTCCTGCCTAATCATTATTCATTAGGCAGGCAAGATATTTCAAATCTATATTTTGTGATCCGACTAATTAGCACATCGGTCACATCGCAAACTGATGCCAAGATAACAGTCCAGTTGTAGTGCAGTTTGCGCATGTTGGTTTGTGACATAGGATTTGTACATCAGGACCATACACACTACGGCCCAGATTTCCAATGATTTTGTGTCAAGGTCATGTCATGTTTGTGGCACAACCCAGACAAAAAAATCATTGTTGGCATTTAATAATCAATATAAAAACACTTTCAGTGGTGTAGCAAATGCAAAGTAATGCAAAGTAGCTTTGTGTTAATTTGTCCTGGGTAAGTGTTACATGGGTGGTGATTGGGCATTCCCATACATCCACCTATGTATTTCGAAACAAACACAGATTTACAAAGACTTGTAAACCTGGGTCTGCACCACAATGGTGCTCCTACCAGACAGAGGCGTAGGGAGAAATATGTTTATTTCTCCTTGTTACTTCCTCTTTTCATGTGTGCTTGTTAGGAATGTGGTTTCATGTTGGCTAGGGTTTGCACCTAAGCCAGGCAGAGCCCACCACTCTAGTCAGGGCAAGTAAGTTACACACCAAAGATAATCTGTGCTCATCCCCCGGTAGCCTGGCGCCAAGCACGGAAATGCTATCTTTGCCCATGTTGACCTAGAATAGAATGTTCTGCATTTCTATAGCTTCTACTGTGTGTGGTTCAGTGTAACGGGTAATATTTTATGACAGTAATAATATGCACAGTATTTATGAAGCATGTCATTTTGGTCTATGCACAATATAATACAGGTATATATATATATATATATATATATAAAAATATATATTCCAGGCAACCTTTTTACATTTGATTTGCTTGCGACACAAAGCTGAAAGCAGGAGCGGACACCTCTTTTTTTGTGCAGGTTATTTTATTTTATATTTTTGCACTATGCCGCCATGACGCATTTCGGTCCACAAGGACCTTGATCTCATGACGCGCTGACAACACCTCCCCATATTTAAAGTGCCAGTGCAACCTATTAACATAAACAACAGACTGTCATCCGTTCTTATGACTAGTTAGCAGCTAAAAATGTACACTTAGTAAATATAGTGGACAAAATCGTTGTGTAAAAGGACAAATGTGGAAATATGCATTAATGAATTACATAAAATGCATAGAGTAAAATCAAATTTGTATTTGCGTAGTTTGCCAGCAATACTCCTATTACTGACCGACCAAATGGATATAAGTTGTCAATTAAACACCAATTGATGTTACTCATACCACGTCCTTTAAAATTCCTGTATAAATACACATTGTCAAACACATTGCCGCAACATCTTTTACAAATTTATCTGATTTGTATTATGCCCATAGTGGGCCTGCTAACCCCCCGACAGCAAAAATTGTTTGGTTGTTTTTTTTTTTAAATTGTGAAAAAACAAAGTGCAATACCCAATGTATGATCCATTACTAATCCTGCCTGGGATTCAGTAGGTCATGGCTGTGCTTAAATCTAGTTTACAAGCACATCATTTTTTTCTTTTTTGTTTTTCTATTTCTTTTGATCTTGATGGTATACTTGCTAAAAATAAAGAAAAGTGATATTAGGTAGAGAGTATGCAGGTCATCTGTTAGTTCTAACCAGCTTAAATGTTTTTATCCTGAATGTCAGAGATGTCTAACTTGAAATGTTAACATAGGTTTCAGAGATATTATAGTTAGAAATTAGCATTTAAAAAACCTTAGAAATTCACAGAAAAAAACATAGGTTTCAGGGGTGTTATAGTTAGCTGGCCATTTCACTCGTACAAAACCATAGAAATTCCTCCTTTATAGTTAGTTCTGCTAACTATAACTCGCGCGCCCACAATGCACTGCTGATGATGTCACATATTGAATCATTCATAACATGGTCAGTGACATCACTGATTACATCACTGATGACATGTCAAATGACATCTCTGATGACATCACTGATGACATCATCCAGTGAATGTGGTTTAGTTTGAAATTTAAATATGTATTATATATATACCAATCTGTATTGAAGATTGAGTG
The DNA here is from genome assembly GCF_964204655.1 of Triturus cristatus. Taxonomy (NCBI): domain Eukaryota; kingdom Metazoa; phylum Chordata; class Amphibia; order Caudata; family Salamandridae; genus Triturus; species Triturus cristatus. Next base: position 1,057,378,167 of record NC_140593.1, on the reverse strand, counting down.
TATATATAACTGTCTGGATGGAGGATTTAGTAGCTGTCTGACTGTCTGTTTAAGCGAGTAATTAAAAGTGTCTCACTTAATACATGGATTAGTAACTAAACTATGTGAATGTGTGCATCACTGTCTCTGTTGTTGTATAACATGCTGCATCAGTTGGTCACTAACTACATGAGTGTGTATATTAGTAATTGATTAGTTGGGTGAGTATTTGTATGGGACACTGAGTTTGTGTGTGGTTGGATGGGGTGTGTGTAACTCTATGCATAGATGTGTGAATGGTTGATTGACTAGGTGTATAGGTTTAAGAGTGCATGTGGAAACAGTTGTTTGGGTGACTGAGTGTATATATTTGTGTGTTGGTGAGCAAATATATGTTTTAGTTGTACATCTTCAACAAAATAAAAAATAAAAGGCATTGTATATGAGAGTTGGTGTATATAAATAAGTATGTGTAAGAGTCAGTGATTGTGAGAGTAACTATATAAATGAGTGTATAATTGTAATGGTGGTTTCTTAACATATTAACTATGAGTCACTATGTGTTTCAATAAATGAGGTGTTGTTGGATATTGTGTAAGTGAGTAAATGTAAGTGTGATTAATTTTTTTCATGAGTGAGTAGGATGACTGCATAACCGACTAAGATGACTGATGATGTGTCAATGTCTATATATGTGTATAAATGCATTTGATAGTGTTCTATTAATTAGTGACTGCATGTATAAATGATTCTGTTGCTGAATGGGTAGTTGTGTGTGTAGACTTAGGAATCAGTGGGTATGAAGTAACTGGTATTGGTGTGTCAATGGTTTCAAATATGGTACTCTGTATTATACAGTGAGTGATGAAAGGTTATACTAGTGTATGATGAGGTGTATCAGATTGTCACCTGGATGATGTCATCAGTGATGTCATCATTGATGTCATTTGAGATGTCATCAGTGATGTCACTGACCATGTCATGAATGATGCGATATGTGATATCATCAGCAGTGCACTGCGGGCGCACGAGTTATAGTTAGCAGAACTAACTATAACGGAGGGATTTCTATGGTTTTGTATGAGTGAAATGGCCAGCTAACTATAACACCCCTGAAACCTATGTTTTTTCTGTGAATTTCTAAGGTTTTTTAAATGCTAATTTCTAACTATAACGTCTCTGAAACCTATGGTTTTTTCAGTGAATTTCAAAGCTTTTTTAAATGCTAATTTCTAACTATAACGTCTCTGAAACCTATGGTTTTTTTTCAGTGAGTTTCAAAGGTTTTTTAAATGCTAATTTCTAAGTGTGATAGTAGTTATACCTATTTTTTTGTACTGATTTTCTACAGTTTTTAATTGTTTATTTATAAATATTTTATTCATTAAATAACATTATATATTTTTCTGAAAATTGCCCCAAAAAATTTAAAAAACAAATTCAAACTGAAATATTGATTACTTTTTTTGTTTTCACTTTCTATTTTAACCCCTTCGATGCTCATGACGGAGCGGTTCCGTCATGAGCATCAGTTGGGCTGTGCTCATGTCGGAACCGCTCCGTCATGAGGACAGCCCCTGGGGGAAGCGCTGGCGCTCCCCCCCTGGGGCATCGATCGTGCCCCCACAGACAGGGATGGCAGCGGAAGAGTTTCCGCTGCCACCCCCGAGCCCCCCCACGCTTCCTGGTGACGTCAGCGCGCACAGCGCACGCCGGCGTCATCAGGAAGTGCTCGGACGCCTGGAAGCCATTGGCTTCCAGGCGTCCACAGCGAGTAGGTGAGTCTTGTGTGTTCCGGTGGGGCGGCGGGGGCCTTTCAGAGCGTATTGAGGCATCGGGGGAGAGGAAAGAGTATTTCCTCTCCCCTGATGTCTCAATACAGGGCATTCCTGCTCCACGATCGCGCACAGCGTCGCGATCGTGGAGCAGGGATGCCCCACTAGACACCAGGGATGTGTTTTATTTTATTTTGGAAGCAACCCCTTGGGTAAGGGTCGCTTCCTGGGGGCCATATATTATTATAAGACTTTTCTGCCCCCTCTGGGGGCAGATCGGTGGTTTTTTTTCGCCGTTTCTGCTCCCAGGGGGGGCAGAAAAGCCCACTAGACACCAGGGATATCATTATTTATGTAGGAAGCGACCCCTTGAGCAAGGGTCGCTTCCTTGGGGCCCTAAATTGTTTGAAGACTTTTCTGCCCCCTCTGGGGGCAGATCGGTGTCCTTTGTTTTGCCGTTTCTGCTCCCAGGGGGGGCAGAAAAGCCCACTAGACACCAGGGATCTTATTATTATTGTAGGAAGCGACCCCTTGGGCAAGGGTCGCTTCCTTGGGCCCACAAATTTTTGAAAGACTTTTCTGCCCCCTCTGGGGGCAGATCGGTGTCCTTATTTTGCCGTTTCTGCTCCTAGGGGGGGCAGAAAAGCCCACTAGACACCAGGGATCTTATTATTATTGTAGGAAGCGACCCCTTGGGCAAGGGTCGCTTCCTTGGGCCCACAAATTTTTGAAAGACTTTTCTGCCCCCTCTGGGGGCAGATCGGTGTTATTTTTTTGCCGTTTCTGCTCCCAGGGGGGGGGGGGCAGAAAAGCCCACTAGACACCAGGGATCTAATTTTTGTTGTAGGAAGCGACCCCTTGGGCAAGGGTCGCTTCCTTGGGCCCCTAATTATTTTGTAGATTTTTCTGCCCCCTCTGGGGGCAGATCGGTTTTATTTTTTCGCCGTTTCTGCTCCCGGGGGGGGCAGAAAAGGCCACTAGACACCAGGGAATTAGTTCAAATAAAAATAGAAGTGACCCCTCGCTTCCAGGGTGTAATTTGTTTTCTGGCACACAACCCGATTGACCATTTGGGTAGTGACATAGCATGTTATAATGTTTATTGTTATATTTTTTGTGAATTCCAATTGTAATGTTTTTTTTTGTTTACTTTTTTGTTCTAGGTGAAGGCTTTTCTTCATTTCACGTTGCAGTGTTGTGACTGGTGGTTCTGCTGTTTGTGTAGTTTGGTAAGAGACTTATTTTTGTACAATGTAAATGTGTTTGATTTCTCTGCCTGTTTTGCAAATGGTGTAATAATAGCAGTATGTTTGGTTTTTGAGTGTCAAAAACTTTTTGCATTGGTGCTCGATGTGTATTTTGTTGTCTTGTGAGTAATTTGTTTTTTTTTCTTCTTTCTAGTTTGATAACGTTGGTTTTTGCTGTGTCACTGCAGAGTTGGTTTCTGGTGAGTGCAGCTGTCTCTTGTAATTGGATTGTATAGTTTTTGAGTACATTGATCTTTGTGATAAAGGTACACATTTTTTTACTTACTTTGTTTGCACATTGTTGGTTGTTGTTGACTTGTTTGTGCAGTCTTCTATCTTAGTAAGTATAATGGCTAGCCGCAGGATGACTGCTCAGCAGGTTGTTGGTTTGCTGTTTGAGTCTTCCTCTGATATTGGTTCAGAGACTGACTCTGCATCTGAGGGAGAGGAGGCAGGGGACGATTCTGGCAGTGAGTTGTCTCTCCGTATGGAGTCATCGGATGATGAAGATACTCTTAGTGCGGATGAAGTGCCTGTGTTAGAGGAGGAGACTGATGTGCCGATAGTGCGGCAAGAGGCATCGGGGCTGCAGCCTGGGGCTGCAAGACTTCCCGTTGGTGTAGTGCGGCAAGAGGCATCTGGGCTGCAGGCTGGGGCTGCAAGTCTTCCCGTTGAAAGTGATGACCTCTGGGTTGCCCCTGGCATGGTGCAGCCGGAATTTCCAGAGTTTACTGGTGTTCCAGGGTCTAGAGTGAATACTGAGAACTTTTTGCCTGTAAATTTTTTTCAGTTGTTTATGGACGATGTGTTTTTGGCAGAGATTGTTGAGCAGACTAATTTGTATGCCGAACAGTTTTTGAGGGACAACAGTGCCAGTCTTAAGCCACACTCTAGAGCTACCCGGTGGACTCCCACAAATGTTGAAGAGATGAAGAAGTTCTTGGGTTTAACTTTTTTGATGGGCTTGCTAAGGAAGCCATCATTGGCTTCATATTGGTCTAGCAGTCCCTTGATGGCAACGTCTATTTTTCCGGCAGTCATGACTCGTGACAGGTATTTGCTTCTGCTTCGGATGATGCACTTTGTTGATAATGGTTTAGCGTTGCCACGAGATCACCCTGATTGTGACCGTCTTTTTAAGATTAGGCCTGTCCTTGATCACTTTGTTGATCGATTTTCTGAGATTTATGCCCCTGGTAGAGAAATTGCAGTGGATGAGTCTTTGGTGTTGTTCAAGGGCCGCTTGGTTTTTAGGCAATACATTCCTAGTAAGAGGGCACGCTATGGAATAAAGCTGTATATGCTGTGTGACAGTAGGACTGGATATGTCTCTAATTTCAGGGTGTACAACGGTAAGGAATCTAGGTTTAACCTCCCTGGTTATCCGTCCACTTTTGGAGTGACTGAGAAAATTGTTTGGGAACTTGGTAGAGGATTTTTTAACAAAGGCCACCATTTATATGTAGATAACTTCTACACTGGTGTGCGGTTGTTCAGGGAATTGGCCAAAGTGGACACTTTTGCTTGTGGCACAATCCGCTGTAACCGTAAAGGTTTTCCGAAAGAACTTGTTTGTCAAAAGCTTGTGCGGGGACAGTGCAGTGCGTTGCGTTGCCAGGAGCTTCTTGCTGTGAAGTTTACAGACAGGAGAGATGTCTACATGCTGACTTCCATCCATGATGAAAGCACTGCACCTGTGACTGTTTGGGGTCAGGTCGCTGAAGCGCGCAAACCTGTGTGCATTTTAGACTATAATAGGCACATGGGTGGTGTTGACAGAGTAGATCAGAGGTTGGAACCTTACACTGCTCTTCGTAAGGCTTACATTTGGTACAAGAAGTTGGCTATCCATCTTTTCCACTTGGCAATGTTTAATGCTTTTGTTGTGTTCCAGGATTCTTGCCCTGAGTCAAAGATGACTTTTGCTAAGTTTCAGGAGTCTGTAATAGGCAGCCTTGTTGTAGTGGAACAGGCAAGTGTTCCTAGAGTTGGACTGGTGGAGGATGTTGCTAGATTGAAAGAACGCCACTTTCCAGATCACATTCCTCCCACACCCGCAAAAGATTTTCCCAGTAGGAGATGTAGAGTCTGTTGGCGAAGAGGTTTGCGGAAGGAGAGTCGTATGTACTGCCCCGATTGTCCCTCTCATCCTGCACTGTGTCTCTCTGCTTGTTTCAGAGCGTACCACACGCGTAAAAATTTCTGGGAACATTTATGAGTGGTAAAGTGAACTGCCTGGTCTGTATTCTTTGGAAAATATGATTCTGTTTCAAGGTTGGTGTTAGTGCAATGTATTTAGTTGCTGATTTTCTGTTAGAAGATTTGTATCTATTTGCAATTTGTTTGTGTTTTTATTTTTTTCTAAAAAAATCCAAAATGTGATGGCGGTGTGTGTAGGCTTGCGCTTGGCTGTTGGTGTGTGTGGACTGGCACTTGGTTGGTGGTGTGCGTGGAATGGTGCTTGGCTGACGGTGTGCGTGGACTGGCGGTGTGCATGGACTGGCGGTGTGCGTGGACTGGTGCGTGGCTGGTGGTGTGCGTGGAATGGTGCTTGGCTGGCGGTGTGCGTGGAATGGTGCTTGGCTGGCGGTGTGCGTGGAATGGTGCTTGGCTGGCGGTGTGCGTGGACTGGTACTTGGCTGGCGGTGTGTGTGGACTGGTGGTGTGTGCGGGCTGGTGTTTGGCTGGTGGTGTCCGTGGACTGGAGCTTTGCTGGTGGTGTCCGTGGACTGGAGCTTGTCTGGTGGTGTGCGTGGACTGGAGCTTGGCTGGCGGTGTGCGTGGAATGGTGCTTGGCTGGCGGTGTGCGTGGACTGGTACTTGGCTGGCGGTGTGCGTGGACTGGTGGTGTGTGCGGACTGGTGCTTGGCTGGTGGTGTCCGTGGACTGGAGCTTGGCTTGCGATGTAGGTGGATTGGCGATTGGCTGCCGGTGTGCCTGGACTGGCGATTGGATGGCGGTGTGCCTGGACTGGCGCTTGGCTAGCGGTGTGCGTGGACTGGCGTTTGGCTAGCGGTGTGTGTCGACTGGTGCTTGGCTGGCTGTGTGTGAGTAGTGACTTTCTGCTGGTCACTACACACACTGCTAGCTGAGTGCCACTCCACGCAATCCTTCAGCCTGTGTAGTTGCTGTGTCTGGATTGTGGGCGTGTGAAAGTGATGGGCCCTTGAATGGCGCTGTGTGCTGGTGTGAGTTTTGTTATGTGATGGGCCCGCGGCTGGCGGTGTGAATGGTTTTGTATGTCTCACACGTATGAAAGGTGTATGAATGGCCTGTAAAGAGGTTGGTGCCTTGTCGTGGCTTTACAGCTCACGAGCTGTGAGTCAATGGTTCAGTTTCTCGCCCTTTCAATTATTACCAGTGCATTTCATGTTTTGTGAAATCACTTGCTAATACAATTTTATCTACTGAACCATCACTCACCCTCGTGCCAAATCCAACCAGTATGTGTGTGTGCTTGCGGGTTAGATGGCTGTGCAGTAATATTTGTCTTTCTGAAGCAGGGTGTACCTTGTCCCTTTTTGGTGATTTTTGTACTGTGTTGCTTTTGTACCTGGTGGTGCGAATGGTCTTGTTTGTATCACGTATGAAAGGTGTGTGAATGGCCTGTAAAGTGGTTGGTGCCTTGACGTGGCTTTACAGCTCACGAGCTGCGAGTCATTGGTTTGGTTTTTTGTGAATTTAATTATTGACAGTGCATTTCATTTTTGTGAAATCTCTTGTTAATAAAATTTAATACACTGAACCATGACTCGCCCTCGTGCCAAATCCAACCAGTATGTGTGTGTGTTTGAGGAATAGCTGGTTGTGCAGGAATCTTTGTCTTTAGTTTCTCTGCCAAGGTACACTTTCCATGTAAGAATAACCCACCAACTGTAGATATTGTCGAAAACCCTTGGGAGTTCATGGTGATGTCTCTCTAGTGAATTGAAAAATATTTTTTATCCCCATTGTCCTGTAAACCTCAAACTGTCTGCCACATTTTCTTTGCAGTATTATTCCTAAATTCTCACGCTGTAGTAACAATAGTTAATCTGGTTTTGCAAGGGGGGTTACTTTGGTTTTTTGCCCAGGGCTCGGCGGGCATCTAGGGAAACCTTCCAAACCCACGCATTTCTGAAAACTAGACACCCGGCGGCTTCCAGGGAGGTATGGCTTGCGTGGATCCCCCAACGTTTCCTTACCCAGAATCCCCTGCAAACCTCAATTTTTGCTCAAAAAATCACTTTTTTCACACAGTTTGGGGTGGGAAAGTAGTGGCATCACCGGGCTCACACAAATTTACCACCACCCAGCGTTCCCCCAGGTCTCCTGGTAAAAATGGTGCCTCACTTGTGTGGGAGGCCCAAGTACCCGCGGCAGGCAAGGGCCCAAAACGTAGTGAGGCGACATCAAAATGGCCTATCGCCAAACCACCTGGTTTTGCAAGGGGGGTCACTTTGGTTTTTGGCCCGGTGCGCGGCGGCCATCTAGGGAAACCTACCAAACCCATGCATTTCTGAAAACTAGACACCCGGTGGCTTCCAGGGAGGTATGGCTTGCGTGGATCCCCCAACGTTTCCTTACCCAGAATCCCCTGCAAACCTCAATTTTTGCTCAAAAAATCACTTTTTTCACACATTTTGGGGTGGGAAAGTAGTGGCATCACCGGGCTCACACAAATTTACCACCACCCAGCGTTCCCCCAGGTCTCCCGGTAAAAATGGTGCCTCACTTGTGTGGGAGGCCCAAGTACCCGCGGCAGGCAAGGGCCCAAAACGTAGTGAGGCGACATCAAAATGGCCTATCGCCAAACCACCTGGTTTTGCAAGGGGGGTCACTTTGGTTTTTGGCCCGGTGCGCGGCGGCCATCTAGGGAAACTTACCAAACCCACGCATTTCTGAAAACTAGACACCCGGCGGCTTCCAGGGAGGTATGGCTTGCGTGGATCCCCCAACGTTTCCTTACCCAGAATCCCCTGCAAACCTCAATTTTTGCTCAAAAAATCACTTTTTTCACACATTTTGGGGTGGGAAAGTAGTGGCATCACCGGGCTCACACAAATTTACCACCACCCAGCGTTCCCCCAGGTCTCCCGGTAAAAATGGTGCCTCACTTGTGTGGGAGGCCCAAGTACCCGCGGCAGGCAAGGGCCCAAAACGTAGTGAGGCGACATCAAAATGGCCTATCGCAAAACCACCTGGTTTTGCAAGGGGGGTCACTTTGGTTTTTGGCCCGGTGCGCGGCGGCCATCTAGGGAAACCTACCAAACCCACGCATTTCTGAAAACTAGACACCCGGCGCCTTCCAGGGAGGTATGGCTTGCGTGGATCCCCCAACGTTTCCTTACCCAGAATCCCCTGCAAACCTCAATTTTTGCTCAAAAAATCACTTTTTTCACACATTTTGGGGTGGGAAAGTAGTGGCATCACCGGGCTCACACAAATTTACCACCACCCAGCGTTCCCCCAGGTCTCCCGGTAAAAATGGTGCCTCACTTGTGTGGGAGGCCCAAGTACCCGCGGCAGGCAAGGGCCCAAAACGTAGTGAGGCGACATCAAAATGGCCTATCGCAAAACCACCTGGTTTTGCAAGGGGGGTCACTTTGGTTTTTGGCCCGGTGCGCGGCGGCCATCTAGGGAAACCTACCAAACCCACGCATTTCTGAAAACTAGACACCCGGCGGCTTCCAGGGAGGTATGGCTTGCGTGGATCCCCCAACGTTTCCTTACCCAGAATCCCCTGCAAACCTCAATTTTTGCTCAAAAAATCACTTTTTTCACACATTTTAGGGTGGGAAAGTAGTGGCATCACCGGGCTCACACAAATTTACCACCACCCAGCGTTCCCCCAGGTCTCCCGGTAAAAATGGTGCCTCACTTGTGTGGGAGGCCCAAGTACCCGCGGCAGGCAAGGGCCCAAAACGTAGTGAGGCGACATCAAAATGGCCTATCGCCAAACCACCTGGTTTTGCAAGGGGGGTCACTTTGGTTTTTGGCCCGGTGCGCGGCGGCCATCTAGGGAACCCTACCAAACCCACGCATTTCTGAAAACTAGACACCCGGCGGCTTCCAGGGAGGTATGGCTTGCGTGGATCCCCCAACGTTTCCTTACCCAGAATCCCCTCCTAACCTCAATTTCTGCTCAAAAAATCACTTTTTTCACACATTTTGGGGTGGGAAAGTAGTGGCATCACCGGGCTCACACAAATTTACCACCACCCAGCGTTCCCGCAGGTCTCCCGGTAAAAATGGTGCCTCACTTGTGTGGGAGGTCCAAGTACCCGCGGCAGGCAAGGGCCCAAAACGTAGTGAGGCGACATCAAAATGGCCTATCGCCAAACCACCTGGTTTTGCAAGGGGGGTCACTTTGGCTTTTGGCCCGGTGCGCGGCGGCCATCTAGGGAACTCTACCAAACCCATGCATTTCTGAAAACTAGACACCCGGCGGCTTCCAGGGAGGTATGGCTTGCGTGGATCCCCCAACGTTTCCTTACCCAGAATCCCCTCAAACCTCAATTTTTGCTCAAAAAATCACTTTTTTCACACATTTTGGGGTGGGAAAGTAGTGGCATCACCGGGCTCACACAAATTTACCACCACCCAGCGTTCCCCCAGGTCTCCCGGTAAAAATGGTGCCTCACTTGTGTGGGAGGCCCAAGTACCCGCGGCAGGCAAGGGCCCAAAACGTAGTGAGGCGACATCAAAATGGCCTATCGTCAAACCACCTGGTTTTGCAAGGGGGGTCACTTTGGTTTTTGGCCCGGTGCGCGGCGGCCATCTAGGGAAACCTACCAAACCCACGCATTTCTGAAAACTAGATACCCCGCAGCTTCCAGGGAGGTATGGCTTGCGTGGATCCCCCAACGTTTCCTTACCCAGAATCCCCTGCAAACCTCAATTTTTGCTCAAAAAATCACTTTTTTCACACATTTTGGGGTGGGAAAGTAGTGGCATCACCGGGCTCACACAAATTTACCACCACCCAGCGTTCCCCCAGGTCTCCCGGTAAAAATGGTGCCTCACTTGTGTGGGAGGCCCAAGTACCCGCGGCAGGCAAGGGCCCAAAACGTAGTGAGGCGACATCAAAATGGCCTATCGCCAAACCACCTGGTTTTGCAAGGGGGGTCACTTTGGTTTTTGGCCCGGTGCGCGGCGGCCATCTAGGGAAACCTACCAAACCCACGCATTTCTGAAAACTAGACACCCGGCGGCTTCCAGGGAGGTATGGCTTGCGTGGATCCCCCAACGTTTCCTTACCCAGAATCCCCTGCAAACCTCAATTTTTGCTCAAAAAATCACTTTTTTCACACATTTTGGGGTGGGAAAGTAGTGGCATCACCAGGCTCACACAAATTTACCACCACCCAGCGTTCCCCCAGGTCTCCCGGTAAAAATGGTGCCTCACTTGTGTGGGAGGCCCAAGTACCCGCGGCAGGCAAGGACAACAAACGTAGTGAGGCGACATCAAAATGGCCTATCGCCAAACCACCTGGTTTTGCAAGGGGGGTCACTTTGGTTTTTGGCCCGATGCGCGGCGGCCATCTAGGGAAACCTACCAAACCCATGCATTTCTGAAAACTAGACACCCGGCGGCTTCCAGCGAGGTATGGCTTGCGTGGATCCCCCAACGTTTCCTTACCCAGAATCCCCTGCAAACCTCAATTTTTGCTCAAAAAATCACTTTTTTCACACATTTTGGGGTGGGAAAGTAGTGGCATCACCGGGCTCACACAAATTTACCACCACCCAGCGTTCCCCCAGGTCTCCCGGTAAAAATGGTGCCTCACTTGTGTGGGAGGCCCAAGTACCCGCGGCAGGCAAGGGCCCAAAACGTAGTGAGGTGACATCAAAATGGCCTATCGCCAAACCACCTGGTTTTGCAAGGGGGGTCACTTTGGTTTTTGGCCCGGTGCGCGGCGGCCATCTAGGGAACCCTACCAAACCCACGCATTTCTGAAAACTAGACACCCGGCGGCTTCCAGGGAGGTATGGCTTGCGTGGATCCCCCAACGTTTCCTTACCCAGAATCCCCTCAAACCTCAATTTTTGCTCAAAAA